>NC_046669.1:7500000-8750000 GCF_004382145.1 Drosophila mauritiana
TTACTCAAGTTTATAAAAGGAATGAAAAATTAAGCTAATTCTTAATATTTCAAGTTTCTGTAATCTTGCCCTCACTTACCCCCAAAAGTATAGAGTCTAGACCATCGCAAATTATTTCGCCAGCTATCATCCATTGATAAGATAAGCCCTGTGGGGGCTGAGTGTTTGTCCTACTTAGGTTCAACGAATCGCTGTTCTGCTATCAACTGAACGATAAGACTTACTGTACTTAGATTTGCTATATAATTGTCAAACAATAAAAAATGCTCTGGGACATACAACACAATGAAATGGTTTACACATGATGAGACTACACTATTCCGCATCGCTTCCATCAGCGAGCAGCTTAAGTTGACCTTTGTACCGCCCTCCAGTTTTCCGGCTATTCGATGTGGTCAGCATTTTGGCCTTGTCTCCAAACTGCAGCTGCCAAATGGACTGAAGTGTTTCCAAGGCTCCTGGCATGGAGAACACCTGCTCATCAACTGTTAACTCTAAGCGCATGGGCAGCTGCTTTAGTTGTTCGAGTTTCTGCAGACGAATGTCATCCAGAAGATTTGTACAATTAACGGCCAAAAGGCCGCGTAGTTGAGGTAGTTCATCTAATATGTATCCAAGAGAAGTTCCACTTAAATTGCTATTATCACTGATATCCAACCATTGTAGCTGCTTGGCTTTGGCCAAGTGCTGGCTGATATTGTACATATGCGCATCGCACAAGCCGCAGCCAGCGAGCTCCACTCGGACAAATCGTTCGCAGGTACCACCTTCGAAAAGCGTAACCAGGCGCTCACTCAAAGCAAATCCACTGGCATCGTCGAGGGGCCAGCGCATATAACTGAGATTCAATTGCTCCAGCCGGCAACTATTGAGCTGATCCGTTAGCCGACGCACACTCTGCTGGCTAAGTTGATTAAAGCTGATATCAAATCGCGTCAACTTATTGAATCCCAGGTCAAAATCCTGCAGCTCCGTCAGTTCACATTGAGCAATTTGAAGGCATGTCAGAGCTTGACCAGCGGGACTGGCACAATATTTGCTAAGAATCCTTACGCTCGCATTTCCCAATGGATTCTGATTTAAATTTAGCTCCTCCAAGAGCTCAAGTTTGTCCATGCCTTGAGCGCATAGCAAAGCTTCCAATCCATGGGATCCAATCGCATTGCATTGCAATCTCAGTGCTTTGAGTTGAAGCAATGTGGGCAGTGACTTCGCTAGCTGCTGACATCCCTCGTTGCCAATAAAGTTGCATGATAGATCCAAAACGGTGAGACGAGCTTGATGGAGAAGTGCCTTGAATATGGGTTCGGTTTTTTCAGCGCGCATCCACAATCCTGAAAGCTCCAGCATATTATTGGTTTGCGAACGCTCCAATAGAACCTTCACCTTGTTATCCACGGCTAAAATAAAATATCCATTAGTACTCAAAGGAAATTACTCTAAAACAATGTATTCTTACTCTTCTGCATTTGCAGGCACATCTCTTCATATCGCTGTGAAAGCGGTGATATTTTCCAATCCAGAATAGTTGCCATTAGCATGTTTTGCTCAAGGGCTACACTAACCGGGTCGGTTTCCTCATAGGCAAAGCCATCGGTTGTCTTGAGTCGCAGGAGAGGTGTTAAACCAGTTAGCCTGCAAAATATCATTGAAATCAATGAATAAGACTAACTAACTAACTACAAACTTGTTATAACGCCTTCCAGCTTCCTCAGCAAGCCAACGAATGTTAATATCTTGCAGTTTCTTCCGTTCGATAGGCACTAGTAACAGCTCGTCCTGGATTTTCACTTTAAATGACACAGTTGTGGCTAGAACGGGAGTAGTTTGCACCTTAATTGGTGATGATTTTGCCGGAGAGATGAGCACTTGAATGGTGCTCGTAGTGGAATCAGGTTCAATGGTGCGCACGCTAAACAACGAGGTGGTGCCATCCTGCGAGGATTCACTGCCCAAAGGACTTTCGCTCCGGAACCGACTGAACCCGCTGTCCAATAGAGTGGCTTGATGCTTTTTTCTACTAGAAGTTGCAGAACTGCTATGGTTGCTACTAATGCTGGAGGAGCGAGAGAGGGTTAGTTTACGCATTTGTTTCTGACGCTGCGAGTATTCGTTTTCCGGAGTGGCCTGCAGCAGATCATCTTCCCAGTTTGTCGGCAAGGATAAGGCGGAGTCTTGAAAATTTTCTTTAGAGGTTCGCCTACTTAAATCTCCAGAGTTAATGCGCTTGCGTTTTCGTTCCGGTCCAACATCATCAATCAGCCAGTTATCCGCATCCACCTCATCTTCGCTTAGAAAAGCATTCCGTTTATTTTTGTTCAAAGTGCTGGTGCTGGGAGGATCATCGTTAAGACGGTTGGGTCTTTTTAGCTGCGCCATAACACTTCGGTATTCCTTGCTGGCACTTGGTTGGGTTGAGCTGTTGGGCTTCTTAGCTCCATATTCACTTCCTGAACGGTTGTGACTTAAAGACCTTCGATTGCTCTCGTGAAGAGCCTCTTCTTCATCCTCTTCCTCTGACAGGCTGCCACGCTCTTCCCTGCTTATTCTTTTTGCATTGGCGTTGGTTAAAGGACGGGCATTCTTATCACTGCAGATGCCAACCTTGGAAAGCGTTCGTAGTAATCGCTCTCGTAGTTGGGCATATTGCGCTTGTTCGCCATCCACCAGCTGCGCTCCCTGGCGCCACTTGTCTAGTCCAGCAATGCAGGTCTCATTGTAGTCTGTTCGTACAGTGGCATCTGCTCCGCGGTCCAGCAGGAGTTCAGCCACATCCAAAAATCCATTGGAGCAGGCGTCGAAAAGTGGAGTAATTCCGTCGCAACTGGTTCCGCCCTTGTCGTTAATGGCAGACGCGGCTCCCTTGTCCAATAGCAACTCCACAATCTCGCGGTAACCATGGTTACATGCCTCGTGCAATGGAAGCCATCCAGCGTGATCTCGTACATTGACCGTGTGTCCCTGGTCGATTAGACGCCTCACCAGTTCCAGATTACCCGATATACACGCCTGATGCAGCTGTGTCTCGCCCTTGTTGTTCTTCTTAATGACAAGGGTTCTGTTACCGCGTGTGGTTCTCTGTGGACGTGGTTTCTCAGTTTCATCCAGATCACTGGCATCCGAGTCCGTGAGGGTGGCCAGATCGAAATCGTCGTCCCAGTCAGGCGTATTTTGCTGCACGGCAGTCCCTCCGCCGTCCGTATCTTCTTCATCGTCGCCCACGCTGTCTTCCTGATCCAAATCAATGCCCTTGGCTGTTGCATCCGCCTCCAGATTTTCAACAAGAACTTGCATGTTATGCTTCAGCATTAGCCGCCTCAGTCTGACCATAGCAATCTTTACCAGCTTGTCAGAGGAGCTCCCAGCCTTATCGGCTTGCCGCAGAGCCTTTTGGTAAACATCGTGAACAGTCCAAAAAGGATGTGACTGCTGCTCGCATATCTCGGCAATTGTGCAGAGCGTGGTGAACGCCTCTGAAGGAGAATCCTGGTTTATCTCAAACTCTTTCCACAGGTACTCCAACGCCTTGTCAAACTGTCCATTGTCTCGGTATGTCTGATAGAGACTCACATAGATGGGCACCAGGCTTTTGCCACTTTCCTGATTGAGCTCAGCGTTTTCCAACATTTTTTGGTAATAAGTCAGAGCTTTCTCATAGTTCATCAGATGACAGCAACCGTCGCCGAGTTTCTCGTACAGGCTCTTCAATTTGGCATAGTCTACGGAACTGGTAAGTACCAGTTCATCCAGCGTCTGGCAGACTTTGACTACGATTCTTAGCTGCTTCTCAATATTCACACGATCATTCTCATCCGGTGTGTTTTTCTTGTAAGCCTTGGTGAGTATTTGCTTGGCGCTGGCAAAGTCTCCCGCCTTGACAAGAATCTCTGCCTTGGTTATGAGCGTCTCGCAGATCTTCTTAACCTTGTTTGGCAACCGCTTTGCCACCTCCAAAGCCATATTGCAAAATCGAAGCGCCGCCGTTGCATCGTTCTTTTTGCAAGTGTAGAGCAAGCTCATCGAAATATAGCACAAATGGGTCAGGTCCCACAACTCATGCGTTTTGCTGATCTTAATGGCTTTGTCGATGTACTCGATAGACTCTTGAAAAGCTTCCATGTGCTCCTTCACCACGCCGATGTTTAGGTAGCAGCGAGCTTGCATATCCAACTGCTCCAGCTTCGAAATCTGACCTGAAAGTCTTTCAAATTGTGTTATGCAAGCCTATGTATTCGTCATAATGATGACAACCTACTCTTTGATCAGCAGCAGGCTGCGAAGGAAGTTCTTCTCGGCCAGCTTTAGTTGCTCCATTGATCCGGAAGCGGAACTGTCCGCCAGGCTCTGGCCGTGCAGAAGATGTACACGTCCCAAAGTGGCATAGGCTCTCTGCTCCTCCACCTGGTTCTTCAATCGTTTGGCAATCTCTGAAAATGCAGATTTGTCGGATTTAGAAGGGGATCCTTTCTTCAGATGCTAACAAACTAACTCAGATAATCGTTGATGTGATCCTTTGCTGCATCGTAGTCGCACAGCAGCGTGTACATCTCGCCCACCATCCTCTTGGCCTTGGCCGTCTCCAGTTCCTTGCCCATGGAGGCGTATATCTGGGCCTCCTGGACATATTCCCTGACCGCATCGGTGTACTTGCCCTGCTGGTTGTAGAAGTCGCCCAGCTGGTTGCAGCTGACTGCCACCTGATCTCGATTGCCATCGCTGCGCGCCTTTTCCTTGCGCTTAAGGTAGCGCTTCTCTTCCATTAAATAGCACAAACAAAAAGGGACAAGGTGAAGAAAAAACAATGCAATAAATTTCACGACATTCCAAACATTTTATTTTGCGATCGGCGGGAACTAGCGATGAGCAATCACAATTCGATACTATCGATGCTCGTAGAGATCGATAAAGCCATCGATTATTTCACTGATTCGATGCCCTGAAAACAGAATATGGTCATATTGTCGTTTTTGATCAATTTTAATAAATTTAAATATTTAACCGTTATATGAAGTGCATATGAATTATATGCTTAATAATTAATAATTTTAAATATAATCCTTTTTTTTCAAAAATTATATATTATGCACTTACTAGCCAACATGAATTAGACAACCCAAATTGTAAGTAAAATTCGAATTTAGGAAAGCTTTCTACTGCAAATAGGGATATGTACGTATCTTGGAAATCTTGACGCGAAAGCTTTTTAAGCGAGAGGTCAATTAAAAAACCTATATACACAGAAACGCTGGGACAAACACGAACTGTGCTTATGGTGCTATTATTGTTACCCCAACTGTACATATATACACAGATGATCGACTTCGGTATACATAGGCTTCGGGTCGTTTGTTATGCTTCAGCTCAGTTTTTTGGGACAGAACTTAAGAACCAGAAAACTCGACCACAAATTGGGTTATTCTAAGTATATACATACACTTATGTGTGTGCCGATCCCTGCTTTTAGTTTATGTTGGACAATAAACACATTTGCGAGCAGTATTCATCGAGCTTTTTGTTTGTAAAGTCCACATTGAGTACGGTCAACTTTTCTTGAAATAATAGTGAAAAAATAAGAGAAACCCTTTTACAGCTAAATTAAAAAAAAATGTAAATGCTGAATAATTGCTTCTAAGTGCTTCGCGCCAAAATAGTCGCCACAAAAATCCCAGCACCAAAAAAGGTAGAACAAAATTCAACATCTTAATATTTAAAGCTCCGGAGTAAAACTTTTCCTGATATTTTTTAAGATCCCATATTAAAATATACGGAATTGTTGATCCTTTAACAATTTCGGATAATGAAACATTTTTTTTGCGTACACTCGAGCTATAATTTCTCTATTCAAAGTCAAGTTCATTGAGAAAAAAATGTTCTATGAAATTACGCACAGAACATTTTTAATATTCATAGCTAAACTTTCATCATTACTCCTATTAAGATTTGTATATTATGTTATATAGTGGAAAACCCTGATAAGCAAAAAACCACTCGTAAAGTTTGATGATTGGCATATAAATTCTTTAGTTTTCGTTAAATTGAGAATTTCATATTATTATAACATATTTCCGTGCAAAAATATTTCTTATTTTCTTATTTCACCACGGTTATCCAACTCAACCAGCGAAATTTATAATTAATGCAAACAATTTATTACTTCCATATACTCATAGATGCAATTGATATTAATTTGAAACCATATAAATATATATATTGAATGATTCACCGAGTTGGTATTTGATTGGTAGATAAGAAAAGTTAAAGGTTTCTGCGCTTGTAATTAACACTGTGAATGCTTAAGAATACAAAATGCGAATACTTTTAGGCGTTTTCAAAAAGACTCGTTAAAAAAACTCGACTTATTTAAAATATATATAACCAGACCTTTATGATTAAAAGGTAATATGCAAGTTGCTGAAGTGAAGGAACATTTTTGGGGAAAATTCAAAACACGTATTCTTTGGCTTCGTTGATGTGCTAACTCGGTTTTTGTGCTAACAAGATTCGGCCAAAACCGGGTTGTCGAAAATTAATCAAAGCTGTTTAACACCACGATTCAATCGCACTTGGCGACATTCGGCACGTTGTCAGCTTTGCCCGCCAACCAGTCTCTGAAATTGAATTAATTTTCGTAAATTTCGCATTCGCATGGTTTTTATTTTTATTTTATTATCTAAATCCTATTTAAAAGGCTTATGGATTAATTATGCATGAGTATTCTGCCATTAAGTTTAGCATATTTGTGTTTACATCGATCAATAACGTATATTTACAAGTCTCGAAAGTGTCACACTAATGGAAATCCCATTAGTTCTTGTTCCAATTCAGGTATACATCAAAGGCACTTTTTGGCCTACTTGTAGTGTTTCTATTTTGACCAAAGTCGTAAGAAAGTACGGTTTTTGCTCCCGTTTTTACCTTGTTTTCCTGATATTTTGCATAATATGGACTAATGGTAGTTTGATTTTGATTTACAACTAATGTGGAAGCTTTTTGATTTTGTGCTGTGGTTTTCTCGAACTTAGCCTTGAATTTCTGGAAAAACGGATGGTCGAAGGGATCCTTAGTGGTGACACTCTTCTTCGTCGTTGAGGTAAATAAGTATGGCCTTGGTGTGGTGCTTGTTTGACGAGTGGAAAATGCCGTTATCGCTGAATAACGAGTGGTGGATCTTGTCGTGGGCGGTTGCCGAGTTGTTGGTGAGTAACGAATCGTTGTGCTTTGGCGAGTGCTTGTAGTTGAGCGTGTGGTGGGTTTATTTATAGATACATAATGATATGGAGACTTAGTTGTTGAGCGAGTTGTCGAAATTGTATGATTTCTTGGTAAATATATTGCCGAGTTTCGATTTGTAGTCTGTGTTATTACAGATTGGTGGGTTGTTGGAATATATCGAGTGGTTGTAAGTGGTCGAGTTGTTGTGGAAGGCCGAGTTGTGGATTTGCTTACTGTCGAATAAGGTGTTGTGGGTCTTCTTGTAGTTGAATTTTGTTTTTGAGTTGAAGAAATTGGACGTCTGGTGGTTGGAGATGGTTTTCGAGTGCTTAAGCGTGTAGGTTTGTACGTAGTCAAACCTACTGTTGGACGAGTAGTTGGGGGAGCAGTTGCACCAGTAGTTGTACGAGTAGTTAAACGAGTAGTTGGATGGGTAGTTGGATGGGTAGTTTGCCGAGTGGTTGTACGAGTAGTTGGATGGGTAGTTGGACGAGTGGTTGGACGAGCGGTTGGGCGAGTAGTTGGATAAGTAGTGGGGCGAGTCGTATATATTGGGCGAGTTGTTGAACGAGTCGTAAATACAGGGAAAGTACTGGAACGGATTGTAGATGATCGAATGGGCGAACGAGTTGTCGGTGGAGTGTTAAGGTAGATCCCTGGTTGAGATGTTGTGCGAATCGGCCCATTAGTTGACCGGGTAGTTGCGCGAGTAGTTGGACGTGAAGCTGCCGCAATGGTTGGACGAGTATTAGGTTTATTGGTTATCACCGATCGAGTGGTTGAGGTTGTATAGCGATTACCACTTTCTGATATTGTGGGCTTAGCGGTCGTGGAAGTTTGCCATGACCATAACGGCAAGCTAGTTGTTTTGGCCGTAGTTGAGACAGGTTTTGTTGTGGACGCTGTCAGAGGTTTCCGTGTGGTTGTTGTTACAGATTGCTTTGTAAAGCTTGATGTTGTTGCTACTGCTGCAGAGGTGGCCGTAAATTTAATCACCTCATTGCGGAAGCTGTCGCTGCTGACATAGGGTCTGCTGACCAGCTGAGTGGACTTAGATGGGCTCGAGGGCTTGGGCTGGGGCTTGATGGGTGCTTGAGCAGGTACAATTGGTTTGCCAAGTAAACTGAGGAATGGGTTTTGGGCATAGGATGCACTGTCATGGGGTTTGACTTCTTGTGAAGCATGTGAAGGTTTAACAGATGGCGTTACTGAACCAGGGGCTTTCAGGAAGGGATTGTGATCATAGTTGGGTTTTTCGGTAGAATAAACAGGTGCTCCTTGTGTGGGAGAGGGCTTGCTCTGAACTTGACCATTGAAAAATGGATTGGTGGCATAGAGTTTATTTGTTTTTTGCTCCTTGGGAGCTGATACATTATTCGTAAGTTTATTGGTATTTAAGGTGGGCTGAGGTGTCTTGGCTGCTTGTAGGTTATGCAAAAAGGGATTACCAGCATATTCCTGACTAGTTGCTGTCTTGTGTTGTGGTTTCTCTGGCCCTGACTGATGAGGCTTAACCTGGGGCCTCTCACCATAATGACTGGTCTTATCCGCCTCTGAAATCTCATTTCCATGGAAGCAGTCACTCAGTTGGGCCAAGTTTTGATTCCTGCAATGTCCATTGTAGACAGTCCAGGCATTGAATCCATCTCCCGAGAGTCGTGTGTGTTCTTCGTGAATGGTGCGTATGCACTGTACATCATCGGATATATCCGAGTCCAGCAAACGATCGCATTCAATGTGACAGGCCTTACCACTTGTCTGGTCATGGGTACACCAGTAAATATCGCTGATTTGAAAGAGGCCGTGATCCTCGCTGCCATCTGTATTCAGTTTGCCCACAGCTGCTGTATTGAAAGAGGATTCATGTTCGGCTATGCACACCCATGTGGGAATCTCCCTCATGGGAAACTTGTGTCTATGGTAAAGTTCCTTAGCCAGCTCGCAGCGATTGTATATTTTTGCCTTCGGAGTTGGAGATGTCTTCTTAACCAGCTCGTTGCCCTTCGATGGTTTCGCGACTTCCGCAGGCAGATCTTTACCATCAAAACAGCTGGCAATATCGGCTCTAGTTTTCTGCCTGCAGTGCCCATTGTAGACAGTCCAGGCGGTGAATCCATCTCCTGAGATTCTGGTGTGCTCCTCGTGAATGGTCCTCACGCACTTGACATCATCCGAGATGTCCGAGTCCAGCAGGCGGTTGCAGTCGATGTGACATCCCTTGCCGCCACTATCATTGTGTGTGCACCAATAGAGATCGCTGATCTGGAAGAGCCCGTGATCCGCACTGCCGTCCGCATTCAGACGACCCACAGCAGCCGTATTGAATGAGGATTCATGCTCGGCGATGCACACCCAGGTGGCCAAATCCTGCATGGGAAACTTGTGTGAGAAATACAACTCTTGGGCTAACTCGCAGCGATTGTAAACTTTACCCGTGCGTTGATAGTGTGTTTGAAAGTGTGTCTGATATTGCGGTTGATACTGTGTTTGCTGTTTGTGAATATAGAATGGGTTGGCAGGGGTTTGGTTTTTAAGGGGAACTCCAATGGCATTGGGATGTTGTCTGGGAGGATTAACTGGGCGTGGTCGCAGGAAGGGATTGCCCGAATAGGCAGCCACATTGGTTTGGTAACTCAAAACGGGCGACGGCTGCGGCGGGCGATAGTATTGATTCACGACAGGAGCAACTGGCGTCTGATGCACTTGAACCTGGCCATATTGATAGGCATAGCTGACCTTGGATTTCACAGGACCTCCTGCAATGGCATTCGGATGATGCTGCGGCTGATGAGCTGGTGGCTTGGCAAAACAGGCTGCAACCTGTTCGTAGTGCTGGTTCAGGCAGTTCCGTTTGTACACAGTCCAGGCATTGAAGCCATCTCCCGAGATCTGAGTGTGCTCCTGGTGTATCCGCCTAATGCACTGCACATCATCGGATATGCTGGAGTCCAGGAACTGATTGCAGGTGGCGTGACATCCTTTTCCAGCCCTCTGGTCATGGGTGCACCAGAAAAGATCGCTGATCTGGAACAGACCATGGTCCGCACTGCCATCCGCATTCAGTCGACCCACGGCAGCTGTGTTGAAGGAGGATTCATGCTGGGCTATGCACACCCAGGTGGGAATCTGCGGCATGGGTAGCTTGTGTTGGTAATACAGTTCCTGGGCCAATTCGCAGCGATTGTAGATTTTTCCCTGTGGCTGGATTTGAGCCACCTGATGGTACTGCTGCACTGGATAGCTGTGAACCTGAACCTGTTGCGGTTTATGGTAGGACGCAGCTACAGAAAGAGCGCTGCTGCCAGGACCTCCACATCCTGCCACATACGAATTTGCATCCTGCCGACAGTAAGCATCATAAGCCTGCCAAGCGGTGAATCCATCGCCGCTGATCCTCTGATGCTCCGCATAGATTTTCCTCACACACAGGACATCGTCGGCGATGTCATCGTCCCGCAATCTTGAACAACTTAGACCACAACCCTTTCCTTGGCCCGGTGGCGAGCACCAGTAGACATCGCTGATCTGGAAGAGACCATGGGAACCACCGCCCAATCCAACGCCACCGCCAAAGGCAGCCGTATTGAAATCACTCGAATGCTGGGCAATGCACACCAAGGTGGCCACTTGGGCGGCAGGAAGCCCAAAACGATGCTGCAGCAAATTGGCCAACTCACAGCGATCGAAGATCTTGGCCGTGGCCAAAAGCGGGAGCAGCAGGCAAACCACTGGCCACCTCAACATCTTGATCTGTTCTGACACGCGAACCCGCGGCTATCACTCTTATATAGAACACACAAAGCACACACAAAAAAGTGGAGCAAGATCCTTAGGTCATTTGAAATTCAAATTCTTACAGCGATTTTTGACGCGTGTATATGGCTTTTTGTTTTTCGCGATTTAAATTCGATTTTTTAATTTTTTTTTTCGATTTCCAGCTGGCTGTGTGCGTTTGCGCGTTTCGTTGACGACTGAAATCTCCGGCGGTCGCATCTTCAGCCCAAAGTCAATTTGAATATGACGACGACGTCGACTGCCGAGCGAGACAAACTGGTTGTGGCTATTGCATAATTACTGCGGCGGTCACAGCAAAAAATTAAGGTTCTCGGCCACTCAAGAACCCAAGAGATTGGAAGCGCGAAAAGACTACAGAATTATCGAATCAACCATAAAAATTGGTTAGAAAGTTCTGCAGTCGCCCGGGCCATTAGCTCCTCATTAATGCGAAATACCCGTATTTATGGGACGGCCGAGTGGCGAGTCGCGAGCGATTTTCACGCGTTTATAAACGCGTCGTAAGTCTCAATCAAGAGATCGACAGGCGCTATTTGCGGCTGTCAATCAATTCCCGAGATGGGGACCCCACCCCATAGATAGTGTCTCAATCGCATTGTAATGCAAACACCTTGGATCGTCTTCGTGAAATATATTTGTTTGCATCTCTCGATTGACCAAGTCGCTTTTTCGTAGTTCGTTTTTGGTTTTGGCTCCGTTGCCTAAGTTTTTGCTGTTTCTATGATAGCCAATTTGATGCAATATAAACTGTTTTAATTGCCGCTTTTTTTGTGCAAATTGGTGGGCCCAAAAACAGTTGGCTGATTGATTAATACCCGGGTTCCCTCATTAACTGGTCTTGAACTTGAGTCATGGCCAGAGAGAAGGGAGGCGGTTTGATCAAGGCTTTGGCTATGCAAAGTGAATCTTGTGGTTAGCATTGATTTAGAAGTCCGAAAAAATTAAATGGAATGTTTAAACATTTTGTTGAAATTAATTTTCTTCGAAAACCAGACATTCAGATATTCATGAGGAGTCCCTAATTAAAGCCACAAGTCATGCCACATATTCTCCTTCTAAGAAAAATAAATCATGTTAAACAAATACCAAATAATGCTAGAGTGTAAATCGATTTCTAGGAATCAAGTGTATTAAAGAAATGCAGATCCATAGCACGACTTAAATCGTAATATCCCAAATTTCAAATAAAACAATATTTTCATTCATTCGTAGTAGTTTTTCTTGTTTTTTTTTTAGTAAACGCTAAATCACAATACAATAGAATCACATTTAAAAAATAAATTATATACAAATTCGTAGACAAAAACTTCTTGTGTTACATCCACACACATAATAGTAGTATAACAAATACATTTTTACATAACTCTCAATAACAAATACCGATTTATGATTAATATCTTACTTCACGGGCGGCTCCACGACACGCCCCCTTTGATAGATATAGTATATCAGGCACGCAACCGCCACCCCAATGCCCCCACACAAGGTCGCCCAGTGGACGATGTTGAGGGTTTTCAGTGTGTTGATCAGTTTCTTTTTGAAAAAGGCCACCATTTCACCATTGAGTTGAATGCCCTGCGAATAAATCAAATTTACCATATTATAAATTTTAATTGGAATTATATTTGGGATTAACTAACCTCTTCCACCCAAATGGCGGGCATCAAAACTGTGGGCAAATTCTCCGTGATGCCGATGCGATTTATGCTCTTGAGGAACATATTGAACTGAACCCTTTTGCCGCCTTGCAAAGGCGTGCCAGTCAGCTAATGGAATAATTATAGCTGTACGATTTTTCTAGATCGACTATATATATATACTACTTACCGACTGCACATCCACAAAAGTCTGATGCTTTTTGGCATCTGGTTTTAAGCCTCTTATCATTTTGCGGTACTCATTCGAGGCGCCCAGCATGTGCGGCAATGTCAAAATCACAGGGGCATCTATATGCAGATGGAACAATGAAAAATATATTACTTTAAGTAAACATTATAAAAACAGACTCCTTGATTTGCATAACCAGCTCCTTGAAGCATCTGTCTGCATTCCAATTTAATTATTCTGTTTACATTGTTGAAATAATTCCGAAAGAAACTGGATAATGTGACCTTAATAAGACGCAGCTACTTAATTTAAATTTAATTAAATTAATTGGAAGATACGTTTTCATAAGTCGCGGAAGCTTCTTAGCCTCTCATTACGTTTTCGCAGAACAACATTTATTTATTTACTTAACTACTTGTGATGTCTGTCTGAACCAATTTGTAAGAATTTCCTCATCCGACAGAATATTTCAAATGCTCATTACCGAAACTGTTAACTCACGTTTGAACAATTAAACAAAAAAGAAATACGACGAAAGGAAGGCATTGCCATAAGAATCTCAAGCATGAAACGTGCGCGATCAGCAAACACCTAAACAAATAAATATGATAAAAAATCAAAGTTAATGCTTCAATTTGTAGAGCGTTCACATCACTTGAGAACTTCATAATGAAGAGCGGCTCATTATATCGCCTAGTTGAATGAAAGGCAACACTTTTGATTTCAAATGCGCAATGCCTGCGGCGATTTTAAGA
Source organism: Drosophila mauritiana (assembly GCF_004382145.1). Taxonomy (NCBI): domain Eukaryota; kingdom Metazoa; phylum Arthropoda; class Insecta; order Diptera; family Drosophilidae; genus Drosophila; species Drosophila mauritiana. The sequence goes on from NC_046669.1 coordinate 7,513,590, forward strand.
TCAGAATGCGAAGCAAAACGTTTTTGCTTCACGAATCTCGAGTGTTAATTAAGAAATTAAACAATCGAAGAAGATCAAAGCCAGCCCACACAGGTTCGAGATCATCGAAATCGGTATGTGAATCTATGCTTAAATCAAAGTCGCAACGAAAAGCGTTTGCAATTTGTCGGCTAGGAGATGATGGCGCGTGTTTATTGAGAAATCTGGAGATTTTTTATATCTTTTAAGCCATGAATTTTAAGTTTATTACTTGTGTTTCTTGATGCCTTCAATTTGCACTTATCAAGCTGCTGATTTGCATATAAAACGCATTAAAATTCAAACTAGATCTCGCACCAACTGGGATGCCACGATCACTATTTGATTTATAATTATAATTATAATTACTCAGCTAATCGACCGCAAAACTTGGTGACAGAGGCGAGTGTTTTAAAAGGTGTCCACTGGGGTAGTTCTACTCGACAATTAAACACCATAAGACAAACAAAATGACGACATAAAGAGGCTCATTTGCATAACAAAATACGAAGAGCAGAAATTGTCAAAAATTTATTCCAAATATTTCCGGTTTCCCTGGGTTTTGTCGCACAACTTCTACAAAGCGGAAAGTTCATTGCTTGAGTCTTTCGTTTATTTTTAGTGGTGATCAGTTGTTTGGCCGTCTTACAATGCTCCAGTTAATTATAAAGTTTATATAAAGGTGATCAAGCAATCATAACAATCTGAGTTAAGTATCCACAAAATATAAGATAACAAACAAACTATCAGATACCTCAACTAAAAACATAAATAAAATGCTAATTAAATTAAATCAGTATTATTTCAGCCAAAACAAAATGATGATGAAACTGGACTTAGCTTGAAATCAAACTATTAATACTCTAACCAATTTTGGTTAGCAAAATCAAAGGGGAATTTATTTGTAAGAAGTAGGGTTTATTGATTCTTGGGTATTCATTCATGCCAAGGGAATCCCCAAGTTTGATGAATTTAAGTATCTTGCTTTCATTGTCTGAAAAAAAAGTATGATTATTACTTTGTCGAAAAAAAGAGCCAATAAGTTCTGCAAAGTTATAATACTCTCTGTCGTTTTTAAAAGTAGATCGGCAACACAGAAGTCTGTTGATCGTCAAAATTTATGGAAATATTTTGATATGCAAATTTGGAATTTATCGTGAAATAACATGAGGAACTGCAGATAAGCGGAAGATATGGTAACATAACTGAATTCTAAACATAAATATTTGTGCTAACGCGACATATTTAAGCGTTGATATATAACATATTAAACTTTATGACGGCGCTTTACCCATTTGGAATTATTAGTAAAACAAACACGGAAATGTTATATGGTATCAAGCTGAAAATATTTGTTTAACATTTCGTTTTCACATGCTTTCCTGATTTGCTACATTGTTTCCATATAGTTGTGAAGGAAACTAAAATGAATCTGTTGAATGTATTATAATAACTCACCCAAACAGGTGGTCAAATCCAAGGCCCCTGCATACAGGCAACCGTTTTTCCTCTTGATCACATTCGCCAATTTGTCAACACAGAAGCACTCGTTATCATGTTCCGGACCAATGTCGTTGATAAAGTTCTCGCCGATAGAGTACCTATATCCAGGAATACCCTGGTACTGTATATCGGTTTGGTAGAACAACTGCACCGATCTGCAAATATCCGCGCTGAAGATGTACATGGAATCCCCTCGCTGGCGAAATGGCGGATAGGCGGAGGCATCAGTTCCATTGATTTGATTACAAACCGAAGTTTCGCCCTCCGAACTGGCATTCAGCCACACCTGCAGGTTGTGCGAATCATCCAGTTTTTGTATCTCCAATACCCTCATAGGATCACCTTTTCCAGTATGCACCTCGTAGACTTCGTGTCCGGAACCATTTTTCTACGGGAAAAGATATAATATATCGGGGTTAATAAATAATTCTAATAGTTTTTGATGTAATACTTACATGACCGAAGAATGAGAATGCCAAGCTGCCATCGCTCTTCTCCCTGATAGTTTTCGATCCACTTTCCTTGATCTGGTTACAAATTGCCTTGGCGATTCCTTGCGGATTAATGCAGAATCGCACTCCATCGAAAAGATATTCCCTTACAGAAGTGCTCACAAACATCGATCTTGGATCGTTGAAGACCGCCTTCAGATTGGCATTCAGGTGGACCAGCAGTAAAGCCAGGCCAGGATCGTTCTCAGAGATTTGCAGCACAGACTGAAATAATCATGTATAGATATAGATAAAACACATATTTTGAATTGTGTATCTTGGATGCGGTAATCACCAAAGCTAAAGGGCAAGGCAGAAAAAGTTTAGTATTTTAAATGTATTTGAAAAGCATTAGCAGCAGGCGGAGCGGTTAGCTATAAATTAGTAGCAAGCACAAGCTCAAATTGTTATTATTAATTATGTTTTTGAGTTGAATATGTGTGAATATTGACGTTTCCAATCATTCGGTTTTCAGCTGCCGTTTCCATTGGCTTCTCCTCGCCAGCCGCCAAATCGACTCGACAATTTATCAAAATATTTACATAGACGAGAGAGACCCAAGGTGAGTGCCAATCAAAATTTTGCTATTCTACATCTGATGTGTATGATCTTGACTTTGGCGTTTTGAAGTTTCAATATTGAGTAGGAGATGCGCCGAATTGCAATTAATGTAATTAAATAGTTGCGAAGCTGTCAGCAAAGCTGAGTGGCTGGTCAACTTACTTTGACACCATCGAAAATGCTGATCATGATGCCATGTACCCAGCTAAAGGGCGCTATAAGTTCAAAGGTCATTAGATTCGAAATATTGGTGTCCATATCACAGCTTATTTAATCAGAATCTCAAGTGCAAAACGCAACTAACTGGGTGGAATAGCATTTTATCATAAGATAAATTACCCGTCGATTTTTTAGATTCGGCAAAATATGTTATCTATTAATAAATAGCTTTTTTCCATCATTAAAGTTCTAAGTTTGATAACCCCCTTGATACAGATTCCGATTAAGATCCCGACCTTGCTCAACCGAAAAGTTAAGTTGGCATAATTGGTGCAATAAAAAAATCATTAGCTTAATAGCTCATAAGCCCACGATATCCAATGACGCACGTCTGGGGTAGACCATTATTAATAAACAATAAACTGAAAACGGTAAATGAAAGGAATAATAAATCGGTTGGATTGCCCGGTCCCAAAGCAGAACAAAGACAAATAGCCAGCCGATGGTGTTGGTATCGTCCATCGGAGAACCGTGAAAAGCCATTACCAGGTCAAGTTAAAAGTACCCACCCAGGCATGCTACTGAGTAAATCTTTGCATATAGTATCTACGTATATGGACAAAGCCGAATTCGTTTGGGCTCTATTGAAAAGCAGACCATCACCAGCTGGGAGGGTATCAGACTCGATTAAATTAGTAGTGGATAAAATTACTTTACGTTTCCCTCGAATACGTTCCATCAATCGTTTCAGGACTCGTACGCCTGGCGTTTGATTCAATCGAGAGTTAAGCCTATTGGCAAATCCCTGAAAGATATCTGTGATTTCCCTTTCGAATACTTGTAAAAATGCCTGCAAATTCATTATTAAGATTTTAATTTCTCAAACGGTATTTCGATTAAAAAATTTGCTTTTTTCTATGCCGGTTTCTATACCTACATTCATGTGCATATTGAGAGCCACAATTCGATCATCTTGGGTATATGGAGCCGAGGCATCGGCATCGAAATCGAAGTGCACATTTTGCACATAGGAAATTTTCGAGCCATCTCTCGAAAAGTGCTTCACTTTCTTCTGGCGGAATTGTCTACGAATTAAAAAAAACTTTAGTTAGTGCACTTTATTTATGCTTTTTAAACTCACTTGTATACATAGGGTCCTATTTCCTCGACTATTGGTATGGCACCTTGTTGAATCCTATCCGAATTGGTCACATTGAATATGTAGACTTTGAAGTTCAATGGCTGAGGTAGGTTCACAAAACGTTTGAATTGTTCCGAGCCATCTTGTATAACAACGCTCTGAAAAGATAGTAAATTACAAATTATACTACTAAAAAGGCTGTAAGCTAACCATTAAATACCAACTAATGTTCTTAATCCTACAATATGTATAATTAAAATCAGATTTTTAATATGCTTGTATATTAACATTAATATTAACAGACCATACTTTAATACTGCTCATCACGCGACTTAGTTGATTATTTATGACATTAAATGGCGCCGAGGGGGCCATAAAAATCATATCAAAATTGTTGCCATCGATATCAAACTGAAGTCGTGCTAAGTTCGAAACCTGTTTTCGGTTGAAGATAATATTTTTCTCGAAAATGCAATTTCTATTGTTATTTTGTTGTTTTGATAATCTGTTATAATTATCAACGAAACGAAGGGGATCATTGACCAAGGGAATATTTGCATCGATTTCGCATTTTATCAAAACAATACAATTAATTAGGCGGCGCTTCTGTGTTTTGTCCGAAAAAAACATTTCCCATGCTGGAAAAAACCTTTGCTGTTAACCTTCCATTTTAATTTTTACAATCCAGTAGCCAGAAAAGTATTTACAGTTCACAGAAAAAACAAAAATTGGCAAAACATAAAGATGCCGACCGAGAAACATAAATAAAAGTGGAAAACAAGCTCAAAGCATGACCAGCAATATAATTTTATGGTCTGCCCCTTTGCACTTGATACAATTGAAGAATTGTCAAAAAAAGGCTGAACAAAAACGGGGCTATATATTTATATGGCTAAGGCAGATCTCAAGGTCAATGCACACGCAGTTCGGTTCAGCTCAGCATATCGAAGAGCATACAAAACGTTTGATTAACCTCAAGAGCCAAAGAGAGGCTCAGCCGACGGCTGACAATGGCCCAAAAGTCATTCAGAAAAAAAATACAAATAATTGTTGCGAAATAGAGCGGATTTGGCAAAGAGACAGGCCGAAGCGAAACGTGTTTCAAATTCGAAATTCGCTTTAGATTGGATTTGGGACAAGAATGTGCTGGGTCAAAGGGGCGTATGCGTAACATCTATCAAATTGGCCAAGGGTTTGGCTGAAAAGTTAAGGTTCCCTTAATTTTTTTTTTTTAATTTATAAAACAAAAATTTTGAAATTGTTTATTATTTGGCCCAAAATGTGGGTCAGAATGATGGAAAGAAATGGTAAACAGCGGGCATAAAGACCCAAAGAGTGCGATTGTTTGGCATTGCTGGCGGTCCAAATTGCACAACAACATTTTTCTGTTGACCATCGAACCGACTTCAATTGCTTTGAATTTCAATTTCAATTCATGACTCGTTTGTTTATGGCCAGTTTTTTTTTTTTTTGTATCTTTGGCGCCTGCATTTGAATTTTTAAATATAAATGCTTAATGTGCAAGGGACGGACCACCACCTTCAAGTTGAAGGCCCTACGATTTTCGAGGGTATTTTGGCCATTCTAGATCGGATCTTAAACGCGTGCACACGGAAGTTCATTGCTAACGATGGCTCGTAAAAAGAGTTTTGCGGCCCAACAGCGTTATGGGTGGCAAACAAAAGTTCCAGGGGCAGAGCCATATAAAAAAAAGGGCAATTAACTTGGCTTCGCTACAACAATTAAAGCAAAGCCAACACAACAACACTGCGTACAAAAAGATAAAACTCTGTGTTTGCATTCTAATTACAATAAAAAACAAAAAACCCAGCTCAAAGTCAACCCAAGTACTTCTAGTTGCCTTGGCAATGAGCGCCGAAGATGTCACGCCTGATTCAACGAGCGTGTGCCTAGCGATGGGTAAATAACCTAGTACTTTATATAGTATAACTTAGTAACATTTTTAATATTCTTTAAATTTGTAACCCTATTGTTGAGTAAATACAATGCAAAGCTAATTGTTATGATACGTCACTTAACAATATGTTCTTTATGGGTTCTCACACTTTTTGTACAACTTATAAAATAGTTTTGTGGGTACTAAACAGAGTGACCCAAGACATTATGATGCTTGAAGTAAAAAGTAATAATATTCAACCAACCCAATGCCAGCCATTAAAACTTGGTCATAAATAAAATGCGTCGAAGGACAAGAACCTGCATCGTAATTGAGATGTTTGTTTTTGGCGCTAATGGGTTGAAAACCCCAATAATAATCAAATGCATTTGACTAGCAAATTAATTCGCTTTGCTCATGGCATTTCAATTGCATTTGGCATTCGGTTGGAGCGTGACCCAAGGGATCTGTTCTGTAATACCATTGCAACATCTGTGTAATTATTTCGTTTGATATTCGGATACATTTGAGGGAAATGAGATTGCACTTGTTGGCCCAGCAATTAGACTTGTTACCGAGCGTGGAAAGCGTTGGTTTGGGCCATGTACAGCGATGTCATTACGGATAAGCTGAATTACAGTGGATTGGTCATTTGCTATGTTCTAACCTTATGGATCGGACACCCTTTAATAATGAAAATCCACAGTTAATCAGATGAATGAAAAAATGTCATATAATCAAGAAATTACGAATAAATTCTAGTTGTTATTAAAGCTTTCAATGCTATAATCTTGAGAATTGAGAAAACCTGTTCTTACCACATATTGAGTAATTAAATCAACATAGTCCACTAATTGAATCTTATTCATCACTTAGAACTTTGAACTTTCACTGACTCATCGATAGCCAAACCCACTGCAATTCTATGGAACTTATTCAATAAACGCTGTACAGCTTTCATTTGCCACTTGCCGGTCAGCAAAAATCAACAATAGAATCATTTTTTCGCCTTTGTTTGGTCAGTGAGAGAAAATGTCTGTGTGAACTTTGAAAACTAAATATTTGACATAGAAACTTTGTGGGGTTTTTTGATGAAAGGCTAGGCTTGTTAGCTCGAAGTGAGTAGAGAATTCGTTTAAAATATTATTATATTCTTTGATTTGTCATTAGATACTTTTTAGGTACATTCAAATATGCCATTACTAACTGAGATTCCAACATTTGCTTAAGCAATGAAACCGAATACTTAAAAACTTGTTCTTGTAGGCATATATTTTTTTGTAAGTATCATGGTGGAGCCCATCAATCCACAAGCCACATAAACGCAAGGCCGGCTTTCGTGTTTATCCATTAAAATTCTTCAAGTTTTGTGTAATTCTTCAACACCTTTTTTTTGGGGGACTCACCTGCTCGACCTTTTTGTGTACCATGTTGGGGAAGAGAATCCAGCCGCAGTAGCCGCCCAAGACGGCTACGCAGACGCCCAGGGCACTGACAATCAGAGACCAGTGGATCATTTTCACAGATACGATCGGATGGTTTGGGGTCTACGACGATGATGGGGCGAGACCCATTTATCGGGTTCCCCTCTCTGAGCCCTCGATCGAAACGCCGGCAACAGGTATGGAATCTTTTTCGGGTTTCGGCTTTTTTGTTTTTGGTTTTTAGTTTTTGGTTTTTTTTTTCTGATCCAGCGGAGCTTTGGCCTGACCTACGTCAAGTGAGAGCCGGACTTGTTGGGGTGTCGATCTGGTGTTGTTGTGGTGCCGAAACAAAGCGCACTATTTATAAGATACCCGTTTTGGGGCTTTTTTTTTTTGGTGTTTGTTATATATAATTTTGAAATAAACAAGTTGCCGAATGCGATGCGACGCGGCTGCTTTACTATATCGTATTATGTCCCTTATAGTGAGGGAAACAACTATAAGCGTATGCGTATATGTGCGGGTTTTTAAGTACGAAAACGGGTTTGGCTGCTGTGTTGCAGTGAAAGCTTTTTTCCGCCATCAGCTGGTATAATTAAAATATTTTTGTTAATTATAATTTGCGCTTGTTTTTTTTGCCTAATTGGGTCGAGTCACAACTTCACACGCGCCAAAGGAATCGTCTTTTTTCTCGTCTTCCCCATCGAAGAATCGCCGGCCAAATGACAATCGCGGTTAATGGTGGCACATATTTATTTGATTCTTGGTTAACGTAACGTAAGCGAACTTGGCCGGAAAATGGTGGGCGGCTTTTGGTTGCGATTAAAATCAGCCGCGCATTCAAATTAATGGCCGCACGCGAACGGTGAAAAATGGGGGGAAAACTTCCGCCACAAAGCGAAATGAATCAGCGGAACAGCACAACAATTTCCACCGCACTTTTGTTATGGAGTTTTGGTACTGAGGTGCGATTTTATTGATATTTTCTTGGCAGTCCACTGTAGTAGCGCTCTTACGATGTTTTTCGAACCGGAGATCCAACCGCTCGAGACAACCGCTGACGACTGGCAGAGTTCAGGCCAAGCTGCGATGACAACGCTGTGACTTATGGCTTTCGGCTTGTAGTTTTTTGGCCAAAAAGCCCTAGGCCAACCTCAACCGATCGCAGAGAGTTCAAAATTAAAGAGCGCATGCGCAACGCTCCTCGAAACTTTTGTCGAGGGCTTTTCATTAAGTTTTTGGGATCGCCGACTAGCAACTGGTCTGCAGTTAGTTGCTCGAGTTATTTTTTCAGCTTTTGTAATATTTTTGGACATTTTTATTTCGTTAAATTATGGATGAGCCGCTCATTAGCGAATTAGTGCGACTTTTTCGCTTGGCACTTTTTCGCTATGTTTGTTTTGGCCAAATTGAAATTTGGTTTTTCTCTAGGGGGTGGTTTGAATTTGACCCCAAAATTACTATAATTTATTGCTCCGTTTTATCCGCCATCAAGAAGCTTTAATGATGCACTCTGTTTAATTGAACCGAATCGCTTATGGATTTAGATTAAGGTTATCAATCACTTCCTCTGGAACTAGTAAAATCCTTTTTGATACATTGGTAAGATATGATGGCATTCATAGTAACAAATGTTCTAGCTGAGTTAGTAAGCTGATTTCATTACGATGGTTGAATTAGTTTAATAGTAATATTTAAAATTATAGTTTAGCCCTTATTTACATCTCTTTCAAGTTAGTTCAACTCTTTTCTTTGGCTCTTTGGGTTTGCAGTCTCTTTTTCTCGACTCTTCCGAAGTTGGCGTGGGTGCAAGACCCCTCCCTCTGGCATCCAATATTTTTTTGGACAAACGCATTAACTGGTTTTCGCTGTTGTTGTGCGTGCCGTGAAATTTATGTGTAAAAACTTGTAAGACTACAGCAAAGTTAAAACCAAAGCGATTGGATTCGACTGCGGGTGAAGCTTTTGTTGAACTTGACACGATTGTTGCCCATTCAGTTTTTGGTGTGGTTTTTGTTGTTGCTGTTGTTCTTCGCATAAATTATTCGAATGTTGTGCAAAAATGTAAAGCTTTGAATATAAAATAAATGCCAAAATATAATTTGAGCGGGATCGTAGAGTGTTAGTAAATATATATTGCTGTTTAAAAAGTGTGTCAAAAGTCCTTAAAGAGTTATTTAATATTTATTATTTTTTTTTGTTATTATTTGTCTATTATTATCTTAAATCCCTCAACAAGACTCAGTTAAAATAAAATGAAGCCCTTGCCAATTCCTTAACATTTAATGCGACTCTCACACTCTCGACACTCATTTCAATTCCCGTGCCACATTTCTTTTAATTATTTTGTAATGCGATCCACATTTAGCCTACTTTTTCGAGAAGCCTCCGCATTTCCCATCCCCCGTGGAAAGCCCCTATGTGAATTTGCTCTCCATTTGCGTGCAGCATGTGGATATAGTAATTTAAATATTTATTGCATTTTTTTATGCAGGCAACACTTGAGGCACACAAACAACCTCTACGGCCCAAAACTCTTTGCCTTTGTCTGACCTCAAAATTAAATTCAAATCTCGGGCAAATGGCAAGACTTGGCAGAAGGCAGTTTTTCGTCCTTTTCCTCCTTTTTTTTAAAGTATTTTGCTTGTTTATTTTCTCATTGGCAAATTGATTGCACTGGTGTTTGAGAAAATGTTGTGTGTGCAGTGATGGGAAATAAACCATTTATTTATTTCAAAAAATATTTACTATACAAATAGTCTACGAAATAGTACTTAAAGTATTAATCACACAATGTTGCAACTATAAATTAATATGGGAAAAATAAGGTACGATATTTGGCTAGCAATAAAAATGATATTCTCGAACTTTCCTTTCCAAATTATTATTATATGTTTGTGAACAATTTATACTTTTGCCATCACTAGCTATCCGTGCATACATATGTTCAATGGAGTGATATGAAAAACTTCACACGACAATGTAAGGCAAAAAGGAACAATCAGCAAACACGAACTCGATGTAAACACACCCATCTCCTCCTCCATTTCCGGCCGTTGGATTTTCCTTCGTATTGATGGCGTGCCTAGGCAATCGCAATTTATAGATAATTTGATACGAAACGTCAGACAGTCGCTCAGTCGGAAGAGTTGGATTGAAAGTGGCACAAGGACAAGTCGGGTTGGCGGGGTGTTTGGCTACATGGCTATTGGGTGGCTTTCGAAATGCATTTCTAACGAATTTTCATTAGCCACCGAATTGCAAATGAATATTTGAATGCACCCGATGGGTGGTTGGGTTACTGGGGCGTATGCGTATTTCGTTCTCACGTTCCACATACGCCCCGTGCACACCGGAATGCACCAGAACAAAGGGGGCAGCTTAACTGCTGCAGCAGAATGTACGAAAAAATGCAATTAAATGGATTAAGCGAGGAAAAAGGCTAGAGTCAAAAGAGGCCAACGTGAAGAAGGTTCTGCCGGTTATCTAGGCCCTTTCCCCCGCATTCTCCTCGCTTTTCTCTCGTCAGTGTTTGTTTGGCCAACAACAAACCAAAGCCAGTCACAACATTCGAGGCACCTAACAAAAGAGAAAAACGGGCTGCGGAGCACACAAGGATTCAGCCACTCGACCGCTTATCGTCAACTGTCATCGTCTGCCAGTCTCTGAACCCCTGTGCACTGAGCGAAAAAGCTTTTAAAATAATTCAGTGCAACTGTTCTAAACGAACAGCATTAGATATTAAGGACACCAAGTGGTATGACTGTATTTAAAAGAAATCAGTTGTATAGGTGCTTTTAAGAATACTCATATCTCAGAAACAGTTCTGGTATATGCTTAAGCTTTAATCACATATTTTGTTCAGTGCACTACCTCTCTAAGGTACATGGACATCACTCAGTATTGTTGCAAATGTGAGCGACCGATTGATGAGCATGTGACGTTCCGTTCTGGCCCTTGGGCTGTCTGTCTATCTGTCTCTCCGGCCACATGTCCGTCCGACAATCCGTCCGCTTTCCGGCCTGAAAGTGTGTCAAATAAAGTGGTAAAAGATTTATGCCCTGCACCTCCTTTTCCAGCTGGGTCTCTCGTTCATTCTCTCGCTGTCTATTGCTCTCAATAAGTGGCACAAAGGACGAACGACAGGCGCTCACCGCAGGCTTAAGTGTCTCTAACTGCCAGACAGGACACTCAACTGGATATCTGCCCATATATGCATACCCTTTGTGTGTGTGTGTGTGTGTGTGTGCCTTGCTGCACTTTTTCACTGGCTTTTCCCCGCTGCAGGGCTGCTGTTCATGTCCTTTTGGCCCAGGCCAATTTAGAGCTCGAATTTCATGTTTTCCATTTAATCTCTCCATTTCTTTCGGTTGACTGTGCTCATAAATAAAGCAGGAGTTTGTATGAACTCATGATAATTCAGTTCTCTGCTCTACTGAGGGTCTAGTAAAAAAGTTAATTGAGTTGCTAGTTCGTTGCCCAACATAGTGCTATGCACATAGTTATCTTTAGCGGACCTTTATTAGCTAAGATCCAGTTTTTTTCAGAAAACCGTTTAATTCAACACGTTATCCCCATCCATAAGTGAGGATTTAACGAGCAAAAATTGAATTGATTTAACGGCAATTTCCAAACACGCAGCCTTCACAGCTCACAGTTGTGCCAACAAATGAATTATTGCGCACTAAGATTTCGCCACCCACAGATACAGATACACACACACACCCAAATGGGGCTGCAGGGCCGCAGGACATCCCCACCCACTTCTCGATGTCCTTCGCTCGGCAATCCAGGGACGCGCTTGAAAAGGCATGAAAAACGTGAAACCTAAAAAGCGGCAGAGACGTTGGAGGCCAAAATGAAATCATGCAGTTGGCGATGCCCAGAACCACCAACTAATGACAATAAGGCGCGAACTGGGAAAAACCCTCGAGCCGCCCAACCAACCACCCACCGAATATCACGCATACACCGCCTTGCCTCGGGTCGCTAACAAAAATATCACGCATACGCCGCGTTGCAACAGCGAAATCAAAACATAAACCCAAATCCAGTGACTGCATCGGGTTTTCCTCAGCGCGTGACCAAAACAGAGAGAGAGAGCGAGAGTGTGAGTGTGAGAGAGTGTTCGCGAGAGAGAGCGTTGTGAGAAAGGCTTTCTCTCACTCACGAAGGAGTTTCCCCATCATCATCATCATCATCATGACGATGAACATAAATGCGACGTCGTGTGCCAGTTGAAAATTGCATTTTCCTTCAGTTCTGTTTCAGTTTCGAGTCCGTGCAGTCGTGTTGACCGGAGTGAAAAGCGACGTGGAAAATTTGCAAAAAATAAAAAGTTACAAATAACACAAAACAGAGCGAATAGAAATAGAGAAAAGTAAATATAAGCAAACAAGTGCAGTTTTGTTGGGAGAGAAGTGTGTACGGAAAGGGGAGATTAATCCCTCGGACCTAGCATAGATACCTACATTTTTGGTGGTCCCAAAAACACGGTGTGCTGAAAACGCAGAGAAATCCCGAAGTATCAACAACCATGTCGACGTTACCCTTTTTGCTGAGCGTCGCCGACGAGCTAGACAACATACACTCACAGTCCTACATGGATGACTTTGGCCTGGGCTTCCATCCGCACCGCCAGTACTATCGCACACCCACCATCCAGTTGTCCCTGCCCGCCAGCACCGACTGGACGGGATCGGGTCGGGACTGGTCCCAGACAGCGGGCAACAGGCACACTCGCTACCGCAGCTATAAGTTCTACGATGACTCACAGAACAATCTGGAGGAGGAGGAGCCGCCCGTGGAGGATCCTCAACCCATTGAGCAGATGAAGTTGCCACAGCAGTTGGTCCAGCAGACCACCCAGACGATATCGGATCCCCAGCAGCCAACGAGTGCAACTGCCACTGCCGCCACAGCTCGCAAGGGACTGGGCATGGTCAACTCCCACTCGCATGATGTGGGTGTTGGAGGACTGGGCCTGAATCTCAAAGCTGGCGAGGATGAGGACGATGAGAACATCGATCGCACGGTGCGCATGTATAATTTGTCCAAGAAGTGCTGCAAGAACTACTATCGGCATGCCTTAGAGACCGGACCCGGCGCCAGTGGCAAGGTCAAGTGCAGCAATGCGCGCTCCGAGAGCCACAAGTCCAGCTCCAGTTCGGAGGAGAGCCTCCAGAAGATACCCTCGCCCATTGAGTTCCTTACCTGCTTTCTGGTGAAGAAGTCACGCACCCCCAAGGCCAATGTGCCAGTGGGTCAGCCGCTGAAGAAGACATAGAACACGGCCCGGCTGCTGCCAGCAGCGATGTCCACCAGGACCTCCACCATCAGCTCCACGGCCACCAGTGGAGCCGTGACCAATGCAACCACGGACACGGATACGACCACGTCGAAGCGCCGGAGCAACTGCTTCTGAATGTTGGCCGGAGTCGGTGTCGTTTGTGGCCAGGCCTGGAGTTGGCTCCAGCGGTGCGGGGAGCTTCCCAATTCGGAGCCCGCCTCGCTGCCCTCCACGCGTCTGGGCAGGATCGCCTACTAGGCTCATTCGACCGACTCCGATTCGCAGTCAGGGGTATATATATATTTGGCATATGATTTATTACTGGTATAACTTTTGGCTTGATTGAAATTATGGGAATTTATCGAAAAGGAACTTGGAGGGCTAGCGATTTGCACTGGAAATCAACTTTGGTAAAAAACAGGGCACTTTTAAAACCCCATTCGTATAGTAAAATTCTCATAAACTCTTTAAACTTATTGTTTGAAATGGCTTCTTTGAAATGCTTTGTTATAAACATTGTACTGAAATTTTAAAACCCTGTTCATCAGTGATTTTCAGTCCAAAAAATCCCGTAGCCACAACTTGCAAAAAATTACAGGCCAAAAGCAATTTGAAGCTTAAAGCGAACATAATATTACCAATAGAATATAAATAATGATAAACTATTAAACCAACACCGAAACATTTTTGCAAACCAAACACACACAATTTTTAAGAGCCAGATTTATACCAAAATAAGAAGATTCCAGGAATTTGTTAAGCAAACATTTTTTATACAATTTTTTGATACCAAGCAAACGATATAACTTATATATGGATATTATATTAATACTGGGAATGTTTGATTAAATCAAGAAAAGGAAATTCTAGCTCAACCGAAACCTATAAGCACTATCTATTTCATTTTAACGAGAGTAATAATAATTTCAGGGAGAATTTTATAAACCTCTTGCCAGTTTACTAATTAATTTAACAAGGAACATTTTCTTTTACATTTTGACTGACTTAAAGGTACTGGTTGAGCTCGAAACTCCTAGCAATTTTATAAATGCTGTTAGCTGTTTTAAGCCAAATAAATTGCGGGCTAATTTAATGGGTCTTCTGAAACACACACACACACACAAAAACAAGGATACACCAATAGCAATGTTTTATTTTCACGCAGACACAGTAAAGTTTAGTTTTCTCCCATTTTTCCCAGCTAACTGAAAACTGTTGGCGAAAAAAGCGAAAATTTCTGAAAAGCTGGGGGAACTTTTGCACAATGTCGGCAAGTGTTTTGGCTCAAAGGGTGGAATGGGGGCGGCAGTGGGCCCCATAAAGAGTGAAACATGTTTTCAATTTCCTTTTTTCGGGGGACTGTAAACAAGTCAATAGCAAACTACGGCTAAGGACAAACACACAGAAGACCTTGGTCCCAATTTCAAATTAGTGAAAAAAAAGCAAAACAGGAAAAAATGAAACGCAAACAAGATTTTGTAGCAGAATTGTAAACGAAATAAAAACACGTTGGCCGGGCTTGCGTCTAGTTGAAAGCTGGAGTACAGATATAGCAGAATAAATATATATTTATAGTTTTGTAGTCAGATATTCTCTTGCGTGTTCTAAATATATTCTAAATGTTGGAAAATAAAATATTTCAAATGTATTTACAACTAATCAAGAAGATCATTTTATATATATATCTATACTATATGTGTAGTCACACTGTTTGCACTTTTCAGAGTTTAGAAACGAAAAACATATAATACAAGTACGGAAAATATATCTATGTATGTCTCAAAACTCATAGCTTTATCGCAACACAAAATTTGAAGTCGAAACTCAGCATCATATTTCTCAGATAATTGTAATACCTAAGAGCTCCAAGTCGAAACCACATAAAAGCCACAAACAAAAAATGTTAATAAAAATTACCTAGCTGTAGTTTGGAATAACGATTTTTGCCAGTAGCTCTTGCAGAACTTTTATCTAGATGGAAAAACATTTTAACATTGGCCAACTCGGCCACCACTCATCTAACCAATGTAACCGAAGTAATTTAGACGTTCCTCAGAACACGATCATTTGCATGGCAATGGAAAACCTCTCGTAACTACATACTTTATCAACAAAGAAAACACTCAACGCATATCATTCCAATACAATAGATTTCAGCTAAATCATATTCAACTTGAGATTCAATAAATAAATATGCGAAAAAATAAAGTGAAGGAATAGTTTCATTATATAGACATAATAAACTTATATATAAGAGGTTTGAGGTATTTATTATTAGTAAGGTTCTACTAAAACCACTTCTTTTAATTGCGCAGTGAATTTTATATAGCATGGGCTTTCTTCGCCCAATTTCACACAAAAATTAAATACAGTTTTCATTGCCAACAAAGCTTTGCTTTCATTTTGGCCCTGACAGGCGGACATGCAAGGTCATAATGCGTCCTTCACACAACACTTGTCACTTGCATTAATTTTACTGTCTTGCCGCCTTTTTTATTTTGGCCAACTGACACTCAAAACTGTCCGAAGGCATTTACAAATTTTCAAGTGCAAGTAGGCGAGTTTTTGTATTGTAAACGCTGACCTTTGGTGACTCATAAGGTTGGCATAAAGTGTCCTTAGGCCGTGTGTGCATCTCGCCCAAGGATGTGTCGTCATGAAATTCGTCGTGGAATTTCAAATTAACTGCAGTGAGCGCGGTGGGATGAGTCGTGTATACCCTGTAAAAGTTAAATTGTGTGTATATGCCAATCCAGCACTTTCCATTTCGGTGTTTGGCGTTGTTTGGCCAGCACGTCCATTGGGTTCAATAGCACAAAACAAAAATAGAATAATAGACCGGGCCAAGCGTTATTTGTACGCCTTCTGGCTTCTACGTCCGCCTCCTTCGTTCACAGTGCAATCCTTTAGAGTCCTGCCTGCACCGCTATAAATAAGTTCCTCATTCGTATGCAAACAAGTGCAGCGACAGGACGAAAGGGCGAGCCTTCGCCTTCGACGGGCGTGACTTGCGGCATAATGGGCGAGTTTCGAAATGCAGTTGCAGTTCTGGATTTTGTTGAAGGTTGCCTCTGGGTATGATAACTATCTCAAAGAATGTGCAGCTTTATAATATATTGTACAGTCATTAAATACCTATAGTTTCAGTGCATTCTCATTGCAAATCCTGTGGGCCAATTTAACGTGTTATTTTCGGGTAACATTTATTGATTTCCACTTCGTTGGTTAAATGAAAAGTGATATCTATTTATCTCGCTTAAATATGAAAATACAGTTTCTATCTGACTGAACTTATTTGAATATTCAGAATATTCATTTGTAATCTATAAATATTTTCAGTTGTCGAAATGTAATTAGGAGATATTTTCAGGCTACTATTTTTAAAATATATACATTTCGCTTTAGGGTATATGAGGATCGGCTTTTCTGCCCCATTCCTTAGACTTTCTCAGGGATAACTTTTGCCAGTTTTTTGGCTCTGTTGTGGCAACTTTTGTTGTGGCTGCTTTTTGGGGACTTATTCTTCGGGCCTGGAACTTGCGACCTACAACCTACGACCTGCAGTGTTCACTTCGCTTGGCCAATTACGGTTTTAAGTCCTGCTGGCTCCTCGCCGTCGTCCTGTCTTTCTCTCCGACTTGAACTTTTGCTTTCGTTTTGCCCATGCTTTTGTGTTTCCCCCTTGCCACAGATGGCCCCGTCTTCCCCTTGGCAGGCGTCGCATTGCAGTGGCCTCTTGGCCAGGTCGAATGCACCTGCTCCTGCAACTGTTTGTTGCCCTTTTGCGGCTGAATGTTTAGTGTCTCGGGGGCCATTTATAGTTACGCTCGACTTCACCGCGCGGCTACTTCATTTGCCACGTGAGCGATGTACCTTATTGATTTCCGAGACTTAATATGCTTGCCATTTTGCCGACCATTTTTAACTTCAGCTATTACTCATACGCCACGTTCGCCATGACCGTCCTAAGCTTTTGTAGCATACTTGTAGGCTGAATAAGTAATAGGTAATCTTTAAAATATTTAATAATTCATCTTTCTTCTGGGTGTATATGCAGTCATCTGTTTCCTATCGAAGTCAAAGTCTGGCCCATTGCCCATATGTGAAATGACTTAGTTCATTCCCGTGATCTTGCTGAAAACGATTTAAACATTTGTAACCATAATGAGGGAAATCGGGGGAATGACCTCCCTGTGGGAATTAAAATATGGTGAAGGTCGCGGTGGGTGTGTTATGCTAATGATGTTTACGATTATAGAAAGTCACCTCTTAGATAATGCCCCACACACAATCGATGCCAAAGAAAGTTGTGCACAACCCACACCCTCAGGAATTTGATTCTGATTTTCATTCGATTTTGCCATAAAGTCAAGCAAATTAGTAAAGTGCTTTGTTTTGGTCTAATGTATTGTTGTTCCGCCAGCTGCGGCACTTCAATTGGTTTTCAATCGGGAAATTTTCTCTAGACTTACACTGATAATACAAAAAATAGATTAAGCTCCTTTTTAAAAAATAAATCGTCCGTTTTTGTTCGTACGTATTTTAAAGATGTTAAATACTTATTTAGCATATTTGACTATATTTAAAACTAATAAGAAATGGGGGAAAATAATTTATAAGAAAAACTATGATAAATACTTATTATTATTAAGAGAATTCATGCATATAATATTAGAATATATTTCGAACTAGACCAAAAGTATCTATTTGTGTGCCTTCGACTGTCTTGTGATGTGCTGCATCACAAACCCATTGAACTAGTCCGATGGCAAATGACTTAATGTACAAATACATGCTTAAATGCCATCTAAATTGCGAAACTGCGAAGCTTGTTATAATTATTATAAAACACACACAAAATCTATTGCCAGAACAGCAAAAACAACACCGACGGCTGGAACAACAAATTACAGCGACATATGGGGTGGGCCAATCCCAATCCGATGATTGTGTTACGTTACGGGCACGGGTTTTATAAAGAGGGGCGGGCAGGTCAGGCCCATAAATGTTCCATAGATGTCGCATCCATCGACTAATCTGCTCGGCAAAAATCGTCAAAAATTTTCACAAATTGCCCTTTTGTCATGACAAACTCAATCCCCCTTTTATGTTGCCGTATCTATAGATTGTGTATCTGTAATCCGCGTATCTCTGTTCATTTGTATCTTGTACAACATTTAAAGCCGTATTTGGTCAAAAAGTGAAAAGAATCACTTCCGTCAAAGAAATGTGTTTGGTTTTTATTTGGGCTTGCTTTGATTTTGTTTTTTAATTTGCAACCGGAAGCGGAGAGTAATTAATTTCAAAATACGAATGCTGCGAAAATTTGTTGGCATGCTTCCACCGTTTTTAAGGCGTTGCCGATATGGGAGAATGATTTGTTAAATGAAAGAGAAAAACATAAACAAATAAGGAAGGACTCATGCAAACATCTGCGTCAAGAGAAAGTAAAATATGTATTTGTGGGTTGGATAAAAAACGAAAGATTTTCAGCTTATAAAGATTTTTAGTTAAAATACACTGAATAATTAAATGCAGGTAGTGAGATGTTTCAAGGTGGTTAGCAGTACCTTTGGATAACCGCTGAAAATACATCCCCTCTACGGAAACAAGTCTGCAAATCAACCCACCCAGCATAAGATCTCGAAGCGCCTCAAGGAAATAACATGCAAAGACATTTTTCGACCCACAGCCCCATTTCCTTATATACAAGCGTCAATGCAAAGATAAACAATCGAAAACATCGCCCAGTTTTAACGCCACTGTAACTGCAATTGGTACACTGCGAAAAAAACTTTGAATTATGCTTAGAGCATTTATAAAAAATTGTATAAGTTAAATTTCATAATCACGAAACGATTCAGATGTAATAAGTATATTTTAGATGCTGCAGCTTGCCGTATTTATTGAATTCCTAACAAGGAAGCCGCTTTTTTAACAGTGTGCCTACTACGTCACAACTGTCATTGGCTATTGACTAGAATCTGTGTTGAGCCGAGCTGATCCCACGGGGCGAAGCTTATGGCTATATAAGCGTCGACTACTATCGTTTCCAAGTTTAATTTGCTCAGAGCAGAAAACGCGAGTGGACGTCTATCAGAAAACGCGATAAGTGGAAAGTAAATACGAACTAGCGTTGCTGTTGGTCCTGTCCTAAGGAATAAACTATCACAAAATGACTCTGGTGCCGGCTACAAACAACACGGATTGGGATTACTGGGATTACCGTCGTCGTCTGTGGCGCGATTGGGATTTGAACGACTGGGACTTGCCGTACTGGAAGCGATCACTATCTCGCGTTGGATCCGCACCCGATCTAAGTCGGGTGATTGTCGGAAAGGATGGTTTCGAGGCCAATGTGGATGTGCACCTGTTCAAGCCCTACGAGATTAGCGTAAAGACCTCAGGAGACACTGTCGTCGTGGAGGCCAAGCATGAGAAGCGACGGGATGGGGACACTTTCGTGGGTCGCCACATCGTCAAGCGGTTCGTCCTGCCGCGAGGATACTATCCCAACGATGTGCGATCGGAACTGTCGTCCGATGGCATACTCACCGTCAAGTGTCCGCCGTATTTGACCAACGAGCGGAGTGTGTACGTCCGCCAAGTGGGTCCATCGTATCTAAGCATCAAGAACTAATCCCAGTCTATAGCATCGCAACTCCGTGTTTTGTTCTTAGTTACTTTCTGTTGGAGCTAAAATTAAGACAAAAGTAATGCACATATTTCTAAGACTAGAATTGGACTCTTTTTGTAATTAACAAAGCAACGTTTGTTTAGTTAAATAAAATAAAAGTTTAATTTATTAATAATGAATTCAGACGACCTTATTTGGCAGTGGTTTCATTCCTTTTCCCAACCGCCAGCGGATGTGTTCAACTCGACTCGAAGCTTTAAAACAATGGCCAAGAAAATGTCAACCTAAATTGACTCATGTCGTACGAAAGAGAAAAAGTCATTGTCTGACCAAACAAAAGTATCCGCTCGAATATAGTCTGTATCTTCCGAGTATTTTTACCCAGACTATCTTTCATATGGGTAAACACTACGCCCTCGAGCGATTTCCGTAATTTGCCAACTAAGGCTAACTTCAAATGTACATGGTCCAATAAACGACAACAGCTTTGAGCCAAAACCTACGCGGAAAAGTTACACACGTGCACCACATGGAAGTAGCCAGAAAATAGAGCTGGAAAAATTAATCTAGTTTAAATTGACCATACAAAGTAACGAGAGTCACACGCCCACAATATTTGTAAAAAAGAGTGGGCGATTGTCAAACTTGTATTCTGGAGGACAGAGCGTTAAAGAAGTGTATTTTTTAAAGAATTATTTTCTAAATATAGATATTGCTGAGCAAGGAGAAATTCGAAAGTATCATCAAGGTAAATATATTGAGATATATTGAGGCATTAAATCAACTTGAATAGCAGCAGTTCCCCGGAAAAATCAGTTTAAAAAGAGAAGAGAAGGCATCGTTTTTTGGCAAGGGTGATCTTTATACAACAAATAATTGCTTGACAACAAAAAACTTTTCTCTGATCTCTTTCTTTTCCTTGTCATAAAGTCTCTTATGCCGAAATCAGAACCCAGCCACTAGGCAGGCACATAGCCACGTAGCACATAAGAATTCTTTTTCATATGTATGCACATAAGCATAAGCAAGAAGCACTCTCGCGCAGATCAAGTAAACAACCCACTAACCCAGTACATCTAAAATTTTTTCACACCAACTGTTTCAGTCTTAAGCTGATATTCAATCAATAAAAACGCAAAGCGGATTCATTCTGAGTTTTTATTTATTTCGGCGTTGATCTTAGTTCAAATACGGATCGATTATTCGACTCAAAACAAAAACTATTTTACTATATGAATATTCGGTCTATTATGAAAATCAAAAAAAAAAAGAAATTTTGGAACGACATGAAATTTTTACCTACATTTAATGAATTTATTTGGGTCTTTATCTAAAAAACCGTCAAAACAAAAGATAGTGTTATCAACGCTCTGAGTAAACGTTTATTAGCAGAAATATTAGTAAAACACTAAGACTTGCAAAAAAGTATTTACTCATTTATTTAATTTCTAAATAAACACCAACACGAGAAAACAAAGTCACGTCAATCTGCGACCCAATAAAGTGGCCAATTATGTGTAACCTCTAAATGTTTTCAGTTTATCAGCGAAATCGATTTGTCACTCAAAATGCAATTCATCAATGAAAAATTCGGACAAAGGGAATTGGGTTTCCTATCCGAGAAGTGGGGATCGGGCGGCATAAACGTAGATAGTTACGTATATATATATATATACGTATATGTATAGAATAACATGTTTGCTCGGTTAACCAAATAAGTCGAAGAGTAACACACCTACGCTGGATTTCTATTGTATTTAATTTCGTTTAATTAAAATCCATTTACAATATGGCGAGCAGTTGCAGCGGCGCATTTGATTTCGATTGCGAGTTTAATTGATGTAATGTCAGCTTGTATAGTTGAATAACATAATTTAACTCTTGAGTTTAATTATCATTAGAAAGTGCTGTATACCCTACTGATAATGGGTACCGAACGAGTATATTTGGCTTGGCTCGGCTATCGCTCTATGAAAACACCTGATAAATGATCAGTCGTCGGATTTGCCTGTGACCGAAACGTTATTCGTCGTTGTTAATATTAACAATTTTACGGTTTTCAAAAAATAATTATATTGACATTGTTTACATCAAACATACATTAAAAGTGTTGAACATGGTAACTGCACAGTTAATTGACTTTAAAAAAAGTAAAAATACGTGTTCATAGGTAGGCAACTAAAATTAGATACAATTATTAACATCTGTTACTCATAATAATTCCGAGTATGATTGCGATTATTTTTTCATTAATTAAGCGTGTACTTTTAGGCAGACACTTAAATGCAAGTTGGTGACAAGCCCCCAATGGAGACACTTGATTAAACAAAACGTTTACGTTAGGCTTATGTTTTTTAAGTGATCTAATAATTTACATGTTTATATAACGATTGTAAATGGGCCAAGACAGAATGGCATCGTCAGTGATTGTTTTATACGCACTTATGTGTATCGGATTCTCCACAGGTAAGTTGTGAATCTATTATAACATAAATTTATTTGTTTAAATTTACTGAAAAACCATTAATGGTGTGAAAAACATATTAGGCTAAGTGGGCAGTCTATTATATACTTCATTTTAATTTCATTGATATTTAATGAATTGATTTTACAGCTTCGTTAAGTGATATTCCCGAAATCACCCCCGCAATAGATAACAATTCACCTTTTCAATATGACAATACCTGCTCGAGTCCTCCGCGGATTAAAAATGGTAAGGCGTCCGTCGAACGTCGCCGAAGTGGCGAACATATATTTCTTGTGACCTATTATTCCTGCAAGGACAACTACAAACTCAAACGTGCCGAAGAAAATGCACTCTATTGCTCAAATGGTATCTGGTTTGGTTGGAAACCCAATTGCACAAAGATTCGTAAAGGAAAAACGCGTCCGAAGAAGCAAAACAAAGTACTGACTTTTTGGAAACTGATCTGTTGATCATAAGATATATTTATAAATCTTTCTTTATTGTAGAGATGTGGGATTAATAATGGCGGTTGTGCTCATCTATGCAACAGATCAACTCATAAATGCGAATGCTATGAGGGTTATACCCTGAATACCACCGATCTCACAAGCTGTAATGGTAGGTACATACATCTTTTTAATAAATGTATCTTAAAGATACACTTATCTGTATCTTCTGTTTCAGATATCGACGAGTGTAAGGAATCGAATGGCGGCTGCTCTCAAGTTTGCTTCAACTTTCCTGGTGATTTCATATGCACCTGTAATAGTGGTTTTATAATAGACGAGAGTGATGAAAAAACTTGCTTGGGTAAGTTTTAAAAACTTTACATTGAAATTTATGAACAAAATATTAATAAGCTGTAAAGTAATTTTACTTATCCCCTTCTAGACATTGATGAGTGCGCCGATCCCAAACTTTCTTGGGACTGTACGGCTGGCTGCGAGAACCTAAATGGAACATACAAATGCCTTCCGTCACTGGTGGGCAGAGTTGAGCACACCGACGGCGAAGGTTTCTCCCCGGGTGAAATAGTGTGCAGGTCCGGATTTAAGCTGTCCGCCGATGGCAGTGAGTGTCAGGATATTAACGAATGCGATTTGGAGGATATAGATTCAGTTTCTGGGCGAGAGACTTACCCTTTCTGTGAGCACAAGTGTGAGAATACAATAGGTTCATATATTTGCCATTGCCCCGAAGGATATCATCTACTCGATGATCGTCATAGTTGTATTTAGGATGGCTCCGAATTACCGCCATCGAAAGACCCGCCAGTCAGAGAGGAAACACCAAGGACAACCCAAGCACCCAATATACCTTCAAACGATATATGCCCTCTGTTTAAGAGTTCAGCCAACGGAAAGGCTTAGTATCTCCAAAATGGCTTAAACTACACTGGTTGCAATATTACCTGCAACGCGGGTTATATTCTGCAGGGTTCACAATTCGCGAGTTGTGGACACACCGGTCTTTCGTCCAGTCCAGAAGCCAAGTGCGTGGGTAAGTACAAATCAATGAATACAATCGAAGTTAAAGCTATAGGATTTTGAAAGACTCATTATGTATTTGGTAATGCCTCCTTTTTCTAGAATCCCTCGCATGGAGCTGTCCAGTTTTGAAGATGGCAGGGCGATGTGCCACAATATGAGTTTCAGCAATAAGTAAGTCTGAATAATCTAACTATAACACATACTCGTATGTTACCTATACGCATTTGATTTTTTAGGTGAAACAGGACGAGGGCTGCGTGAAGATCGTCCACCCTTAACCGCATTATTCCACTAAGCCGTTCATTAATTTTAACTTATAAAACGTCGCTCTCATATATCTTCACTACTGCACTGAAGCATGCCATTATTTTATACTGACTATCAGTCTTAACGAATCTCGGTGTATCTTGACCAAACAAATCCTAACCGACCTGCAATATAACTTTGTACTCCTGCCGATCAATATGTGTTTATTAGTTTCTTTACATTGGTGTGTAAAAATCAATGAAGATGTAAAATGTTTGACATGTAGAACAGATTTATAATATTATCCGCTGTAGACAAAAGTTGTAAGCTGCGGTACAGAAAAATTTCGGCTTTCAGATACAACAAAATTTAAATGATGGTGCTTGCTTGTTATTCGGATGTTTTAGCATCTTCATCCTAGATCAGTCTCATTTTGTTTTTCTTTTGCAGTGGATTTCTACACAACAGTGGATCTACATACCCACGTTACCCACGTTGTCTTCAAAAATTACCTTATTATTTTGCCTACTTTTGGGACGACTTTTTATGATTGAGAAAAAACACATCTACAAATAGAAATAAGTATATTGGAACATTTTATGTCGGAAGTGAATACATGGTATAAATATGGTTAATTGCTTCAGCTTTTGTAAGCTCTTGTAATATTACATCAGCTTAAATTTCGGGGTTATCTGTTGACGTGCTCAGACCGAGTGAACTCTGAACTTGAAACAGTAATAAACCTACTCATAGATTAACCATTATAAGTGGGTTCCACAATGTAAGTCACCTATATTTCAGGAAAACGTATTACAATTTAAAAGCAAAATCCGACAAAAAATTCAGGTGAGTGTAACGATTGGACTAATTGATTCCAGTCAATCTGATGTGGACCGCAAGTATAAAAAAACAAGAGTAGCGCGTGCCAGGCCCACTTGGAGCTATTCACTACTGAAATAATTGCCCTGAAATGCCGTTGAACTCGTTTGGTTAGAACCTGTCATTAGAAAAACACAGCCCAGATTATTCAGTATGATTTTTTGCAAAACAAAGCGAATCTAAAACTAGCTGAAATAATGTTTTGTTAATGTGGACCCCAGCAGAGGGGCGAGTCTTAGCTGATAATATTTCCAAAATACAGTGGAACATGCGAAAAGGAAGTGCGTTGGGTTTTCCAAAAGTATGAAAGTATTGTTATCAATATTATATTGTATCTATAGAAAACTGTGCCTAAGTTTCGGTTGCCATAAGCACAGCTCTATAACATTCAGTACTGGTTTTTCGAATCAGGCGTTCCTTTTTTTCGTATTTTGAATTATGGATGCTCGACTGTATTTAAGACTCAATATTTAGATTTGATAGGCTAGACGACGGCTTCTGTAATGAAGCTGAATACTGAAATGGGATTTTAGGCCCATCGAGACTGGGCACTGATAACCCCGCAGCCGCAGAGCCATAGCCGCGATTGGACCGCATGTGGATGCCGTTCCAAGATCATTCACTCGCCCGATCGCCCGCGATATTATTTGTATTATTTACTGGTTTCAGTTCGGATTGATTTTCGTTTTGGCTCAGCTATGGGGCCTATCGAAAAGTCTATTTAAGCGCGCGATTCACAGAGAAATTAAATCAGTTTTAATTCGTGTGCTGAGCGGATCGTTCGCCATCGGTCTTGTTGTATTATCAGTGGAGAAACCCGAGAATCTTGTGAAAATGTACCAGCGGCAGGTCTCCTTTGATAAGGTTTGTTGCTTCGGCGAGAGTCCTCTGTGCACCCGGTATAGAAAGTGATCCGTAAAATAGCTAATAAATTAAAAACAATAACAAGTTTATTATTCTGCGTTCTCAGCATGAACTTGTCCAACCTTTGAGGAAAAAAATGCAAATCAAATATATAAATATCATTTTAATATTTTGATTGAAATGAGAAAGCGGATCTGTAATCTATAAAACCTGTCATGGAATTGGGTTAGTTCGCAATAGTTCTAGACAAAGAAATACAGAGTGCTTTCTGGGAAACAAGTACTTTATTAATGTGTTTGTTAGAGTAAAACCTGAATTAAGACGTCAGCCGCATATATTGGAAGATGAAAAAGGACAGTTTTATAAGATATATAAATACATATAAATACTTTAAGAATAAATAATTCAGCCCTGATAGAAGATCTTGTTGTGGCACAAGATCTTGCAAAGCATACTGCTTGGTAGACCTTCCCACAGATACAGCACACCAAGTTCTAGGCCGAGTCCTTGGCAATATGCGCTGATTGCCATTGCGGTCGGACCTAAACCTTCAACATGGGGGTTCAAGCCAAAACACAAACAACCTCAATGATGCAGATCTGAGGCAAGTACTACAATTACAGTTCGTTGGCTCATATAAGGCTTCGGTTAATGCGATTCGGTTAATGCGATTTGGGCCCTGGTAGCCTTTGTAATAGGAGATTTGCAGATAGGCAGGGTGTTAATGGCGAGAAATTTTTTCAGTATTAATTGGTTTTGCTTGATTGCTCGATAAGCCAAGGTCACTCGGGTCAATCTGTCAAATTTCCAATGATGCAATGGCTGTTTTCCCAAACAGCAAAAATATAAACAGTAAATATTTTTCAAAATTGAATATATTACAGCCAACGCGCGTAGAGGATTCGGCTTACATAGTCGAGGGTGTGGATATTAAGGAGGCCAGGAACACCTGTCTTCTGTTTTCGCCCAAGGATTCCTCGTTGTCCAGCGGAGCTTTGGCCAACATTTTGGCCATCTTCAAGAAGCATGACATAAACCTGGTGCATATTGAGTCGCGATCCTCGCTGCGTGTTCCCGGTTACGAGTTTTTCGTGGAGGCCGATGGAAAATCTGGAGCCTTGGGAAAAGCCATCGAGGATGTGAAGGAGCAGTGTAGCTACTTTAACATCATTTCGCGTGACTACAAGGATAATGCCACGGCTGTGCCCTGGTTCCCGCGCCGTATACGCGATCTGGATCGTTTCGCCAATCAGATTTTGAGCTACGGATCTGAGCTGGATGCCGATCATCCTGGTTTTACCGATCCGGAATACCGCAAGCGCCGCAAGTACTTCGCCGACATTGCCTACAACTACAAGCATGGCGAGCCCTTGCCCCATGTGGATTACACCAAGGAGGAGATCGAGACTTGGGGTATTATCTTCAGGAATCTTACTAAGCTCTATAAGACCCACGCCTGTCGTGAGTACAACCACGTATTCCCCTTGCTGGTGGACAACTGTGGATTCCGAGAGGACAACATTCCCCAATTGGAGGATGTATCCAACTTCTTGAGGGGTTAGTTCGATTACTGCGTATTATATAGAATTTGTAACATTGAGAATTGCTGGACTTTAGATTGCACAGGCTTTACTCTGCGTCCAGTGGCTGGACTACTAAGCTCTCGGGATTTCCTGGCTGGCCTGGCCTTCCGCGTCTTCCACTCCACTCAGTATATCCGTCATCCCAGCAAGCCCATGTACACCCCGGAACCAGATGTCTGCCATGAGCTGATGGGCCACGTGCCGCTTTTTGCAGATCCAGCTTTTGCCCAATTCAGTCAGGAGATCGGCTTAGCTTCCTTGGGAGCACCCGATGATTACATTGAGAAACTGTCCACCGTAAATGGCTCTTTGCTCTAAACTAATAGGACAACTTTGTGATGCGTGAATTCTTTCCAGATCTTCTGGTTCACTGTTGAGTACGGCTTGTGCCGCCAGGAGGGTGAGTTGAAGGCGTACGGAGCTGGTCTGCTGTCCTCCTACGGAGAACTGGAGTATTGCCTCACGGACAAGCCGCAGCTGAAGGACTTTGAGCCGGAGGTCACTGGCGTCACCAAGTATCCCATTACTCAGTTCCAGCCTCTGTACTATGTGGCCGATAGTTTTGAAACCGCCAAGGAGAAGACCATGTAAGTTATTAGGCCTAAATATATCTAAAGAAAGTGTTAAATAATTTGAATTACTTCTAGTAAATTTGCGAACTCGATTCCCCGACCCTTTGGTGTTCGCTACAATGCCTACACTCAGAGTGTTGAGGTTCTCGACTCGAAGCCCCAGATTTCGAATCTGATGGACAATATTAACTCCGAGTTCCAGATTCTCCAGAATGCCGTTGCCAAGCTGCGCGTCTGAGTAGAATTTTGTTTACTTTTCTTCTCTTTACTTACTATTAAGATTGAATCAAATAATAAATACCATGCAATTAAGTTTTTGTAACTGTTTTTTGTTTTGCTTTATTACAACTCTGTATCGATAATGTTCTGGATTTTCTTGTTTGGTTAGCATGTTCAATTACATTTTGTTGTTAAGCTCTTTTGAAAAACATATAAACAGTTATGTACAAAATGGGTCTACATTATCCTCATCGTACGCGTATTTACAGACTTAAGCAAGTGCTAATGACTCGTCCTATAGGTATGTACAAATCTTAAACATTGAGTTAACTAAAATTATTAAGGTAGTTGTAGTTGAGTTTAAGATAGTTTGTTTCCATTTACAAGTTCTAAGTTTAAAGCATTTGGCTCTTTATCAGCTGCAGATCGAAGCATATTCGAACGAACTTTTCCAACAGTAAAATGGTAATGCAGGGGAAATTGGAATAACGATTGAACTAATGGCATTTCAGCTGTCAGAAAAGATCGGGCCTAAAGAAAACTTATGGGAATATCTTCACAGCAAAATAAATGTCAGTTGCAATCTCAACCTGAGTTTTGAGTTATACATACAGAATAACACTAAATCGTACGATAAATATCATTTTTGACCTCAATGACGAAGCCCAGTCTTGAAAATAATATGGAATTGAATTAGCTTTGCTCAACTCGTTCGCTTGTTAGTCGCTTCTCAGTATATTAGAATACAAATAACTTAGGATTAGGCTTTAAGGTTCGATTTCGTATCAGAGATCCCTGTTTGCGCCTCGATGGCACTTACTGGATAAGGCTAACCTATGGAAACGATGGGTTCTTGCTACAAACTACAACAATTTAAAACCTACTTACAATGAATATTTTTTTGAGAACTTTTCTATAGTACACCTATGTTATATACAACGCATGAAGGGAGCGGGGTGGGGCAATACTCAGTCTGTTGAGATCTACAACTAGCTCTGGGCTTCCGATAGAGGAGGTTCGATAAAGAGGGCCAGAGGCCAAACTTGATAATACACGGATATGTTGGTAAATGGGTTGCCTGGAGTTCTACAATTCTATCTTTTCCTACCGCTACAGAGAGTTATATACAGTGGGTATGCGCTATTGACTACTGCCTGGGGCTGTGTGAGGCGAGTTGAATAGATTCTGTGATTGCTCTTGGGACATTTGGTATGGCAATATTTCCAGATCGTTTGGCAACTGGTTTTGGTTCTGATTCTGACTGTTGAGAAAGGGATTCGAACTGAAGAAGCTGTTTGACTGCTGTTGATGCTGCTGCAGGATTTGTTGTTGTTGCTGCTGCTGTTGCTGCTGCACCAGATTGCTGCCGGAAGTGTGCATCATCTTGTTGTCCTCGCTCTGCGTTTCGGAGCCATCATCGCTGATGCCCATGTGAAAGTTGATCGAAGGACTCGATTCGGTGGCCATCTGCATGTAGGACAACAGCGAGTCCTCGTTGTTATTTTGGGGGGGATTCGAACTGCGATTGTTGTTGTTCTGGTTGCCATTATTCAGATTACTGCCCCCATTGTAGCTTTGATTGTTGTTATTGCTGCTAGAGTTGAAGGGATTAATGGTGGACTGCGAGCCCAGTGAGTGCAGGGGGGACAGATTGAGGAAGGCGTCTATATCATCGATATCCTCACGCAGTAAAATATCATTTTGTTGCTGCAGCTGCAACTGTTGCTGCTGCTGCTGTTGTTGCTGCTGTTGCTGCTGCTGTTGCTGCTGCTGTTGCTGCTGCTGTTGCTGCTGTTGTTGCTGCTGTTGTTGCTGCTGCTGCTGATGTTGCTGCTGGTTATGTTGCTGCAACTGTGAGTGGCTTTGATGTTGCTGCTGCAGATTGTGCTGGTGCTGCGTGTGCAGATTCTGCTGCTGCTGCATCATCATCTGCTGATCCTGCTGGTTAAGCATCTGCTCAGAGTTCAGGGCAAATCCATACTGATTGAATTGCGGCTGCACGGCATTGCTGCCGGTGAAATTCAGTCCCCGTTGGCCACCTGCTCCCAAATTACCCACCGCTGCTGCTGTCATGTTGCCAGGTGCGAATCCCATCGACATCATGGGCTGCAGATATGTGTAGCGGGATAGGAGGAGCTGCTCTGAGACTATCCTCAGCTCATTCTGTTGCTGGAGGATCAGTTTTTGCAGTTCGTCGTGCTTCCGCTGCAATTGATCCTGCAACTGACTCTGTGTTGGCGTCATAACCACCGTATCGGGCAGCATATCCGTTTGTGACTGCACCGGAAGTGGGGAAAGCACTGGCGCCACCGGAAACGGAGCGATCACCGGCTGCATGGGAATGGCGGTGAGATATTGCGGCGGCTCCAGAAATGTGGGTGCCACCAGTTGAGGACTAGCAAGCGGATAGGCGGGTTGGGGAAACTGACACGCATTTCCAGCCATTATTTGTGTGGGCGCAATCGGCAGGAGAGGCACCATTTTCGGAGTACCCACTGTATGTTGCAGCTGCTGTTGCAGTTGCTGGTGCTGCTGATGTTGCTGCTGCTGGTTCTGATGCTGCTGCTGTTGCTGCATGTGATGATGTGACTGACTGTGATGATTTTCTCGATGGTGTTCACGGTGATGCGATCGCTGCCGTTGGCTTTGCTAGGAAATTATAAGGACCAAATTCAAACAATTTCGCTAATGATCAATAATCTATATGGATACTCACCGAACTGACGTGCGTCATCATGGACTGCCGGCTGGTGACTGAATCCGTCGACATGGACGTTGAATCCGAGTCATTGCCCCGGTTGTTGTAGAAGTAGCACTTTCGCTTGGCCTTCGGCGATATTCCTGTGGAGCTGATATTGCCATAACTCGAGGCGGGACGCGATGTCTTCAGGGGATTTATTTGACATGATCCAGACGGTTGGACAGCCGACGCTGACCACATGGGCGACGAGTCCACGGCGGGAGAAGTGGCTGCTGTTTCATTGCCCAAGCTGGCCAGACTATTTCCGAGCAATGTGCTATCCAGATTTTGGCTGCTCAGCTCGAAATCCCTCAGTGTTGTGGTGGCAGATGCGGATTTGCTGCTAGTTCCCGTGGAGGCTATTACCTTACTGCTCCCATTGTTGGTGGTGCTGTTGCTATTTACGGATTTTTGGCACTCCTTTCGACTATCCTTCAGAACCTCGGCATAGCTGACAACCTTATGGGTGCAGACCACGTAGTCCGGTTTGGAATTAAACTGGTGGTAGCTCACATAGTAGTCCGTTTGCAACCATATCCACTGTTGGCCCTTCGTGAGGAATCGGTAGTAGCAAGACTTGCCCTCACCCGTTTGCCTTACTGGAATAATTAACGGTTTTATATTTACGCATAGCTTATGTTTGCTTTACGAAACTTACGCTCTTCATGGCACGCCACAATACTGTCCAGATCATCAAAGTGGTAATAATCATAGCCGGATGTCCCCAGAACCTCGAAGGGCATATAGCCAATGATCGGCGGAGCCCGGTGATCCAGAAACAAAAACTTCCACTCCATGCTGTGTTTCGAGGTGAACTCATTACTTGTGGGATCAATAATGCTCATTTCCCTGATCAGTTGGGGATTCTGTACGCGTCCGGTGCCCACGAAAACCAGCTTTTTGTCCACCTCTGCATTGGGATTCTGCTGGAAGATGCGCGGCAGCACCGCAGGCTGTCCATTTGAGCCATTCGAAACCTCCGAACTGGAACCCGTCGAAGTATTGGTATCGTTACCTAAGGGATAAGCATCAGTGGAGGTGACCGAAACTCACTGCACGGCTACCTACGAAAGTAGCCCACGAATTTGACCAACTCGTAGGCATTGGCATCGACTTTCTCCATTCCGCCGCGTCTCAAATGGGTGTAGAATGTGATCTGGTTACTGGAACTTATGTCCGTCTGTCTGGGCTCGATTACCGGTGTGGGATTCATAAAGATGTTCAGCAGCGCCTCATGGTCCATCTCGTAGGCCAGGTCATATATGGTCATGTTGTACAAATCTTGCTGAAAAGCGAAATAGGTGTGTAAGAACTGAGTTTCAAATAAAACAAATATTTACTTTTGTCCTTTACTTTGGATATCTCAAAAATATAATATTAAATCCCACTACTTTCATTTTGTATATTATATATACTTCACAGTTGCATAAGATTCACTCCCAAAAATTCATAATAGATTAGAAAAAACTTCGCATTAACAATTTATTGACAGATTAACTTTTAATTTTTAAACTATCCACATTGCTTTGAATTTTGCTTCTTAGCTGATTTGAGTTCAGTTTATTTAGTGCTTGTTATGAGCATTTATCCGCTGTAAATAATATTAGTAATCTTCTCTGATATTTTCCTAACTTGGCCACTATTGTATTTCTGGCAAATATGATCAATTGCTCTGAGTTTCGATAAGTAGAAGTCCCTCTCCTCTGTCATTATCGAAATATATTCACAGTAATTCCGCAACTCCTCAATAGAACCTTCATTTACCGGCTCTGTTGTTGCCTTATCTGTTTGAGCAGGGGCTTCTTCGGTGGCTTTAGTTTGGGAATTTGACTCATGCACTTGATTTTCCGGATCTGTTCTTGCCTTATCTGTTTGAGCAGAGGATTCTTCGGTGGGTTTAGTCTGGGGTTTTGACTTATTCACTGACTTGCGTTTCTTGGCTTCAACGGGAGGCGAGCCAAGTCCCATCATTGCTCCATTCCGAGCGATCAGAGGATCATATTCTCGACTCTCATAGTTGGCATCGAAGAACTTGCGAAACCACTGGAGGAACTCGAAGTTATCCTGGAATCGACCCTTGACCAGCCGGTCGATGGGTATGATCTTATCCACATCAACTTTGTTGAAACATCCTTGTAAAAGCTTGAAATTTTGGATGTACTCATACTCTACGTTTGTGCGAAACTTGACTCGCTGCATCGGGATCGACTGGGCAAAGAGTATGTCCATTAACTGGCAGTATGCCGCTCCGGTGCACAACTCCTCGACCTTGGAAAACTGCGATTTCAGTGTATTGTTCACCCAGGATAGCATTTCCCCCCGCGAAGGATTGCTCGACGAATTGTTAGTGTAGAGAACATTCACGACTGTTGTTTTTGATTTCTTAGACATTTTGTACGAAAAATTTAATGTTATCTGTTGAATAATGTTTCGGACTACTGACGATTATTCTGATTTGCCGAACCGGTATAAGTTTCTCTAAGCATACTATAAATGATTTTTTCTCACTATGTTCCTGATTTGAAAGTTTTCATTGTGTTTTGTTTTGTATTGTATTTTTTCTAACTTACCGGCAGATAGCCCAGCTGGGAGGTAATACTTTCCGAGGCGTAGAAGATGGAGCCCATGCTGCTGAAGACCATCATGAAACCATCGAGAGACTCCAGCATGAGGTGAGTGTATTCGTCGTTGCTGAGGAACGCAGGCTTCCAGTCCTGTTGTATTTCGAAAACCTTGGAGCGGTCGGTGGCCTCTGATATCAAACATTTGAGAGTTGAAAGAGATAGCAGTGGTAATGCAGTAAGCCTACCATTATGATTCTTCAGGAAGGCTATCGTGGACTTCAGGACCGTGGACTTATCCATCTTTCTGCTGGAGGTGGATATCAAGGCGCTCAGATCGTTGACCAGCGAGTTAAACTGATCCCGTCGCTTCTTCTCGCTGAGATTACGCGATTTCCTGCAAAGGAAGCTACGAGTTAAAAATAATCAATAGGATGCATTTACGGTTAACAACGTCACACTTTCAATGCTCGTAAGGATATCACAATGAAGAGGGTTTGCCACCCCCCAGGTGAGTGCGTTCGTGACCCACGTGTGCCGAGTCCATTGAGGCATTGTCTGGCGTTGATTAGCCACATATGCCCATATGCTATCGCCATCCCGGATTTTTCTAAGGATACGGAGCACAAGGGTTGTGTGCCCTTTGTCGCTTTCAATTTACTGCGCTACAGTTAACTTTTCCATCCTGCCATTGACATTTGCATGTCACTAACTGTTTGATGAGCTGAGTTTCGGGATTATTGCTATTGTCAGTTTTTGAGTATGGCAGGGTCATGGTAGTTTATGAAAAGTTGGGTTGGTCTTTTCAAAATAATTTTCAATTTAATTGAACGTAAAAGTTAAACAATACGAAAATGTAGCAGCTAAGTAAAATGGTATGTTTAGTATTGAATATCATGTTTAAGTTTATCCAAAAGAAACCAAAGATTAATTATTTAAATGCACGTTAAGTTTGATGAAGTAATATAAAGTAAATGCATTGCTCAATTCTATCCGTTGGATTGCCGCATAGGGCGTTCTCTAACTATTATTCTCTGCGTCATGAAAAATATGAACTACGTTGTTAGGAAAGAATTATGGTTATTTTTCAAGGTGTAATACACACCAGGCTGAATAAAGACGGCAATAAGTTTGCAATTATAACTAACACTCTCTTATTACGAACCATGATTTTTTGCCACCCTGGAAATTCGATAACTAATTTCTTTCATTTACTGTTGTGCGATAAGTTCCCAGAACTTTCCAGATACTTTCTACTATTGAGCAACGTCATCAGGTGAAATTAATTATTGCATGAGCTAATCGAATTCACACTCAGATTACAATTCATTGAGGTTGGCCGCAGGAAAAACGGATCAAGGAATTGAGTTACCACAAGTTGGCTTCCATTGATGGAATCCGAGGGTGTGAGCCATCAAAATTTGCAGGTGGGGAGGCAGGGATTTTTTTGACGACAGCAGTGGAATCTTAATACAGTTATTCATCGGATGAAATAATAAATAAGGGGGGACATTTCACTTTCACCTAGTGGAAAATTTGCCAGCACGCCATATACACGTCTATTCTTTTACTTCTTGTCAACTGTCACCTGCAGATGGCCCACGGATTTGTGCTATCATCTAACGAACGCATGAGTGTGGGTACTAAATGTATAGTGAATTTACCTTTTCGTATCATCCTTGTCGTCGCTCTCGTCGTCCATTTTCGGGTCTGTAGGATAGTCCACTTCAAGGCGCACAATTTTTAAACAAGTGCCGGAAAAAATGGGAAAGGGGGCAAACGAGAAGAACCTAAGAAAGCTCGAAACTTCCACTTCTTTTGAAGATTTGCTCACAAATGCCACAAATTAGTTACACGCTCACATAATTTTGTTCATATGTGCTCTTGTCTTTGGTCTAAAGTTCAGGTAATGTTCACGCAACAATTGATTTCCATATGCTCAATATGCCACATTTTGAATAACTGCAAAGGGTTGGGGTGTTAGCGTAATTGATTATTTTCCGTGATTTTTTTTTTTTAAAGTTTTTCTTCTTTATTTTTTCCGACGCGTTTTTTATTCCGAAAGCTATTGCCAAACGCCGCGCTGTGCCAGCAACAAGTGCAGTTGTGGTTCTGTTTCGGTTTCGGTTTCGCCAAGTGCCAGCATCCTTTTCCGAATCGGGTATCGCCAGGTTATGTAATTGAATAAGCTGCGCCTGCGCAGGCTCCCCAATTGGAGGCCCCGTGGCCAATTTGCCAGTTGGCCGTGCCAATCAATGTTGCACATTTGCAACCCCTGAAATGTATGCTACGCTATTTTGTCATGTTACAAAATGCGTTCACTGAATGCCATAACAACCACTGCTCGGTGGTTGGAGGAAGGTGGTTGCACGGAATGGGTGGGTTTCCTTCATCGAGGAGTGTGAGTGGGGCAGCTGCCAGCCAATTGCCTGGCTGCAGCGGGAATTTGAGTGCGGATGCTGGGTCTGTTTTCCAGCTAAAAATAAGCTGACATACACGCATGCGATTGCATAAGGCTCCGTATTCGCCTGACTGTCTATTGATTTCCTTTTTAATTCCACGCTTTTCAATCATTTCCTGCACCTTAAGCCATCCTCCTTAACACACGCAAAATTATTCAATGTTAATTGACGGTCCAGCATTTAAGGGGCTTCGGCGAAAAGCAATTTCTTGCCAAACAACAACTTGAAAAGTTTTCAGCAAATGTCAAAGGTTCTGCAAGCCTGTTAAATGCATTCGACCAGTTGGAAGGGGTTAAGACTGGATTCCCTGAAAGCCGGTGACGTTCTAGCTGAAACTCATTTAAAGCTGGCGCATTGACGAAAAATCTGTGTTTAATTAAAATGTGCAAAGCAGCTTAAAATTACCAAGCTTTACATCTGCCGTGCCAGTTGTAATTAATCCGTTTACCTCCGTTTGACCAAGGGACCCAAAGTGCAGCTCATAATTTCCCACATGTATACATGTAAACTGGCGAGCATTTTAAATACACATCAAAGGCCGAAAAGCGTCCCGTTCCTTTTGGCCAAGTGTTGCTGGTTAACCGTAAGTAGCTGTTGGCCCAGACCCAGACTTCAAATGCTGCCAGATAATTGCCAATGACTCGCTTAATGGTTCGTGTTGCAATTAGTGCGGTCGGTTTGGTTTGTCGCAAAGTGCAAAAAAGCAGCCGAGAAAAGGTTTAAGATGGAGACATATAGAGAGGGTGTCAGGTATTATTATTCAGTAAGCTAGCTTTGAACCGAGGAATGTGGTCCAATTACAACTCAATTATAAACTCGGGAATTATTGGGTCAAAGAAAATAGATACGTTGCCTCAATACAGCTTAAATAATCTTTAAAAAGCCCAAACTGCCTCTTGTTGCCATGAAATGTTTATCAACCTCAAGTCAAATGACAATCAATCACTTTCTAAAATGAAGACTCCATTAATTTCAATCCAATATGATTGAATAGAAGATCTAAAATTGCTGAGTAAGTAACTCATCTGAAAAACATTAGTGACTTCTAAATAGATCTGAAGTATGTTACTTATGAAAATGTAAGTACAATACCTTTCGACTGATTCTACTATCGTTCACCTCAGCTTTTCCAATCTCTTTTGGCCTTCACCCCAGCGAATTGAACTGCACTAAGCAGCTTTAAAACCAACCTCAAATTGTACACAGTATGTGATATAGAGTAGAAGCATCATCTATTGCAAATAGAAGCTGATGTATGATGTATCAAACATTTGGCATTGACCACATTGTTGTGGAAGTGTGTTCTATTGAATATCTAAATGCACATTTGCAATGCGGAAGCCAGTTGGTCGGAGTGGAGGAAAAAGCACAGAAAGCCGGTTGGAGTGTCAGGCTTACTCAACCCAGGCGAAGATCGTTGACTGACCTACTCACGACGTCGCGAGATATAGTGGCCATATCTCTGCCCCTCTCTGTACTCGGCAGTCGCCCCGTCTCGCTCACTTGCACTCTCTAGCCATTGCTGTCTCGCTTTGGCGCACTGGAAACAGGGAACTAACGTCATTTGATTGCATTTGTAAAGCTTCGCTCAGTTACAGAAATTATCGCATACTAACAATGTGTGGGTTACCTATATATGTGCACCCCATATCCCTCTCTCTCTCTCTCACTCTCTCCCTCTCTCTGTCTCTGGATTTCTTTGTCAGTGAACTTGAGCTTTTGCTTGGCATTGCTAATTGCATTGCGATTACAACATAGTGCCCGTGTGTGAGTGATAATACCCAATACTCATACGACATGTTGTACCGCTTTGCTTCCTCGCCTTCTATTCTCTTCCCGCAAAACTTGTAATACTTTTCGTTGCGCTCTAGCGTTTGTTGTCTTAAACTTGACTTAATTAAATTGTTCACTATTATTTTATTTTTACCTCTAGTCATTCATTGATTTATTTCGACGTCGTTCGTTCCCCCTTATTTTACCGAGACGGGACTTAATTACAATCTACCAATTCCGAGTTCATCGTTAATAGTGTTCAAGGGGTATACTTCTATGTGGTTTTCCAGCATGGAGTCGTTGTTCTATAAACAGAACCCTAAACGGATCTTGGCTTTTCCTTTCCCTAAACGGTTAACAATCTAATAATAAATTGACGGATCTTAATCATTAGCAGTCTGCTTAATATCATCAGTTCATCACATAATTCGATCTTTAATCTGATTTAATATGTTTAGATTGAAATTGAATAATATTTTCACATTTTAAGGGAATCGCCAAGGGGAAATTTTTAATGAATTCTATTTAGTATCGATTTAATTCAGAGTAATTAGAAACTAGTTCGATTTCACTTAATTGGACAAAAACTCACTATACCAATACAAAATTCAATAAAATCATTAGTTTAAACGTATTCAGTCCAAAGTTTTCCTTTCTTAAGCTTATTCCTTTTGCTATAAATGAAGAGTCTCTAGCTTTTAGTCATTAGAAAATTCAGTGTATTTTTCTATAAGTTCTTTTAATTAAAAAACTACCAGAGGCTTTCCTTGAGTTATCGTTCACTGTTTCCAACTACCTAAATTTTGTTTAAAAAAATATACCTGGAGTAGCTGTCAATCAGTTGCTTATCTCACCGTATCAACAACTAGCCATATTTGCTCTAAGTGAATATGAAGTATACGCCCGAGTGAAAATGGCCAGAAATAGCAGCTGAATGCAGATTTAATTAAGTAGCGTTTCGTAATTTTGCCCCATTTATTCGACTAAATTCAAAAACAAGAATCGAAGTTGTATCACTTGTTATGTTTAAAACCTTTTTGCATGTTACTATAGTTTTTTAGTTGTCAATTGAAATAACTTTTACTGAGAGCGTGTGTGACTACCGCATGATCGCACACCGCTGCACAAATGCACACGCGCACTCACACCATCGCAGCAGCACAAACACACGCACACAGACACACTGGCGCACACAGATACTCGGGGCAGTCAAACGCTGACGATGACGTTTCAAAAACTCAAAAAGACGCCACAAAAATTAAAATAAAACAAATGGAAACAGTTGGGCTGCAAAGCGACTAGCAAATTACCTAGCTAGTTTCAGCCACTGGAAATTCTTGTAATTAAGCAAATCTAACAAACAATATTATTTATCTTGAATTCAACGGAATGAAAAAAGTGTACTGTGTAAAATATCCAATCAATCTGATAATAGCTAACACAACAATATAGAATCAATTTATTGGGTATGAAATCCAACTTTTAGAGTAAGCAAACGGAACTCTATTCAAAATTCAAATAAAGAGTACACCATTAAAATACCTTTCCAAAATATTAAGACATTTAAAAAAAATTAAAATTTGTATTATATGTATGTGTAAAAAATCCCTCCCACAGGTAATTTGTTTTTACATTTTTTGGTTGAATGCACTTTTGTTTTAGGCGAGAAGTATCTCCACTCATTTCACTCGTATCTCATCCTTGGGTTTCCCTTATCTTTTTGGCGCGGCATTTTTCTTCTGGTATTTTTGTCACTGCGGATGTTCTACCTAATGCACTTTTGTTTTCCTTTTTTTTTTTTGCTTCACTTTTGCTTTGCACACTTCACAATTTTGCCGCAGCTGATTTGAAAGCTGATTTAAGCTTTTGAATCTGGCGCAAAACATTGGTAATTAGCAGTTAAAGTAGTTAATATACTTCGAAATTAAATATTAGCTACATTAGTTTGGATGCACTTATTATTATATTCAATTAATTAAAATTTTACCACTTTAATATTTAACTAAGATCATTTTTTAACTTGTGAAAAACTTTTATTTGTATTGTACTGCAACATTGCTGATATTTATTTATAACTACACTTTTTTATTTGGCTTTTTAAAACGCCCATTATTATTTCAACTATTTATTTTATCCATATATTCCCTTTGGCGGCTTATCCACTTTTGTTTTTCCTCTGCTTTTCACTTTGTTTCTTCAAGAATTATTCCACATTTGTTCCTGTTTTTATGGCCCGAGTGTTTTAAAAGTTACATAATAACTTTTCCCCTTTCTGCTTTGCGCGTTTTTTATACTTCTCACCGGCTTGCACTTGGCGACATATATACGCCAATATATAGAAAACGATATCCAATAACAAAATCACTGCAATTTCTTTTATTCTAAAAGTATGGTAAAAACAATCATTTTTGTGGCAATATCAGCAGAAACAAGGGAGAAAGTTGCAATTTTATGAAGCGCAAAGACGGAGACAAACAAAAATATTAATCCAAATCCGAAACAGAACCGAAAAGGCGAAAAGTGTGTAATTTGCGATCGAGTTACAGGCAGAGACAATATCGACGGCAGACGGCTTGACTTTGCTTCGGATCGGCCAAATACTTGCGATATAAAACAATAACTGCGTGCTCAAAAAACAAAAACAAAAACCCGGGAGAAAATGCGAATAAACCGAAAACCCGAATCGGAAAATTGAAGAGAGAGATACGCTCGT
The DNA here is from genome assembly GCF_004382145.1 of Drosophila mauritiana. Lineage (NCBI taxonomy): Eukaryota > Metazoa > Arthropoda > Insecta > Diptera > Drosophilidae > Drosophila > Drosophila mauritiana. The sequence continues at coordinate 7,554,279 of NC_046669.1, forward strand.
TGACGCTGCGCTTGCTGGACTCAAACTGAACAAATGCACGAGAACTGCAAGTTCTAAGCTGGCGAAAATAAAAACTACAAACGCAAAAAGCCCGTGGATAAACGAAAAACCGCGAAATGCATCGAAATGTGAGCGGCGAGTCCCCCAGAAGCGTTCTCACCGATACAAAGATACGAAACCGAATCGGTCCGGGAGAGGAGTCGGTCTACAAGTCTGTTGTAATGCCTTTTGCCGGCCGGGGCGTATACGCGATATGTGCAAGCATTCCGAGCTCTACCTGACTGACTGACTGATTGAGCCCCGCCACTCGGCTATTATTTAATATGCTCTCCCCACTCAGAGCCCGCCATATCACTCAATTGCACCGATCGTGAACCTGAGTTGAGTCGAGTCGAGTCTTTATCTATCGCTCTATCAAACTATCAGCACACTCAGGGCCACTCTGCTTAGAGGGTCTCTCTCGGATCGGATAGTATAGCTTTTCTATATAGTTTTTTTCTATAGTTTTCTTTCAACCTTTCTGTTTGTTGTCCGATATTCCGCGTGTTTCTGGCATTCCGTCTGGAGATTACAGATATAAGGGTCTCTCGGGGGTCTCGCAGGTGTGATTCAACGGGTTTTGTTTGTCCGCGACTTAAGTTCAAGGTCTGTGGCAGGGGTGAGTTTTTGACCATAGGTCGGCATAGACTGAAACTAGGTAGCTGGTGCAACATATCCTAACTATCTATGAAGCTTTATGTCTATAAACTTACATTAACAGATCATATGTGTGTGCATTTCATGCAACGTGAGGCGACCTGAAAAAGGGTAGGCAAAAAAAAAAATAAAATGTAATATGATAAGAGAAGTTAAACATAACTTAACGTTAATACTAAACCAACTGTTATAATATTTAATATATAGAATCTTTTACTAATTAAATTGTCTTAAAATATGGAAAGATGATATAAGAACTTTCAGCTTTTGCTAATCCACACTAATTATTCTCAAAGCACTTTTTAATGCAAACTTAATTTTCTATAAATATTTCATGTAAACAGTAGGTTTAGTATGAATTCTATAGTGAATCACGATCATTACCTTTGGTTCCTTTGTCGTTTTATATCTTCAAAATCAATACAATTGGAATTCAGCTCCGAATCTAGCACTACGACCTCACTTTCTGCAAAGGTAGCACAGAAAACTAATAATTCTGATTCTTATTCTATGGTTGCCTAATCGCGAACCGCTTGCACCAGAAATTCGATATTTATTAGATGCTTACGTAACATTTCAGCACTCGATTTGCACAAGATTTTCTCGATTTGATTTGAAAGTTTTATAGGTTTATGCAACGCACAGGATGTATATATGTAGCTATTCAGCAATGCAGAGGTGTAGTCAGAACTACTTTGTTGTAAAACTGAAACTCAAAAGCTTTTTCATCAACCAATTTTATAAGTTAAAAGAAAACCCATAGTTATGTTTCACATTTATTTTATATTTTAATTGTTTTCCTCTTTATTTTACATCATTATTAAATTAAGAAGTACCAGTAAAAAAAATTTTAGCACAAAAAAACACAGAGAAAATATGTTGTTGATTTGATCTTAAGAATTTTAGAAATATTATAATTATTTTTTTCATATAGAATTATATAATAATTTCTCCATATAAAGTAGACACAAAAATGATGTCAAATTTTGGGATTGGGTTGTATTTAGTGCCTAAACTTAAATACACGATGATTTAATTTAGACGTACGTGTATATTTTGTATAAAATTACATAAATATTTAGTTGACAAAAAATGTTGATTTATTTATTTTGTGTTGAGCTGAAAATTAAATTCGTGTTCTATAGCTAGCGTAGAAAATGTACATATAATTTATGGATTATCCGTTAAAAGATATTTACAAAGACGAAGATGTGCCGACTGATAAAGCAAATTTTTGTTTTTAAAATTGATTTGCTTTATAGGGAGAGTTTGAACGATTAAAAAGAATAAACAAAATGAGTATGCGGCTTAGAAGTAGAAGAAATCAAAGACAAAGATGTTTTAGCTAATGTTTCAAAGATATATCAAAGCTATCTCTTCAATAGGAATGCGGGCTGAAGATACAGATACGAATACAGAAATAAGCATTTAGCGTATAGCACTTTATATATAGGTTCATATAGGTGAGCATATCATTTAGTTAGCCTAAGCATAATCAAGAGAGAGTAGGGGTGTTATAGAGAGGGACATAGTTCAGAGTGTGTACGTAGTGAAAGGGTATTAGTCAACAGAAAGTAATTTCAAATTCTTAACACATTAGTTCTCCTATTCACGTTCTTCATAACTAGTTACTAGTTCAGTTTTCGTCTAATTACTCTTGTATATATAGTTTTTAGTTTCGTTTAGGTATATCAAAAAAATATTGCAGATTGTCTTAGAGTTCCAGCCGCTTTATACAAAGTAAATGAAGAGAAGTTTGACTTTTTGTAAGAGTTTGTTTTCTTGGCTCTTTCCTATCCGATTTTTTTTGTTTTTCTATTCATTCTAGGTGTACGTTTATTGGCCTTTGACTTGGTATTTTATAAGTAATTTTAAAATTCTTTAATGGTCAAAAATTTGTGTATGTTGTTTGTAGAAACCATGAGTTTTGCTTGTTAGAGATTTTACATTTCATTTCTTGTTTATTTCCTTTCCTTTGCTACTCTTGCTATGGCAAACGTATTTTCAAGACTTGTGGAATGTGGTTGTAGTCGATCTAGGGATATTAAGTCAGCATTTATGGGTATTTGGGCAAGGGCTTGAGCCAAAAGCATGTTTTGATTGTTTCACTGGTGTTTTGGGGTTTCTTTTCTCTTCGTTTTGGATTTAAACAAATATCTCTGGTTTGCTCTCTAGTTGTTTACACACATTTACAATACACATTACACAGACAAAGTTATGGTTAGAGCTAAGGATTATGTTGCTGATCTAGTGATAATTTTGGTTCTGCTAAGGTTGCTTCGCTTTCGGTTTTGGCCCCTAGGATTAACATGTAACGTTCGATTACAAACGAAATGGCTTAGACACAGAATTTACAAAAGAGTGTTTTCCTCGCAGATATCTGACTTTTAATTTCTCTCTATTTTCATGTATTTTATAATTTTACGATGATCATCTAGGCGGTTTACAGGAGCAATTCCTCGTCCGTGTGCGGCTCGTTTCCGGTTTCCGCAAAGAGGCAACACTCATCGGAACCGGAAGAAGCGGCCTCCTGCTCCTCGCAGTCGAGATCGAGATGATGTGCCTGCTGAGGCGACTGTGGCGCCTGCTGGTGGTGGTTCATTGGGTGGTGCGCCGGCTGTTGTGGGTGGCTCAGGTCGTGCAACCAGTCCAGTGTCTTGTCGATGGCACGCAACCGCTTCTCCAGCGATGTAGTGGCCAAAATGTCCACCTAATAGGGTTGATATATTGGTTAGAAAAGTCGGAAAGAATATAGAAAGCATTTAACCCACCTTTAGTTGCTGGGAGAGGGGCAGCAGGGCTATGATCCACCACGCCCACGCCGGTCCATCGCTGATCAGCTCCCAATTTGACTCCAGCGGCGGCATCTTGCCAAAGCTCTGCAGAATCTCGTGCTTCTGCTCTGTGCTCAGACTTTCGAACCATCCACTGGCCTTGGCCAGGACGACGCCCTGCATTCCAGCCAGGATCTTCACCTGCTCATCGGCAATGGGTTCGTCGCATATGTACTCCACCTTGGCCGTTTCATAGCCATCCTTTTCGTTGCGCGCCAGGATCTTAAAACGCTTGCAACCGATGGTACTCAGAATGGAACAGCCATCGCCCAGCTGAACGCAGTCCCGGATGTCCAGGATGGTGCCCACATCGTAGTAGCGGGACTTCCCGCCATTCGGCTGCACAATGCCAAATGTTTTGTCGCCGGACTCGACGGCTCTCCGAACCATCAGTCGGTATCTGGGTTCGCACACGAACAGGGGACACGGAACTGCCGGAAAGGCTGCCGTGCAGATGAACACTGGCACCGAGGGCTCCTGGTCGATCTCCTGACGGAATCGCGCCTCATAGTGGTCTGGAATGAATCGTTTCATTGCGGCTTCTAGGAACTTTGTCACTGGCCGCTTGGCCAGCGCAAATGGAACTGGCGAGGATGAGCCCGGATGCAGGTGGATCTGATTCTGATTCGGATTCGGATTCGGATGCTGACTGGCACTGGTACTGGCACTGGCATTGACATTGAACTCCACAAGTGGTGACATGCACAATGGACACGGGGAGTTGTAATCCATGCAACGATCCAAGCATACCAGGCAGTACGTGTGTCCGCACGGGGTCACCACCGGCTTCCAAAGAGTCCGGCTGCACACCACGCAGTCAAAGTCGCTGGCATCGATCAGCTGCCCGGCCACCGAGCTCACCGCCAGCGATGGCGCCGATTTGTCCAGCTCTGCAAGGGAAATCAGTCATTAGATATAGGGAAACATTTACGAAATTTGAAAAATAATTAACATATTAACCATAAGAACATGTTAACCATTATATCTCGATTAACTCACTTTTCAGTCGCTGCAGTTCCTGCTGCGTGCGATCCAATACTCCAGCGAATAGTCGACTGCACCGCTGACTCTCGCCAGCCGCATGTGCCCGATCCACATCCTCCTCCTCAAGGTCCTTGCCACCCATCGACTCCATGGCCACCGACCATTTCCGCTTGCAGTGCTTCCGGTTGGCATGGCGGCGGGGCTGCAGATCGAACTGCTTCTGCTCGAAGACGTGCCGCTGATGGCGATGGTGATCCATAAAGTCCAGGGCACTGGGGAACAGGAAGTCTCCATCTAAATGCAGGGATCCCGGCTCCCCGCCATCCACTTCCACTTCCACCTCCTCCTCCATGTCATCACCAGCCATTATGTAGTTGTTGTAGTGGCCAAACTCATCCTCCACATCGTCCAAGTGGACATGGTGATGGTGGTGATGATGATGGTGGTGGTGCTGCTGTTTCCTGCGCCTCCTCACCTGCTCCCAAAGTAGAGGATATGGTGCCCGGGAGGTGGCAAAGTTGCGGTGCTGCTGCTGGAAAACTGGTGGCGTTGCACTACTCATCGAGGTTCGATTCTTCGGCAATTGAGCCAGGAGACGTTGGAGAATCTGAATGAAGAATTACGATATGGGTCAGTATAATCTTCAATATTTAAATTGATACAAAATAATTCTACTTCTGCTTTCTGCGGTAACCTAATTAATTTAAATATAGCTAATCTATAGCTTTAATTATGCTTATTACTTTTCTGATTTTTCAAAGCAAATGCATTTTTAATTGTGTCTAGACTTATATAAAAATAGTGCAGACTGAGGATCTTACTAATAAATTTCTTCAAATTAGAACATAAAAATGTTATTACAATTTATTACATTAATGCCAAGAAGCATTTCATCTGCGATTTTACCTTGGCGAGATCATGTTGAAATATTTCCGAGTTGCTGAGATTGGTTTTCTTGTCAAGGCAAATGGCCAAAAAGCCATTGTACAAAGCCTCCTCCAGTCGGCCAAGACCGCTCAGAGCCAAAGCCCTTAAGTAGTGGGCCTAAAAAACGCAATAGAATTAATAAAAAATGCATTCTGAAAATGTAATTTCAAACTCACCTTGGGTGAAGTGCAGCGAGTTCTCAGTGCATTCTCGATGTCCGCTAGAGAACTTTGATAATGGCTCAGTTTTAGAAGAACTTCGGCACGCAGGCAGAGACTCTTGAAATTTGCTGGCGCTGAAAAATATCAAAGGAAATGTAAACATATTAACTAATTTTTACTGCGGCAAATAGATGTTGTAAATCATGTAGATCCCCCAATGAATGTCGCTTTCGAACTCAAATGAAATGTCAAAACTTGGCAACATGAAACATTTCGGCGTGCAGCCAAGGCAATTACGTCTGCCGATATTTAATATATATAGAGAAATGTAACGATATGGACGTGTAAACAGAATCTATATGGTGTGGGATTGGGCAAATGTTCAACACGCGCGAATATTCGTCAATTATATTTTCCCCCCTCTGCGATTTGTATTTCAAAATGCTCGTCCGTATCATTTGGACATTAATTTTGACAGCTGCTAACAGAGGCGCCACTTAACATTTAACCTTATTCTGTTAATTCTTGGTAATATTAACCAAACCGAAATTTAAATTTTTGAAAGTTTTTTTGTAACACCAAGATGTATGATGAAAAATGAAGATGGGCGGATATCCTTGACTTATTTCTTTGCAGTTTGATGTAATTACATTCTTATAAAAATCCTTATTATTTATTTTTAACAAAATCCGGCCGAAAAACGCGAACTTCGACCATCGGCAAATGCAATGTGAAAGTGAAATCAAGGTAAGCAGCAACAGCAGAGCGCGAAGCACCTAGAATAGAAAGTCATTGCTGTGCCTAGGTCATGCATTTCCCACCCCACCCCTCGCGACGCAGTCCACCCCCTCAGCAACACAATTTTATCACCCTCACTACGTCACGTAGGCCACTTGTAGACAATGTTGCCAAGGCGCCAGCAACATTGCAGCACGATAAGAGAACCGAAGAGAATTTCTCTTTCTCTTCTTCTGTTAAGTTTTTCTCTTGCAAGTGTACTCTTGCACTGTTAAATCGGAAGAGTTTTTAATATTTATGTTAAAAAGACGCGCGCAGCTGCTGTTAAGCAGAAAACGCGATTATGTAGCCTAACATTACGCAACATAAAAAGGCGCAACATCAAAACGACAGTAGCTGCAACAACAACGATGCCTATATAATATCCACGAGGCCCTATAAGCGATTTTGTTGTAATTCCAATTGTTACACGAAATGCTTCAAAAATGATTACATGCCCTGTGCGATGTGCGAACAGCGTGGTCCCTTCACTCCGCCAATTTTCCCAACCAAGATATTAATTTACATTTTGCCATATTTGTCGCAACATACGATTGCCTTTAATTCGTGCAATTTTGTTATGTAAAACACAACTTTTTGATAGATAAAATTTTGGATAATATGAAACGATGCGATGAATCAAGTCGCTGAACTTGTATTTATATAAGAACTTGTATTTATATATGAACTTGTATTTATATATTTATAAGAATTTTAACATAAATTAAATAATACTTCCGATTACCACAAAACCTTGTTGATTATGTAAATGGCTTGTCAATATTATTGTTTACTTCGTTGTTCACAATTTTATGTTGTTTTTCGTTGGGTGTCGAATGAATTCCAAAAATAAACGCCCGTGATATGGTGTTTGCTTGCCAGATAACGCGTATGGGATTGGATTTGCGGTTAACTGTTATGTGAATGAAGGTGGCAAAACATAACGGCACTTCACTGGGCCCCTGTCAGATAACGGTAGAATGTAATTTAGCTGATTATTCCTTAAACGTTTTCTGAGCCTTCTTTCTACGTGAGATAAGACAGCTTTTGGTGTTTAGTATTTTATCAGCAGTTTTTGTAATTAATTTATGGGTTTCAGCAACTAAAAGAGTTGACTGTTACAATAAATTTATTAATTACTGCAGCAGAGTATTATGTAGAGATTCATTTATTTATGGCTTTAATCTAATATTCTAATTCTTCTTCTAATTCTTCTAATATTCTAATATAATAATTCTTTTAATTGAGGAAAAAACAGCTGTCCCCTCCTATGGCAACTTTTCCGATAATTCCCATCTGTTTCCCATATGTTTTTCCCACTTTGAAAGTGGTTCCCCTGTTTATTATGCAATAATATCATTCGATCTCCAGGGCCATCTGCCTCACCTCGCCCCCCTTTGGCCGACGAGTCCAGAGCCATAACTATATGTATTATGCATACTAATTATATTCATTTCTACATTATATCACACTGAAGGCGGCCACGTTCTCGGTGACCGGCTACTTCCCGTTCGATCTGCGACTATGTGTGTGCGTATCCATCAGATACTTCTACTTACAACCGCAGCGAGTGGGCAAAAAAAATGTATAGAAAATACTGAAATTCAATTAAAATGCAAAGCCAAACGCTGACGGGTGGTTGACGTTGTTGTGTCGGCAGTTCGTCGTTGTTGTTGCAGTTGTTGTTTTTGTTGCCACCGCTACCAATTTGCACTTATTAGAGAATTTTACGCTCTACGAACGCCACCGACCCCCTCCCCCCCTTTAGTGCCCACTCCTGCCGAAGATAGAGCAACATCTTCCACGCGGGGCCAAGTTTCCGTTACGCTGCAGACAATTTAAGCCCAACTGTTGATAAATTGCATTTGGCTTCAGATATGACAATGCTCATATGTGTGCAATTTATATATTTTTTTGCCTACACTGCGAAGAAGTAGAGCTAAGTTGGAAGCATATAAAACACATAGTTAAAGACGTTCAATAATATGTATTTTTACGTATGCCTTAGAATGCATTTATCTCTTAATACTGATGATATGCTCCTATAAGGAGCACATATAACCATCCCACATTTTTCTCTCAGCGTATATATTTCTTATTATACTTTTTCGTGCCAGCGTGTGTCGTTTTGGCGTTTGTATGCACTCAAAATCAGATTTCGTCACGTACATTAAAAATCGTTTGCGAAATTCCCACCACATCAGAAAAAAAAGCAGAGCAATGAATATTGAGCAGAGAAGCGAATTTTCATTGGCGGTTGACAGACGGCATTGCCATGGATTGCATAATGCGATCAAAAATCTAAGAATTTTGATTTCCGCAAAAAGACAACGTGAGAGATGTGACAACCTGATATATGATAAAGACAAAGGCATTTCAGACCGCCGATCATTTGATTTATCTATTTTTAAATGCCAAAGCAACAAAGTAGCGACAAAGAATGCATGTCCCCGCTAATTTTTCAATTCAGATGTGCTTAAAGGCAGTTAAACAATTTGCTAAAAATAAACACATTGCGTATACGCCGCATGGTCCGAGCTCTGATTGCCAAACACAAGCACCACAGATAGACACACACACTCGGAATTATTATGTAAAGGGAAACTGGAGAAATGGAGAGGGGGCAAATAGACTGAAGGGGTGGCGAAAAACTGACCTAAATACTAAATGAATGCCCATAAAACTGCGCCAAGCGAGACGGGAAACGAGCGGCCATAAACGAGCGGCGAAAAGATGGCAAACTTTATGCGACACCCCCCAGTTCCAAGCTCCAAGTTCCCATCCAGTTCTCATCCAAACGAATCCGAAGCGAAACCCGTAGGGAAATTGACCGTTTTTTGATGTCTATGATGGGGGATAACTGGAGCGCAGCAGGGCAGGCCAAACCAAAAAAAAAGAAAAAGAAAACCCCCCATTGCTAACACTCTATTCGCGCGCATAAAATATGACCATTATGCAGATGAAGCTAATTGTGCGGAGTTAAGTTTATGACCATCGTAAAGTTCCTGCGCTCGATGTAAAGGCGAAATAAATATGCGAATTTAGGCAAATGTCAGCAGTTAAATGGGGAAAAGAGCTGAGTAAACTTCAAGCCCAAATGAAAGGAAATAGCCATAGTTAGGAGCAAATATTTCCTTCCTTCGATATGAATTTAATTTACAGACATTTCCTTTAACAATCCGTCTTATTTCACATCATTGAAATCTTTGTTAGTTTGCGTTGAAATCGAATTCTATTTAGCTTGTGAAAATTATAGCTTTTAATACTATTTAGAAAATTCAAGTTATTCAACACCTAGCCAAATTTCCTTCAGATTGCCCAGACCAATTAATTTCTATAGAAAATTGCCTTGTGATTTCCTTGTTAAACTCAAATTTGTCGAGAATTGTGCATTTCTAGGCAGATTTATTGCAACTAGAATCGTCTACCATTTCCCTGCTTAATTTGCCTTTATAATAGTCTTCATGAATGAACGCTCACTTGGCCACTTTTGATGCTGTTGACGGAAATGTGAAATGCTCGAAAAGAATATGTGGCAAAATAATAATTATTCACTTTCAGGAAGTGCAGTCAGTCGCATTGTTTTCACTATTTGCATTTGCATTCGCCTTCGGCTATTCGGCGTTAAATCTGCGTCTGAAATGCTCTCTAAAGAATTCTATAAAATTTCATTTTTATTTTTATGATAAATTTTTACGAGGCCATATGACAGACAATTGTTGTGTAAATTATTCGAATGTGCATATGTATATACGCCTCCATTTGTGTTATTTAACTGAAAAACATAAGTTTTTCACTCCATTTTCGAGTTCGCTGAGATGAGATACACATGGCGTATGCGTTATTTTCAATTATATTCAACAAGAGGAAATGGAATAAAATTTAGCTTAACATTGACCACAGTTAGTTCTTTAATTTTATACTTTCATGTGATATTTTTAACTTTAAGTGTTTATTACTTGACGTGGGTGTTGTAAACTCAGTCTGTTAAATGTCAAATCCCCGGAAATGCTACAAAAACTGCTGGAATTCTGTTTCCAGTTTGTTTTCTGTTCTTGTTTATTTTTCGGTGAAACTCAACCGACGGTGAAGATTTTTGTGGCTGCTGTTGCGCGGGTTACATCTGGGAAATATCGCAATGCGTTGTCGCATAAATTTTCGGCACTGGAAAACAAGAGACGCAAAATCCAAAGCACGAAAAAAAGATGAGTACGCAAAGATAAAATGTCAAAGTTCAGTCTTCGCCAAGGCCAAAATTCCCCAGTGATGATGATGAAGCTGACAATTTTATGGTGAGCTAAAAATTGGAAATTATAAGACATGTTTCTTGGCCAAGCAGGAGCTTTCCATTTAATGCTTTATGTTCGCCGCTAAAACCCACCTATACAACACGTTAAAAATAATTCAAGGTAAAGCAGCGGTAGATATTCAGCGAAGTGAACTTCATTTTCAAGCCTTATATAACTACTCCGTCGTATACTTTTTTGCTCAACCAAGCGCAACCTTCAGGCAAATTGGATCAAAATAAAAAAAAAAACAACAAGGCTGTACACCCAAAAAATGTCGAACAAATCGCAAGCACGCAAATTAAATCAAACATAAATTTCATTCGAGCAAGACAAAACAAAAAACACATTCCTTCGATATTGTGTGAAGCGCAGAAATGTATACGAGTATATTGTTGTTTTGCAGCTCGCTCTTGTAATGCCAAGGCATTCATGAGTTTTATGAAGCGCACAAATAATATTTGAAAATGCTTAACCGAAACGACAACAACGATTTGAAAACGCTTCACTGAGCAGCAACTCGTTGAGTGGGCCGAAGGTCAACTGGTGACCAAGATGTGCTCGTTATGGGCCAAAAACAAGTGCGGAAGTCGCACATTATGCGCGGCGTAAGATATAGAAGTTGTCCCATATACAAAAATATTTTATTATTTATTTCATTACGGTCTTTCTGTTATTGTGTTGGTTGGTTGTTTGCTAAGTCAGCCAGCTTAGGCGTTGAGGCTTGGAGATAAATATAAATAAGATACAAAACGGCAGGCCGACAACTTCAAAGCCATAATTATAGATTCTTTGGTAGATAAGTTTGAGTAATTGTTAATTCCACTTTGCCCTAATTGATAAGGATGTTCCCAAAGAAGGAAAATATTTAAGCTGTATTTATTTGAGTGTTTAAAAAGTGTAAAGATGAAAAGAATACGTGAAACTTATTTATAAAATGGTTAAATAGGTCGGAGACACAATTAGTGGAGCTTTGAAAGCTAGTGCTTATCGAGTATTATAACTTTGCTCCCAGTCTGCTAATCACATCACCCTTTTTCCCACCACCTCCCACCCACTTACAAGGTCCAACTCCCAGCATTTTTCAGCCATATGCTGGCTCGAAAAGTGTCTGCTCTGTTGGGCCATATGTCGCCCCTCTACCAGATGTCATTTGATAAATGTTCGGACACGTCCACGTCCATGTTCCCACATCCACACCCACATCCCCATCCACTTCCACACCCACATCCGTTGCCACACGCGCTTCTGACGCGCAGTTAATTGATTTCCCAGACAGAAGGGCAGGTCGTAATAGGGAAAAACTGAACTCAACTCTCGGCTGACCTGACCACCTGACGCCAAAGCAAAGCAAAACTAGGGCTAAACCCAAAACAGAGAGGCTGAAACCGAAAACCAAAAACCATCAAAATGCATTACATTTTGAGGTGGCTGAGTGCGCGGGGATGGCGACAACGTATGGCAATAATCCACTTAAAAGTCATTTAGGGTGGCTCATTAGACTGAGCGAAATTGGGTACATACTTTTCAAAAAAGTTGAAAATATACATTAATGTCATATATAATTAATATAACTAAATACAATTAAATACAACAAATTATTCAATTTAATATAAGTGTTCATTTCTTGAGTAATATTCTTTTTGGCCCAATCAGTATTTCAAAATGATTTTTCTTAGTCAATTGTTAAAACCTTTTTTTATTCTCCAGATCTATTTTCGTTCATTCTCCCCAATCGCATGTCTATTTCGGTCTGGTTTTCACTTATGTAATCGCCAGAGACGCCAATCAGCCCCTAAACGCAGTTCGATAAGCGAACGAAGCTGCAAAAAAAATTATGGCCAACGTAACCGGCTTTTTATGCAAAGCTGCCAAAAATATGAGTAAACTCATGTAAGTTTAGTGTGCCGGGGCGGGACGGGGTATTGGCCATGGCTAAAACATTGCGTGAGCCGAGACTTGTGCAATCGGCGGCAAAGTAAGAGAAAGATGTGCGGGCCAAAAGAGTCGAAAAGCCAACAAGCAACAGTTTTTTCGCCTTGGCCAAAAGAGGTCACTCAGTGCTGGCCGAAGAGAAAGTAAAAGAGTGAGTGCAAAGCTTGGCTTTGACAACTGCTCTTTCGTTTTCCGGGACATTTGCTTTTGGCCAGCTCTCCGGCGCTCTTTTGGCCACATTGGTTACCATCTGCAAAGTCGAAAAAGTATGTCAAAGTCAAATGCGCGACGCCGACGTCGACGTCACTTTTATTATGTTTGTTTGGTAAGTGGAGCTCTTTTTTTTTGGTATTTCTGTATTTTTTTCTTTTTTTTTGTGTTATGTAAGGCCCAGCGGCCAACTGTTGTTGGTTACGTTGAGCTGCAGGCCCAAGACTTGCCTCGGCTTCCCCCGTTTTCTTATGTTTGTCGTGGTCGCATTGGTCTTTTGTCTTTTTCACGCTTAGCCTGCTGCCCCGCTGCTCCGCCCCCACTAACCATGCCGCCCACAACTGCCACAAACCCATTGTTGCTCATTTGTTTGTTGCCAATTTCAACGGTTTTCGGCTTGTTGTTGCCGTGTGGAAATTAAATCGTGATTTGTAAATGCTCTCAAATTTTCGTCTCGCTTTTAATGTTTTTTTTTTTTCGTCTGATGGTTTTTTTTTTTTGTTTTGCTTACCACAACAGAGGATTTCGCAAGTTTGTAATAACTTTTTTTTCTTCTCTCCTATCGGCGATTAAATAATCAACGCTGTGTGGCAACTGTTACAATAGGAGGTTTTTGAAAGTTGTTTGTGGTGAACTGGGCGATTCTGGCCAATCAGTAACTATCAGTATATTAAGGAAATATATTTGGGTTCTACTAGATTTTAAGACAAAAGTATTTCAATTTCAGAATAAGACCATTCTATAGTATTTTGTATGTGTTTAAACAAGCTAAGAATCTTTTCTCTTTTATTTTACCTACACCATTCACTAGAAATAGAAATTTACTGCGCACTATATTTAACAAAAAAAAAATACAAATTCCACAGAAAATTATCTGTCGCTTGGTAAACAAACGTAATTAACTCTTACCTAAGTTTTGTTAAAATTAGTAAATTTATGCGATAAATTAAATTAAAGGCAAGCGCAACCAATTAAGTTTACATAATAACTGTTGCATCACAGCACTTTCTTTGATCATTTATTTTTTAGTTGCCACTAGCACCTGGCTAGAATGAATTTTTAACACAAAGAATGGGAAAATGCAAAAAGTTTCGTTGGCTTTTTTCATCGCTTTTTTGGGGCAAAAACTTTTATTCACCAAGAGCGAATAAAAAACAGGAGGGTGCAAAAACATTTTAGTTTCCGTCGGGGTTGTTAATAAAAAAAAGTTCCAAGTGCTCCTGACAGTCTGACCCAAATAACCAAATTGAATGTTATCCGTGTTGCCAAAGTAGAAAAGTTTGCGATTTATCATTTAGTGTTAATAGCGTTCGCAGTTTAAAGGCTAATTGAAATCCCCTTTTGCGGGCTAATCAAATCCAAAACAATTATGTCATCGCAGTGAACTTTGCTTTTATAATTCCATTCTGTCTTCGTTCCATCAATTAGGCAACACTCCCCTTAACTCGACGGCAATGTTGGCCAGTAATTGTTGCATAATTGCACAGCGAGAAAATATGTTTAACTTGTTTTTTTTATTTATCTGGAAGGGACTATAAAAACCAAACCATAAAAATAACAATCAAACTGGATTTTAAAACGTTGTATTATATAGGAAATTACGTGATATCTGAGGAACAAAGTTATAATTTGTTGTCTCTCATTTGATTGTTGTATCTATCATTTAAAATTTAAAAGGCATTGTTTAACTATTTAACAATATATAAAAATAATGGTGTCATTTAATTTTCATGTTAACACCTAGCTAATTTCAATAATATTTCCTCCTAATTCTATATTTAATACCAATAATAAATTGTAAGTGTATTTTAAATATAGATAAAAAATAAATAAATAAACTAATTCAATCTTTTTGTGTTTAAAATTTTATGAAAACCTCTGTGTACTTTGAGTTGCCTCTTGTCGCAGTCACGCCCCGTGGAAATTGTTTTGTGGATTTTATTCGCTGTGCGGAAAATGTCAGGCTGATGTAATTTTCAATAGATTGATTAGGATAAAAAGGTTAAGGGTGTGAGGGCTGGTGTGGTTGTTGTGATTGTTGTGTTGTTGTTGCTTGGGGGCAACAATTTACCTGTGGAACGAAATGAAGTGGAATGATGTCGATCTCTGGGCGCCCGTGTCTATTACTCAATAGTCTAACAAATTATTGCTAGCAGTTTTGCAGTTTGCTGATTGCTGATTGTGGGCAGCTATTGTTGTTGCTGCAATTGTTGCTATTGCTGCTGCTGTTATTGTTGTTGTTGTTGTTGGGCAATGCGATAAAGTGCAACACGAGCGACAACAGCAGCAACAACTTTGCCTACGTTCTATGACATAACTGTAATTCAAACGAGTCAGAGAGCAGCCACCACGGCTGGCGAAAGAGACGGCAATGGGGCATTAGAAAGAGAGGGGCCGATAGACAGCTTGTATAAGTGAGCGGGCGACTTACTTTTGATTTTGCTATGGCTATATAGCGATAGCTATAGCTTTTGCAACTGCAGCCAGTAGTCAATTGAGTAATCTGCCAGTTGATTTGTTGCTGCTGCCCGCTCGCAAATGTTGAAAGTGAATTTCGCGAATCGTATAATTCACAGTTTACAATAGAATATTACTTAATAGACAATCTGGCCGAAGCGTTTCGCTTTGTTTTTTATGACTCACGCTTGCACTTTTTGTCGCAATTGCAGTTGGCCTCATTATGCAATTACGGCAGCAAGAAACAAACGAACGACAGGAGCAGCACATTTTTTGTATATTTTTCTGTTACCATTTTTTTTTGTTTTTTTGCATAATATTTGTTTTTGGTTTTATCTTGCTGGCGGAGTGAGAGGGCGCATATCTCAATTAGGAAAATGTCTCAATGCTATTTTTCCTTGCTGGCCGAGCTTGTGAGCTGATTATTACATCATTCAGCTTGTTTTGACAGAATTTGTGGGTGCAACGCTGGGAAAATGCGAGAAGGGGAAAAGCCTGCGCTTGCACTTAAGTTTTCCTTACATTGTTGCGCCTTTTATGGTGTGGCATTATTATGAAACAGTGAATAATTGATAAAGTTATTCAATGCAGTAAGTGACATGCGGTTATACAAGAGAATACACTTTTTTCGTATTTCCAAACAGAACGCTGACCGAGTGTCAAATGTCATTGGAATGGATGTGCATGTCAGCATTTCGCAATAAACTAAATAGCAGGAAATATGTTCACGTTATTAGCATTATGTCATTCACTCATCGTAATTCGTGATATTAAAATAATTTGCTGTCGAAATGAAGTGACCTTTTACTATATGGACATTTTAAGATAGATTTAATAAGTTAACTGACATACTTTATTAAAGATTTTCCCTAGATTGTTAACCACACAATCACCGATACACATATTTCACTGGGCTAACCTCGCCTACACCTACAAACTGGTTCTGACTTCAAAAAGAACCCACGTAGAACCCACAAGGCAAACAGCAAACACCACCCACTCCGCCCCCATGGGTGAACTGAATTCCAGAAGTAAATACCGAAAACTTAACTTGAAATGGGAAAAGTTTGCATTTACTCGACCCGAACATTTCAGGCCCAAAGCAAATGAATATTTGAGGCGAAGGCACAAACAATTCCTTTCGGGTTAGAATTCTCATTTGAAAGTCTTGTAAATTCTTTTTTTTTTTCATTTGTCTTGATTCTAGTTTTTTTACCCAGTGCTAGCTAGTGAAATGTGCGATGGCATTTAAGAAATGTGCGCCAGACTTGTCGAAGGGTTGAGGGTAGGGGGTATATGAAGCAATGGGCATGCCAAAAAGTATCTATCAGATACGTGAACACGGGGAATGCCGGCTATGCAACGCATGGCGTCTGCGAAAACGAAATATATTGGGACGGGGGCGGAGAAAGCACACGGTAGAATGAAATAAATCAAATCGCACATACTCAATGATATCGCAAAAGAAAGCTCAAATCTGCGATAGAAATTAACACTATCTTTGTGCACGACTACGTTCTAAGGCAAATATGTGACGGCCATTGGCAACTGGCTTTCTCAAGGCCAGTTGAATTTTGTGGTCGTTAAACTCTCCCCCACTTCCATGCCCACCCTCCGCCCCACAATGCCCAGCATTTTGGCTCTTTGTTCACTTTCACGGAAAGAACTCAACGACCTCAAAATGCGCAATAAATTTTTGGCTGCCTGCACTTTTGAATACACAAAAAGAAATATGGCTAAGTGAAAGTCAATAAATAAATCTAAAAAAAAAGTTTGTACTATAATACATATTTTAAAGTTTCAGCCGGATGATGTTACACACACACAAAGTAATAAATTAAGTGCCATGACCTTGGCAGAACTAAGTGGTTCGTATACTATGTTCTGATTTCTTTTGGTGCACACAAAAAATCATAAGCACTGTTTCCAGCTCTTGTTTGGCTAATTAAAAAATGTTAGCTACCACGGGCAAAAAGGCAGAAATCAAAAGCACAGTCAAAAATGAAATGGCTAGAAACGAATGTTAATGAGTGCAGTCACTCTGAATAATTGCAAAACGCGAGGCACGAGTACTCAACCTCAGGGAAAACAAAGCTAACAAGATCAAGGTGCTGTTCAAACAATAACCACAAATCGAGTGTATATAAATACCTGCATATAGTATTAATGGGCTGGCTTTATCAGGTGTATTCGGTGAGCTGGCACCGTGGTGCGATAAGCGTCACGTCTTAATCACATGAATGGATATATTATTCACACAATTTCATTTTGGTTCTAGTCCGATTGTCTCGCGAGCGCACAAAGGCAGAGTGTTTTGGAGTTCAGGGTCACGCCCTTGATGGAAATTGAAAATAGCGTTCTATGTAGCATGAGAAAGTGCAATTCTTATCAACAAAATAGCAATGATATTTCTATCTTGATAGCTACCTCAGTTCATATAAAAAGTCTGTCAAATCATTGTTGTTATCAGAAATCACACAGATAAAAAGGCCTTTACTTTTTGTAGTGTATTAATGGGTCTGATTTCTATTAGTACACGTTTATACTCAACATAGTCATGTTCAGCACGTTTTACATATAATTATCAGTTCTTTCCAGCAATCACAAATGTGACACACAAACTGAGCTCCCAGATTAGATCGCATTCCAAAGAATTTCTGGGCAAAGAACTTCTTTGGAAGGCAATGCCTTTAGTGAACTCCTTGTGCTAATTAGCAAGAAATTAAGACTTAATAAACCGCATAAATTGAAATAATTTCGCCCAGGAATCGTTGGTCCAAATTCGAGTTCTACGAACCAATGAAGAAATGATTTGAGGCCAAAAGGAAATCCAGCGGGCCATAAAAGTTAATGGAAATCGGTGGCAACGAGGCTGAAAATGCCACGTGTCGGAGAAAAATAACGAAATTAATTGCATGCTTCGTGCTAAAATTCTTTCATTCCAACAACGAACTTCGACTCAAAAAGGGAACATTAAATGCAGTCAAGTGGTCAGTACGAAAACACGCTATATAATTATACGAACCGGCATATAATGTAAGCCATATACACTTAATGCACAAACATATACGTGTATTAATGTACTAAATTAGGACCAGTCAGAGGAATGAAGCCTTGCATGACTTAAAAGCATTTTCAATGCAATAATTCTAATGGAACCCCAACCATTTTCCTGTTTTTCCCCGCTAACCAAATATGTATTCAGGCCAAGTCCTTGCGGCTCATTTAACAACTCTTTCCACTCAGAGCCTGCTGCTCCGTAATACTTTTTTGTTAATTATTTTCTGTGTACTCCGCAAAAAAATGAAATATCCTGGCAGGGTGAACGACTACATTACCAGCCTCGGGTCGTAAAAAGCCATACGTATACGTAAATTAAATTGTGCATGTCTGCCGCAGGACTCAAGCTCATTTCACCAGGACATTAAATTCCTGCAAGAGGATGGGTGTGTCTCTGTGTGCTCTGAGTGCTGACAGTGTGCCCCGACATCTTCATTGTCAAGTGGGGCACTTGGCTTTGTACCACACGGCGTATGTGCGATGTGTTGTCGCCTTTTGAGCATGGATTCGACTTCAACTAATCCCTGCTAAAACGCTTTATTTGCCAACCTAATTGGTATCGATTTGCATTTTCGTTCGAATTCCCCTTTATAGCCGTGACTTGGCAGTTAGCTTATCAAAACAGTTTACTTAAAGAATTTTTTTTACCCGTCTAACGCTGCCATTGCCCCAAAAAAATAATGTCCGATTTTTTCCCCCACTTTAATCAGCAAGAGTCAATAACTGATTACGGCGTCCTAAAGAGAAGCACCAACGAAAAAGACACAACATCTAAAGAAATGGAACAAATACATTGGTTTCTTATAAATAGACCGAATATTGTACGTTGTTTACGTGTCAGCTGGAACGTTGCTGCTATTTCAATCCGACACATAGAGCCCCCATAAGGCCCTCTCTCGATTATAATGCCTGGGGTAAACAGAGTCGTACGATGGATGCGTCAGCACACAATTCGGCTAATCACACAAGCACGCTGACAAAGTACCAACACCCTGATAATGACAATTATGAAAGTAACACCGCGCTTCAGGTGACCCGCCCACCTTGTGTCCACCGCCGCCCACGTGCCCAGAAAAAGCCAAGTTAATACCCGTAGAAATGATGCATTATTTTAGATCCCAGTGAAAGCGAATGGGGAGTGAAAGCAACCGAGAGAGAATTTCTCGATGGGCAGAGATGGAAAACGGAATAAACTCGAGTCCCCGTCTAATTTTGTTTTCCGGGGGTAAACAGAGAAATATATAAAAGTGGAAAATCACCGAGCGAAACACAAACATTGATTGGTAAACACTAAATAGCTGCAATTATGGTGACCAAGTTGAATAAATTGAAGCTTTGATAAAACAAATATAATGATCACGAATCGATTAATTCTCTATTTTTGTGGCAGAGGCAGATACGGCATAAATACCCATTCAATTCAAATACATAGTTCGTAAATCCTCGAAGTCATTCAAAGAATTGTCGAAAATAATTAATTGCCAGCCAACAAAAATATCGACCTCAGATCTGGTTAATTTTAGTTATTTTTTCAATTTTTTCTCCCCACTTCCACCTAATTCTGTCCATCATTGCCATTGTTTTGCGCCCAAGAAAAACTATTGACGAGTCAAGTGTTTCTCGTCTGCTGCCTTCTGCCTTTTGTTCATTTTGGTTCAACTTTAAGCATTTTGTTTGATGGATTTCTAAGTGCGTAAATCGTTTTGATTTTTTTTTTCGCTTTTAAAAAATAGAAAAACTATTTTCGTTAAACAGACAGCGGAGAGCAACAACAAAATTGTCGCTGGGAAAATTGAGGTGATTAATTAGCTGTTCTTAGTTTCAAAATTTCTCTTGTGTGTTCCCTCCAAGTGAAGGGGAAAATCCTCTTGAGCTCAAGTGACTGACTCAGCGCCTTAATAATTCATTAAAAAAGCGCTGTGATTTCTCTGAATATCATTGCGAGTGCGGAAAGAGTTGAGCTGACAGCGCGTGCCACAATTCGCGTATCCATCAGATACCGTTTGTGTTGCAAGGTTTATTTACTTTGAATTTGCTCAATAAATATTTGATAATTGGGTCCTTGGCCTGGCTTATTCCAGTGCCATTTGTCGCGCTGAGCACACACAATTAGAGTAACAAGTTGACATTTGCCGGAGCCAAGTTTCTCGAAAGTAATGGTTGAAAATACGCATACGCCGCATGGGCCCGCTGGATTAAGTGTGGGCGGTTCTCCTGTGCGATACTTGTTGCGCCACCAATGGGTTCATTCCATTCGCCTGACGTCAGCACATGAAGTCTATTGAGGCTTGCCATTTTCCGCCCTGCCCTTTATTGATTTTTCAATGCCCCCTCAATGCAGTCGAAACGAAAAGGATTGCTGCTCCACAGAGAGAAATTTCAAGGTAATAAGGTGAATTTGAGTGAATTCAACCATAATATGTTTTTTGATTCCCCTATATATGTATGTTTTTCAATGTAACTCACCTTTTTCCAAGCTGGCATTGCAAAACTTGAGGGCATCGTCGAGCAGATTGAGGTGCATGCAGCTGCTGGCCTTCTCGCTGATCTTCTTGGCCTGCAGATCGGGACCCCACCACTTCTCGACCAGTCTGCGCACCAGAACATCCGGCATGAACTTCATGGCGGTGGAGCCACTGCCCCCTCCGTGCGCCGAGGGATACGCACTCAAGCCTAGGGCAGCTGCTGCCGAAGTGGACGCCATGGTGGTGGTGGCCGTGGCCGTTGTGGAAGCCACTGTGGTGGTGGTCACTGTCATGGGTGGTGCGGCCAATCGCTGGACGCTGGACGACAGCTGGACGCCATAGCCCACGGGGAAGCTGATCAGGCTGAGGTTCGCATTGTGGTTGGAGGGCGCTGTGAAGAGGCTGGTTCCCGCACCACTTGCAGTGGTTGTGGTTAGAGCGCAGACTGGCGGTCCTGGCGAGGATGCCTGGATGCGAGGGAATCGCACCTGGCAGATGTTGCACTGCGTGATCGTCTCACAGCATTGCCGGCAAAAGGTGTGACCACAATTGGTGGTCACCGGACAGCGCAGGATATCGCCGCAAAGCGGACACATCAGCGGATCGAAATCCTCCAAGTCTTGCAGCGGACTCGGTACTCGTAGTTCTCGCGTGGGTGAGTGCATGTCCAGGGGACTGTCACCGGCTTCATCCATAGATTCAACCACTCCTCGAAGGAATTCCCCCTGCTCGGTCTGGTTTTGTTTGCCCTGATGGTGGTATCTTGACCAGGGCATCATGTCCAGTCTCTCCGATATTCTGGGGCTCTTCACATGCACCGCGGACATTGGTGTGGGCGTTGGCATGGGTGTGGGCGTGGCAATTCCGCCCATTTGCCGGATGTGCGTGGTCAGTGCACTGGCCAGTGTATTGAGTTTATCGAGCGGAACATGGCCATCAAACTGCCTGCTGGCTATCAACTCGTAGACATCGAAGGCTTCAGGTAGACTGCCCACCTTGGCAAAGGATTCGGCGAGCAGATAGTGCAGCGAGTTCTGGCTGTCGTTGTGGGGCAGGTAACACTGTAGCGGACTGCTGGGTGGCATGTGGCGACCCTGATCCTGCTGCTCCTGCTGGCGGAGCACCTTCATCGCCCGCAGCGAGGGCTTCAGGCAATAGCCCTGCGACAGAGGCATCACTATATAGATGGCTATATCCGATCGTATTCACCGCGATTTGTTGTTTATTATTTATTTATTTTCGTAGCTGCCTGCAGTCACGTATGCAACAGTTGGGTTAATCTATCTTGCAGATACAATATCTATTTTCCGCATCACGGCACTACACTTCACCTTCGTTCACTTCTTGATTTATTGAATTTATTGAATTTATTTTATATATTTCACCACTTCATTTGCCATCAATTAATCATTTGCGTGCTCTGCATTTGGCTGTTTTAGTTGAACTGAAGAAGAAGTTTTGACAACAGCAGCAGCAGCAAGGCATCTGAAAAACACACAGAGAACAAAGAGAATATGAGTTGGATTTTGATTTCGATTCCGGGAGAAATATATGTGCATATATATGTATGTGAGAGAGATAAAGAGAGAATGTGAAGTAAGCGGAACAAGAAGAAGATAGGGGTTTTACGTAACGCTCGAAAAAAAAAGAATAAATAGCAGCCAAAGAAATGAAATGACTGATTCTCAGAGGCAGCTTTTGATTCTGTTTTATAATTCCCCAGCCCACACACACACAATCAAATCAAAGAGAGAACCCTCACTCTCGCGCTCTTTGATTACTGGGTGGCCCAGGAAGAAGAGGAAGAAGAACTACTGTATCTATTACTTAACCACTGGAGAACGCCACAGATATCACGCATTCGAAATGCATTTCCCACATCGCCAGGCCCAAAAAGCGATGACGTGACGTTCGGCACCTAAGCGCAGAGCTAATTATTAAGGCACAGTTCTTATATAAAGTGTCGAGTTCAATGAACTTTCGCAAAGTGCCCCCTGGAAGCCGTAGAATGCCAAACTAAATCCACTAAATCGCTGCAAGTAAATTACTATATAATTGCCGTTAAGGTAGGGCATAGAATAGAATCGCAACCAGGCGGCGGCACATGCTATTACATAATATTATGAAAATTAACACTGAATCACATAGAGCGAACTGACGCGGACGCTGGCTAAAGTAA
The DNA here is from genome assembly GCF_004382145.1 of Drosophila mauritiana. Lineage (NCBI taxonomy): Eukaryota > Metazoa > Arthropoda > Insecta > Diptera > Drosophilidae > Drosophila > Drosophila mauritiana. The sequence continues at coordinate 7,577,250 of NC_046669.1, forward strand.
CGAAATCAAAATCATCGGCACACAGATACTTTTTATACCAATACTTGCGCACGTGTACCTGCTCTTAGGCGTTCTCTCTTACGTTCTCTTTTCGAGAACCATTTCGGCGTGTATTTGTGAGACACGAATACGAAATTCCCGAGAGAGTAGCTCATTAAAGAGAATCTGTTTTTGTTTTTGTCTGGTTTTTGGCTTGTTTCGGTTTTATTTTATTTTTGATTGTGCGCACGTTTTGCTTTTGACGTCGTTCGTATTGTATCTTTAAGATAAACAATGCCGGCATAACACACGGATACAGATACAGCGCACTCTCACACACCTGCAAAGTTCGGTTTGCCTTCGCATTCTGGTTTTGTTATGTAAACAATTTTTTGGTTTGTCGTCCGCCCGGCATCAAGATCGCTATTCCTTCTCTTGCTATTTTTTTCTTTTTTTTTTTGGCTTATAATTTGTTTACATTTGCAAAGGCAATCAAAAGTGTGCCAAAATAAAATGAAACTACAAAGCTGCGTGCAAATGAAATTTTTAGTTTTTCTTCATTGGCAGCGATATAAAAACACGCACACAGAAACACGCGTAAAATCATTTTTATATCAGGCGATTTCTGCTTTTGCATAAATCTCGTTGTTAAGTAATGCTGAAATATCTTATAAGTTGGTAGTTAGCCAAGAAAATGAATTTATCAAGGGTGTGTTTATATGCCTGCAGATATACGATCTACATGAGACTTTCTGATCGAGTCGGCGACCCAAAAAATATAATGAAAATGAAACACGCATGTTATATTCGGAATAGAATTTCGGCTGCAGGTTACATAAGATCTGGGTATGTTTTTTTTTTTTTTTTTGGTTAGATTAGGCACATAATACATTTTCATACGAACGAGTTACAGGTAATAGAAGATAAGAGATAGAAAACTTGAAATAAAGTGAGATTATGAGGTAAAATAAAACGTCAACTTGAAACCCAGTAATATATAAATTAATTGGATAATATGTACTTAATGTTTCAGTCACTGACCTTAAGTCCTAAGTTCCCTGTATATTGTACTTCAAATTCACGAATAAACTGTCCAGAAATTTCCCTTTCGAAAGCAATTTGCTGATATCGATAGCACTCGAGAGAAACCACTTTCTGATCATTTTTATAAGAACAGCGCAATCTCCGCCTCGGAAACGAAACCATATAAGCAGTATATATAAATAGAGAGGTAACGAACGAGATTGAGATAGGGAGCTCCAGCTTTTATATCAGCTGGCATTGTGAAACATTGTAAACGTATTGGACAAGGAAAAAGTTGGTAAACAAGCCATCAGCCACTCGATTCTAATTGTTCCTGTTGCCGCTCGGCTTTGCGCAAGTAAAAATTATGTATACGCCTCATATAACTGCACGTGCATCCCGCTGCAATCGTGGCTGCAGTTCCGTGTACGTAAAGTCCTATTGCATAATCCGAGTCCGATAAATGTTCCTAAGTGAATAACAAATATGTGGAGCCCGGCTACCTGAACACGCCCTCAGGGCAATAGCTCGTAGATTGCTTTATTTCTCACAATATTATGCAATGTCAATCGTAGATACAAACAACCGTTGTCCGTCGTCACTCAGACAAAATGGCAGCGTTGACATGTAATATGTGTATATAGCTACATTTAAGCATTGTATATAGCATTCTAAGTCAACTGAATTCAGACATTGTTTGCCGTAAGTCCGATAAGTGATTGTAGGCGCACTTTGATTGAAGTCGATAAAGGAACTTACAGCACCAAATGTGATAAACTCATTGAGCGATTGTTGAAATAATTGCTATTTGCTTTTGCTTGTAAAGAACTGATTGAAAACGACAGTTGTTCTGTATCAACTACGAAATGGCTATCTTATGAAAATGAGTCAACAAATGATTCATCTTACCTAAATACGATATGAGCAACAGCTCAGGTGTGGAAATACCTACAAAGTTCTTCAAGTCTTTCACAAATTTCCTAAAATCCCAACAACTTCTGATAGAGTTCTTTAATCGCCAAGCAATCACATAAGCCAATAAATTGCATAACCAAGTGCGCTATAAATTGATTATGCTCCGATGGTAATTTTCGACGTAATTATGAAATCATGCTCGCAGTTATGAAATCGCATACATTTTCATTGCCTTAATGTTGGCGTTTATTTGGTTTTGTACATTTTGATTTCTTTTTTGATATTTGTTTTATTGGTTTCTCATTTGTTTTGCCGTTTTTTGCTTGGCTCACACGCTTTATGACATTGTATTTGGATGGACGACAATGACGACGGCGATAAACGCTCATATAAATGGCTCAAAATAACTACAAAAGAAACTGGGCTGAAGAATTTATTGAGGCAAGCCAATTAGCAACCAAAATTTCTACATAGTTTGTGATTTTTCAGTTTTCGGTTTTGATTTCACACCGATTACACAAGAACCCCCTCCCTCATTCGCCGAGGCTAATTGGCCCGGTCCCTTTGGGCCTTACATAAGTTCGGCGTGGTGTTTGACTTGGTTTATATAACAACGATCCAGCTGTTTGAAGTCTGGCTTCCTCGATACTCGACTCTGAGTCATGACGAACCTTTTCGCCCGATGACGTATGCAAATAGGTTTTTCCTCTTTTCGAGCTAACCATATTTTTTCAGCATTTCCCCAGCCCCTTTGGCGTTTTTCGTTTTGGGCCAAGTGGGCGAACTGTGTTGTTGCGGCTTGTTCATTGGCAGCAAACGTCGCATAATACTCGTAGTACGTTGCGTGTCGTAACGCTAAACGTCAACCGAGTGAGAGGGGCATATACGGTCGAGAGGGAGAGGGAAGGAGCCCAGTTTCTCGCTTTGAAAGCTGACGAATATTGGGTGGTGACCCCGACAAATTGGCGAATCTTTAGTAGATAATCGGGAATTGGAACTGTTAACCAGAGAATTACGAAAGCGATGACAACGCGACAGATTCAAGTAAAATTAACTGAAGTTTTTTTAACCGTAATGTTGGCTTATTAATTACTCAGTTTTTCCAAGTTACTTTATTTTGTATATAAAATTCGTGTAAATATAATTTAATGAGGTTCAATTAGATATTTTCAGCATTTCACTTCTTTAAAATGTCCCAAATCGGTCTTTTCACCATTTGTTTTCTGCTTATCTGAGCTAATTTATCGCAAAATCGTTAAGATATATTTTTCCGCGGAAGTTTTATCACACATTAAATATAAATGATTATCAAGTGCAGGGCGAATTCAATTGGCCACAGAACGTCAACAAAACAGCGCGGAAAAAACGCTTAGTAATGCCTTTAAAAATATGGCAACACGTAAGAGCCGCCCCCTCAGTTTTCCCTCCGCTAGCCACATGCAGTGCACTTTTTGTTTTCACAATCGTTGCAGATAGCAAATGAAAAACTGTTTTTCCACCACAAAGAGCGAAAAACTAAGAGAGAGACTTGAATGTGCCAATCTTTGAAAACGCAACTTTGTCGAGCGTTCATTCACATTGAACACACACACACATATAGAGGCATAGCATGTGGTTTGATGTCGTAACACACACAAAGAGAACCCCAAAGAGAGCCAAAGAGAGCGCAAAAATGGAATTACCTGTCGCTGTTGAACCGCGCCTCCTTGTTTTTCCCCAAAAAAGGGTAGGTTTTTCGCGGGGGGTGCGGCGTGTACTGTTGCTCAAGAATCACACACACACACACACACACTAACACACGAAATTCTCCCTCTTCTTCTTGCAATTTATTTAAAATTTTGTTGTTGTATTTAGTTGTATATATTTTTGTTTGCCAAAAATTTATAGCCACACGCGTGCGAAAAAATCGAATTGGGGAATCTATTCACTCGTGTTATGCGTTGTTTGATATTTATTTTTTTGTTTTGTAAGAACTTGGAACGGCGCTTGTCCGTCGGCTTTACGTAACCCCGCCGCACACACGGGTTAACTTTTTTTTTCTTTCTCGGAAAGGGTGTGCGGCAATTTGGGGGGGGGGGCTGCACTTGGACCCCCTTTTTATATTTTGTGACTAATTTATTTATTTCATTTATTCACACCGAGAAACACGCGAGCGAGCGCCTTTTTTTTATTTTATTTATTTCTTTGATTACGTTGGCGTTTGTTTTGTAATACGCTTACGTTACGCGACGAGACAGAAAGAGAGAGAGCAAACGCACTGGGCGAAAGAGATAGCGACAACGGCGGCAACGTGTTCGAGTGGCTCGGCGATGATTTGCTTATGGGGAGCGCTCCACTTTGTTGCTTTTTATTTGCCTTTTTTATTATTCATACTTTTTTTGTATAATTTTTATTATTTTGCTTTTTGTATTTGTATTACGGCCTGGTTTTTTTAAACTCTCCCTGCTGTCTGAACTTGCCACGGCCGCTGTTCAACAGCGAATGACTGCTGTGAAAAGCCAGCCGTTTGCTTGGAGCGAAAAATTGGCGCTCTCTTTGGGGCCGACTCTCTTACGCCTCTGTGGATGTCTGTTGCGTCATCGATGTCTGTGCCTTGAGCTCTCTTTGTTTAGCACTTCTCTCTGGCATTTTATTATTTTTTTTTTTTTTAATTTTTGCCGGCAAACCGTCAACTGTCACAACAGGCGACGCCAAGAAAAATGATGGGGCAGCGGGGGCTGCGGTGGGTGGTTTGGAAAACTATATGGTGGGGGATAGTGGGTGGTGTTGGGGTGCTAGTTTGCCAGTGGGCGTCATTTATCGTATGATGCGCATTTCCGGCGCCACTCAACAGACTACAGCCATATAAACACCAAGCAAACATCAATAATCTCAACAGATACGATCTTCTGTTACTTAAACTAAACTACATATATAAAATGTTGTAAAATTACTCAAACATAGTTTTAGATGATTTAAAATATATAAATATAAAAATAATGTTTATAAAACCTTACTTAAATAACTTAAAAATTAATAAGAAAATATACAATACATTAAACTATATATAAAACTATTAAAATATAATTTTATTTATTCTCAGATATATCATTACAATATGTATATGTTTTATAATCATTAAACAGGTTTTGAAGCTATAGATTTCCTATCCCGATAGAGCTCAGAGTTGCTAAAGTTCGACTGTAATCGAATATCTGCGTTTCATAAGTGTTGTGTGGCTATTACATATCGTTTTGTCATTTAACGCAAATTACGTATACGACGCGTTGACCTCATTTGGGTTGATCAACAAATGCAGTTGTCGACAAACTTGGCTTATACCAACCGCGTCTCTCTTTCCCTCCCCCTCCACTTCCCGTCTTTCTCTTTTGGCTCCGCTTGGCTTGTATTTCAAGCTCAAGTTCAACGTTGTCTGTTAGCGGTTGCCTGCATACTACCAGTTTTCATGCTGCTGCTGCTGCTGCGTTTCCATTAACATTTTGAGTGGCCGTTGTTGTTAACTCATTTTTCGCTTTCGTAAGTCTTGGCCAGTATAAAAATATGCGGGGCGGGCGAGTGGAGTCCGTTTGTGTTTGAGCATTGCTCGCATTTATTTCAACATTTCCCCATAGGGAAGTAATCGAATTGCTACGCCTCGGGTCTGGGTCTGGTTTAAGCCTGCATTCAAAAAAAATGAGCTTGAGAGTTTACAGATTAAAACATGTTAAAATTAACAAATTTTATTTTGATAATTATTTTCAAATTTTTGAATTGAGATTCTAAATGATCTTTAATTTTTTAGCAAATAACGTTACTTTAGTAGTACCATGTATTTTAATACCATGTACAATTATATAATTAAATTTTGAATGTGTACCGGTTATACAGCGCCCATTTCTCAAATAGTTGGCGTTGCTTTTGTTGTTCATCAACGGAAATTAGCTGCGAGTTTCATGTTTGAAATGTTTATTTTGTAAGCAATATATGAGGAAATTAGTTTCAGTTTTTTTTTTTTTTTGCTTTATTATGTTTTTTGCATAATAGTGTATATCACCGATTTGGGCTTTGGTTCAGCTGAATTTGAAATAGGTGTGTGAAGCTGACAAACAAACCATTTCTTTTTTTCGTTGTTTTAGTGAATGTTAATTGAAGTCGGGCGAGTTTCGTTTGTTGACAAGTGGAAGTGAAAATTGGTCTTATGATTGGAATCCATGGAAGTTTTTCGACAGACAAAATGTTGAATGGTATATATTGTTTTAGTGTAGAATGCGCATTTTATCCGAACTTGAAGTTCGTCATTTTTATAGGTTCTTATGTTTCCGGCATTTATTCAGCGACATGTCAACTGCACCCAACAGTTTAACAGCTTATCTCATATCCAGTTACCATTTTCAGATCCTCTCTCCACTCACCAATTATGCAATCAACTTGACCTCCAGTTCCTCAAAACTCTGTATTCCAGCTGCTTTGAAGGCCAACCACTCTGTTTTGGCATTGCTGCCCCAAAGTTGGCTATTCGTTGAGAGGAAAAATCTCGCCTAATGGTATACCATAAAATCCACAGAAAAATTAAACAGTTTTTATGATTTTTTTTTTGCATTTATCGTTTCAAAATTTGTATCTAAACCTTTATTGTTTGTTCTTTCTTGCAGTTTTCGTAAAACAATATTTATTCGCCTTGCCTTAATCTCACTTCTTATCTCTTGAAGTTCCTACTAATTAAATTCAGTTTCTATTACGAAATCAAAGACCATAACAGAAACATAACTTTTCTCATTCGGTTAACAAAATCTACAAAAACTTATACAGAATGTTGTGGAACTTAATATGAATTAAGTTGAGTGTAAAATAATTAACAAATGACTTGACTTTAGGTAGTAAATTATAGCTAATATCTGCAGCATCTCGAGCACTTCTGTTGGAGTTTCTTTAGGTTTTCTCTTTTGTTTTTTTTTTTTAGATTTATTTTGGTTTTGTATATATATCTAGGTACATGTTAGTGTCCTTGCTTAGGCTTTCATCTTTACGTTTTAGCTTAAATTTGGTTTTCATTCGTATTCATTTTGTGTTTTGCATGCTGCCAACAACAATTAGGCTGAGTTTCTTGTGGATTTCTTTTAGCATTGCTCTAATGCCTAAGCTGATCTTTTACTAAGTGTTTTGAGTACCAAATAAAGTTTTCTGGCCTTTTCTTAGGCTTTAAGTTATGCTTTGATCTAGCTTTCGTTTACGCCTCAACTTAAGCTATGGTAGCCTTGTGTTATTTATGAATTTACCTTCAGCTTTTTACGCTTTTCACATATAAAATTATTTGCATTTCGTTTCATTTTGCAAAATTCTCAAAATATAAGTAAAGGCTCTAAAACGCTTTAAGGTCTTTTTTAGTTTTTGGTTTTATTTAATTAATTTAGCTTGATTTTTTGCAACAACTAACAATTTTTGTTTTTTTTGTTTCATCTTTTTTTATCTTACTACATTTAAATATTTTTATTTGTGGATTTTTTCGGGGGCTTTTTATTGATTTTAAAATTCAACAACATTTTCGTCTTTAATAATATGTAAGAATATATTTTTATGTATATATATGTATATAAGTTATGTATATGTGTATAATATTATGTATATATTAGCATTTAATATGTTTCGCATTGCCATTCGATTCGCGCCGCCACTTCCGTTTCCGCTACGCTCCCATTTTTTTAAACTCTTACTCACTAAAAACACTCAGCTCTTGCCCGTTACTTACTTACTTAAGTTATCGCTTTGCTAATTTCTCGTTTTTGTTTGTTTTCTGCTTTGCACTGCAACAATTTGTGTCTTTAGTTACTATTTTTAACCCTGCCTAACGATCTCCTTCCCTTGCCCGTTTGCTATGTAGTTGAGTGTACTATATGCATACAACTAATATCTGTATAAGATAGATATAAAAATCATCAACTACGAATTTATCTACAAAAGTTATTCGCTTGTTTGTTTGTTTTTCCTTGCAGCATGCGTAATTCATTTAACTAATTCTTGTTGTATATAATAAATATATATTAATGCTTATTGTATATTTAACATAATTTCGTTAGTTTTTCAATTTTTATAATTAAACGTTTCATACTTTTCAGTTTTATCGTCTTTTGTTGTTGCTACAAAGTCTACATTTTGTTACGGAACATTCTTATTCGAAAATCTGGGTTTTCTTTTTACTCAAACTCAAGAGAAAATATTTAAATGAAAACGTCTACACAAACTTGTTGCCTAAACCTTCAACAAATACTATTTGCCCTTGAAAAGTTTGCTTTCTTTTGGACTGGCGAAATCCGCGCCCGAAAGTAGACTATAGAATTCGCATCCTCCCCTTTTTGGATGCGTGAGTGTGTGTGTGGTGTGTATATTTGTGTGTCAGCCAAACTAATTTTCAAATATCTTAGTTCAGTTAAGAGTTTTTATTCTGTTTTCGTTTTTATTCAACAATTCTCTACATAAACCAAAAAATTGTCTACAAAAATTCATCTACAAACTACGGAAAACAATAGTTGTTAAAAATATACAAAACTACGCTTAACCAAAGTTGTGTGAGGGGAGGTCTACTGCTCGTTCAATTGATGGCCAGGCAAATGAAATAAGCAAAATATCGCCTTAATATGTTTTCACCTCTACGCGCAATTTATATTACTTAGGTATAAATATTTTTATATAAATATAACATGATTTTTGTTTTACTTCTGGTTTGTTGTACAAATATGTATGTAGCAATTGCTTGAATCTGCTTAGTCGTATAGTCCGCTATTTGAGTTATCCATAAGTGTTAAGTTTATCGTATATACTTGTGTGAATTCATTCAACAACCGAAGCTCAAAAAATTTCATTTTGCAAAATGACACCCAACTTTTTTCATATGTTTTTTTTTTCATTAGGTTAATTGTGGGATTCTTTATTCATTTTAAACGTTATTTTGTGGTTGTTTTCTCTAGGTGGTCTCATAGCAGTGCAAAAGGCTTCAGGGTTAGATTTTAGATTTTTTTGGGATTCGTTTTGATAAACATAAAAAAACAGGGGTTGGCTAAATATCTATATTGCTATATTACTGATTACTATATAATCTTTGTAGTTATTGCGTCTATCGTTAGGGTTAGTTTCGATTTCGGTTACGGCTTTAGGTTTATTTCTTTAACTCTGTCTTGAGATCCATGTATGGTTTTCATTATATATTTACTACAATGAGCTATGTGGCGAGGGGATGGGGCATCTGTGGGGGGTGTTGTGGGTGGATAGATAGAAAATAAACGAGTTTTCAATAGTTAAAAGCAACGCTTAGACTTTTATTATTACACACAAATCGTTTTTTGCTTTCTCACTTTTTCGTTACGCTCATTCTCCTTTATCGATCTTTACTTTTGTGGTTCTTCTTTCAGTTTTTTGTTGGTTTTGCACATTTTTCCATAGAATAAATAAAACTTATTGAAATTTGTTTAGAAGGAGTGCTTAATGGACTTATTTATCTGTTTATAGCTTCCATATTGTTTGCTGAATATAAAATATAAATTTTGCTCTCGGTCGGTAAGTTTTTTTCCGGTTTCATATATTTTCTTAAATTTCTATATAATTGTATGCAGGTAAATGTAACTCAAATGTATAACAAATAATAATAATTAATAAACTTAACTAACGAAAATAGTTGTTGTTTAAAGTAACATAATTGTATGGTATTATGTAAAAATGTTTTGTTTTTAAATTGTTTGTTTAAGATCTTGCAAATCACACCAAAAGAAATAGTTTTTCTTGTAATAAAAGTTAAACGAATAAAATGTTTACAACTAAAAGGAAAAATGTGAAAATTTGTAGAGTGATAGCATGGTATGAAGGGGTTTTTCGTGGATGGTCTGTGTGTATGTAGTTCTTAGTAGGAAGTAAGAAAACTAGTTCTCTCGCTTTAACCAGCTGACTATGTCTGGGTTAGTTTTGGGTTGGTTATTTTAGTATCAAGAAATCAACAACGAAAACTATTTCACTTCTAGTTTTTCATTTCTGTCTGTCCACCGTCTGTCTCTGTCCGTATGTTTTTAATTTTTTTGGGGTTTTCTGATATTTTTTTCATTAGGTTTTTATAAAAATCATAGCTCACTTAAACTAAACAGCTGCCATGTGCCCGGCAACTGAGGAGGGAAGTTCTTTGCTCATCTCTAAATGGTTTTCTCTTAGCGTTCCTTTAATTTTCTCTTTTTTTTGTGGGTTTTCATTTTGCAATTTTTTATACATGTTTTCTTTTGCATTTTATGGTAATTCCTCTCTCGAGTTAATTTGAAAAAAGGCAACGAAATTATTTACAATATGATTTGTTGTGTGCATGTGCATTTCCGTTCACTATTAGCTTAAGAAAAACTTAATCGAACAACTAATTACAAAGAATAATAAAAACTAAAGTAAAAGGGGGAAAACAATAGCAAAAGAAGTCGAAGAAGAGAAGTTTTTTTGCGTAAAACTAGGCTAGACAACTATTAAACAATTTAAAAGATAACAATTCTACGTCTGTGTTTTTTAGGATTCCCATTGCGCTCGGAAGTATGCTACTTTAAAGGCAAAAAGCTTCGGCTGCAGAGCTTTTCAATTCTCTGCTCTCGTGAGACTTTCTTTTTTGGCTACTCTAAAAAATGTTTTTAGTTTCCATTCGGTCGGTTTCTCCTCCTCGGTGTTTAGTTAATTTGCTTTTAGTTTTTAGCATAAAATAAATATTAAAGCGGAGCACGACGCCGTGAGGGGTTTCTTGTGTATGTGTGGGTGTGTGTTTGCTTACTAATTATATTTTTGCATATACATATTTAGATACAATATGTACTTTATAGTGTAGGTTTCATGTCTGCTGTACTAAACATTATTAGTAGTTTTATCATAGTTATGATTATTGTTATTTTATCAATAGCTATTATTATTTAATTGTTGTGGTGTCCTCAGGCCAAGTCACAAAATTGTATTTATCATTACACATCTTGGAATTTCGATAGACGTGCACGCAAGTCCATGTTCTCCTGTTTCAACTGCTCCACCTCCTGATGTAATGTTGCATTCTGCGCGAAATAAATTTGGATTAGTTTGATATAGGGATTAATTTGGGGGTCTTTGGGCAGAGGACTCACTTCCTTCTCCAAGTAGCGTGCCCGCATCGCAATCTGGTTCTCCTTCTGGCGCCGGGCATCGCGGGATCGCTTGGCGGCAATGTTGTTCTTCCGGCGACGTGCCCAGTACTTGTCGTCCTTGAGCTCATCTGGAACGAATTGCTTGCGTGACTTTTTGATCATCGGCTGCGGCTTGAGCTCCTCGTCGGAGAAGGCTCTGGTTCGCGGATCAAAGTCACGGCCCGAGGAGGCGAACGAAAATGCTGGAATATCAAATACTAAATGTTAACAATGGCTCACAGACTGTTTCGTGCTAAATTGACATCGTAAAATCAAAAACCGCCATACGAAAATCCAACAAATTGATGGTAACTCATTGAGAATTAAATGAAATTCGAATTGAATTGAAATTTAAGGATTTGCACAAATTGGAATGGGAATCATTGAGTGAAAGCCTTGCGGGCCTTCGGTTGGTGTCTCTTTAACATTTAGCATTTGATAAGACATTTGTGGGTAACTTAAATTAATTTATATAATTCAGTTATAATTTAAGTTAGAAGCAATGTCCATTCCATTTGTGTTGAAATAATTTAATTTACAAAAGTCAATATAGTTTAGATCGTATACTTGTGTTCATAAAAACTGCATTATTGATTTGATAAAGCACCTGATAGTGATTTGATAACGAAATGTTATCATCTACTTCGATACTTTAAAATGATTGTGATTAAAGTAGCTTTAAGTTGTATCAAACGTATATTACAAACATATTACAAACGTATATTTGTATTTATAATTACAAGTACTTCAGCTTTACAAAAGTAACATATTAAATTTACCGATTATTTCGATCTCGATTTCGGAAATCGATTGTTCTCGACAGCTCGAAACTTTGACTGTCGATCTCAATAGACATTACATGTGATAATGGTTTGTTTTACGATCTCAATTGACTTTTTATCGATGTATCTACAGCGCTATAGCTAGCTATACTCACTTGACTCGGCCGGCGATGGCGGATTTAGCGTGTCCGGACTGATGCAGTCGGATGGCGAGGGCGACCGCTCTCGCTTTGTGGTTATGTGGCCAAGACCCAGAGACAGACCCGCTGCGTGGCCCAGGGAATCAGACCGGTGGCCCAGACCACTGGAGTGGCCCAGATGCGTGCCGGGCAGGCCATCAGGTATGTTGTTCTCCGACAGGAACTCGTCTAGGTCGGCATACTAAAAGGTTGAATGCGAAATAGGCAATGAGCAACTGGACACCAATGTGAGGAGCAGATATTTCCTTGAGGTTAGTCACACGATCTGAGCTCTGATGATGAGAATACAATTCTCGCACTAAGTAAGCAATCGATAACATTCAAGTTAACTGTTTCACCGTGTGTTTTGTCATGACTGTACTTGTGGTTTGTGTGTTTTTAGGCTGTTTCCACTAAGTGCATTAGTTTTTGACTCAAAAAGTGAATTCAATAGTATAATTCACATAACTATTAAAATACTTTCTAATAAGCTAGTGAAATCAGCCTTGTCGTGTAAAATTTTGAGCTTTGTGTGTAATTTTGACCTTTGGAACATTGTATAAAAAGACGCAGCCACTACGCAGCGATGATAGATATGATACTAACTTGTGTTACCTTGAGGTCGGCATCATAGGGCAGGGTCTTGTCCCACAGATTTGGGCCGAGAAACGCTGTTTGCGCCTCAACATTCCAGATGTCGCCCTCCTCCTTGTATTTGTCATCTGGGCAGATGATTTCTTTGCTATTCGATGTGGATTTGCCTGCAACAGAATGGTGGACAATTAGTCAGGGCCATAGCTGATTAGATAGGCAAGTTAAGGGCTTGATATCTTATCCCCATACTTGGAAGTGGGTCAACTACTCTATATTTCTCTATTATATAAAACATTCGAATTCTTTGGGAATAGCATGGGAACTACACGTATAGCTGTAACAATTTCCGCGAATTTCCGCATGCAGCTTTTGGCCATAAAAACGGGTTACAGCCAAACAAAACGAAGCAAAGACACAAAACCAACAAACAAACAAATCACTCACACACACACACACACACACACAGACACAAAGCAAACAATGGCAAGAGGAAGCAGCGGACAGACAGCATACGAAAAGCGAAAGTGAAATTTTTACTACACAGCTTTCAAACTGATTTTTATCGCTTCCAGCTGAGAGAGAAAAAATGTTAAATAAACTTAAAACACTCAACGATGGTTAAAAGCTCTTAGCCCTATTGTAGCGAAGTTGAGTGAGTGATTTTTTTCGAAGCTGCGCATGCGCAGCTGAGCATGATCTTTCTTCGCTCCGCGCTTCTTTGCTGTGATTTCTTTCACGAAACCCGTTTGCTGGCCACAGACAGTAAAAGAAACCAGTTGCCGTCTTTGGTTTCTTCGGCTCGCAATAGTTTCCGCTTTCTTATTCACTCTCACTTTCATTTGCCAATGCTTTTTTCTTGATTTTTTTCCTTATTTTTTCTGGATTTTACAGTTGTTGCTACTGCCGCTTTTTGCATTACGGACTATTGCGAAATTTTATGCCATTTTGCGGCTTGGCTTGCCTCTTTCTTTCCTCGACTTCTTCGGCGCCAAACACACACATTTCTGGTCTGTGCCATGAAGTAATATCTTTTCTTTTTCGATGTGCTCACCAAAGCGTAAGTGAAATGCTCAAGTGTCTGTGAAGTAATATCGGCTGTTTTGGTGAAAATGGGGACTTGCAAATCAAGCCAAATGCATTGGCCCACGGGGCGTATGGGTAACGTATTTATGAGCATCTTTTCCTCTTTAATTGGAATCTGTTGTTTTGTGCTATCCAATTTTTCGGAAAAGATTTATGCACGAAACCAGTGATTTGTAAATGCATTTTAGATAATTTAATTATGTCTTACAATAGTTTTTTACAAATCGAAAACAATTAAAATAATGTAAAGCGGTAATTGATGAACACAAAACGCGTTGGGTAAATGCGAAATTGTTAACATAAGGTAAAAACCAATCATTAAAGTAAATATAATTGGTGAAATAAATTATTTATGAGCTATGTTTATAGAGCTTTAAAAACTAACATTCCATCTACGAATTTTCGTAGGAAGCTAAAAAAATATATATTTATCAGTTAATAATAAAGCTTAATGATTTGATATTAACATAATGTAATTTTCACCAGCTTTCTTAAGCAATTAAGACTTTACAATAAATGTGAAAACTTATCATAACTTTTTTTATTTTGCAAAACGTAGGCAAAACTTTTTACTTTTAAATTGAAACCCAAGAGAAAAACAGATCAATCGTTAATCGTGCTCCGATAAACAATAAAAATACTCAATCAAATATTATGCACAATAAGCCCACAAAACGCATTCAAAAAACAGTAGGAACAAACTTTCGCATGGCAATTAAACAAACACAAATAAAAAAAAACAAAACCAAAATGTCCAAGATACAAAAGTATTATAAAGATTAAACAAACTATAAACAACAAAAGACAAAAACCAAATTACCGTTTGATTTGCAAATGAAACCCAAAAATGGAGATTTCCTGCCTGTAAAACAGAAGAAACGGAAAAGAAAGATAGTAGAAAAGAAATACAATATTGATTCTTTAACAAAAGAAAAAACAATTAAAAGCAGCAAAAACAAATACATGAAAGACACAAAACTAATGGCACAACAAATAACAAAAAAGCGCGTGCAAATGTGATGTAGCATATTTCGTTATAATTTTAATTTGCGATGAACAACAAGTAGGATGTAAATTCGATTCCTTGCAAAAGGTACTTTTACTTTTATTTTATTGTCTTCGAACCGAATTTATATCTTTTTTCGGTTTACTTTCACTGTCATCAACATTGTTGATTTGTGTGCTGAACAGCAGGAATCTTGTCTTTCGGTTTATTTTTAGAAGCGAACCCAAAAACAGGAATTCAACTTAATCTTCTCTTGTTTCAGTTTCTGTTTCAGTTTCTGTTTCAGTTTCGGTTTCGGTTTCAGTTTCTCTTGCCATTTTTTAAGTGGGTCAGCGATTTTTTTTCTGTGTCATCTCTCTGGGAGCCCTCGCACCTTTTATTTTATTTCATTTTACCATTTTTGGTTGGCTCGACCAACGAAATTTCTCATTTTTGGCAATTAAAATAATTTGCATAATTTTCGTGCCATTTTAGTGTGTATTTCACTTTCATTAGAAAGGGAGAGAGATGGAGAGAGAGAGTTCTCCGTTTTTGGGCCTACGACAACAAATTTATTGTTTCTCTGGTGAAACGCGATCACACACTTCCAGTTCTCTTTTTTGGTCAACGTTTTTTATGGACCTAATAACAATATTATGCTTATTACTGGGCATATTATTTTTCTGTAAATTGTTGCCTCTGTGGTCTTTGTTGTGTTAATGGTTGGCCACAATTTTTAGTGGACCATGGTCGGTCGGTTGGTGGGTTTTTCAGATATGTATAAATTTTTGTTTCTTTTTTCGGGAACTAAACTTTCACTTTTTGTTTCGTTTTTTTTCGGGCTTTAGCATGAAACAGCGTTAATTTCGGTTGCTCGGCGGTTTTAGTGACTGTGATTTTGATCAAGTGCAAGTCGACAAGGAAGTGGTGATCAAGTGGAAGGAAGTATGCAGCTTGATGACACTTAACAGCATTAATTTAATGAATAAGATTTGGTGGCATTAAGTGATTATAAAACACTGGGCTTATAGTTTCAACCAGAAAGTGGAAATGATTTTTATAGTTTATTTCTTAAGTTACACTAGCTTCTGATTTTGAAGTAAACATTATTCATCCTATAAAATTTTCCAACTTTTTTAAGCTTATCAACGTATCCATTAATCCAATTAAAATTTCGATTCCCAGACACATCCGTCTCAACTGCCCGAAAGCTCAATTTCCCCCTCGCCGCCCCTCGACAATCGAAATGAAAGTGAGAGTGCTGGAAAAACGAGTCTCGAGCTCCCAATAAACTATCCCCAAAAAAAAAGCAAGCGAAGAAACCAGTTTAAAATACGCAAGCGCAAATCGATTCAACTTCTGGGGGAAGAATTAAATCGGAGACGATGCTGTGACGATATTGCGGAATATTTATGAAAATTAATTAATTCCACGCGAAAGTTTTAGATCGCCTGCATTATCATACAAATAACAATAAAATCGATGCCATTTGAAAATGATTAAGTGTTATAAATATGCGTTGCCAAATTATGCAACTTTGTGCATTTTTCTTCTTTTTGAGCCGCCGACTGACACGTACATGCAACAACAACAACTGTCCGCCCCTTTCACCTGTCTTTCGCCATCTCTCTCTCACTCTCTAGCCATCTCGCTTCCGCTCTCTGTACTTTTAGTCATACGCTGCGCATGCGCAACGATGGCGCAACTGTGACGGCTTGTTTGTTGGTGTTTTTCATGGTGTTGTTATTGCTGTTGTTGCTTGTGTTCGAGTTGTTGCTTTTGTTGCTGTTGCGCCTGAGTGCCTCGTCGTATTACATCGATTTATAAACTATATGTACATCGCACTCTTCTTTTATGGTTTGTTGCCATTGTTGTTGGGGAAGTTTCGCTGTTGTTGTTGTTGCTGGTGAAGTGCAGAAAGTGTAACACTTTCGATTGTTGCGCTGTCTCTGTGTGTTTGCTCTGCTGCTTTTTAGTTGCTTTTGCTGCCTTTTTGTTGCTTTTGCTGCTGCGGCTTTGTATGCATTGCATTCATTCCGTATTTGCGCTCATTTGCATTGCTTTTTTTTTATTCCCTTTTTAATGCCTTTTTACAGCTTTCTGTGTATTTGTTTTATACTACTCTACCGCTCTTTTTTGTGTGAAATTAATTATTTGTGGGAAAATGTGATAGGCTTTGGATTTCCGGGTTGCTAGCACGAACCATTTGTTGCTGAGCGAATTGGACATAAACTATGCTCTGCTTACTCTTATATAATAGCATTAATTAATATTTTGTATCTCTAAATCAAAATGAATATCTCCAAAAACTTATCTAGGGTCTGTTTTTTGTTTGTTCTCTTACAAAATCAATTTAACATATTTGAGCTACTGTTTTATGTTCGAAATATGATTTATTTGTTTGCGTTACTCGTAAATATCAAACAAATTCTACAAAAATCGTACTATACTTCTTTAACAGTTGTAAGTGTCCCAAAAGTATCTGATCTAACTACCGTTCACAGAACGGCGAAGGCTTTCCACTTTTTGAATATCTTTCCAATTGTGCAAATTAATTTTCCCATATTTTTCAAAGAAACAGTTTAAAAGCGATTTCCCCTAACGGCGGGCCGCTTTCTTTGCGATTACGAAATGTAAAGAAAATTATGAAAGACAAACGAGTGGCGGAATATTTTGCAATAGTTTAATTGCCCGAGACTCGGGCGGCGAAAGTGAAAATCCGCAGACAGCGACACAATTTGCCACATACACAGTTTTTCCACTCAACCCATTAGCCCAATTTCAGTTCGAAAGAAAGCAGCAGCCGAAGCAGTTAATTAGCAGAAATAAGGAAGCGAAACCGATAATCATACGTATCGTGTTGGCTCTATCAAATTATAGACTCATGCCATAAAGCGGCTGAAACACGAACGACCACAGACATCGAAACCCAAATAAAATTGCCTCAAATATGCAGAGCACGCTGCCTGGAAACCAACAAAAAAAACGCAACAAAGGAGGCGTGGCTGGGCTGAAACGTAATCAAAACACAGTAAATTCAATCAAAGTGCTTCTGGTCTTTGTGCATTTTTCGTATTATTCGTGCTTTTTTGCCTAACAGACGACGTGTGAACAGATTGCTCATACGCCGCATGGTACACGAGGCAAAAGCCACCGTTAAAGCCTCTCTTTCGGCCACTTTCACTGATTCAAGTTTCTCACCTGGCAGCGTCGCAGTAATTCGCACGTTTTACCGTTACCGCTTCGCGATTGCGCAACACCCAACACACACACACACACTGTGCGAGTGTCGGCCAAACACAAACACAGCCATAGCCACAATAAATTGGCAACAATCTTGCGTTTGGCCAAGACGAGTAGCCCGAGCACTTTGATTGAAATAACTGTAATACGTTGCATTTTGGCAGGCCGCCTATCTGGGTGAGTGTGTGACGACGCCTCGTCGCTTGGCTTGGGGTTTCTAGGCCCCCTCCATTAGCCATTAGCCCCCCCACTCCGATTTTCGCCTTTTGGCATGTTTCAGGGGCGCAGCGAAGCCACGACGCTTCCCGCGCAGATAAACCAAACGAAAGGAAGTCATGAATGGCCAGATTGGAGGCGCCTCGAACGGGGCAAGTCAATTGAAATTGGAGGTGTTCGTGGTGGCTATGCTCGTGGCTTTGATAGAACCGTAGAAACTCGAGCAGGTAGAAAGATATTACTAAGGTGACAGAAGAAGAAATATTATAAAAAACCATGTTGCATGTACTCCAAACTGTTTTGCAAGAAAAAACTTTCAATTAAATAGATTATTATCAGAAAATGGTTGTATAAAACAGTTAGTGTGCAATAAGTTAACTTTTTCGATTAAGATATATTGTAGATTTTTTTTCTTTTGCCAATTTAGTTTTGTATACTATTTTTCCCACGCCTAAATCACCCTCCCAACTATTTGAATAACTTTTGAATATTAACACAGAAAACCCCCGCCATTTATCTACATTGTTTTTTGGCAACTTTCGAAATTGTATATTTTGATTAAGATAAAATTATATCCCACTCTGCAGAGCTGAACTGGAACCCTTCCACATATTTCTTCTCGTTTTTTGATTTTTTCTTTTGGCTTTCAGCTTGTCTGTCTCTCTGTTTTATTTCAAGAAGAGCCAACAGCGAGCAGAGGCCACAAAAAAAAAAAATTATCAAAAAACTACCAAAAGGCAAAGAAAGAAATGAATTTAAAAACTGCCGAAAAAGTGAAAGTTAATTTTTGGTGATGTTGCTAAGCCGGCAGAGCAGCTGGCTTGTTGTTGTTGCTTTTGCCAGTGGCGTCGGCGTTGTTGCTTCAATGTAAAATGTAAAAACGCATTTTTTTCGGCAGCCGCTAAAGAGCCGCTTATGATTTTGATATTGTTTGGCCACCCTGGACACCTATAAATTATGCGGCGCAATGTCAAACAGTAAAAGTAAAATTACCCTTTTGTTGCCGCTTTATTTTTTGGCAGATCAACTTTGGGTGATAACAACAAAAGGCCAGCGACGAGACGAGAGTCAAGAAAAAGAGCCAAAAAGGCCGCGCCAGTCGGCTTTTAAATACATCATAATAAAAACAAAAAAGTAGCGCCTGGAATATGCAATATACACAAATATATATATATATGGAAAGCACCCAAAAGTCAGAAACGAAAGTTGTCTGGAAATGTCGCGTTCAACAAGTTGTTGCCGTATTTTGGCCCTTGCCGAGAGCATGGCCTAAAGTCGAAAGCAAAAGTGATTGTGAAATGCCAGCGACTCGGACTCGAAGAGCCCCAACCGAAAGGTTTGAAAGTTGAGCTACTACACTCGCGCCAACCTACCCCACGCGGAAATGTCAGCTGAACCCATACAGCAGCCCCCAAAAAATAAAACTAGAGAAAAAAAACGGAGAAGAAAACCCCGCCTGTCAGTCGTCATAAGCCATAGGCTCCCCAATTGGACGTACAGCCCCCAATCCCACAGTTCCCATCCCCCTCCGCCGATCGATGTAAGCTGACTTTCACACTACATCAGGGTCGTTTTCTGGGGGGGGGGGGGGGGGTGGCTGCCGTTGGGGTGCGAAAAACTAGCCAGGCATACAATCAATTTGGGGAAATGCAACGGCAGAAACCGGGAAATAAACTTAACCCACGAAGGTCAAGAGCAATCAGCATTTCGAAGGGTATTAGTTATTCCATCAAGAGAACATGTTGTGGCGAAAAAAACATTTCAAATCCATTTCAAATCGATCAAATCTAATCAATTGTATTTAGTCAGCTCTATAATATTAATTATCAAGCTTATTTTTATTTTGAAAGAAACCACTTTTCCAACCCAAATAATGATTGTTTTATATATAAATATTATAGCTATATGTTGAATATTTATGTATTTGCTAAACCGTTATTTCCAATAACATCGTTGTATTTGTTGTGTTTATTTAATAAATGCTGATCCATACCGTTCAAGTAGTTGGCGTGTTGCTTCCACAATTGTTGCACCTGGAATTGTGTCCATCGATTGTTGTCATCGCCACCAACTGCATTGTTATTATTATTGTTGCTATTGCTGTTTGTGTTATTGTTGTTGTTGTTGTTGCTGTTGTTGATTACACCCACCAGGCTGTTGACCAAACTATTCTCGTGCGCCTGCTGTTGTTGCGCCACCGCAGAGGCGGTGTTCACTGTGGGCGTGGCATTGTTGCTGGCCGCCAGATTGGCATTTGGTGTGGCTGGATTGTTGTTGTTATTATTATTATTATTGCTGTTGTTGTTGTTGTTGAGGGAGGCATGGTTATTGATAATTATATTGAGATTGTTGTGATTGAGTATGTTGTTGTTATTATTATTACTGTTGCTGCCGGGACTGCCGCCCGTGACGTTGTTGCTACTCGCATGTTGCTGCTGCTGCTGTTGCTGTTGCAGGTTGTTGGCAGCCACAGCGACCACAGCAGCTGCTGCATTCACATTCACATGCGCCAGATGTTGCAGATGATGTTGCAGCAGTTGCGTGGGCGGCGGCAGCGTTCCACTTGCCACATTGTTTCCATTGCTCAGATTGTTGAGAAGCTGCTGTTGCTGTTGCTGCTGCTGGTGTTGCATGTTGCCGCGCAGCAGATTGTTGTTGCACGCCACATTGAGATTCGAGTTGCTGGTGTTGCTGTTGTTGGCATTGTTGCCGCCACTGTTGCCGGCCAACAAATGCGGCAGATTGTGCACCACTTGCAGTGGCAAGCTGCTCAGCGGTGGCAAGGCCGCCGTCTGCGACATGTTGCCGAGCAACTGTTGCTGCTGGTGTTGCTGCTGCTGTTGCTGCTGCTGCTGTTGCACATTCTGCAGCAGTTGCAGCTGCTGTTGCTGATGCTGCATGCCATGTTGCTGCTGCTGCTGCTGTAGCGCCAGTGCTGGCGGTGGCATTTGATAGTCCATTCTCATTGCTGAGATCACAATTGGTTTCACTCCCGGCTCAATTCAATGTTATTTACTGCATGTATCACTTAGCTGGCCATGTGTGGCACAAACATGTTGCTGCTGCTACTGCACTGGCGGTTGGCTTAATTAACAACAAATTGGAATTTAGAACCGAATAAAAGCTTTTATCGCACGTTGCTGCCGCTGCTGCTGCTGCTGTTGCTGCTGCTGTTGCGATCAGCGCAGCAACAACATCAAAAACAGAGAGCGAGCTTCACTTTGCTACTCAGAATTTGAGGCGAGTGCTTTGGCTCTGTTTTTGTTGCCTTTTTTTGCACTCGCAATTTTGCTATTGTTTGTTTTGTTTGCCTTTTTCTATTATTATTCGTTGTCAACTATTCCGTGTACTGAGTGTTGTTTTATTTAATTTTTTTTTTTTTTTTTTGTATTTTTTTATCGCTGTGTGGGGCTGGGCCCGTTTGTTAAGGGGTTCAGTTCTCGCTGCCCACCGCTTTTGAATGAGAAAAGTTTGACCTTGAAGCGGCAGTAGAAAAAAGCAAAATAAACACCCAGCTAAATGTTTTCGCTATGCGTTTTTGCTATTTTTCAGACTGATTGTCGAACTTTTTTTCTGTGAGTCGACGCGAATTTTTATTGCAGAATTAATTTTTGTTTGTCAGCGAATGTTTGGGTTGTTCCTCAGCAATTCGTATTGCTATTTGATGTTGGGTATTGACAGTTCTAATAATTATATTAAATTTATTTTGTAAATTTTATGATCTTAAAAAATGAGCATAGAAGAGATTAGGGATTTGTTTAATTAGATTTCGTAAATTTTTAATTTTTTTCTGAGATAAATAAATATTAAGCAAGATATAATATTTTAAATCAAACTTCAAACAAGATCATAATAATTTACAAAATATAGTACTGACTGTCAGTTTTTATTTTAGTAATTCGTTGTTTGCAATCTTATAAGCACCTTTGGTTTATTCCAAATATTAAATTTTATATATTCGATATATCTATGTGTTATACATTAACTTGTATATTCCTTTCAGGAATTTCACTTTACGATCTTTTGATCACAAATTTCTTATATTCGGGAGATCAACAAATTTCGAGCACTGCACAATACATTTTAATCCAAGAAGGGGGGGCTGCTCCTAGAGGATCGATCCTCGCCAAACGAAAAGCTTGGGTGGTTGGAATTCGGAATTGGATGAAGGAAACGAAAGTTCACAAGTTCGCACGAATTCGAAAGCGCCGTGCTAAAGACGAAGACACGCGTCGTATACGTATTATTTTATGGCTTTTTCTTCTTTTTTCGCTTTTCGGCGGCTTTTCGTATTGTTGGTGAGTGGGGATTTCTGAGTTTTCGGAATTGGATGGTTGGCTATATATTTATGTGATTTGGTTTTTATGTTGTTTTAGGTTTTTGGTAGAGAGCCGTCAACCGAACCGGTGCCGCCGGACTGCGAACGTCGAGTGAACGCGCGCGTCGCCAGCGCGATGAAACGCAGCTTCGCAGCTGAGCAGAGAAGCAGAGGAGCACAGCAGCAGAGAAATGCAGAGAAGCGGAGAAGTGGGATAAAAGCCAGAGCAACCGAGTGAAAAGCTAGGGAAGCAGCAGCGAAGTACAAAAAAAAATACAAAATAAAAGCCAAACTTGAAACCGAAAGCCTGAAAGCCCACTCGTCCCGTCTTGCTCTTCCCCACTCTCTCTCACTCTCTTTCTCCGCATTCGCTTGACTTTTTTTTGCGCATTCCGCCTGTTTACTTTCTTTCGCGCCGCCTGGCAAAGTTCGCCGACGTCGGCGTCGCTGCCGCCACGCTTGGCGGGAGCTGCGCTGCCGACGCCGACGTCATGCGGAAGCAGATTTTCCGCTGCCCACGAAAGCAGCAGCTTTGTTTTGAGTCAATCGCAAAAAAGCTTTTCGCTCTTCTAATTGAGTGATATTTTCTAAGCTCGAGTTGGATATTTTTGAAAAGAATTTCAAAAAAATTTTTGGATACAAAATGTTTTTTTAAGGTTGTATCTTTTGATCTTCATTCTAATATCCCCTTTAGATAATGATTGTTAGTAAATGAAACAAGACAAAAGCTTACCATTAACAGTTTTAGCAAACCACAAAATTACTTGTACTCACAAAAATATCAATAACAGTTGAAAATATTGTGTTTCGATGCTTACCTGTAAATAAAAGAAAGTGAAAATTTAATTAGAACAATGTTTTTTCAACAATAGGGCAAAATTGCTTTAGTAGATAGTAGATATTTGCTATTGTCAAGGGTGGCGGAAATTTCTCATGCATGGGGTAAGGGGTGACCACCCACAGAGCCAACTGACATTTATCCATTTTAGCTTTCCCCACTCTTCCCACACATTAAAACGAAATTCATACAAATTATTATACATGCCGCCTTAAAAGGTCAGTTCCAGTATATTCAATAGCGAAAATTTTCACCAACCCCCAGCAAAATACAACAAACAATCGAGAGGGAGAGATGATAGAGCACCCACACATCTCATTTGCCATATGCATTTCCATATCGTCAGTCATAAAAATCTCATCAGCCTAATTCCGAAATCTAATCAAACCAAATGTATTTCCTCAACGTTGACCAACTGAGGTCAGTTAAAAAAAAAAGGGAAACGGAAAAACCCATGAAAATTGGTGGCAGCTAAGCCGCGATTTTTGAAAGGATTTGTGCCAAATGCATTGACAAAGTAGATCAAAAAAGGTGAAAGGATGTGCCAAAAAAACACATAAAACACACAAAACTGTTTGAATTGAAACCCTTTTAGGCCAGCCAACTAAATGCCAGGCATGTGGATCGGTTTCATGATTATTAAATGGAAAATTTAACGGCATATAAAGTAATTTTCCAGTTCTAATTGCCATGCATAATGAGAATTCCTATGGGCCAGCTACTAAGAGAGTCATCAACTGATAAGATATAGGTGTTTTTGTACACAGCCACTTAACAATACTGCGCTATATACCAACTAAATTTAGTTAATTCACTGGCAACGCAATTTGGCGTAGGTCGAAAAATAAATAAAATAAATTGTTATCTGTAACACGAAGGAAATTGGTGAAAATAATGAAATAGCTTTTGTGGTAGGCAGCAAGCCAATTTACTTGGAGATTCCTCGATGCAAAGATACATTTGCAAATGTATCTACATTTCGAATTCCATTTCCTATTCAATTCGAACCGTCGGCGACGTCAGTGAGTATAGTATATACGGGCTATATTACTATATGTATATAAACTATACTATATAGTCCAGCTGAGCTCACGTGTGCGCGGCAAGCTTTCTTGACTTTTGCGCTTTACGAGCTCGCAATGCGCAAAGTTCTCGGCCGCTGACGTCGGATGATATCAGTCCCAGTGGCCGGGATGCAGATAGACGTTCTACAGACATATCGCACTGGGTTACCAGACATACATATGTAAGAGTATATATCCAGACTTCCCAACGGAACACTCATGGAAATCCTCTGAACTAGTCATACACTTTATCAGTTGTCGGTTTCTCCCCCTTTAAGTGTACTTTTTTGTTCTCAAAACCAATTAGTTATTCAGACAACTATTTACAACTAATGTTTAAGACAACCAAGAAAAGTCGAAGTATCTAAGCGGTAGAAAGATATATATTTGTTCATATATATACGAATGCAAAGTACGTCTGTTAAGTAGTACTTTTCTATTTTTCTATAGTTAACAAACCATTTAAGGTCATTACTATACATCCAATATATATTTTCCAACCATTTTCCCTCTTTTTCCTCAAGTTTTTCACCTCACCTGAGCTGGCTGGCTGAAATCGCGCTTTCAAGCTGTTCAAATGGTTGTGATGCTCGTTGGCGATCACAGCCGCTGCGACGGCATTTGCCACATGTTGCACGGAGGACACATTGTTGTTGCTGTTATTGTTGCTATTGCCACTGTTGTTGCCGTTATTGTTGTTGCTATTCTGGCCGGGATTTCCGCCGTTTCCATTACCAGTTGCCGCGACAACAGCATTACCATTGCCACTGGCATTCCCATTCGATCCCTGGTTGCCACTTGCAACTGCAGCGGCTGCTGCAACAGCGGCAGCATTGCAACTGGCAGCAGCAGCTGCTGCAGCTGCAGCGGCATTGCTCTGCGGATCCATGAAGGAGTTGCGCTGGTAGTGGGGATTCTCCTGGTAAATCCTCTGGTACGTCAGCGTGGGCAGCGTCCACGAGTTGTTCGTCTTGTAGTGGAAGTTGCCGGTGCCGAAAATGGAGTGGGGGTTGGTGTTGCCACCGGTATTCCCGGCTGCAGCAGCAACGGCGGCCGAGGAGAGTGTATGGGCCAGCTGGGCGGCATGATGCTGCTGCTGTTGCTGTGCGTGCTGCTGTTGCTGCTGCTGGTGGTGTTGCGGCGCCTGCTGCTGCTGCTGTTGTTGTTGCTGCTGCTGGTGTGTATGATGCGGATGCAGCGGGTGGCCGTGATGTTGCTGCTGCTGCTGATGCTGGGAGTGCTGCTGTTGCTGCTGCTGCTGCTGCTGCAGGACATGCTGATGGTGCGCTTGATGGTGCTGCTGTAGGTGCTGTTGGTGTTGCTGCTGTTGATGCTGCTGCTGCTGTTGCTGATGGTGCAGGGCGGCGGTTTGTTGCTGCTGCTGCAAGGCCCAGGCATTCACGCCATTGTTGCTGGTGGCACCTGCACCGCCGCCTCCTGTGGCGCTACTCTTGCCCGAATCATTGCTGCTAACACTGCTGCGATGGTTGTCCATGGTTCCCGAGGATCCTGTCATGCTGCCATCATTGCCGCTGTCGCTGTTGCCGCTGCTGCTGTTGTTGCCGCTGCTGTTGTTGTTGTTGTTGCTGCTGTTGCCACCGCTATTGCCCGCCGCTGCAGCAGCAACTTGCGAGTTCAGCTGCTGGAAATACTGCGACAGGGTGGCATTCGCGTGCTCCTGGGCAAAGAAACTAGTACACGAGTTCGTATCCGACGACATGATCACTGGTTCAACAACTGGGTTCGATATTCACTGGGTTAATCCTTCACTGGTTACGGCTAATCACTGTTTTCTGATGATCCTAGGTGATCACCTCCTTGTGCTGAACGTGGTTGAATTTGCTGGTCAGCAGTATAAACTTTGGGCCACGGCCGAAAGTTGTGCGCATTGTCTTTACACTTGGGTTCACTTTAGTTTTTTTGTTTTTAGCATAAACGCTTGTCTGTGTTATCTGAAAATATTGTGCTTTTGTTTTTGAAAAACCCAGATTAGTGTTGAGCACTTTGGTATGTTGCTGCTTTTTATTTGCCAGTCAATTGATAGCCAATTCGTTGTTGCTAATGAACAGGTGATAGTGGGTTAAAAATGTTGGGAGTGATTCAGTTTTTCAGTTTTAGTAGTGAGTATTGAGTATGGGGAAGCGATTTTGGTAGCAACTGATAATGAATGCGCTTGTTTTCGTGTGGTCAGGGAATGCACTTTGTTTTCGTCTATTTTTGTATGATTTTTATTTAGTTTTCCATTAGTTTTTATTGATGATCATGATGATAAGGAATAAGAAAAGGCATTGTATAGTTGTATAGTTTGCGCTTTCTTTTAGTTCAATCAATTTTGTATAATAAGATTTTTGTGACGCTATAGAAATCTTAAAGTGGAATCAATAGGTACAAAGGCTTTCCGTGTTCTTTGTGGAATTTTTGCAATCAAAACATTCACGGTCATTTATTTTAAAACGAGACAAACTAATAATTATTTGCCAATTAAACTGTATATCAAATCAACCGAGTCAAAGGCTTCAAATGTTATTTAAAACATTATTTCAACGTATGTAAATTTGGAATATTTTCTATATATAAATCAAAACAAATAAATTATTATTTGCCAAATCAATTGAATTATCCTTTTCTTTGATGAATAACTCTTATTCCTCTCAGCCTTTTGTTGAATACCTTTTCTTATTCTCAGAATTTGTTGCTGCTTGGATATGAGATCGTTTTTTGCTTTGAGTTTAGCTGGTTCGTATTTTTCTTTCTGGAGTTTGTTGTTTTGTAGAAAAATTAAAAATAAATTAAACTGTTTGAAATTAGATCCGTAACTTTAGCGCTGTTGTTTAAAGATTCTCGAGAGATCTCCGGATCTCTCGCTTTTTGTTTCTCTCTCTTTCACTCTGCCTCGTTCGATCTCTCTCTCTCTTTCTGCGTATTTATTTTCTTTTTAATAATAGTAATTATTCGAATGACACACACACACACTTTAGATTGATTTCACAATGGATTGCACTTGAAACTTGATAAAACAAAAATTGAGTTCCTCGATTTATAGTTCTTCTAGAACTATTTCTGTTGCTTGAAAAATCAATTTCAATTAATTTATTTTGTTGAGCGTAGAAATATTTTTGATTTTCCCGCTCGAGTGGCGAAAACACGGAACGAGCTGCGACGATTTTCACATGAGAACGCGATGCGACAGAATGCCGGCCGAGTAATTTTCTCGGTCTCAATGTCCGTCTCTGGTTTTCCTCTGCCGCCGCCGCTGCAGTCGTCGCTGCAGTCGACGTCGCAGTCGCCGCTACCGCTCTCTCAGCCAGCTAAAAATTGCAATTTTCTGCAAGTAAGTCGGCTTACGTAAAGGGCGGAGGTCCGAAAACAGTTCCCCCTCTCCTACTTTGATAATTGTTTTACTGGCTTTTTTTTATCAAATGTTGGTAGCGCAAAATATTTGTATATGTACAACAAATATTTTTACATACAGCATAGGGAAATTTATTAGCATTACTACTCTATTAATCGATTCAAATGCCAAAGGTATTTTTAGTAACGTTCTTGGTAGATATTCAACAGTGTTATATGTATCTACGAGCTCAGATTTAGTATCAGATCTATTATTAATTACATTTCATTTAGGACTTAACTTAGTTTGTTTTCCTAAATCTATTAACATCAACATCTCATCAATAATTTTATTTTAAACAACTTAGTTTTATGTTAGTTATTTCAACAAATCTCATATTATTCTAGTTACAAAATTTATTTTTTAAAAACATTTTTATTTTTTTTTTAAATGATTGCTATTAACTTGGACATAGCTATATTTATTTGTATATACTTGGGGGACTGGGGCAGCGACGCCCGCTGAGGCAGCGCTGCTGCGGCCAAGTCACGCGGATTTCAATATGACCCAAAGCCCACTGTCTAGCACAGTTCTAAGCACGTGTTGCGGACACACCGGGCACACACACATCCGCAAATCAATTGAGAGAGAGCGAAAGAGAGAAAGAGAGTGCACGTTGAACGACAAGCGCACTCAAAGATACAAATGGGCAGGCACAAATACACGTACCGATAGGGTGACAAAATGCAACTCAAAAGTTTCCAGTCGATTCGCAATAGAGCGCTATTTCTGTCCCCCGTGTAACGGGTGTACCTATGGCCACTAGACTATACACATCAGCTGGAGTGCGTGGCCGATTGGCCAATTGGCGTGCCAATATTCGGTTAATTCGGCACTGGTGCGTCTGCAACACGTGACGTATGCGTAATGTGCTTCAAGGGATTGCCTCTGTGCCACCAACTAATTACCGCTGCGTCATTCCCAGTAAGTAGATCTTGTGGGCGGAGGTGGTGGGGGTCTGGAGTTGGGTGCTTTACACTCCGGGCGAAAACCCAATGAAACGACGTAGTAGCTGCAACGGAGCGTATACTTAATCTGCATTCTATCGAAGGCGATAAACTATTGGCGTAGGTCGCCGTTTTTCTTGGAAATTTCAAAAAGTATTCAAACTATTCGAGGGCTCAATCAAGTTTAAATAATTATAATAATTGTTCTCTGTTGGCATAGGTCTGGCAAATTTTCTTAGAAGTTTTGTATAATACACTAAATACTTCCCCAATGATCATCAAAGATTTTATAACTATGAATCAGAGCTGTAAACAATTTGGAATAAATTATAAAATCACATTTATGATACAATTACAAAGATACTTGGGTTATTTAAGAAATTTTTAATATTTAAATATTAAATTTAGGACGGCAATTAATACCAAGCCCATACTCATATAATTATTAAAAAAAATAATTATAAAAATTAAATAAAAAAATATTATTAAATTTGTAAGGTTCCATCTTTTGTAAAACCAATTAAAAAGAATTCCACGAATATCCTGTCAATTTTTCCACCCCCTTTTTTTAGCCTTGTGCTATTCTTCGGTTAAACAAAACTCTTCTTTTTTGCATTTGAGAAACCCAGTCAACCCTGAAAACCCATCAATTGGCATAACCATGGACCATGTGCTGGAGCGAACTTCAGTCACCTGTTTTACCCAGGCGGGTCAATTCAGGGAATATCGAGTATACGCCCCGTGCAGCCAGCGACTATTTTTGGAACCGCGAAAGCAACAAGTCATCTGAAGCTTCGGGAAATGGAAAAAACGAAGTTGGCCTCGGGATCCAATAACAGAAGGATGTGCGGCAGAGCTTCGCTATTGGCCAGGCTTATATGCCAGTGAAGCCGAGAATAGGGAACCAATCCGGGAAAATCTGCCAACGTCGACATGGGCAGAGAACGACGCCGACCGCGACGACAGCAGAGGCAGCGACAGCGGCGTTGTCAGGTTTTCTGTTTGTTTTGTTGTCAGTTGTTGTATTTCGTATTATCACGTTTCGCTACCACGTGCACCGGCGGTCTCCCCTTGCCAGTGTGTGTATCTGTGTGATTGGGCTACTGCCTCACTCACACTGGGTACAATCAAAAACACCCTCACACACACACACACACCAGTGCAGCGCACTCACATAGATACGCCGTGGCGCTACGACGGATGAATGAGCCCTCAGAGAGCGCCAGAAATTGCTAAGCAAAACCCAACTGAGTCGAAGACGCAGCTCTTGCTGGTTTATAAATAGCAATTTGAAGCATCGCACACACACACACATACACACATCGCATCAATGAGTCACACACACTAGCACGGCATTATTTTGCATCCGAAGAACAAATAATACAAGTAGAGAGGCAAAAAACAGACTGCAAATAAAGCAAATTGTGCAGAATAAATATCGGAAGCGGAGCAGCAATCAGAAAGTAAACAAAATAATTTTTGCTCTTTTTAAAAAAAAAGAAATATTTTTTTTGATTGATATATATAACTTAAGAACCCCTCAAGTTTTTTGCATTATTTTGAACAAATGTCGCCGCAAATTGAGCCACTAACACACAGAGCAGGCAGCAAATCAAACCTTCATTAAACACACTGTGATTTGGCGTGTTTGCATGGAAACCGTCTGGGTTCTGGTTCCATATAGAGGTATTATAATGGATCCGCTGGCGAGCGGGGTTTACGAGTCTGGCATGGCGACGTTGGAGTCATTATACACGTGTTTGGTGCAGCAGGTCGTAAATTAACATTTTGCTAAATAATTATTTAGAAATGCTGAAATGTGTAAACGTTTTTACGATAGCACGACTGGGTTATTAAGAGCCTGCAACCAATTGACCCAGATAGTGCAGCTACATTTAATATATATATATATATTGTTAGTTAGACGAACTAGCTTAGACATAAATCAATATTAATAAACGACTGAAATTCCCTAAAATATAATATACACGATTTCGTGAACTTTGGCTCAGCAACAATTAAAAACAAATAGTACTTCATATGTATAATTAAAAACTATGTGAGTAATTAAAAGGCCACTTAAAATTAATTAAGGTGAAGCAATACCCTTAAGTATAGATGAATCTGTTAAATAAAAAATTTGATTGTTTTATCATTTTTTACGTATATGTTTTGTGACTCCCGAGAGATATCGACTCATTCAAGGTCTCAAACACGCCATGCTCGATAATCCAATCCCCGTAGTTTTTCTAAACTTTCATTCATTGGCCAAAAATGTTAATACCAAACATGCGCCATATCTACGAAAGCACCGTCAATTTTGTACGGTTTTATAGAACAAGTTAACGGGAAATAAAAATTATATTGCGGG
This sequence comes from Drosophila mauritiana, assembly GCF_004382145.1. Lineage (NCBI taxonomy): Eukaryota > Metazoa > Arthropoda > Insecta > Diptera > Drosophilidae > Drosophila > Drosophila mauritiana. Next base: position 7,608,318 of record NC_046669.1, read on the forward strand.
CGGCTTATCAGTGAGAAACTTGGCCAACAGGTTGGTTAGCCTGGCCGCTGACCAGACAATAAACATAAATTTCATATCAACAAGCAGACACTTTTCAGCAACGGAATCAGGTGCGAAGTTAAAGTTCAGCAGTCGGAAATTAATTTAATCGGGAAGGGTGGGGATTGCCACCCCCCTCCCACCCCTTTTGGCCTTATCACCCAGCACTTTGGACTGGAAATTCGAGTAGCCCAAGAAGTGAAGTGAAGAAATAGCACACGCAGCTGACGTCGTCGCCTGGCGAAACATGTGACCTCGCTGGCGAAAAGGGGGCGGTTAAGGCACAAAACAACAAGCAATGAGGACGTCAGCAAACACGGAAATTCGATTTCGATTTCGATTGTTGTCGTAGGCTAAGGTGGTAAAAATTCTAATTAATCGTATGCGCGATATCCAAAGGAATCTTAGCAGGAAGACTATGCGCACGTGTTTCAGCCAACGGTCTTTTGCCCGTTGATGAGTTCCAATGTTTGAGCAGTCCGCTGAGGGGGCGGATGGGTGGATGGGCGGAAATGGTTAGGCGGTGGGTGGTGGGTGGCAGGGGAAGCTGCCAGACAAGCTGCCTTCAGCAAAACACAAAAACACAAACGGTATGCGCTCTCTGGCGCAACGAAGAGAGCGAAAGCTTCGCCCAGCTTTCCGTTTCAGTTGCACTAAAGCAGCCGCCAGGCGGCGCTTAAGCTTTTACTGTACAATGGGACAGATAGGTACATTTATGATTTAAAAATAATGACGCTGAAAGCTCTTCTTTAGCGTTAGTATTGTAAAAATTGAACTAATATTTCTTTAATTTAAATATTTATAATACGTTTAGTATAAAATATTTGTACTCAAAAATACAAGAGTAAAATATATTTCAGTTTGTCAAGGAACTAAACATCTCTCAAATCGTATATAAATGAAAGGGAAAAAGAACATAACCGTATTTTCATAAATAACCGAAATTTCAGTACTTTTAATACATTCCTCAAGGGCAAAATTAATTATACCATTTATGCGGTAATTAGTAATTTATTGTCTGATGAATTCGTTAATAAGACCAATTAGTATAAAAACTAACAGAATAGTTGGCATTAAGAACATCCACCCAAAAAGAGTCACCACAAAGCTAAAAGAATTGGAGTGAAAACATTTTTTCGGTAGCGTGAATTCAAATTGCTTTTTTGTGCCCAAAAAATGTTGCGCTCGCCTTCATTTATTTATAGTTTTTTTTTTTCATTCAGAAAATGTCAATGGTTGACAATTTTTCGTTGTCGGCAATAGATGGCGCTGTATGACCAAAACATGAAATTGAATTTGGAACAATATTTGGAACTGTGGCCTGTGGAAAAAAATTAAAGCAGCTGCTTCAATTCTCAAAATGTAATAATTTTACTAACAACAAGACTTTTGCTACATATACACCCACACGTTTATATTTATTCACGTATTTAGTTTCCATTTCATTTAGTTCTGGTGGTCACAAGAATTTCTAGACACTATGTCTTGTGACAGTTCTAAATGTGTAAAACATTGCTTAAACCCAAAATAAAATCAAAGGCATTCTCCACGCGCGTTTCCTAAACTCAACGTAGTCTGGCCAATACCTAAAAATACAATTTTCATATTTAAATATACATTTCAATACTTTGCCCAATGAATTTTCGTTTTTTTGTGGAAAAACTCACTCCAATGACAGTTTCCTGCGTTTCGCTCTCAATAAGCTCGTAATGGAAATTAACCCTTTGTTGTCAGAAATGATGCAACCGGGTTTTCAAATTGTCGTTCACATGAAAACTACTTCGAACTAGTAAAAATGTTGTTGCATGTACGTATCATTTGCCGCTTAACCCCTCTCTGCCCCACGATTTTAGCCCATGAGCGGCGTTAATTGAGCTCTTTATTGTTGTTCCTGTTTCAGCAATTTTTTATTTTTTTTGTAATTGCCGACGAGTGTTAATTAACTAAGCTGTCGGTTGGCATATAAAGTTGAAAGTGGAAACGAAATGCTTCGGCTTTTATTGGAGTGGCATTGAAAAAGATGTTGATTAGGAAATTGTGTAAAGGTCCTTGTTTTTTTAGAAACGATTAAGATTTTAAATCTTAACTAATGGCGCATTTCTGCTTTTGACAATATTTAATAGTATAATTACACGTTAGTGTACTTACAATCTTATTGCCAATAGAAGCAACTTAAGTAATTTATAAAGCTCACTCACCTATAAAGAAAACAAAAATGGAAAAATTTGAGTTATAATTACAATTTTTTAATATATTATATTATTATTTAAAACAAAATATTTTTAAATTAAAAGCATTAAGCTTACAACTATGTACTTATGTAGAACTGTAACTCGATTTAATTAAGGAAAACCATGTTCATTTCTATGTTGAAGGAAAAAATGAAGAGAAGTGAGAAGAAAATGGGAGAATGTTTAAGGCAAACAGCAATCAATGGAAACATTAAATGCACTTGTCGCAGATGCCAAGACAATTTCTTCATATGCATTTGAAAATTAAACATTTCGAAACTTCTGCACTCATATCTTGCACTGCATTTTTGACACTTTTCCAAGTAATTAACAAAACCAGCCTACAAAACAGCGGCAATTGAGAAACCATTTAAAGGAAAAAGGAAAATATATGCGAATAACATTTTTTATTGATTTAGCTGCTGGGAAATTTAGTTGAGCACTTTTGTTGGCTCATTAAGTGGGCAAACATATTTTCGCATTTCGCATGCTAGCATTTTGTGACCATTTGGCAGATGATTATACGAATGCACATACCTCATACGCCCTGTTCGCCATATGCAACATTTCACAGTAATAAATCTGCCCCACTTCCTCTGCCAGCCCGCGGTAAATGCAATTTCATCGTTGATCAAAGGCCAAATTGAATTTTCTATTCCATTTTCCCACAAGCCGAGGCAGGAATTTCGGAAAATTCTGAAACATATTCGTCCACATCCATCAGACGGTTTCGACGCCTTAAAGTTTTTATTTTTCAGTTTTGTTTTCGTTAACTTGGGGCAGGTGTATTGTATTTACTATGAGTGGGTGGCTTGCCATTTGGCCAGCGGCATCTTGTTGTTTTTCATGAAATACTTATATTTGCTTGCTGGGCCATAAATCCACGAGGAATCGTTTAATGAATTAGCTAACTAAAAATTAATTGGCCAGCAAATTAGTTTAAAGCGTCAATTTGGCTCAGTTCATTCGTAGCTTATGTGATTTACAGGTCACTGAGTAAAAATTCCTGATTGGTATTTTAGCATTTTCCCACCGCAATTTCCTCCGCCAAGTGAGAATCGACACTGGTATTTTTTTTCCAATCTTTTTATTCGTAAAGCCAACAATTGCTTTGATTTTCCTCCCATTTTCCGGCCAACGAAACCGCGACTTAATTGAAATGAAAACCAAATTTTAATGAAGCAAACCATGAAGCGACAGCGGGCAGACTGATGGAAATGTGGGAGGATGCCGAAGGACCCAACTTGAGGGTGGAATTTCCATTTCACAGTTTTCCTTTTCTTTTTTTTTTATTATTATTCCGCAACCCCCTTTTATTCTGGGCCCTACATTGTCGCTGTTCTCGTTGCTACTTTAAGTGTTTTTTGTTTGCAGTTTTCCGTCTGTCAGTATTTCCTTTTTTTTTTGGTTTTGTTTTTGTTTTTGTCTTTCAATGAATTGAGTGGGGCACACACTACTTACACACTGCAATACCCCCGACCGCCCATTTCCGCCCCTTGTGGCCAGCCATGAATCGACTTTCATCAAATGCAAACCGTTTCACAGTCTCTTATGCAAATTTTCTTTCATTTTTTTGCAGCTCTTTCAATTTGCGATTTAGTCTTCCCTTTTTTTTATGCAGTGGCCACTTGCCGAATGCGTTTGCATCTCACATTTTGATATACTTTGGCCGAGGGCAGCAGAACTTTGGCCAGAAGTCTGCCTCTTTCACAGAACTTGGCACTTAGTCGATGTCCGGGCATTTGTCAATCCGTCCGGATGTGTGCTCAAGGCATTAGATACATTTTCTGTAATTCAGTTGGTTTATCTCACGAATTTCGACAGGATATTTAACAAGTTTAGTATTTTTGTTTAATTTAATTTTCTAATTTAAGTGCAAATTCTAATTATTCCCATTTAGTGCTCGTACTTTTTCTCTCCTCAAATGCCGAACATCAAGGTTTTACATAATTATACTGCTTGCCCAGAGGAAAAGTAAAAGTTTCTTCTTATTTGCACAGCTAATTAACGAAATATGTCGATTGCTATTTGATTTTGGCCCTCCCCAAAAGCCCCATCCACTTAACCCCTTTGTGGCACCACCCCCCGCCCATCATGTTTTCATCCTCTCTTTGTTTGCTCAACAAATTAAGTCAATTTTTTTTGGCAGCTGCCTCAGCTCGTCTTGTTGCTGCTGTTGTTGGCTTAAATTAATGCATGTCTCTCAGTTCGCCTCTTCTCGGCGTGTTAATTGAATAAAAAGCAAGTGCTCCAATGGCCAGGGGGGCGGGGCATTTGGCTTAGAGCTGCGGCATAGAGTACCAGGTACTACGCCCAAGAAAACAGCAGTGAAATAGTTGAGCACGCCCAGAAGCTCTCAAGTGAGCTGGTTCGCGTCTCCACATACACATGAGTCCGCCAGCTGTGACCCAAGTCTTCTACACCTTGCCACCGCTCACCTGGCCAACACTGAGAAAAACAGTCCACCTACAACTAAGTCCGAGCCAAAGTAAATTGTGAAATAAAAGTTTTGAATTAAAGCTACAGCGAACAGTCTAGACATTAAGCTTAAAAACTTCCATCATATGTTTCATTTATTTTGTTCATTTTATAGCTTCCCATTCAATTCTCTGTGCTTTTTGGTGCGGATACCCTCGCCTAACCACCTGACCCACCAGGTATCCATAGCCCAAGCCCAGCTTTCTGCCGTGTGCATCTAATAAACGCAAATTGACAACGGGCACCGAGGGAGATGGGCGGCCAGAGCGGATGAAAGATGATAAACTGGGCATGGACGTCGTGGTGGGCAGGGCCAGAACGGAGCAGCGAACATAGTGGAACACTCGTGACACTTTAATCTGGCGGATAGGGTAAATAGACAAAGTAGTCATCAAGTCGGGCTGAAATACCCCAGCGCACAATGAGATAAGCAAACGGGCCTGACTGTTCAAATATTACATATATCGAGGTGTCAAAACCGACAGCTACTATTATAAGAACAATGTAAGTCAGGCTCGATGATGGTGATGATGTAAAGTCAAATACTGGGTGTCATGCCGGTGATCTAAAGCCCTGTATCTTCAAGATATTAGCGATGCGTTATGGAAATGCATCATCAAGTTGGATTTATGACTGGCAAACTATATACGGAATGTTTATATAGGAAGGAAAGGCATTAATTCGTTGACTAATAAAATTAATGGCTGCTGATGAACAACAATTTTCTTTCTCTGCTTAATCCATGCGCACCATAAATTAATCTTCTGATTATGTCAAAATCCCTATCCATCACTTTAATTATATATGACCCACATAAAATATGCTTTATACGCCCGATCATAAAGTACCCATTTAATAGAACGACTAAACTTAAAAATCGAAAACTGATAGCTGATAAGCTGAAGCCCGCCGAGACGCCACAAGTATCGATGGGCACTCGAATCGGGTTTTATTTACGATCCCTACAACGCAGCCATATCCCATGGATAAGGTAGGTAGCTCGTGGTGGTAGTAATCCAATAAATTACCGAGAAACTTGGTTGTGCAAAGTGATTATCTTCTCCAAATTGATTGGCCATAATTTGTGTCGAGGTACGTACATATCTGTGGCCAGGGAAAATGTTCTAATAATTTTCTTTGTCATTGCTGCCAGTTTCTGTATATTGCAACACCTCGTTCGCAGATCAACCTTTATTGTTCATCTCATCTCCGGCCGTTTATTGTTCATTTTCATTTTGCCGGCCCAATTTATTGGCCCCATGCCAGGAGGCGGCATTCTCCTGGTATTGTATAATGTCCATATCGCTATATCTATATCCATAACCATAGTCTCATGCACACACACATACACTCTGTGTTTATATATGCTGTAATCAGCTTGTGCCTGAATTCTGCTGATGAGTGTAATCAAGGCAATCAAACAACAAATTTTCACACTTTATTGCAGTTGGGAGGATTTTTTCTAAAATTTATCTATCTTCATCTACACAATATTTGTTATGGAATTTTTATTATTATATTTTAAGTTATATATTTCTGGCGTTTTTTACTTGTATCACTTTTATGTATCTTGTGGAATTTATTTGGGCTTTGGTTGACATATATTTTTGATGGTGGATTAAGTTGGAATATACAAATTAGTCAGGGACATTTTTTCTGACCGAACTGCGTCACTCTGTGATTTATGAAATGAGCTAGCAAAGTTCTAGTTCAATGATTTTTATAACATTAGAGAAGGTAAGTTATACAATAATTTAGAGCATTTTTACTACTCACTCCCGAAAAAGAAATTATATTTTTTATTTAAAAACTGATTTATGCGGATCTTAAATTTCCCAAGAAATATTACATTGCGCCAGCTACCGCAAGCATTTATAATTTCCTTCCATAAACTTCTGTTTCTTTTTGGCCCAAAACACGATACAAATTGGGTTCATTTCTGGTAGCCAGCAAAATGTTTCAAACTTCCGCTGCTCATTCAATCTTATCAAACGTCCTTGGTTGGCGCAGTCAAAAAAAGTTTTATGACCAGCTCCCCAAAAACTTTGGGGGTTCGTCAGCAGGGCAAATACTTAAATTTGACGCTTACCACCAACAAAAATACAAACAATTCGTATTTAACTCGTTTAAATGAGGAATTCCTACATTTAACGGTGGAAAAATACCCATGTCTATAGAGAAAAGTTAAAATAGAAAAGTCTGAAGAAAAGCGCACGGAAAATTATGAGAAATGAATGACGTCTAAATGCTCGTGAAGGTTAAGACAAATGGCACATGTTGTCGCCCATTTTCAGGGGGCTTGACAAAAAGTCTTAAGAGTCATTCCCTCAGCCCACTTTTCGTGCCATGAAAAATTGCGCCAAGATAAATAATTCCAAAAAGGAAAACAAATCCGTTAACAAAGGCCAAGGAAAAGAAATCAAATAGAAATGGATATCAAAGCGAATGACTCATCTGCGTTTTGCCTTTTCTGTTTTTTTGTTTTTTTGGGAGTGTAGCAGATGTTTTGGTACAAATTCGTTGAAATTTTGATGGGCTAAAATTTCATTCTGATAATTGCGCTGAGCATTTGACTCTTTAGGCATAGCAAAACTTCCTCAAGGTGTTCCCCCACCTCCCCTACCGCCATCGCCCTTATCCCTTGATTTCAGTCTTTTGGTCTAGGTAAAATGTAGCTTTAGCTTTGTGTGCACTTCTGGCCAAGAGCCAAGGCGTCTGCCATCTTGATAAAGTGTTGGCCAAAAAACGTACGCCACATTAGTGGCAGACTATGTGCGGGAAGGGTTGGCGCGGGTTGAAGGGGCAATCCCCCTGGCAACACACGTCTATATATGTAGGAATATACGTGTGTATGGCCATGTATGAGTTACTAGAAGAAATAGAAATGTCATTTGACAAAAGCGAATGCACGAGATATTGCAGAAAGCACAGATCGAAGTGGTATATACATACAAACATACATGCATAAAATGCAAAATGTCAAACGAATGCAAGCCAAACTAATTGCAGAGCGGGCCAACAACGATAGCCAATGCGATAGAACACTAATATAATGACCAGCATACCTTTTATTTTGGGGAAATGATTTTAAATAAAAGCATAATTAACAATAGGTGGATGTTTATAGAAACTATTCAAATTTAATTGCTTATATTCGAATTGTCTAGCCAACGGTGATTACAAATGTTTCATAATTAAAATCGAAGCAATCAATCTAAATTTATAACCTATCAAAAATCACTTATTTATTATTTCTTGGCTAGCTGAAAGTCACAGGATATATGTAACTAGGTAAAGGGAAGACTTTCCTTCACTTTGTGCTAAATATGGGCTGCGTTTTAAATATTTAATAGAAATACCTTCAACTAATGTCTCGACATGTACTCCCTGTGCAATCTTTGCCTTAATGGCCAACAAATTGTTGCTTTGACCTGACTCAGCTTGACCATATTTACCACCCCCCTATCATACAACCCACATGATGACCTTATATACCATGTAATGTAAGCGCCGCCACAATCGCAACTTTAGTCACGCACATCAAGCTGTTTCACTCACAACAAATTAAAGCTCAATTTGCCTTCGTTATAAACTAATCAATTTTTTACAAGCCCCACGCTCCCGAGCAACAACAACAAATTTATTGAAAACTCGATGGAAGGATCAAAAGTAGAGCAATCCAGCAATCAATGAGATTGGATACACATTTTTAAGGAGCTTCGGCAAAGGATTCGTGTTTGCCTCTGCAAACTGACTCGGGTTTTAAGACGCTTTAAGTGTGATGGTGTTTTGCCCATTATAAGTTGAAAACCGATAAATAATATCCATAAAAAAGTATGGATATTAGATATTTACCTAAATCCATTTGGTTTTTTCTGAACGATAGCAAATTCCCCATTTAGCTTGTTAAATTTCTAAGTATCCCTAGTTTTTTGCTTTAAGGCCAATAATCTTTTGTTTATAAAAACGTACTTTACGCAAAAATGGCTAAATAAACTTCAAGCTAAAGTTCTTATTATTTGTTTTGGCTGTTCACCAGCCCGCCGTTTATTAAGCAATATTTTCCCCCAAAGTCTGTGATTTTTGCTTGATATGGGTTTTTCGCGATAAAAATTGCAACTCCTGCGATTTGACTTATCGTAAACATTAATTGATAATGTACATATATCTACAGACTGTCAATATCCAAGGGACTATAAATTGTTTGTGCAACAAAAGCCGCTGACAAAAGAAGTCTCTATGACAAATGAGCCGAGAAAGCAAATAAAATTTCAATTCAAGCAAATGAGATTATTAAGATCGATGTGTGTGCTTTTAGAACGAAAGATAAGCGCGAAACACGAGCGAAATAATATCTCCCCTATAAATATCGAACAATTGAATCTATCATAATTTTCAGGAAGTTGCACTCATATCAAGTTATGGGTAATCTAAGAATGCTCAAGACCTGGCCATTTGCTATATCTATAAATATTTATACAAATATAAAAGAGTTCTTATGAAATTCCTAGAAGGCTCATAGCCGTATCAACACGACCGGTCATAAAGAAACCAATAAAAATGCAATTCTTAGGCGAAAGTGATAAGAATTATGGAATGCTAACTCCTTTGAGCCGTGAGTTAGCACCCCGAATGAACCAAAACGAAAGTGAATGGAAAAAATGCCTTGATATCGATCAATTTCCCGTATTAAATATTTTTTTTTGTGACATTGTTTTGGTCGAATTTAGGCCAAAAGCTTATCACAGTTGCCAAGGACAGAATGGCTAAAAATATGTTAAGTAGCAAAATGGTTTAAAAAAAAATTGAAAATGTAATTATAGTTATCTGAAAACAATTGATAATTGCGTCAGCAGCCGCCTCATAAATGAAAGGCTAATTGAAAGAACAAGCCAACCAGAAAACACACATTCTATGTAGCTAGGCGAATTTTCCAAAAATATGTTTGTGCAATTAAAAATAAAACGAACGAATGGCAAAAGATATGCCGAGAATGAAAACAATTTTAAAAGGTAAATTAAGCTAATGGATGTTTTTCGGAGCTGGGGAGGAGGGTGGGGCAATGAGCTTGTCTGCCAAGACGCTCCAAATTGCAATTACTTGTTGCAACAATTTTCATTTATTTCGTTAGCTAATTTTAGTTTCCCTGCCTTTCCTCTTGGATTTTCCAATTTTCAAAAGCAAATCATTTTAGGCACTGAGAAATATAGAAATGTTTACTATTTCCCTCAGTTCAAAATGTTTATTTGAATTCATTTTTCACGCTTTCTATCTTTTGCCCATTCTATCTTTCGCTATTTCCCTAGATTTTGTTTTCTGTTTTAGTGCTCATCGTTCGGCACATGATCAGCGGTCTAAACTACGTCAGCAAACGAACAGAAAAAAAACTGACTATGCTAAAGGAAAATCTGAGGTATATGTGTGATTTTTGTTGACCCGCTAGAGATCTGATTAGGAAAGCGTGAAAAGCGTCTTTGATAGTGTGTAAATATATATTTAAACAATCTCCGCGAGGGTAATTTGTCAAATGTCAAGATCTGGGTGACAACGGTGCGTATGATTAGGCTTAAATGGCAAACACCTATTTAACTAACCTTGAATCTATAGCTACCAAGATGGTAGTAGAATGTGTTTATATTAAAATTCTTTTTCTATGAATATTGGTTTAATTAATCGCTTGATAGGACTTTGAATTACCACTATAACTTCTTTTTCCTTGACTTCATATTACGAATTCGCCCCGTGTGTCCGTCATAAGTGCAATTTCATCACATCTCGGAAATCTTTCCTCGTGTCGCACTTTATTAAACGCTAAATGGCCAACTTTGTTTGCCTAATATTTCATTTTATTTTTGTTAGTTGTTAAACCGAAACTCGTGATTGAGTTTAACTAATCGAAGAGCCAGTCTTAACAATTCGAGCACGCTTTCGGCCAGGGGCAAGAAAAAACAAGGCAAAAGCCATCTTGTTTTCTTAGTGTTAGTTAAAACAGCAAGACGCTAACTCGGCATAAGATGCTTTAGTTTGGCTTACGATTTCTTGGATAATGAAAGGGGAGAGGGCTCAAAAGAAATGGGTGATAAAAGCAAGGAGAGAGTGGGAGAGCGAAAGCCTAGCATTACCGGCTCATAAAAGACAATAACAATTACAGGCCAAAATGAAAACAAAAACGTAAGTGAATCTCGGAGAGTTAAGCTCAGCGATATAATGCGCATGTCTCTCCGCTTTTGGAGACTTATCCCAACCGTTAGCTCTCTCGCCCGCTCTCGCTGTGTGAGCAAGTCTCTCGCCACTTTCCACCCACTGAGTATGTGTGTGGGCGTCGTATTTCGAACATGTCCTTCGAATTTCCGGGTTTTGCTACTTTGACATTTGCAACATGCTACGCCTGGCCAACAGCAAGAAGCAGAACAAGCCGAGGAATATCGCAGGGGCTTAGAAAACGAGGGCCTAAAGGGGGGCTTAAACGGGGGATTTCGGGCGCTATATAGTGGTAAAACATTCTTCGTATACGAGTATTTTTTAGAACCCAGCTGCTTCGGCTTCTGCTGCTGCTTCCTGTTTACAACCAACACATGTTCAATTCATGGGTGGACTGCGGAGGGGCGGGTGGAAAACAGTACAGGACGAAAGGACAGCATTCCACAGTAGAAATCTGTGCAATGGTGGAGTATTTGGGGGGGCATCAAAACGCTATATAGGTCTGTGTGTCTTTTGTGTGCCGCCAAGGAGGGTTATTTCCCCTTTGTATTTTGTCGATTTTTAGGCATTCCGCGAACTTTTATTTCTATTTCCCATTCCGTTTCTTCCATTCGCTCATTCTTCTATATGCTTGTATCCTTTTTGACGTCATCGAGGCAAACAAATGAAGTCAACATTATTTCATTTATGGATTTTGTTATTAATGTTGCACGAACTGTGAATGTTTTAGTGCCTCTTGTCGATGTGTTGCTGTTGCTGTTGTTATTTTTAGTGCTCAATTTTGCTGCCTTTCGGCTTTCGTGACTGGTTTCCAACTTCCTGCCAGTTTGTTTTGTGTGCCACTCGGACTCTTGTTGTTGTTGTCCATCATTTTGCCAACAGAAATTCCGGCGGCAACGCCTACAAGCAACTTTAAGAGCACATAAAAAAATGTTTACTCAAGGTTCGTCCTAATAAATACATTTTTTAGGTTTGATATTGTTTTTGTGAAGTAGAAGTAGTATTAAAAATAGAAAAAAACATCATTATTTGTATAAGAATGCTTCAAAAAGCTTTCAATTGTTTTATGTAGATCGAACCCTTTTTCTCAGTGCAACTGAACTCAACAAAACTGAAGCCGAAGTCGGCGGGCGGCAAATGCCAAAAAGTGTTGCCCGCTTTCAGGCGCCGCCAGGAGGATACGTATACGTCTAGTTATCCGTGTGTTAGTTTCGGATTTAAGTTACTGTACCACGAATTTGTGTGAGTGTGCGCTCGCTTTGTGGTATTTAACCTTAATTTGATTCCTTTTTTCTGCCATTTTCCTTCTCCTCAATGATTTTTTTTGTTTGAATTGCTGCTTTTGCCAGGTACAAAAAGTTGCCGACGTCCTTGCTGCGGATGATAGAGAAAGGTTGGCATGGCCAAATGCCAGCGAATAATTTCCTACTTTACTCTTTTTAAATGGCAAGTCAGCGAAAATTGATTAAACATTTCCACTCACACTTTAAACTCAAGATATGAATAGTGCTGCAGATATGCGATTTTGATATGCATCGCGATCTTTTAAAATAGACATGGCAAACATATTGTTTGACCGCAATTCTGTGGGAACAACAAAAAAATTACCACCAGCTGCTTGGCATGACAAATTCGCACGCCAGCATTTTGCCCTGCTCAGTTTAGTTTTGGCTCAACTGCACTTCTTGCCAGTGTGCACATGTATATATTTATGAAAATATTTTTCACACTTTGTAGCCACTTTTGTTTGATAATTCTAGCATGAGCTTTTCACACATCTCACTTAATTAAAATTGCAAAAATGCATGGATGTTTTTTGATACCTTAAGATTTGCAACTGTTCAGTGCGGCATTTTCAATTAAAAGTTTTAATTGCATCCAGCCCAGTCAATGAATCAATGGGTTAGTGAAACTTTTGCTACCGGGCCAAGACGGGCTTATATGCAAAAGTCTATTCATTGTTCGATGCATTTTAATCTTCATCTTCACTGGTGGTGAACGGCATGCAAAATGCATCCAAAATGCACGTCTAATCAATCTGATTACGTAAACATTGATTCACATTAGCGATCAATTGACGACACACCATATGCCTTATGTCATTGAACAAAAAATGCCAGATTAATGATTAGCTGCTAATTTGCAATCAATAATGATAGGGGGGCACAAGGAGATAGTCAATCCCTGCCACTTGTTTATTCGGTCAAACAACAATTCGAGCTGTCATTTATTTATGCCAATTGCCGGCGCTTCGTTTTATGCAACACTGACATGCAAATCGAATAAAATATAATTGCCCATCAGCTCGAAAAAGACAGCGTGGTTATAGAACGAACAGCAACGAGACGAGTGGCACATGGCTCTGGTGGATATACCATTTTAAATTCCACTTGAAATAATGCATTCATTTGCTTTCATAATTCAATTCGACGGCACTAAAGGTGATGACGAGCTATTATGTTGCACTTTATAGTTTATTTAAACGGATGAAGTGAATACGAAATGGGTGGTTAAATGTTTATCCAGCTAAGTGATTTTGCTTGGCAATTTTTGTTGATATGGAGAAGAATCAAAATGAGTTAGAAAGCATATCTAATAACTTCAAATCTTAGGAGTAGACCATCCTTTGGAAATTCGCACAAATCTCTTGAAATGTCTCGAGACCATCCATTATTTAATTAACTAGACAATGCCATCTGTCTGATTAGGAAACTAGCTCCATAAGTTTTCCTAAGTATATGACTTGGATACAACTGGAATCGGGCGAACAAATCCCCTTGAAACCGACAACTCATCCAACTTTGAATTGTATCCACCAGCTCCATCAGCTAGATACAAATTAAATGCCTTTGCTTATCAGAGGAACTAAACCAACTTTTGAGCTTTGTACTTGACGGCGGCACACGCAGCTATTTGCTTTTATTGTCATACACTCGAAGAATTTATGTGAGCCCGCGGAGTGATTTGTGCCAGACGAAAGACTCCATTTCTGTGCAACTAAGTCCAGCAATCTTATCTCCTTCCCTTGGGCAGTGTGTTCATGTAAGATTTTGTAGTTTAGTGCAGCTTATCGCTCACTTGATTTTACCCTGCGACCCTCTCAATTGGACTTGTTACACTGTTCAAAATGCTTACATCGTTTTGATACATTCATTCCAGTTAGCAGAGAATGATGCCAAAGATAGATTTTGTAAAGGAATTTCTAACTTTGAAATACTATTCCAATGCTATGCAAAATCAACTTTTAATGCGAAAAACCTGTAATTTGATTTTTGACATCGATTAAAAATTGTTTCTGTGCAGCCAACGCTCTTCACACTTGCCCCTGGCTATCTGCAGCTTATCAGCCCGTTTCTCCCTCTTTTCCGATGTTTATTTTGCCGTATTTAACTAGTGTGTTTTATAAAGTGTATTTTTCCTTTTTTTTAATGCGGTAATCAAATGCTTGTGAACACACGACATCGCTTCGATGATAAGAGCTAAGGAAAAATGTAAAAAAGAAGCTTAACTAAAAAAAGAAAAATATAGAGCACCACCTTAAAATGTGTGGAACAATAAATTCAGAAAAAAGTTTCATACAAAACTTTTGGCCAGACTGAAAAGGTTTTCACACAAGTGAGTGCTCGGGTTTCCGCTTATTGATTTATGGAAACAACTTGAGTGCCATATGAAAGGGGATACTTGGGCCTGCTTTTCATTATGCTGACCGATTATGACACTTTTTAATGGAATTTTCTCGTTCTGCTTTTATGCTATTGATTTCTGGTTACGTTGCCGCCGGCCAAGTGGGCGTTTCTCTGTGGGCGGGGCTGATGTAGAACCAGCAAAAAAAAAATGCAACAGCACACAAAAATGGCAAAAATAAGCGAATTAAAATGCTTTCTGAATCGAATTCTTTCCCCACAGATGGGTTTTTCATTCCATTTTTTTTTTCGAAGCCATATGCTGGTCAAGACCAATTCCTTTCTTATGCAAATGTCTTCGAACAGATTTAAAAGGGTTGAAATGTGGGTGAGGAAATCCCAGACAGCAACGCTGAGTTTATGCTGCTGCAAAATTGCTGTGTAATTGTTTGGAAAAAGAAATTGCAATCGAAATGCAATGTAAAGTGGATAACAATTGCAGTAAAGTGAGATAAACGACGGCCTTGAGATGGTAAATAAATGACACCCGCAGGATTCAGAGGATTATTGTGGGTTTCATTTAAAATAAATTTATAAAAAATATAATATATTAAAATACTAAAGTACTAGATATTAATCAAAATAAATCAATAATTTGAATAAATGCTATTTTCCAGATATTTAAAGTACCTGGAATAATATAATAATACCTATCCAATATACTAATATAAAATATACCGTTAAATAAACCCTTGCTTAAATGACTTACACGTAATTGCCCAAATAGTTATATCAGTAATCTATAATCTTGTAAATATTCCATTAGAAGACTAAAATGTCATAAACTTAAACCGAAAAAATTCCTACAGACACTAAAAACTAATTATGCTCGACACTTCGATTGCTGGCCCAGATTGCCCAATGGGTTAAGGTTTTGATAACACTGTCTCGGTGTCCGGCAGTTGTGGCGTGGGTTAATCGAGGCGGATCGGGGCGGGGTCGGGCCACGTTCAATGTACTTCAATGACCCGACAACCACGAGTGCTACATGCGACACTCGGTTGACCATTTTCTGTACCCTGTACACTTTAACCTTGCGACAACCCTCAGCTCGATTTCTCGGTACCCCATCCCCCCTTGACTTACCCTACACTTGTAGGTTAATAGCCTTATCAATTTTGATTTGATGCGCACTTCGACATGAAGCAATAGATAGATAGATACTTGCATTCCTACCCTAATGCAGAGCCACACAAATGTGCCAAGCATCCACAGAATTAGGCCCACTCCCCA
The DNA here is from genome assembly GCF_004382145.1 of Drosophila mauritiana. NCBI lineage: Eukaryota > Metazoa > Arthropoda > Insecta > Diptera > Drosophilidae > Drosophila > Drosophila mauritiana. The sequence continues at coordinate 7,624,183 of NC_046669.1, forward strand.
AAGCCATCAAATTGATTTATGTTTGGGAAGACATGAAATATGTTTCGGTTTTACTTTAAACATTATTTTGCTATTAATTTGGATTTGGGTTAGACGAAACGTGTCCAAATCTGCTGCCCGCCACCCCCAAAAGCTTCTCTATTCCCCCCATTATTTTGCATATTTCCGGACGTGCGATGACCCAATCACAGAATAATTCGTATTTTATGACTTGGCTTTTTTTAGGCATCCATGTGAGTTTTTTTTTTTTTTGGGAGTTTTCAAGTGGTAACAGATTGCCAGCACTTGCGAGTAATGTTTTTCGATTTTAGTACACAATATTTTGGAAAATTTTCAAGTATTTTCTGCGCTTAATTGTACTCTCTACTTACCATTAATGCCGCTGATTAGTGGGTAGTTACCATCACGGCCGCCAATTAAGTTTTTTAAACCAGTTTCGATCAGTGTTGGGGACGATCGCTCCCTGTCGCTCATTTTTTCATAAAAATTTCCGAAATTTTGTGATTATACACGAACAAAAAATGTCTCGTTGCGGGTTTTTTGCTGGCCTGCAGATTGCTGTTGCTTTTTCTATGTGTTTTTCCTTTTTTTTGCTTATTGTTTTATATTCTTGCAACAATAATAGTTATAATGATGTTTATCTCACAACAATAACAATTAATCAATTATTTAATTTATAACGAACGAAATTTGTATCTCACTTTGATGGTTATTTTTGATTTGGTTGCTTAGTTTAGTTAGTTATGTTGTTTTGTTTTTTTTTTTTTTTTGATCACAATCGAAATTAATTTAATTAAACCTTTGAAAATATTGCACGTTTTCCGTTACGATTTATTGCTTTGTCTATGTATATATACGATCTTTCTCTATAGACTTTTACATAGATATTTTGTATACGTATAGAGATGTATATAGATATATTTGTATATTATTACTTTTCTGTTGGATTTTTGTTATGCTGGCTATAAATAAAGGCACCGCGAATTCATTCAACAAGATTTTTATGTTTTAACAACAACTTTTGCGAGTACAACAAGAAATGTTGGGGGTGTTTATTCGTTAAAAACTAATTCATGTGGCTGTTTTTAAATGTACGTTTCGCTGACTTTGCGGTTACTTTTTTGTTAGGTTTTATTTTCGTGTAATTGAATTTGTTGTTTCATTGGCTAATTATGCTATTTTTATAGCGCTTTTCCTGCTGCAAATGCCGAATGCGTTTGGTTTTCTCTGTAGTTGCTGTATTTTATTTTGCTGTGGCTTTTCTATTTTGTTTTTCCTCTGTTTTTTTTTTTCGTTTTTTTGTTGACAGTTTTCAGTTTCAAAAACGTTTAACGCTGAAATTTGTTGTTAGGCTTTTTCGTCTTTTTTTATTTTTATTTTTGTGGCGGCACTAAAAATAAAATCAATTGCTTTTTGGTTAGAGTTCTGCTAGGCTTTCTATATATATTCTGTATTACATATATATATTGTAGGTATGTGATATCTTATTGTACAGTTATAAAGCACTAATATGGCATTTGCAATAGTTGGTCGCCCGGCGTGCGACAGAGATGGCAGATTTGGTAAAGAAGAAGACGGTGCAGCAGCTTTAATTTTTTTTAGTGAGTGTTTTTCCTTTTTGGAGAATTTTAGGTATAGTTATGGGTGAGTGGGTGGCGGCGAGAGAGAGACGGCGAAATAGTAGGCGAAAAACGACGAGCGCCCGACAGGGAAAATCGATGAAAAATGTTGACAACAGAAACGCGAACAACAACACCAAAACACACACAAACGCACCGAATTTTAACAATTTTTATTACAATTTATAAATTGATTTTTTATATGGGTGAATTATATTTATTTGATTTTTAAGGGCGTGTAGTATCCTTGTTTTTTTGATAAGAGGATTGAATTTTCTTTTAGTTGTACCGTTTATGCGGTGCGTTCTTCTGGTATCCGCGTATCCGTGCGTTTGTATCTCAACGAACGACGCTCGACGTGTGAGTGTTTTAACGTGTGCTGCTGTTTTACTGTAAAAATACGATTCGGCTGCGCTCGGCTCACTTCGTGTCGTATTGTGGGTGTAGTTGTGGCCGCTCTGCCGGCGTCGCTGTCGACGCAGAGCGCATGTGACAAGCGCCTACGAAAAACCGAATTTCGAAGTTCGAAAGGTCGCCGAAAAAAGTGAAATAGAAAGAGGCGCAAGAGGATGCGGAAGTGGGGCCAACTCTACACAAAGCGGAGATGCATTTCCCGTATAAGAGAGAGCGGGATGGCGAGCCAGTGGAGAAAGAGAGAGCGGCGTGAGAGAGTGCGCGCAAGTCAGCTGATTGTTGTTTCTGTTTGTTTTACAATGCTTTTTGTACTATGAACATTACACTCACATTTCCCACAAAATATATATGTACGTACTTTTGCATATATATTGAAATCCAAGCAGACAAACTTACAAAAACGCGCTAATTTTCAGGTTTTAAAATACACATTCGGATTTTTTAACTGTACACTTTATTCCAACTGCTTGGCACTGACACGTGCTTTCTGCTTAATGTCTTAAGATTTTTAACTATTTTTAAAGCTTTCATTATAGTTTTTCTGTAGTTTTGGTTAATAATTGTTGGCCAATTTTTGTTTATTAAAAATTTGGATTTAATGTGATTTTTTTTATAATGTTCTGTTATGTTTTTAGTGTGGCTTTTGTGGCGCTGAATGTTCAACTAACTTCTGACTGGCACACGCGCTCGTTTCATTGCAAAGTGTAGAAACACGCCGAGAGAGCGGCTAAGGGCGAACTCACAGATACAGATACGAAATATGCTCAAATCACAGACACAGATACACTCAACCGATTTCTCTCTCTTTTCTACCCGCGTGTTTTAGGTTTTCTTATTTTTGGCAAACATTTTCGTTCAGCGCGCGCAACTTAAAAAATAAAAGCCATAGATACTAATGATAAATTAAAACTAAAATTAATAGAGAACAAGCTTAAGCATAAGTTTAATCTTTGCAGTTCTCATTCTTAGCATGCCACCTAAAGCTTGGCCTTTACACTGGCAAAAAAAAGTCATACAAATTGAAATTTAAAAAAGAATAACTCAAACTTGTCTTTAAAAATCTTCAATTAAATTAATTATGTGAATTTTTTTTGTAAAAAAAACATAAACATAGAAAACTGGAATGTTTAATATTATTTATAATAATATTTATTAATAAGTTTAATTCAAATTAATTACACATGCTATAGCTTGTCATAAAAAAAATTTGAATCGACATTCACACGAATATTCTAATATAAAATATAAGAATATTTTTTCAGTGTTCCTTCCTTCTAATTGCTTCTAATCATTCGGCCGCTCACTTATACGCGCGCAAAACTTTTGGCATTTTCCACTGTGTCTCAAAGTTCATTTTTTTTGATATTGCGGCTCTCTCGTGCGACTCTCTCAAAAAGTATCTCGCGGATGGCCGGAGTATCTGAGAGATCGCTGGCGAGCCGGGTGAATTTTTATTTATTTTGTTTCATTTTAATTTACTCATGCAAAAGTGTTGATTTTCTGTTCAGCTCTGCCTGGCTATTACGTCAATGGAACAAAAACGCTGACGTTTGTAGTTGTACGAATACGAGTATCTCTATCTGTATCTGTATCTTCGGCCGCGGCTGTAGATGTATCTGTATCTTTGGCACTGCGGCAACTACAGTGTTCATTTCAATGTTTTTAGGTTCTGTTCTGTTCTCTCCCTCTCTGATTTATCTGCCATTCGCGAGTGTATTTTTCACTATTTCGGTTGTATTTTTTTTTTTACGTTTTATTTGTGTTTTTTTTTTTGCTTTTTCTGTTAATATTTCTAACATGTATTTTGCGGCGACGTCGACGACAGCAGCGCTCACGTGAGTTGATTTCATAGCTATGAAAACCTTTTTAATGTGTGGAAATTTTTGTTTGTTTGTTGTAGTTGTTATTTTCCCCCCTATTTCTTCGCTGTAATTTGTATAAATAAACACAAAATTGTAGAAATGTGAATAGCGAACAGAGAGTCCCGCGAAAATCAAGCAGATTTTCGCATTTAACGATTTATGGTGGAGCGGGTGCAATTAGAACGCCTTGAAATTTGTCTTCAAAATAGGGAGGGCATGACGGTCAGCATTCCCCCAGGTGGCAAATTGTTCCATAAAGAGCTCTATGCTCTTCGATTAAAACGGAGCAAAAGTATTCTGCGCTGATAAGAGCTCACACTCAATTACTTGACGTAAACAAAATAATTAAAATACGAAAAGTGCTCATCGATCCCATTTAAATAGTTTTTATTGGAATACTTAACAATTAATTGAGCTTTGAGTAAGCCTTTAATCATTATTTAATAAGTAGTATTATTTATTAAAAGGAGAAAGATACGAAAAAGAATTTTATGCATGAAACTTCAATATGACATCCCATTAACCTAATTGCGTAATAATTAATATGCGAACGAGGTACTTCCAAATACTTGAATGGCTTTTATTTTCGTTTTTACGAGTTTATTCAGATTAAGCACGTCTTACAAATTATTCGCAGAAACTTGACATTACTTAAATTCTCAAATAATTTTGTCCCTTAAATTTAAATCAAATATATTTCGAAATCAATAAAACCATAAATTTAACCTTAAATTTATTTGACAAAATAAAAACTAGCTCGAAATGAATACTAGAAATTACATTTTGGTTGACCCTGATCACGACATTGTTTGACCTTTGCTCTGCCCCATCAGACAGTGACCTTTCTGGGTGCTAATGAACCAATTTAGTCCCGCTGGCAACCTTCGACCAGATCAAGATTTGATCGTCTGCAAAGCCCCATCGAATCAGAATAGTCTAACCAAATTTGAAGGCATCCTAAGCCAAGGGGATTCGTACTATTTTGGCCATTTTGGCGGTGATTCAGGGCCCAGAAATGCCGCAGACCAGAACAGAGGGATATATACTGCGAGTACGAGTGGAGGAAGCCAGAAACTGAATTTCTTCGAACGATAGAACGAAAACAGCGAAACTGTCGCCTGTCATCATGTGACATGAAGAAGAACTAGGAAGCGGTGGGCAGGAGAAAATCCGAAAGCTATAGAGAAATAACTCAGCACACATCGGCATATAAATGGATGGTTGGATAGATAGATAGATTCGAGGCGGAAACGTCATTCCCATTCAGAGTCGTCCCAGAAACGTGTTCTGGCCTCATAAATTATACCGAGGCTGAGTTGACCCCCTCTTGGCCATGCGGTCCATACCCCCCTTTTTCATGCCAAGTGCAACAAAAGAAAGGCTAAGCGAAATTGTATCCCAAAGTGTGGGTGAACGCATTTTGGGATCGAAAAATATAAATGACTCTCTCCTTGGTTCGAATAGTTCCAACAATGTTGCCCATGACAAGATGTCAGCCTGTCAAGGAACCAACGACGGACACCTCTATATATATCGCTGCATATATAGGTACACCCTAGCACATACCTATCTATATCCATGTGTGTGGGAAAACTTATTTGCTTTGGCATTTTCTGAAATGTCGCAGGCAGCGAAAAATGGATTTCGGATTTCGGGGTTTCGAGTGACACACCATACCTTATCGGTACACACTGCACATATCAACGTGCAAATACGGCAACCAAAGAATTTCTTATACCAAACACACACACATGTGCTCTCCTTATCAAACTAACCATCGCTGATCGGCCTTGGTCAGGCACTACAAGAAGTCAAAGAGGTAATGCCCTCTAAAATGCACCGAAGGCGAGCATAATCAAATTCGAGATTCTTCTAATTGTGAACATTAGCATGGACCTGTGAGAGATCACTGCGGAAGATCGTCTTCTGAATCTGACGGGAGAGCATTCTAAAAGATCTATTTGCTTCGCCAACACTCGGATGGAGATTACCCATTATCAGCTAGCTGCATATAAGTAGGTATATCTGTTTGTACATATATACCCAGAGATCTGAACTACATTTTGCTCTATTTGAAATCTCGCACATTTATACGAAATGAAAACGAACGAAACGAAAAACGAAAAACGGACGACGACGCAAACGACGACAAGTTGTACAAATTAACGTACAAATGAATGACGGAATTAGTACGTGTGCTCTTTGTTGATCTAGCGAGAAGATTAGGGGAAGCTATAGGGGATATATGGATCGAGGTTCCTCCTCGGGTTGCCGGGGGACTTTCTACTACTTGGGAGCCCTACGGATGCTCGAACATTTCTCTAGTCAAACGAAAATGTCTCCTAAGCAGAGCAGATTCCAAAGATGATTTGGAGATAGCACATGGCACACGGATTCTGGATTCACTCCGCGGCTGTGTGGCAATTCATTAGCATCACGCAAATGAATTAATAACACCAAACTACGAGAATATTTTTCAAGTTGTTCCTTTGTTAGCACTTTTTCAATAGCACTGGATTCGGATTGGTATTTACATATATGCAATGGCTGTCGATCTGTTTGCACACTTTGATCTATCTGGTTGAATGGATAGCTAGATGCATGGATACACAGTCTGATGAATAGAATTAATTATGATGGAATGGGGTTTAGCCCGCCAATTGTTATCCGCGGGTTAAGGGGAAGTCAAGTACAGCAGGTGGCGTACAAGTTTGTATCGAGTAAATTGTATTACTATTTGATAAAGAGATATTTCTATGTATAGAATAAAAGATTAAATGAAGATGACATATTTATGACTTATAATCTCTAAAAGTCTCAATTCATCTTTGATATCTATCTATCTTTAACAATTTACTCTTATCTGTACAAGAAGTTCACTAAAATGGCACGAGACTTCAAATTTCTTTGTTCACCCATTTCCTCATATCCTAGCCCAATTTTCTCGCCCTTTTCAAGCACTTTACGAACGACAAACGAGCAGCCGAATGGGAAAAAAGGAAAATTGTATTTTCCTGAAGACAAGTCAAACATTTTTCCAACTAACTCCGGGGGCAAACAACTAGGGCAACAACAATATTGATAATTTCAACTGCAGTGGAATAACGTGAAATGCAAACAAAACGCTAGAAAAAAATCAACAAAGCTTCAATGCCAAAAAAGAGGGGAACCAGAAGAAGAAGAAGAAGATACCACGTGACGGCAGCAACAAAAGCAAAGCAAACGAAGCATGCACGACTTGGGCGCACCACCCCCTTGAACCACCACCCACTCAGCCACCCCCCGTCGAACGCCACCCAGCGAGTCACTGTTAAACACTCACCCACGCATGATCATTTATAAGCTGTCAGTCCTGTGCGTGTGTGTGTGTGGGAGTGTATCTATGTGTTCCTGGGGTGGCGGTGAAGTGGGCCTGGGGTAAAATGGGGCAGGAAATGCCCTAAGTGGCAGCTCACGCACTTGGACGCCATGGAAAAATCTGCAAGCTAAGGAGGCCCAAATCCAGTTTTTTAATACCAGATACCCATTTATAAGATTTGTATTTTTAGTCAATATAATAAATTCAAAGGTATCACCCAAACTCAATATTTAGCTCAAACTCAAAATGGAAGAACATAAGCACTTCAGTTTGAATTAAATATTGGCTGCAATATATCTTAAAAAAACAAATACTTTATAAACAAATTGCTTGTATTTTCTACCGACCTAATTACACTTTTTCAATTTTATTTATGTTTAAACTAGAAACAAAATGCCACAACATAAATAAATCTAAAGGGTACTCAAATTCCGCTAAAGGAAGAAAAGGCATTTGCCCATGCCGTCTGCAAAATAAAAAGACGAATATAATGCTACCTGAGAAACCATTTTGATTGAGCAATACTTTTTTATTGAACACTATTTCATTTCACCGCCCTCCCTCCCTTTGCCGTCCCTTGACCACTTAAATGGGCAATCGTTTTCCGTTTTTATTGGCCAACTGTTAATTGAATTAGTTTTTTTCCTGCCCCTCCAATTTGTTATCAACTAACGAACAGATAGGAATATAGGAATATTTCTCTATTTTCGTTTATATTTCTGCTTCTTTCGGTGTCGATGGGAATGTAAATTCAATTAAAATTTTGCGTGTGACGTTGGCAGACAAAAGACGCGTGTGTGCGGGGGCGGTAAGGGGGCGGGGCTGAGAAACTACGGCCACATAAATTATTTATACACTCATATAGGCTCACCTTGAACCGAACATTTTTCGTAAAAGTTTAATTTATTTTTGCCAGAGCCAAAGAACAAATAAATGCGAAATCAGAAAGAGATGGGAAATTAGAAAGCAAGCTAGATGAGTACACAGAAATAAAATAGGAGTGGCTTCAAGATTTGAAGATGATTCGAAGGAATTATTGATTATTTTAATTGCTTTTATTGCTTTAAAGTTGCTTTTCAGCTTTTTTCAGTTGTTCTCGATAAAAGTTTTTTTTAATTCATAAATTATTTTACCTTATTTCGTTCACTGTACCTATGCTTTCTTGATTGTTTTCGGTTCTTTGTAATTTCAAAGATATTTTACATTTGCGTTATTTCGAGAAATCTCAACAATTTTTCAATTTACTGTCAGGCAACGATGACGTCGACGTCAGCAGAAACAGCGGCAGAGGCAGTGTCAACTGTCAATTAACGGAGCATTAGAGGGGGTGGATTTTGTAGGGGGTGATGCCCGCTGAGGGGTTGGAGGTGAGTGGGGTAAGACATGGGCTTAGGTCTTTTGATTGATCTGTGCGGCAAATTCTTGGTTGGGGGGCGTAAATGAGCAGCCGAAAATGTCTGAACAGCACCACCACACTCTTCACTCCCCCGACAAGTGTCACTTACAATGAGTTTTACTCGGAAAAAACACGAAATTAGAGGAGAAAGTATCCAATCCTTGGAACTGTCAACGCCACAACTTCACACGCTGTTCACCTTTTTCAACACACACAACAAATACCCACTCATCTGCAGGGACTACCAATCTCTCTTGCCCTTTCACTGTCACTGCTCCTGCCAATACATCAAACCGAATATCGCCGGGGAACAGTACAAAAAATGGGTACACTGATAGAAATCTCTCTAGATTTTTTAAAATCAATTCAATCCAATATTTGCATCAAAAAAATAATGCATCAAAATAAAATATATTAAAATATAAGTAATCAAGTCCTCAAATAAAATAAAATTTTTTTGTAAACGTAAAATATAAATGTTTACATTATATCCATGAATTTATTTTAGTTCACCACTCGATTTGATTTAGTAAATAAATACTTATACATTTTTACCGTTCCTCTTTATTTATTTTTTTTTGGTTTAACCGAATCGAAGTGGCTGAATTTCGGTTTCATCGGCTTCGTCCTCAAGTGGCGCATTTTTCATCATCTGTTGACACTTTTGCTGCTCCAACGGTAGGCGACCGCAAAAACAAACACAAACAGAAAGAAAAGAAAAACAAAACCGAGCTCACACAGTGCGATAAGTGTGGGAGCGAGACGGAGGCGGAGAGCGAAAGAGAAGACACTTAAGCTGCAATTTAATACAAACTCGCTCAAAAATCCGCTGAGTACTCCACAAATCAAGAAGGAACAACAATGCATTCTGCGCCACCACGTGGTTACTTAAGTCGGCTTTTCAATTAAACTTTTTGCCGGTCGCTATATTTCCTTCTCACTCTGTATTTATTGAATACCCATCCCATTGACTTGACACAGTGGGCTGAAATGCAGCAAACATGGGGGTACCGCAATTGATTGTTGTGGCTGCTAATTAAGCCTGCGTGTGCCATTCTTTAACAATCCAAATGAATATATTCTGTTTTGATAAACATATTTCAATTAATATATATGCATGTATTCAGCGTAAAAGAATATTCTGGGTGTCAATCAATTACACCCGCATACAAATTTTTTTATGGTAGATGAATTTGTTTAATAAACAAAGATGAATTATTGTTCTCATTACGATAGGCGGGTTATATACATACATGTAGTTTCTGTATTTTAAATATTTTGCACATTTCTCTTATTTTTCTGATGAGCTTTCTTTAAACATCATACTCACTCCCAATTTTCGTAAGAATCATTACAAAAATAGGCAACAAATATAATTGCCTACCTTTTGGCGCTTAAGTACGATATTTTTCGAGTTTTTTGAATTGGATTAATACATTTTGTTACACTTTATATTATTGATTTTACATTACACTTAACCCAATGTATTTTGTTTTACAACTTGTTACTAGGCCAAACCAGTTATTTGAGTAGCTTTTTCAAACGTTTGAGCTTGGCCTTGCGAATATTTTGTCCCAAAAATCGAATTAAATTATCTCTCAGTCGTTCCCATTTTCTCTGCCTGCCACAATTGTTATAAAGTTTTTGTTGAGCCAATTTTTGTGCAATTTTATATTTAGTATGAAATTTTATGGCCAATATAATTTCAGTTGCTTTCTGTTTATTTTGTTGCACTCACACACACACACGCACATCGCAACAGACTGACATGAACACACGCACAGTTGTCATAAATAAAAAGCTCTCTGGCTTATTGGACATTTTCATTAAATGCTGCTCTTTAGATAGCTGCTGTTGCTGCTTCTTCTTCATTTTAGTTTTGCGGTGTCTGCGGTTGTTTTTATTGTTGTTATTGCTTTTATTGTCGTTGTTGCAAATTGATTGCCTGCAATTTGTATGCGAAAGAGCGCAAAATGTACCGTTGCTGTAGGTCTTTATGGCGCCTTTTAATTGAGCCACACACACAGGAGGTAGGTCTGTGTGTTAGTGTGTGCGTAAGCCCAGCTCTCTCTTTCCGACTCTCACGTTCTCTTTCTCTTTCGCAAAATACTCTATGTAAATTGGCGCTTTTATTGGCGTGGCAATGAACGATCGTGATTTCTTTTTGTTGTTGTCGTCTTTCAACACGTGTAGATTGATATCGTTCTCTCTACAGTGTAATTTACACAGTGCCAAAATGGTATCTAATCTAGCATAGTACTATTGTCAAAAATACAAAATATATTTTCGCTTTTAAAAAATATTATTTTCAATAGTGCATGTAGTTAAGAACTACTTTACTAAATTAGTTTTTAAAATTTTTGTTAGATTTAACATTTATAGTTTTAGTTATTTCTCTTGACGAATATAATTAAAACAGCTATTAAAGTAAATCTAAATTGAAATAACAGTTATAATATCTTCCAGTGCATTACTAATTACACACCCATACAAGCATACGGACACACCAGACTGACACACACGCATACTGTGGCAAATTACACCTCAAACCGCAGTACATGTGTATGACATAATATTAATTTTTGCAGTCGCCGTCGACGCGGCGACTCCCCCATTTCAGTTCCAGTCTCCGTCCACACAGCCCCCCATCCAATGCCCAACCGCCCACCTCCCTTCCCCACCATACAGTTCGCATTTGCAATTTGAATGGGCTCCAGCGAGTGCAAGCGAGATGGCCTGCTTATTACCGCACTTGATGGCGCTGCAGTTTTGTTTAGATTTCGCCGGTTTTCGTTATTGCAAATTGACGTAATGGGCAGTGGAAACGAGCTAGCAGAAGAATAAGGAGAAGCCAGGAAGCCGAGTTGGAATAACCAGGAGAATAAAAGAGGAAACGAGAAGGCCACAACTTTTTGCTGACTTTTCGAATATTTAATATGCACTTTTGAGCTTAAAGATAAATAACGTACCGAAATCAGCGGTAGCTAAGGATTATTACCAAACGAAACCGGTCCTTGCTGACCAGTTAAAATTTACGTTATACTAAAATATTTGTTGTAGGATTTTAAAATCTCTTATCTTTAGTAAAAGTAAAGAAAATTAAGCAATAGCCCCCTTTGCGAGATTACCTTTAAGAATATTTTGTTTGGATTTTTTGTTAGATATTCCATTTAATTAATTTCTAAAAAATGTATAAACATGTTTCGGTGGTTCCCATATCTCATCTCCCCGGGGGTTGTAAATATTTCGAGTTGAGTGCTTAACTTATTTACCTGTCATAAAATACCCCTATAAATAGCAGGTGACCATATAGAATATCGAGAACTGACTCGATAAGCCACATTTGACGAATAAATGTCTGGTGAATTTAATCTTGGGGCGATTCCCATGAATGGGGACTGTACCGCACCAACGCTTCCCGATCGATTCAAAACAAACGCCTTGGCATCGCTTTATGCTCCATGCGTATGGTACATGTATACTATGTGTTTTTATCATCACGCCACCGAATGTCCAAGTCCACTCTCGATTCCACTTGCAAGACTGACTGACCGACCCCAAATCAAAAAACAAAAACAAAATAACGCCTGACTCAGATTGCTCAGAAATTTTCCAAAACTGCCCAGACGCGTTGTATTTTTTTCGTAGTTTCTTTTCGTAGAGAGGGGCGCGTGCCAAGGCTTCCATTCAGGTTAGTCGCGTGTTTGGTGACCCGATTTTAAGAACAGATTATTGAGTCGTTTTAAGCCAGATAATGCCTGCTGGATCAGCCGCCCAAGCTGCGACATATGTCGATTGTTTTGGTTTTTTGGGTGGCATTTTTCGAATGGCTTTTTGCATCAGTAAAATTTCCACGCCCAGAAGCGTGCGTTGCGATCTTATCAGCCGGAGCAGAGTGAATGGAACTTGGGAGCTTCTAAGACAGCCACTAAATCCCCGACCTGACCATGTGATCCGATCGCTGGAAAAAAACAACAACCGCACCGCAGATCGTGAGAGTTGTTTCTCTCTTTCGATCGTGGGTCTCGCACTCTCGCGAGCTTTTAAAGAGAGCTTTGCGGATCGGATCGAGAAGTTGCTAGAAAATAATGAATATCAGGCTACAACAGGTGCACTGGAAAAAGTGTGTGCAACGGGAGGCTTATCAGAAGCTGTGGGGATTGCATATCAGAACTATTAAACTTTAATCCTTTTCTTGAATATTATTTTTCAGGTTTCTAATTTGTTTAGCTTTTTAGCTTATGAACCAATGTGTAAGATCTATGGACTTTCCTTATCTGAAGAAAACAAATTCAATCTATAATTTACATAATGCATTCAGTATCTTTAGAACGTTTAGATCTAAAGTTTCTCACAACTAAAAGGTTCGAGAACAAATGGAATCTTTATTACACATATGATCGTCTTTTGGAGTCCTCTTCTCTAAACGTGAGCAATGGATGGCAACTGTGTGACTTTGTCGTAAATGTTTATAATTAAAACTAGCCCCTGCCTACATCCATACCATAATCATCGTAATCACCATCCGCACAGCCACAACTCACTTTTTATGCGGCCCAACTATATCATGAGGGTAAATATTTATAGTCGCCTGGTAACCTCGTCTTTCCTTTCCTCCTGATAACGAAGCCGGCGACAACGATGACAGTGCAATTGATTGTGATTGTGGAATGGCGACAACTGTCGACGACGACGTCGTCGTTTCTATTTCACCAATTCTGGACAGCAGTCCATCATGGCAACACGAAACTGGGTACTGCTTAGGGGGAAATGAGCTCAATCCAAGAATCCACGCTATTTTATCGAGCACCCCAACATTTGATTAGTCTGATATCAAAGGCCTCAAGTGCCGACGCAAGATCCAACGGGGTCAATTTTTGGGGCCCATCGGAGTGCTATGCATATCGATCGCAGGTGATCGGGTGGGTAAATACGGGTTTATCTCGGGGAAGTCGTTCGGTGGAGTGGCTAAGTGCTCGGGAGGGGTGGGAACGTGAATGGGTTTGGGGGTTTCCTGGGCGGGGTCCACAATATATCAATTAGGCGGCATCTGGATTGTACTAATTAATGACGGCATGTGTAAATTCCGAATTAATGATGGCTATTGAGTATAGCAGGTATTCAAGCTTAAGTATTTTAAGACTATTTACAAAAATTGAAGTTTACACAAAATATTGTTTAAGCTTCTCTATCTTCAGATCCCTTAATTTAGTGTTGGAAAGTATGCTACAAAAGTCCTTCGAAACCCTTGAGCCATTCCCCTCCTGACAAGCAAGCTATTTATTAGGTACCTCTTTGTCTCGATCCACTGTACCTCGTGACGTTTCTTTTGAAGGCCGAACACAATATACAAGCACTCTAATTTTGCGTGTGCGTACATAAGCTACTATTTGCTTAAGGCTCCGCACGCCAGGTAAATAAAAAATCACCATAGAAATGGAAATAGCAAAAAAATAGAAAATCAAAGAAACCAATTTGTAGTAATCAGAAGACAAAATCAAATAATTTGTCACATGGCGGGCTTAACCACCGCAAAACAGAAAAAAAAAACAAATAAAACCGTGCAAAAGCTCACTATCACACGCCCCCACTCTTGAGCTCTTTCTCTTTTTCGCGCACAAAGTGTGAGTGAGAGGCAGAGCAAACAAAACCGATTCGCACTCTCACCAATGCACGTGTTACCTTTGTTGGTGTTTTCGATGAATCGGTGAGAGGGGCAAGGGGGCAATGCACAGGTGCCTTCGCTACCACTTACCTCGCAGGGATAAGTCCATGATATTCTCCTTGGGCTCGCTCATTGCACACTTTGTGTCCTCCTATCGATTGCAATTGATTGAAAACCGATTACCGATACACACGGTCGCAGCAACAACGCGTAACTGAAACTATTTTCCAAAAGATTAAATCATTTCGAAGGCGGCGCGGGGGGCATTGGGACATAAATTGGAAATCAAAATAAGAGCAACTTTAAGTACTCACTCTCACTCAGCTCTCTCGCTCTCTCTTTTTGGTGCAGCCGGCGGAGTGGAATCACGTGGTCTTTATCTTCACTGGAGCCATTTAGTGGGCCAGAGCGGGAGGGGGCTAGTTGCGGAGAAGCAGCGAGAGAGCCAACCGGCATACGTCCATCTCGCTCGCTCGCATGGTCCCCTTATATAAGCCTTATGTAACGGAGAGTCGCAGGGGCATGCGCACATGGCAACAGTGGATCGTGGGCCATAAAAATAGAAATCTATACTAAGTACCCAGTACGAACGACTCTGACTAATCGCAGTATTTCTATTTTAGTGGCTAGGGGTCAGGTTGCAGAAGGATTCCATCAACGCGCATTGGGCACTAGATTGCAGTAACTTTTATGATAAATTTAAATATTATATATCTATAAATAAATAAATATTATAAATCATTTAAAATTTAAAAATAATTAAATATTAAATATTAAATTGATACTAGTAAAGTGATATGAACTTAAGTTATGGGTCATGCTTTTCGAAATCAGTAAGTTCTAGAGTTCTTTGTCAGAGGGTGTTATGTACAAATGTTCATCAAAGGGAATTTAAGCACTTCTGTTATGATAAAAGCTTGAAAATCCTTCCCCTAAGCTAGATAAACAGGGGCAAACATCAGCGCAGCGCAATCAAATTGATTGGCAACCTGTCTCCCCAATTTAGATACCACATAAGGTATGGGAATTAGGCCGGGGATTACTCAGCGGAGGCACGAATGCTAATGCCTCTTTAGAAGGGGGAATCGTAAAACAATTTCCATTTCTCAAGTGATATTATTAGTTTCATTGAACAAAATTTGCACTGGAAAAAAACCCTATGCTTATTCTTGATAAAATATAACTACTCAATTTTTAGACATTTGGAATAATATTTATAATGAATACTAAGATTTAAACTATTTAGCTAAATTTAAAATAGAAAGCTTTGCTATCTTTTTAAAATACTATTTTATTTGTAGATGCGATCTACATATTTGAAATTTTTTAGCGCGCCAAATCATTAACATTTCTTTATCTACATTTTGGAAACGTGTTAATTTAAGGTACTTGTAGATATTTAGACTCTTCTGCAGTTAATTTAGCTATTGACTAAATGCAATAAATTAGAAAAACGCGTTGATAAAATTACTTAAATGTATATTATCAAGACGTTTCCTTAATTTAATTGGAAAAATTTTGGTTTCATGATCTGATCTTTTGTTTGTTTTACGTAATGAGTAGCATACTTTTAAGCATATTTTTACTGTTGTAGCACTGTTATTAACAGAATAAGACATTCTTAGCAGACTCTGTTTTATTCGGTTGCCTTGGTAACTCTTCATTCATTTATTTCAGAGAGAGCGAGCTTACTGTTAATAACATTAACATTAACATTGGAGATCGAAATAATAACCCAAGCAGGGTGACCCAAGCACAAGCTGGCTGCGAATTTGGCGGTAACATACAGTTGGTCTTCCAGTTAGGTTTCCACCTCGGCCGGGAAAAGTCGCGCGAATTACAAGAAGCAGCAAACTGTTGAAAAGTTGAAAAACAAGCTATTTATTAGCAGAACATTATTCTTGAATATACAATAACAACAGTACGCAGTAGAATTCAAACAACAATTCAACGAATCAATATTGCCCAATTTTTCTGCATTTTAGTACAGTAAAGCTCAACAAATCGGACTGCTAACGAAATCTAGCTGCATTTTTATGAATTTTGTTTGTGTTATGCGCGCGCGAATAAATCGCAGAAATTGAATTCCATTGAATTTCTATTAAATTGAATTGGAAAAAATCGTTCGAGTGTCAAAAACTAATTGATTTGTGTGTGAGTGTGTGAAAGTGAACTTATGGGTGCGTGAAAAAATGCAATAATCCAAAGGGAAATACCGCTAAAGAGGAAAACATCAACAATGCCAATTTAAAAGAGACCAACGAAAAAAGAATAGCAGAGAAAGAGGCAGCATAAGGGAAAATTCAAATATATAAATAAAGAAATCCCGTTTTAGCCAATAGAAATGCACAAAACCACAACAAACATGCAGCAGACAACGGATCTTGACTTTGATTTCCAGATGCCGTGTCGCTATTTCAAAAGTTCTTTTGCGCGTTCGCTTTCGCTCAACAACAACAACAACAATGCCTTGACATTGCCCAAGAAGCCGCCAACAAACGAGGCCAAACTACAACAACAACAACAACAGCAGCAGCAGCCGCTGGAGAATCAGGAATCGCTAGAGAGAGACAGCGAACAGGATTCCCCCTGCGCCACCCCGCCCCCCGCTCTGCCAGCACGACGTCACACCGCCAACATGATACACTTCGGCGCCGCTAATCAGCTGCTCAACGCCCAGCCGCCCCATCCCCCGCAGCATCCACAACCACCGGCACAATCCGCCAGGAATCTCAATCTCGTCTGGCCAATTCAAGCGACACATCAGCCAGCACAGCAGCAGGTTAGTACAGTAATCTCTGTGCCACGGAGAATTCTCTGAATTTTGATTCCCTAGTATTGCGAAATATTTAACGTTATGAGGAAATGCAGTTAATACTATGTATTTAATTAACCATTATTTCTGAATTCAAGTTCATTTTTCTGTGACTTTTCCCCTGAAGTTCTGTTACGCGAGTGCTCACTGTATCACTTTATGCTTTCTTTGCTTGGAACGCGTCTCCGCCTTCCCTCTCACTCTGCCCCACATCCCACGGCTCCCTTGCACCTTGCTATGTTGCCTTGGCATTAAAGAAAAAAAGTTTAGTTTCCTTTTTGGAGCAACTGGATATTTATGTCACCTTGTTGTTTGTCACGTAGCCTTGACAGCCTCCCCTTAACAACCCCACTACCCCCTCTTCCGCCCCCAAAAATCTTCGCCTCCTTTGGCGTCTTGCAGTTGTTGTTGTTGTTATTATTGTTGTTGCTGGCCATGGTATGACAAAGTTTTTGTTTCGCTGATTTTTTTAAGGTCAACTTGATTTATGTGCGAAAAGTGTCGTGTGTGGGTCGAAATTGGAGAGTAAACTTCACTTGGCATTGATAAGGGTGATAAGGGGGGCTAGTTGGGGGGCTGAAGTGTAACATTTATTAAGTGTCTCAATAAATTCAGCAGCGAACATCAAGTGGAATTGGGAGTTGCATCAGGGTAACTTCGCTAAAAAAAATTGGTAGGTAATATTTCTAGGTAATATAACTATTTCATTTTTGTGCATTATTAGATTAGGAATACAGGGTAATAACTTTTCTAATAATTTTCTTTTCCTCACTTCTTCTTTCCTTTAACAACTTAAAACATTTCCCAAGTTATTGCCACGAATTCTTTATATTTCCTCTGCCATAAAATCAGATGTTTCCACCTCCAATTTTCACTTCCTTTGATTTGAAGGCCTCTGCCGTCATCACACACCCCACAAGCCCCCCTCCGCCCCCCACACCTCACACCCTTTGACCTTATCGAACAATCACAATATTTCCTCAATTCGTTCTCTAGCAAATATGCCATAATCACCCACCGATTCCGATGAAAACTCAAGCGTAAACATCGAAAGCAAAACTTTTGTTTAAAGAAAATGCTAGCAAGGTCTTGGCCTAAACAGTAATTAGCCAATGAATTACCGTGTGTTGTTTCAGCCCCTCCATATTTTGTGTTATTTCGGGCCTAAAGCGTTTGACTGCGTGCAAAGGTCAAGCTACAATTTAATGTTCGGATTTTGGCTTGGCGATTTCCCAGGCCAAAACGGGTGGACTTATATATCCGATTTTCGGTTTGAAAATCGACAGCCATAGCAACAGACTTTCAACAAGTTGATGGCCTTTTGTCTTGGGCATGCAAAACTACTGGCAATCGGATATGGCCAAAGCCCCCCTGCCCCCAATCCCCCTCCCATCACAAGCCTCATTACGAAATGTCGCCAAGATTTTGCGGCTTTAATGGCTGCCGATAAAGCGTAATGAGAAAAAGTGGCAACAAAAGCTTGTTATTTTTATTTTATATATATATTTTCCTTTTTCTTTATGATTGTCACTTGATATTGTTGCCGGTTTCGTTTGTTCGCTGCTGCGGCCTCTTGGCCACACTTGAATGGCTCCGTTGTCGCATTATTTGAATTTTTCTAACGCAGCTGCTGTTGCTGCTGCTTTCCCTACTTGCAACTTGCAACTTGTGGTGTAGGAGTTGCATGCTCCACAGTTTCATCCTCCCGCGGAGGAGTGTTCATTGCATCGGGTTTTCACTTTCGATTGCCTGGCGGTGAAATAAAAAAAAATAAAAACACTCAAGTATCAACAACAAACCGCATTCGTTGACAGCTGACTTACCAACTACAATGGCCATCGCTGGCAGGCGTGAATAGAAGTCAAATTACGTTGACCTTACGGGGTATATTACCCAATCCATCTGGCATTAACCCATCGAAGTCGAGCTAAGTTACGGTAACTAACCATCGAAGAGAGCTCTTTTTTTTAGTCATTAACCAGTCCTTGTACTTGGCAAATAATTGTTAATGACACTTTTGAACTGCAATGGCATATTCGAATATTATTTTCAATTATGAGCACAAAACTTGAAAGAAAATGTTTGGGTTACATTTTAGTTGGTAACTCTTACGAAATTGTGTGTGGATTGTTGCGCTTGAATAATTATAATTTGCATGACAACTGCTTTAATTATTATTCCTAATTACACTAAGTATGGCATTACCTAGCCTTGATTTTGGGCTACTCCCTCGCTATTCATACATCACCATCTCTTGTCATTCGGTGCGTTTAGCTCAAAGATTGTCATATCGCTGAAATGTCTTTATTATGTCAGTTATAAGACCATGACCAGCGTAGTAGTATTACATGGTAGCTTTTTTTTTGCCTTTTCTAATTGTCGTTTAGGGTAATTGAAGGTAATTTCAGAGCATAATAAGGGATCGCATATCAAACTACTGTATAAAGATTGAGACGAAGCGTAAAAAGTGCCTACGCATAAGTGCTCAATGTGACAAAAGTATTCAATAAGGTAAAAAGTTAAAAAGCTGATCTTGCTGGATGAATTTGAATAGGGTCATAAAAACCCAAGCTCAGCAGACTTAATTTTATCGATCCAGTAGTAATATTGTTTTCCCTAGCTCATCGAATACCAAGAACCTCTGCAAAATTAATATAAGGTTTAGTAACCCAAGTTATGTTGTCTCTCTAAGAATTCCCTTTTTTAAAATCCACAACCGAGTCACATTTGTTATAGAGTTCATTGGCTTTTACCATAAACTCCATAAACTAATGCAAATTTCTTCTCACATGTTCCCATTTGAAACGATGTCCATATAAATCTGCAGCTTTATTTATTTTCCCTGGGTAAAAGCCAAAGAAGAAACACCAAATTTCTTATAGCACTTCGTTGGAAATCCCAGGCCTCATCACCGCATCATCGCCTGTAGCCCCTTCTTCACATGGGATATGTACAATATGTACGATATGTGGGGGATATGGAAAGAGTGCTCCCGGCCATTCGGCCACAATTTCATTCCATCTGCTCGTCAATCGTCAACGCCACTGAGGTGGTGCCACCAAAAGGGGGTGGTGGGTGTGTGCTGGTGTTGCAAGTGCTGAGGGGGCGTTGCAGAAGTGCAGACGCCACTTTGCCCCAGGTTGCATTACGCAAAGAGTGAAAAAAGTAGATATATTGAAGCATGACGAAAAAGTTAATTGGGTTATGAAGGCTTTTTTGGTACCCTCCAAAAAATTTTGTTAAAAAAAAAAAATTAAAAAAAAATAATAATAAACTATATAAACAAAAATCTGAAATTTGATCCAAATAAAGCCAAGAATCTTGAACAGGATAAATTAAGTGCACTTAACTCAGCAGCGACGCCATAAAAAACTTCTAGCAGGTAACTTTTGGGCCAAGACTGATGGGCCGCCATTAAAAAAAAAAAAAACTGTGTGTCCGGGCAAAGGAATAAAATGAATGTGTCTGTTGTACCGGTGCATTTGGCGCTGGCCACAGAACGCATCGGGGAGTTGATTGCCCCGCCAGTCCACATAGCCCCCGATTTTCCCGGGATAGCTCCCACATAAATCGTCAGCGAAGGAAGACAGAGAGAGAAAAGAGAGAGAGAATTTCCTCGACAAGTGTGATATTTATTTATAGCCTGGCCAACGCGTGCGAATATTGCATGGACTAAAAAAGACCGAAAAAGCAAAAACACCGAGAGGAGAAGATGAATGCAGAAATGGGTTAACTTGGCTTGAATGTTTTATTCATTTATAGCCGGCTAAGTGCAATGAATGAAATGCATAGAGGCGAAGAAGAAGCTGAAGATGCTGAAGAAATCATAACAATTTCTTTTCTTTTGATGTTTTTTTTTTTTTAAGATTGAATAACCGTAACAATCGCAACTGTCAAGACAATTTGGGAAATATTTTAAAAGGAGCTTCGTGTCTGCATTGGCATTCCAATTTGGCCGCTACTCCATGGCTCTATGGCTAAAATCTCAACTTGGCCAAGTATTTCCATTTGGCAAGTCTCTTGATTGACGGACTGGATGGCTGAATGCCCGAATGACTGATTGACTGACTGACAAAGCGAGCTAGCTGGCTGGCTGGTCCAAGTCATTTTGCATTTTGGCCTGATCGTGAAATCGTCTTTCATCGCCGCAGTCTCATTAGGCATTTTCCCAAGCCGGAAACTATTTGGCCATAATATTTGGTCATCTCACCAACTTTTCCCCCACTCTTTTCAGCGCTTTTGGATTGACACATTGAAATAGTTTGCGTTTACCTAGGACTGGTTTAACTAAAGTTAGCTTTTCCATTTCATTTTTTTTTTTTTTTTGGTCAACTTTTATTTGCGTTTGGGCAATCACTTAAACGCCTCGAAAGTGCAGAAGAAAAAGAGTGAAGTAAAGTACAATTAGGTTTGGTAATAGAAAAATTGCTTCACATAAGGGGAAACAGATTCAAGTGCTTCCACTAAGTAATTGCTGAAAAATCAGGAAACATCGAAGAGGAGGGAATGCTATATAAAGCACTTCAAACAAATGGAAATTTTAGCAGCAACATCTCTGTTGCACGAAATTTAATTCGTTCTTTATTAACTCAATTAATCAAATGCGAACATAAATTTTGCAGATATAAATTTCAGATTTATTTGGCATAAATAGCTTAATTTTTTTCCTGATTTTTCCACCACTCAAAGTAAACAAAGTAATTAAATGAACTCGTTTAATTTTTTTTTGGAATAATAATACATTGAATGTTTACCTTTTAACGAAAGTAAATGATGGAAAAACCGAAAGTTATGAGTACACTAGATATTTTTACTAGTGGTTTAAGGTTCAAAGTTAAAATGAGTACATTTTATGATTCATTACTAATTTTTGGTACAAAAATCATAGATTTTCATTTAACCTGCAAGCAATACGAGAAAACTAGCTGGTTAATAAACAAAGTTTACTAGCGTGAAGCCGCCAGACCATGACCATCTATATCATATAATAAAAGTCTGAGAGACAAGTTCTCTTTGCATTTTCGCAGTTTTAGTTTGGTGGCTCGTAGTGAGTTCATCAAGTGTAAAACAATAACAACGAAAAAGGCCGCAAAAAAAATAACGAAAATACAAAAAAAAGAAGAAAAACCGCTCAGCAGAGCAGCAAATTTCAAAAGGCGGAATTGCGCCGATAACAAAACTACAACAACAATAGAAGCAACAAGGTAAACCGAAATTAAAGTAAAACATCCACGAAAAAAAGTTGGACCCGCAGTGAACGCGTTTCGCTGCGTTTGTCCGCGTTCCCCTTCAGCAACCACCCTCGGCGATCGCCGAAAACTACAGTGATACTTCAATAACTGAGAAATCTTTAAAAAAAATATCTTGTACTTAGTTTGTTAGAACTTTTGAAAGTATAATTCGTTGGGATATAAACTAGACTTTTCATTCTGTAAAATTTCATAATATTCTAGTGTGATTGTTTATTATCTAATAATAAAACTTCATACCAAATAACCTCTTATGTAATGCATACTTGAAGTAAATCAATACGAATCATTTTGACTATTGTTAACTACTATTTAAGTTTAATAATGTTATTATCAGCTTCTTTAACAAAGTTATAAGTAATTTACTTTAGTATATATATTATTCGACCAGCTTGTTTTTTTATGTAAAACACTCTGACTTCCGTGGAAGCTTCACTGTTGCTCATGACGTACTGCGTTGCGCATGCGTACCTGTTGAGTGCTGGCCCCCCCTTTTACCCCTTTTTTACTCTGTCAACTTTTCGAAGAGAAAAACAGGGGAGTTTTAAAGCTGGCGGAAATAATAAATTCTAGCCTCGACAACAGCAACAATTGCTGCTTCTTCTGGTTGCCTTGGTCTTTGTCTTCATTCGCTGAATTCTCCCATTACATGTAGACATGTAGCGTACACATGTCAAGTTGAAGACGCAATCAAAGCAGGAACTTCCCATATTTTCCCCCAGTGCATTTTCCATTTCTGTTTCGGAGAAACTCTTTTCCTTTTTGCGCATATAACTTTTCGTTATAAAAACGATTGTATTATCTAGATTTGGATTTTTTGTGTGGATGCGTCTGAAGCGTAACAACTAAATTAACAACGTTTAGATTAAAACGTATTTTAAACAAGCTGAGAGAGAGAAAGAGAGAGAGATAAAAAGGGGTCAACAAAGAAAGATGTTGTGGGAAAATGTGAAATTTCATTAATAAGGGTTCTGGGAGTTTTTAAACCTAAGACAGCGTGTGAAATGTAAGCTTTTAAAGGAAAACAGCAAATTCAGTGAAGCGAAAATATTTAAATTACTCATAGGACTTTCTTGCTGTGTGCCTAAATTAATTTATATTTACGCTACAGAAAACCTTTTGTTTGCCCGATGCTCATAACTAATTTCCGGGCTTAAGTTGCTTAGTTTCAACTTCACTTAAAGCCAGGGCTCCCCAAAAAAAGGATAGCTACAACAAATAAGGTCAACAGCGCAGCTTATAAAGGTCATGGGGCAATAATAGGGGGTGCTTCTCGGTTGGGTGGGCGGTGGTCCATGGAAATGATGCCCCAAGTGACAGAGGAAAAAGATCTCGGCTCGAGGTTGCGAATTCTTTGGCTGCATTACAACAACAGAATGCTGAATGCAGAATGCAACAGAGGGAGAAAGAATGGCGCAAATGCAGAAAGAGAACGAGCAATGAACATTGAAATAATGATAGCCCCGGGGTGTCGAGAAGGGGAAAATGCGGTGGAAAAGCGGAGGAAAAGCGAAGGCATATCTGTGGATGCTGTGGCTCAAATCAAAATGCAGCCAAAACAATGCAGCCAGCAAGACAATGGAATGGGGATAGGGGATCAACCACAGAGGGTGGGGCAGAAAGAGGGGGGAGGGCAAAAGGGGAGGCAACTGCACCCCACAATGCAGCCAGACCATTAATGAAAATGGCCAACAGAGCTGCCACCAAAATGCATGGAAAACTGGCAAGAGCGGCGCACAAATGCTAGAAATGGAGATAGAAACTTAGTGCACTTGAAAAAAATCGTTGTGCTTGATAATGAATTTTTAAAATAAATTTTAATCAATTCGAAATTAATAATAGAGTGTGCTGGAAAAACTAAACCATTTAGAAATAAAAATTTTACCTTTTTTGGAAAAAATCTTTCGTTTAAGTGTGCTAATTGTTATAGTAACAATAAACCTTTTTTTTTGCCGTGTAGAGTGGTTTTGTGGGGTCTGCCCGCATTGTTTTCATTTGCTACGTTTTCGCATGCTTAATTATGGCCATTGACATGCAACGTGTTGCACTAGTCCGAGCAGTGGCAGCAACTTCAACAACAACAGCACCATTAACAAAAAGTATCTACGAGATACACAAACTAATAAGCAAAACAGAGCTCGACGGGATGCTGGCTTTTTTGCTCGGCTCTAGGCCCTATCAAATTAATCATTCCGTATCACATTTCGCCAGCTATGTGCATTTATAGCTCTATTTCCCCACTTTGGCTCGGAATTTATCTTTTTTGGCTGCGACATAAATTACACGCATTCGCTGCTGGCGGAAGGGAAAATTGCTCTTTAAATTTAGTTTATTTTGCACGCCCTTTTTTTTGCTGTCTTTTTGCCTTTTTGGCGGCTCATAAATCTCTTGGTTTACAGTTTGCCATGCACAATATTTTAATTGCCGCCACTGTTACAGTTTCTGTATCTGTATCTCTCCGGCTGAAAAGTATCTCATGAATTGAGTTGCAAGCGCGCCAAGTATCTCGCAGATAGTGTTTATGGCCAGACTTTCTCTATGGCCATTTAAAGTTCTAGTTCAGGTTGAATGGAATTCGAGTGGAATTTATGGCACTTGTGGCGTTTAAACAAGCGACAAGTAAACAAATAAAGGAACTATTAGACTGCAGCTCGTTTATATGCTTTTAATATTTTTATTGGCAATTAAACCATGTTTATGTTTCTTGCTTTTATTATTATTAGCATAAAATACAAATATAATATGCATAATAATTATTCTATCTTAAAAGAACATCCCACACTAGTTTTTCCCAATGGTTCTGCATCTCACTTCCTGTCTACCCGTTTAGATTTAAATTTTCATAAGTGTTCTTTCCCACTCGCGTGTCATTTTTGTTGGCCAAAATTAAAACGCTAATGAGCCGCCTCACTCTGGACGCGCACATTAACGTAAATTGAAAAATATTATAATTAACAAACGTATTCCCGGCTCCCAGCTGAATATATGTTGAGTGGTAATTAAACGCAATTAGCCAATTAGCATGGGTCATCAGCGGCGCCCAAGTCTAGCAAAATGGTCAAAAAGTACCACCAACAAAAATGCCAACAACACACGACTTCCGTTAGAATTTAAAAAACATATTCGAAATGCCTTTTTGTTGTTGCCGTCGAGAGCGTGCAAATTGCTGTCCCAATTTTTCAAGCATAAAAACAGCCGAGCGAAAGAGACAGGCACATAGTGTTAGAGCGAGACAGCGCGGTGAAGTTGCTTAAATAGAAAAACAAAAAAAAAAACAATTTAAAAATATATTTTGCAAGTCGGCTAAGGCAAACGAATGGACAGACACATAAAAAAGAATTATTATGTAATTTTCGCATTACTCTTTTCTTGCCGGCTCTTTTGTGCATATTACTTGGATTTCCTCAGCTATTTTGTTTATATCTTTTTTTATTTATTTTTTTTTTTGTTGGACAATCAGCGTTTGTATGTGGATTAGGGAGTGCTGGGCATTTATGTGAATAAGGTGTGTTTGCAGTGGCAAGGCATTTGATCTATAATTGCGCAGATATCCCATGAGTATTAGATCTTAAGGTGATCTTGGGTTGATTGGATTTTTCAGCGAGTTTTAATTACATTTACGTAGATATGACGCTTTACACTTTCCTCTTTGGAGAGAGTTTTTATTAAATTACAAATATATGTCAATTCTCTTAAAAAATTTAAGATATAAAATGTATTTCAAACATGCTTGATTTTAAAACAATGAGATAATAGAATCCACATGCCACATATAGTTTCGAATGGCTTTTCTCACCTCATGTTGAACTTTGCTATACTTTCGTATTCAGTTCATTGAACCTTTTACCAAAAAAGCCGCACACCAGAAAAGCGAATTCTGCCAAAAACACTGAAAACCAAAAAGAGTTTGCCGAAAGACATAAAAAATAAATATATATACGTAATGAATTGGCTGGGATGCTCACATGGAATAGCGTGCCTGATAAATAATGTAAAAATGCTGAAGTTAGCTGCGGTCGTCCGACGACGTGAACTGAAACTTTAAGCGCAAGTCGAAAATTATGCAAAAAAAAAAAAAAGAAAAACAAAAAAAAGGAAAATAACAACAACAAAATAAAAGGCAGTAAGAAATATCGTAAAACCAAATCGCAGACACTTGAAGCGTGTTGGGGCTCTAAAGTGTCTCACCTGCCGGTCCACAACCCACCGCCTTGCCGGAAACACCCAACCACCCACAAATCCGAGTGGCCTTGAAGAGAGAAATCCTTGACATTAGCTCGGCAAACGTTGGAAAAGAGAATGAATGAGTGGGGCTTGTGCCCACCGAAGTGCTCCCAATTAAATTGCATTTGCAAGGAGCTCGAGATGCGGAGGATCCGAACAATTGATGTAACCCGCCACTAACACAAACACACTGAATTATGAGGCAGCCACAAGAGGCGCATAAATAAAACCAGGAAAAAAAATGAATCGAAGACAAGAACGAAAAAACAAAAAATCGTGCTGAAACCTCTGTTCAGCTCATCATTTATGCACACGGTGTTCAGACCTTAGTCCCCTTTATACCTCCAGGCCCCACTGCTCCCCAAAAACCTCTTGATACCCAAGCAGCGGTAAAATTTGCTGCACGAGTGTCGAACCTATTTGTAGTTATCAGAAAATTAAAAAGAACGTGCCAGCCGAAGTGGCTAATAAATGGGGCTCCATTGCAGGGGGGTAGGGGGGTGTGGTTTGGGGCTGGGGGTCTTGAGCCTATGTTACATGAGGAGCGGTCGTGCGAATGCGTTTAACTGTTAATTCTGGGCGCTGAGTGAATTCAATTGAGCGAGCACAAAGCTCCACAAAATGGAGCATACTCGTAGAAGCCCATAAAAATAACAGCTAATGGAGCAAGAAAATGTGACGCTAAAAGGTGCCGAAAATAGCATTAAGTATCTAAATCAAATCAAAATAATACTTTCATTAAAGTTACGCAGAGTTTTTAGACCTAAAAATAGGGAATTCCCCTTGAATCTGATTGATTATTTAAAAATGATTAAAAAAGTTAAGAAAACGCAATGTTCTATAATTTGTACAATTATAATATGGTAGATACTCATAGTTTCCATATAACTTTAAAAGTTAATTGTACTCTATAGTTTAGAGTATAAAAAGTGAAATTTTTAACTTAAAGTTCTTTAAAGTTTTTCTATAGCCATGGCCATGGCTAATTTTAATAGCTCCTCAGCAAAGGGCAAACTTAAATGAGGAAGAGAATGCAATTAGCTATACCACTCCTACCAACTGATAGAAACAGGTAGAGATGATGGTCAGAAGCGTTCTATTCGGTTCGGGCCTGGCCCAAACCATCCGTCAATAGCCAAGCACAATTTTCCAGTTCCGCTCTTTGCGCACTTTGCCTGTCGCTTTGCATTTCCGTTCTGCCCCTCCACCTTAACCCCCCTCCCGTTCGGCGCCCCTCCTTTGGCCTGGTCACCGAAGGCCAATGGCTTTATGGAATAATGTTTAAAAACTATACGTTTGTGTATATGTATGTATATGCATGTACCGTGAAAAACAAGTCTTCGGCCCACACAGCAAACTCCCTGTGAAAAAGAGTCGCAACGAAGTCCGACTGGAAAAACGTTCTCGCACTCAATCAACTTGGAAAATTTAATTTCGTGTACCCAATTCGAATGGCGGAGGGCCATCAAAATCAAACGTCAGAAAGCAGTTCGAATCTGGCCAAATCTCAGGCGTGAAGAAAAGGCTTCTCGGGGCCACGACGACGGAATCGAGAATCGGGAATTCTCTATTAATTCAATTGAGTTCTCTGGGGCTATTTTTTTTTTTTTTTTTGGCTTCATTAGAACGGAAAGTTGCTCACGGACAGCGAGTTTAATCGAATTGCGAAGGGGCGTAATCAATCCATTTGCGTGATTTGCAAGAAACATTCTCCAAGCTGGCAAAAATAAGAAAGAAACTCTCGAAAAACATTTCTCAAGTGTTTGGCCCAAGGGAGCGAATCGAATATGCTAACAAAAAAAATATGCCTCAACCTCTTGAAATCTGTAAAAAGTGGCTGCAACTATCAGCCGCTGGCCAATTGAACCCATTTTTGAATGATAGAAAGAAACCTCAGAAATTACAAAAAAAAATATATCTGCCAAAAATTGAATTGAAAATTGATTGACAATGAGAAATATGAAGACTGTAGGTATTAAATAGGCAAAATAAACACAAGTATTTGTAAAGTAAACAGCAAATATTAGATAACTGACAAAAATATACATATGATATACAATAAAATATTAAACGGATAAATAGCTCGGTGTGTGCCAATTAAACCTGATTATCTCTGCTGAACTTAAAGTTTGTTCATTTAATATTTACACGACCAGGTGGAAAGACAAACAGCCAGCGGTTGTATTACACAGCCGGGTAAATATAGAAAGATTGCCGGAAATGTTACGGGCCAAGCTTACGGAGTTTAACGAAAAAGGTCGGCGGACAAACTTACGGATTCGGATTGACAGACGGCAGAAACAAGAATTGTACATTGACAGATTGACAGGGGAAAAACTTATACATATATATTTGTTTGTCTGTCAGTTGGGAAAACTTTTGGTGTCTCATTTAATGCTTAATATCAATCAAATTTATTTCACTTTAGTATTTTGTTAATTATGTTCAGTTACTCGTGTGCACAAATTTCATAACGTTGTTATAAGAGCCTTTTTAATGAAGTTTTTCATTAAATAATTATTTCATTAAATTTATTTAGTATGTTCGCACATCAATTGCACATCTATCAAATAGTTAACAACAAAAATAAAGATAAAATCATTTAATTTGTATATCAAATTGTAAAGCGCTTAATTCTCCACTTCTCCTCCTTCATGAAACCCTTTTTAATTTTTGCAACTCCTCCATCAATTTATCATAATTTTTCCACAATAAATCTTGTTAAATAGATCAATTTAACATCGCCAATAATGCAAAATATATATCAAATTAATTAAATTGTTTTTTGCTCATTTTCATTTTGTATTGACTATGAAAATCGACATTGACTGGCTCGAAAGAAAACCCAACATTGGGAGGTCAGACAATTGAAATAGATTATGCGTAAAAGGGCGGTCGACGAAGGGGGCGTGTCGGCCAACGCCCACAAACAAAAGAAAGGCAGGAAGGTGAATAATTGAAAAAGGTGGGGATTCTGTGCCCAGGGAGAGACAATGAGGAAACAACAAAGGGCTGCGTTTGAGCCCCATTAGAGGGCCATTTAAAACACATTTAACCAACCCGTTCAAGCCAAATCAGCTTACACAACAAGTAAACAAAAGCCAAGTCCGTCCATCCGCCGACTGTCGCTGATTGTTGGCTTTGGTTTTGGTTTTGGTTCACTGTCAATGCAATTGGCGGGGAATAGTTGGAATACTTTTACACATTTGAAACCGGGAAGAGACTACAGCAGCGCACTGGAAAAAAATACATAGTTAGTAATAGTTCTCTGTAGAATTTTAGCAATTAATTTGTAATTGTACCATTCTTTCTTAGGTTTCTACAATTTTATAGTTGAGTAAAGGTAATTTTTTTGGGTTGCTCACATTTTTTTCACTGTACAGATAGGCTGCGATAGACACTGACACATTGCAGGTAATCAGCCAAGCTTGGGCCTAATGAAGGTCAAACCCGTTGACAGATAGATATCCACGTCTCCGTCGCCATCTTCAATCATTGGCAACACTGGAGCCACTTTTTTTGATCGAAAATAGTTCCAGCTGAGGGCACACGTCACGCAACATTCAAATATTCAGATGCAAGTGCGAGTGCGAGGAAGTTGCTGTTTTGAAATTAACCCAATTTCCGTGCAAATGACAAAATGAAAACGGAAAACAAACTAAAAAAAAATAAATAAAATGACTGCGACAAAAAATGAGCAGAAATTCCTTGGCAAAAGCCATCGTAATAATAAACGGCAATCAGCGAATCTTTAAGATTGCCGAGGCAAAGAGCTTAAAAAAAATAAAAAACAATTCAAGTTTGTCATTGTTTTGTGTGTTTTTGGTTTTGTCATGTGAGAAAGTCGTGCCAAATGCAGATCTTAAACCATAACCATAATGACAATTATCCATATAGCCGCCTGATGGAGCGAAATTCAAAGTTGAATTCCATTCGGAATTTCCACATCCATTTGCTTACAAATCGCTGAGCAAATCCAGGCTATTACCACCCACTCATTACGGCTTCATCTCATTGTAATGGCATAATATTTTTAAGCTCATTTTTCTATGCATTTTCATTTTCCTCGTTTTTCTTTGCACTTTCTGTTTGTCTGTCTGTTTGCCTTGAAAATGATACAAAGGGGAAGTTGAATTTAAAGCGGAAAGTGTGCCAGGCATGGCTAAAAGCGGAATAATGCAAAATCTCAAGCCCTTAATCGAGTTAGTCAGAGTTTTGGTCTTGGGGATGAATACCATTATTTGAAGTTTTTGCAATTTTTGCATATATTTGGCTAAAGACTAAGCTTTAATAATTAAAAAATTTCATAACTTGCAACAGGCTTTATACTTAATAGTTGAATTTAGTACATAAAATTGAAAAATTATATTTTCCAATACTAGTATTTCAAAAGCACTTTGTTCTACCCATCTTCCTGTTTGCCTTCCTGCCTCTTGATACAAAAAAAAAAGAACCCCATCATTTTCCACTTCCTGTTGCAACACTTTAATTAGTTGCAGCTTCATTGTGAGCAAATGGGTTTAGTTATTTAGTCAGAAATGTTTTTGTGATCGCATTGCAGACTAAATAAAGCGAGTCGGATCTGTTGGAGATTGTGGGGATCTCGTCAGCGAAGCGTGAACTGCTATTTGACCCTTTTTCCCCATCGGCCACACCCACACACACACATGCATTCCGCCCCCTTTAACATGCTGGTACATCGGTTCGGTTCTAGCGCAAAACAATTTAAATAACAACGACAACGGAGTTGGTAATGGAGACGAGCCAAGTTACATGGCATATGTATGGCCTGGGAATTGGCCATCATCAGCGCTCCGTCTCTTTCGGGCCAACAATCGCCGTCTCTTTCGTGCGTGGCAACCCTTTTTAGCACACTTGTTGCCATGGCCCCCGTTCGCCCCAAAATCTCCTTCAATTGCAGATTACTGGAGCATGCAATAGTTGGCTGCTTTTGCTGTTGCTGCCTATTTGAAATGCAGATTTCTTCTGCTTGTTGCGGCGCTTTTATTTCATTACATATAAATAGCACATTGACGAGCTTGGGGGCAAAGGATGGGAAGATCTACTTCTATGAAACGCACTGTCATATTAGCCAGCTCTACATCCTTTGCATTCACATGTAAATATGTAGGTATATGTAGATGGGAATGTGCAAGATTCTTTAACTGAAGAACGGCAATTGCATTTGCAATTGACATTTTGTTGCCAACGAAGAAAACAGGAAAGTTCTAGATGCCAAGAAGACTTGGCTTTGGAATGGGGTTACACAACCCAGACTCACCCGCACTTTAAACTTATTTCCCCTTCTGCAGAGATTATACATATATTTTCTACCTGCTTGTTTTCCTGTGAATTGTAACGCGCATTTTAATTAGTTTGTTTGGGTTCTGAACTCCACCTCATGCAAATTAGTTCGAGGCGAGAATGTGGGAGTTCAGTTCACAAGAATCCAATTATGCTTGCAAAAGTCTGGAGCCCAAGTTGAAAACTGATTACTTGAGAAGTGGATTTTTTATATGCAATATACCCTTACGTAATTGCCTTTCCGTTCAGATTACCATGGAAATGGGCATGTTTCGTCTGCCCAAAGATATTCTTAATTACAACCAAATGAAAATTCATTAAAAATAATTGATTAAGTGATTCCGGAATTGGAATGCAGGAAGAAACCTGGGAATATTCTCATATGCATATTAGATAAAAATTCAAGAATGATACATTAATGGGAATGTGAGAACATAATTTTTTCACATCGGAAAAGTATCTTAGGTAAGTAGGTTAAATTTGCTTTAGGAAAAAGTGTAACTAGTTGTTTCTTTAACATTTAAATTCCGGAAAAGTGTTAGTTGATTCATTGGGTGAAAAATAAATAGTATACAAATTATATGGTCGAGCAGCTATAATTACGGATACAATATTTTAAGCAAATAGCATGAATATTGCCAATGCACACGCTTTAAGCTGTTCATTAACAATTATTTATTTCCTATTTTGGCCTTTGGGGCAACAAAACCATTTCATCTCCCCGCAAAATCTTGTTTTTGGCCGTTATGCCTATAATCAATAAATCAAAACCAAAAACGAAACAGCAAGAAAAAAAAGCGGCAAATGCATTAATTAACAAGCGTAAAATTGCACCAAATTGAGTTTTGAGCTGACCACATTTTTGGTTTTTCCCTGCAGCCATGGAACGGGGGGCGTTTGCGGCCTGGGTGTGGGCGTGGCAGTCTGGAAAACAGCAAATGATAATTTGCATTGTGCCAATAACAACAAAGCAAACATTTGCAATCAAATTTGATGAAAACTCTACTTTTTTGTCTATGTCTTTTCGGTAATTTGTCTTTTGGGCAGTGGGCGTGAGCGTGGGCGTGAAAAGTGGGCTAAAAGAGATTACATCAT
This sequence comes from Drosophila mauritiana, assembly GCF_004382145.1. Lineage (NCBI taxonomy): Eukaryota > Metazoa > Arthropoda > Insecta > Diptera > Drosophilidae > Drosophila > Drosophila mauritiana. Next base: position 7,657,184 of record NC_046669.1, read on the forward strand.
TAGTTGGTCCAAATACTGGAGGTCAGACTTTGAATGATTTATGTAGCAACATGAAGTGTAATTGTCTTTTTCGCGTTTTCTTTATTTCTATCATTTATTAATGGACTACCTGTGAAAACAACATTATGAAAAATGTTGCAAAGTCATTGCAATGGTCTTTAGTTTGACATTTTCTTTGCTTAAATTTAGAAATATGTAAAAAAAATTTAAATGTCTACATCTACAGTTTTGTAATTTAACTACATTTCATGGTCTAATGTTCTACTGCTTTTTAAATTTGTTTCTTCATTTTGTATATTAACTTCTATAAGTTTCCCCATTTATAATTTCGAGTTGTGGGTCAAAGTCTTTGAAAAAATGATGTTATAAAAGAAAAAGTAAACCGTGAACATAAAAAATGGGCAAAATAAAAGCTAAGTTATATGAAAACATGGTTGGCCAGAGTCAAACGGGTTATGCGCTTGACCAGCTAACTCGCTATATCCACAGCCTTAATAAATGTGGAAAATGTTAAGTATACCAGAAATTTAAAGCCATGCAGTGTGTGGAGTAATGTACAAAATAAATATAAAGGAGGCGAGTATTGTGTAAATAATTTTCTCTAATTAATTGTACAACTTTGGATGGTCTGGCTGGTGTAAAAGCTGCTCACCTGAGCCTTTCCGATTTTGGTGGTTTTTATATGCGCGGGATTTCGCATTATAAGCGAACCAGCCAGCCAACCACTGGGTGGTTGGTTGTCCAACGCTTTGACAACATTTTTCAAATTGCAATTTTCGTTTTTGCCCGGCTAATTTAACGCGCATTTTTCTGGCATTTTTCTTTAACTTATCCATATATGTATTTATTTGTGACAACATTTGCAGGATGCCAACATCTTGGCCGCACCCAGCCACCACATCCAGAGCCACATTTATGACTTGCCACAGCAAATGCAGCCACATCAGCACCACCATCACCACCACCAGCAGCAACAACAACAACAACAACAGCAGCAACAACAACAACAACAACAGCAGCAACAACAACATCAACTAAATGTCGAGGCTGTCATATTGCAGAATCAGGTGGATACATTGCATTGGCAATTGAAACAGGTGAGTGCATGAGCCGGCGAAAGGCACAGCAAGAAATCCGCAACGAAACAAAAGACTCAAGACACAAACGTGACTTGTGATTTCTGTTCTCGACTGGAGGAAACTGTGTTAAGTGCCAAGTCAACCCAACAACCCCACAACCAACCCCATCTCGATCTCGATCTGCTTTGGCTGAAAACTTCTGTTGCCCTCCTTGGATCAACCTGTTTTCCTGTCTCTGGCATTTTTTATTCAAATAGTTCTCACGCTTAATTTACTCAAATCGGAATGGAAATGGAAATGTGCGAGATGTGGGGAACGATTCAGTCATCAGACATACTCGCTTGTTAGGTTTGGTTCTTTTACACTGTAATCTTTGTTAACAATTCTTTAATTCGGCATATTTAGATTCTATTTAGACCATTTATTGCAAGAAATTGTGATTTTCTTAAAAGAATATTTTTATTAAATACCTTATACTCGAATTATATAACTTTTTATAACAAAACAGTGTGTATATATATTCTTGATATTTTTGTACTATTTTACACGTGTAGCAATCGAGGCATTTCCTTTCTTCACAGTTCCTCCCCGGTGAGGGCCAAATGCCTGCCCCATCGCAATTAGGCGGCAGAATTCTTCTTGGACGCTTAATTATAGACTCTACACTGCGAGTCGGACGGACTTTTCTATACATTGCTTTGTTCTGGTCTTTGGTCAACATGGGTCTTTCATTGTCTTTCGACCATTTCCTTTGGCCAACAGCTGCATTAATTTTATACTTCCTCACAAAAGGTTGCTAATGGAGCTGACGGGTTTCTGCCTTCTGAAAACCTTACTGTTAAAGTGAGAATCGCCAGATTGAGTCTAACAATTCTGATTGGTATCTATATGGTGTGTAATAATATGTTGGCCATCAATGAAGTGACTTGGGCATTCTGAAAATTCTCAAACAGGAATCCTAGAGGTGCTCACACACAATTAATTGATTAAATCAGCTGTAAAGAATTTACAAATTATAGGCATGTTATTAAGCTTGGGGAATAAAAGTGCAAAAAGGTTGAAGAATTCGTGGGAATCTCACAGTGAATGAATTTGACTAAAATCTTTCTATCTCTCTTACTTATGCCAGAATATAAAACATAAATCTAACAATTTAAATACATCTGAGATACGTTTTCTGTAGTTTTTCCCAACTATCTGAGATTTTTCCCAATCGAAAAGTAGACCAGTGCACTAAGCCGGCTTTGCTCCCAATTGACCGAAACAGACTTTGAACTCGAAAACGACGAAATGACCTTCAACGTTCACATTGGACACGCTGAGATCTGGAGTCCAACCTGGTCAGTTTCTCCCCTCCGAACACTTTCAATTCGAGGCTATTCTATGCAACGCATAATCACCCAACGGATGCCGCTGAAAGAGCGAAAATATTTACGCTTTCATTTCGATTTAATGCGCTTTTAAATGAGCCCCAATGAAGTTGACTTGGAAAGCCGGCGGTCTGCGCCTTGGAAAATTGCAAAAAGAAAACAAAGCAGTGACCAGAAAAAAAATGAAAATAATAAGAAAAGATAAATATTTTCTGTAGCTTAGTTCGTTTCTTGTTTGGCGAACGGAAAACTGGGTTAGAAGGCAGGAAAACCGCGATGGAAAAACTTTTTGGCCATTATAAATGAAAAGAAAAACGAAGCAGGCGTGGGTGGAACCCTGGCGAGATTGATTGATTGATTGATTGAGTAGACGATGCAGTCGATGGGAGGGAACCGCACTTAATTTATGCACCGGTGAGATCCCAGACCAAACCGACCGGTGTAGCCAGGAAATGCGTTGAATGGGAAGCTGCTGGCAGGCCAAGCGAGTCCGAATCGGAATCAAAATTCGTAGCCGAATCCTCTCAGCTCCAATTGCTCGACGATGGCTAAAACACTTTGGGCATTAATGAAATTAAACAAAGCATAACAAAATCGAAATCAAATACAGCAGCAGCAGCAGCAGCAGTGCGCGCCGGCAACAATTTCCACATCATTTTCAAATAAATCTCAGACACACGAAAACAATTCGTAATTCGAATGAAAACCTCTGGCGAACACGCAGTAGGAAAACCTCCGAAAACGGAAAAACGTCCAATGAAAAATTAGCAACAATTTCCAAGCGTTGCAATAGCAATAGCAACGACTGCATCGCCAACTTACATAATCAGCCAGACACCAACTATTTTGGCATCGTGTGAAGCCCCCCCAAAAACCAGCAGATATACACATATATACATATAAACTGCATGCCCACCCGTTTTGGCCAAATTTCAAATGGCCTGGGAGGTGGGCGTGTGCCTGCCAGGTGATGGCAATCAGCAATCTTAACGCCTTTTTGAGGTCTCTGCCAATTTGGCAAGCGCCATAGACTCGAATGGCATTTGATAATTAGACAATTTGGCCCACAGAAGTTAACCAAAAGCGACATTCCCCCCAATCAAGTTGGCCAATGATGCTGATATGGCCCAAAGACCCACAGCACAATGAAGTAGAGAAATGCGCGCAGAGTAAGGGGCGCGATAACAAATCAAGTGAAAGTTTTTATAGGCTGATGATGATGCTGATGCTGCTGCTCCACAAATGTTTGCTGCCAAGCAAAATCATTAACAATTAACATAAATAATAAATTAAAGTCATCGGTTCAAATGCATTATCAATGTGTCAAAGCAATGACCTGGCACATTGGAGCAAAGCTGTAAGACTTGGAGGGGAAAAACAGGCTGAGTTGGCCGGAGAAAGGTCGATTGAATGAGATTTACATGAAGATTTATGCACAACCGAGCTGAAAGCTCACTTAAAATATGGGCCATAGGTTTCTGAGGTTACATTCCGAAAGAAAGATGCAATATCTATCTAATCTATCTTCATTATGCGTACTAAAGCTACTAGAAATATTACACTTTCAACCAATACCACTTATCACCCTAAGTACTCTAAATCACCTTTTAATCCTAAATTCCAGACCGAAACCAATTGCGAGATGTACCGAGCGGTTATGGAGGAGGTGGCTCGCTTCTTTGAGCGATACCAGTTGCAGCAACAGCTCCAGCAGACCCAACGCAATGGAGAGCAGATTGCCCGCTCCAAGAGTCTGCATCATGTCCATGGAGTGGGCAACAGCTCCCTGCAGAGCGATGCCCGGGATGATGACGCCTCCAGTGGCGGATCCGCTTCATATCTACGCGCCCGGAGCAGCACCAATTTGATGTTGAATAAATCAATGCATGCCATGGATGAGGAGCACAATTACGAGACGATTGCACCAGCTGGAAGCTATAATGCCTTCAAGGATTTCACATGGTAAGCGGAGTTCAATAGCAGTGCTAATCATTTTCAAACAATTAATAACGAAATGTTTTCTCTCCGCCAAAGGCGTCGATCCCCGAAGAAGTCCGGAGGCAGTGGTGGTTGCAAGTCGCGTCTATCGGCTCCGGAGGTAGCCGAGGAAAAGCTTAATCAGGAGGCCTTTCGTTTGGCCAGAACCATAAGGAATCTTTTGCACACCTCGGAACAGCAACCAGATCTCACGCAGCCGCGCCACTCGCTCGCTTCCATTTCATCGCTGCCCTCGGGAAATCACCGTCTATGCAAGGGAAAAACCAGTTCGGTGATGACACTACTGACGCCACCATTGCACAATTCCACCAGCATCATGAGTGCCACACTGGAGACTCCGTCACCGGGCGGGAAATCAAATGCGGAACTCATCTTTCTGCGGGCCAACAACATGCGCGACTCGAGGCTATCGTTGCGCAGCTCCACCGACAGTTCGGTGCATTCCACCATCTCCTCGACGGCATCCTCCTCCTCGAAAGTGGAAACGGATGAGGAGACGCAGACACAGACCACCGCCAGCAACACAGCCATCAGCAATAGCAATAACAAACCCACCAGCAATAAACAGAGCGGTTCCAGTACCGAGGATGAGAGTGGCTTCAGTTCGATTAGCTCCTTTCACGATGTCGGCTTGCCCCTGAGTTCCACCTTGATGAATGGAAACCAGCGACGCCTGTCCATGTCCTCGGACAGCAGGAACTCCACACTAAAGTCCGGCTTAAATATGGTGGGTCTGCCCATGCAAAACCAGACTCAAGTTCAAGTACAGGTTCAAGCTCAGATATCCACCGCTCCATCGCCCTCGAAAACCTACCGCAATGCGAATCGCTACCAGCGCTTCTCCACTTTGTCCAACGAGGATGCAGCCGCTGTTTTATGGGTCTAGACGGGGGCATGATTCACTTTCAAAACCAGTTAATTTATTAACGTATTTCTAAAAAATTTGAGAATCTTTTCTAATATGGTTACGAAAACCGTGCTTTTTTATATTTTGTACGCCCCGTAGCTGTTTCGATTTGTTTTCTCTAGTGCCTCCGCTTAGTGTTTAATTGATCATTGGAATAGAGTGCATACATTTTCATTTTGTATGTTATTATTTTGTTTAAGTACCAAGCGCGCATTTCTATGTTAACAATATGTAAATTGATTTGTCTTAAGTTTTGCAGTATTTATAAATGAATAAAAATAATTTATATTAAAAAAAAAAACCAGCATAGTATACACACTTCCAGGTGTCATTGTCATTTCATTTCCTTCTTTTCTACAGGTTTTGTTTAGGTCTAAAAAAAATGTGCTAAAGTATTTTTGGTTAATAGTAAGCAATTCCCACTCGAATCGCGACAAAATTTGTGGAGAACACAGCAGTCAGCAAAAAAATTAAGGTTACCTCTTCGTATCGAAAAAAAAATCAAACCAACCAACAACATGGCCAGTGCACAAGTGCAAAGTCTTGATATAATTAAGCAGCAGGATCAGCAACATCAGCTGGAGAATATCAATAAGCATCATCATCATCACCACGAAGGTGTTCCACTGGAGTGCAACAGCCCAAAACCTATCGATGAAGAGATATACCAAGTCGAGTACAAGCATCCTTTGGAGCATGTGTGGACCCTGTGGTATTTGGAATACAATCGCTCCAAGCACTGGAAGGACATGCTGAACGAGATTACCGAGATTGATAGTGTGGAGACCTTCTGGAGCTTGTACCATACCATCAAGAGCCCAGCCGAGCTGAAGAATGGATGCGATTACGCCGTGTTCAAGAAGGGCATAAAGTACGAATGAATCATTGTACAATGTGAGATGCTAACTTAAATCCTCTACTCCCCAAGACCCATGTGGGAGGATGAAGCCAACATCAAGGGTGGTCGCTGGCTGGTCACCGTGAATAAGAGTGCCAAGGCGGAATTGGATCAAATTTGGCTGGACATTCTTCTGCTTATGGTAGGCCAAAATTTTGAATACTCCGACGAGATCTGCGGAGCTGTCATCAATATACGTAGCATGAGCAACAAAATCTGTAAGTTTATCAAAAGTTCTCCACATTGATAAAAGATGTATCTATTACAGCGGTTTGGACTGCCAACGGGAGCAACGAAATGGCCATTCTGGAGATCGGCCAGAAGATGAAGATACTCCTTCATTTGCAATCGCGTAATTTGCAGTACCAACTTCATTCCGATGCAATGTGCCAATTCAATTCGGGCGTCAAATCGGTTTATACACTCTGAAGGTGATTGTTTAGGTCCTCTACGTTAGTATATTTTTATTTTTGTACACCAGATTCGTAAGTGTGGAAGATAAGATTGGCTTAGTGTATATGAATATTTACTTGGAATTGCCCCTACAAAATTGTTCTGGAGACTAAATTAAAAATCTAACTTTCTATCCGCAACAATGGCATCTTTTGGGGTGAGGTTGAGGTAATTCGTTGCCTACTTTGCAGCTTCAAAGCTAAGAATTAAAAATGCTTTGATTTAAAAATGTTTTCCTTTAATCATTGTTCATATATTAACTTAAACATCTTCATGCTTTGAATGCCTTACGACTTAGGGTCGTAATTGCCTACTCAAGCAAAATCGTTGAGTTATAATCAATATGGTAAGGTAGGGTTTTTAAAAAATTTACTCAGTAAACATTCACAGCTTGTTGCGGTGTGGCGATCATCCGACCGAAACCCATTCGAATCGATCGTTCGGTGCGTGCGTGAATTCGATCCCTAGTCACTGCAATGAGTAGTTGGTTACATTTAGCGACGCGACACAATTATTCGGGCACGGGTACACATATGGAGAACTATTTACAAGTTAATCATGATCAATCGACAGCTCGGGCAAACGCTTCAACATTTCCGAGCCTTCCTATCGACATGTGCAACTTAACAATACATTTTACAATCTAAACAATATTGGACGCTTGATAATATGTTTCTGGTTGTGTTGTGAGATTTCGAATTCGAAGCTTGTATATGCACTCGGACATGGGCGACCAATGCCCAAGGAATAGCACTGCAAGCGAGTCTCTCTCCAAAGAGACTTCCAAAATGGAATACACAAATTGACTGTGGAATCATCATCATCAGCTCTAAATGCGGCCAACAACGGCCTTGTTTTTCCGCGTGGGTTGCACCGAAAGTGGCGGCACCACTAGCATCTCGGATTGTGTTGACGGGGAACTGCTTCGCATGCTTGCACAGTCCTCATCATCAACCTCCTACAAAAATATAATTATACATCAGTTTTTGTTCACTTCGATGCTGTAGTTGTACACACATTTATATTCGTGCAGCTGGCCAAACGCATCTGGGCCAATTGGGAGGCAGGTGTAAGAGAGTTGGTGCTGCCAAACGGCGAAGTCATCATCGTGGATACGGCCCGTTTCAGTTTGTTGGGCGTCTTGTTGAAGGAGAAAGCACGGCCCACCTAAAAGAACGAAAATTAGTATTTAAAAACAAAAAGTAAGGTAAAAACATTTTAAGAACCCACCTTGAGTCGCGTTTTGGCCGCCAGTTTAAAGGCTTTGCTGAGCGTGCTGACATTCACATCGCTTATGTCCACCTCCAGTTCCTGGGAGGTACGACAAATCAAAAGCTTGTCCTGCACAACAATAATAAAAACATAAATTCCAGAATATTAAACTATGTATGCTAACACTTACCGCATCAGTACGGCAGGTGTGCGCTGCAATCTGGTTGCACAATTTCTTTACGTAGACCGACTTATCCGTCTCCTCATCACTGATCGTAAACGTATAGAGCTTCTCCTTATCGCCTCGCAAGAGCAAACCAAAAGCTCTTGGACTATCCGAGATGTCAATCACTAGCCGGATCGTATTCAGGGATATCAGTTTGAGATGCTTATGCGTCTTGGCCGTGCTTGGCGACTTGGCAGTGTTGAATCCTTTAGAACGCCGCTTGCACAGCTCAATGGAATCGGAGAACAGGTACAGGACCAGGCTATCACCACGACCGCTCAGCGAATCGGAGAGCTCGTTCACCTCACACTTTAGGATAAAGCTGCGGTTGGAACTCACTAGATGCGCCGGACACCCTTCGATATCGTTGAATATATCGAAGATGGCCATGCGCGATTCTGTCCGCCTTTTGTCCTCGTTGATGTGCAGTGTCACCTGCTTGATGGCTTTCAGAGCCTCCTCCAAACGTCCGTGATCCGCATTGCCACTAGTCGTGTGTTTCAGGATATCATTTAGCAGCAGACTGATACTGGGCAGTCGCTGAACCGGACGGATCATCAGATCCTGAAGACCTTGGCGTCCGCACTCCGGTTTCGTTTGATTAATCTTCAGAAAGGCGTGGAAACGCGGATATTCCCGATCGCAGTACTGCAATTGCTCCTTCATCTGCTCGAAGAAGTTGACGTATGGTGGATACGCCTTTATCAGCTCGTCGCGATGTTGAATGATTATGTCTCCAATAAGACAATCCTCCCGCCAGTTAGCGTGCAACTTGCGCAGATGCTCCAGCATGCTTTGGTGTACCTCGTGGATAGGCAGGAAGTTGCCAAAGATCGTCTTGATCTCCGACTTATTGAGCAGCGGATCATTGGTTTCGGCCAACTCTTCCAACTTGTTTTTAAAAAGCTGAAAACGAGTAGAAAATAAATAAAACTGATAAAGGTAGCAAGTTACTCAACCTACATTCAGTATGGTGTCCAATATGCCCACGTAGTTGGACTCTGTGGTATAAAAGTCCATAAAGTGATTAAAGCGCATCGATTTCTTGGCTGGAGTGGCATCACTCGCCTCCGGCTCGGCATGCAGCAGCTTATCCGACTCCAGTTTATCCGGACTGGTGGTGCAATCGAACAAACTATTTGATACGGACAGTAGACCGGCATCCGAAACGGAGGATCGTCGTTTTCCGGAACCCAACGGAGTACCCTCCAGCTGGATGCGTTGCGAAAAACGCTTGCGTTTCCTTTTGTTAAAGCTAATGGGTAAGGAATCCCGACGATCTGTGTTCGGTGTATTCGTGATGCTATCCAAATACTAAAGTAAGATCAAAAATAATTCAATGTTAGTTTCAGCTGGTAAACAATTTAATAGTGATCCACTTACGTCGCCAAACAGATAGTCCATCTCATTGGCATAGCCATTCTGTATGGTATACCAGAACCAGTCTGATTTCAGGATATGCGTGTGATTATTCTTCGGCTCCGGCTTTGTCAATGTCGTGTGCTCGTCAACCACCTGAACGGAAGAGAAAATGGCAAATTAATATCGGTGATCCAACGTTTAGTGTGTGTAAAAGAGATGCGGAATGTGCTAGATCGCAAAAAAATGTTTTGTTTGCTGGCTAATTTAGATTATACGAAACGGAGTCAATCAAGCGTCTATATAGATGGTATATAGATAGATATAGCTCGGCACAGCAGCAGCAAGCACAATAAATTTTGAACACATTCATCAAATGCAAAAAGGCCAAACAAAACATTTTTATTTAGTGCACATTTTTGGCAGCACTTTGAAACGGCAAAGATCTTGGCGAACGAAACGAGGCAAAAGTGTGAAGCTACGGAAAATTAATGCAAATTGCTCTGCCCCGAGAACGAGTAACATTTGTGTAAATATTTGTTAGTCCATCAAGAAAATAATAATAATTCACCCAAATGCGAAGGAATCGCTCGTGCTAGACGGTTAAAGGTTTGCTCGATTTTATTCTCCTCTCCATTTATTGTTTCAATTTGTTTATCTACGCTGTTTTCTAGTTGGCATTTTTAACATTTATTCAAGCTGAACGAAAGTCTATAACCAGTGTGTGTGGGGTGTGTGTTTTGTGTGTGGCAAATAAATGCTATTCAAATACTTATTGTGCTGCTTTGTTTGGTTGTGTTTTTACTTCTTTGTATTTTGTGCGCTGGCCAGAAAAAAAAATTGAGTAGACCATAGGAAACCAAAGTTATTTACAGAAGAAATTCCAGGCACCGCACCAAATTAGATGTTATATGAGTTGTGACTTAAGCTACGGCATAACCATTAAATAACAATTAACAAAACATTTGGGATGGAAGGAGGCTGGATAATGGATGGCGGGAGGTTTGAGGGAAATCGCTTCGCACAGCAACTGAAAAAATGTTAAAAATGCTCGAACATATTTAATTCAACACAATAGAAACATGGAAGAGAGTGGATCAGATGATTAAAATACATCACAAAATCATACAATTGGTATTTGGGAATATCGCAAAAGATGGAAAATATCGCACATGAAAATCACTACACAAAACCTAAAAAAAAAATGTATATAAAATGTTTGTTTATAAATGCTTAATGTTTGATTGTATAAGGAAGCCTCCCGCTTTTTAAATGTTCTCCCACTTTAAATATTTTGCCGTTCCAAAGCGCGTCCTTTAATTTGAAAAGATCAATCGAAGAAAACACTTATGAATTTTAAAAGTACCATTGCCATGGGTTCTTCTATGGGCGCGGGGCTGTGACGCCTCGTTGTCGACTCTTCGGGAGTCTTAATTACTTGCACCGAGCTATGTACAGCAATCGAAGTCGATAGTATGGGAGATGACGATGATGATGATGGCATTGCAGGCATAACGGCAGCAGCACAGAAAGCGAATGTGTGGGTGGAGGCATCGTTGACATCCAAAGTGGCGGTGCAATTCGTATTCGGATTAGGATTCGGGGTGGGTGTGGATGGGTTAGTAAGGGTCAATGCGGAAACAACACCGGAGACGGGGCCGAAGAGTCGCTTGGCTGTTTTGGGCGTGGCCGTAGATCTGAGCTTGGGTGCTTTTGGCGTCTTGAAGCCACTGTCCAAAAGGGTGGTACATTCCGGAGTGCCCTCGACACCTCTGTCATGCCTGCGACTGCTGCTTCTTGTGATCCTGCCGCAAAAGCTGCGCAGCTTCTCCTTGACTGGCTTTCTGATGGAGTCATTTAGGGTTAAATTTATTGAGGAGGCTAGTGAGCAAATTGAATTATCGGCTGCCTCGCTTCCAATGAAACTGGATGCGTCCGCCACTGAACTCCTGCGCGGTCTTAAGGTTTTCATCAATGGTTCGGCAACAAAGCTAACAGATCGCCGAAGAGTCCTCGAAATTGATCCTGTGCGTATGAGTTTGGGTTTTTTCGTGCTCGCCGGCAGGGCAAAGGAATCCACTGACATCAGCGACACATTGTCGAAGCTTTCCCTCTTGCGCTTTAGATCATTCTCCGAAGGCGGCAGATCATCTGTCTCTAAGTCACACTCGTCAATAGCTTTTAAAATGGGTGAAATGTTCTGGGTGGTGCCCTCGAAGTCCAAAGCAATGCCATCCATTTCGGGTGAGCTAAGAGGCGTGGCAGCCTTTAAGCTAGTTCTTATTTTACTACTCTTTGGCGTGCTGGCTTGCACATCCTCCTCAACTTCCTGTTCTTTTAGAACCTCCTCGACCTTGGGTTTCTGCTCCTCCTCCTGGTCTTCTTCATCTGATTCAGGCAATTGGTCCTCTCTGTGGTTTATAATATCGGCCGCCTCCACAAACAGGCGCTCGTCAAAGTGTATGTCATCTTCGTCTTCAATGCCTTGCTTCTCTTTTTGCTCCTGGTCAATGTCCAATCTCATTCCATTGTCCGTTTCGGCGTGTGAGTAATCGATCTTTTTGATTTCCGCCTGCTCAGCCTTTCGCTGCTCTTCTTCGCCCGCCTGCGAAGCACTACTACTGCCTGGGATTTGGGATTCGGGTGGGTTAATTAGGGTGCTTGGGTTAGTATCTGTGCTAGTGCTAGTGCTTGTAAATACTGCGCCCGTATTGGGCATCACCTGGAAGACACACGGATTAGGATTTTGTGGGTGAGAAAATTAGCTGTTCGAAACAGCAAAAAAGCATGTACAATAAATAAATCCAGCATGCAAATTACAAATTCCAAACTACCCAAAAAGCTTGCATTTAGGCATTAAGTATTGAAAGGGCAGACTCACGACATGAGAGCACTCCGGATCATCGAGCTCGGCACAAACGCCTCCGTTTTCTAAAAGCACATCCACCATATGCTGATGCTCCTCCACAGGGAATCCAAAGAAGCAAATCTTTTGACCCTCGAATGCCTTCAGGCGATGCGTCTTGGTGAAGTTCTCTTGCGTGGCATCGAACTCCAGCGAATTACGATCCGCCCAAGCGGCAAACACCCAAGCAGGACGAACCACGGTCAACCGAAAGGTTTTGGCGTACCTAAAAAAAAAAGCACGCCAAGTTTTAAAACCTTTTGTATATGGTTTCATTGAATTAAGAACTCACTGGTACTTTTCGCCGCCACTGTGGTTGCAAATCAAATGCGTGGTCTTCGTGTTCAGGTCCTTCTTGATGCAGCCGCCCATCGAGTGAATGAGATTAACCAGCTTCGTCTGCAAAAAAAAAAATAAAATAATAATAATTCGCATATAAGTTACGAGAGAAGACTCCCAAATGGAGGCAGCCACCACTCACCAGCTCATCCTTCTTGCGTATGCCCGTAAAACAAGTGACCACGCCGCGCATCGCGTAATTGTAAATGGGCCGCGAGTTCTGGCCCAGTGTCTGTTTCATCTCGGCCGCGTACTTCAAAGCCGGCGGTCCCAGAATGCTGCAAGTGATATAAAGGGAGAGGCAATTAAATATTTATGTGGCACACTTTTGAGTTATGCAAGGCAATCTGGTTTTTATGTCCCAATTGACCTTGGTAGATGCACTTGTAGTTGCATTGGCAGTTGCCATAATTCAATTCGAATCGGTTGCGTATCGGTATCTTCCTTGCCCGATTGCATTCCGGACACAAAAATGTAAAAGAATGTGATTGTTCGGCGCTTTTCGCCTTACTGAACTTTGACTGAACTAAGGGCTCTTTTGTTTACCAAAACCGGACATCTGCAGCTGTTGTATAGCCAGCCAGTCAGTCAGCCAGCCCATCCTCAACCCATTCCGCATCCCAACTGGCACAAAGCCGGAAGTTCTTATAAACAAATCAATCGAGCGGAAGCTGACATGTCGAGCATTGTTTAAATGCACCAAGTGGGCGTAGGGGGATGTATTTATGATACATTAAATGTGTACACTTATTTATTTATGTGGCTCATGAAGGCGTAATTATAATTATGACTGAGGGGATGAATCGAAACAAATTTGCGATTCGTGCATTGAGTAATGCTTTTGATTTTGGGTAGAATTTATGAATGATTCTTCGAATTTGAATCTCTGGGGAGAGATATGCTTGGATAATACTCAAACCTGCTAAAGATTTAAACATTTAAAACATTTGAATGGGGCATTCTATTATTAGCAACAAATTAATTTTATGTCGATTTCAGTATTTTTCGTTTTTTTTTTTGCGAATTCCAACGATTTATATGATTGCTTAAAGCTTAAGTAGTTGCATATAAAATGTTGGATCATTTAAGGTATTCCATTTATAGGTATTATCCTTTTGTTTTCTTTTAATTGGTACACTTTATTTGTCAAAGTTCTTTAGAAAGTTAGCCTTAACTTTGATATCATGATGTTATCACAATAAGTTGCACACTTACAGTTTCCATCTTCCTTTTGCAGTTTTCTCCCCTGACTCCATTTTCACTTGATCTTTCACTTTCTTAGACTTTTCTGAGGTTAACTTCCTGTTTTTAGATCCACTTTCACTTCGTCTATTTTCCCGAGCCTGCTATCATATCAGTTTTCACTTGCATTTACACATTTCACCCACATTTCTGGCTGTTAGGTTCAGTTAACCTTACCAACAAAGGCAGATTTTCATTTCCATATGCTCAAATATTTGTCGCGGGCAAACGGAACGATTTTGCCTGATTCAGAGCACCAGAACGAGAGTATGAATAAGTTGAGACATCTAGCCGCGAGGAGCCGCGAGCGACAAGAGTTTATGATTCTATCCGGGCAACTAAACAAACACAACTGCCAGCCTCGTTGCTTGGGAAAATTATTGAATAAACGATGGGACCGCGGCGAGCGAATGGAGAATGGAAATAGAAAATGCCTGACATGCCAGGCGGTCCACCCTCTTGGCTCCTGTGCCGCTTTTCCCCCGGTTTTCCCCCACTTTGCAGCTTGTTCTCTCCTCATCACTTAATGTGGCACATAAGTGGCAAATGCTATACAGGCGTGATATTTTCCTATATTTCTTCTATAAGAACTGCAAACATCACTCTCAATGCGAGAATGTGCGATCTACACAGAAAGATATTTTAATCGATATTGAATAAGCCTCTTTTAATGTCAGAATATAAAAGAAGAATTTATAATTATCTCTAACAAGATCTTTAGCGCATTTTAGCCACTATTTTATTTCATATCCATATTCTTATTATCTACAAATTTATCTTATTTTTCTGTGTGTAGTAAAGAAAATAGAGGCGACAGTAAACAAAGAAATCAAGCGAGACAGGTGAAATGCAAAGAGAGTTGAGTCAACCAAATATTTAAGCAGCAGGCATCAAAGAAATGAAATTCCAAAGAACAATTCAATTTTTCGCATTGGGATCCAACAAGGAAAACCCAGGAAAATTCAGATGCTTAGTCAAAGCATAAAAATGCGCCGCGCGTGCTCGACACAACAATATTCATATGAGATGAATGCGATGGATGATCGGATTGAAGTGAATCGGGGGAACTGGGGGATCTGGGGGTTTTGGCCTCGGCAATGGATGACCTGCCATCTCCGGGTAGTGGCGATTCTTTTGTAAAGTGCGCCGATCTTTGACTGAACACGGGGCACTCGAACTTTGCGAGGGTCAAAACTATAGAACAGTCAATGACATGTCGTTCGCGAGCTCTTTTTCTCGTGCTGTCTCAATTAAATTGCCATATCAAAACTTATAAATTATATACTCGCTCGCAGATATACAATAAATATTTAAATATATGTAAACACTCCAGAGCGCAGAGCACATAAATGCCTCAATAAAAGCCATCAATTTGGATCTTTTTTCGCGATTTGTTATATTTTTTTTATGGCAGAAAATTTCCGTTTTTTCCCAAACGCTGCTTTCAACACTTTCGACTTGATTTGACATCGCTCGATCTGAAAATACACGAATTCCTATAGATTCTTGGCGCCAAGCGATTGTCGCAATGCCTCCACCTCCTCAAAATTTATTCAGATGAAACTTGGCCAATGGCACCACAGATTTTGCTTCCCAAGAGAAGTCCCAAAAAAAAAAATATTAAAACGATTCATTTTCAATTTCTTTAGAATAAATACTATTTGAAATTGTCATGCCAGCGTTTTATTTGTTTTCATTTTTGAAATTGATTTCATTCGCAGTTCGCTACGTCCCCAAAATAGGCAATGAATTGCTCCGAGACTTCCCCCATTATGCGAATGTATCGTTCCTATGAATCAGAATATATATACCCACTCATATTGGCCATGCCGTGGGAACACCGATTAACAAGATCTTTGTGGCATCATTTTGGGCGAGGTTAAGTGGCCGTTAAAGTGCCCTGGTCATTCATTTCACTTATCTGCGATTCCTGAGAAAAGCTCATTAAAATTCCTCTGTTTCCCTATGCATTTTGTGCATTTTTAATCAGAACTGCATTAGTTCAACGAAAGTAGAGCTAATTGCAATTTAATTGTAACTTGAAAAAATAAAATATATATTTGATGAAGCATGACTATAAACAGGATAATTCTATATTAATTTTAATGAATATTTTGGGATAAACTAAGATAACAACTTGGTCAAAACATTCCAAAGCCTTTGATGGATTATATAAACTTTAATGATCAACTTAAATACAGGTGCATTTAATAGTCACGATTTATTCATATCAGTTGACAAAAACAAACTGACAAAGTGCATATTTATTTAAAAAATAAACAAGCCGCGCTGCAAATAAACTTTCTACGTAGTTTTCCGGATGATAAACAAATTCCATATTTAATACCAGTTTATGTTTTTCTATAGGCTAAGACCAATTAAATTTATAGATGGAATACTACAATAAAAAAAATGTGAAACATGAAATATAATTAGCCCAGAGGAAAAACAACTTATGCGCACCTTAGCTTTGTTTTATTTTCCGCTCATTTGGCGAGCAGAAGAAAAAAAAAGTGATGAAAACCAAATACAAATTGCAATAACAAAAAGAACCGAAACATGAATGAAAATCTAGGAGATAAATAATAATAATTCTTAATGGGGGGAACAAAGCCACTTTTTGGCTCTTTTTCCCCCGTTTCGCATTTTCTTTGCCGTTTCCTTACAAGCAGAGCGTGTGTTGGGAAAACATGAAACGGAAAACAGACGCCCACCGGACCCCTCGAATTCATAACAACGTTAACGCACTAGGTGACCTCCAAAAAAGAGCTCGTAAATAAACGCTAACCAAAGTATGGCAAACTTATGGTTAATCACTAATGAGACAGGGCAAAGGTGGGTCCCCAAAAATAAAAATATTAAATCAATGGGTTTGATTTCGAATCAAAAAGCGTGTTTGTTATTTGAGGCTATTACTACGCAGCAGGCAAATTAATCAAGCGTGCAAAAAATCAAGAAACCAACCAATCCAAACCGGACCAAATAAAATACATATATCTATATGGAGCAAAAGAACAAACATTTGCGCAAGTTTCAAATTTGACAACAATTTGTAGAAAGTGAAAAGTGATTGCAAGCTTACGCCGGCAAGTCGAATTAAATATATACCCTTTCTGGTCATAATATCTATATTATATATTGAAGGGGAAGTGCCTAAAAATCTTTAGAAATATTATGCAAAAATATCCTTGGAGTGCCAACTAAATTTTGGTTTACAATCAGTTGATCAAGTAATAAACATAATTTTATATTATACAAACAAAATAGCACAGGTGTGCACATTTGCAATTGAAAATGCATTAAAGGCCATTGCTGAAAGATACTATTTCAAATGAGTTTATGGGCAATCGTAACTTTCTTTCCATGAAATCCACACAAAAGTGTAAACAAATCGAAATGTTTTGTGGCGAACTACACTGTTTACGCAATTTAAATACCCCGAGGAAGGGTATGGAATCGGAAGGAAGCGGGCAGAGGAGCCGTATGGTATATCTGGCGCATGGCTGACGCTGTCAATCTTGGAACTGGTGGCCAACGAGTGGATCCACATTGGGGCTCGTGGAGCGGAGGTAGGCAGTATACCCATGCGTGTGTCTCGATTTCAAACTCAATTTGCTGAGACTCAGCATGGCGATGTGATAATGGCTCTCGACTGGGCAGGCATCTCCTCTTCATAGCCAGAAAGAAAAGTGGGAAGGAGAAGGATGTGGGGGCGGACAGCTGGCCACATGTGACAGATTTGGTCTAAATTAAGCAGCCTTATTGTTCCTCAGCTTCTGGCCGAGTTATTATTAGTCCCAGTGACTAGTTGTAGTCGTACTCACCATTCCTTTTGCTTGTGTATCGCCTCGAAGCTGGCACCCTCGAAGTCGTCCAGCACGTAGAACGTTCGCCAGTCCGACGACTCCCCGAGGATGTCCAGACCCGTGTCCGACGTAACGATGGGCAGGCCAAAGGATTCGGCTGCCTGCAGCGTGTCCGCGTCCTGGCCGACGCCTCCCACCAGGCAGATGCGCGTGGGCAGCGTTGTTATGGACATCTCTGGATGGGGCGAAATGAATGGGGATAAGTCATTAGAAAATCAGAAACATGCATTCTGTGCTCTCAAAAATCAGAAATGGCCAATGGCATGGGGTTAAGTGCATGTCAGACGTAAATCAAGCCAATAAATGCCGGTCAAAAAGGGGTTTTTCCATTAAATCTTACATTATATAGATATATATTTAAATACTCTAGACTAACACAATATAAAAACCATAGCGAAAATTTAACATACATTATTCTTTGGCAAAAATACAGTATTTTTCCGTCTGCAATTTATTTACTTAAAATATTTGTGATTTATGAATGTTTCCCAACAAAATCAATTTTAACAAACTGTTAACAAAATAAATATTTTATTGGCAGCATAATTAATTACAGTTCGATATCCGTGTGACCCTTCAACAACCCATACACTACTTTCAACTCGCTTCTGTTTACAGGCGACTGGAGAAAAGATTTTGTTTGATTAATGGCTATTTTGTGGATTTGTTTGTTTATGCAATTGAGTGTGCTGAGGCAGGGGGGGAGGGGGTTAAGATCGAGGGAAAACTGTGCAAAATAAAACAAAGAAATGCGAGGAAACAGAGCAGAGCGACTAACCAAAATAGAACCCCTTGAGGATGTATAGTACACATGTACAGATCGAAGATGAAGAATGGAGGATGGCGGATGGCGGATGGGGGCCTGGTCAGCAGAAGCCGCAGCATTAAGCTGCCAAATTGCGAGCTGTTGACAACAATTTTAATTGTGCCGATTTCTTAGCCGCCGAAATGAAGCGACCTTCGTTATTGCCATAGTTTTTGACAGCCAGCGAAAGTAGAGTATGCGAAATGAGTGGGAATGGACTAGAGGATGGGGAATGTTTTCAAGTGCAAATCATTTACCCCCAATCGACATGGACACAACACATGGAGCAAGTGGAGACCACTGACGGCGGCCGGCTTTGTTGCATTAATTTTATCCAGAATTGTGCAGCTGTAACCGATGCCAATTGCATCTATATACATTTGTATCTGTATCTGGCGAGACATTCGCCACTTGTGCAATTGAACAAAGTCCAGGAAAATGCTGAGGAGGAACTACAGTTCGTGTCGTATTCTCATCTCTGACGTCTCGGAATTTTCAAATAGATATTCCAGATATGCATTCCCAAAAACAAGCGATAAACAATGCAATTTACCTAATGGAAATCGTGGGGATTTATGGACTAACGAAATGTTTATAAGGTAGGAATATCACTGGAATGTGGAATCCAATAAAACCATGGATACGGAATGTGCAGAATATGTAGAAGATTGATATGGTTATTAAAACGCATGAATGTCCACATCATTAAATGTGAGGAAAATTGTTTGATTTATTCACTTCGAGAGTCTTTTAGCGCTAAGAAGTCATATATGCTAATTCTGCGAATCATTTTTATGTGATTTTTATTAATGATGCATTCTAAGCTATTAAACGAAACATTTTGTAAAGTTTAATGCGCCTTATTATTTCCACGAATTGCTTGACTGACATTCAAATCAATATCACCCTAACACGACATCGAATGCTTTCCTCGGAAAGTGATATATTTATTTATGAAATACATAGTTATTTTTACTGTTCCTGCACCTTTCCCAGGTGTTTTTCGATGTCTGGCTGGATGGATGGATGATTCACGAAAGACTTTACCCTACTTAAGTTTCCCTCTGGCGAACATGTTGCTCTGGCTTTTGCGCATATTCAACCCTCGGAAACGAGTACCTGAAGGGGTTTATCTGGGAATCTTGAAATACCTGTAAAATCCTCGTACACCTGACACAAGGCGGCCTGTCGGAGCTTCGCCTGCTTGAGCTCCTCGTCGGCGGCATATGTGAAATAGGAGGCGGATTGTCGCTGAACCGTGACCACTTTGTTGCTCTTTTTGCCCAAATGGCTGCCAAAGTTGAACTGCACCAGCGGTAAGTGTAACATTTTGCTCGAGGATCCTCGAGGATCGGGCTCTAAAACATAACTAAATGCAAGACGAGCTCAGGCTGAGGGAAACCCTGAAATCCCATTTTGCATGGCCACAGGTGGTAGCTTCTTCGGCTCAAAGATGAAGAAGAAGAAGGTATGTAAGTGAGGTCAGGAGAAAAAGGTAAACGCAAAATTTCCGACTGTGAGAAAGTGCTGGTGGTCACAGGTGGCGGCCACCATTTTTCGCCATTCGGGAATTTCCTTCCTTTTTGCCCGAACAAAATCCGCTGTTGTTATTTATTTTCTGCTTTTCCTCGCTGGCTGCCTGCCAGGGAAACGATGAAAAACTAATTGAGTGGCATCTGAGAAATGAAAAGCCATCGGAAGAAGAGGGCTGTGTGTGTGGGTTTCTGGGCATTTAGCCACGCAGCGAAAAATGTCCTATGCGAAATCATGGTTAACTCAAAATGACAATAGACGATTTTTATTGAAATTCTGGTGTCTATTGCTTTTGACCTAGACCTAAAAGCATTTTTAAGTGACAATGAAATTGACTAAACAAATATTTTATGCAAAAAAATCGTGTTTTAAACCAAAGATAAACCAATAAAATCAACTAATTTCTCGCTGTGTAGCGGATTTTGTCAAACAGCAGAGCAGAGTCATCAAAGAAAAATCTTGTAATAAAATTACGTATGTATCCCGCGGAAGCCTTGACGTAGGCGAAGAGCAGATTCCGAAGGTCTGCGTGCCATGTAAAATGCCATTAGCATTGAGGGACGGAAAACACGGACTACAGGCTATATAGTCATAGTTGTATGGGCATGTGCGGCCTGTCAACATGTGTAAATGGAATACGAGGTAAGCGGCCAGCGGGGTAGGTAAATCACCCGGAAAGCAAGGATCAAGGATCCTGTGCAACAAGAGCAGGAAGAAGAAGGAGCGAAGAAGAGCCTGTCGAGCAGGATAAGATCTTCTCCTTACCTGGCGGCAAGTATCAGAGCAGAGCAGACAGAATAAGTACACAAAGATATCATGTGGAGTTGATTCCAAAAGTATCTATGTACATCTAAAGGCTAAATAACATCAAAGGCGAATTGATTTTATAACCTAACCAAATTATAAACTTTTAATTGATATATGCTTTATTTGCGCCTCAAATTCGGACACAATATACATTAAATGATAATTTTATTTGTTTATGCCGCGCGCTGGAAAAATTCCTGCCGTACAACATATTTACACGTATTTTTTAAGGCAATAACCTTTGAAATTGTGTGGTATTTGCAGTTACACGTTCTCGTTGCGGAAATCGTAGACTTATGGAAAGTATAACAATTTTAATTGCCTAGAAACAAATTTGCTTTTACTTAAAAATAAATGTTAATAATATAATAAGTACTTCATAGGAGAGCATTCTCTATCCCTCCAATACCTAAATCTATCTTTTTTAATTGTTTGCTTTTTTAAGATTCCATAAATTCTTGTCTACTTTATTTTATAGCTACAACTCCTTGGCTAAAAAAAGCTGAATTCGCATCTCTGATAACAGGAACTGATCGCTTAAATTGTTGTTGCTTGTCCTTTCTTTTTACTCTCACAACAGTTAGGGCGCCTCAGTTGTTGTTGTTGTTCTTGCTGTCGGTACAGTGTCGCCGAAGAGAGGGAGAGTGAGGGGAAATGATGATGAAGAGAGGGAAGCATTTCGCATTTATGCGATAAATATTTTCTACACCGAAATAAATTCAGAAAATAAGATTAAAATATCTGCGACACGATGCCGTTGCTTTTTTAGTCACACAAATACACACAAAGATGTACTTATAGTCGTTTTTATTTTATTTATTTTGCATTTGCTGGCAGCGACATTTTTTATGAGGATCTTTTGGCCCCGAATGTGGTTTTACCCCGCCCCGCCCCCTTTTGGACCAATACTTATGTGTTTTTTTTTTCTTTTTGGCGACATTGAAAAATGAAAAATTCTCTGGCCATTTCGAGCTGCCACGCCCCGCGGCAGCCTCCGCCGCCCTCTTTCGGTACTCACCGCACTTCGATTGCTCTTCAATGGTCTCCATTTCCATGGATCTTCTGCAGTTACTTTTTTAAGGCAAACAACTCGTGGAACATACACAAAAACACACACCAACAGAACTCGAAACACAATAAAACGAACGCACAAGGAGACAAATAATTCGTTTGTACTCGATTCGTTTACTTTCATTAACTGGACGCTGTTTTCATGCATTTAGCGCGCATCATTTCCATGTTTGTTTGTTTTTCCACTTTTTGTTACAATTTATTTGTTATTTAATTAA
Source organism: Drosophila mauritiana (assembly GCF_004382145.1). NCBI lineage: Eukaryota > Metazoa > Arthropoda > Insecta > Diptera > Drosophilidae > Drosophila > Drosophila mauritiana. The sequence goes on from NC_046669.1 coordinate 7,679,472, forward strand.
AAAGCGGCGGCTCACGCACACACACAAACACACAAGCACAGACGCGCATAGGCAGCGTCGCCCGGTTCTTCGTCCTTTTGTTAGCGATACCGCGTACCTGCTTAAGCAATTTAACCAACAAAATGATCAACAATGTAAGCGAATTGCGCTCAACGGCTGCGCGTCGGAATCACAAATCAAAACTCAACGGACAAACGCGTCTGTTTCGAATTTTTTTTCGCTGTAGTGTGCCGCGTAGTGTTACCGTCGGCAGGGCGCCAAGAAAAACGCGCAAATGTGGTGAACAAAATACCAGAATCAATCGCGCGAACTTATGGTCACACTTGCAAGGGGTCTTAAAATGATATTCAAGGTATTCCTTGTTATGCTAAATAACTAAATTACGCTACTATAGCTATAAAATACTTATAAACTTTAATTTATATACAACCGATTAGAACTGGTTTCTTTGTTTTCTTTGTTTAACTTGTTTTTGGCCTATTGATAGATTAAATTTGGTAATATCCTACTATTTGAACATGTTGCAGTTGTAGCCTCCAATCATATATTTCATGTAAGCTATATATGTATGCTTGCTCTTATATTTTATAAGTGCATGCCTAAAACTACTTGCTTTTTTCAGACATGTAAAGCCACAGTCTTGTGCTACTTCGTTTAAATATACGCGCTTGATAACAGCAAGTTGATCGATAAATACTGCTGGCCCAGTATCGATACCAGCGGCCAGCGTTGCCACTACGTCCGCACTTGTTGCTGTATCTTTACGCTCACGCACACTCGCACACAGCCATTACGTCAATATTTTTTTTTTTTTTTTTTTTAATTTTTTGTTATTTATTGAATCTTCCCTTTGTGTTAAGAGACTAACAATAAGTGTTCAAATCTTAATCTAACTTAATTAACTTTCACTTAGTGATAGTTTTTTTTTTTTTTTCATTAATGCCCTAATAAGTTTATTGCTGGGCTGGGAGGTCGTTGCGGTGCAGCCGGCTTTGACTGCATACTCGGATTAGTTTTCTTGCGAGGGGATTTGTATGGGTGATCAGCTTTTCGTTATACTTCGTTTTTTTCTCAGCTATTACTTCGATTACTAATTTGATTTTTAGGTCTCTGTGTATGTTTTCGTTTCGAAGGTACCACGGCGCTCCAGTGATAATTCTCAGAATTCTTGACTGTGCTCGCTGAATAATGTCTATGTTACTTCTGGATGCGTTGCCCCACAGCTCGGAGCCATAAGTCCAGATAGGTTTTAAGACGGAGTTGTATAGAAGAGCTTTGAACTCCAGACTAAGTGGAGAGCGAGCATTTATGAGCCAGTGGAGGTTCCTTGCTTTAAGTTTAAGATGTTTCGATTTGGCTTCTATATGTTTGCGCCAAGTGAGCCGCCTGTCCAGATGAACTCCCAGATATGTTACCTCGTCGGCTTGTGGAATGCATATGTTATTCAAGACCAGTGGTGGGCATGTTTGTTTGTTTAAGGTAAAGGTAACCTGCTTGCATTTTTGAACATTTATTGAAATTCTCCAGTCGGCAAGCCATCGTTCTACAGATGTTAAGTGTCGGGATAGGAGTGCCGTGGCTTTTATTGGGCATTTCGAGCGACTGAGTATCGCGGTATCATCAGCGAACGTGGAGGTTGTTAGATTGTAGTCTATGGGGAAATCCGCCGTATACAGGGTGTATAAGATTGGACCCAGTACACTGCCTTGCGGCACTCCAGCTTCGATTGCGCAATCGCGTGAAGTGCTTGTATCGCATCTTATTGCAAACACTCTGTTATATAGGTATGACTTCAGTAGCTTATGTGTGTTTTGGGGCAACAGCTTGATTATTTTAAACAAAAGTCCATCGAGCCACACTCTGTCAAATGCCTGCGCGACGTCTAGAAAAATGGCTGTGCAGTATTCTCGATGTTCAAAAGCAGTACGAATTTCTGACGTGATTCGGTTGACCTGTTCGATGGTTCCATGTTTTTCTCTAAAGCCAAATTGATGTGTTGGAAGTGTGTTGTTTATTCTAAGATGAGGGCTAATCCGAAGGAGTAGCATTTTTTCAAACAGCTTTGAAAGACATGTTAGTAAGCTTATCGGTCTATATGATGATGGCTGCGTTTTATCTTTTCCTGGCTTTGGAATCATTACTATGGTCGACTTTTTCCATTTTTGAGGGAAGTATCCAAGCTTGGCGATTGCGTTGAACAACAGGCAGATGTGAAGAATAGCACACTTTGGGAGTTCAATGAGCATTCTTGGAGTTATTAGGTCGTAGCCAGGCGATTTTCTTGGGTTCAGTTGCTCTTTGATAACCTTTGCTAGTTCACATGGTCGGAATTCAAAGGGTTCTTGAGGATCTAGATTGGCTGCTATTAAAGGAGGGAGAATAAATGTGTTGGTAGAGGGATTTGGTCGGAATACATTTTGTAAATGGTCAGCGAAAGCACTGGCTCTTTCTTCATCACTTCGAAACCAGGTGCCAGAGGGACTTCGGAGTGGCATAATTGGCGCTATTGGAGTCTTTAGGTTTCTGTGAGCTCTCCAAAGAGGGTACTTAGTGCTGGTGGGAGAGAGTTGCTCGATATATGAACGTTGGCTGTTTTTTTCCTCTTGTTTGAGAGCATTGGTAAGCCTGCGTGTGGCTATCTTAAGCATGTGCTTAGTAATTGGTGATCTATTAGACTGCCAATCCCTTCGTAGGCGTCGTTTATCTAATACCAGCCGCTCGATTTCGCGATTAGTTTTGATGTAGTTTGGTTTTGCATACGTCACTGGCGGGGTTGAAGCCTTTGCAGCCGAAACTAAAATGTTTTCAAGAGTTTCCGTTGACTTGTCTATATCCTCCTTTGTAGATAATGCCGTCGTTAGTTCTATGTGTGAACAGACATACTTTTGATACCTTGGCCAGTTTGTTCTAAAATTTGTGAGTCTATACGGTGGGGCGACGATGTGGGGGCGAGTTAGCATATTTAGAAAAACAGGTGAGTGATCTGATGATAAATCTGCTAGTGCTTCGGCGGTGACCATGTTGCGGGGGACATGTTTAGTAATTGCAAAATCGATCAGGTCTGGGATTTTTCTTGGGTCTGCTGGCCAGTATGTAGGCTTACCCGGGGATACATAGTCTAGCTTGTTTTCTGGCTTCGTAAGCGCATTGTACAATTGCTTACCCTTTGGCGACACAAGTCGAGATCCCCAATGGGTGTGCTTGGCGTTATAGTCACCCGCTGCGATGAACCTGTCACCTAGTGTGTTAAAGAATTCCATGAATTGATCCTCAGAGATTGGAAAGCGCGGTGGGCAGTAGACTGCGGCTAGAGTCGTTGAACCATTGTTGAGTTGTAAGGCTATGGACGTAGATTGTAAGTAGTTTTTGTCAAAATTGTTTAAGTGGTGGTGTTTTATGCGATTTCTGATGAGTATTCCAGTGCCTCCATGAGCTTTACCATCTGGATGATTTGTACCATAGAACAAGTATCCTGGTATATGAAAATTGTTTTTATTTGTGAGGTGCGTTTCTGATAGTAGCATTACGTCGATGTTTTTTTCGTAAATGAACTGTGTGAGCTCTTGTGTATGCCGTGAAACGCCATTTGCGTTCCACAGAGATATCCGTAGGGAAGCCATTATGGGGATTTTGAAGATACAAGAAGTTGAATCAGGATATTTTGGTTTTTCATGAGCTCTTGCAAAGTATTTTGCATGAACGTCATGAAGTCTTTCATGCTTTGCTGTAGGGATAGCATCATAGCTTCGATGCCACTTTGTTGTGTTTGTTGGATGTTTGTCGGTGTATGTTCGGAATGAGCAGTTCTTGTCGGTGGGGCGGGCACTTCTAGTCCGGATTTTAGGGCGCTAGCGAAAGAAATTGTTGGAGTAGTGCTTGGGACAGTTAGGGGTGGTTGAAAAATCGGTTGCGGAGAGTAGAAATTGACTTTGTTGTATGTATGTGCTGTGGCGATACGTTTGTTTAGGCGGCTCTTCAATTCTTTGTACACCACACAGCCTCTGTAGTTTGCAGTATGTTTTTCCCCGCAGTTACTGCATTTCTTCACAGACTTATCGTCCTTGTTTTTGGGGCAGTTTGCGGTAGTATGAGGTTCGCTACAGACAACACATACGGACTTAAGGGTGCAGTATGCCTTGGTGTGGCCGTATTCTTGGCAATTAGTACATTGAACTGGATTGATACGTTTGTGCGGCTCCTCCACGGTGATCCTCCGATGTAGCAAGTACTGTAAATTGTATATTGGGTGCACTTCGTTTTTCTTTAGTGCCTGGAGCTCTGGTTCGAGTTCTATTTTGAATAGTGGCTGCGGAACTTTGTCTTTGTTTAAAATATTAATAGCTGTCTTTGCAGAAAAGTTTTTGGCCTTCAGAGCCTCAATTATCTCAGCTGGTGTCACTGTTGCTTCAATGCCCTTAAGTACTACCTGTAGCCCTTTGCAACTTTTTAATTGGTATGTGTAGTAGTTTTTACCAGCATCATTTAGGTATTTAGTAACTATACGGTGGTCTGCTTCTGTTTGGATCTGTAGTTTTATTTCATGAATATTTCCTTTTTTAAGTGGGATAATGTGGAACTTGCTGTCACCAATCAAAGCAACGAGTTTATTTACAAGTGCATTTGTACTTTGTTCTCGTATGAAAATTGGTGGAGGCCTGGTCTTTTTTGGCTCCCCTACCGTTTTTTCGTTGGGTTGTTCGGTCGCAGAGTCAGCCAAGATAGCATATCGGTTTGAATTATTTACTGCAGAGTTTTCATTGCCGTTGTTGGTTCGATTGATTTTGGGTTGATTACCTGCCTTATTGTTTTGAGGGCTGAGCTTTCTCTTGATTTGGATGTAGCGATCCATGCCAGTCTGCACAGTCGAAATCGACTTCTGCTTTTGTTTTGATTCTTCTTTACGTGCATTATTGTTGTTGCAAACGGTCAGTGCTGCTGAATTATTTACAGCTGGCACAGCGATAATTAGTTGGGCCGCTGACGAAGTTGATGTTGTGGCAGTTGCCAGTGAGGTCACTGCACTCGTTATTGCAGTGTTACAGTTACCCGGGACGGTCGTTTGGCGCTGCGAGAGGAGCGGGGTAGGAGAGGCGGTCTCTTCGCTCCACGACTTGTGAGCCGAAGCAGGCAGAGAGGGAGAGCAAGAACGCGGTCTGTCGTTCGCTGAGGGCAAAAGTTTCGAGTTAGTTGAAGGTGAGGGTGCTCGATCACCGATTTGCGGTGAGACGAAAGAAAAGTATGCATTGTTGCGTTGTAAAGAGAGCCGGCGCTCGTCTTGTTCACATTGTCGCTGAGAACGTATGTCGTTTTGATTCATTGTTCTAAGTCCACATATAACAATTACCAGAACAATATGGAATAATTATTTATTTTAGTAAATAATTACTATAGTCAATAATTGTTAGTTGTGCAAACTGCACTTTACACTTTGTGTTTAACTTTCACTATACTGTTGTAGTTTTTAGAACTTGCTATTCGTAGCTTGAAAGAAACACGTCTCCACCCGAAGACGTCAATATGGCAAACAATCTGTCAAACGCGCAATTACAACAAACACAGCTCGCTCGCATTGACAGTTGGTCAATAGGCCCATCAAGGATTCGCTGAAGTGGTGAAGATAGCGCAGGACTGCAGCTGGCGAGGATTGGCAGAGGGTAATCCAGAGATCCGCACAAAATGCTGCCACAAACGCCGCCGCACGGATTGAAGGTGATGTCGGGAGCGGAGGAGAACCGACACTATCTGCGCGCCTTCATCCAGACGTACAGGGATCTGCCCGTGCTGTGGGACACATCGCTGCGGGACTACACCAATCGGGAGAAGCGGGCGGAGGCCTATCTGCGCCTGGTGCCCATATACCATTATCTCAAGCGGGACGCCACGGTGGAGGATGTGAAAAAGAAGATCAACACACTGCGCACGAACTACCGCAAGGAGCTGAAGGTGGTGGAGAGTGCCCTGCGATCGGGCAGCCTCCACAGTCCCCGCTGCTGGACCTTTCAGGAGCTGGACTTTCTGCGCAACTCGGAGAAGTTTCTAGCCGTCAATCCCGCCTTCAAGAACGAGCCCAACTTCGCCTTCGGCGAGAGCAGCAATTGTCCGAGTGCGTTTCTGGAGAGCCAGGGAGCAGGCCTCCATTATCCAGCACCACGCGCTGGTGGTCAGACGCCCAACATTTCCGAGATGTTTCACAAATCATTTGGACCTCCGCCACCGCCGCCGCCAGCAACCAACCATGTGGATTATGGGAGCAGCAAGCGAGCCAGGCAAACGCCGCCATGTACGGGGGCAGGAACCGGATCTAGTGGCGGTCCTGGGGCAACAGGCACCACACACAACACTGATGAGCTGCTCAACATAGCCTGCGAGTATTTGGCGGGCACATATCCGGAGGAGGAGTCCATCGCCCGCACCTGGACGCACAAACTGAAGCGACTGCCGCGCGAGCAGCGTCTTCTGGCCGAGCGCTTCATCAACGAGATTCTCTTCGAGGCCGAGTCCAACAATCTGCATCGCGGATCTGTGCAAATCAACAACAGCTTCGAGCCCTATGTTCGCTACGAAGAAACGCCAAATGGTCACGAGGAGCAGGACAAATCACAGAGCCCCAGCGTGCACACCTCCAGCGAATCCAAGCCCAATGTCTCGGGAGCGAGCGGAAGCGGGGGAGGAGGTGGACCACCTGGCAGCACCACCACCAGTGCGGGCATCAGGGAGTTCTAAGTTTAGTTTAGTTACTAAGTGTTAAGTTTTTATTGGCCGAGGGGTAAATGGCAAATGCGATTAATTTGGCTCAACAATGAAAATCAACAATAAATAAACCTGTAAATAATATTGAGATGACTCTGAAATGGATCAGTCCAGGCGATGGTAGTCGACCAGATTGCGGGTGAACCAGACGTAAGGCGATGCGCCAGCCAGGAAGAGACAGGCGCCGATCACAGGACGATGCAGGATCCAGGCCACTGCCGCAATGGTCAGAGCCAGCGAAAATGCGATGAGCAGGTTGCCCGTAACCGGGAACTGAGGATCGGGTGCCAAGGCCATCAATAGCGGCACTCGTACAACTGGAGGAAATATTACCATTTAGAACAGGAGATCTACTGTTTAGAAAATAGAGGACTTACAAAGAAGACGAAGGATTTTGGTGTTGCAAGTGACGCCGAAGAAGATCAGCAGCCAGCCGACAAAGCGCCACCACCAGGTGTGCAAAACCTGGGCACGAGCCTCCAACCGGAACACTTCCTGGACACTGAGCCCGCCGGGATAGACGAGCAGCACTGGAACGCCACGCGAGGTTATGTATGGCACCAGTTTGTTGCCCGACAGTTTGCCCACCACGCTGAACACCTCGCCCTCCATTCCCGCGAAGCTGAAGAGCAGGCGCAGGTCACCCACCTCTGGATTGAAAACATCATTGGTGTGATAATATATGCCCAGATGCAGCTTGACGCCACTGTCCTCTGGGCGAATGTCCGAAGTGAGCTCCTGGTAGTTGTTAAACTTCTCCTTCACCTCCGCACCCAGTTCATAGCGTCCAATGTAGACGGCATCCGCCACCTGAACGTGGCTTTCGATGGGAAAGTGACTGGGATTCGTGTGCCCGTGGCGGTTGTAGAAGTTTCGCGAGTCCACGATCTTATCCCGCCATTCCCGCGTGTAATAGTAGGTGCGGGAGTCCGACTGCGTCGTTCCCACGCTCTCGCCATAGTTGTGCTCGCTGTGGAGGTTTTGAAATTAGAGCTAGTTGGAACGTTGGAAACCAAAACCACTTACACCGTCTCCTCGACCCACTGGTACATTTGGACGCGCCGGCGGAGCTTCACCGCCAGCAGCTGAATGTTGTAGTCGGGTTCGGTGAGCGGTTCGCCCACGAGAATGGGTCCGGATAGGTGAACGATTCTGCCCTCGAGGCCCACCTCCTGCTCCTCCTCCGTGAAGCGCACCGAGTAGATGTCGGCGTGTGCCTCGTCCAGCGCCATCATGTTGTGCACGGCGCGTCCCTCGTTCCAGTAGAGCACTGTGCTCCCAGCCACGAAGAGGATCACACCGAAAAGAGCGATGGGCCAGTGGCTACGAAGTGTTTCGTTCAGAGATGCCATCGATTCGGGCGATCCTGGATGGATTTACCATCTGTGGAACGCTGGCTATAAATAATTTCCGACAACAGCTGATTGGACGCAGTGTGACCGGTTGGTGGCAGGGGTGAAAAGTTTCATTTCAGAATCATGTCCTGGATTTTCAGACTTTTTAAGCTCTCTGGTATATTTACCATTTTCCACATCGTATGTGTCATTTATTTTTGACTAGAGCGATTTTCAGCATGCGAGTAAATACCAGAAACTTTGTTGTATTTGGGGGAATCCCCGTACTTTAGAACTTAAAAAATAATTTAATTCGTTGTGCGAACGCAGTGGCAGTCATTCAGTCAATACACATCGTGCAAAGACAACTTCATATTAATCGTGCATACAAAAATGGATGGTGTAATTGCAATGAATCATGTGGTGGAATCCGACAAGGAGAAGAGGCAATTTAAACTGAAAATTATGGAGCTCGAGCACGAAATGAGGATGGAAAAGGATCCAGCTCGCGCCAAGATGATCGAGGAGCACATTGGGAAATTGAAAAAACTGGATGAGGAGAACCAAAAGCGGAACTTGGAAATTGCAAAGGTCAACGTAATGCTAATGACGTCGAATATGAAGTATAGAGTGGCTTCTAATATTATTAACAACTTTTAAATCCAAATTGCTTCCAATAGTGGATCCTGGTTAGGCAAAGCTGCTTGTAATTTTGATCAAAATGCATAATTTGTTAATTAATAAATTGCATGAATAAAATACATTTTTGTACACATTACTTGGTTAAATACTACACATTAGCATGGGATAGTCGATTTTCTCGACTATAGCATAGCAAAAGAGGGCGTGGAAATTCGTGGCGCCTATCTATAGAAATTGGCAAGCGAACAAATGGAAAAACATCAAGAACTGATCAAGAATTATTTACTTTATAAAGTCCATCTACCTGTTACATGCATAATTAAAAACAACGAAATTGGCATATCCTTTAAGTCTGTGATGTAAAGAGCGTTATAACATGAATATATTTTTTATGCAAGCTTTGAGGTTTTCCAAATGCGCACTTTGTCATTGCATTTAATACATTCTTTGTCAATTTTAAGAACAGACAAATTGGCAATCAAGTTATCAGTACATTCAAGTAATCAGTGTATATAATAAATAAACGGGTTGAATCATTTTATGAATCCGCACTTTAACAAGATAAGATGTATGTATGTATGTATATAAGCTTTTTTATGGGGCTCCCCTATTTTGAAGTCCAGTGTGCCCAACTAGTGAAAATACGTTAAAGTAGGTACTTAAGATCCGGTATTTCGGGCTTTGAAATTTGCAATTTTTATCGGCCGCTTTTAAATGAACAGTTTGAAAACCAAAATACCAAATTATTTTAAAGTGCTTTGGTTTTGTTTCATAAATCGTTTTTTAAAAATACCGAGTTAAGTATTCAATAACACTTACCAAAATAACGCTGTAATATTTGTTCTTCCCTAGATTCATATAATAACTTGAATGCATTTGCTATTTTATGAGTCTTTATTTACAGTAAATAATTTTCGACATTTTTTTAAATTTATTTTTTGTTATTATGATTTGCTTTTACAAGTCAAGCCAAAGCTAATACGTATGAATAATATATTAACTTTCGTTTTTCATGTCACGCCATTGCTAAACAGAAAATATCACTGAATATGCGCCATAAGAATTCTCTTTCAAAATAGCAGCGATGTAATTTTGTATGTGATGGAAAAGCATGAATTTTGGTCAGATTTGTTTTATTACTAAACATAGGCTTACGAAACAAATGAATAACAATCAAAGTAAAGGTTTAAAATTTTTAGCTAACGTTTAAAATTATTTAACAAAATAACTAAATATAAATTGCTCATCATGATCGCACTTTACAGTAAAATAAAAATAAAAATATAGATACACGAAATTAAGATTCTACTACATATTTGGACAAAGAATCACGCTGAAATTCCCTTGACAAGGCGCACTTTCTTATATCTGATTTAGATATATCTATATTTAAAAGTAAATGTGGTGTTGTCGTGTCTATGCAAAATACATAACTTGCTGCCAGGAGAGCGCATAAAATTTACAAATTTCAATCTTATTACACTCTATTTTAAATATATATAGTAGTATATATATGTATATTTGTATATACTTTGAAATATTTAGCTGGCTATCACTGACAAATAAATTTGCAGGTTTTCCTTTTTGGTTTAACTGAAGCAATAAGAATCAATTGGAGCAGCCTCACGGCTCAAATTTAAAAATTGTTTAACTAAATTATTTTATAGAACCCATTTTGTCATCGTGGTAGTTTTTAAGGTAGGTTAGTTAGATAAATACTAAAGTTTAAGGTAATCCTTTCGCTAGCCTGCAGTTGTGTAGTTGCACATCGAATTATAAGATAATACACGTATGCATTCATATAACTGCTATTAATATTCATTTGCACTTAGACCAAAGCATCGGTTTTAACGCTGACTAACGTGCCACACGATCAAGTAACTCTTATCGCCTCGATTCTCGATCGTTTGGTTTGGTTCCAGTTGAATACTGTTCTCCATGTCGTTATCGTCTGTAAAGAGTCCATTCATTTGCATTAGTTATTAAAGTTTTCAGCTGCTGTGCACAAAAATATCCTATGTGAAAGATGAATTAGTGCTGCAATGCCAGAGTAAAGGCTATATTACTAGACTTCGATCATTTACAAAGTTTATACAGGCCACACTACAGTTGGCAAAGTCTTTAGTTTCAAGTTTTAGTAAGCGTTTGGTGATCTTTGCACAAGTTGTTTATAGTTTGTACACAAGTCTTTTGGAAATAAGAGTACATTTCAATATTAATATAAATAAAATTAATTAAATTGTATTGTTAAGAAAATATAAAATACTTTAAAATTATTCATATACCCGATTTAAGAGTATTTTATAGGATTTCTACAAGTAGCCAACCCTGAACACAAAAATATGGTGACTATAGTTAATGTTTTGGACAAGGGACACCAATATATTAATTTCTGGTGCATGGTTTTTGTGCGAAAAAATAGTTTCACGTGCTTAGACCATAGATATATGTATAATGCTTCAGAACCGAAAGACCATTTAAAAATCAGTCTTTTAGCCTTGAAACGCACTGCGTGAGCAGTAAAACTGGTGCCGATTGGAACAGTAAGGAAAAACATAAATTAAATTAAAAGGGGGACTTGCGTAAACCTGCTTAGTGGGCTAGTTCAGATCAGGTCACGGCTGAGAGAAATGCTGCAATCCACTTGTTGGACCCACCATCCTGCTACAGATTGAACGTTCTAGGTGTGGGGCAGAAATCGCACAATTAAATCGCATTGAAGGCAAAACAAATCAAAACAAAACAAATTAGGTAAGGACACAAACAATTAAATAATCAAAAACTAAGCATTTAACAAAATAAAGAAAACTAAAAGAAGCAATGCAATCAAAATCAAAATCAAAAAGAAATCAAAGCTTACGTATCGACTTTCCAAACTATCAAGTGCGCTGCATTATCACTAGCATCAAACTTATCATGTCCTGCAGATGGGATGGAATATGGAATGGTTATACACGGCTCAGAGCTTCGCTGCCCAATCCGTTTCATCCGGCGGACTCGTTGGTGGCCACTTACTTATGCGAAAATCGATGTAGCCCTCGCCGCCGCACATGACCAGCATATCGGGTCGCTTGTTGGTGAAGGTCAGTCCACCATTGAGATTGGGCTGCTGCAGCATGGGCACCGATACGAAGAATTTGACCGCATCCCGGTGGCCGTGGAAGGAAAGTTGAGCGTTGGCCATGCAACAGAGCGGCATCTGACCATGGGGATCGGCTGTCAAAGGAAAAAATATACAAGTAATTAGCTCCGTAGGCTCTAAGACAAAGCGTTTTACATGACTTACATGATGACTTGGGCTGAACTTCGGCTAGCGGCACTGAGATGATCACGCCGTTACTGGTGCCGATCCACAGCCGGTTGCAGGACACCATTAGGGCGGTGATGCGGACGAAGCTAAAGCCCAGCTTGCCGGTGCCGAGCATCTTGGACACGTACGGCTCAATGTCCACGTCCTGCTTGTGCTCGAACGTGTGCGTGTTGTACAGCCGCAGCGTGGAGTCGAGTCTTGAATGAATTGAAAGCCATTTAGTTAGAAGCACTCAAACATGAAAGGTGAAGTTACACACCTGATCGATACCCAGACACCAGCTCCCGTGGCCGCCATCTGACGCACCTGGCTCTCCTTTCGCGGATGCGCGTCCAGCGAATGCACAATGTTGAGCGATACGGGGTCCACGATGAAGATCTTGTTGCGGTGAGCGGCCCAAATGCGCTCGCCAGCCACACAGAGGCAACGTATCGAATGGTTGCGATCACCGAGCGTCACCAGGTGATAGCTATTCAGATCCCATTGGCCGTCTGTCTGGCGGCGGAACACTGCCAGTTGGGCATTGGCCAGCGCCACAACGACCCTCGCCTCTACGTGTACAATCGCTAGCACAGCATCCGGCAGGAGAACTCGGTGCAGGCACTCGTGCCACCTTCCCACGCTGCTGTGCACGTACAGCCAGCCATCCTGGGCGCCCAGCCACATTGTGGGACCTACAGAGCTCATTGCCGGTTCATCACGATCCTTGGTCCCCAGTATGGGGTTCAGCGATTTGGTGGCAAACAATAGATTGCTGCTGCTGCTGTTATTGTTGTTGTTAGTCTGGTTGCCATCTGTGGACAATCGCTGGGGAGCTCCTGGCAGTGGCTGGCGTATTTTAATGGCCTCCACATTGCCAAGTGGCTCTTCGGCACTCACAGCCGGCAGCTGCTCGTTGGATTTCTCTGTGGCTTCCTTCGCCTCCTCCTCCTCCTGCTGTTGCTTCGCATTGCTGTTCTGCTCATCGTCCGACTTTGGTTTCACTCGCACAAACTCCACTTTGCCCAATAGCTCAGCACCCTCGCCCGGTCGCTGCAGCATCTCGCCCGCCTTGACCACTTCCGATTGCTCCAGCAAGGCGTAGTCGCTCTCCATCGCTCCTTGCACGGAGGCAATGCAAAGCAAATGCGACGCGCAGATGGGAAAGGCATCGAGCACAGTGGCCGATTGATTGGCATCTACCACACTGACTGTGCTGGCAGCATGTGTGCTTGTGCATATCCAAACGAACGAACTGAGTTGCGTCTCGGGCTCCAGCGTCTCCAGGCTGACCCTCGCCATCTGCCTGTCCAAAGCCTCCATGCTCTGATCCGCCGTGGGACTGGTTATCTCAGCTATCTTGAGCGTAGATTTTGGAGCATATGGTGAGTTGGCAGGTATCAGTGATTGCCCATTCTTTGTGAAGCCGCCGTGTAGGTTAACGCCTGCCGCACAAAACACCTTCATGTGGGGCGATGCCTCCGCCAGGGGATTACAATATACGGGTACCGGTACACCTCCTGAATGCCGGTTGGGATTCGCCTCCTGGCTGGCCTTGTTAATCGGCAGACTCCAACCGTAGGCATGCAGCCGCCCATCCTCCTTTTGGACATGGGCTCGTAGTTGGCGGTACTGTTCCCGCCTCCTTGCACTTATCCTCTCGGAACTGCCTTCCTCGGCATAGTCTTTCGGCATAATGAGTGCGTTGGCAAGACCAGCGCTGGCCGGATGCACGGGCGGCTGGCCGCTGGTTAGGGCCAGGCGATTGTCGCCACCTCCACTTCCTCGGCTAGGGGATCCATGGCTGTGGGCAGGGCTTCCTCCGCCGGTGTGACGAAACATCGGCCCCCCTCCGAGACCGTCCGCAACGCGTTCCGTTGGGCGGTTGGAGGGGCTGTCAGGGGATGAAAGGTTAACAAGTTAATATAGGGCATTCTGGGAGTTTTGTTTATACACTTACGTAAAAAGATTACTAAAGTACTTCCAAATGCTCTGCTTGGACTTTCTGTCTAAACTATCTACGGTACGCGAGGCGCGGAGTATTTCTGTAAGACGCACTGCCTCCTGCAGCTCCATTAAACGCTCCTTGTACTGATTGCGCTCCATTAGCACCATGGCCATTTCCACACGGGTGAATCTCTTGCGTTGTGCCAGCGGCACATCATTCTCCTCTTGCTCAGTGTCTAAAATGAGACATAAATGACGTAGTTATTACACGGAAACATTCCCTACATTTGGTAGAACATACTTTGCTGCTTGACCTGCTCCTTGGCCTTCTTCAGCTCATCCTCCAGCTCACTGATGCGCTGCCTCAACTTGGTCCTCGATTGTTGCATGGCATTGAGCTCCTCGCGCACGATTTCAACCTCTCCAGTGAGCTCATCCACTTTGACAATTAAATCATCCTTGACAATATTGAGCGCATTTCTGTAGGATGTGGAAAATGGTTATAATTGGTTTCTAGGAAATTGATTCCCTATTGGGGACATCATTAGTGACACTCACTTGGTGGCCAGCAGCTCATTGTTTTCCATGATAAGATTTTCAACCTCCTTGCCCATGCCTGAAAAATTTTTGAGAGCTTAATCAATAACTGGCAATTTGTATAGGGTTTTATTAACAAAACAAGTGTAAAAGCGTTTGGGAAGTTCAAGTGAAACTCAAGTGTAAGTAATGAAATTACAAATATATGTTACAAGTGAAATAAATGAGAATCAATGGTCATGGCAACCTCCACATATTGCATTCCTTAAAATAAAGAGAAAAATCCAGAACCATATCAAGAAATAAACTAAAAACTACCAAACTAATGGAGAAGCTAAAACCAAATGATATGGCAAAATCCAAACGAAGGTGGATGTTTCAAGTCCATCCAAGCACCAAAAATAAAGTAAAGATACATTTTTTCAAATGTTCAGCGATATCTACTTACGAGAGTAAGAGAGGGTAATGAATTAATTCTACTGGGAGCTACATTATGTATAGATATGTGGATGTTTGCAGGGCACTTTAGACTTACCAAAATAGTTGTCGTTAGCTTCAAAGGATCAATACAATGCAAATATAGTTGTTTTGTGGAGTGTGTTTAGTAATTGCGAGAGGAATTTGATATTTGTGTTGTGGGAGGAAACGAAATGGTTTGGATTTGGGCAAGTAGAATTCGGCATAAAAGAAAGAGAAATTTAATTAGAGTTGATGTTATAAAATTTTATTTTCTTTTTCTAAATTTGAATAAATGTTTCTAATTTGCTAATGCTCTTTAGCAGGCTGACACACTTTCGAGCTCATAATTTCCAACAGATATCACAAGGGAATACACACACAATACGCAGCTAGTATAGATCCTAAAATCTTTTGTCTTTTCTTTTTTTAACAGATTTTTCAGTCGAATCTCGCATGATATTTGATGTATTTACAGGTTATATAGATGAATCCATATATGTACGAATTATATGGCGCTTGTGGCTGAGTTTCTTGTACTTGTCTTTGCTCTTGCTGCTGTGGTTGATGGTCTTGAGTGCTTGAGTGGTACCTACCTGAGGACGCATACTCTCCAGGATGGACCCAGCTGCCTAAATGGTTCGGTCACAAGGAGTATAGTTCCACGAACGTGTAGCAATGTCGTGTTGGGCGGAGTTTATTGCACGGGCAGGCAAATCAAAAAGGAAGAAACGGGATATGGGCAATTAGTACAGCTTGATTAACTTGGGTTGGAGTTGAAAACTTCACGCTTTGAGTATCCTTTTACCCATCCCGGTTTGATTAACAACATTTATGGTGCAATAGAGTAGTCCCAATAACATTTGCCGAACATCTCACCTGTTACAATCTCATTCTCTTCACTCTCCTCGTTGTCCTGGAAGGACAGCTCTTGGTAGAGATTGTTATCCGAGCGCTGCTCCTTTTTGGTAGTCGAGCGACCAACTGGGGTGTGGGAGTTTGGATTGGGTTGTTCGGAGTTTCGGTGTTTTGTATTTAGTTGAGTTAACACAAAAATCAAAAGAAGAGAGGAAAAATTAGTACGGTCAGCGGATGAGTAAGTAAGCAGACGGTAGTTATTCTTAAAACACCAACTACACCTACCATTTGTGGGCACATTTGGCACAACGGGACTGCTGTCGGGACTCTGGGGCGAGGTGGCCTGGTGCTGCTGCTGCAGTGCATCGGTGACAGCTCCACGCTCCACCGTCCCACTGAGATTGTCCAGCTCGTTCTGCAGCGAGGGCGGACCAGAGTCATCCGACTGGCTGCCCACACTGCAAATGGTCTCCGTGTCCAGCATCACCGAATTCTCCAGCGAGGCGAAGCCATAGGAAACGGGTCCCGAGCTGCGAGCCACGGGATTCAGTCTCGCTCGGCTCACATCCATGCGTTCGGAGGCGGTGCTCATTTGGGAGTGCGTTGAGCCCATCAGCATCTTAGTGCGCTCCATGTAGTCCACATGGTTTTTGAACAGCTCTGTGTACCGCTCGTGCAGTTTGTTATATTCCTAAGTTATTCAAAACATTTCATGTCTGTACTAGGGTTTTAAATTATTGGGGTTCACCTTCTTGAGATCCGCCTCCCGCTCTTCCAAACGACTGGCGTGCTCCAGACTGTTCTTGTGCTTCAGTTCCAGCATTCGCACAATGCTCTCCACCGATTCCAGGCGCGTGGCTAGCTCCTTGTTCTCCTGCTCGGCCAGATCCTCGGCTTCCAATAGCTGGTGGCATATAATTTTATTGAATTTAAGGCAATGACTTGATAGGCTCCAACCAATTCGCTCACCTTCTGTTCGGACTGCTTGCGGGCGCTCTTTTCCCGCTCATATTGTGTCACCAGCTGCTCGTTGTCCTCACGCAGCAGCTCCACCTCCACGTCCTGCTCCTGATTGATGCGATAGGAGGCATCCAGGCACTCCAGCACGTTCACGAGCAACGGCATTAGGTTCTTCACCACATCCTCGTCATAGCGATTGATCATCCGCTCGAATTCCTGATAAATACTGCCCGCCAGTTGTTGGACCTGGAAGAGTAATTGCATCATTTGATTTGTGCTTCGTTTTTGGCGCATCAAAGGGACAACAAAGTGCAATTGATTAGTAGAGGTGGGACAAAAATCGTAGAAACCTTTACATAAATATAGGTTTAATTTGTTTAGGCTATTTCACTTTCATAGAGGGTTTTATTTACTGAAGAAGCAACATAATCACACAAACAGAGTATCAAGTAGAGATAGTAAGAAACATCCAATTAATGACTTCATTAAATCGTTTAACATAATTGCGGTTTGTGGCCGCAGTTCATGTGAATGAAAAACGCATGCATTTGGTTATAAAACAAAGTAAAGAAACTCGATTATTTCCGGCAAATTATAGAACCGAGAAAGGTTAAGGTTGACACCTTCCCAGCTTTTAATTGTTAGTTAAAAACAAACGAAAAGCGTGCAAAATGGTACTCAACTAAATGGTTTAAACAATTATGTATATATCGTGCATTTACGTATCGAGATGTGTGTAACAAAAAAAAAAAGATTATTGGAGAGAAAATAAATAGACCACAAACGAAAAATTTTGATAACTCACGATGCTGACAACCTGTTCATTCTGAAAGAGAAAGAAAAGAACAAAAACATGGTGTAAAGGACACATAAAAACAAAATTTTCAACAAATTGATTAAATGAAAAATGTGCAAATAAAACCCGTCTTATGAATAAGTGCATGATGAATGAGTGAGTTCGGTTCAGAATTATTTACGATAAATGTGTTAAATAAGATAATAAAATAAAAAAAAAACAGAAAAAATAACCATGCGATTGGACGATAAAAATGATTTTAATTGGAGTTAAATTTAGTTTTTAGGTTTTACACGGCATTTCTTGGCATTTACATTGAAAGAGACGGTAATTCTCTAATAAAAACCCGTCAACCGCCCAAGGTTGGGCATACCTAAAAGGCCAACTAGCTTAAGTATTCAAACATTTTTGGTCAGACTTGTTTCACAAATGGTTTCTGCGCTCGTTGGGCTAAAAAACAAGTTTTTATCGGCGTGTCAGCAATGCTTCCCGCTTGAACTCATTACTCAATTAACAGGTAGCTTATCAGCCGCCCATGTGCGCCGAGAACCATGAATTGGGGAACCTGATGAGCTCATTTCGGGGTGAGGATAGCGAAATAACACTTATATGAGTACGAAATTGCGAGGGAGGCCCCCTGATTTGATTTACATAGACCGATTAAAGCTAGCGAAGCTGATAAAGTGCAAAATCAATCGGGGAATTGGGGTGAAAATTAAAAATAAACAAGACTGCAGATGGGGCAGTTGGGGAATACATCATACTATATATATATGGAGTTTAGGGCTATAAAAATCGATAAGCTTTTATGGTGTCATACCATTTTATTAAACTGATTTTGAAAAAATAAATATACTTTATGGTTAAATGCAGTTAATTAAAAACACCAAAACTATAATTATTGTGTTTTATGTTCTAGAATTTCTTATCAGATAAGAGATGTTTAACCAAATTTATAACATGGTATTTATTTCTCTGCAGAATATTGCGTGAGGCGGTCATAAAATTTGAGGGCCAACTGACTGACTTTATTGATTTCTGGTCCCCGGCTTCTTACCCTTCTTTTGCTCTCTAACTCTCTTTTTCTACCCATTTTTGGCTGCTATTTTTCGCCAGCTTTAATGTCATTGACCACAGACGTCAGCTGATGCATAATAAACAATTGTTGGCTGCGTTTTTACATAATTTAAAAGGGTATATACACGAGAATGAAATACGAAGAGAGCAAGAATGATGTGCAAAGAAAGTATATTCTTGCGATTGTATTTCCGCTTGGAACACTTTTATAGCCTCATTATCTCGTGTTTGTGTTACTTGTACGATACGAGTGGGTCTGAAAGTGGATGGTAAGGAGCAGAGACCCAGAACAGATTAAACCTACTCATGGTGCGTTATCAAATTTAAGGGAGAATCAGAAACGCCCGTATGATTCAGTGAATAGTATAAATTAGTCAATGGTATCACAGGGAATTTTCCTGGCTATAAACTATCAATGGACTGCTATTGAAACTTGGTCAAGAAAAAAAAACCTTAAGTTTACAAATGGCCTTAAACGGTGAGCTTATACTATTCCCACTCCGAGTGATCTGGTTACTTATCAGTAGAACAAGATGAAAGATGCTTTTGTGTACCTTCTCCGACATGACCATGTTGTTGTCCTCGGTGCCGTAGACGGTTTCAGCTCCGGACTGTGGTCCTCCATTGTTGAGCAGTGCATCATCGTTGTCCATCATGATGAATGGTGTTTGGGTGGATCGGAGGATCCCTCTCTTTATAAAGGAGGTGTGCTCTCTTCTCTTTAGTGTGGGGGAGGGGCGGTAGGGTGCTGCACTTGACTAATTTTGATGGGTCGTACGTCACGCGTTAACCGTTATGCAGGCAATGGCTTTTCAACCCCACCAGAACAACAACAAGGTAGATGGGGGAGAAAAGAGGGAGAGAGAAAGAGAAAGACTCCCACACTCACGCACACACCACACACAGACACTTGATTTTCTATGATGATTTGTGAGATTATATTTATATTTTGAACAAATATCTATTATATTTGAATAAACTGCACTTTAGCTGGCTTCTGCGTGTCACTTTTTATTTGCGTTTTCGTTTTGCGCCCCTCTTTCTTCTCTTTCCCATCCATTCACAATATTTGATTGACTAGATTTCATCGTTTTTCGCGTTTGCTTTTCGCTGTATTTTCAGCAATGTTACTCGCGAATTTCACTGCCCACGCCTTCGCGGCCATCCGTTGCTTAGAATTGAGCACTAAATTTAAGCGAATCAGTGGTTTTTCACACCATTTTTGCAATAAATATTGAAACACTTTGCAGCGCAGCTACGATGTGTGGGTGTGGGTGTGACTGTGTAACCCGGAAAATACCAATCACCTAGCAGTGGCGAAGTGGTATTTTTAACTATGTGTTTTACGGTCTCACTTAAGTAATGTTTGGCAATTATTACATCGTATCTTACTAAAAGGAATCATATTTATTTCTAAAATTTTACGAATTTGCAAAGCTTAAATTTAGCAAGGTTTTAAGGCACTTGATTGAAAAACCGGCAACAAATATTTGAAAAAATACTAAGCCATTCACAATGGGGCTTCCAGCTGTTGAGCCAATCGTTATCGAAAAGTTTTGACTTGTTGGCTTGGTATTTTTTCGATAGCTTCAACGTCACGCCGTCCAGTTGCTGTTGTTGTTTTTAATAATTTCGCCTGGATTTCCATTTGTATAAATAAAAAATGGTTTTTGTTAAGAACTGGGATGATTTCGAGATTGCCGTCGAGAACATGTACTTGGCCAATCCACAGAACTGTCGACTTACCATGAAATACGTGCACTCCAAGGGCCACATTCTGCTAAAAATGACGGACAACGTTAAGGTTTGCACCCAATTCCATTATCAATGCAAAACGCATTTTTAAATTTGTACTTCATTAAACCACAGTGTGTGCAGTACAAAGCGGAGAACATGCCGGATCTGAGGAAAATCGAGAAGTTCACCAGCAACTTGGTGGGACACATGGCGTCCAAGGAATAGAACGCAGAAAAACAGAAACTTTTTGGCCACGGCGACACTTCTGCCCAGGAACAACAACAAAGATCATAGCACATGCATGAGCATGTGAATCGGCCCCAAATGCTGTTGTTACTTCGCCGGAGCAGGTGTGTGCGTGTGTGCCATCAACACCCGCATTGAATTTAGTTTTTAAGCGCCAAAAAAGCCGCCGAGTTCTTGACATTCGAATGTGGCTATCAGAGTAGCTGCTGCATTTAGCCTGCTTTTAAACGACATTTCATAAATGTCTGCTCTGTACACGTTGCGAATGAATTGCGGATGTCATCATCATCATCATTATACTCTTATGGTGGTGCAAATCCCCATCTGCAGTTAGCGGCGGCGGTGCAAAATGTTTTTCTTAAAGTTAACCATACGGTTTTGTATTTATTGTAAGAGTCAATCGGTCGTTCAACACATTTCCATGAAACGATCAGCATGAAATAAATCAAGGGAGAACTGAAAAATGCAACGAGACTAAGCAATCTTTTAATGTTTTTATTATTAATTTGGTTATTTGGTTTATAAAACCCATTTTATATACATTTAGAAGGTAATAGGTCATAGGTAATGCAAACAAACCATTCATATTTTTCACATAAAATAATATTTATAGTATTACTCACATTACCAGAAATGGATGTAATTTCTTTCGGAGCATATCAAAAGAATTTAATAATATTTCCAGCACAAGAAGAGGGAGTAGTTGGCATTTGGAGACGTTTTCCGAAGAACTCTTAATTGCCTAACCATTAAAGCGATTAAACAGCCCGAGCAAACAGTTAACAAGCCACCTGAAAGCAGGAGGAGGAACAGAGGAACCACCGATGGGAACTGGAAATGGACAGCGGAATGGGATGCTGGCTCACTTAATAATCCGAGAGCAAATATTGGTTATTTGCCTGCGAGAGGCACTCGAGTTTATTTGCCGCAGGAGATTGACAGCAGCCCGCCGCAAAAGATTGATGGAACGACTGGAACCGCTGGCCACTGGATTGGACAATTGGACACTCGGACATTGGGACACTGGACGATCGGTAGCCCACAAGTGTTTGCTGAGAATGCAGAATGCACTTCGTTTGAGGTGGGATCTATCTACATACCTGTCGAACGGCAGGCAACTCAGTAGCCACTTTGGATTAAGTCGAAGCGTTTGCTTGACCCACAGAGATCCGCTCGAGCGGACCTTTTGATCAGCCCTCCACCAACCCTACAGTTGCAGCTCAAGCGGACTCCATCTCACTTGGCCATTCGATTGAAGAAACCGTCAGTTTCCGGCAGCACTATGCATAGCTCCACGACAAGCTCATTTGGCTTCTGTTTGAAGGAGACGCAGATGATGACGTTGGCTGGTGGAGATCGCTGGCGATCCTCTGCCCAACCCATCGGATGTTTGTGTTTGCCCCGGGCTTTACTCGATTTTTTGTTTGGCTTTGTTTGTCCAGCGCATTGCATTGCAATCACAATCACTTTATGCGTTTTAAAAAGCTGGAGAAAGGAATGGGTATAAATTTAAGATGGTTTTATAATAATATATGATTAAACAATATGAATATCCCTTTTTAAAATTAATAATATAATTATTTTGACGGTGTGCAAGTATTGCTTTATACATGGGTTCTAATATTATAGTGGCTATATATAGATCTCCATTTCCAATCCTTCCAAGGGGCTTGCGAGTGCAATAAAAACCCCATAAATTTTATAGGCAGCCCCACAAGTTGCAGTTATCAAAATCAACAAATCAAAAGACAGAAACCACAACGAGCAATCTGTAACGCTTTCATATATACCCAGTACATACATATATGTGCATTGGAAAAACATATATTTTACAGAGGTGGTCAAAAGTATTTACACAACGAGCTTTTTTTTCAATTGTCAACTAATTGAAAAAAAAGCTCGTTGTGTAAATACTTTTGACCACCTCTGTATATAGATGGGCGATTGTTGGGGGGCCTGCTACTGGTGTTGGAAAATGGGGGTCGTAAACTGTAAGCATAGCAGCAACGGGAACGGTGGCAATAATTTCGATCTTTACAAGACGATAAAGCCCATGGTTTAATTAGGCCCCAGCGATTCTTGGCCGCCCGCCCTTCTCAAACTGTTGCGATAAACTTGACAAATAACATAAATACCTTTTTATTGCGGGTGGTTGGGATGTGGGGTCCACTCGGCGGGGGTTGCGGGTCTGATTGGGGGTGTCGGTGTCTCCGGGCGGTAAGGCCTTGTCAAATAGACCTACTAGTATTACGCGGACCAGGGCGGTACGTGCTTTTTACGACACCCACTGTGGCGTCAATTATAAAGATATTTAAGTACAGTTAGCATGCAATTAGACGGCCCACAGTTGACTCTATCGCCATGGTCAGACCGCCATGGCAATCCCACTGATTTAATATATAATATATATATGGTTTTATATGGTATCGGAACGGCGCGGCCATATAACTAAGTCCGCTTGATTGCCATAACTAGTTGGTCATATGACAATTAGTTGTAAATTAAGACCACCGATTTGTTGCACAATCTAAAACCGGCGCATGTTGAGGATTTTCTCTAAGACTAGAAGTAAAGCTATACAGATATGGATGCTCTTTCGAGGTGAGGAGTTTGATCTAAAGTTATATATCATAATGATAACTACTTCTACCAAAAGTTTTTTTCTACATTAGAAAAATTTGTATAGCCTGCTTTTTGGAACCTAAACATTTATTAAAACTATTTATTTGTATAAATGTTCTTTTGGTTATTCAAAATAATATCTATAGCCATCTTTATCTTTATCTATAGGATATCTATATTATTATTGTTTTTCCCATTTGAATGGATTAAATCGATTTAGCCCGCGAATTCCCTTTGATATTAGTCACACATTTCAGCCGCTTCGTCTTATAACTCGGTCAATAGCTTGGGTCAATAAAAAACTCATTAAAGGCAGGTATCATTGTCTCACAGCCCCCATGCCCCACCATCTCCCCCCTTTACCCCTTCCCCAAGGCAGGTGGGGGGCGGAGTTTGTTCACAACAAAGCGAAATTGAAACGCAAACCGACTAAAAGCTACTTGCCACCCCTTTTCCGCCCCCTTGGGCCGCTCTATTGACTCAAAACGGTAGCCGCTCAACAGTGGCTAATGGTCATAATTAAACGTGGCTTATTTGCATAAATCAAGTGGTGAGTTATGTTCACCTGGGCAGCGCGCTGAGGTGAGTGCCTATGGAGGCTTTGAAGGTGTTGCAGGTGAAGGGAAATCACTTTGAACGACTCCAAAAGAAGCCGCTTCGACTCCATTTTGTTTGGCATACCCTTCCCAAAAGGTATGTTAGCTTTGATAAAAAATAAACACAAAAAATGAATTGCAAAAATACACTCCACTTTCTACTTTATCAATAATTGAATCACTTTTTCTTGCTCATTAAGGAAGTTGGGCCATAAATTGCAAGTAATTTTTCAGTTTAGCTTGACGCACTCATAGAACTTTTGATTCATAATTATTACACGCAAACAATTCATAATTACACCCATGATTTCATTATCAATACAACAAAGTTTTCCAGTTAAATGTATCTGTAGGTGGCATAAAAGTATGCGTTGTCCGAACCGGAAGAACTTAACCTACGTCAATTCGGAATATATCATAATCATCAAAAGGCCACAATCAAGTTGAAGAGGTGACAGCATGTCTATAAGAAACTAAGTACTAAAATTATATCACTTTCATTATAATTGAATCACAAGGAGTTAGCCAGAAATTTCGCAGTGCCCTGGAATCGATGACAAAATATGAGTTATGTTCAGATACGGAAGCAATTGGCCACTCAAGTTTTCGGGACCCGGAGATTTGTCATGGGCCTCTCCTTAACAACCACATACTAACAATATCACCACACGATTCCAACTTATCGGGGTGCACAAATCAAACATATAGCAAAGGTGCGAGAGGGCGATTTCAAAACAGTTGATAAATGGCAATTGTTATTACTAATATACGATGGGCTTGGTAATGGCTTATTTATAGGGTTGGGTGCGCGAACTGGGTCTGCCTTTGGCCTGGTAAATCAACGTCTATGATTAGAGCTTAATACATCTTGATAAGGTCGCCATAAATGGAGGCAGCTCGGTTTGAACTCAAATTATTGATAAATCAAAAGTACCACTGCCTCGTCTTCTGGCCCATTCGCACTTGGCAACTCTCGATTAAGCCACCAATTTGGTTGATTACACCAGCTAATCGAGAGATTTGCCCGGTTCAAGTGGCTATTTCCGTGACTCCAGGCGGGTCAGGTTATCCGCGCTAACCCACGTTTAAATGTTTCCTCCCTAAATCAATTAAATTGATTAGCTAGCTGATCGAAAGATAATGGGTATTGCAAAGTATGACCACTTTAAGTTAATCTTGACTTTCGAATTCCAACAAAAAGTTTGCGAGAGCAGTTACCTTAACTTACTTTAACCGTCAGTTACAGTTTTACAATCTACCGGAAACCTAAATTCAATTTAACCGTTAGTTAGTTACCGGAAATGATAATTTTCATACCCGTTTCTGAAGGATTTACGCGCTTTAAATCGCGTTTTCAAGACTCCTCCGCAAAGTTCAAGACTCCGGCGTCTCTTTAACCGCATCTGTGTTTACCCATTAGCGTTTTTCGGGCTGGCAGCTTAAAATGTTTACTCGGCTCGCCGACGAAGACGCTGATGGTTTTCGGGGAGGGGGGAATCTGAGGGAGGGGCATACCAAGGTATACAATCGTCTGCTTTTTTTTGGCATATTTGTTTACTTTCGAATTATTTCGTTTTTGGCAAAATGTTAAATACGCAATGCGTAAGTAAGGTAGTCGATGCGTTGAGAGGGGGGGTGTGGCACAGACATCTTGAAAGCTAGGTGGCGCCATCATAAATTCACAGAAATTCCCTTTTAATGGAGATTAATACGTTGGTCGTTTGTCCCGCGGCGCCTCTTATTCATTTAAGTCCGGATCTCCGGCGATTTATTGACTTTGCTAAATGTTTTTGAAAAACTTTTCATATTTGCCCAGTTTTCATTGCATTGTTTTTGGCCATTTGTCTATGGCCAAGCGGCTAATTAGGAACGTGGGAATGTCTAAGGGCAATCGCATATTTTCGACGACTACGTGACATTTTGGGATGAGTGGAGTGATTGGGAATGCTTTACATCGAATAAGAAATAAAAATGCCATATTTATTTATTCTTCACTTTTTGGTCTAAGAGAAATTCACAAGTAATTGCCATTCTTCAGTACATAATATTTACAACAGATTTCTTCTCAAGAGCTTCGAAATTTTCGCCCCAGACGGTCTCAAGTTTGGCAATCTATTGCTCCAATCACACCTCTCCAGATTAATTGAACCCTTCTGACGCATTTGAATAAAATTCACAATTGGCTGTCGGATTCGGTTTAAATGATTTACAACACCCCTGCTCGAAGCCTTTGGCCCATTGAGCTGTCATCTAAGCAGGAATGGCCTGTTTTTATTACCACAAATCAACCAGACCGAATAAAACGATTAGGAAAGGGTGATGAAGTGAGTGGGTTTCAGTGTGAAAGAAAGAAACTTTGATATTTTGTCAAACGTTTATGGGCAAATCAATCAATTTCAATGCAATTTCAATTAGGCCAAGATAAGCGCTAAGGAGGCAGAGGCGTCCAATCCAATCAAATGGGCCAATGGTCGCTATCAGTTCGATTGTGTGTGTGTTCAATAAACAATTTTAATATTTTTAATTATGAAAACAAGTTGATTATATAAATTAAATCGCTGCGCCGTCAGCGATTAGATTACGACACTTCTTCCAAACTTCAAATTCTTAACTTTTCGAGTGATGTGACGACCATTTAAGCGGCTTTAAACAAATTTTTATAATTTTTCCATCTTCATAAATATCAGGGGTAGCAGAAGTGCGGAGGGCGCGACGTCTGATAAGGGATTTTGAATTAATTGAAAATTGATTATTAGCGATATATGAGCAGCGGCCAGATAAGAAAGTCCGAAATTGAAGGCAGCTGAGATAAGCGATTCGAAACGATTCGATTCCTTTCATTTCGAACACTCTTTCATAATTGAAAATTAATCCATCATAATAGACGTCAGCGCAGAAATTAAAACTTAAGTACGAAGAAGGGTCTTTCGAACCCTCAAGAAAATCACCGGAGAAAGAGAACAAATAAAATATGAATTGATAAGCGGAGATAGTAAATTATGTGGCCGCAAACAAGACCAAAAAAAGGTAAGGCAAATAGGCCGAAAATGAAAAAAAAAAATATATATCCGTATATTTTATAAATACAAATGAATTGATATTGTATGCAGGATGGCAGAGGAGCCATCATTATCTGGCAATTGAATGCACTTATGCAAACAATTACAAACTGGCAGGCAAACAGCAGTGCCGTGTATCTGTATCTCAGCCCGAGTATCTGATCAAATAAGGAGCACAAATCAAAATGCGATTTTCGTGCGTCCTTCTTATCGGAAAGTGCACGTTTACCTTTCGCTTCCAATCGTCTGGCGCTTCATCGCACTCACTATATGGTCCCATATTTATATACATATATGTACATACATACATATATATGGTACATATCAGGAAGTACTCCCTGCAGAGGTTAAAAAACTGCGATGTCGCAACGGCAGCTAAATGTATCTCAACTGTGTGCAAACAGAAGCACCCATTCCACTCCAATCCACTCCACTCCAAACACCTCGACTTGGTTGGGTTTTGGTTTCGGTTTTGGCTCTGGTTTTCGGTCTGCAACGGCTTGGAAATTTGTTTGCGCTGTGGCTAATGAGGCAGTCCAATGCAGATACAGAAGCTATAAACATATACACAAGATATAGATACAGATACAGATAAAGATATCGCGTTCATGTTGCTTTAAGATTGCGTGATTACTGAGATAAACTTAAACTGCAATCGTTTAGCAAGGGTTGTTGCACATGTATAGGAACTTTTTATTTTGTAAATAGAAATATGTTTTCATAAGTACTTAAAAGAACTTATATATTACGAATTTTTAAATAATTAACAAAACAACATACTTAGAATCCGGAAAGTAAGTTCATTCAAAAATACCTCACTACCTTCTGTACCTCTTTAAATCTTATTTTCATCAGCACTATCAGCAAGATTTATGATGACCGAAAATCATTGATTGTTATCAAACGGCCCTAAAACCTTAAAGCGCTAATCTTCGCCGAGCGGAAACTAAATGGTATTCTAACGTGGTCTAATGAAAATAATAATTTGCAATCGTTCAGCAAACAATTTCCTCTCTAAACCCCACACCAAGGATTATCAGGTGGCGGTATTATCTCATTAATGATTCCCATAATTCTGACGGTTTATATATACCAATTAAAAATAATAATGAAATACGAGGAAGGGTAAAACTGAAATGAGTTTATCAGTTTTTAATAAGTTTGCTTCGTTGGCGAGCCAATAACAAAAGCAAATCAATTCGCGCACTTAATGAAAAAACACAACTCAATTATAAACTTTATCAGTGGTATTTGGGGCGGAGTTTTTGGGGTGGGCTCTTTCCTGGACTCGCAGTCATTTTCTCAATGCGAAAATGCCATTAAAAATTGCGTGTAAATAAATGAAATTTACTTTTTACATCGCCATATTATAAAAAATATTTATTTCACTTGATTTACAATGACGTGTTTGTTTCGTTCAGCATGATAAAACGAATGAAATTATAGAAAAATCAGCAGTTGAGTTCTACGAGTCTGTAAATTAGTTAGGAAACATTCAATTTGCAATCAAAAAGTAAACATTTTAATTGACCTCCTTAGAAAATGTGGCAATCATTTAGTAATCATTGGGGTCAGGCAACGATGACCCGTCTGGGTTTGTTTAAAACATTGCACGAAAAGAAGAAAATCCAGACGAAACCAAGAGCTCTGGGTGGGTGGAAAAAAATGCAAATAATAAATATCAAAGTGCAGTAATAATTTGCATTCACACATTTACATTTGTATAGTGAACTCGCTGTGCCCACAACTCTGTCAACATAATGAGCCAGCCAATTGGAATGGCAGCCACTTTGTAGATACAACTGGACGAAGTATCCGTATCTGTGTATCTTTGTAGCTGCTGAAATGTAAAAATTATTTATTGATAACGCAATTTAATGCCAATTATTTGCACATCAATATTTGCTCAATTATCAACTGCAACTCACTTGGGTGCGGTTGTGATGTTGTGATTAATGAGCAGATCCCATGATGATGATGATGATGAAGGGTGCCTTGGTTTGTTTTTCACTTTTTTGCGGTTATTGTTTAAAAAATGTTTTGAAAAGTCTTTGCCCTTTTTGATGTATCTGTATGGGGGGATAGAAAACAAGTGCCAAAGTCAACTCAATCAACCCTCCGCCTTCATCCCTTTTTGCCAACCTTGCAACTTCTGTTTACTTAGCTAACTAAGGCGCTGGAAATCTGTTGAAATTTTCTGGCATTATTGTTCACTTATCGGCTGAATTAACACGACGTAAAGGGAGAAATGGCAGGTCAGGATATGTGCTACCCATCTCTTTCATACTCGGTTCATCCCTCTCTTTCAGTTCTATATGCTGACCGCATCAGTTAAATTGCAGCAGCATATGTGACGATTTATTTTTATTGGCGATTTCTATTAGTGATATTTGCTGGCAAATTTAACGCCTGATTAGGCTAATATGTCAGAAAATTTATCATTGATCCAAAACAGAATTTATGGGGTTGCTACTGCAAATTTATGGCAGTATTTTTGGATCTAAGAAAGGGTTTATAAATTTGATTTTCCATTGAAAAAAATATTTATTTTGATTGGTAGTTCTCCGTATTTTGTTTTGTGATTAAAAAAATTGATTTCAATATTTATTTGGCTTACAAAAATAGTAATGTGCATATTAATGTAGATAACACTATTAAATTTGATATCTTACGATTAGTGGCCTTGTCTTCTGCGTCTATAAACCATTTTCCGCAGGGACATGTCTTATTTTCCATCAACGATGACCAAATCGCCCGACTGCACATATGACAACGTACATTACTCTCAGTATCTGCACCTTTTCGTTTGAGCTTTTGGCATCCCATTTCCGGTGACCAGAAACAGCAATACCCGAGTATTGGCCCTTTAAGTTGGCCACTTTTAAGTAATATGAAAGTATTATGGCTAAGCTACTCACTTTCTTTTACAAAACCCATTCCGGCTGGCAGGCAAGTCTGTAGAAATGGCGGTAATTTGGAAGAATTTACATGGGGATCCAACTTCCGGGCATCAACTTCGAATTCACAACTCCATCCGGTTGTCGTAACGTCGCAATCCCGGTTTATCTTCGAACAATTCGCACATAGCATTTTTTCATAGAAACTGTGGACGGTGGTGGTATAAGCGGCTATAATCCAAAAAAGTTTTCCAAACATATCGGATACCAAATGTGTGTGTTTCTTCAAGGGCTGCTGGGATCGTAAAAATAGTATATACAACTAAAAAGTGAAAATTTGAAAAATTAAAGTTTTTGGAATCAAACGAATTTGTAATATTTCCAATTATCACTTAAGCTAACTTAAATCAAGTTTACCCATAATGCTCTTTTTTACAATATTTTAGCTCTAATTGCATATTTACGCAACCATTTCCCCTAAAATCAAAATGAAATCAGATAAACAAAATGCGAACTAAAAACCGAAAACCAATCCAAAACCCCACACTTTCCACATAAAATCCCCACACTTTCGAACCAACCAAAGCCCCAATCCCATCTCTTTACCCTTCGACTCGCTCTTTGTTTGTGTTGTTATATAAAATAAACTATTCCGGAATAACACAAATCATACTTGGGGGCCAGAACGAACGAGGCTGGACCATTGCCAGGTCATGTTCCAGGTTTCCCCCCTCGGTCACCACCCATAAATGTTAGTTAACTGCACGTGGATGAGTAGATAAATATGGTATAATGAAAATAAAATAAGAACCAGATAGATAGAAACTTGGAGGAGGGTACGCGGGGCGATTGAAACAACAGCAATCAGTCGTCATTGCAGACATCGCACTAATTTTGAGTTAGTTGTTGGGAAAACATTTTCGGCTTGAGTTTGGGTTTTCCGGAAAATGGGGAGTGAGTCCGGACTTCATTTTTGTACGTGGGCAAGGAAAATACACTTTGGCACGTTTCTTGTTAGCGAACAGTTTGCCCCATTCCCTGGACTCACTTAACTCTTTTCCTGTCTGGACATTGCATTATATATGTATGTACCATATATTATGGGTTCTATTTATTTGGGTTCTAAGGTCTGCGCCTTTTCAACTTCTTTGTCTTTCTGCCAGGAAAGTTGTAGTTTTAATTGGAAATTATAAAAATATGTTTATCTTTAATATAAGATTAAAGTAAACCAGAAAACTAAAGTAACCATCCCTAGTTAAGAGAAATCCTGAGAGAAATCCGTCTATTTAATCTGCCCAATATCAAGTTATCAAGGTAAAAATCGATTGTATCTCAAATCGTGAGCATAGCCTATGTTAATGTATTCCATAGACTTCCATTCGATTTGATGTCCTTTGCTGTCGCATTCAATCCATTTATAGCCACACGCCATCTTCTTAACTCTGAGCCACTTGGCCGCCATTCATGTCCACTTAGTAATCCATCAAGGGAACATTAAAATCGTCTCATCTGGCTGAGCGTGGGTCGTAAAGAAAATGCATTATATGGGCATTACGGCGGTAGCGCCAAACTGCCAACCGAGTTATAAAAGCGCCATGACACGAGACGTTTATCGTTATCGAGATTATTGATTTCTGGCCGGGCTTAAAGCTGCCTTTTGGCCGTTTTGAAGTGTGTGCGTGGATCGCTGCTCGTCGAGTGGCTTAATTGCTGGCCTAATCATCTGCCAGACTTCCTATAACCTATTGCCCCTCCTCCACACCCCCACTCCCTTTGGCAGCCATTAAGGACCTTTTGAGCCTCCGAGCACTCCCACTTTCCACTCTCCACTCCCCACTCCAGTTGATTATGAAGATTCTTTCGTCTTTTGCCTGCTGAACTTGCTAGTTGCTCAACACTCCATAATGATGGCAATTATAGCCTCGTTTTTCCAACAATTTATATGAAATTTGCTGCTCCCAAGCTCACCCCCTCTGTCCCTAGCCTCTCTTTCTCTCCAAAGCCACGCCCCTTCGATGGACATTTTCAGCCACTTAGCCACGCCCCATGCCATCAGGCTGTCTCTGTCGCGCTTCCGTGTTTACTGCCAGATACTCCATCTTGAAAGCGTGTTTCCAGAGAGCGAGAGAGAGGAGCAGAGCGGTACTGATTGCACCACCGTCGCTGCTTCATACTGGCATTGCGTATCGCGTATATGATACCACGTTTGGCTACCAGCAGCGCACAGTCGTTAATGAGCGCTCGTCGAGTTCGCTTCGCAGGAAATCACAGCTCGCGTTCGCACGCGTGTTCGTAAAATCGTCGTTTTCGAAACGTGTTGGAAAGTGTTTCGAAATTTTGAGAATATATATATTCGAAAGAGTATAGAAACTGAACTTTGGTGAACCGAGTGAAGCATGTCCAGTGCACAAGTGTCGCAACAGCCGCTTCCTCCGCCGCTGACCGCCAGCAATAGCACCTCAATGCCGTCGCAATTGCTACTTAGCCACATTCAGCACCACAGCAGCAGTCTGCACCATCAGCGCAGCCACCAGCGATCTTCGCCACCTGCCCAGGACTACGATCAGGGCAGCAATCAATCCACACTCTCGCCCAGATCCCAGATAACACCCAGCCCGCCGGCAGCCAGTCCCACGCATTCGGCGGCCACCACAGGATCACCAGTTAGCACCTATACGCCGGCCTTGAGTCCCGGTGGTGCACAGGATAGCAGTCAAACGGAGAGTGGTCAGAATTCACAGATGCCCCTGCTAGTGGCTCCCCTGCCCGTGGGCACTGGTCCGCCACATTCACAACCACCGCCGCCGCATCCTCGTCTCTATGTGGAGGGTTTCCCGCCACCGCATCACATTCCGCATCCACATCCCGCCCTGGGCGCCTATCCCCTGCCACGACTGCCTCTTATGCTACCGGCAAATCCACCAGGTGTGCCATCTGGAGCAGCTGCACCACCGCCCGTCTCACCGCAGCCCGCTGCCAATCACCTGAGCCACAGTGGAGCCACCATGGCCACAACCACACTCCTGCCACCCGCCCAAAGTCAGCCCAAGAAATCCTTCTGCATCGATGCCCTGCTGGCCAAGAGTCAACACCAGTCTGGTGAGCCACAGCCCATCATTGTGGATGATCGTCTGGCCGCCCTGCACTATGCCCGGGATCAGGCGGAGCTCAATCATGCCTTCGTGACCGCCTCCAATGCGGCGGCAGCTGCTCAGGCGGTCGCCTCGGCCGCCGGCGGCATCAGCGAGCAGGAGGCACTGCAGCGCATCCGGGACTCCAGGGAGTACGACTCACCCAGTCCCGACGGCATGTCAAGGTGAGTAAAGAAATTTGGGATGGGTATAACTATTAGGAACATCTTAAAGGTGTTTTGAAGAGAAAAGCATATTAATAAGGCTTGAAAAACTTATTCTGAGTGATCAAAAAATAGATAAAATGTTTTTAAAAATTTGTCAGGAAAGGTAACTTTTTTATTATCACTATCATTTAATATCTTTTAATAATTAATTAACATTCATAGAAAATTTCAATTGGTCAGATACCTGACTGATTCAAAACTATTCATTTGATAGTCTATCATACTATCTGTCCTGATAATTTAATTAGTCACTTGTTACAAAGTAATACCAATAGCTTTGGGTTAAATTATACAATTTTTTCCCTCATATTATTACTCATTTGCATTACTTAGCTTGCTAATACCCAGAATTTAAAAACGATTCGTATAAAAATGCAGCTCTTACCAAAAATCCCTCAACTTCTTGTGCAAATCCCTTGGCTGGCTACCAAACAAAACCGTGGCACTTGGTAAAAACCATACTGAAAGCCAAAGCGAAGCCCCAGCGAAGCTCCAAAGCAGCTTTGCTGGCACTCGAAAACATGGCAAGGAAAAAAGTCTTCAATTGGTCAATTCCAATTTGATCATCAGCCGCAGAGATTACGTATACGCCATGTGTCTGCCGTCACAAGTGTGTGAGTGGCTAATTTGAAGTGCGAATTGTGTACAACGAAGCAAACAAATTAGAGGGAGGGCGGCGGTAATTTTTAATTGTTTTCAAAATGTGTCGCGTAATTTCGATTGTCATCGATTGGGTAGATAATTCGCAATAAAGGGTGCCCCATTAAGTTTTTTCCCACAATTTTTTATTTTTGCAGATCGGAGTCGCCCACTTCGTCGCACCGCTCCAGTCCGCCCATCAGTCCCGGTTGTGAGGATCAGCAGCAGCCCCACGGTGCACTGCATCCCCAGCATCTGTCCATGCGCATGTCCGACTTCCACGACGAGTTCAAGAAGCCAATTCCACCCCACAGTCCCATCAGACCCCAGGATTTTCCGCTCTACGCTGGTGGACATCCCTACCAGCTGCTGGCCCAGGGTGGATCCGCCTTCCACAGACCTCTGGATCCCTCAGGGAAACCAATTCCGGTAAGATAAAATTAAATATATTTTAATATTACAAGTAGCTATTTGATTTAATAAGAAATATATCAATATATACTATCATATATATCATTTGAATCTGAAAATAACTCAATTTAAACAGCTTTCTCATAGATTAATAATCTTATTTTCCTTATTTATCATTGCAGATACCCATGGGTCACAATTTCATGCCGTCACAGCTGCAATTTGAGTTTCTGGCCCGCGCCGGAATGTTGCACCATCGAATTCCCGAACTGGCCGCCTATCCGCATCACGCGATTCTGGGCAAGACCAGGAGACCACGAACTGCCTTTACTTCACAGCAGCTCCTCGAGCTGGAGAAGCAATTCAAGCAGAACAAGTATCTGAGTCGGCCCAAACGATTCGAGGTGGCCAGCGGACTGATGCTGTCCGAGACGCAGGTGAAGATCTGGTTCCAGAATCGTCGGATGAAGTGGAAGCGCTCCAAGAAGGCGCAGCAGGAGGCCAAGGAGCGGGCAAAGGCCAACCAGCAGCAGCAGCAGCAACAGACGCCCAGTGCCGCCAGTTAGGAGGAGTAGCAGTAAGGAGGAGCAGCCGCAGGATCTGTTGGATCTGGAGGAGTGGTCTCCAATCTAGTCATGCCGCGATCAAACCGCCGTCCCACCATCCAAACGAGACACCCTGTATTCTTGCCCCCAGTTTCATTCGCGCAATCGGTCGAAATCTTTTTTGGGTTTTTTGCACTTTGATTTCGCATTATTATTTTTATTTTGTGCCACAACAACTGGTCACTGTGTGATATATAGTATGTGTGTATATGTAAACAAGAAATATAAATTAAATTCATTACCCCCCTCTCTTTAGCCCCTTTATGTACATAAACATAAATCTAAATAGGAACACGAACATAAATAACAACGTAAACATAAATCTAAACTAAATGAGTAATGCTTAAGTAAATAAATTACATTAAATGCGATTAGTTTAGTTGGTAATTTGCTATTTGCTTGTGTAATATGTGTAAATAATTGTAATTATATAATTGTAGTATTTAATATTAACGGAAACAACAAAAGCCATTGAGAAAAATAACAAATATAAAATGTATAATAACGCATTGCGATTGAATTAGTTAATTTTCTGGATTTTATTTTCGAAATCAAAATTGGAAAAAATAAATCATAATAAATAATATAAGCTTACATATTTTAATAATTGGGATAAATGAAGGAACACAAAAGTGGCAAGGTAAGATATGACTACACTTATAACAACTACTTTAAATAATGTTTAAATTAAAGGGAAATCTACACAATTGACTTACAGAGAACTATTCCACTTAATACAAAAGAATTCTAAGAATTTCTGATAATATAACTAAAACCATAAACTAATTTATGCCATAAAAAGCAAAGTAAAAATGATTACGATTGCCAGAAAAATGTATTGAAATACTGGAAAATATCCCAAAGTAAAAAGTAGAAATAAATATAATTTATATATATTATAGCAAATATCTAATCTGGCTGGCTTTGAGAGCTGTCTGTGGCTCGAATTTATAAATACACGACGACCATAAAGAAAGAGCTATTAGCCACATATTCGTATACTACCAATCAAAATTCTACTCAATTTCTCGCCCTTGCTATTGATAATGCCTATCGCAGCAAATAAATCAAAATGTGCGCAGATAATCAAGTTAATTGCTGAGACAATAATTATGACTAAATTTATAGTATCACTTCAAAATTATTTCGCTAATTAAAATGTAGCCAACTTCAGGCGAACAACGAAAGCACTTCTTAGTTTCTTGGCTTGTTGATATCGATTTGGTTTATTTATTTTTTTTTTTGGCATGCGAGTGTGGCAAATTGAAAAAATCATGGTGAGCTTCGATTTCCGGCAGAATAAGAGTCATATAAAGTGTTATTATCAGGGAATACCATACAATAGGTAGGAATACAATGCAATACAATACAAGTTTTTGATAACCGCTTGCATTCGGTTTAATGTTCATCAGCTACTGAAGTGATTGATAAGTATTTACATAAAATATAAATTATTATATATAAATATATTTAGTTCTTATCAACGAAATTCCTTTGAATCTTTTTATCAAACAATCAAATATTATGTGATTTAGTTCCTTAATTACTATACATACCATTATTAGGATCCTGCTCATTGAAGATGACATATAGTGCGAACTCACTTGGTATTGTTCTAGGTACTTTCGATTGCATTTCCCAGTTCCCATACCCAGTACCATTTCCCATTTCCACTTCCATTCTGATGAAGAGAACTCGTCCGTCCACTTTATCACGTAATTCTCAAGTATTTCATAGACTCTCGCACACGACGGACTTATGGTAACGGGTTTTATCGACGCTGTTGGTTTGCCTTGAAGTATGCTTTATATTGTTATTATTGGTTGTTTGATCTGTTGCTGTTGTTGCCGTTATTGTTGTTATTATGCAGCAGTTTCTTGTTTTCTGATGGGCTAATAAAAATTCATTTCGTTCCTCAGCTTGCCCCTAAACACGTAGCGCATTCTTGTCTGAGTAAATGAGTGGAGCACTAATTTCTATAGAAGGGTACATACATATGTGTGGTACAGTGGGATAATCGTATAAATATTAAAATTTATCTAATATATACTTATCTAATTCGCTCAGCAGTTCTTTAACAGCTAAACAACTTAACTGCAAATATTTAAAGATAATTTTTTCAAACTATTTATTATTTTATAAATATAACAAACATTCAAAAAACACCATTACAAAACACTTTTTAATTTTGAGATTCTAAACACCGTTCCTTAACTACTGAACCCTTGGAACCTTTCTGCCCCGAACTTAACCCACTGTGCACCCTGGGCTGCGGTTGCTGATGCTGCGCTTTATTTTGATTTGCCTTGAAGTGGCCAAATGTGTTGAACCAGAACACAATACAAATGAAAAGGGGAAAGGGGTCGACGATTTTCCCCTAATTTCAATTCATTGAGCTATTAGCGGGTAATTTGCAGCAGGAGGAGTTTCAATGGAAACCCGGCGAGACCATAAAAGGGTGACAAAGATCAAACCGTAGAACTGGAATTGTACTCGGGATGGAAGGTCCTGGATGCTGTTTGGTCCTTTAGTCCTTCGGGATGCCTGCTGCTGATTGTCGCATCTGTTGCAAATTAAATTTGCGTTATAATTTCTATAAACACACAAGCGTTGAGTTGAGGAAGGCACACACCCAGAAAATCGCCGATTGAATTGAGGGTTCACTTCCCGCTCCGCTGTCAAATGTTTCCCTCCTCTCATGACTTTGTTGCCATTGTTGCTGGTGTTACAATTTGGTTATCCCCTGTTGGGCAACGTCATCAGATGCACTGAAAAAAATTAATAGCTTTGGTAGCTGGAACGTCTAAACTATCCAAAAGTATTAGGTTTGTCTTTAATACTTTCTAACTAATATTAATGCTTATTTTAATCTATATCAATATCACAAAAGTTGTCTTACACTTATGTTGTATTGTTACGTTATTAACTTATGTTGATTTCTATATATTTTTTCAATTTTTCTTAGAATTCGATAAATCGAACGGTTTTACTTTTCTCAGTGGATGACAACCCTCTTGGGTTGACTGGTATTTATCGTTCTAGTCCCGGGTTCCAATTTGATCTTCATGTCAACACAGATGATCACATTTTATGCTTAATTTTGTTATATGTGATGTTTGCTTAACTGATTTAGCGTCCATCCACTGCCCAGCCAACCCCTCTAATTTCTATAAATTGGCATTGGGTGTGCATTTTTACGCTAATATTCAATCGAATTTCCCTCGATTTTCGATTTTATTGTCAAATATGTGCGATTATTGTCATATGTTGGATTTTATTATTGTCAAATTTGCATTTGTCTGGGGATCGCGGCACATTGGGGTTGGGGCTGCATAAGCGGTTATTGCTCGTTAGCCATCTAGCTAATGGCTGTTTACTCAGCCAACTGAGCGGGTGAACTGGAGCTGAAAGGATGGGCAGGATGCGAGGGTCAGGATGCTGTGGTGTCCTATTGATTGGCTTCGATTGCTATCACAATTGATGGGTGGCATTTTGTTTTTAATTGCTGCCGCGTTGTGCAAATCCCTTCTAATTGATGGGCAAAATGCATATGCGCACATTGAGCGACTTTAACTGATGGTTTTTTAGAACAAACATGGTAATTTTCGAGCAGTTATTATATTGGTAAGAACTTGGCCATAAAGTAGTTCATTCTTTCCAGTTAAACAGACAAGACACTTGAAAAGCACTTGAAATATTTAAAGCTCTTGTAGTTTGTACCCGAAATAAAGTAGATACACCCAAAGAATCTTACCCCGAGATCCTGTCAACCTGCTAAGCACTTTCTCCCCTCATTGCTCTGTGAAATTTGCTAATTAGCCCAACATAAGGTTTTCTAATTTCCTTTAACGCGGAGCTATATCAGCAACAGGG
Source organism: Drosophila mauritiana (assembly GCF_004382145.1). Lineage (NCBI taxonomy): Eukaryota > Metazoa > Arthropoda > Insecta > Diptera > Drosophilidae > Drosophila > Drosophila mauritiana. Next base: position 7,718,161 of record NC_046669.1, read on the forward strand.
GGATGTACAGACATACATATAGACGTGGTGCATCTACGAGGAAACGGAGCCCGCAGTTGGTCCAAAAAGCAGATGAGCGAGCAACCCTCTCTTGGCCACCCCTTAACCCATGGCAGCCCAACAGCCGCCCCACTTGGAAGTTGAGTTTGGCTTCAGTCGTTTGGTATCATTAGCCTCTGGGGATGATTTGTTGTTGTTTGGCAGCACTTGATCAACGCAGCAATGAATTCAATTAGCACCAAAACACCAAAAGAGCGTTGCAGGAGCCAGCAAAGGGAGGGGGTAGGGGAGAGTGTGGCACTTGCTGCGGGCTGAGGAAAATCCGGAGGCAGAGGCGCAGGAAAAAGGACACACCCTCGCCATTAGAGATTTGGCGCGGGGGGTGGAAATGTGACGGAGTCTGGTCAATTGTTTGGATTATTTTTCTGGTGAATTATTGCGTGTTGACGCATATGGTGACAATTTCCCTTTACAAATCGTTCCGTCTCGCTCTCGATTTTCCTTTGCCCCTCTCCTTTCCACACATTCGTCCTAATGCCCCGAGCAATTAGCTTTGATAGACGAATTGTTCGGGCTGTCGCAGAAATTTCCCAACGATTAAATCGGAATCATTTTGGCAATGCCAGGGCATTGACTTTATGGCAGGACCTTTCCGCCACTAAATTTCGCCAGAAATTCTCGAGAAATCAGATTAATTCATTATATAAAATTCAGATAAAATTAAGTTGGTATGTGGTGAAAATATTTAATACTTTTACTGGTTTTGCGCTAGTAGTCAATTACTTTCTTTTAAGACTAAAAAGCTTTCTGTAAGATATTTATATTTTATATTTAATCCAAATTGACAATAATTCTATAAATTTCAAATTTTTTAGAAAAATTGCTTTCAGAACCCAATAGTGTATATTTTTCTACCATTTCCTGCTTTTCAAATGCCTCCTTTTCGCTATCCTTTTTCACTGTTTATTCAGTGGACGCACGCACGGATTTTCTTTGCTTCGTTTATGGATTGATGGCAGCCAAGTTGGAAATTCCTGATTGCTCTTGGACAGTTTTGTGTTTGCCCCGCGACTGTCTCCCGCTCCGGATTTTCCTCAATTTTCCTAGCCACCAGCACAACCCCTCCCCACGGATGTCTCTCTATCTGTTTGGTTTGCTGGAATATAGCCAGATGGATTGTGTAAACATGCTGGAAATTATGGTATTAGTCGCGTATCACGAGTTCGGCATTCCATTCTCAATTGGGTTATGAATTGATTAATGAATTGATAAATTTGTCGCCAGAGGTTGTGGGTTTTTTTGTGGATGGAGGAGATTATCATATGGTTAATAAAAGGGAGGAATGTGGATTTACGAAAATGAAGGGAAAGGTTTTTCATTAAAATATGTTTTTATATTATAAATATTTATAATGCCGTATAAAAAGTAAAGGTTTTGTTTGTTTTGTTGAAAAATATATATATAAATAATTTTCTAAAATGTTCTTTAAAATTATCCAAAAATACCCTTGCCTTTAGATTCAGGTTCTTAAATTCGCTATTTCCTTCAATTTCAACATCCCTTACACCTTTTCCTCAAGGAACCTCCCATCCATCAACATTTGTAACAAATTGTTGTTAATTTGTAGAACTTCTTCCTGTAGCATTTCTCCTTGTCTCAACTCCTTTTTGCGTGTGCCACATTAATTGCTACAATTAAAATGTACAAAAAGAGACATCAACTTTGCTGATGTTGTTGTTGCCGCTGTTGCCGGCGCTAATTAACCCATGTGTGCCCGCGTCCGAGGCAATCCTCTCACCTATCGGCACGAATATTCTACCCCTGTCACAAAACTGGCAAACAAACAAATGTAGATAAACAATGTGAGAAATATTAAATTGTAATCCGCTTAAATGTGTTAAAAGGTATTAAATCTAATTTGCATAATTGCCCAGCCGACGGAACCGGCGAGAAATCAAGCGAACCCCAGGGATTTGTAACGAAAGTCAGGGGCGCGAAAGTTTCGTCCTTAAACAAAACTCGATCCAATCAAAACTGACTCACGCGGGGCGAAATGCAGGATATACACCAAGAGATATTTATAAATTAAATTGAAGCAACAAAATTAAACTACAAAATGTAAAAATTTAAAAAAAAAAATAATATCTTTACAAACTCATTTTAAAGATAGAAATATTTAAACATACTTTAAAATATACTTTTAGTATGGCATACAATTTTTCTCACAATGTACAAATCCTCAAGTGCCACATCTTTTGCGCCGAGTTTTGTTGGAATGCACGTGAGGACAATATTTAAAAATGTTTAGCATAATTAATGCGTATTCCAGTCCCAATCCCAGATCCAGATCCGTTCGTATCCCTAACCCCATAAACCATTTCCCTATCCACACACTTTTGTTATCCCGACAAGTGCAGCCGAAAGTTAACGAACTTTTGCCTAATCAACCCTCGAAAACATTCGCGCTAATTTGAGGCCTCCGATGGGCCAGGATGTGGGGATTATCCGGGGTCACTGGGGTATATATACCATAGGTACATCCGGGATCCGAGGAAGGGCCTCTGGGCCACATTATTCGCACATACGCTAAACTGAGCATCGGGATTCCCGCGGCTATGTGCATCAAATTGAATTTATTTTATATGCCACTAATTGGCTGAAATACCTGAGGGCGTTTGGGCCAAATTTCGGTCGAGAAACCCACAACAATTGGAAGTGTGAATGGTGATTTGTATTTACTTAGGATGTTCGGAATATCAAGTAATTGGTACTCTTGTTTAGACCAAGAAAGTTTACTAAACTAAACGATCTAAGGCTCTATAAAATTCTTGTTTATAAACCTTCGAACAAATTGAAAGCAACTCCCTTTATATAATTCCCTTGATATAACACCAGATTACAGAGCCTGCCTTATTTTTTAGATCCCACCCAAGGCAATAAATTTAAAACATAAAATTTCAAACCAAATCCAACTAGCGAAAATCTCAAGAACTTACTACACACATTACATAAGAAGGACCCGGAATAAAATCCTTGGTGGCGAAAGATGAGACAGAATCCCCACAGATGATATGATAATGGCAATAAAAGATGATAATGTGCAAAATCCTTTTCCCAGATTCGCAAAAAACAAGACACCAGTCTCAGTCCTCAGACAGAAGTCGAGAATCATTAAAATGACAGAAGTATTTCAAGAAACGAATGATAAATACCCTTGAAATAATCTCGTGTTAACAAACAAACAAAATTTCAATATATATTAGATCATAATCAACAAAATGCATACAAGCAATGTAATTCATTTTTCAAGCAGTTTGCAATATTTATAAAAATATGATATACCCTTATAATACAGGGTATATCGAGCTACAGATGAAGAAGAATAGCAACAAACGACGACAACAAAAGCTCGAAAAGCAGTAAATGCTATTAACATATTAAAGCAATAAAAGAAATGGCATATAAAACGCTGTGCATACCAACCGAAAAAAAGGAAACCCACCCAGTGAAAAACCCCCTCGTCCGCCGCCAGGAAAATTTGAGGGGAAAAACGACGACTCGCACACCCAACTGTTTAGCGGCCAAGTGGCATTTACCCTTCGAGATCGAGTTGGAAATGGGAACTGCCAGGAGTGTGGAAACTCCAGGGGCTCCGGGGTATATTGCTCCGATTCTGTTGGGTACTCCAGTCACCACCACCCACATCACCACCCCGCCAGCCCACTTTGCAGATAATCATACTAAATGCTGCCATTTGCCATTTGTGAGGTTTTGCCACTTGCCCTTTATGGCTCGAATGTGTTGTCTGTGTGCCGTCTCTTTCGCTCGTTGGCGCGCCGTCCCTTTCGCACGCAGTGTGTGGGCGTGTGCTGAAGCTTGGACCCCTCTTGGTTTTTGGCAAGCAAATTGTGAAAAGTTCGCTCCGGCAAGTACTTCTAAAGCTCTGTGTAGACACCCACTAAAATCAATTTGCTGGATTTTCTACCACCAGAAAATGTGTATTTTACGGGTTCAAATGGTATGGCTTGGCAGGAAATGGAAGGCGAAGGGGGTGTGTGGATTCATCGAGATGGTTAAGATTCTGGGATTGGGGGGATATGGCAAAATGGGTGGATTGATTGTGCTTTTTTCGATTTGCTAGCTGAAGGAATTGGATGGGTCTATTGTAAGAGCTGTAAATGGAGTATTATGTGGGAATGCGCTATTCAGGATAATCGTTTATCCAGTTCATACTGATTTTAGTAGTAGTATCTATAGTTAAAGAATAATTAAACGCTCATACCAAGCGAATAACTAATCAACTAGAATATTTAAATGAGATATACTAAACCATAGATAGATAGAGCTAAAAATCTAGTTAAAATGAGTTTGATGCCTTCATAAAATGACCTTACAATTTGAAAGTCTAATTTTCTAATTAAGAAGAACTTTTCGTGTTCTGATAGTAAAATAAAGTTTGTCTTGATCAAAAAAGCACATGTAAATCGAACTTAAACTGATATAATCTGCTGGCATAATAATAAAAGTTTCGTCCAACTTTTATTCAATTTGAAGCCCTGTCATCTCAATCCCCGCAAACACCCCGCACTATGACTACATAATCTGCCATAATGTAGCTGAAATTCCTATTGAGCGCAGAGGAAAAATGTTGAAAGAGAAACTTTTAGCCATTTGGAAACTTTTCCGCAGGCAAAAAGAGCTTAGAAAGTGGGTGGGATTTTCCAGCGGGATGCTGCTAGTCGTTCAATGGCCTTTGCTCCCTTTACTTAATCTCATCTAATAAATGGCTTCGCCTCCTGTCTCGTAAATCACTTAACAATTTGCGAACAAAAAACGTAAGTGATATTCGTGCCAAGGTTTTTCCGATTTTCCAGCTTTTTTACATGGCCCTGCATAAGTGGCCCAAAATCGCATTCATATGAGGCAACCCCTAACAGATTTCTACATTTCCTTCGAGCAGAGGGGCAACTTTTTTGTTTGACCTGCCATTTGATTTATTTATTGTTGGTTTATGCGTGATCTTGCCTCAAATTAGCATTTATCATTTCGATTGGCTCCACCCAGGCAGTCAGGAAAAGCCATTTTTCCACCAAGTACTTAGGGAAAACAGCCATTGAAGTAAAAAAAAAACCCAATGAAAAGCGCTAGCTTTACACGAAATTGGTTTAACAAGTGTAGCTTGATTTTTCATATTGTATCTAGTTTTCCCTCAATACCCAAGTGATTGATTGCGAAATGCTTTAAAAGGAGTAATTTCGGCAATGAAGGACATCAAAGGGTGCACTCAGCCATTTGTTTTATGGCCATTATCACACAATAAATTTGATATGAGCTTGGAAAGCTCTGCCGACCAACCTAAATTCTCGGCTATCCAGGCTTATCGGCAGATAATCCCCATACAGGAAACAGTAGCCAGATAGAAGTGCTCCCCTTACACCCCCTGCTAATCACCTCCTGCTTCAATTGGATCCAATCAATACTCATTCCACGATGGCGGCAATTTGGGGGTCCAATGTCACTAATTGTGTGCAAATGGCGTTTGTGCCTTGCATTTCGGACCCTCCTGCATATAAATGGCCTAATCCGAGGTGCTGCACAGAGGCGCAGCAAAAAGGGGGCTTAAATTGGGGCTGCGGATGGAGACTACTGCGAATCGAAATTATAATACGATTTAAGGGTATTTTATAATAATTCCCAAATGCGTTGATGATGATGCCAATAATGATTATATTTCTTGGAATTTATACCCTTTCCAATCGCCATACTCACCTGAACTTAGCCGTCAGGCAATAATGACCCCCCAATAAATGATAATATCCAATAATACAATCGACACAAACAATTCCCATAGCACACAGAGGTCATAAAATAAAAACGTGGCGACTTCCGTGGCGATTGGTCGCGCAGTTAATAATATTAATAATATTTTTAGTACAATTATTTTATTTAATTTGTTTATTTATCTAGGCTAAGCGTATTCGCTGTTTTTTATGACACATTCCGGCCAATAAACACATTTGTTTGGTTAATGAAGACGATAAGACTACCGTGCCCATAAAGATACAGATACGGTAGCCCATAAATCCATAATACCCGCGAGAAGGTGGGGAGAGTGAATCGCCCAAGATTTACGATCATCGTCCATATCGACGACAGCTTTAATTGAAAGCAAAGCGAATAATTTTCAATCAGCCAAATCAGGAAAACCCTAAATAAAAAAGTGGAAAATAAATACCAGCTAGCGAGCGGGAGAGATAAGGTCCACCTCCGATGATGATGATGATGATGAGTGCTGGGGGAGATTGGGGGAATCAGACCTGGACCAGGCACGGATATATTTGTATTGATTTTACAATTATGCACACAAACAAGCCAAGAGGAAACAACAGCCATGGGGCACGTTCGTCATTTGACTTTCCGTCATGTTGACTCTCTGTTTAGATTTTCAATTAAATTTGTTGACTCGGAGTTCGGGTGCCCAGAGCCCGGGTCGTATACGTAATATAAATTGATTATTTCAATTTATTTAAGGCGCAAACCGATAGCATTTAATTAAAAACCCATCTGAGCAAACAGCGCCGAGGAAACTAAGGCGAGACAACGACACGACTCATTACAGGCTCAAGTACCAGGGCGCGGGAATCGAGCAATGCTCACTCGCTGCAATGCCGATAAGATGATATGTGGCTATGGCCACATTCATACGGAGTATATATCTATCTACCAACCGGCTGAGGCTCAGGCTCAGGCTCCCAGTGTCTCTATCTATGCCCATGCAGCTCTATCAGGCCTTTACATCTGTTTATAATTGAAAATGCAGCTACTGTGTCGCCGGTTGGCACCGGGAAAATGTGACACGAAAATTGACGCCAATAGTCTGTCATTAGTGTCAACAGACTCGGAACCACGGTGAAACCCAAGCGACTATCTGCTTAACCCATGTGGGTAACACAACCATCTTATCAAAGTGCAAACTACAAAGTTGAAACTTGGCTTCTCTCGGATACTTTTAAGTGTAAATATTATTTTTAAAAATATTTCAATGGTAAAAATATGATGGAAGATATTTTTGATAAACCGAACTACTGCTTAAATAAAATAATTTTAATCAATTAAATTTTACTATAAAATATTTTAGAAACCACTAACAATGGGTCTACAAATATGAAATAAAATAGTTCAAACTTAAACTCTAGTTCTTGAAAAATATGTATATATTTTTAAATTATTTAAGTACCAATTAAATTTAATTTCCCGCACCAATGGGTTAATTCTAGCTTCAGGCTAGTCCAGTTTAAAGGTAAATACGAGCTCTCAGCTCCGATAAAAGCAGGGAAATGATTTGGAAAGCCCCCACCCACACAAGCCACATGTCTCCATCGAGTTTAAATAGTCAATAGCAAAACAATAAATTCTTCAACTGCAGTTCAGATCGGTTATAGATGGATAGTTCAGAGCGTGGGCAGGTATAAGGGAGATAGAGCTGGGCGGGGGAGGGAGAGGAAGGTGGCGGGCTTCTGTTGACTTTTTCATATTTCTTAATGATGACATTTTAATTATTAGTAAAGTGCTTTCAGCAGCTGATAAGATATCGGGCACTGGATATTTATGATTGACTCGCTATGACTTTGAGCCACCTCCTCTGACGTTCCAGCAGAGAACGAAGTTCAAGTTGATTGGGATTGAGGAGAATTCGGGGAGCTGGCAGCAAGGTGATAAAGGAGCACCAAAGTGGAAGCACACAACAGTAGCAGTAGCAGCTGTGTGGGCATTGATTGATAATCGAGTGCAAGAAGCCAACTGGAGGCAGTAGTTTCCTATAGAGCTATATAAACAAGGCAACTCAAAGGTGGGAAAAATGAGTAATGGGAAGATATAGAAAGGATATGTTTCAGCAAAAACTGATAATGATATTTAGTAGCTTAATAAGTATAACCCAACGAATCAAAATCCATTAAGGCCTAAAAGAGATAGTCATAATCACTAACCTTCGAGCCAATTAAACCCACCAATCAAATCGTAATCGAAGAACTCCCAGGCAGATTAACCCTTTATTCATCCGACTTATCAACTATAAAGTCCAAGTCTCGTGATAAGAAAAACAGCCGAAAGTGTCAGTCACACCCGCAGAGGTGATTTCCCAATCCAACGCATTCCGATCAATCAAGCAATTCCCAGCGATTTCATAACTCACTTGGCCAACTACAGGCAAATATTTGGACATCATTAGCTTATCTAGTCGGGGTCCAACACTTTCAGTTGAGATTAGCCCACCTCCGATGTGGCCCCTCAATCAATTTAATGCCTCTCAACAGGTCACTTATCGTTGGACTCCAGGCCCTCAGCAAACATGCCTGCAGTTGCAATTTATTGTTTGCCCATCGGAGAACATCAAATAGTCAATATTCCAAGACCAAGTCACGTACTTTCTCATTTTCCTCCGGCGGGCGAAAGGCGGTGGAGTTGACCGCCCGGATCAGAGACACAATTAGAATTATGAAGTCAACTCCTAGTTAGCTGGTGATTAAAAGACAACAAATGCAACGACGCCAATTGCCTCACAAGTCGACCGCAAAACTCTGGGAGTCCAAACACTGCTGCGAAGTCCTTACACTGAGAGAAATTAACTTCAATTAGCTAAAAATTTGAGATAAAATTAGGGTAAATGTAAATTGAACTTTTAGTAAAGTATCTTAATCTGCTGTTCCAAACTTACAATTTGAGGAAAACACAACCAAATGTTGTAGATCTACTATGAAACCTTATAACTTTTAGACGACTTGCAGCTTTTACCTTTGTTTAAACTTTTTTTTGAGTGTACCTCCCTCACTCCACTGTTTCATATTCAACCTCAGGGTGGATTGCAATTTATCCGCACGCAAATTTGCCAGCAATTCGAAGGACTGAGAGTGCGAAGTGGCAAGTTGGTCTGTTGCTGTTTGGCTGGGCAAACAGTTTGGTGTCATGGCTCCCATGATCTTGGCATTTTCGGGGGCTCTCGATTGGAGCTGGAAACTCTGATTCGGATTCAGAAACTGATTTTCGTCCCCAGCTTTGTTAGCTTAGACATGTGTGGGATGAGGGAAATGGAAAATGGAAAATGCTATCAACTCGTGCATGAAGTTTTCGGCATGGCTTTGGTTATGAAATTTCACATTTTCTTGACATTTACTGGCTACAATTTGCGTATGTGTTTAACGAAGCATACATTTCTCGGAGAAAATCCGGTGGAGTCGAAGAATTTTCCACCGCAAATTTGTGTATGATTTTTGCTAGCCACAACAATTCGGAAAATTGTACCAATTGCAGTCGAAAAGTGTTGCCTGCTTTCAGGGGCTGCGAGTGTCCTGCAAATATTTATACAAATAAAGGACACGAAAGCAATTTCAACATGGAAATCCAGCAAATAAATACAAATTGCCACTGGGGGCTGGCCACGCCCCCTCTCCGGGACTGACTTATGGAACTTTTATAAATGGCCAAACGGCCACAAAGCCACTGAACTGGAAATTTGTTCAATTTTTGTTTACACAGCCCAAGGAGCAGGCCTGAAAAGCCACAAAAAATAAAAACAAAAAAAAAACAATAAACATGGATATATACAACCGCCAGCATATAGATATAGAAATTTGTATGTAGATACGATTTCTAGCCGACTGTCCATTGTTTCATTTAATTTTTGGTTATTTGGCAATTTTTCACTTCATTAAACTTCTGGCTCCTACGGATTTGTCCTATCAATTTACTCAGTCATAAGAAAAAAAGGGGTTAGGCAAAGAAAGTTTTTGTTACATCTTTCAGAGGGTTGATTGAGGCAAAAGGATTAAAGATACACTGGAAAAAACTACACTTAATAACTATCAAATAAGATCCATGTTTCTTTAATAGCTAATAACTATAGACATATGTTTTCATAATTAAAGTGTTGGAAACAACACTTTAATAAAACTTTTCCTTGAAAGCGTTTTATTTGTATATCCCATTTTTAATTTTTCTTTTTTCTTTGTGCAATCAAAGGGCAAAAAACAAACAGATTTATAATGCTTTGGCTTAAGGATTCTGTGTTCAGCGTTCAGGGTTCATGTCAAATCAATGTCAGAGCCTCCTTACGCAATTTGCTTACATGATGTCAGCAATTTCTTGGGGCTCCCCAGTAAACATCTTAAGATACATATATTTTGAGTGCAAATGTTTATTTGCATACGCACACACATACATATATACATACATATACGCACCCGCACTTGACAAATTCTAACAAATCTGTAAAAATTTGTCTGCTGTCAAGTGGAAATTACCCAAGAGTGGGGGTAAGGACATGCTTAGCATACTTACAGGACGAGATATGTGTTATATCATGGGCTCGTTAAGCGTCAAGCAAAACAAATCATAATCTGCGAGTCCTTCAAAGTGCCTTCTTTGCCACTGGTTCTTGAAATATGACAACGCGTGCCATTTTACTGTTTACACACATCCCGAATTGCCTCCTTGCGGTCGTAAGGATACTTTTCTTTATAGCCCCCCATACCCAGCTCCAGAAACACACCCCCATTTCTCATCGTCTTATGTGAAGAAGCTGCTCCCTGGAGCATATGAAGGAAGAAAATCCTTACGCATGTGTGGGGCTGCGATTTGCTTGTTTGAACAACTTCTTGGCACTTGACAGATCTACAATAATATTTTCACATTATCTGACAAATTCTAGAGTTCTTAATTCCGCACAATATTATAAACAATCTTAAAATCAAAAAAATAATTAAAAATCATATGTTTCAATATCTAAACTACTATTGCTGCTTCCTAGATCTCCAAATATATTGGCCATTCTAAGCATATCCCCAATCATCCATAATTTGATCACGTTTGTGGCTGACATGGATATTTATACATATTCCATGTAAATCAATTCATCCGCCATTCTTTCCATATCGTCCGAAACACGCACCGCAAATTTTTGCTTTGCTGGTCGTTGGGGCTTATTGATGTGTAATAAACCCAATTGCATTTGTTTTGAATATATAAATAAATCATAAAAAAGAACAAAGAACAAAGGTTACGCCATTTTTTTTAGATGATTGTTTTGTTGGACTCGCTCTTCCGTTTCCGCTTTGTTGCTGCCTTTATTTTGTTTCCGCTCGTTGTCCTTTTTTTTGTTGCCCTACAGAACGTGCGTGGCATACTAATATGGACTAAATGTCAGGGGTTTGGGTAGAAAATGGGCCGAGGAAAAATAGATACTAGGTCTAGGACTCTCAGACAGCCCCTAGGCATCGCATACATTTGATTAATCAAACAAAAAGTGTTGAAAATGTTATTTTGCCAGCCTTGCGAATGGCGCATTTGGATTTTTATGTGCCACACTGATTTTTACGATATGCACACAGGCCCATCACAAAAAGCCACAAATTGGTGCCATTTTTGGCTGTGCCAGCCCAAATGTAGCCATAAACTTGTCGAGACTTACATTTACAAATCATAAAATCCCCTTCGAGCCCAAATTTTCTATTTGTTCGATCAACCATAAAATTTGCGAAGATTTCTACGCCCATTTTGATCCTTGAAAACAAGTCAAAGTGGACGAAAAGTGTCGAGGCAATTGCTCATTAGGCATGCCAAGTGCACAGTGCGCGTCATAAATCTATGGACCAGTCCGAGCAATTAGTCAAAGTATTGTGTGGTGTGGGTCACAAAAAAACAGAAGCGGCAAAAGAAAATGGCTCCGTCCTTGCAGGGAAATTATAAAAAAAGGAACGAGGAAAACTGAAGGGAAATGCTTGCAAAACCGCTTTCGTAGCAGCTTCATTAACGCACATGTGTGTGGGTAAGCGGGCTTACACTGAAAAAAAACAATTTTAAAGAAAATTATTCAGACATATATAAATATTTATTAATACAATAACGAACTAAAGTAAATTGTGCAAAAATTGGCATATCCTTTTACATTTATTTATTTATTGATAATCCCTTTATATTAACCCTTTGCTTTCAGTGTAGTTGAGAGTGTAGAGTAGATCGGTAGCTGGGGCCATAACGTCGACTCGACTGGCAGTTTGTCGTTTAACATTTGGCAAACGTATTAAAACACCCCATCATTGCCTTAATTAAGAGCCATAAAAGCACATTTACTTATTGTTCGACTCTGTCTCGCATCCCCATCTACCCGTCTCTTTTCCGCTCTGCAGCTTTTTCCACGTCTCGTGGCACGTCTTTTTGATTATTTATCCCTGGGTTCCCTTCGGTATAATGCCCCCAATGCCACCCACTCTGCCATCCTCTTAGCGTCCATTTGTCGTGCTTAATTCATGGCTAAAGTTGGAATTAAGTGAATTTTACGTTCATTAACGTGCGAGGGTTGTGCTCTACGTGTGTGCGTGAGTGGGTGGTTATGGGTGGGTAAGTGGGTGGTTTTGGGAGCCATGTTTTATAGCCCGTGGGTGGAGTGGTGCGGCGTAGCGAGATGGCGCACAAATGGGCGCTATTCCAATGCTAGAATGGTGGTGGACTGTTGCTGATGGCGGACTACAGAATAGGCGGATAGGTGGAGGTTAAGCGGGCTTTTTGCGCCTCAGACAGTGTTGATAATTAGCCGAGCGTCTAATGCTGCACTAATAACGTAAATTTGTGGCACAGTCAACGGTGTGGATCGCCGGGGTTACGACCAAGGTAAAACCATGCGATCCAAAGGTGGCAAATCAATGTCTAGTTTAGCTCGCCACAAATTTGGCGGACAGTCGACTAGCGAAGCTTTGATTTATTACTGTCGCAGAAAAACCGGAAAATATATAACTTTGAATTAGTATATGACTGAATATCTGACTAGTATTTAATAAACTATAGTATATAAATATATATATATGATTAAAAACTAACAAATAAGCATATTTAAAAGGAATACAATCCTAATTAAGTTATAAATTCCCTTTAAACGACATAAAATCTGAAAAATAGTCCGTCTTTGCCCCACTTATGACTGCAACTAATTGGACTCACACAACTTTTGACTGCCTAGTCGACACATGTGAAAATTTTGCGAGTGTCCTCGAAAACTTTCAAGTCCAGAACTATCACAACCGACTAACTAGCCCCAAAAATGTTGACCACTCTCCAACACACACAGCAAGTGGAAATCTTTGGCCGGAAACGAGTAAAATGTGCCGCAATGCTGCGAATTGCCTGTTAATTAGTCGCACTTAGAAAATAAACTGCAGTAATTAAGAGCAGAGGCAGACAAATAAAAAAAACGACAGTGGAAAATTCAGCCAGGCAGGCAACGCCCCGAAAAACTAGTTGAAGTTTTTCCTTTTGCGCCCTCCTTGCCAAGCCATTTTCCTGCCCCCACTGGAGTGAGCATTTTAATTTCAACGCTAGAATTCTAATTAACAAACAAATCCGGTAGAATACACAGCAGTCGAGAGTAAAAAATCCCCCAAGGATATGGGGGCGAGGACTAGGAAAAGCGGCAGCGGAGATGACAGCAAAAAAGTATGCTACATAAAAAAGGGAAAGAAAGGGATGGGGAGAGTTGAGAAACCGGGGAAAATGGGAAGGAAAACCCTGTGAGCCATGATCTCCCAATTTAATATTATAATTGCTACAATTATCATTCTCATGCCATTTACACAGCAATTGCACAAAAACAACCAGCGAAGGAAGTCGGAAAAAGAGCAGTGAAAAGCGCCGAGGGAGGGTGGAAAGCGGATCCGGATATGTACGCCAAATTGAAGCAATTACCGGGAGTCCCCAGCCGGAAAACTCTATATAAAGCCGAGCCTAGACTCCTCCCACAAAAGTGAAGCTCTCTTTCTCGCTTGCGCAGGCGCCAAACGAATGGAGAAAGCGCAAGGGAGAAAGCAGAAAGGGAGAGAGAAAAAGAGAGATGGCTTCTTTCAAAAAAAAATATATATGTCTTAAGGGGAATTCCCCCAATGGTGATGATGATGATGATGGCGTTGATTATAAAGAATAAAAAATCTACAAAAAAGTGAAGAAGTGAGAAGGGTTTTTAAAATTTATTGCCCAACCAAAGGAAAGTTATTCCGAATGAAAGGGAAAACCATTTTCCGAGGCACGCATCTCATTAAACCCATGGTCGCTATCTAAAAACCAACAAGAACATTAATTGATTGTACATCGAGGATAATTGTTAAGTTTTTGTGGGGCCCGTAGCCATTGATTACAAAATGTTTCTGCAGCTGTTATTATTAAATTAATTTGTCATCAAACAAAAGTCCCCACACACAGAAATCTGCATAAAAGCTCGCCATCCAACGACGGGCTTACAAAAACATGACACGAAAATAATCACAAATGTTGTTGATAAATCCCCCCAGACATGAGCGGGAATTTATTTGAATACGCTCCACGAAAATCGATGGCATGGGGTCATAGATTAGAAGTTCGTTCGTCATGTAAATGAGTCTTATCGCTTGGAATCGAACTAATTGAATTTAATAAATAGATAAAATATGGGCCATGATGATCGCACTTTTGGGAGGTAATGAACTAAAAGTCTACCCTGTAAATATAATGATCGATATTAATATAAGAAGTACTTGGTTGGTATAGTAAAGTTGATGGGCTTACACCTTTTGTAGATTAGATTCCCTTTATTCTCTTTAAATTGAAACTATGTTAGAGCAATTGTAGTAAAAGTCAGTAGTTAATTTGGTGTTTTTTGTAAGTACTCACTTACCTTTTTTTAATGCAATAAAAGAAACTTACGAACTTTTCCCAGATAGCTTATACCTTAGTTACTCCTTTAATATCCCTTACAATTATGGGGCATTAAGTGTGACAGTTTTACCCCACTTGTCCGGAATTCCGACAGCTGGCCACTCAACCACCCACCATGTCGTATGTTCCAACAAACACTCCCCAAATTGGAGCCATACAAAAAATAAAATGTGGGATCATCAAAAGTACAAAGTACAGTTAAGCAATAATCAATTGCTAAGCAATTGCTGCCATCGTTTTGTTGTTGCTCAGCGATTCGGAGTTGTTACTTGATTTGTTGCTGCCGCTGTTGTAGCTCTAGTCATTGGGTTTTCAACAGAAGTCAACACCAGAAAAGATAAAAGACAACAGCAGCATTGCAATGTGTAATTATCGTTGTCACTAATTAAAGTGGGATGACTAAAAAGGAAAACAGAGGCGAACCACACAATTTCGAGTCTTATCATCATCTTTGGCCAGGGGATTTTCAAGACACCGACTCGACGGAAAGCCAGAGCAGACAACCTGGCGAAGTGTTTAATAAATCCTAATCAGATGAAATAATTGCTTTATTTTCTTAGTGAGATAAGTTATTAACCAGTTTGGGTGTTGATAAATGGAAAAGTTATTAAGTGTCTAAAGCAAATAGGTTTTTTGAAATAGCAACTGAAAATAATTTGTTTGTCTGTATAGTATATATATTTAAATTTATCAAATAACTTATTCAATCAGTTTGCAGATATTTCAAATATTCAAATATTTTAAGTTTAGGTGCCAAAGTTACATAAATCGAATATAAAATCGATTAAAAATACCAAACAGCACAGTCGATTATCGATACATTAACATACAAGAACTCGATATATCGATACCACCTACGGTTTTTGCATCGCAGTTATTATTATTATTGTTTTACAACAAAATGCGGAGCCAGCGGTTTCTATTCGTGGCCATTTTGGCCTGTTTTCTGGTGACTATCAAATCCACGCCCCTCAGGTGAGTGCAAACAGTGCAAACTAAAATTCTATTGGAATCATTTCTGGATTTTTCCTAACCAACAAACTTTATATTTCGGTAATCCGGGATATATATTCAAGTTCAAGGTTGACCCAGTAATCCACTTTTTGCCTAACAATAAACAAAGACAGCGGCCAAATGAAGCGAATTACTCATGGTTTCATATTACCCATTGCAGCGACATATCGGATTCGAATGAATCGACTTCGGTGGATGAGAAGACACAGAAACGTCCAGACGATGACAGTGAATTCGATGGTTTCCCCTTTCGGGAAGATGATGATTCCCTGCAGGACTCGTCAAGGGAGATGTCTGTGCAGGATCACAACTGGGATGTGCTGATTTTCACGCAACAATGGCCGGTGACCACTTGCTATCATTGGCGCGAGGAAAATCCCGACCAGGAGTGCAGTCTGCCCCAGAAAAAGGAGTTCTGGACTATTCACGGCATCTGGCCAACGAAACTGCACCAAATGGGACCCAATTTCTGCAATAACTCGGCCAACTTTGATCCAGACAAACTGAATCCCATTGAGGATCGACTGGAGACCTTTTGGCCGGATCTCAAGGGTATGGACTCCACGGAGTGGCTTTGGAAACACGAATGGCAGAAGCACGGAACATGCGCCATGCTGGTGGAGGAACTGGACAACGAACTCAAGTACTTCGAGCAGGGACTCACTTGGCGTGAGGAGTACATCATGTCGCGCATCCTAGACGCCTCTGACATCCATCCCGATTCCAACAACACGGTGGCGGCCATCAATAATGCGATAGTCAAGGCACTGGGCAAGAATCCGTCCATTCACTGCCTGTACGATGGCAAACACGGCATCAGTTATCTATCGGAGATTCGCATTTGCTTCAGCAAATCCCTGGAGCTCATCGACTGCGATGGTATCAAACAGGGTGATGCCGTGCCCGTTGGTGTTCCTGGTGGCACTATCATTACCAACTGCCACATCGGTAGCCTCGTGCACTATCCCAGCCTGGTGCCACCGCTACAAAGGAAAAGCCATTGGAAGTTACCGCTCGTGAACGTCTACAAGTTGCTGCAATTCCTCATGTGGTTCACCTTGTAAACAGGTCGTTGTGCAATCCAAGCTGGGAAGTATTTTGAGGCGCGCCTTAGGAGGACTCATCGTTAACTCCAATATTATTTGATACTTCCACTGATGGTGTGCTGGAGATTCGGAGCTTAACAATCATAAACGAACTAAGACACTCGTTTTTAAATAGCTGCAAAACTAGTAAATTATAAAAAAAGATGTCATATTTTATATTATATACTTAAAAGGATTTACCAATTTATACATTTATTGTTTGGTTATCCATCCACAATTCGATAGGATTATTTATATTGTACAAAATTCTAAACATCGTACGATG
The DNA here is from genome assembly GCF_004382145.1 of Drosophila mauritiana. Lineage (NCBI taxonomy): Eukaryota > Metazoa > Arthropoda > Insecta > Diptera > Drosophilidae > Drosophila > Drosophila mauritiana. The sequence goes on from NC_046669.1 coordinate 7,735,279, forward strand.
TTAATCAATCTGTATTTGATTTCACACTTATTAGTTTGTAGGCTCTCCTTTGTTGACATAAACTTTGTTTTGTTTCTATTTAAAGCTTATAAGCATGTAGTCCCCTTAAAAGACACTCATTGTGAATATATTTGTATTCCAAACTCATAGATACTATTTCTGTGACTATTAACTCATGTAAACTTCGTTTTTAACGATTGCCTAATTGTTCTATTGAATTTGAGTTTAATACGCTGCATAAAACTGACCAAGCTGTCCAATCATACTGTATCTCTTTCTAGTTACTAAGATCACATTTGTTTGATTAAAACACATCGAATTGATATTTTGGAATATTGCATTGATATAATTAAATTTAGCATAACAGGTTATTGCATAGTTTGATAGCTAATGACTGTCGTCAAACAGATTACTGTAAAGGAATTGTGTTATTCTATTGCTGCTGCGTGGAGTTCCCATTATAAGTTGCCTTGTCCTTATCGTTGTCATCCTTCTTCGTATCCTGCAGTCTTCGAATGTTCGAGTCCCCATATTTTGGCGGCTGATAGCCACCGGGTCGCTGTTGGAATTGCTGGGACTTCGAGGCGGAAGCTTGGCTGGTGTTATGAGCCGGCGGAGTATTTCCCGGTCCCGGTTGATTTTGTGGAGTGGGCCGCTCAGCTGACCCGCCTGTCTGTTCTGTTGAAGCGCCATCGTATTCATAGCCCGGAGCTGGTGTCGGTCGCAGGGAGAACATATCCATGTTGCGACGGGCAGCACTAAACCATCAAGAGATTGGTATCAGAACATGAAAAATAAGTGAAGAGGCAGTACTCACGCATCGCCCTGGTGAACTTCCAGGCCGGCCTGTTGCCCTGGCCACCGGAAGCTGGCCATGAACACGCTCAGCCTCTGGGTGAGCGGTCGGAGGCCCATCTTGTTTATGTAGTCGAAAGCCTTGGCCGCCGGTGTGAGCAAAGCCCAAATTACGGTTCCCAGCATGGTCATCAGGGAGCCACCGCTTCGAACCACACGATTCACTTGCTCCTTGGTCAGCACCAGAACCACCGCATTGGGCACTAGATTTAGCTCGCTCAGGGTCTTGACCTCGTCCTCCGTTTGAAACTCCCTTCGTGGGTAACTGGCAGCCAGGGTAAAGTCACGCACATCGCTCGCCGCCAGCATCTCGTTTCGCACGTAGACACGTACGGTGGCCAGCACCTCGCCGACTGGAAAGGATTTGGTGCGCTGAATGCCACCGGGTAGTCTGATCTGCAGCCTCGTCTCGTCCACCGAACTCACCGAGGCGTCTGTTGTGATCACGTTGGAGGCAGCGGTGGCCGCCACCGAATTGTTCGTGCTGCTAATGTCCGACGTATTAAAACGTTGTGCCTGCTCTGCCCGATCGGCGGCAATCTGGGCACGAATGCGCTCCCTGGCCGCGAGCTCCTCCTGACGCTCACGTTTAATCTGTTCCTAAAGGATTGATACAAACTTGTAGAACCACTAATTTCTTCTATATATATATACTTTAAGTTATTTACCTGCATGTTCTTGAGCTCCTGCTCCTTGGTTCTTGCCTGATGGCTCTGTGCCTCTCTTCCGTCCCTGCGTCGTCTCAGCTCGTTCTCCTTCTCCCTACGTTTCTCCTCCTCCACACGCTCCTTTCTCTTCTGCTCCAGAATGTTCCTGACTTCGGCCAACTTTTCCTCGGATTCGGTGTTGCCCTGGGCTTCGAGCGGTCGTTTGTTTGAAACTGGGACAGCAGGTGTCATTAGCGGCACAGCTGGTATAAGATTATTGGTGGCAAAGTTCCGAGCAGCTGCCCCGGATGTGGAAGCTGAACCCTCCACTTTGCTGGCTGCTGCTCTCTTTTCGGCCGCCAAGGCGGTGGGAGAAGCAGCCTCTGCCTCTGATCCTGATTTTCCTTCCAAACTGGAGGTTGATACAGCAGCGGGTATAGATGCCAAGCTGGCAGGAGAATTTGGCGGATTCGTCTTGGCCTCCTCCACACCTCCAGTTGGCGAGTTTGAAACTGAGGTGGTTTCAGGATCTCTAAAGTTTTCTGATGCTGAAAAATGTTGAATTTTTTGTAAATTCCTTGTTCAATCAAAGGTTATTTCAAACCAATATGGAATCTATTGCGAGTTAGAAATCACACCGATTTCTAAAATGGACCTTTGCCTACCTGTTTGAACTACTTGGGATTCAGCAGTGCTGCTTGAGTCATCTGCTCCGGCGAAGCTCCTGACTGCATCGGGGTCCAGTGTCTTCGCACATGAAGAGTTGCTGTCGGATGCCACCGGCTCGGTACGTTTTCCCGCCAGGATCAGAACTTTATCGATCTTTTCCGTCAGTTCATCTACACTGGCCGTAACCCCAGTGGCTATCCCCAGAGGTGTACCCGTTTTGCCAATAAAGAAGAGCGAAGGAATTGGCACGACTTTGTCTAGAAATAAAAAAAAAAAAAACATCAGAGAGTTTGAATCTGGATTGCAAGCCAGAATGGTACCCACATAACGACATGAACTGTCCGTAGGCGGAGCTATTTCCCTGGACTTTGATGGCGACAAAATCGGAGGTTTCCAGGCGGGAGCGCACCTGACTGTCATCCACGAAGCGCTCCAGTTTTCGGGTCATTTCGTCCTGGCCTGAAAATCAGGTGAAATTTCACAAGAATGACGTGGTGAAATTGGCAATTTACTAATTACCCTCGATGAAGACGACGAAGACGGCGCCCTTGACCTTTGATTCCGCCACCGCCTCCGCAATGTTGCCCTTGTGCCAGTTCATGTTTGGTGTTGGAATAACGACTCGGTTCGGATACGGGTAATTTTGTCTGTTTTTGTTATTCCAGAAATATTTTTCTGCTGACAGCTGACTCCCAGGTATCGATATATATATTTGTCGATAAGTGGTCTAAAGATATTTATTATTAAATAAAACGAGTTATTTTAAAATATTTTATTTTCTTTTATTCCCGTTATTGAAGAGTGAAATGTTGTATATTTATTTTACCAACGTTTTAAATGAAAAGCTGATTAGATATGGTCGATAACACAAGCCGATAAAATCTTAATGCCGCCATGTTTTAAATTCATATTTTGAAATTTTATTGTGAATTTTCTAGAAATTCCAAACTATCGAAACCGAAAGGTATAGAAATACAACAATTCATTACAAATTTAATGAAATATTTGTTGTTGCAAAGAATCGCAAGCACATACAAATATGCCGATGAAACGGTCCATATAATCGATCCTATCTGGTATATAAAATAAAGTGGATTCAAGTTTGCTAGATAACTAACAGCTAAATCTTTAAAACAAGAAAAAATTGATTTTGACGCACGAGTTTGTATTAAGAAATCGAGCTTGATTTGCATAAAGTCTTATATGAGGATCTTATACATATATATTCAGGAAAAGGATAGCCCCGCACATCTACTTGGAGTATCTTGGACATGGTACTCTGTGACTGCCAGTGCGATTAGAAGTTTGTCAGCTGGATGCGTTGATTGCTCTTGAAATATGAGGCGACTAGATGGTCAGATTGGACTCCTGTTCGCTGGCACTACCTGCAAGGATAACATGGGTTAGAAGAATGAATGGTTAGAATGCTTCAAAGTAGTCTGTGAAGACTAAAAGACCTGGCACCTACTACTCTCGTCAATGTCGGAATTCATGATGGAACTGGCCGGGGTCACGGAAATCTCGCTGCGCTCTACGTCCGGCAGTCGGGCCACACGTACAATGCATCTCTTGGGCTTTGGTTTCAACGGGAATGGACGGGAACTCGGAGAAGTCGAGGACTTGATTCGCTCCAGATTCACGCGACACTTTCGGACCTGGTACTCCACCTCGCGCTCCACGCTCCGATCGCCCTGCACATTGAAGTAGGGATGGCGCGGGATCTTGACGATCATTTTTTTAGTCTTCGGCGACATGGTTTTAATTATAAAATTGCTGAAAATTCTCTTTCAAAGTCGGAAAACGAATGCACCTATCTCCGTAGACGCTAAATTGACAGTGTTGGTAAACTTCGCAGGCAACCTCGAACTATCGATGGTGGTGGTGGCACTACACTACTCGAAAATGATGCGTAGATTGTAGCTATATGAAATGCTTATTTAAAAGAATGTGTAATTTATAAAAATAAAAAATTATGGAATGTATTTGGTTGTCTGCTCTCTATTTTATTTACTATATATTGAACATTTCTTTCTTATCACTTTTGTTTTCTTACTATAGCTGCAACTATTGCATTCCACCGATATATACCACGGGTCGAACTATCGATAGTTCGCTATCTCGCCTGGCTTTGTTTTTGTGTGTCATTGTTAATTTTTCGTTCTCATAAATATACGAAAACTAAGCTATTAATTTTTGGAACGCAATCAGCCAACGACATGAGTGAAGTGCAGACATTGATGGATATGGGATTCCCTCGGGAACGTGTGTAAGTATCGAATACCACGGCCAACTTGTCACCGGCAAAATAAGTTACACTGTAACTATCGAATTTATTTAATCCTGAAATAAATTTCACAGGGAATATGCACTGGAGGTGACCAGTAACAAGGGCGTAGAACCGGCAATGGAGTGGCTGCTGGCCCACGTGGATGATCCAATACCATCCCGTCAAGGTGCCGGCGAATCCCCTGGTTCCGCAGCTCAACCAGCTGCTGCTGTGGATTCCTCGGGCGCAGCAGCTTCCAGTAGCACAAGTGGCGCAGGTGAAACCTCTGCTCCGGTAGCCAAGTCCCTGAAGTGCGACGAATGCGGCAAAGTTCTGAGAGATCACACCGAAGTGGAGTACCATGCCGCCAAAACTGGTCACACCAAGTTCTCCGAATCGGAGGAGGAAAAGAAGGCGCTCACCGAGGAGGAGAAGAAGGCGCAGCTGGCCCTCATCGAGGAGAAGCTTAAGCAGAAGCGCATCGAACGCGAGGAGCGCGAGAAAACCGAAGCCCTGCAGCGCGAGAAGAATCGCATCAAGTCCGGCAAGGACATGACCGAGGCCAAGCGGCGCATGGAGGAGCTGGAGATGAAGAAGATCGTTGAGCAGCGCAAGCGCGAAAAGGACGAGGAGAAGGCGGCCCGCGATCGGGTGAAGGCTCAAATTGAGGCGGACAAGGCAGCACGCAAGGCTAGGTGAGGATTAGCCCTATCCTTCCACTTCATAATGAATTATAATTCATGCTATGCAGAGAACAAAAGGAATTGGGCAACACAGAGCCAGCTCCATCCGTGAGCTCCACCACAGTCTCGTCGCCACCGGCTGGTGTGAAATCTCCGCCGCGAGACTACACCGAAACCCGCATCCAGGTGCGCCTGCAGGACGGCTCAACCCTGCAGGAAACCTTCAACGTCAAGGAGCAGCTGTCCGCCGTACGTGTGTTCATCCAGATGAAGACCGGCATCGAGTCGCCCTTCTCCCTGATGACCACCTTTCCGCGCAAACTGTTCGCCGAGGACGACTACGAGAAGCCTCTGGAAGTTCTTGGCTTGGTTCCATCCGCTGTCATCACCATGACTAAGACGCCCGCATAAATCTTTCCTACAAACTGGAAATTTAAAAACTCCCATAAACTAAACATAATGTCTAGAACTTAAATACGAAAAAACGCGGCGTGAATTAACCCCTCCCCAAAAAAAAAAAAAAAAAAAATTAATGTACGGTTTTATATATATATATTAAACACAACAATCTAAAAAAAAGTAAAGTTTTAGAGGATCTTTGAGGGCTTTTTATTAGATTTCTATTTAAAAACGATGGTAGAGCTTCCCAATAAATTTATTTCTTATATTACAATAGGATACAATTTCTATATCTAATGATTGGTCCTGTAGTTCCTACATGAAGGGCTTCACAAAGTTCTTGATCTTCTTAACGCTCCGCTCGGCGGGTCGAATGTTGAGGTGCTGCCCGAATATGGTGAACTCCATGTTGCCCACTTTCAGACCAAAGACGCACTCGCTCTTGGGTATTGTGCGCACCCGATGGTCCTTGCCGAGCAGTTTCAACACGTTCTTGGTGTCCATGACGCAGATGCCAGCCAAACTTTCGAGGGTGGAGCACTTGGACTGCAGAACCTTCAGCTTGGCACCGTGCAAATCCAGTTTCACCAACTTGCGGCTGAACTCGTCGTAGCGACCATCGTGCACCTTGGGCACTTCGTCACCTTCCCTCAGCTGCAGATGCTCGCGCACATAGCCCTTCCACAGGTGGTGCAGTGGCAGCGCCTCCTCGTACTTCATCTGCTTGGTGGGAAGAGTGTTCAAACCAAGTGCCGCATATTCCCGGCGACTCAGCGTACTGGATTTGTGGGCGCGACGTTTTCGGGAGTGCTGCTTTTTGATCTTGGTGCCCTCCAGCATGGTGATGTGATCCGGATTGATGTTAACATTGCAACGCTGGTGCGGAATCACCAGATCTGAGATAAATTCCCTCAATTCACTCGTCGCGTGTTCCATTGCTTTGTTATTTAGTTTTATTTATTTGGTGATCAACGATGTATCGATAGACGCGGGACTCTATCGATGGGAGAACAGGCGATATATTCAAATTATAATTTAAGATGCGTAGCTGTAATGTGCAATTCATATAATACAAACGAAGTAATTATTGTTGCTATTATTTATCAGAAACTGTATGTGTCAGCAATTTTTCATATTCAACGCGGCAATTCAAAAATAACGTACTTTCGCGGCAATCTGGCGCTGCCATCCTGCTTTCTAATCGAAATGTCATAAAATACAAAAAATACCAACGGAATAGAGATGGAAATAGATATTGTGCGGGCACTCTAAAAACATCGATAGCCAAACCTTGAATCGATGTACGAGTAGAAAACATCGGACATATCGATGGCCGACCAGCACTAGCAGCGCCGAACATATGTTTCAAGTCTCTCTCAACTTTCGAACGGAGCGGAACGTCGAGCGCACGAAATCGGAATTATCTCGTTGGAACAAACGTCGCCGCGTGTGATCGAAAATCCAAGTTAAGCCCATTCGTAGGGAAGCTGCGAGGCAATCAAACGCCAACCGACGATAACCATCCGCCCGCCACCCTCTTAGCCACGCCCCGCGGCCCGTGTGATAACAAAGATAATGCAATAAAGGGCAACCGTTGGAAAAATCTGTGAGAGAGCCAAGAAACGTGACCCAGGCAAAATTTTGTTTGTTTGTCTGGCTCTGCATGTACATATACATAGTTTAAACGTGCGTGAGATTGTGTATGCGCGTGTGTGTGAGCAGCCGTCGCGTTAGTAGTAGTAACACACTAAACAACAACAAAAAATTCATCTCGCGTTATTTACGATAATAATTAAACAAAATTACAAAATTGTTTCCATCTCCCTCGCTAGTTCACTCTCTCTCACACACACACGCACGAATATTACCCCCGGCGCGTTTTTCTTCCATCTCGCTCCCACAAAGGCGGAAGAAAAGAAATTATAAACGAAAAACTGCCACCGCCGCTGCTCAATAATTTGTGCATTTTTAAGGTAATTTAAAGTGAAATGGAATGCCTTGTTTGCATAGGTTAGGTTTAATTAGTCCGGAAAAGCTAAGCGAAACCCTGGGAAATATTACATATCCCCGGGCGAATTTCTTTTGTCCCGTTACTTTTCGATTTTCATGCGAGCGTTTTTTGATTGCGTTCGTTTACTGCTTGCTGTCGACTTGGGGGTGCTCGCCATTGTTTGGTTTTCAACATTTGTAAATTTGCATGAAAAGTCGGATTTTAAGTGATTTTTGTGTCTTTTGAGCGGCTTTTTGCGCAGGCAGCGCAGTCCGAAAATCACTCAAAATCGCACTCACATGCGCACACACTTACAACTGTAATACACGGACGCGCCCCGGTCGCGACAGCTAACGGCACTTTTCATGTCCTCTCGCACGCTCTCTCTCACTTTCCTCCTCTCTTCTTTCTTTTTGATTCCTGTGCAGCATCATTTGCCACCAAAAATTCGAAAAGCAAACAAAAGTAATGACAATTAAAGTACAGTGAACAATACCAAAAGCGGATTTAATTAAATCTTGCTTTTACAGAATTTACAAAAGCGTTTTTACTCAACTATTAAGCCTTTGAAATAGTTTTCAAATAATATATCTGATCTTTGAAATTTCTAAAAAAGGGTGATAACGTAAAATCTAGTGTTTGAATAGGAAAACAATCCTCCATAGATTGCTGCGCACTGTGAAAGTAAATCAAGATAGTAAATTCTATTAGCAATGTTTAAATTATATACAATTCAATGTCTACAAATGATTATTTCTCCTCTCCACTCCGCAGTTTCATTACAATGTCCTCAAATCTAATTTAAATAAGTAAGAAGTGCAATAAGCGACACGCAGCGAAACAAATAGCGCTGAACAGAGAGCACGCCAGGCCAAACAGCAACAAATGGCCAACAATTGAATGGCGGCCATCAGTTGGCCCCAGCGGCATCCATTGAGCAATCAACACCATTTCTCCCACATCAAATCAAGCACCACTTCCAGCAGCACCATCACCACCGCCACCTCAGCCACCTCAGTCACCACCGCCGTCACAGCTTTGGGAACCAGAACCACAGTCCAAGACCCAGTCGAAACCACCACCACCATCAGTAAAAGCCACAGCCTAGCAGAACCACAACCACTGAGCTCCATCGGCAACAAATACCAGAACCGGGTGCAGCTGCTCGAATTATTTGGAAAACTTGCCGCGTAGTCCATCAATGAGCGTTTCGATGTCACTGGTACAGGGTGGTGCTGCCGGTGGTGCGCCACAGGGCGCCAGCGCAATCTTGGCCGCAGCGGCTCCCTACTATCAACCGCCGGCTGTTCCCCAGGATGTCCAGCCGGATCGTCCCATCGGCTATGGAGCATTCGGAGTTGTGTGGTAAGTGGAATCATTCTATATCTCAGTGCAATAATCCAGATTATGTGCGGAGGGTGTTGCCATAGTATTGGCACAATCAAATTTTTGTTTTTCGTTTGACAAGCATGGTTATTTTCGGGTTGTTTTGCTGGTTGTCCAAGGACATCCCGCCGAAATGGGCAAATATATTTGGGAATTATAAGACAATAGGTGGGTTAGGATGCAGAAAAGGGTGTGTTAACGTCATATCCTTTTATATATATTTGCCCTTACAGAATTCATGTAATGGTAATTGATAATTGATTTCTTTATAAACTCAAAAGTTGTAAGACGGAATGTTAATACCCTATTTTGAAAAACAACCTGAATCTAATATATTTCAATGTACATTTATAATTAAAATATCGAAAGATCAAACAGTTGTTCTTTGACTAGACAAAGTCTTTGTTCTATTCGAAGAAAGGGTATCTGCAGCGTCGTTACTTTGCTGTGTGCTTTTATGTCACGGTCTCGCCGTGGGTTCAGCAACCTTCTGCTTAGGCCTTTGATTCTGTAACCCTTTTGATTGTGTTGCTGCTGTTGATGTTGATGTTTTGTGCAGCAGGCAACGTCAACATCCTCGTATTCATTTCGATTCAGAACCTCAGTCCCGGCTCTCAGCTAGCTGTCCTTCATGGTTTTGTGCACTTTTCAACGTTGCTGCGGCCCCCCGAGGGTGGATTTTTCCTATAATATATTTCTTACCCTAAGCGCGCTGGCTGGCTGGCTCTCCGTGTTTTGGCCTCCCCCCCTCAATTTGGTCTTTTCTATTTGCCCATCTCCCCGTTTATCGGGCTCTCTCTGCCTTTTTTTCTATCCCCTCGACTCTTTTTGATTTACATTTGTGTGCAAAATTTTACATTAATGGTTGCTTTAATGGGGTGAGCATTGAATATTTGTTTGTTTACTGGGGAAAGTAAAATATCTAATATGGATTAGCAACGTTTTGTTATCAATGTAACCGAAAAGCTGCCAATCTATGAAGCAAATGATTTCAACATAGCACAAAAAAAGTAGAAATCCCATGTATTTATTATTTAACTCGACTTCCTATCAATTTATTCGTAGTGTAGCCAGAAGTTTGGCAACGCTGCATTTACAAATTTCATTCACGTGTAAAACGGCATTTCCGGCTATAATCAAAACGCAAAGTGAGCCCAGTTTATCGGGCGGGTCTTTTGAGGAGTGCTGCCGGTGGGGGAGTGGTCGTCGTTGGTCGTCCGCAGGGAAGCCAGTTAAAAACTGGCACACAAGGGGGCCCCAATGGTTTAGGCACAAGGAAGTGGAAGTCCGAAGACCAGCCACAAGTGGAGGTGCCCAGAGAAACACACAAAACGTGGAGGGTCTAGTGGAAACTATGGGAGAAGGGCCCCTAGAAGAGGCCCAAGAAGAGGCTCAAGTATATCCCTCGTTACACCACCTTCCCTTTGAAGCAGCCCCCGATCCACGATTCCCTTTGGCCAACTGAAAGTGGAGCCCGCGGAATGAAGTCGTTGACGTTCGGATTGGCTTCACACGGCGATCTTTAGTGGCAACGGGTCTACCAGTTGCTAACTTGCAATAATATTCATTTACTTACAAAGTTACAACACTGTAAGCCATTGCCCCAATGGAACAATGAATTGCTTCCATATTATAAAAGTTTCCCAAATCAGAATATATAGGTCATATAGTTTTGGTGGTCTACCCCAAAATCCATGACTTAACTAGACTAAAGTGTGTAAGTTGCCGAAGTTATGAACTCATATTTTTGTTGTTCCAAAACATCGAAGTTATGGAAGTTGGACTGCATACATGTGCAGATCCTGTCCAGCAGCAAAGTAGGGGAAGCGCATGGAGTGCGACTAGAACTTGGGCTGGAATGCAATCAAGCGTTAAATTCAAGTGCCAAATGTCGAACTTGTTAGATGCAGCCGGTCAGCCTAGGCTAGGAAATGTGTTTTTCGTATTTTTTGTTTACGGCTTCTTAGTTAAAGGTGGTGCGCCTGTTTTCAGAGAGGCGGTGCGGAAAGGCCAAAAGCAGGTGAAGCGTGGATTTTCAGGTGCGGAAGGAAGTGGCCCGCAAATGGAGTGTGGGGCCCAAGTCGTAAAGTAGTTCTCGTTTTAAGTGAACTTCGGCAACGTGGCCAAGTTAGAATAGATACTTTAACAAAATCCGCTTATAAAAGTTTTGGGCAACATTAGTTGTTGTCAAGTCTCATGAAGAACTTTTCGATTAGTCAAGGTGGTTTTGCAGTGAAGTAGAATCGATTTATTTGTAGGTAGAAAGTAAGTTATTAATTTTCATAAAATTCCGTCTAAATATCTTGGCCCAGAAATAAAACCCTTTCATTTAACTGCCTCACCCTCTGGTCGATAAACACAAATGGCTAAAATAAAAACCGAATTCGATGCTTAGTGCTAGATTACTCAATTTATAATTTGTTTCCCAGAAGTGGCACTGTAGAAAGGAAAGAAATCCGAGGTAAAAACGTAACAAGAACAACAAACATTTAACCAATTATTCCTAGGCATAGTTCTACGAAATTTTCCCCAATGCAACCGACTCGAAAGAGTCAAGAAACGGCTGAGAATTATATATAAATATATAAGTGTGTGTATGTATATAGTTATATATTTGTATCCGAAACGTCGGTATGTATGCACGGATGGACGGGACAGACGGCGGGCGACTCAGGTTGCGCAGCAGAGTCGCATAAGAAATATGCTATAAGGTATCCCAAAAGACGGGCGAATGAGCGAAGATCTTTGGGCTTTACTTTAAACTACCTGCAACTGGTTTTGGGAGGTGAGCAGGCAGACGACGAACCATTGGACGGCGGGACAACTGGACAGTCGGACGGATGGTAGGAAAAAGACAGTGTAAACCTTTTGCCTGCATCGACGAAACCCGCTTCCTGCACGAATTGTGGCCGGTGGACTTCTCGACTCGATGCGATTCAACTCGAGCCGACGACTCCAGTCGTCTCCAGTCGACTCCATTCGGACCTGGACCTGGACGTCAGCCTGGCATCCCGGTGTCTTGGCCCGGTCCGCCAGCCCAGCCTCTTGGCAAGGTGTCTTTGGTCTAGGCTCACTCAGTCACTAACTCACCAGCAACTGATTCGGCTTAGCCAGTTGTTCAGTTCCTGTTATTTTTAGGCTCTGAACCAGCCCGGCCTTTGCCTTTGTTTTGGCCAGTTACCCGAGTTCCCTTGTTCCCTGGTAACAGGCTCATTTGGCCAAGAACAATTTAGAGCCTTTTAATGGCCTTTATGTTTTATTGGTACACACATAATGTGTACATTGTGGTTACTTTGGAACGCAATGTTGAAATGGGACAAACGAACTGTAGTAAAATGTTAATTAAATGTCTTGAAACACATAAATGATATCTGTGAAAGGATATAACCAATATAACAAGATATTTCTTATGATAAATATTCTAACCATCACTAAAAATAGTAATAAAGAATGAAGCAAACAAAGCAAAATGCCTAATGAATATTCAAGGGTATGTTAGGCCTCGACCTTTCGTAAAGTCTGAACTTCCCGCCTGCAGAGTCCCCATCCGATTTCTATCGGGTCGCAAATCCTGTGCTAATCTCAGCCGGGGAGTTCAGTTCCCGCATGGAATGGCAATGGTACCTTTTGCTTTTGGGCCGCGTCCAACCACCGAAAAAGATGTGTGTGTGTGTGCTCGAAGGGCCGAAAAGGAAAGCAGTGCACATGCATAGTTTTATTTACGATACCACTCATTCCAAACTCACACAATTCCGGACTTCGTACGGTGGCTATATGCCATCCACTTTTTGGAACAGCTGCTGTCGGCTGATTTTGATGCTTCGATGTGTTGCTCCTGATGCTGAATCTCCCCCTTCCGAATTCCCTATCCTGTTTATGGTCTTTTGCTGCGGTGGTTGCTTGCTTGTTTGGTTGAACAACCTTCGCCCGTTTTTCAGTTATTTTGTCTGGCAAACTCACACATGTGCACACCAGCCAGACGTTTACAGGATATGGTTGTGTCGTGAGGTCCCGCATATGTTTTTTCCACTCTCGTTTCGATTCGCTTCCCTGCGAGTGCAACATCCCGAATAGCACCGAATTTCAACCATCATCACGATGAACCACCATCCCTGCATACGTACATATATATTTTTCCGTCTGTTGCAACGACAAAGTTTTTCCAAAAACATTTTCAATTCCACGTCCTTCGTTAGGGGAACACTTTTCACGTCTGCCCTCGTGTGTGTGTGTGTATGATTGACTTTGAAAGTGTTTGAATAATTATCCTGTTTTTCCTAGCTATCCCTGGGTTTTCTCCCTTGATGCGATTTCTTTGAGTTTCCCCTCTCTTGATTGCTTTTTGCAGTTTCGCCCAAAAAGGGCGCTCAATTGGTTTATGAGTTTTTCATCAAGTTTTTCCCGAGCTTCACACATTAATTGGGTTCCTTTTTGGTTTAACTATGGCAGGAGCATATTGATTTTGTTTTCAGGCTTTAGCGAACTAGTTTTAGCTGATTAAATTTGTAAAGGGTTGGCCCAATTATAATTTATTCTTCAATTTGGCATGGCTCTTGGGGTTTGGCTGGCCCAAGTTGATTGATATGTATGACTTACTAATGAAGAAGGGCAAACATACTTCTTAATTTGTTATGGAATCTCATTAATGAGCTAAAAACTAAACTGAGAAATGCGAAACACAACTGCTTTAAGGATTTTTTTTTTACCTAATTCCTTCACGGAATCTCGATCTATTGTCCTTTATCTATCAGCATCAGTTGAAGTTTGGCAACATGGCCTAAGGAAACGAACAGGTCCTGAATTTCAGGTAGTGTACAGTGAATTCCTCCACTCATTTTTCTACTTTTCGGGTGAAACATTTGTACTACGAATAGAGAGGGTAGGGAGTTGGAGTAGGAGACAAAAGGGATTTACGCACGCAATTTTGTCCACAGCTTCATTTTAGTCCTCGCAAAGATACGGATACTACTCGGATACAGATACGCAGATACAGATACACGTACACATGTGTGTGTGTTTGCAGCTCACTTGCTGTGGCCAGCTTAGTTCACTCGAGCGGCGTTCTACGGTTCAAGTGAAGCGCAAATGTATCTTTGAAGTTTATTTTGTACTATATACCCGGCCCTATTTGCTTCCTCTTGGCACCTACCTCTTCGGATCCCCGGGTTTTAGGTATCGTGTAACAAAGTGTGGCAAAAGGGAGCGCAAGAAATAATGTTGCAGCACATGTGCGTGTGTCTGTATCGGTATCTGTATCTGTTCTGTATCTGTGTATGCCGTATTTTGTATCTGTATCTCTATGCGTGTGCCTTTGCGTTTTACCAGTATCTTGAAATAATTTTCACTTGGACCGCCTGCGAGCTGCGAGCGCCCTAAATGAAAAATAATAGTCAACCAAGTGCCACCAAAACGAAAGAAAAGCTTCCATGGGTTCTATGTTGGGATTGATGGACTGAGAAAAAAGGTTTTCTTCATCTTGGGAGTGTCTTAAAGTAACTTTCATATTGATTGGATATAGCTAACTTATTTCCATCATAAATAAGACCTGAGAAATGAAGGATATTTTTTTAAATTTTAATAAATCGACAATTGCAACCATATCGAGTCATAAGTTACTACACAAATTTGAGCTATTTTCAAATTGAAGTGTAGATCTTGTATGTGGCTAAGCCAGCATTAAATGCGATTCTTAGTTCAGTTCAACTTATTTCTCTCTGTGTAGATACCACCTCAAGCAGGTAGCGCCCCGCTAACTAACCCTCTCTTGCTGCGTGTGTGCCAAATAAATCATCGTGTGTTGGACAACAGAACGAACGTTGAACGCCGCTCCGCCTGCCCCTTCAATGCCCCCTAGCCCCCTTTCTCCCATTTCCCCAGTTTGCCCAGTTTCCCCCCGTCCATTGAGTGGAGTTCAACTGTTCTGGTGAGCTGCTCCTACCTTAGAGCTGCTCGTAAAGTGCATTGGAAAACTGAAATAGACAAGTCGAGACAGTTGGACACACCGAACACTGAAATGGATGTGGGGATTTCGGGGGCAGTCGGTGTGAGGGGCCCCAGCCCGGGGCGGTCAACTCTACTTGAACCCGAACCTAATGAAGCCACTCCGGGTGAAGAGATACTGCAAGGTTGGGGGGCAGCAAATAAAGTAAAACCCATCGGGCTGGAAGAGCAGCTCCTAGAAGAGGGGGAAACTAATTAAGTTTTGCGTCAAACTATTCGCCTCCAGGGGCCAAATGGAAAAACTATTCGAGAAGCGTTGGAAAATTTATGCATTTATGTAATTTAGCTTTGGCGGAGGTCAAAATAAGTTTCTGAACGTAAATAGTAGTAAGTAGAAGTAGCAAAGTGTGCAAAACAATGGTGTAAATTTAGAAATATACGCAGATGATAGCAAATACTTTCGGTCTTATTTATTAAAGCAAGAAATTAAAAGTTATGTTCTCGATTCATGCTAATTACTTGATGCGCGGACACCATAATCTAAATCGACAGGATCATTGTGTGCTCCACTGCCGCCCCACATCCATTTCCCACCTTCGGTCCATTGTTGTGGTGTGGCGACTCTTTGGAAAATCTCGCATATTTAGCACAATGGAAAACTCTTTTTGCCGCTGGCACGACGGCACAAGTCACTCAGCCGCAACGAGAAAATCGTGCGAGCGTTTAATGTGGCTGGCAAGCTTACTAGCAATGCTCGTCGCAGCTGCAACTGCAACAGAAATTGCAACTGCAGCAGCAACTTTTGCAACTGCAACTCCGCAGCAACGGCAGTAAACTTACTGCCATTGTCTGGATTCCCTCGGCTGCATCCTCCACAGCGTTTGCCGCTGTTTATGCTAAATGAGGGTTAACGCAAAACTTAAAGAGCAGAGGCGAAAAAAGATATTTACGAAATGAGCTTCATCTTTGGCACTTGAAAACATTTCTTTTAACGATTTTATTAACGCTGCTCACATTTAAAACTGGGATATTTAAGCATAAGTGCTATAATTTATAACAGAAACACTAGCAGATGATTTGAAATTGACATTTATTATTGCCATATATCACTATAATTGTTTTCTGTGCATTCGAAGCGGCAACTGTAAAATGCCTGCGAGTTTTCAGCTTTAAAAAATATTGAATGGTTGAACGGGGATGCAAAACTGCCTATCTGCAATCTTTGGTTGCAAAGCTTTGACAACACTTTTTCCACCCTTCTTTTTTTTTATTATTTAAAACCACCCGACTTTGTTTTCCTTTGTGCTGCAGATTTTCTCCTTTTCCCCTTTTGAATTTCCATTTTGAGTTGGCAAATTTGTAGACACATTTCGCCAATGTTTACAACATTTTCGTAGGTGTTAATTAACAATTGTTCGGCGCTTGAATTACATGCTTTAAAGCTCCGCACGATTTACACTTGCATTGATTTTTGTGGGTTTTACCACAGTAGCTATAATTGCAGAACTGATAATGAAATTCCTAATAAATAAGTAACTTTATTATTAATCTCGCAGTGAGTATTTGAATAGTTTCTACACTGAATTTTGGCAGTCAAATGAATTTTCGACTACACGCTGCCTGCGATAAGCGAATCAACAAAGCCGCACAATCGTACACATTTTCCTCTTTCCGGCCTCTTAACTAGCAGCTTAACATACATATTTTCGTAACCCCAATAATGCCGCACAATCAGGGACGGGATTTTGCCGCAATGCCGGTCCGAACCAACGAATCTGAGGATACTCGACTCTAGACTCTTGAATGGGGCACCGCTTTTTGGCTGCATCACCATCATCATCATGATCTCCACAGCCATCGCGATGATTATTATTATCGCCATGGTCGAAACGCTGTGTGTGCTTGCCACTAAACGCTTTTGACATTTCAATTAAAATTCTAGAAAAAGTCTATGGCGGTAATTGCTGGAGATGCCTTTGCTGCGCCACTGCAGCGTCATTGTTAAATATTTACCAGCAAGAGTAGAGTATTTGAAAATGGTTCGCAGCCTGGCGCCAAAAGCCGGAGACCCTCTCTCTTTTTTATTCCCCATTTACTGTCAGCTAGATAATTAGATAGATGCGTTAATTGTGGCAAGGAAATATTTTCCTATTCTTTATTGCACTTGCTGCAGCATTCAGGCTGCTCTGCCCGTCTCTTTCATTTCACTTGCTACTCGTCTCTTTCTCAGCTCCAATGACAAATAAGCCGCCGTTGTTGGCTTGAAAAGCTGTTGCCATGCAATTACCCATATACGAGTATATGTAATTCCGTGTAAGGTGGCTGTAACTTGATTTATTCTTCTGCTACCGCCCACAGCGAATTTAAAAAGAAATGAATTTGCGATTTATTTTTGTATGCATATTTCTTCTTCGAGACGGCTTTGTTGTCAGCTGTCATTCATTGATGTACGATCTTGATATCTGCTCGCAAAACACATGAACAACAACAAAAGGTTGTTACTCTTTGCCATCTGCTCATTTCGACTTTTTTTATCCAGATACAAATGCAACAAAAGCTTTGTGTCGTTTCCTTGGCGCCACTCGATGCGTCACACTGAAAGATCATGAAGATAATATCATATCAAAAATTATATAAAACATCATTTTTATGCGGCTAATTCCACGTTTTTTCATATTTTATTTTTCCTTAAATATGCTTTCAAACAGCAAAGAACAAATCAGCAGCAAAAGAAGCTGAAT
The DNA here is from genome assembly GCF_004382145.1 of Drosophila mauritiana. Lineage (NCBI taxonomy): Eukaryota > Metazoa > Arthropoda > Insecta > Diptera > Drosophilidae > Drosophila > Drosophila mauritiana. The sequence goes on from NC_046669.1 coordinate 7,752,855, forward strand.
TCATAAAATCCATGTACATATGTACATCCACATATGTACAAATATCTTAATTGCATTTTTCCTGCACTAGATGTACACTTAAAAATGCAATATAATAAAGGACACTCATTCAAAGTACCAGATTATCTGTTATTGTTATTTTTACACAATATACGCCCTATATGATGCATCATTGCTACTTGGCAACCCTGTCGAATCTTTGAAAATTTTCGAGCGGATTTCTCCTCCATTTCAGGCAGGTGCACCCCGCATTTTGTATTTTCCTGTTATTTTGGGATATATTCATGTCACAGGTCCTTGCAAGCAGCAGAGATCCTGCATGTTTTTTTCTCTTCTTTGGACCGCAGCATTTTCGAGGATAAAACCAATGAGCTCGAATTACGGCAGCAGAATATAAGGATAACAAAGCGAGCAAACCTCGGGCGCATCTCGTTTGAGGATCCTTCGAGGATCGTTGAGGTTCGGTGGCATAATGGCAGGATACCAGCAGGTCTGGCCAAGTACCTGACCCTGTTCGCTCCTATGTCCTGTGCAGCTGTCTGGCTTCGCTTTGTGTTGTGCAGTCCTTAGTCTGCGCCACCATTTCATATTGATTTCCCCTCGTATGTGTCAAAAACCTTGGAGCCTCGACTATTGGGATCCCCGGTTCTGTCATTAACAAAAAGGAGAAATACAAAATACGAACTGAACGAGTACGACGACAAGGCAGGCGACTGCAACAAAAACGGCAGATGGCCACATATAATAGCATTGGAGCAAGGGGAGTGGGCCGTTGACCCTGCCAGGGGGTTAGGAGGCGGGGGTCCCAAGTAGCCGGGGAGCCACCTAAAAGGATGAGCATGAATGTTAATATTGACGCAAGGTGGAGTTTGCAGTTTCATTGGGGCCTCCGCGACGAAGCTGCAACATTGGTTAGCCAATTTATTAACGAAGTTTGTCGGCCTTTATTTCCAGGGGGGAGGGGGTACGAGGAAAGTGAGGGGAAAATAACTGTTACTGGCCGTGATCGTGACAGAGTGATTTATACTGCTACTTTGATTTTTATGACGGTCATTCATATTTATAGAGTATCAAAAATTACTTACAAAGTATGCTAAATTGCTGGCTATCGAACGTTGTTATTGAATTGCATTTGGGCCACCAGGAAATGGTTGAAACTTTTCGAATTTTAAATAAAAAAATAAAATTACTATGCTCACTACAGTTCTTTCTTCATTATTTCATATACCAGAGAGTTCTTGTATTATGATCCTTTGCTTTCTAACGCTTACTCCATAATTACTTTCATTCGTATTCCATCACGTTCTGAACATCTAATTTTCATGCAACTGTGACAGAATTTCAAAACACTTGGAAATGTTTGCCCATCTCTGAAAGGCAACAATGTTGTTATTTTTGTGGCTCTTATTGCTCGTATCCTCTTCTTTTCCTGCTGGCACGCATGCGCTTAAAAAAGCAGCAACGCAACGTTCATTGCACCCTAAAAAAAAAAGAAGAAAAATAAAAAACAACCAGCTACAACAACGGCAAGTTAAGTAAAGAAGAATGAAATTTTCGTTTGGGGATTTTTACGATGACTGAGCGAGCGAGAGGGCGCGACCGAGCGACAGAGATGGGGCTCTGCAGAACCGGATGGTCTGCGTCTATACGGCGAGCCAAGCTGACCGACCCAGACCCCAAAGACCCCTTCAAAAAGCCCCTCGGAAAACCCCTCCCTTCGACCTTATAATGTACACAGAAATTAAATGGTGTCCATTTTAGTAAGAGAATTAAATAGCTAAAGAAATACTGGAGAAATAAGCATTTGTATCTAAATATGATTCAAAAATCGAATATCTTTTTTATAATACAGCTAGAAACCACTTAAATAGATATAATTGTTAAAACTTATTAAAAATACCATTTAATATCATCTTAATTATAATAAATACACAAATGTTGCCCTGTGTAGCAAGCCAAAAGTCCAAGAGCGCGTTCATTGCCTTTGCCTGCATTATTGTATGTGCAGTATGTTGCAATATGCCTTTGGGGCACTGTTCTCCAACCTATCCCAAGTTTTCTCTTGTATTTTATTTTTTATTTTGACACGCATTTGTTTGTGTGTGTGTGTTTGCATAAAAAAAAGCGGAGAAGAAGAGAAGTTTAAATATTTTTAATTGAACTTTTGCCTCCAGTCGTGAAAACACTACAACAAAGGGGGGTAATTGGTTATTATTTCTGCGGTTATTGATCAGTTAGATATAAAAAAAACATGCGGTGGTATCGCCGGCCTCAATCATGATAAAAAGTTATAACTATATAATTTACGTAGACCACCAATTGGCGACCGAGTAGAGGGTCAAATTTATTAGTGTCCTATTGATTATAGGGGTTCCTATTAATGTTATAGCTCATGTTACGGCTAGATATTGATACGGATTGAATAAATGTTTAATGAGCTATGGGACTAATTGTTTATTATGTGCAAGCATCGAAGAAAGTCATTTTCTATTTATCAAACAAAGTCATTAAGTCAAAACAAGCCTTATCTTGAAAATAGTTTCATTATGAGCGCAAAAATAATAAAAAATATAACTAATGAACATTTTATTTTTTCTCTTTTTAGGTAAGTTCAATTTCAACTTCTAAGACCACATTGGCCACTATAATCAGACATGTAAGTTAATAAATACCCAGTTAACATGAGTGTATCATGTTGCATTCACCATAAACACCAGTTTATTATATTGTTAAAAATAATTAACTGATATGTGGGTGCGTCAACCGCGGATAGAAGTTCAAAGGTGGGATTCTTGATTTTAGAATCGCTTAATGAGCTGGCCAGCGAATGGACAAAAAAGCTAGGGGAAAATGGGAAAAAATGCCATAAAACTCACTCGACAACAGAACGCATTAAATTTTTTTCTTACCAATCATAAAAATGCGTCATAAAATTGAAGCTGGCAGTGAAAATCAAGATGCCAAAGTGTAGGGAAAATACTTGTAGTTTGTAGATAGATATGTATGTATATATACTCATGCGGGGGGCGGAGATGCATCATTTTATAGAGAAGTCTATGGGGTGGATGGAAGTGTCGACAAAGTGCTTGCTCCTCTAACATTCTCTGTATATCTCACGGTTTGAGGGTCAAAGAGCGCGGCATCAAATTTCACGCACACACACACAAAAGCGGGGTATGGGAAAAGTCTAATAAATGCGTGTGATACTGCTGCATCTACGAGTTGAAAAACATTGGAATGCATGTAGAGCACTAAAACTATCGGACACAATACCGAAGTCATCGAAAGGAATCAATAAAGAAAGTAATTTGAAACGTGGACAGGCGAGAAGAGTCGAGTACACACATTTCCATCCCGTTGGCCAACCGAAGGCAATTTATCTAATGGTAATATTGTATGGCTATAAAACAATATTGGCAAAAGGCGAGTCAGCTGCGAGTGGCGGCGGAAAACGCCGGACAATGCCAAGTATCCAGACAACTATTTCCACGCCATCGTTTTCAAGGCGAGCCGTGGAATTCTAGTTGCCGTAATGCAATTCCTTTTTGCCCCCTTATGATGAATCCTGCCAGTTGGGGTCAGTGTCATTGTCTTAATTAAGTGGTTTTATGATAGATATTCCAAATGAAAAGGCATGGCTAACATCATCAGTTCATTTGCAAGTGAATAGAATATCGCTTAAAAGTAAATAGTTCCAGTTATCATCTTAATTAGACTACTTTTTTACCAATATTATAATTAGCCAGCTCACATCATCAATGACTATTGTTTCGCCCATTTTTGTACCTTTTTGAAAATCAGTCATATCAAATGACAATTCCTGACATTTCCCTTTCATCAAATGCAGCGAAAGGCAGGGAATTGTGGAATTTTTTAATTAAAAGAAAACCCGCTGTTTTTATACCCCACCAAGTTTTTGTTTACACACTTGCCTCATTTGATATTGGCTAAATTTAAATTGTGACCCCAACCACATTGATTTGTCAGCGCCTCGCGGCTTGAGTCACGAAAAACTGAATGAGACAACTTTTGCTCCCTATATACGCCTATATATATATCCCCTATATCCCCCGATATTCAACACCGATCTTTACGTTCTGTCTGCTATTTATCCAGCTGTTAATTGTGTGTGATCTTGAGCAACAAGAGCCAAACATGTTGAACAATTTCACTTAACTATTTTTATATCTTTCGCTGCGTTGGGGTCCCCAGCATATGTTTGATTTTCTTGGGACATTAAGAAGCCCCCGCACCCTTCTCCCTCGTTTGCGGTACCATTTGCCTCTCAACAAAGTTTGATGACCTTCACGAGTGGAAAACTATACATTTTCTTTGCGCTCCTTTGCTGTCCCCTCGTATATTTGTTTGCTTTTGATTTCGATTTGTGTAAACAAATTGAGTTTTCGGGGTTTACGCATTTGAGATATATCTATATCGCTTATGCATTTTCCAAGCAAAAACATATCAGCCTTGAATTTCATATACGATTTCACACAAAAAAGAAGATAGAGATTTTTAACTTCTTTTGCTACCTACACTTTTATAGAAATCCTATTGAAATCCCTTATCACCAGGACAACCCGCTGGGAGCATACGAATTTTCACAAAGTCTGCGCTGGAATTATGCTCATGTTTTTTACCTCTTGGCAGTTTCCCCGAATTTAATTCCTTTTCCTGGAAGACAATTCGGCATGGTCTAGTTTGGTCTTTGTCTAGCTAAATTTGATGGGAAAAGAGGTTATTTTTGGCTAAGAATATTAACTGAATTTAAAACAGCCTTTTGTATTCAAGACTCAACAAAAAGGATTAGTCTTACCTACTAAAGAAAATCATATTTTTTAACATTTAGTACCAAGTTTTAAGTACATTACATTTAGTTGGTTGGTAAGAGGTTTTCTCGTCCATTTAAATTAAAATTCGCGTCTTTATTTGTTCTTGAAAAATATTTTATTAAATCGTTGATTAAAATAAATATTTAATATTTGCCTTGCTAACTGCTTTTACCTCCAACGCCTTTTATCTGGAGGCGTGGCATTGGCTTTGTTTTGACTGCTGGGAAAGGCAGCAGAAAGGGGGGAGGGAACTCTCATCAGGGGAAAACTCATTAAACAAAGTACACTTGAACACCTCATGAACCATACATACATACATAGGTATATGTATATGTATATATATATTCAGGTAGCTCAGCTACTACTATTATTCCATCTCGCTCCATCACTTCCATTGCTTTGCACACTTTTCCGCACTTTTCCAGAGCTAAACTTTTCTCTCCTTAACCCTTTGCTGCTGCTTTTCATACATATTAGTTCCTCCTTTTGCCTTTGTAGTATAGCCACTAATTTTTTTCAATTTTTTGCGAAATTATGAAGCTTTAGAGTTTGTTACTTATTTTTTTTGCTACTCCTGTTTGCTGTTTGACTCTTCTTGCACACCTCGTTTTTCGCTGTTTATATTCAACCTTTTTCGCTTTACGTGCTATAAACATTTCATAATGAAATTTTACAAACTGTTGTGAAAGTGCTTAACAAACACAAACATGTTTGCCGCACACAAACACAGGTGCACTTTTTTGTTGGCTTTAATTGTGCGGCCAGTGAGAAAATCGAGCGGGAAACTATAGCACAGTTTTAAGCGTTTCAATGGAGTGGAAAAAAATGCCAAAAAATGAACAATGCGATCATCAAGCGTTGCTTCAATGTTCTTCAATATTATTACGGTTTTATGCATTTTTTGCCAGGCATAAACAATTTTTCCCATGAAAAATATTATTATTCTTGCAATATTCTTTTTGCATAAACATACCATGCCGTACATTGTTTCCTCAATTTAATTTTCATATTTTAAATGCAATTTTAAAGAAGTTGCTTTTAATATGCCAGTTATTGCTAACTAGCATGCAATTTCGTTGATATCGCTTGTTCTTTGTTCTCTGAATTTCTTAGCCACGTTTATTGCCGCTCATAAGTCGGCTTGGAGTTTCCTTGATGTTGCATCTTACTGTAAAACTGCAGTACCTAAAATTGCTGCCGCGAAGATGGCTTTTAATGCATTGATAGCAGCTGTAAAAGTGGCTAATACATGGGTTTGGCTACTATTTTTATGATTCCAGAGGTTGCTTTCAATTTTATAGAGGATCTAGCTGCTGTTGCATGTAACTACTACTATTTTTTACTACTATATAATTGTACTTTTTCCGCCATTCCCCATTGGCAGTACTTTAATACATCTAACTTCTTTTAATTGCACATCTTTGCCGCCGATTAAGTTTACTTAATGGCTTACAAGTTCAACGATCAATTTTATGTAGCATACAGCAAGGCGCTATGACCAAATTAATAATAGTTTGTTCCTCTTGCGCTAAGAAAACTACTGAAACTACTTCATTGTGAATCAATCTATTTAAATTGGTTTGAAGTTAGTTCATCAATATGGAAATAAAATATGTTTATCTTTTGAAAGTTAATTCTTTAAAGTTACCACTGTTTAGATTCCTTGAATTCCTAGAAATGTTGCAGATTAAAAGTTTAAATGTTTTTCCTATTTTAGCTTATTTTTCGATTGGCTCTGCCCTTCGCTTTGCTTCCTTTTATTGTTTTGCATAAATTTTCGCCACGCCCCCATTTGTGGGCGATGTCTGGCAAGCGAAATAAAAAATTATGCACATAAATTCAGGCGCTTCGCAGTCGTAAACATTGGACCATGTAGTTCTTCTTTTTCGGCGCCATTTTTTTGTTGCCAAAAAAAGGAGGATCCTTAGAATTTTCCTCTGGCAGTTTTCCTTGCAATTTTCTCTGCCGATGCTTATTTCGTTTTTCTGTTTTCAGCTTTTGTTGGATTTCCAAACGGTCGACTCATGTTTTTATTATACTTCTCGTTTCTGCGGGCTTTGCCATTTCTAACTTTTTTTGTTTAGCATTTTGAGCAAACACAAATTGCTTCAACTTTGTCTTTTGTACGACTAAAATTTAAACTTTCTGCTGTTTTGGCAGTGGGCGTGTCACGGATTTCCACAGACGTTTTCCAAATTCCGTGAGCATTTTCTTGTTTGTTTTTTTCTTATTCGGTTGATCTTTGTTTGTGAAAACATGTGCGTTTAATTTATTTAAGGATATATACCGAATTAAATATTTAAGAAAGCCCCTGTATTATTAGTTAGAAAATCATTTTATTTTCATTATAATTTGATGAGTTTCTGTCTAGCCACAAACTTGGTTTTTGTGGTTTGTAATAAAAACGAGAAACCACAAGTTTTTGCCTAAGTTCATGATGCCCTGCAAACAACAATAACACCAAGTTTTACATAACACCTTCAACTTCCTCGCCATTGAAAAATCTGCAAACATATTTCACCGAAATAAACATTTTGCCACTTTTAACCAGCATATCCATTCTACCTCAAATTTCAACGCACCACCATGCCACTCCACAATTTAGCTGAGGTGCGTTTTATCTGGCTGCCACACAATTTTGCACCAAATGCGAAATACGAAAAATAATCCACGAGCGCTGGGGATGCTGGAGATTGAATGTGGCAGAAAGTTGTGCCTTTGCTGAGCAGCCGAAAAGCGTCGCTTAAAATTAAACAAAACAAAGTTTTCGATGGTAGAATTTTCCAACGCAAAAATGCCAGACGAACGACATTTTCCCTGGCCCGAAATATCCTGTGAGAGCAGAAGCGAGAAGGAGAACGTAGCAATCTCGGTGGAAGTCAAGACGGAAATACCGCCCCCGTAGAGAGTTGGAACACTACAACTTCTCCTCGAACGGTGGAAATTTCTGCCCGTAGTGAAAAGAGCATGGCCATATAGAAGGCAACTTGTGCAACATCGTAAAAGTTACATCACTGCGATGGTGAGGGAAAACTCGGACCAGCCATCGATGGGAAAATTGGGGAGGGGTGTGGTGTGGTGTTGGCCAAAATGGGGTAGCGGGTGGTGCTGTAGCGACTTTGGCATAAATTATTTTGTTCAAGCCAGTGAACTTGTGTCGTCGCTGTTGCCTGCATAAGTAATAAAAATAAAATAAAAATACTCAAGCAAAAAAAAAAATATTGTAATTTGCTCGTAAAATAGTTGTGCTCAAGTAATTTTAACGATTACGATCTTAATCAAGTTACCAAAACTTTGGGTTAGCAGAGGAGTTTTACATGGACAACTCGGAAAATGTCTCATGGTTCTTTCGACGGATTTAGCTTCCAGTCATATTTTTGTCAAGCTCTGATACTGATTTTATAAATAGAATAAGAGTTTGCAATATATAAGAAAGTATAGGATGCTCTTAAAAATGGAAGAGTGTTTAACTACTCAGGGAACTTTTAATTATTATAAAATATATTGTTGAATAGTTTATTATTCTTGCTATCGTTCACTTTCCAGCTCCTTTTCCATAAAACCAATTTCCATTTAGCTTTTTGGCTTCCAATTTTCCAGCTTAGAGCCGAAAATGGAAGCGAAACTTTTATCATCTGACCAATTTATACGCTTAATGGTAATCTCTCCCGCTAACTACTCTTGCTAAAAAAAAAAACTCTACCATATATTCCACTATATTCTCAACTTCCCACTTCTACAAACTCCCCTCTGGGCATCCTGATTTTCCATTTAGAGCCTCAATCCCCCATACCAAAAAGCCATTCTAAAACGCTTAAGAGTAGGCAACATAGTTTTCCACGAGGGGTGAAAAAACGAGCGAATAGCACAAAACAGAAACATCACACGCGGCGTATGCGTAACATAAAATTAGCCACAGGATTTTGCAGGGCATCCATGTCCTGCCCCCTCGCCGTTTTAACCATTTTCCTAGCAAAATGTGCCCCAGCTATTTTCCTCTGCTGCTGGAAAAACTGCGCGTCATCCACACACGAAAATGGTTGCCAAACAGTTGCCAAAAATGGGCAGGGGGCGTGGCTGGTGGGCGGAGGCTGGACCTGGGGGTCGCACAAAGGACAAACGAATGGTGGTTAAAAGGGGGGAGGTGGAGAGGTGGTTCGTGGGATGGCAATTGGTGGGGGCAACGGGAAGGACGAAGGCGAGAAGAGGATGATGACGCTGCCAGAGGCATCCACGTGTACGTGGACGTGGAAAGGTGGAACATCCAATGGGGTCGGGAGTAGTAGCTTGCTCAAATTTAACCGCTTATAACACCACGGCGTCCTTCGACCCACATCCACCCACTCGAACTCCCATTGCTGAGTAGATTTTCATGTCTGTGGAAAAGTTTTAGCGTGTGTGTGTGTGTTTGTACTTGCCCGCGCGGTGAAAATTCCCGGGCAACAAAACAAAAAGAAGAATCAGAAAGAAGCCAAAAGTCTGGGCAGCGAATTTTCTTCTTCCTTTGCCATTTTTCTTCGAGTTCCATGGTCCATGATTTTTCCACCCATTGTTACGTGTCTCGCCATGGTGTTTTTGCTTTAAATGCCTTCAGCTTGGCAAAAGAAAAGCGATTTTTATTGCTCGAAATGTGGCAGAAGATATGGCAAAAGGAACTACAACATTTATTCAATTATTATTTCACTTCGTTTATTTATCTTGAATAGCAACATTTCCTTCAGAACGATTTCATTTGGAAATTATTTGTAAACGATAAATTTATTGTACTATTAATAAAATAGTAGTGCTTACTACTAAACAGTTATTGCTTAGGTCTCAATTTAACTTCTTCAAGACAGTCACTCATAAAACATTCCTTTCGTGTCTCGTTGCCAACAACTTTAGTTTGATTAACCGCAAACCGAGTTAAATTAAATTATTTTCCTTTGGGGAAAAGTCAGCAACTTAAGGGTCTGTGGGTCTCTCCCACTTTTCTTTAAACCCCTTATCAGCCTGCTTGCAGCCCTATTGAAAATTGTTTACATAAGGCTCACCTATATCCACATTTCCACTTCACCCCAGAGAAAACGCAAATTTTCACCAATTCAAAAACCAAACACGAACTAGTAAAAACAAAAAAAATATATTATACACAAAACTATGTTACGAAAACCCTATAGAACCAAAAATAACACTAAAATTTAAATTAAAAAATGCAAAACTTAAGTCAGTAAGCTTAAGAGAATTTAAATATGCAAATATTGCTGTTTTTACTTTCTGTGTACTGAGTCTCATAAAGTTTAGTTCAAATCAAAATCAACAAAGCGTCAGGGGGGCGGCTTATAGGGCGTGGCCGCAAGTCAGTCACTAGCTCATTCATTCAAACAGCAGCAGCAGTACTGCCATCAGTCATTCAGTCAGTCAGTTAGTCAGTTAGTCATTCAGTCAGTTGGTCCAATGTCCTTCAGCGTTTGCCAACGTGCCCATGCATATTTACAAAAACTAAAAATGATAGATATAGAGAGAGAAAAAAAACAGCATACGAATACGTCGACGCTTTGAGGCAGCGAGTAGTGCCACGCCCACCGAGGCGACGATGGGCGTCTTGCCCCTGCAGGGATTTGCTCTTGCTCTTGTCGTTTTCCTCCGGCGGGAGCTGCATAAATTTTCAGCGCATTTTCCCAACCCCTTTTATTTGCTTGACAAATTCTGTTGCTGACTTTTCTGCAGCTTTGGGGACCACGAAAAACTTTGCTGGTTTCTGTCGCGCATTTTCCCCCATCTACCCCCCTCCCCCCTTGCAATAATCCCGCTTCTTTGTTGTATTTATTTGATTGAATTGCGTTTTGTTTCGACCATGGCTTTTTGTTTTGCTCGCCGTCGTCGTCTACTCACTTGAGACCATTTTAAGTGTTTGCCGCATTTGCTTTTGACAATTTCTTGTATGCATTTCGATTTTTATTTATTTTTTTTTTTTGTGGTTTTGATAATTCAGTATGCCGCAGTCACTTGAAGTTTTTTATGTTTTCAGATCGTTTGATACAAGCCAGATGTTAAACAAAGAGTAGATAAGTGCTGCAGAAATAGGGGAACAAGTCTTTACAGTCCTTGATTTATTTTGATCAAAACGAATAAACAAAGCTAGGGTTAAAATAAAATATAGTTGTGAAAAATATTGCATTTTGATCAGCAGGGTATTATATATTTTATTTTATGGTATTCGTAGCAATTTGTGAGAGTTAAAATCACACAGAACCCCAAGATAGCTTAATAATTATTCAACATCTCGATAGAACACAACTGTTCTAACAATCTCCCATTATTGTTCTCATTCGCGGTAAGTTTTTTGCAAAACTACAAAATTGCGGGTCTCACATTACGTGGAGCCCGCACTTAACCCCAAACAATTGAAACCGAGTTGAGTCATGGAACAGTGCCCAGTTATTTAGCTGTACCAAAAAGATCGTAAGTTAAAGTTGAATATACTCCGCAGATGCGTGTGTGTCTCATTAAAATTATATAGTCAGCTAGGCGGGAAGAGTGGGGTAGCTTTGGTATGGAATACTGGGCGATGGGGTATAACCACAATAAAAGTTGGAAATTAATTTCGAGCGCCACATTTAGCTGTCGTTGACTTTTACGCGCTGTTGAGCCACCAACAAACCCAAGCCAGCAGCAGCTCAACCATCAAAGCAGAAACAACAACGTGGCTTTACATTTTTGTATCTTTTATCTATGCAAAAATAGGAAATTACAAAAAAAAAAAAAAAAACTTTTCTCTTTTAAGTTGGCTTTAACAGTGTACATTTTAATGGGAAATGCAAAAATGTTTCTCCCACAAATGCTTCTTAATGCTTCGGTGCGTTTTTCTAGCTGCGAATAAACGCATGCAAAATGCAGGAAAAAGCGTGAGTTCGTCTTTGCTTTTATAATTTAAAAATGTGGCTTCTTTTTTCTTTATAGTGGGGTCAATCCAGTTTGTAAAGAGTTAGGATCGAGGGGTTATGTATGTGTGTATGTATGTACAGGCAGGCTACACAAGTTTAATTGCCTTGACAACAGACTCCACGCGCCCTGCCGCTTTTGGCCAACTTTTAGTGCCATTTTGGTATCAGCAACAAAAAGAGAGTCAACATAAATTATATTTTTAATTAGATGAAGGTGTCCGTCTCTGTCTAGGCTATCTCCGACTCTCTCTGCCCCTATGTGTGTGTTTATTAAACATATTTTATGACAATATCGTATGGCTGTAACCTCTACCCCTTTCTCTCCCCTGGGTGTTGGTTTCAGCTATTGTAAATTTAATTAGCAACTGGTCAAGTTAATTGGCTAAAAATGGAAATGAATTAAACGGCAAATGGCAGAGGTTCGTTGAACTAAACAGACTAATTAATGACTGATTATATTGATCACGTCGTATCATATCAAATGGTTTTGTGAATCCTTATCAGAAAAAGATAAATAAAAATTAATTGGAAACAAAATTATATATCTTATTTAAAATAACAAAAGATTGGGATTTGGCAACTATGTTGCTCAGAACCATATCTTCAATGTAGAAACCATAGAAACCTTTTTGCAAACTGAACTTGCCAGCTGAAAACCATTTAGATCTTGATTAACTTTTGAAGGAGTGCAACAAAAGGCAGCAAGTTTCCAAACTGCGGTCCAGTGCAGCTGTGCAACACAATGGACAAATAGGCAAGCGAGCAATGTAAAAAATAATAATAAACGAGAATTATGTTTATTATAGCCAGCAGCAGCTGATGATGTTGATGAATCATAGAGTCGAGACCCCGGCAACAATGCCCACATAATTGCCACTGAGAGCTTTGATAATGCCCCGAATGGATAGACACATAATGGTTTGATATCCGTGAGTGGTTTCTTTTTGGGGCTTGTGGCTTAGGTCCGCACACGTCTGTCTCGTGTCACTGAGTCGCATTGACAGCCTGATAATTTTTATGGGTCAGCGAACAAAACCAGAAAACTGTCTACATCTGTCTCCAGCCTATCCCTTTGCCTTATGCACACACTCGTATCTGTCACTTGGCCCATAAATAAGTTTTTGAAATATTTCAATTGAGCTGTTCTCGGCTTTCAGTTGCGACAGCTGCTGACCATTGACCAAATCACTTAGCCGTGGACACATGTTCCGAGATTAAAAACCTTCGGCACTCACCTTTTCCATCAATCGCACCTTTTCTTGGGCCTTACTGAAGCCTTTTTCAAATCAATCAACGCCTTTTTGGCTTTCAAGCTGCCTAATTTGTTGGAGCTGGAGGGAAAAGTTCACGACTCGGTCGAAGGAACTTGAATAATAGTATGTGTGTTGGTGGAATAAAGTGTGAAATGACTGCACATAGAAGTTGGGTCACCCTATAGGCATTTTAGTAAGAATTTAAATGTTTAGATTATAGGGCAATTTAATTGCCTTTTTTTGACTTGCAATTTTGTGGCATGGTTGCACTTTCGCTCGTTAGCATGGTCACACTGCACATTGCAGTTATATTAATTTCTTTGATTTAATAAGTATACAGGAAAGTACACTTGAGCATAGATTTTTTAATAGTTTCAGATTTTTTTTTCAATTTTGTCAACGCTTCAGATTGCATGGACAAAGTGAGGCACAGCAGTAGAAAGAGACGCACATACATGGCGCAAAAGAGACGGCGAGCTGCTGGCTTGTTGAGCTTGTGAGTCGGTTCAGTTGTCGGTTGTCTTGAAGTAGGTTAGTGGCACAAATCGCGCTGTCTGTTGACTGCTGCCGCAACGTGACTTTGCAGCGCTGCCTCTGCCGACGAGGAAAATTTATTTACATTTTGTGCAGTTAACATTTTCTGCATCTGCAGCTGACAAAAGTACTGCGGCCACACAAAAAAGTTTAACAATTTTAACAGCAAATATTTCTGCTTTGACATTTTGTAGTATTTTTTTTTAGTTTTTTGGTTTTGTTTACTTACTGTTGGTCTTGAAGGCTGTTTACTTTTTTATACATAATTAGCCAATATTTATGACTGGAAGTTTGTCTTGTTTTTGTTTTGTGCTCAGGTTCATTTGTTATTCTTTTAGATTGCCAAATCAGATTTCCGTTTTACTCACAGAGTAGGTGTCGCATATATATCTGTAAATAGTATATATACGATTTCTGTTCTCTGATTCGAAGGTGCGGCTCGAACATTTTGGTTAATTAAACTACAAACAATGCAATTAGCTTTTTGTCTACGATTGATAGCCATCGCTGCCTCAACGAACTTAGCTCAAACGAATTGTGTTTTGTTTGCAACTAATTTGCATAAAATTGCAGTTAACACCTCTTTTGAGGTGTGTGTTTAAGTGGGCGGAGTGGGCGTGGATATTGGGCCTTGGAAGTTTGTGGGCATTTAGGCAAGCGGATGTTGGTCGAAAAGCAATTGAATTTTATATTTAATTCGATTATAAATGGTTGTAATTGCAAGAATACTAGCCACTAATTGGGAAATAAAATATTAGTATGCTTTGCAAAATTTTTGCTGAAGTTCCAAATGATTAATTATAGCTATTAATGTTAGATTGCTAACAAATCTGTCTGCATTAATCATAACATATTTTATTTTTCAGTGGATTCAAAAAATCACTAATAGGCGCAGATACTTTAATGCAAATTCAAGTGTTTTCAAAGAGATACAATGTTTTGATTATAACTTTTTGAAATGCCTTCAAGTGTGAAGAGTATGTCATATCTACCTGCTCCCCTTTGTTTTTTACGATCTTTTGGCCATTTTAATTTCCTGAAATATCTCCAGAGACTTCTTTATTTCGATTTCTTGTTGGCTGCAATAAAGTCGAAAAACAAACAAATAGCAAAGGAGCAGTAATAAACAAAAATGCAGTCTGTGAGATAAAGCGAGTGCATGTGTATGTGTGCATAAACATTCGCGTTAGTGAACAACCTACCCCCTTCCCCACTCCTTTCACCACTTTCCCCCCTTTTCCCAGTGCTTTCAGCTTTTCCTCTTCCATTTCTTTGAACTGAACTTTTGCTACGCTTTTCTTTCTTTGCTTTACTTTATAATTTTTCCAACTTTTGACCCAGTTTTTTCCTCTTCATGCGCCAGACAGTCGGGAATGCCCCCAACTCCCCAAAAAGCCCACAGAGCACCACCCACCACCCACCGCCCACCTGCGTGCCCCTCTGAACACCCCTCTGTTCACCACGCCCCTGGAGAACGTTCTTTAAGAACTCTACACAACTTTAATTCAAATTGGAGCGGAATGGAATTGCTTTAAAAAGCGGGCACAATTTATTTCAATAAATTCGAGCAACGCGCAAAAGAAACCAAATAAAATACAGCAAATTTGTGCATATAAATAATGGCAACAACAAGCGGCTCACGTTTTTGTGTCATGTGCATAAATATTATAAAAAAAAAGAGCTAGAAACTTTGTGAGGTGGGGGCACAGACAAAACTGCGTCAGCTGTGACGTTCAAATGTATTTTTATACATTGCAAAAAAAAAAAAAAAAAAAAAAGAAAAAATGGAATTGAATGTCGTATAATTTTGTAGCCACTAATGTTTCGTATTGCATTTATCTACGGACAACCTTTGGCACTTTGTGCTTTCCTGGTTATCAAATTTGATTTATGCGTTTAAATGGATAATAAATAATTGATTTCAACAAATATTGAGATTTATTTCTCCGTAGAGAAGTGTGATTGGGTCTGAGAACAAGAAAACAAGTTGGTAGCCAATGATGAAGATGGTGAATAAGAGGAAATGCAGGGGGAAATATGGTAAAGTGCATTAAATGTGGATTACTTGGGAAAGCTAGAGATTTTCCTCAAGTAATTCTTTTTGCTATTCCAGCAGCCATTAATGTTTATTAAAGAGTTATGCCATAATGGAATATAAGACCGAGAACATGATAACTAATAATGCAGGCACTTAAGTGCAGTTTACAGCAAAACTAATAACTTCTTGATCTAGTTATGGTAATTTAGGAATATATAAAAAGGAATCAACTTTGATTGGATACCAGTTTTGCAATTAGTCGTGCAGGAAGTCACCAGAAGAAAGTAGGAGGAAAAGCTAATTAAATCAAGTGTAATGGAAATGAAAAGTAAAGGAAATAATTTAACAAATTAATCTAAGGAATCTTTCTATTTGCTCTAAGATAAATCACAAGTGGTAAACGAATCTTTTATAATTGTTTCCTGATAAAATCTCTGACCAAAAAACAGCAGATTGTTCTCAATTCCCCAGAAGCCAGCATAAAGTGGCTGTAAAAAAAAGCAAAACCCCAAGCAAACTGAAAGGTCAACGCGAATTAAACTTTGAGAACTCTTCAAGCTTCTCAAGCATTTCCATCGCTAATTATGATTGCCCTTCAGAGAACGAGAATAAGCCAGAGCTGTAGAAAAACCAGCAGAATTAACCTTTAAGGGCCTGAGAACTATCAACTACCCGCTGATCTTTGCCGCCAGACCAAAAAAGTCATTTCAAAGGCTGCTACTAACCTTTTTTGATAAATTATACGCAAAGCTATAATGGAAATCAATTAACTATTAATAATATTATGACGGGCTTTGTCATTAAGACACGATTTCACTGCGGGCGTCTCGAAATGTATATATAAATATTCCTACAATGTTTACATTTCCAGTTGGCACCAGGAACCAAAATCCAAAGTATTGAAGTTCAATCAAACTTTCAATTAGCAGTTAAAGTTAATGGTGATGGGGAAAAGATGCTCCTGCTGCTTCTTTCTGCCCCTGGGAAAATGCAAATGCGAGTTGTCAACGCTTTATTCTCACCAATCTTCCACAGTATCGGAGTTTCCATGTGGGCTCATAAACGATTGTGTGTGGAGGCGTCTATTTGACATAAAGTGAAGTGATGTGAAGGAAATGACAGTCAGATGTGAACAATCATGGAGGTGAACATTTTAATGTGCCTGTTCATGGAAAAGTGACTGGAAATTCTGGTTTAAATGAAATAATAAAATAAATCGTACATATTACAAATATTCTGATTGGGAAAGTAACATAACAGATGTGCCCATCAAAAAACCAAACTAAAAGTATAAAACCAATTAAACTGGTTCAAGCAACATATTTAAATACTAGCTTGCTATAATTTAGTCATTAAAGTGATTGACGACAGGTCGATTGATTAAACTGGAAGACTTAAGCATTCTTCAAAGACTTTTAGCATCTGTGAGACAGTTTTCCCTCCAACTTATTTGCGTGGCAGCCTCGTATTTCCATGTTCATTCGAAACTTTGGCACGCAATGCATCCTGACTAAGTTAACTACACCAAGGCAATATCGATAGATAACAAATAACAGCAGCAGTTACATACACCTAATCAATTGCAGCCTATACTATAGTCTGCAATAAAATCAATTTCTAAGTTTCACAATCTTCACCAAGAATAATCTGCATACTGCGCATAGATTAAGACGAACAACTTCGCCAGCGTAGTTGAAATTGGGAGTGATGCAACGACAAGTGTCATTATATCAAGTGACTTCCTCATTGTCCGAACACTTGGCAACTACCACAGCTGCAGTCCCGCCATCGCACAGGACTAAGGCTAAGCCATGGCCTAAACCCCAACCCCTTCCCCATTCCCATTCCCCTCTTCATCCCGATGTGTCAGCTTGGCTTTTGTGTGAAAGCGCGGGCCATGCCAACATTTTGAGTGGCTTATGCGACTAGCATCAGCTCAACTTCAGACTGTGTCGCCATCTCGTGCGTTTCCCCCGGTTGCAAGTTGTATGCCACACAACCCTATGGGTATATTTACATATATCCTGCTGCTGCTGCTGCTGCTGTGTCTGCTGCTTGTGAAGTGTTATGCGATTTTACATTATTGGCTCTGCCGCTGACTTAACTGGGGAATAGTTTTTGACGCAGCTTCGCAGTTATGCATTCTGGTTAGATGTGGCAAAGCGTTTCTTTCTTGACGTTCTTCTGGGTTATAAATAGAGGCGGATTTGCTTACGGCTTAGCAGGCTGACAACAGAAACTGAAGGCAGAAGAAAGCCTGAAGATGCCAGCACTTGGATAAATGTTCACCAAACTTTTTGTGTGAGTGCAAATCCTTTGAGGTCCCATACACATATGTATGTGTGTTTTGCGTCAGTGGGATATATAACACATGTTTAAAAACATAGTTGATGTGTTTAAAAGGCTTACAGGAATGACCTCCCCCACCATTGTGGGCTAGAAACAAGGTTATTCAACATGTTCTCATGGTGCTTTGTAGTTTACATGTAATGGAAATCGTGCGTCATCTACCTGTATTCTTTCACTTTTTCCAACGATTTGAACACCCTCCAGTAGTGTTCCATTTCCACACTTTGTGCACTTCGATGACGTTAACCCTACAATTGCCCCCAGGCCAAACCATTTCGCACACTTAACCCCCCAGTGCATGGCAGCAACCCATTTTCAGTCTAACGAGCAGGGAGACCCTTTCATTTCGTTTTAACACATTTATCAGTAATCAGAGCAAAAGCTTGGCCACAAACAGATAGCATTAACCCCCGAAGGTAACTATATTTTCCCATTTTTTCATTTTTTTTCTTTCTCTCATATTGTTTTTGCAACAGAAGCAATAAGTGAGGCATTCAGCTTTGCCGCTTGGCTGCTCCACTGGCCACATTTTTATTTGTGACGAGTGCAGCCAGACGGACGCGACTCTCGGTCTTCGGGCCCAGTCTTCTGAGTTTCTCAGTCGGCCCGCCGTTTGTCAATTACCCTACAAACCTCCAAGCAGCAATACCCATAACTACAATAGGAACTGCAGCAGCAGCAGATAAAAAAAGAAAAAAAAAATACTCCAACGATAGCAGCAACAACTCGGCTAACTCAGCTGATTGTCTTTCATAATCGTCGTTATGCGCTTGGTGGCTTGAATGCCAGTTGACCGAGATGCGAATTTTTGTTACTCCTGTTTCGAGTCAAATTATGCAAAAATCGGCCAAGTTGGCCTATAAGAATTTACTAGATTATATAATTACAGCTTTGTTATACACGTTAATAGGATAGTAAAAACGTGGCATAGTGGTTAAATCGGTGGGATCTGCTACACAAGATAATTCAGAAGTAGGGTTCTTATTTTCTGAAATGGGTTTTCTATTGGCACAGTGATATTAATATTAATATATAGCACGAAATATTATAAAAGCTAATGATCAAATATGATAATCACATAATATTCACATAATTAAAGATAATAATAGAAACTTTATCTTTATTATTTATATATGCATGTGAAAGGGTGTTGTCGCCTTCGATTCCCAACAAAGATTGGTTTTTATGGAAGTGTGGTTGCTACTTGGAGGTGTGGCCGTTGAATTTGTTGGCTTTTGCTGACTCAACGCCCCCAGCCTCCTTTCTTCCCTTTTGCAGATCCTCTTGCATCGGGTTTTTGCTGCAGCTGCTCCAAAGTTCAAGTGTTGCACTTTTTTACCTGGCTCCAACTCGGCACTGCTGTTGTTGTCATTTGCAGGTGTGCTAAGATTTGTTGTGCGTTTTTTTTCGCACCTCCCTTTTTTTCAGCGGTGTGAGTATTTGTATATTTTTTTACCTTAGCTGCTTCCGTTCAGCATTTTTTTTTTAAAGCATTATCCCGCTCGCTCTTCCACGCTTCCCTGGCTGTCATAATTATTTGCACTTCACATCATCAGCATGCGAATAGGGAAGATAACGTGAAGGCACTAATTCAAGAAAAAAAGGGATTACATTCTTAAATATTTTCTTCATGTAAAAGTAATGCATTTTACAAAATATCCTTACAGATGAATTACATTTTTCTTTCACTGCAACACGAAGCTCTTCAATTTTTTACGCTTATTTTTTCCCATCTGTTGTCATAATCAGACAAAAACTTTTGTTGTGGTCAATTATTGTTGCCGTCTTTGTTGTTTTTTCAGCTCTTACTCCTTCTTCTTCTTCTTCTTTGTGGTCAGCTCCTGTAAATTGCCACTAAAAGTGTTGAAGTGCAGCACTCGGGGTTGTCATTAAGAGCCAAGGAGCAAGGGGAAGTCCCCTGTCTCCCTTTTTAGATCATAATATTCATATTAAATTATGTATAATGTCTGCGGCTTTCACGACTCTCAAATTACATCAGAAGGGAGGAGAGAACTTGAAAACAAAGAAGGAAACTGGGACGACACAGGAAGAGATTTATTGGAAAGGGTATTGGGAAACCAAGAGGAACACATCAGATAAACTAGTTTTTAATAATTTTTTCAAATTATTGCCCAGATGAGCAATACATTTTAGCATTTGCATGGTCACACTGCCAACTTCAAATGAAGTCTTGTCACACTGACCGTTTTCTATCTATATTCGCTTTGTGAGACCCACAAAAGTAGAGCTGGCCCTTAAACGCTATTTTTTTTTAATTTAACACCCCAAGCCTCAATCTGGCTTCAGTTTCAATTACCTTCAGTCGACTTGGCCTCGGAATAAGCCCTATGATTGACTAATTGCATTCCGCCTACCAACTTCGCCATGCATGTATCTTCTTCTCTTCATCCTGCTGCTTCTATATAATTTTCTCTTTGCTCAACCAATCGCAATCAATAATTCTCCTTCTCTGCGGACTCCCTGAAGCAGTTCTCAACTGCACGTAGTCTTCTGCAATTGACAAATCGCTTAATTAAAATGCACAAACGCCCCAATAAATATGCAAGTAAGGCAAAAGAAAATGTAAACATGCAACAAGAAATAAGGTAAAGGGAGAAAAGGAGAAAGAAAAAGGCCAAACTCAGAGAGCGATCATCGCTCAAGTTATACGCTTGATCAATGCTTAATAATTGTCTGTAATTTTAGTTAATTTATTGCAAATGCTTTCAGCAACATGCTGTGCGTGTTGCGGCAACATGTTGCAAATAGCTATCATATGCACGAGTGTGTGTGGGGCCGGCATGTGTGTGTGTGTGTGTAATCGAAACCGAAGCGAATCATTGATTTCCTGTGCATTTCATGAGCTTCGACTAAAAGCGAAGACAGACCATGGAAAAAACGAAGACTTCGACGACGCATCGATTTCACACACCTCCCTATCTCGCTCCTACGTTTTCTGCTTTGCTGTCCCCCTCTAACATTCTCACTTGCCTTATCCTGCGTGCAGTTCTAATACCCTGTAATCATAGAAATCTTAGGAATATCTGGCACTTTTTTATAAAGAAAGCTATATTAAAGCTTAACAAAAAGCAGCAAAGTCACACTGTCCGCAGGATAATAAGGGCACGATCACACTAATAATTCTTTCACCATGCTGTTATTTACTTTTTGCTGTCTTTTTCCCTTGAGTAAAATAATATTTATTGATCATTTTTACAAATACTAGGTATCATTAAGTCAACTTTTCACAGATCGTCGATCTTTGTTGTTTTTAGTCCGTTTGCTGAACTGGTTCTCAGCTTCTGCCTTGCCTCTTTCCGGCCCCGTTTCTTGCTGCATCATTCGACAATGTTTAGTCTGGTTTTTGTTTCACTTTTCCCCCGGCAAGACGCTTTTGTTGGCTACTTCTTGGAGTCACATGTGAGTTTCGCCCCCCTCCCTGTCGCTCCCTCTGCATGGAAGTAGAAACTAAAAATTCATTGAACTTTCGCATGAAAATGCTCTCAAGGTTATCAACTTTAGGCCTGTCCAGTCCAACTGTTGCCAGTCCGATTCCGATCCGTTTACGACACAAAAAAAAAAACTAAAAAGAGAAGAAAATATATACAATAAAAAAAATAAAAAACTCCAACAAGTTCTCTATGGTTAGCTGTTGACTTTAGTCGGGGTTTATTCAACTCGCATCGGAGTCGCGATTCTGTGGCTTTGCCCTGTGCCACCTGTGGCCTCTACCCACCGCCCCCTGGCCTTGACTGGCCCGCGGACACGCCCCCTTTCGGGCATGTGGTCATGCGTTTTTATTGTTCCTTAATTTGTTGGGTATATGTATTTTTAATGGCTCTGACTTGGCTCCGTCGTGGGTTAGGGTGTGATAATATTTGCAGAGGTTGGTCAGTTGTTAGGTGTTTATTTAGTTGCCATAAAAATTAAAGACATTTCAAGTTATTATTTCACCTTATTAAATTGGTTAGTAAAATGTTTATTTGTTTGGCACTCAGCTAGTTAAATTAAATGCTTAAAGTTCGTTCAGCATTTAATACTATTATATTATTATTAAATACAGATACTACGATGTGATTCAGTTGTTCTATGATAATCGATATTAGTACACATGTTTGTTTTCTTCTGATTGCTTTTTATAGACTTAATCATAAAATTCTTCATTTGATTCATATTTAATTCGTTTTATTTATATGCAGTTTTTCGAGTGCGAACACTTTTTATGCTTGTACAAATTTAAATTACATTACGCATACGCCCTGTTGCGTCGCCCCCCAAAGGCAACTTATTGATATCTCTGCGCGTTACATATTCTCCCCTCATTTCTCTCTTATCTGGGGCCACATGTGTTTTATTTGCTGTAGCCGAGGCAATTTATGTTTTATTCTCTTCGCTCGGTGGTTCTTTTTAACATTCGGACGAATTTTCATTTGATTTAAGGCCGCCCATTAAATTGTATTGCTTTTTTTTATTACTAGAATTTATCAAAATTTTCGCCACATTTATAACTCGGCGGTTTAGATACGAATGGTGGGGAAATGGAAATTTATTCAATTGCTAACAGAAAATGTGCTGGGTTAGACAACAAAATGGAGTAGTTAAAATTACACAATTATTGTTCAGCATGTGAATAGCCAAAAAAACAAAAAAAGAAAAACCGCCTGTTCAACAACCTAATTACATGGCTAGCAATAACAACCGAAGGAATCAGACACAACTTCTCAGTTGGCTGCTCGTCTCAGTGTGCCCCCTGCATTTCCCTATTTTCCGGCCACTTTCCACCATCCCTGCTCCACCTTTTCACAGCCATCTCCAGTGTAACCATTGCGTGTCAGTTGTGTTGACTGACGACTGCTCAACTCTTTTCTGCATTTACTCCTCTTTACCCCGGAGTTTTTCCCGCACCTCCGCCCTTTTGCGGCTGCATTTTCTTGCATCGATTTTAAATGCCAAACACGTTTGCGGTTTGGCCACGAAAATGTAGAAAAAAAACAGAAACGAATGGGAAAACTGACAAGTTGAAATAAAGAAAAACCTTAAGCAGGTGATTTCCTGTCCTATGTAAATGCACAGCGAAAACTTTGAGATGGGAATAAAGTTGTTGGAGAACATAGTTTTTGTTCTTCCAAGCACGTTAGGACACAATTTTCTCGGAAAAGCAAATTGGAAAACTAGTGGAAACTTGTCTCTTTTTGAGGCCACAAAAAGGACATCATTTCCCATTGTTTAATATCTATATTTTTATATAATGTAGAGCTTTAAATATTGTTTTTATTTGTGCCATTCATTAGACCCCATTTCAATTAGTATATTACTTGCTGCAACTATCTTATATCCTTTGGAGATTTCCCGTTTTATTTACTTCTTGTGCACATTGCTTTTAATGAAATCCCTCATTTCCTTTTCATCTACTAAGCGTTCTCATTGCCTTTGCAACTATCTTGAGGAAGTTTCCCAAGCCCCTGGCTACAATTATGTTTCCTTATCGTCTAATTGTTGTTTGTAATCCTCCAACCCTTTGACATACATCCGTTTCCTTTAATTTCCCTTTTTCAAGTGACTCGAAGTTTGTCAAGAGCGTGTTTTTTGTGTCATTTGCGTTTGAAATAGTTGGAGCAGGAAACGTAATAAACATTTATATCAAGAGTGGAGGGGGAAGTTGGAGGTGGTAAGCAGCAGGTGTGTGCTGTGTAGAATACCTGTTTTCCAGCTTTTCCAACTTCTCAACGGCTAACACATTTATTTTTGATATGCCCCGCCCAGGGTGTGCAACATTTTCTACCAATTTAAATGTGAATAACATACTTCCGTTTTTTGTTTAGCTTACTTTACTTCACTCAATTCGAATTAAGTTTATTAATTAAGTCAGCAGTTATAATGCGAAACAGATTTGTTAAAGTGAAACCGCATTAAATAGTGCATGTTGAAAATAGTCTATGAATGGAGTTATTGCCTTGGATCTGGGAAATTTTCACACAGCCTAATCAAAACTAATCAACAGTCAACAACAGCAATAAATTTGATTGCGGCCTGTTGATGTTTGTTCGGGGTCAATCCACCTTTCGATTTGGTTTGTTGTTTTCGCCACCGATGAAATCCAATCAAATTGAGTAAAATTGAAGCTTAATTAGTTGGACTATTCGGCATGCAAATTGCAATCAGTTTGATGATGATTGTCCATTGATCTCAAAATATCTAATTTGCAATTAATCAACGTAATTCCGAGGGATATCTGCCTTGCACTATCACACGAAGAACGAAAATGAAGGCATATTTTTTATCGATTTCTTAATTCACTTCATTCATTTTTATTGTCATCGCCGCTGCTGCTGTAGCTGCAAAGTTGATTTGGTAAATGCATTTTATTTGTTAGCTGTCACTTGACTGCTTTTCGCGACTTAATTGATGAGTTTTGCCATACGAGTAACATGTTGCGTGGGAGTGGATAACTTAATTTTACACTCTACTGAGCTGGGAAATAATGTCATTCGATTTCACATGTAGTATATAGAAATAATAATAGATTTTTCAATTGAAATCAGGCACCTTTAAGAGCTCAAAGAAGCTGGGTTCGGAAAAATCGAATTTTTGAAATTTAAAAGCTGGAATCGTTTGCCCATTTTTTGCCCATGTTTGCCCACCAATTAGTTTTTTTTGCCCACGTCCAGTTTTTGAGATATGAATTTTCGAACAAGTTCGAAAATTTTCGAAGATCAAAAATTTCACTTTTTTCAAAATTTTTTTTTTTTAATCGCAATAACTTCGTTTGCCCACGTTTGCCCACCCTTTAGAATTTTGAAATTTTCGAAAATTTTCAAAAATCAAAAATTTGACTTTTTTCAATTTTTTTTTTTTAAATCGCAATAACATCGTTTGCCCACGTTTGCCCACCCTTTACAATTTTGAAAAAATTTATACTTTAGAAAATATAAGACATTCAAGTTTACCTATGTGTCTTTGCCCATCCTTTGAAATTAATTTTTTTCGTTTGCCCACCCTTTAATATTACATTTTAACGTTTGCCCACCCTTCAAAATTATTTTTTTTCGTTTGCCCACTCTTAAAAATAAAAAATTTCGATTGCCCACCTCTTAAAACTAAATAATTTCGTTTGCCCATCCTTTAAAATTAGTTTATTTCGTTTGCCCACCCTTTAAAATTAGTTTTTTTCGTTTGCCCACCCTTCGAAATTATTTTTTTTCGTTTGCCCACTCTTAAAAATAAAAAATTTCGATTGCCCACCTCTTAAAACTAAATAATTTCGTTTGCCCATCCTTTAAAATTAGTTTATTTCGTTTGCCCACCCTTTAAAATTAGTTTTTTTCGTTTGCCCACCTTTCGAAATTAGTTTTTTTCGTTTGCCCACTCTTAAAAATAAAAAATTTCGATTGCCCACCTCTTAAAACTAAATAATTTCGTTTGCCCATCCTTTAAAATTAGTTTATTTCGTTTGCCCACCCTTTAATATTACATTTTTTTCGTTTGCCCACCCTTTAAAATTTTTTTATAATGTTTGCCCATCGTTTAAACTTAGTTTTTTCGTTAGCCCACCTCTTTAAAATAAATATTTTCAGTTAAAAACGTTTTCCCACGCCTTAAAAATGTTTTTTTTTTTCGATTTTCTACTGTAATAACTGTAAGTTGTGCCGCCAATTCACATATGTATCTTAGGATCGGCGGACAGAATCACTAATATTATATGATTATGATGAACGTACATACGGAGATCGCAACCCGTTACACAGTTTTTTCTTTAATATTTATATAATGTTAATCATTCGCTTACAATTTATAAATTTTTCTTAATCATTGATAAATTTCATGCAAGTGTTGATGAACATACATATGTATATATATAGTTTTTTGTATATATATATATATGTGTGTGTTCATCATAATCATATAATATTAGTGATTCTGTCCGCCGATCCTAAGGTACATATGTGAATTGGCGGCACAACTTACAGTTATTACATACATATGTACAAATTTGGTTTTATAAGTAGAAAATCGAAAAAAAAACATTTTTAAGGCGTGGGAAAACGTTTTTAACTGAAAATATTTATTTTAAAGAGGTGGGCTAACGAAAAAACTAAGTTTAAACGATGGGCAAACATTATAAAAAAATTTTAAAGGGTGGGCAAACGAAAAAAATTAATTTTAAAGGGTGGGCAAACGAAATAAACTAATTTTAAAGGATGGGCAAACGAAATTTTTTAGTTTTAAGAGGTGGGCATTCGAAATTTTTTATTTTTAAGAGTGGGCAAACGAAAAAAAATAATTTTGAAGGGTGGGCAAACGTTAAAATGTAATATTAAAGGGTGGGCAAACGAAAAAAATTAATTTCAAAGGATGGGCAAAGACACATAGGTAAACTTGAATGTCTTATATTTTCTAAAGTATAAATTTTTTCAAAATTGTAAAGGGTGGGCAAACGTGGGCAAACGATGTTATTGCGATTTAAAAAAAAAAAATTGAAAAAAGTCAAATTTTTGATTTTTGAAAATTTTCGAAAATTTCAAAATTCTAAAGGGTGGGCAAACGTGGGCAAACGAAGTTATTGCGATTAAAAAAAAAAAATTTTGAAAAAAGTGAAATTTTTGATCTTCGAAAATTTTCGAACTTGTTCGAAAATTCATATCTCAAAAACTGGACGTGGGCAAAAAAAACTAATTGGTGGGCAAACATGGGCAAAAAATGGGCAAACGATTCCAGCTTTTAAATTTCAAAAATTCGATTTTTCCGAACCCAGCTTCATTGAGCTACCTTTAAGCATTATCTTTTTAAACTTCCTATAACTCAGGTTCGAAATCAGCTAAGTTTTCACATAATATGCAACATTTAATGGACTTCTTTTTGAAGAACTGGTTTCCCTTGCTTAAAAAAATCATAATATAGTTGCATAAATTATGAACCAACCTGCACTTGTCTGTCTCAGTCTTTAAGATAGTCTTAAAACTCGGTTCGAATCGAGTACTCGTATGTGGATTAT
The DNA here is from genome assembly GCF_004382145.1 of Drosophila mauritiana. Lineage (NCBI taxonomy): Eukaryota > Metazoa > Arthropoda > Insecta > Diptera > Drosophilidae > Drosophila > Drosophila mauritiana. Next base: position 7,779,779 of record NC_046669.1, read on the forward strand.
TTATGACACTTGCAAAATGATTTGTTGCCAAATAAAATGCTGAAAATGTTGTCGGCTTTACTTAACTCTACTTTTAGTAATAAACGTCCATTAAAGATATATATTTATTGATTAATTTCTCCCCCTCTTTCAATTTCGTTGCAGGTAAGCAAAAATACGTGTTATCTGTCGCTCTTTTTTCCCTCCTTCGTCTGCAACGAAGTGGGTAAGTTTATTTTTGGGCTCAGCGGGGAAAATTTCAATTGGAAAATTTGGTTGGAACGAGTTTTCATGTAGGAGGATTTCATTGAAATCAATTTGTATGAGAATGGAAACAGCTGCACGTAACTTTTGATTACCAGTGGCAAGTATTCAAGCCCTTCCAGGCAACCAAATATGCCGCCTTTGTTTAATTGGCAAAAACAAAGATAAAGAGAAATAAAGAAAGATTTCATTTCTCATTCTTCTGCAGTTTCCTTTGACGATTTTGGTCTCCCATTTTGCGTTTTCTTACCAATTTACAACTGCCGCTTTATTCTTTTTAAACTTTTAGTTTAAATTAGTGTAGTAGTGTTAAAAGCCTGCGGTAACAATAATAACCATTTAATGGAAAAAATCCCACATGCCACTTTTCGACCCCCGAAAGTCTCGTTTCTAATTTTTGGAATCATTGATGGACTTCCATGTTTCATTCTATTGATTCTCCGCTGATTTATGACTCTGCGTGGGTTCTTCAAGCTGAAAATCAAACTATCGTGTATATTTATCCAAATCCCGTAATGATGGAAAAATTGACACCGCGCCTCCCCACGAAAAAACATTAGCAGCACTTTTCTAGCATTTCCACGCTGGTTTTTCTCCCCCATTTTTCGAGATAAAACCAAATGATAGACAATAAAAACAAAGTTCATTGCTCTGCAAGTTCTTCCATCCACACTTGAAACAAAATAATCAAAATGAAATTAGTCACTCCGACATTCGTTGGACAAATAAACGTAATGCTGCCTGTCAGTCAATTGTTTGTTTGCCCTAGATTCTCACTGGAAAGGGAATAAAGTAAACGTTACTTCATGGCGGCGATAAGATAGAAACATTAAATAGGAAATAAAACAATAAAAAAAAATGGAAACAAAAGCTTTGAGGGTTTATATATTTTAAATGCTGATCACGTTGATCACGGAAGATTATAAGGATGATAAGATAGAATGGCTGCTGTAATTGCCACTGGAATTGGCACTGATTAACTTCGCTTCGAATTCACGGAATTGCTTGAGAGTCTAAAAGGTTTTTGATTTGATAACATCGTTTAAATGGGCAAGAAATGAAATAAAAAACTTGCGAGGGAATCACAGATAAGAACTCGCTGGCCTAAAAGCCATTGAACTTGAAAGGTTTCTTATCAATTAGCGCCGCATTTCGATGTCATAAAATCAGTTGCGTTCCAAATTTTAAATAAGTTCAGAGTGATTTGGTTATTAGAAACAATCTACATACATATGTTTGAATTTTGCATAAGTAATTCGTTTAGATTTTCACATGTTGAGGCTTTAAGTCTACACACACAAATAGCTTTTAATCTCTTTTCCTTACATCATAATTAGTGAAGACCTTGCTATCGCCAAGTTTCCCCTTCAAATTTCTGTTGCCAGGTTGCGACATAATGAATCCACTTTCAGCGTCACATTTTCCATTCATTTTTGCTAGTGCCATTTCATTTCCTTTCATTTAAGTCGTTTCCCACACCAAAAGATATAATACCTGCCACCCCCTCATATGTCATTGACTTTCGTAGGATTGTGTGTATATGTGTTTTCTTGGGGTCATAAATTAGCAATAATGTCTAGAAAACATATACATATATTTCGCAAGTCTAGTCACCCTGTTTTAACGATTTGTATATTCGCTTTTTTTATGGTATCGATTTGATACGATTTTTATGCTCTTCTATCAACGAAAGCCAAATAAAAATGTGACGCCTACATGCGATTTTGCTATTTTTTCTCAGTTTCTTGTTTAATTTTATCATATCTTTAAATAAAAGAGGCGACCGACAATGTATTCAATTTACACTTGACACAATTCTCTGGCCGATACAGTTTTTAATAGTTTAAAAATAAAATTCGCTGCGTTCGGCCAATAAAAAGAGCGAGGGAGAGGGCCATAAAAAGGGGGAAATGAGAAGGGGAATGGTGGGAGTGTGAGGCGTGCGAAGTGTGCATAAAATTAAAATTAGGCACGAACGCTGTCCCATTCCCGCGCGTGCACCCCTCTCCCTCGCGCATTAGCGACCACATGGCGTCAGCTTGGCAGGGGAGCAAATACCAATGGCCCCCCATCCCCATCCCCCTGTCCCCCACCTTTTTTTACAACGGGTGCGAGCGAGAGGCGCGCAACTTGGGCAAGGTCATTAAACCACACAAAAGCAGCGATGCCTTTTGAATCGTCACCATCAGCTGTTTGAGGTTTTGTTTCTTATTTTCTTACGTTTTTTTTATTTTCTGTGTTGCTTTGCTGACTTTTTTCTGCATTTGCATTTTGTGTTGTGCTTTACATTTCCGCTTGCCAATGCATTTCCAAATTCGCACACACACACACACACACATCGGTAATAACGCACCTGGTTTTTAACTTTAGAGCAGAAAATGCCGTAAACTGGGTCTAAAAGAAAATACAATACAGATTCTACGGCTTTGCCAATTTGCGCTATTTTTTTATGCTAATGCACAGTGGGTTTTGTTTAAGTTTTACGCACTAGCTTAAATTGAAAATGTTTCTTTTTATTATTAAAAATAATGTGTTCTTATTATGCTGTTTACATTTAAAATTTATTAATAATGGAAAAAAACATGTTTCATTTTTAAAAATTAATTTTCAGTGAGAACCTTTTTCCTGTCGGAAAACTTCTTGCAGGCACTGTGTCCCGGTGTGTGTAATTAACACGCCCACCAGCTCCCATGGCTGCCCTCCTTTTTTCGCTTTGGCCTCAATGCTGATTTGCATTTGGCTTTGCTGCCGCTTTTTCAGTGTTTTTTTTTCTTTTTTGTTTTTACTGCCCGCCCTCCTTAATTTATGCATTTTTAAACATGTTTTGTGTCTGCCGCGTGGTGCTTCCTCTTTTTTAGTTGATTTTGTTGTGACATTTTTTTCAGTTTCTAGTTTTTTCTTATTTTGGTGTGGGAAAATGGTCAACTGTCCCTACGATGGTCATTTTTTAAACACACACACTGAGGTTAAAGCAACAATAATATTTGGCCAAAACTGATGGCACCTAAATGGTTAGAGATAGCAAACAAGCTTATTTTGCATTCTTCATTATGGATTTACGGATAAATTATTGAGGTATCGATGAACTTCGGATAGGACAGTCGTATTTAATTGCAATTTATGTGAGAAACTAAAATGGGGAACTGAAAAATCGCTGGGTATTTCAAAGTTTCCCTAATCTGGTTTCAATATCAGTTTGATCTGAAAGTGACAAGTTCAAAAGGCCAAGAGGAATGCGCTATAATTGCGTCACCTGCAACCTGAGCTGACTCACATAACACGCCCAAAACGGGTGATTAATCAAGACAATGTGTTTTTTTTTTTAATTGAGTTAGGAAACATTTGTTCGACAAATGTTTGTTCAAAACATATGCTAAACCAAAAAGCCCACACAAACTTAAAGATGTTTTAGTGTGGCATTTGAATGGCTTCGAAATGCAGTTGCCAAATTGCTTTCAGCCTAAACCGATTACCAAATTTTGTTGTGTGTTGCCAAACAACAACCACAAAAGGCAACATTTTGGTTGCTAAATGCCGAAAACTTAAAAAGAAAACCCCGAAAGAAAAGTTACACAAAAATTGCCACACAAATGTCCAAGCAAAGTGCAGCACTGCAGTTTTAAGCTGCAAGACAGAATTAATTTGCTTAAAAGTGTATAAATTTAAAATAAACCATATAGATTATCATTAAAAATTCATTGAGATTGTGTGTGTCAAATAAAGGGAAATGCCAAAGAGAAAATTAAATAAATAAAACACGTTAAGCCAGGCGAAGGCATCCGAAGTAATTAACGTCAGCGATGAATGTCAAAAGGGTTAATTCCCCCAAAGGGAGTTAAATTTAAAGAGGCAAACAAACAGTTAACGTCAATTCTGCCAAAGGAAACACTTTTTATAGCTAATAAATTAAAAATCCAAAAGCTGTTGTGTACAATCAAAAGCTAATAAAATACGTGTGCAGTTCTTGTTCTAAATTCCAAATAACTAAAACCATTTAAATACCATATTTTTTTTATGGACTGCATGTTCATTATACTGCCTATGCAAATACAAAAATGCCTCACGGTTAAATGCTGACTAAAACAATGAAATTCACCCAGAGCATATAAAAATTGAAATAGATTTCTGTGAAAAAAATTAGTTTAAAACAATGCCAACGGCATGGACCAAAAAAAAAAAAAATAACTTACAAAAATGCAAGGGTATAAACATGAATTCGTGGCTTGTTGCACCTCAAGGTTTTTGCAATGTGATAATTTTTTCCAGTTAAATGTTAAATAAGAACAAGATTATTAATTGTATTGCTCTATTGTTTAACTATAAAAATAGTGCTTATTTTGTGCCGCTTTAAAAACCTATAAGCTAAAAGTTTTTAAACATCTTCTTTGTACCTTAAGAAACATCTTCCATTGTGATCGGCATTAAAAGTCCAAAAAGTTTTAATGAATGTGTGTTTAATTCCTTATTGATCCGACCTAATTTAATTATTTCCCACTTATGTTCACAAAAGCTGTAGTTCTGTGAGTCATGTGGTCCAAAAAGAAAAAAAAGTTTTTTAAGCATGACTCAACCTTGATTAAAGTTTGATAACTTGCGCGTAATGAGCTTAAAGCGTATTTCAAGAGGTTTTACAACAATTTGAAGTTGGCTGCCTCGTTGCCGTTCGCTCAATCATTAAGCAGCTGTTGCTCATCAGATGTTGTAGCTGCTGCTGTTGCATTCAATCATCAATCAAAATTTTGTGCCTGTGCGTGCCAGGAAAAGGAGACAAAAAGGAGCAGGAGAAAAATGCGGTAACTGAAGGCTTTAATGATGCCAAAATGAGCAGCAAAAATGTGGCCGAGCTCCTTGCCCGTTGCCGTGGCCAAAATGCACTGCAGGAGCCGCAAAACTGCAGCAGTAAAATTGCATTGCCACAGGCAAATGAGGAAATGCTCCTGCTGTTCTGCCTGCCCTTCTTCCTTCTCCACCTTCCATCCACTCCCCACCCCCCACATTTCCCCTGTGGCTGCTCTTTGACTAATCCATCAACAAATGAGGCTGCCGGCCATACAGCACGCATATAGCCGCTGAAAAGGCCGGCCATCCAACCAGCCAGCCAGAAATTGCAATAAAAACGTTCTCTCCTCGGCCTGACCCAAACCATTTTGGTCAGTTACCCTTCAGAATGGATCCGAGCCCACTTCACTTCACTTCACCCCTCGCGTTTTGCTCACTTTTTGCTGGATTTTCAAGTGCCTGCGCTCGCATCTTGGTCCAAACAGCAGGAGCGAATTCTTTTTTATTTATATAACACACTTATACAGTTGAGGTCGTAATTATAGGTTTGCAAAAATGCGCTTTAAAGTTAGGTTTTTATATTGTTGTGCAAAGCAATATATATATACTGAAAGTTTTCTTAATCAGTTGGAAAAGATACATATTTTTCTTTGTTTATTAATATTATTCTAGATACCATATGAAAATAAGATCTGTTTTAAATACTTTGCCTTATCTTTTTTTTTTAAATGATGAAGTCGTTATATCAAATTTGAATGCTATTTATTTAACCATCACTGTTGGTAATCGCGTATTTTTTCGCCCAGGACTTTGTTGGCTAGATGCTTGGCTCAAAAGTGGCTGCTGATGGCCCCCATCCGCTATCTATGCGCCTGCCACGCCCCCCGCCGCCGCCACCGCCCTTTTCCGCGCTGCGCATTGATGTGCAAAGTTTTTATGACGCATTCGTGATTTCTCTTTTTCCGTTGCTTTTTCCACTGCTCTTTTTATCTCAACCGTTTTTTTCTCCGTTCAATTTTATTTTATTCTTTTTATTTTTCTTATTTTTAATGCTGCAGTGCGTCCATTTTAAGGCCTTTTGTCCTTGACTCAAGTGCTGGGAATACTGAGAACTCTTCAATGAAATGCGGTTTTCTTAAATTTCACGGAACATCACTGAAAATGTCTTTACAATATTGCAATAGGCAATATAGTTCATTCAAATTGAAGGCAATAAATTATATTCATACATTTCTTTAATTGTATTACATGGCGATGATTATTGCGTGCATTAAATTAATAAAATCAAATAAAAGGAATTAGAAAAAAAAAGGTATCAACTGGAGATGCGGGGCATCGATCCCCGTACCTCTCACATGCTAAGCGAGCGCTCTACCATCTGAGCTACATCCCCACATAACGGCACACGTGCTTAGCCAAATCAAAAGCGAACGAAAACTATAGCGTGTGCAGAAGCTATACAAGAAATTGTTGTTGTGGCGATCGGGCAGTTGAATTTGATTTCATTTCCATAGTTTGGTTTTGCTTTACTTTGCGGGCTTATCTATAAATAAGCAAGAAAATGCTCAGTCAGCTGATGAAGCAGTGGACAAAAGCTTTCTGAACTTGACACTTTTGAGCACTTTTTCACTCCAGCAACTCGTTAGCACTGATTTTGGGCACCCAAATACCCCATTTTTGTAAATCGTCAATTTCCCTTGGCGTGTAACTATTTAATCTCGCTCTACTTACATGAATTGATTGGTTAGGCCAAAGTCTTGCCTTACATTTATGATTAGCTAATTAATTGCTCGAAGAGAAAAGCAAATTTATTGCGTCATTTGGAAAGTGCTCTATTACAGGCTAATTAGCTAAGGAAGCATGGGCCGGAAAATAATATGAGACGGAAAAGAGATAGCGAAATGGATCTGAAGATGAGTGAGGAGGGCCTATTATAATATTTGTGGAGCGAATTTGGGTCACTACTTGTTTAGTTTCAGTTTCGCTGAACGTGTCGAACGTGTTTTTGTTGCTGCCGTCTCTTTTTCTCCTTACATTGCCATCTCTTTATTTATATTTATTTATTTTATAACAGGAGGCGACTAGTTACAGTGCACCCTCAACTTAATGAAAATAAAAAAAAATTCGACATTGTTTTCGCTCGATTGCAAATATTCATATATTGGCTAAGAAGTTGACAGCCTGTTCTTTAAACAAATTTCCACTCTTTAGAATGTATACTGTAGTTGAATATCCCGAAGGCAAATTGGCTTTATGCGGTTTTTGATGAAAACATTTGCTTGATTAAGGCAACAACAGATGTGACCAAATTAAAGGAATTTCAGGGGATCGAATGGTGGGGAGATTTATCTTGTGTAACATTATTTTTGTTACTCGGCTGCGTATGCCACATGCTACACACCCAGCACACAACACCGCATACACACAAAAGTCATGATTAATCGCATTTACTAATCAATACAAATGTCACTCAAGCCATTTGACATTTAAGATTTGTGGTCTATCGCTCCTGTGTTCCCATTTTCCCGTGTGTCCCCTTTGCGGCTCATATTACACATACGCACAGTAGTCCCAGATGGCGCCCGAAACAACCAAGTCTCGCCATTTGCAAAACCCACAAGCCTTTGTCAATTACCGGGCGCGTAAATTTTCCGACTTTTCGGACATGTCATGCAGGTGGTGGTGGTGGTGCAAGACTGGAAAATGCAAAGGTAACGGGGAAATATTTCTCACATGTTTCACAGAATTCCTACTCTATGAGTTCACACGACTCCGCGGTTTATCAACCGTCATTTTTCCAACTTTGTTTTCCGACTATCAGGCATATTTCAACTGGGAATGCTAATTGACATCGCGTGCCAGAATTAATGTCATCAGTAACAATGAGAAATGGGAGAATTTATGTATATATTTTTAGACCTACAAATATGTGTAATAAGGTCAGCTAGGGGATAAAAGGTTGAGTGAAATGGTCAACAAAAAAGCGGGTCAGTTTACAGGAAACGCGTTTCCGCAAATGGAAAAAGAGGTGGACAAAAAAACTGAGAAAGTTTTCCAAAAATAAATTAAACACCTACAGTTTGGTAACTTAAGCCAGTTATTTACTTTCGTTTCATTCATATATAGTTTGACTTTAAATGAGCAACCAACAGCTGTCATTTTTTTAAAGAGCGACATTATTATAACTGGCAATTACCATTAAATGGCCATCATTTGTCTATTAAAACAGCGCAAATAGCGTGCTAAATTACAAATAAAATCCAAGCGTGTCCTTGCGTCTAATGCATTAAAGCGGGACTTTGATAAATGACTGAATTAATTCTAAGCAAAGCGGAAAGCAGAAGGGTTAAGTAGATTAAAGTCGGTCACGTTGAACATCCTTTTTCGTTATAAATATTCACATTTGCACGCGTGTCTGTCATAAATATGAAAAGCGTTTCATAAATTATTGATAGAAGATACAAAAGCGAGAGGAATAGCGAAGCGTGCCACATACTGTAACGAGTTACGTAAGACCTACCTCAAGTCGAAAAAGATAAAGGATAAATCGTAACGTGGCTTATCAACGGCGAACGGCCTTTCAGCCCGAAGGTCATTGTGGTCTGGCTGTTAGGATAATGCCTATGCAATGGCTATATAATATATATACACACTTCTATGTGTGCGCCTTGCGATAAAGTGGCAACTTCATTCAAATCGTTCGTTTGGCATTGTTTGTCCGTCGAGTATTGAAATTTATTAGAGCGTCGCCCATCAATGATAGGGTTGGATTACGGCAAAGGATGCTAAAGAAGAGAGCCCAAACAAAGGAACTCGAGACCTTGAGCTGTCGGTTGCGCTGGCTTTGGAAAATCTTTAGATTACAACCAGCCTTCTTGGCCTCGATTTTCCACCCACCATCTCCTGCTTCCATCACTGGCCATGATTTCAGCAATTTCATGCCATATATTTTGTTCCACACTTGAACCTGACCCATTGTTATAACTTTCTCCGACGTGTACAAAATCCTATTTTATTTCGGGGCTTTCTACCAATTTGTCAAGAGTGGAGAAAGTGAAGGAAGGAGCGAAAGAAACGCGCGAGATGAGCTATTAACTTATTAGTACAACGTGGCGTATGAGCAACTTGTTGAGAGAAATAAAGTCGTGAGAGAAAGGATCAAAAAAAATAGGAGAAGTGGGTGGTGCAGGGGCAGGGGACTCTGAAAACAAGGACGTGGCACAAAAAACAATGACAGCTTGTCATGCTTATGGCACACGCTCCACCTGAAACGCACACACACAGTCGCACACACTCACGCATGCACCCACACAAGCTTATACAACGTGACGCGAAAAAGTCGGCTACATATTTTTCTTTTACTTTTATGATATGAAAGAAAAATGGTTAAGGGAATATTGAATTTGTGCCCTGTTTTGATAGCGCATGAAATGTTTGTTTTAATGGGTATATGCGGTATATAAATGGAAATTTATATGACTTCGTGTTTTTGTACATAAATCATTGTCAAGATTCCTTTGCAAGTAAATTATACAAACAAATTGAAAGTGTTCTATTTGATTAATATATATTAGGATCCTTATTTTAATTAATCAAATATATTTTTTGATTTTTCAAAATCTTCCTTTAGAATTTTAATTACTGCTCCAATGCTGCGCACACTCAAGTAGGTAATCCGTTTGGACCCGTTTTGCATAATCCAAGTGCTCCCGTACTTGCAATTCCCTTTGCCGCGACGACGCTTTGTCTGCCAGCCTTGGAGTAACTACATCGCACACGTTTCCAACTCCCCCAACCTGGCCAAGAGTCCTTTGTTTTCCTTCGCTCACATGAGAAATGTGCCCGACAACGGAGCCGACGACGTTCGCCATTTACATTTATAATATTTTTATGTCACCCGCGGCAGGGCTCACCCGCCCCCTTTTCCCCTTCCCCCCACCAAAAGCCACCCACTGTTGCAACGGTATATATCATTAGAGAGTGTTCGCCACGCCCTTGGGCTGGGCTTAATTTTAACAAATTATTCACAGACGCCACAAGAATTTTTTTCTACTATTCTTGCAAATTTCTCTTTTTGTTTGCTTCTTCATCTTTTATTACATTTTCCACCCTTTTTAATGAGCGGGCGGCGGTGGAAATTTATACATTTTCCTGCCAAGCATAAAAAGAATAAGCGGCATCGCCTTGAACTTTTGTTTGAAAAATCTTTTGCCTCAACTTTCATGCGTGCCGCTGAGAGCCAAAATAGAATAATAAAAGGTGAAATGGAGAAAGAGGTTTTCACTGGTGGAAAGGCCAAATGAATTGGCGTAAAAGCTTAGCCAGGTGTTAAGTATAAATAGCCTAGAATTACAAAATAAACAAAAAGTCTTGTTTTATTCAATTAAATGGAATTAAGTCAAAGGAGACTAGTTGGTGTGTTTCATAAATCAAAATTTTTAAGGAGTAGGTGTTATTATAATATAATGAGATTGAGTGGATGATTTTTAGCTCCATAGAATATTATTTACTTTGATATAATTGTAAAGGCAGAGTTAATCTCATTTAGCTTACACGTTATTTTCCCGGAAAAGCCAAAAGTTCTTCTTTTGTCGGCCCAAAAATGAACAGCACGAATTGCCGAAGCAAACTATCTGACCTTTTTTTGTTGGTTGCAGTGCAATAATTAGACAATTAAGCGCATAATTAATTTAAAAGTAACCCGAAGAGCGCCACGGGCGTTCAGAGCCCCTGTTTCTGCTCCAGAATCCTCAACTCAGTTGTCCGGAAGACAGACCTTTTTCGTCCTTGGCCCCACGGGCAGGATCAACAAACATGCTAGTGTGTTTAAAGAGCCAGGAAGCTGTGGGTTCTGCTCCAAAATGGGAGAAATGGAGAATTGAGCGAGGAGAGAAAGAGGAGCCGCCTAAATTAAACATGCGAAACACAACAAGAAATCGCTCGGCCATGCAAAATTGCTGGGCAGCAGGGGGGGGTGAGGGTTGCTCGGTTGGAGTGGAAAATCCATGAGAAATGCTGATGACGGTCTTAAGTATGAAGCGACAACAAAGGAAAAAGGGAATGTCATTAGGAATGAATGTTTTCTGCGCACTTCGAATTACCCTGTAAACTGTTTCGTTGACAAATCAAAACATTAACTAACAATAAGGCAACATGCGACTTAAGTAACTATTTAAATCTGTAAAAATATATAAACTTAAAATCAATCATTCATATCATGCCAAGTAGAATCATATCCACCGATTGTTGCCCATTAGCAGTCCAATCAGCCCAAATATGCTGAAGTTGTGGGCGTGGCATTATGGCGGCTACTGTTTTGCCTTTGGGGTCCTTTGGCTATTTTTTGGCATTTCAGTGGCAGGACCACATTGCTCCATTGTTTGCGGACAAATCCGCACAAAAACGTAACGTAACGAAATGAAATGAAATGAAATGAAACGAAGCGATTTTGCTTGGGCGCCCACACATTTCGGCTGCTGTGATGATTCAAGGCCACATCATCATCAGCATCCTCATCATCATCATCATTATGATTATTATTTTTGTAACCACCCACCCGAGGGTGGCTATGAAAGTTTTTCTTCCCCCACTCGCCCCCATCCATTGGCATGTGTCAAGTGCATGTGCCGCAAACTTGTTTCTTCTATCTGGCGCCGATTTGGTTCGCTTTTTTGTTTGTCTCGCTGGCACTTTGGTAATTTTCCATTACATAAAACACTCGTTGCATATGTTGAGGCGCATTTGCGTCAGAAGCTGGAAAACGTGGCAGGAGGAAAATGTCATAATCAATCTGGGAAGGATGGCAGCGCGGAAAAGCCAACATTGAATTTAAATTTTAAACAGATTTTTACATAATTGGTTACGACAAGTTTGCTGTTTGGCATTTTGCTACATTGATCAGTGAATAAATTCAGGACACTTTTAGAAAGCTCTTAAACTAAGTAAAATTAATGCCTAAGTGTGCCCAGCTTTAATATAGAACATCTAAATTAAAAGCCATATTAATTTTCTTTTATTTGTTTTTCTCTTTACAGGTAAGCCATTAGAGAGAACATGAAGTATAAATAAATTAAACGCACAAAACGGGATAAGTAATAATTAAATGCTAAGAGTTTTTATATGTGTCATCAATTAGGTCATGCCAAACATTTTCACTTCGCCCCAAAACAATTACACAGAAAATTATAAAATTATGACGGTGGCTGTGGCCAAAGCCTGGGCCCAACTTTCATATATATATATATGTACGTAAATATTTCATTAAATGTCTTTGGCAATTTGGCGCTCTGTTGTTGTAGCCTGTTGTCGTTTTTCATGCCAACCCCCACCCCCCGCAAAAAGTCTGTGCCAAGCAGCAGTTTCTTGGGCATTAAAGTGAAATATGGCCAAGAACTCAAAGGCAACAAAGAAGGAAAGCGGCAATCGAGCTAACGACATTGACAATGACTCTATTGTTTTGCTTTTTCCTTGAGAACATTTTTAATGTGTTCACATTTTTCGTAGTATACTTAAGTGGGGGAATACACTCGCAGGGGAATTATGTTGGCAGGAAGGATTTCGAGTGAAGTATGCAATCAAAATGGATTTTAATTGATTTTAGCTTCGTTCGGCTGTGAAAGTCATTGACTGCACATACTAGCACTAGACTTGCCCAACCCTTGGAAAATTCTAAATTGCATAAATTTATTTTTCTCTCTCTATCTCCGTCTCTCTCTCTTGCTCGCTCGCTCTCCGGATGGAAAATGCCACGCCTACCACCTGCCTTTGCCTGCAGGCCATTTGTAAAATTGATTACGCGCATAAATTGAAGCAGACGACGACGATGAAATAGGCGGGAAATTGGGAGAAAGGGTGTGGGAGCAAGGTAGACCAGGAAGTGGGTGGAGAGCGAGAGGGAGAATGAGAGAGAGAGACGGGAGATGATGGAGCGGAAGAGCGGAGATTGGGTTTTACTAGCTTTTCCACAGATATTTTCACACACAGACGCACACAGCTAGCTAAGCTAGTTTTAAATTGAATGTTTAAAGCCATTCTTGACAACTTGTGTCTATTCGTTATTTTATTTATATAATCAAATTCAATTAAGCCTAATTGTATTCGCCTGCATGACTGTGCATTTTTCCCCAATTCTCATCCTGTTCGTGACCCATTTTTCTCCTACACCCAGGGGGGCATAAACCCCAAAGTTATTAGTCAATTAACAAAAGCGAATATGTTGCAATTAATGTTGCGTAGTCACAGAGAAACTAAGCGGAAAAGAGACAGCTAGAGGGCGAAGTGAAAGAGAGCCGAATAGTGTTGGGGTTGGGGCGTTAGAATTCCCAGCTGGTATTGGCATACATCGCTATAATTATAACAGTGTGAAATGGTTGAAACATGCGAATTAGTTGCCGTCGGGGGAAAACCTGGTCTAAACATGACGCATATGCAATGCATGTGTGCTACAGGCAAAATAACGATAAACAATCTGCAATTCCTGCCCCAAAACTTAAAGCAAAACTGAATTCAATTGTACCAAATTATGCTGTACAGTATTTATTTTGGCAAATGATAAAGCTTATGATGTGAATAAGTTAACATTTATAATGTGGCTTAATATTATTAGCAAGAGGTTACACACTGTACACCCACATGAGTTCTCACTGTATCCAACGTATTCTCTGCCGGTGGTTGACCAAAATAATGGACACTGCGAAATGCTTACATCAGCACAGGAGCACAACAATTGGATGGATCAGCACATCACAGGGCAAACAAAGAGCAGGGCGACAGGGACGGGCAGTTGGAGGTGCTGGGGGAGTGACAGAGACAATCAAAGCGACGTCAGGACAACAGGGCAAATTAGTAATTTACACGCAGACCAAAATGCGAAATGCCACCCCGTCGACTGCCACATGTGGCATATATAATGGGCCTATAATTATAGCAAAACTGCAATTAGTAATTGAGGACTTCGAACAGCGATATGCAAGCGGGCAACTTTGATGCACTTTAAAAGCGGTTTCAGGGCGATTTTTTTTATTAAATATGACTAGGTTTTATTAAATATTTTATTAGTTAACAGTATCCCAAGAAATCAAGTGTCGAATTCGTGAAATGCAGTGCTTTATGTGGTATATTGCTTGTTTTAAATGTGGCACTTTTGCCTGCCTTTTTAAACGAAAATGCTTTTAAAAGTGTTTGAATCGAGTAAAAATATTCGAGGGGAATCGGATCCAGAATGCCGAGGGTTCAATGAACGGGTGGATCTGGTAGATGGGTAAAAGGGGCAGAGTCAGACGACGACGACGACTGCGGCAGCAGGAAGTTAAAGGCCCAAAGGCAACAAATGCTCACTTGGATGGATCAGCTTTTAAGGAGCTGGGTTCCTAAAGAGGGGGAGGGGGGAGGAGCCTCGAAGGGGGTGTGGCTGAGCCAAGAATGTTTGATGATGAGTGCACAAGGTGATGAGTTATTCAAAAAGCATGTGCAAAGTGTCAGAAGAAATCAAAAATGAAATTATGCAAGCAGATGAGGGCTGCTGATGCTGCTGCTGGCCTCTCAAACGAACAAAAAAAAAAAAGGAAGGGTCCAAAACATCATTTTGTGTAATACAAAAAGTATGTAAGGAATACAGGGAATGCAAAAAAATGGAAGAGGAATGAAATAATAATGTAAAGTTGAGGCAGATGTGACCCGCAGGCGAGGTCCGAACCCGAAAAGTCATTGAAAAGTTATTTTTCAGCTTAAGCTGCTCAAAGCATTCGAGGGGAATGCGCACTGGAGTTAGGAATGATCGACGGGGAAATACCCTGTAACTAATATTTAAAAGCACATTTGATAGAAAAGAGGCATACCTTTATAATTTTCAAAGTAGTAAGCTTTATATACCCCGAAGAAAATTGGAATTTTCCAATTGGTCCGAAGTCAATAAAAAGGTTATTTGAATTCGTTTGCGGCCTGGAATAAAAACAGAAAGAAAAAGATGGCAAAAATAAAATAAGAAAGTGACACAACTTTCGGAGCATCGAAATGGCAATTTGAAGTTTTCCACACCCTTTGGGGCCACCGACTACTCCCCAACTTTTTTCTCCAGTGCTTAACCCCCATTGTCCACAATCCCATAAACCCTTTTTTGATTCGATTCCGAGCACTTGAACACGAAACGCACACACACACACCTGAAAATGAAGAAGGAAGAAAATTGAGGATGGGTTCTATTCTCTCTAGTTCGCTGGTTCCGATCAATCGGAGATGGGGGAAACTATAACAAATTTTCAAGTTGAGTGGAGACATGGAGACCAGCACAAATTGAAGGACAGACCACGGGGTCAGAGATGATAAATTATTGATCTCTTTGTTGTCTCGGGTAATTATCATTTAGTTCTGGCACTTTTTGTTTCGCTTCGAGTATATATTGTATATTGCCATTGCCCCTGCTTTAAGACTCATTTTCTCCAACTGGTTCTCCCTTTTTCTCTTCTTTTCTTTATTTTCTTAGAGGGACACGCACATGATAAATGATTTCCCATTAACTGACATTGAAAGAAGGGAAAAAGAAATGAAACAACATCAGAAATTGCAGCAATGAAAAAGGAAAAACATGGGGGGGGAAAATGTTGTGGGAGGGGCCAATCAAATGCGAAGGTCAGAGGGGGATGGACAGACCTAGCGCGCTTCCTCACACTATAGAAGTGCCTGCATTTTGTCATCCATCATCATCATTATCGTGCGCTCTCTTTCTGCCCAGCTCTTGCCGTCTCTGTCTGGCCCCTTTTATCATTCCGCATCATTCGGCTCATTTGTCCAATGTATGTGGTCTTATCGGTTCGCTTTCCGTGGTTCCACTGTGCTGGATGTAAACAATTTTTGATTTTAACCCAATTCATCGCAAACAAAGTGAATTCTTGATTTTGAGATTCCTTCGCGCCGGCGACTTTGATAGATGACCATACAATTTTAATGGGTGCGACTCTTTCTCACTGGGATGCGCTATTTCTTGGGGCCAGATAGTTTTTGGATGGGAGATAAAGATTTGAGATTTTCAAGAAAATAGTTTAATAGGGCTATGTTCATGCTTTCTTGTGTTTTTTCATGAACTTATTTCTGAAATTTATATTCATACAAGCAAAACAATATAATCTCATTTCATTTGTCTGTCTGTTTTTCCGTTTGTTGTTTTGTATTTTAGCATAATCGTTTCGTTTCTCATTATCATTAACACTTCTGACATTGTGCCTAGACGATTTTATTCGTTTTCGCAACTCAGACATGCAAATCGCTTTTCTGCCTGCAAGAAAAGCGCCCTAATGTATGCTACACCAAAATTGGATGCTGACTCATCCAGCAAGAAACAAAAACACACACACACACAGGCGCGTATAGAAAGGCACACAAACCAATTCAATCTGCAGCAATTTGCCATAATTTTGAACGCTTAAATGTCGTCGGCCGAACGAACTAACAGGGCCAAAAGATTTACGGCCTCAACTTATCACGCAGCACAACCAGAATCTCGAAAACAGAGGAAAAAGTACTTTCGGTAACCGGAGAAGTGAAAGATGCTGCGCAGTTTTCCTTTTCGGCTATTGAAGGAAAAACCATGACAAAAATATTTTTCAACACGTGAAAGATGGGGAAAAAGTAGAAAACTTGGCAAAATATTGGAACACAGGAGAAATATATTTTCAAACTATAAAAGACACAAAGTAGGAAGTAGTTATATTATGGTAAAAAGACTTAAAAAAAACATGAAACAAAACCTTACTTTGCTACGTTTTGTGGCTGTGTATAATGCTCCAAAAGGAGTCGGCCAGACAGAGGACAAGGACTTGGCCCCAGACAGAACAGGACGCGCTGACTAACATCGAACACCCAACAGCCATGGCCAATGGCATCATAAAAGTTGTCCAAAAGCCGACACGACGCCTCTGTGTCGTCGGTGTTCGAAGAAACAGCAAACACCACCACCACCCAAACTTAATTCATTCTCCTCAATCCCAACCCACATGTCTGCTGTTTGACCTTTTTTCGCAAATTTTCCTATTGCTAATTTTGTGGCCATGACTGTGTGTGTGTGGCGCGTCTATCAATTGCGAGACAATACACATTTGCCTACTTCTAGGCGCCATTTCGTAGGCTCGACTAGAGAAAAGCTATTTTCCGCGGGGGAAGAGTGGTACTGGACTGGAAAACAAAAGAAGAAAAATAACTCTGGCATTGTCAAGGCGAAAAGTTGAACGAACCTTTTTAAACTCCATCGAATGTTTGTTTGCTTTTCCCCGGGTCTGTCTGATTCTGACTGTGCTTTGTCTGGCCCACAGGATAAAATGACATTTATGCCAGGGCTGGGAGTGCTGAAGAATTCTCCATTGAGGTCTGTTTATAATGCGACACTTGAGCGGCGAACAAGAAGTTGAAGATTAACTTTAGCTGCAATGAAAAGAAGAAGTATTTTCACAACAGCTAGCTGTGAAATGTAATAATGGAGAAAGAAGGCAGACTTTTCTTTATAATATTTTATTGTATTGCTTTTATTCATAAACAATATTTTCCATATTTTCCAGGGCCGTCACAGATCCTCGCGATGGACGACGAGTGGCCTTGAAGAAGCTGCCAAATGTGTTCCAATCGTTGGTCTCATCGAAGCGCGTTTTCCGCGAGCTGAAAATGCTGTGCTTCTTCAAGCATGAAAATGTAAGTAAATGCGAATGCTTTTCTTTTATCATTATCGAAAACTTATATACCTTCGCTGATGACATAAAAATTTAATTAAAATATTTACATATTTTATTGTAGTGGCTCTTTAACTGCGCAGGATATTTATCCTTTAAATCTTTGTGCGTGCCAGTTCGGCTGCCTTTGGCTTCTTTTGCCCTTTTTGGCGCCGTAAATTTATTAACAATTATATTTTCCACTTTAGCGCTGGGCTCTTTTTCATGTTTATGTACATACATACAGCAGACAGAGGAGGATTTTTTTTTTTGTATTGTAAGCCAGTGAAAAATATATATCCCTTTTGCGGAAACTTTTTCACATTTCCATTTATACGCCCTCCATTTAATGTCCGTTGTTCTCTGCTCAAGTGGAATTATTGTTCGCTGAAATTATTGTCATTAATTAAATGTTGGATGCGGGCATGTAAATTCATTGAATTCAAACAGTTCACTTCTTAAAGGGTTAAGCTGCGTTTCAGTTTCGATTGGTAGTGATTTTGCAACTACAATAAATCTCAGCGCTGGAAAGAAATGGGAATTATGTATTAAAATAATGCAGAAAAGCTATGGCAACTTAATATGGGATCAAATAAAGTGGAACTGTTTTAAGAAAACAGCTTGTTCTGCATAAAATGGCTTAAAATGCATTACTCTCCATTTATGATCGATTTTGGCCCACGCTCTGTCAGCATTAAATAAATGCAGCAAATTTATGGCAAACAAATTCGTTCGCAAACCGAAAAAAATCTGTGAATTGTACAACATTTTGTGGCAGTTTGAAACAGCCAGCGGCGATGGCAATAAATGCATAAATGCATGTTGCAATTTGGGCTGAAATATATTAGCTTATACATATACATAAAAATGGGGGAAAAATATATATGTACGTATATATGGACAACTGTTGAGGGTCAAATGTTTTATGCGATTTTATGGGACATTTTCTATAAATATATTCTCTCTGGATTGTCAGCGCTTATAATTTATTTACATATTCATTGCAATTGCGCTGCACGTGCCGCTGGCTTTTGAAAGATTTGCTGAATTTTTTTTTATATTTTGTTTTATCAAGAACCTTTTGTTGTGGTCCATATTTGGTATATTTGGCATTTGCATTCAAAGTTAAAAGTCAGCAACTTGCACGGTGCTATTACACATATATCGATAAATTGTCGCATACGATTCGCTGCACTCTTAAATGTCACGGTCTCTCCCCTCTAATAGTTTATATTTGCTAAATCATTTCCAGATTGGTTCAACTTCATTAGGCATCAAATAGGCCGTGGGCTGTCTGCGCTGGGAAAATCTAATGCCGAAAGAGATGAACAGCATAAATTATATAGCTGCTGTCTCTGTTTAGCCCTCATCATCATTTCCATCATCAGCCTACATGATTTTCTTCTCTTTTTTTTATTTTACTCGCGCTTCGCTGCGTGTGAATTTCGTAATGCAATAATGAAGAGGTATAGGAAAAGTGGGCGTTGTGGAGCAGACAGCTACATAGATTTCCACCCAATCTCGATTCCATATGTCGGCAACAGCAACAGCAACAACAACAACAGCATTTGCTGTAACACCTTGCCCAATATGCAAATTTTCTATTAATATGCATAAAAGGCTATAGGTGGGTGTATGAATCGCGGTTGGGGGAAATAAAAGAAGCACAGTGAAGGCGCGACTTTGTTGTCAACGCTCGAGGTGTATTGTATTGTTGCACTGAGAAAAATAATCTGTTTTAGCTTAATTAATAAAAATAACTTCAATGTCAAAAGAGAAGAATGTAGCAATCATACGAATTGTTCATAATATTTTAATAAATTCCTTATCTTGTTATCAAATATACAGTGTTGTACAAACATAACTCATATTCACACCATAAATCCAGTGAATTTCTAAAGAGAAATATTTTCTTTAAAAAAAAAAATACATTTTTCATATTTTTTTTTTCGAATGTTTTTACATCTGCCTGTGTTTCCTGTTTCATTTCCTACATGACAGACATCATTCAGGGAATGGCAAACAAGTGCAATCAACTCCAAACGTTTGGCCAGAAAGAGAGGGATCGAGCGACTAGACAGAGTCAGAGCGATTGGAGCCACAGACAAGTTGTTGACAACGTCGAGGGGGTGAGGGGATCGGAAAAACACTGGGCTTGGCACGTGGCTACCTTGCATTTTATTGCAAATTGGGCGCTCCATACAGTTTTCATATGGGCTGAGCAGCTCAACTATTTATAACTCAATCAATGAAAGACCTCCATTCGAATGTTGTGAGTGCGATGAGGTGAGAATGGTGAGGTATTCATTTCCAAATTGATTTTTCGGCATATTATTTGAGGTCAGCATTGATTGAATGATTTGTAAGGTGGTGCTACAATGTACGCACAATTTAAATGGAAAAATTGATTGGGTATTTAAATCGAGAATATTGTAACACAATGTAAAGCATTACTTATTCAATCAAAAAATAACAATAATCGTTTGCACGTCTCTCCTTCTATTAAGTAAAATATTTTCTTTAGCTGATACCAACTTCTTGACCCTTTCAATCAATCAAAATCTTGAATGTTATCCCGATTTTCAATTGCTTTTCACATCCACAAATGACTGCACTCATGCTTTATGCATTGCAGTTTTGTAAATCGCTGCAAAATGTTTTCGCCTCATTATCGGTTGCCCATTTCGATTGCAAAACCAAAAAAAAAGAAAAAAATTACAATAAAACGATTTGCTGTTGGCTGAATTCATTTTGTTGTATTTTATTTCTTATTGCAACGTACGTGGCGCACATTTCAAAAGCATTTCTCACTTGCAACTCGGGTGAGGCAGGAGTTTTTTCCTATTTTTTCCTAGATTTTTTTTTTTTTTTTTTTTCATTTCTACTCAGCCTCGAAGCTGACTGTCAACTTCCTTCTGGCTCCCCATTCCCCAAAATCCAATTCTCTATGCGGGAATCTCACTCCCTTTTTCCGGCCAAAATGATTGAGTTTGACGCGCTGGCAGCATCAATTGCATGCAAATTTTGTTATTATTCGCATTGCTTTTGCTCTTTGCAATTGAAATGCCACTTTTGCTTGACTTTTCGCTGGAGGCAAATAAATATGTTGATATTATAAGAAGCTAAATCCGCATCGATTGTACGAAAATGTACCATATTTCCAGCTAATTCCTAATTATATAGATACATATCTGGCAGGAAATGAACCAACAAAACAGCGAGTTTCTTAAAAAGTTGCCTGTAAACTTGAACTAGCAAAGACAATTTATGTTCTTGCTTCTCAAGGTTTTTCTTCTTTTTATACATATATATTTGTAGCCCTTCGAGTTGTAATAGTCAATTTCGGTGGAGTTTTGTCCCTCTCTCATTTAATTAGCTCACAAATATGTGTGTTGACAGCTGCTGCCTGACAATCTTTTAGCTAGAAATTTGTCCCTCAGCTTGGAATGAAAATACTTGTGAAGTCGAAGCGGTGACACTTTTGCTTTTGTTTTCCCAGCCACATGGGGCTAAGGGGAAAATTCGCTGGAAGCTGAAAGCTTCAACTTGTGCAGCCCAAGAGGAAGTTGTTTCCAAGAGCTGGCGCTCAGTGGGTTAAAGGGGTGAGGTGGTGTTGGTGTGTTATGTTGGTGTTGTGTGGGTTTTGAGGTGGGTTGCCACAGCTGCTGGTTGCAAGTAGAACACAAGTTTCACTTGTATCTCTCTAGCTTTACCTAACTAGAATTTTGTAGATATACACGGAAATAAATATTGAGATTAGACTGTAATTGTAAAAATAACAAATATTTAAACTAAATTTTAATGAACATTTGTAAATATTCAATTAATATAGAATATTCTCAGCTATATTCCAGCATTTTTACATCACATATTTTTTCTCTGTGCAACATTGTTTAACTCAAGCCAGTTAGCTTTTGTTGTTTTTGTTGTTTTTTACTGCTAAGTTGGTTAGCTTGCTAATTTCCCCCTTCTGGTTTTCCACCAAACCACCCCCCTCCCCTCGCATTTTGCTACACCACTTCAAGGACACTTGAAGCTGCCTTCGGCGGCGCACAATGCATAAATTTGGTTTCTGATTGCAAGCCCAAGCCAAAATGTTAATTAGCTGCAAGCCGCGCGCTGCACGTGAGACCCAAAAAAAAAAGGAAAAAATGCAGCTCGAGTCGAGTAATAACAATAACAATCCAAATTACGCGCCTGCGCTCTGAAGTTCAGTGAAGTGCAGCAAATGAAGTTTACCGAAAACGAAACTACCAAAAACCATTCAGAAACCCTTGAAATTCGACAAGTTTTTTACTTATTGCTTACCCTAACCAAGATACAAGATATTGATGGAATGTAGAAGAGATTTGTGTCACGATGATGCGGATATATCTATAAGTCGTTTTGAAGCAATGATTGCATGCAAGCAGCTAATCATTTGTGCAATTTAAGTATTTATAATGCTGAGATAGCAGAAAAAGTGGATAGAAGTGCAGACTTATTGGGAAAGAGAAAATTTTTAAATATATGATATATATATAGTATGTTTTAAAGCAGGTTTATGATCAGAAATGGTTCAAACAAGTTAAAACCGCTTTAAAGCCAAATGATCCTAACTTTGTATCTAAAATATCTTATAATGTGGAATTAGGATTAGGATTTTTTAATATCTAATCTATAATAATCCTTTAGGAACTGGTAGTGTATCCCCTCAGTCGATTTCCTTCACCTGCTCGCATTTAATGTTGCAAACCGCAAACGCAACAAATGCAGTCGCTGAGTTACAGAAATATTACAGAATTTGCAGGCAGTCCGAGTGGTTAAGGAAATAAATATAAGACAAAGGCTGCCAAAAGGAGCAGAATCAAAATGAAACGAGGGGGAATTTCGCTTTGCTCCTGTGGAGTAAAAAACTTTGCCACTTAAGACGGCGACGGCGGTTCAGAGCTCAAGACGGCAGCGCTAAGCTGGTTAACAAAAAAAAATACACACATATATATATAAAAAATACAACAAAATAAAAACCAGTAAGCAAAGTTGTCGGCACTTTTTGTTGTTGCGTTCGCAATGCCCCGCGAAAAGTGCTCGAAATTGTTGAACTGCTTTTGGCTTTGCCAACTGCCGACAAAAAAAAAATGTTAGTGGAAAGCAGGGGGGTTAAATGTGCAACATTGTGGCAGGCAGCATTTTGTCTGCTGTTGTTTTGTGCACCATACGCATTTTGCGGCCCAACTGGAGTTGTATAAATATTGTAAATTGATTTTAAATGGGATGGCGGAGGGGTGCAGTGAGTTTCGCCTCCTGTTAGATTTTTTGATGTGATTGCCCTGCAAGTTCCTTCATCATCTCTTCACCGCAAGCGAAAATAAATCAGCGCTTGTCTGTCTGTGGTTTTTTTTTTACCCTGGGTTTTTGCACATAGATATATATATTTTTTTTATTCTTCTGTCCATCAGCCGACCGTCGACTTGGCCTCCTCCCCCATGTGCTAAAAAAAAGACCCTCAGACAAACTGTGGCGTGTTTTTGGTATCTCCTTCGTCGGCGGTAGTGGTGTATAAAATCATCAAGGGTTCAACAGTTTCCTTGGCGATTTTTTAGCTTGGTGGCTTTTTTACTTGCGGCATTTAATGTCCCGGCAGCCGGGTCACTTAACATGCAACTTGATTTTTATTGCATCCCCATAATTTATGACCAACCCCACGTAATCCCCCTGAAATGAGGTGTAAATTGTTAACTGGATTGTCTAGGGATTTTATTTTTGACCGCCAGTTCAATGACTTTGTAATATTTTCAGATGTATTTATTTATTGAATGCGATCGTTTACTTAATGCGGTTTTTTTGTTTTATTTTTTGCAGGTTCTTTCAGCTCTGGACATTCTACAGCCACCGCATTTGGATTTCTTTCAAGAAATGTATCCTTTTTACAATATGAAAACAAGAAAAACTCAAAGAAAAGTTGAACTTTTCAACGCTGAAGAGTGAAATTTTGTGGTTTTCAAGGAACCATAATTTCTTTTTTTAATTTTTGTGGTTTTACGTCTTCCCTAGCTTAGCACTTTTTTATTAATATAATGCGTCAATTTATAACTTAACGGAAATACTTTTCTCATTAGGCAAACATTTTAAGATGTACCAACAAAAGTTTTTATTTTTAATTTTGATGTTTAAAGTAACCACAACGGCTTGTAATTTTCACCAATAAGTTTTCTACTCTTTGATGAACTCGGTACTTTTAATCGGTACTTTATTAATCTTTCACCCATAGAAACTATAAAAATTTGATTTTGCAAAGTGAGTGGCTGCTTTTCGGGCTTCGCAGCCGAAACTTTTGAGCTAAAAGCAAATGTAACTAATTGAAAAAGTTTTAAGCACAAACAAACAAGGCAAAAAAAGATGTGTTGAAAGGGAGTTTCAAACTTTTGTTTGCTCCTTTCGCTCGTGTCGCTATAAAATTGGTTTCCACCTTAACTCCTCTCTTTGAATCGATCAATAGCTATGTGATAACGGAGCTGCTGCAATCGGATCTGCACAAGATAATCGTGTCGCCGCAGCACCTGTCCGCCGACCACATCAAGGTGTTCCTGTACCAGATCCTGCGCGGCCTCAAGTATCTGCACTCGGCCCGCATCCTGCATCGCGACATCAAGCCGGGCAATCTGCTGGTGAACTCGAATTGCGTGCTCAAGATCTGTGACTTTGGATTGGCCCGCGTCGAGGAGCCCGATCAGGCCAAGCACATGACCCAGGAGGTGGTCACCCAGTACTATCGCGCACCGGAGATTCTGATGGGCGCTCGCCACTACTCGTCGGCGGTGGATGTATGGTCGGTGGGCTGCATTTTTGGCGAGCTGCTGGGCCGTCGCATCCTCTTCCAGGCACAGAATCCTGTGCAGCAGCTGGAACTGATTACCGAGCTGCTGGGCACGCCCACCATGGAGGATATGCGTCACGCCTGCGAAGGCGCCCGCACCCACATGTTGCGCCGGGCGCCCAAGCCGCCATCCTTCTCGGTGCTCTACACACTCAGCTCGCATGCCACGCACGAGGCGGTGCACCTGCTCTGCCAGATGCTCGTCTTCGATCCGGTACCATATATATTATCCATAGTGGAACACTTTGGCTAATTCCCTCACTCCCTTGCAGGACAAGCGTATCTCCGTGACAGATGCCCTGGCGCATCCGTATCTGGATGAGGGGCGTCTGCGCTACCACTCGTGCATGTGCAAATGCTGCTTCACTACCTCAGCCGGAATGCGTCAGTATACGGCTGATTTTGAGCCCTCCGCCGGCCAGCCCTTCGATGATCTGTGGGAACGCAAGCTGACATCCGTGCAGCAGGTCAAAGGTGAGTGCAAATCATATTTATATCGCAGGGACATAAATAATCTGTATTGAAACTTGCAGAGGAGATGCACAAGTTCATTGCCGAGCAGCTGCAAACGGGTCGTGTGCCGCTGTGCATCAATCCACAGAGTGCAGCCTTCAAGAGTTTCGCCAGGTGAGTGAGGAGTGCCCGGCCAATGTCACCAAATGAGTCTCCCTTCCACCACCGAAAAAAATAAACCCTTTAAACTTTTCCCACCTCTGCACGCAGTCCTGTCTTTACCCTCCCAAAAAAAAAAACATTTTACAAATTTAACACCTTTTAGTCAAAATTGTAAACCTTTTTAATTGATACACTCTTTTGTTTACTTATGATTTTGAACTTTATTGTTTTACTTAATTGACCATGGCTTCCGTGTAATGCTCTCTATCTCTGAACCTATTCCGCTAATTGTCGTACCTGTCCCATCCAACCCGAAACTATCTCTATCTAACTCTCTACCAACCAACTACCGAACTACGATTATTATTTGTAACCTTATTTTTAAATGATCTTTTTCGTTTGTTCTTTTATTTTTGTTGTTCAACATGGATATTAATCTTGAAATTTCTATTAAATCGAATCGTTATATTTGCGTTGTTAAGCCAATGAGAATGAGAAAATCTACTACTACTACCACTACCACTACTACCACTACAACTTGCACTGCTGCTCCTGCCGCTGCTCCAATCCGCCGCCGCCTACTGCTGCGCTGTCCTCGAGAACCGATCCAGGTCCAGATCGAGATACTAGGCGCGCGATCTCCTCTCACTAGAACGACTCGATATAGACACGCAGAAGTCGCCAGATACTAAACGCAATCTGCCGATTGATTGACGAATGAAAATGATAATGAAAACGAAAGCGAAATCGAAAACGAAAGCACACCCAAGATAAAGATACAATAATACAGATACAGAAAATGAGGCCTCGGGGCGGCAACTGTCTCTCTACTCCTTCTTAGGTCTGTTGATAAAGCGAAAAACTTACTAAATATTTATTTATTTAGTTTATCACCTTTTTTGTTCATACTTCTTTTTATCTATTTTTCTACCTTTGCAAATGTGTATAGAACCAAATGAAAAAAAAGGAAACAAAAAAAGAACAACTTATTTAGTTTTAACCATTTCCTTATAATTAACTTTTAATTTTTAGTTATAATCCTACGTTCATTTCTTTTAAATGGGTATTCTTGCGTAACATTTTTGTGTACATACATGTTTTAAAAATCCAACAAAAATACGGCAGTCTAACCAAGAACATTATAAAATTGTTTACAAATGTCGCAAAGAAAATTGAGTACAAAATTGGCAAGGCAATTACAATTAAGAATGGAAACTGAAAAATATGCAGAGACATTTTCAACTATTTTATAAAGCTATTAAAATCGATTTAAATCGCATAAATATGAACATAATGCATATAACCAGCTCCATAATCAATTTTGTGTTTATGTTTTGTGTTCGCATTCAACTCATATATCTATATACTATATATATATATCCGTAATCGTGTACAGCAGATTTCATCCAGTAAACAAAAGCCCATACGCACACACAGACCATAAATCCCTCCATGTTTCAACTAAGCAATCATTCCCATATCAAATGTTATGCACACCTATCATTAAACGTTACAAAGGACCTATTGAAAATGCTTTGAATATATCCGTGCCAAAGAAAAGATATTTATATATTTTATGTCAAATTCAAGTGTAATGAAATTAAGCAAAATTTATTTTCAACTTGTAAATAGCTCACGCACCAGTCAGCCCTTCATTTAGCTCAGTCATTGTCCTGCCTGATCCTTAAACATCTCGTTATCCATGAAGGTTTAGAATATAAGCCTAAAAAATACCATCCATATGCTTGGATAAGTTAACATAAATTCGAAAACTGCACAGGAAATCATGCAAAAAATATATTTGTACAATTTGCAGTGCAGCTGAGCAGCAGTGACAAAGAAAGAACTGAAGTAGATTTGAACGCTTGAACAACTACCATTCAATGACTTGAAATTATTATGATTAACAAACCAAACCAAACGGAAACTTTAACTTTGTACTTTAAATCCCCCTCCAACCCGAAACTCTTTTTGTAGTTCTACTTTGTACATTTTCATTTCACGTTTTAAGTTTTAAGTTCGTTTTCAATGGGAGCTATTTCTGTATTTAGTTAGTATTTTGTCTTAAATTAAAGCTTTAAATGTTTTCTGTAAACTTTTCGTTGTACATGGCATGAGCAAACTAATCTAGATGTTTAACTAAAAACCACCCATTAAAATGCAATATTAATTAATATTCGTTTATTTTATCATTTTTCCCCACCTGGAATTTAGTTCGACTGTGGCACATCCTTCGGAGCTGCCGCCCTCGCCTCACCAATGGGAATGACGGCAAAATGAGGCGATTGCTGCCTAAAATCGAAACAAAAGCAACACAGCCAAACGATAGACACTTGCCGCCGAGAACAAGGAGGAGAGGAGTCGATTCGCAGTCCAAAAATCCCTAGAAAACCATCCCCATCCAACCAAACCCAGAGATGATAACTCAGCCAGGAACAACTATTGAATATTTTTTAAGCGCCAAACGGCTTTTAAGTGGGCGTTTGTCTGTTTGAAAGTCAAAGCATTCCACCACCGAAATTAACTAAAACAAAACAAACAAATATTTAATAATACTATAGACAAACAAATATGTAACGTAACTCAACGGAAACTAGTCTAAACAACAAAACTGTAGTTAAAGCAGCAACGGTATCGACGCAAACCAGCAAGTTTAAGGAAAACGAAAATATTAAAAAAAAAAAGAAATTAACGAGAGAGAGGGGAGCAGCAGCAGAAAACCTACGCACTAAACACAAAGCGTATTTAACAAATAACTATAATTTTTTGGCAACAAAGCAGACATTTTGTTGTGCTTGACATGAATTGGAAACGAAAATTCAATTAAAATAAACAACAACCGAAAATCGTTTTATGTTAAGCTCCTATTAAAACTATGTATATGTAAATTAATTAGCAACACACACAGACATCGTATTCATTATATACAAGTATGCTTAAATCTTAAATATATCTATATATATATTTAAAGTAAAATAGTAACAAAATGCACACAAATCCAAAATTTGTTTGCCAAAATTTACCTCAAGCGTTAGTCCTTTTCGTCCGCAAAAAGGATCGATTCACTTTCTGTTAGCTTACGACAAAAACATTTAATAATGCAATGTGTAGCTACAGTTAAATGTGTACTAAACGCTAAAAGAAAAACAAATTCTTTTGAAATTATGCAACTATTTTTATTTACACAAACGTTTGAAGCTTCAATTTTGAAACTGGTTTCTAGAAATATACTCTAAATGTAGCTGGCCACAAAAAAATGGTCAGCCCTAACTCATTAGGAAAAAGGAAAAATATTCGATGAAATAAGTTCAAAGTTTCAACTGTCGACTGAACAAAAATACAATATAAATTAATATATAAATATAAATTAAACAATTTCAACATAATTTAGTTACGACAATTTTCGCTTTGATAATAGTTTGTTAGGCTTTTTAATCATTAGTTTCATAAAAGTAAACTATACAATAAACAAACCAACAAATGAAAAACCAACAAGTGGACGACGCACTGCCCCCAGTGAATGATTCGAGCGGAACGATCCCAACTGGATGGAAAGAAGGGAGTGATCCCATTTCTCCTTGGAGTCTCAAGGCGCCGCCCGAATCAATTCGATTTTAGTTATGTTTAATTTGCTCTTAGTTGATTACCATGTAATATAGTTTAATTTTCGACTAACTACACCTCTGTCTCTCTCAATGCTCATCGCTATAGACTATAGCTAAGGTGCAGGACAGGATCGGTTATAGAGGATCAATTGCTAAGGCCTCGGCTGCCCAGAACATTAAATATGTTTAAGACTGAGTTTTCTCATTTGACGATGACGATTGATTGATTGAGGATATGCAATATATAATTCGCACTTCATTTATTTGAAACGACAAAATTTTGATGTAGATTAAGCACTTAAACGAAATTAAAAAAAAAAACGTATACCGTGTATGTGTATTTGAATGTCTTTTGTCTTCAATGTTTAGAGCAAAAAAAAATGCATGAATATTTAATCGAAAAACGATGATGGAGTAGAAGAAACTCTTGAAGAAATTTAAACTGAAGCTAAACTTAAACTTTTCTCTTCTTCGATTCTCTTAACTGTGCTGCTTTCTTATGTATGTAGTTATTAATTATAGCATTATATATATTATCCAATATATATAGATGGATGGATTAGCGTAAAAACAAACAAACAAAAACAAAACAAAACCAATATGAATTCAAAACTTTCACGGAGATCTCATAGCAAAAACAAAACGAAATGAAAGAAAAGAAAAGCATAAAGGCACCGAAATGCCAAGGCATTGTGCAGCAGAGTAGAGTTTCTTTTCAACTTTTGTTTATAACTAAAGTTTTTCTTAACCGTAAACATATAGAGTACAGATTGTTTTCCCCTCATTTGACCAGAGACAAACGCTCGAATTAAATTGACATCAGCATCGACATCAAAATCATTTACATCTCTAAGCACATACTCCCCGTAGTGGTACATATACAATACGACTACGCATACGGATAGTTAGTTTTCGTTCGGTTTAGACACCGTGTACATAGCATTATCTCCACACCCCCACCAATAATTAGCCCACAACTCTCTCCTTAGCTCAGTAAGACGGTTAGCTATTATGAGGTAATACGAGTACGATAAGTAATGGACATGTACATTATACTACACGAATAGCACAACCCCCGATTGGAGCAGGTCTGAACTAAAACATAATGTAATTCACACAAGATATCGGCCCATATGGGCTGTATGATTTGAGGGGCGACTGTAGCGCCGGTTTAAAATGAGTTCATAAGTTAAGATCAACTGTAATTGTAAACTGCATAAGTATTTGACTTGTAAACCGATTTTAAGGATCATTCTTAATTATATATACTAGATACGAATTACGCATTAATTTACGTTAAATGAGGATAATACGAAAAATTGTGTAAACTGTTTGTATAAAAAATAAGAACAAAACAAAAAAAGAAGAAAACGAATCCATTTTGTTTTATTTTTCGCATTACCTAAAGTGGATCCAACCCAACCCAATGCATTTGCTAATTAGAATTTATAGCCATGTAACACTGCACGCCAGACAACTAGCACCCACTATATACGATATGTGTATGTATATTTATGGACAATATTTGAGATTAAAACACACACCACACCAAAAATTCTTCAAGTTTGTATTAGAATACAGGTACAAAGACAGCATTTCATTGAAAGCGGATACCTAAGGATGCCACGTACATTATAAACTTTGAATATGAACCAAATATGATGATGAGACTCTCGGAGGAGAGAAGTCTTTTGAAACCAGAATTGGTCAAGATTGGTAGAATAAAACATAAAAATGATTGCGCTCAGGTTATTAAATGTAAAAATTACAAAATACTCCTATATACATATATGAAATAATCCCAAATTCGCATAGCATACAAATAACCACATATATGTACGTTTAACATGTTTAACAAAAGGCTGTTTGTAGAAATTGTGACACAGTTTTTTTAACCCGAACCCACTAACCCACATCTAACCGACGATTAACCAACTCGTTGTGTAAATGCAAAAAGGATAATTGAGCATCTTCGACTCCACAGTGAATGTAGTTCTAGTTGCTTACACTAACCAGACAGAAGCTGGCTGCTTTGTGCACTTCGAGATATTATGTAAATACTAAAGAAAATGATAAATATAGTAATCGTCGTACATAAATTTAGAGAAAACTTTGTGATTGCTTCTCATTGATGATGATGACATAACTGTTTCGTAGGACAACCTTAAGGCAAATATTTTTTCTTATAAGCAGCATGTAAAAACACTCGATACGCTAACCGACAAAAAGGCAAACGCTATAATGTAGGACACTCCAAAACGTAGTTAACAAACACGATTTAAATCCATATAAAACACATCCTATAACCTTCAAAAATCGATGGCAAATGCTTAACCAAAAATATGATATACGAGTTATTGTATGTGTACGGGAAATTTGCTAAATGTTGTAAAAAGTATATTACTCGATTATAATGTAGCACTCGAAATGGAGTCTCTCCAATCATGTAGAAATCCTCATCCAGTAAAAGCACGCAACAAAGTTCCCTAATACTTTACACATAATTTGGTTTCCTTGATCCGCAAGCTAAATTAAACATGAAGTGTTTAACTGTATATACAGAGGTGGTCAAAAGTATTTACACAACGAGCTTTTTTTTCAATTAGTTGACAATTGAAAAAAAAGCTCGTTGTGTAAATACTTTTGACCACCTCTGTATGTAATGTATTAACCACATTAACCGGATATAAACTAACTTAAAATGAAACTAAGACCCAAAACAGTGTAGTGGTAAATGGGTCGGTGGAAATTGTAAATTACCAAATGCAATCCTTTCTCCAGGACGAAGTGAAGCTGCATAATTTACATTGAAATCGTAAAGACACACTAACCATTGTATTAACTAAACTAAACCACACTAAATAAAACCGCATTAGACTTACTAAACATTATTATAACGTAACTAAAAAAAAAAGAAAGAAATATGGAAGAAGAAAAACCGTAAACAAATGCTTTCAAACTAAATAAAGTTCTTTGGAATTACAATGCAAAAAAAAACCAAAAAGATAAGAAAAAAACCCAAGTGTTATTTATTGTAGGTGGTGGTAATATTCCCTAGTTATATACCTTCTTATCCCAAAAACAAGACTCTTGGACGGTTTTTTATCTGGCTTAAGTCAAGCTTTCATATATTCAATATAGAAAGAAATCAATCTTAATTCGTTTTTATGGCTCAACTTTTACAAAATCTACCCATCTCCAGGTGGGTAATATCAAATTTCAGATAAGCTTACATGTCTAAATGGGGAGCTGCTCCAGCTCTTACAATTGGCTTAGAAATTAAATTGGTTCTGCTTCAGTCTTAGACAAAGTTATGAAATGCCTTTGATGTAAATGTATGTACGAAAATAAAGGGAACTGCTTCACGTGAAATGGAAAATAAACGGTGTGCCCAAATACTGATAACTAATCCTTGTTGCCGTAAATACTGTAGCTCTTCTCCACGAAGATCTGGATGGAACGCTTCACGTTCTGCTTGTGCGGCTCGGGCAGCTGTTCCAACTTGGGTAGGATTTTCATTAGGAAGCGGAAGTCGGGCGATAGATTTATGTTCGTCTCGATCTCCTCCGAATTCATTGTCAGCTCCGAATTCTCGGACTTTAGGATCTTGGTATTCTGAATTGGCAGTGGCATCTGGATGGATGAAGGCACTGAGCTTGGTGTGGACGTGATCTTTGCAAAGTTAGTTGGATTCTTTTTGGGCGGCAATGTTATATGTGGTCTGGGATTGTTAACCACCGGCTTGGCTTTAGCCACCACTGGAGCTGGTTTGATCTGCTTCTGTTCTTTGTCCTGTATGCGATTCAATAGCTCGGGCAGTAGTTTCTCCAAATGCTGGGTAAGATTGGCCTGCGGCTTGTCGGCCATAATCATTAGTTTCTTGCCCGCCACATCTTTATCCTGCTCCACAACCACGAACATCTTACGCTTCTTGGGCTGTCCATTTGTCTCCAGAGTCTGACCCTTCGTCTCATCCGATTTTTCGGTGATCACGTACAGTTTCCTCTTCTTGGCTTGGCCGTTATCCAGGCGGTTCAGTCCATTCTGGGAATCCTCTAAGGCTGATAGTGGTAACGAGGCTTCGTAGTCGGAGTTTATGGACAGCACATCGCTGGAGGCCGAGGAGCTAATGGAGTGGGAACGCTGTGGCATGGGCATAATGCCGGTGTTGGTCTTCTTGGCCTGGTGTCTATTGGGGCTCTGAAAGAAAAGGCGGTTCATTAAAATACATTTATATATGTACAGACAAATTAGAAAATAAGAATATTACATTTAAAGAACGTCGAACGTCGTCTCTCTTCTAGGTCTGTCGCTATCCGTTATAAAAAATTAAATTTTTACCGAAAAATAGCTTTGTAAGTATTTTTTAAGTCATGCTTGTATTTAATGTTGTTTAGAGTACCATTTAATGCGCAAATGATTTATTTCGATTGGTTAAAAAATAACGAAAATTGCGTTATGAAGACTAAAACATAATTTCTGTCTGAATTGAAGTTTAGCTTGGGTCAATTACCAACCCCTATGAAAGCTGAACTTTTGTTTTCTTTTGTGCTGCCACTCACCTCAACAAGTTCAATGGTGGTGCTGCTGGCCACCGCCGACTTGACTGCACCGCTCCCAGTTCCTGCAGCTCCTCCTCCTGCTCCCGCTCCTGCAATGACAGACCCTCCAGCGCCGTTAATGGGTAGCACAATACCCTTGGAGGACGAGGACTTGCGCAGCGGCGTCATCTTGATGCGGGTTTTGGCCATCTCCTGGCGTTGGCTAAAGTGTCTGGAGCAGATGCGCAGCTTTTGGAGGCCGCCGAGTTGATCCACCAGTTTAGCGCTGACTCCAAAGTGACGCAGCCAATGATTGCAGCTGCACGTAAATAAGAAAAATAAGAAATAACGACTACTATTACTAACCACCGAAAGCTTAGTTCAGTACGCTTCTTTTGGAGGGAGAAAAAGCTTTTCACACATTTTCCTAGTTATCACAAAATGGAAAACATACCAATTATTGGGAGAAAAAGAGTCCACGAGCTTGTTG
The DNA here is from genome assembly GCF_004382145.1 of Drosophila mauritiana. Lineage (NCBI taxonomy): Eukaryota > Metazoa > Arthropoda > Insecta > Diptera > Drosophilidae > Drosophila > Drosophila mauritiana. The sequence goes on from NC_046669.1 coordinate 7,813,600, forward strand.
CGATCGGTTGTGCGGTTCTTTGTTTAATGATTAAACTGACAAAATGAAACTGCATTGGAGTTTCGTTCTGGTTCTTGCGACGCTTTTAAATTAGATCCGACTTTCGCTCTCCGCTCTCTTTATCGCTCTCTCTTGGAAAAGTTCTTGAAAAAGTTTTCGCTGCAATTAAGCTCTTTTTATGCTTCTTTTGCGAGTGCGAACGAGAAGCAGCGCTTTCGTACGCTCCTTCTCGCTCAGCGGAAGTTTAGCGGGGAATTGTTATTGTTTGTTGTTGCTGTTGCTTTTGCTGCAGCTTCTGCTCAACTTCCCCCTATTTTTGTTGTTGCTGCCAATGTGTGGAAGATGGGGGAATGCAGCTTATTTTCTTTTTGCCTTATGCTTATGGCTAGGCGAAACAACAACAACAATTAAGGCCTTTAGGGTGGACCGAATGCGAAATTATTGCGCAGGTCAGGGACAGCAAAATCATTGTCTACCTTATTTAATCTAACTTGTTAGCCAAGTTTTAAATAAATTTTAATCGCTTGCCCATTTGAAAACCTTTTCATAAAAATGGTTTATGCTTAATTTACAAAACATACGTACAGCCGTTAGAAACTAACATTATTGTCATAATTCACTTTAAAATTTCATATCGGAATCTTGCAACTTTTTAAACGGAACTCAATGACTACAGTTAATTAAACTTAGCGAACTTCCAGTACATTCTTTAAATTGTCATTCTTATAAAAAAAAATGCTTTATTTTGATTTTGCTTATGAAAGTGACTTTTTGGTCTCAAAGTACATTTGGAGATAATACCGCCAAAAGGTAAAAGATTAGCTTTCCTTGATAATAAATAAAACGTAACATTCTGGGGTTTCCTAAGAAAGAGAAAGAATATGCCTAACAGTGGTTCACTCTAAACTCCATGGCCAATGCCAAGTAACTTTGGCAGACGGAACACTATTTTTTTTTTGCGCACCAACTGCAGAAACTGGAGATGAAGAAGCGGCAAAGAAAAACACAAAATAACTTCACTTCACGGCCAGCAGAGCAGAGCCCCACGCGCATTTGTTGCATTTACAGGAGAGCGTGAGAGCTATAAATAAATGGGAGTCGGAATCTGGGACCTATCCCCCGCCCACCCACTGCCCCGCCCACATCGGCATTATTGCATTTCTGATTGCTGCACTGCACAAGTTCTTAGCCGCCATGGCATTGAGATATTCCTATGAAAATGATGCACTTCTATGCGAATCGAGAAAAAACAGAGAGAGACAGAGGAAGAGAGGGAGGGCGAGAGTTCAATGACCTTTGACTGCGAGTATCGGTATCGGTATCAGACGAAGAAGAGGAGCACCGAGCGGGGACCAAAGCTTTGGATTGTTATGGCTTTAATGGTATGGGATGTGGTGTTTAAAATAAAGAATGAGCACTTGTGATTCGCAACAAAAACAAGCTTCAGTGATCGAATCGATCGGAAAGCTCTCCGTAGGCTCTAAAAACAGGTTTAATGTGGTTCTTGGCAGGAACCTACATATGTATGTATGTATATAATACTCACCGATCGGTATCGTGGACTGGAAAACGACGCAGCTCATTGGGCTTCACATCCTGGCAACCCATCAGGCAAATCCTGGAGGAAGATGGCAATAATGGTTCCGGCCCATTAGCGCTAGGATTTAGCGACACAGCCTGGCAAATCCGAAGAGTGGTTATCATATTGGTCATCTAATAAAGATTATTTTAAAATTAGATAAAGTCACTCATTTAAATGTAAGCTTATTGCTCATTATTATTTTATACCAAGAATTCGTATCGTTACATTTTAGATCTAGTTTAAGAAACAAAGAAAATAAGTGCATAAATATGTCTTATTTATTTTCATACACGCCATACTTAAGAATAAATGAAAACCTATAATGACCCCAAGAACTTTCGCTCTTGCGAATAAAAGCTTGCCTTGCTGCACGTTGAAAAGCACCAATAAGATGCACATCCACGGAAGAGCTTTTTTGGATAACTGGTGCTTGCTTTTCAAAGCCGCGTGGTCTTTTACAAAATACTATGAAATTAAATATAAACATATGTACCCCACATAGCCATTATTTACGTATGCTTATCTTAGGCAAACAGATACTTATGTACATAATAAACTTACCTGTCACACGAAGTCTCCTTTTCTCTGACCGGCCGTTCTGAGTTTAATAACCCCACTATGAGAACACTAGGTGAAAGCTTTCGGTTACGGAACTTTGAATAAAATTGGCGCCGGTTTAAGCGATCGCAGCTAGATACGATTAAATGAAAAGGGCTTCTATCTGCTAATTAGCGGTATGCTATGCGGCTCCGATTACGATTCTGTTACGTTCTGCATTCTATACTGCGCTACGTCACTCGTGGGCGCAGACTGTCGAAAGCTCCGCCTGCGTCATCCGAAGGCACCGCGCGAAGCTCGGTTTGGAGAGCGTCTCTCCAGCTTTGTCGAGCTTTGTGCCCATGCGTGCGAGATCTTCGCCGGAAAGCTCTGACCAATTCGGAATCAGGCTGAGATTTCAATCGCGCACAGTAAAAGCTACCATTGAGGGACATTAAAAAATAGGTATTTCTTTTATGATATATTTCAATGAATCATATTTAAAATATTATAGTGTTTTAGGAAGAAAGTACTGCGCAATGAATCTAAATTACTTCGACGAAAGTACTTCAACTTCTACTTAATAATATGATGTCTGCGCACCTTTTAATTACGCAGCTTGTAATTGATTATATATAATGTATTTATTTATAATGCAATACTTAAATGCCAATTAACTCTAGTTTTATATGTTTTTCTAGAAATTAGCATTTAGATAGCATTTGCGCTTATCAATTTGTAGTGCCATAAATTTGCGACATAGCTAAGCCGCCAACTGTTCCATCCCATAATTAATTAAAAGTGTTAAAAGCTTTCCATAAATAAAGATACCAACAGCTGCAGGTGTTGCTTTGGGGCGTGCGTTCAAACGATTTTTGTACATTAATTACGGCCGCACAATTCGCGATTGGCAGCCTTCATTTGGATATTTAAAAGCCAATCAATTGGCGGTTCGACGAAGTCATAAATTTCAATGGGCGCTCATCAGCCGAAGGAGGCAAGCCCCTCGAAAAAAACAGGGGCGTCGAGCCGCAGATAAGCATCCACTTGTCACATCACTCATATTTCCACGACGTCAATTTGCATTGTCTGTGGAAATTGCAGCCTGCAGCTTGCAGCTCTTGCTGTCACATGCCAATTGACCCATTCGCCTGTTATGGCCAGGCCAGCCTCAATTTCTCAAGTGCTAAAGCAAATAAAACTTTAATGGCTAGTTTTACACTAGCCAAATTGTCAATTGTCGTGGCCAGTTGATTGCGTTTTACGACCGACAAACAGCAGCATAATTACGGATGGACCTGCACTGTTTTTCCCAAGAACAATTGTGAAAACACAAACTACTGAGTGGGCCGCATTCGAAAACGCGCTCAGTCAGCATTTTAATTTCTGTCTGATTGAGCCGAATGACTCGAGTTGGCGATGAATGTAGAAGTAGAAGTGTTTGCCGGCGATGCCAGACGGCGATAATTCCCAAGGGGCCAGGCTTCATCATCGCTTGTGTGTGGTCTCGCTGTATCTGTCGGTCTGCCCGACAGCCGGGGGCAATCGTTAACTGGCAGCCGATTATGTGATTGGAATATTGACAATTAGACGGTTACAAATTGATTTACTTGTAATTTTTGTGGCGCCCCTGGGAGGGAAGCTGGCTCATTAAAACAATCTAATGAATGCTCCAAACAAATGGTGATCATTGTGAGGGGCTAAAAAAGATTAAGTTGGAAAAAAATAATTGTTTTGCTGTATGAAATTGGACAAAAAATCTTTGTCAGAAGTGGGATTCGAACCCACGCCTACAGAGTAGACTGCGACCTGAACGCAGCGCCTTAGACCACTCGGCCATCCTGACTCTTTAGAATTACAAGGCCAAATATTGTTTTGGTTGGGGACCACATACTGAAACGGTTCATTCTCGAAACTGAAAAAACTGTTTAGCACAAGTAAAAATAGTGTAATTGGTATTAAAAAAAATATGTATTTTTGATTTTGTTTAAAATTGAATAAAAAAGTATTGTCAGAAGTGGGATTCGAACCCACGCCTACAGAGTAGACTGCGACCTGAACGCAGCGCCTTAGACCACTCGGCCATCCTGACTGTTAAACTAACGAGTGCCAATTTCCAGTTTGATCAAGGGAGAGTGTGTTCTTGATTTAATAACTGTAAAATAATTTAGATTTTAGAAATTTATATTTTTGTAGTCTAAAAAAATGAAATGAAAAAGTGGCAAAAATTTCTTGTCAGAAGTGGGATTCGAACCCACGCCTACAGAGTAGACTGCGACCTGAACGCAGCGCCTTAGACCACTCGGCCATCCTGACAGTTGTTGTTCGGATGCCAGAAGGCCAATCCGATTCGCTGGCATTGTACTTTGGCAACATTAAGTATACGCCGTGTATTACAAATGTTTGAAAATCACACTTAACACTTTGAACTTGCTGCCCACACTCGAATGCACTCCCGATGAATTATTATAATCGGCACCCCTGAGGCAAAGACAAATTGCCGCTCGTCGCGGCTTGGAAAGGTGTGTACGGACAGACAAGACACGAAATCAACATGCAGGCGATGGAAATGATAATAAAAAGCAGGCGAAATCGGGTCAACGTCATACATCACACTGTGCAGATTGGCAAGTGTCACTTTTTTTATATATTTCGATTTGTTGCCCAACAAATGACAGGCAACAAAATGGCGATATTCATCGCAAAGGTTGCTGAGGGGGAGCTGACGATCGAAACGGGAGTAATTAAGTTGTAGTTTTTCGGTTAGCCAAACTGGCAAAATGTCAACTAGCCCAAAGTGCGGACCGCTTGACATTTCACACGCAGCTGCAGTTGCTGCCACTGTTTTCGTTGTTGCTATTTGTTTGTTTATTTTTTTATATGCAGCATTTACTGGTCGCACGCACTTTCAATGCATTTCAATTAGTTGGAGCCGCAGCACAGCCGCTCCACTTTGACTTTGAGTGGCCGTACTGGACTGGATATTTTCCATTTTTACAGACTGATGGCAGACACTTGATAGGCCCGAGCGTATGTTAATCGGCCAACTCGACCTGACAGCCCAAGTTAATTAAAGTTTTCGCTCCCAACAGCCACCCAGCGTACATAATTCCCATTAATTTGCTAGTTAGCAACGCAGCCACTGCAAAGACCACCTCAATTGCACTCGACTCATTATGATTAATGATCGGCGCGTACAAGAATTGTTTGAGGACCGCGGTGACCCACAAAAGGCGACACATTTTCCTGTGGCCAACTAGAAATAGAATTAGCAAATTGCCCGAATGTCAATCAAGCGTCATCAATCAAAATTTGTGCTACTGTCAACTCGATCACAATACAAATATAAATAAGCGCAGCCCAGCGGGCTGCAACAGTTGGGTGCAGCTGAAATATTTAACTGGAGGTTGTAAATTACCATAACAATTCTGAATTCGGTATTCTGGGGAGCGACAGGTATTAACAGGTATGTGGGTCAACAGTGGAAAATCCCCTCCCGGCCAAAACCCCATGATATGTCAGCAGAGTTGTTAGCACAGCCGCACAAAGGTTAAACTGAGGCATTGAATGCTTTTCCAGCTTCGAGCTGATGCAAATGGAGTTTGGATTAAGTTAACACCCGATTACCTTGGGCCGTCTTTTCATGAGTTCTTTAGAGCAAATCATTTAATGAAGATATTGTCTAGTTTCCGAAGATTTAATCTGCTTTAGCACCAGGCATCTGTGGGCGGGGAAAAGTGTTTAATTCACGCTGATACCAAGTGACAAATGGCTATTCCACAACACTGGACAGCCAAACGACACGCGTTTATGGCCGCTTTGATTTATTGGGTTCTTTAATATAATTGCATTCATATTTAAATGGGGCTTTGAGCTGAGTAACACACTAATCTGAACAGTTCAGTTTTATGGAAAGAAATCGTTAAGGTTGTCGCTTTCAAAAACTAAATGATTTATAAATCATTTATTATAAAGAACAAAACTAAAATGATGACTAAAAACTAATGATTGATGTATAGAATTTGCCCATCCCACTTTTTATCGACTAATCTCTGTACAGTATGTTTCAATTAATATCCGAAGCCATATGAAAATCTCCCCATAATATTTCAATTAGAGTTCCATTGATACAACTCCGTCGTGACAAAGTCAATGCTCCTTTTCAAGTTCAAAGTCAAAAACACCAAAAAATAAATAAATACGTATATAAATTGAAGGAGGGGTCTAAACAAACTGAAGACTCAGTGGAGCATTAATCAATTGTGGCTCACTCTTCTTTTTGCCCTGGCTATTTTGTCGCGATACTTTTCTGCCAAATTTGAGCAAAGTTAATTAACAGGTTTCATTGTCTCGACTTTGGCGGCTCAGGCGAATGCCATATTTTTGTATTTTTCCCATTCTGTTGCTCAGTTTTTTTACGATCGCAATAAAACAAATTATTGTGGGGGCGTGTTTGTTGTGGGAGGGGAAAAAATACGAATTTGCATATATGTGTGTAGAATGGGGTGGGGAGTTGCAGGGGGTGAAGTCCAAAGAAAGCACCTGCAAACAAGTTGTAGAAAAAAACCGGTTTTGTTTGTCTTAAACACACTTAATTAAAGATGCAGCTTGTGGTTCTAAAACATCTAAGTTCCAACAATAACCCAGCCATGGCGGTACTCATTAAATGGGAATTCACTTAAGGACACTATAAAATCTTAAAGTACTGTCGATTTATTTATTACTTAATTTCTTACATACGTATTAAAGTTCTCACTAATAAACGCATTTAAAAATCAAGAAAATTAAGAATTTTTTTCATTTGTCTCTTTCCAAAAAAATGTTTAAATATTTATGCGCTTATCCTTATCATTTCTAGTTTTCTTATTAATTTTGGTCGTTTTGCATTGCACGTGCAGCGATTTGAAATTAGAGAAAAAGAGACGGAGAACAGATAGAACTCTCCCACGCATAAAAAATTAAGAAATTTAAGCAAACAACAAACACGAACAAATTATTTCGCTCTCTTCGTTTCTCTGAGAGCGTTTCTGCGATCAGTGCTGCCAATTTTGTCGTAAATAATATCTGTTTTTATGTTAAGCGAATTTTGTGGTATATTAAATATTTTATGTTTTGATTATGAGCCTGTATTTAGCTTATTGATCTTCGGGTGCCACCATTATCCTTGTGCTGAAAAACTTTATTCCAAAACATGGCCCTTGTTTCATGAGATCTAATCGATCTGCGAAAGAAGCCATTTGTGACGGGAAAAAAGCCAAGTTGGCAGCACTGCCCACGTTCACGATCTTCGTCTTCGCTCGCCGCTTTAAGCTCATTTCTGCTTCATTCCGCCTGCATTCGGCTGGCGGCAGCGTCGCAGTAAACATCGCGCGTGTAGAAGAGCGGCAAAAGCGGAGGTCGCGGTGTGTGTCTTTGTGTTTTCCATACTTTCCACTGCGGATTATAATAATAAACCGAAATGCGGGCTATAAAATGTGTTTAGTTATGTAGAAAGATTTTTAATTCCGAAGGAAACATCCAAGCAACCGGCGACGTGCAATTACGAAATTCTGTCTGTGACATGTGTGTTTGTGTGTGTGTGTTTGGTGCGTGCGCTTTTATTTTGGCTGCGCTTCCATGTGTGCGTCTATAAATAACAGAAATAACAAAAATAACAGCAACAACAGCAGCGGCAACAAAAGGCAAAAAACCAAAGAAGCGAAAAAGCTAAAAATGAAATATCAACAGCATAAAATGACGGGTTGATTGACTTGCAGGAATTTTTGAAACAAAAAAAAAACACGAAAATTCCACACTTTTCGGGTAAACGCAGTACTCAGCCTGCGATTATCGCAAATCCAGAAGCTACAGCTTCCGTTGTTTATCAAGAAACGCCAGCGAATCGCCGTAGAAACGCACCCGAATCGCCCCAAAGTTGCACTCTCTGTAAGTTGAACATCCGAATTTAAAAGTAATTCAAAGCGATATATTTGTAGATTCTTTCTATAAATCGAAGTTTTTCTTACTTTAAGTTTATTTTGATTACTAATTTCAAAGTACGCCCTCGCGATTTTGTATACATTTCCGTAGGCCGTCAAATTTTTTCCTAAAATGGAATTTTCTATGACCGCAAACAAAAAAACAAAGAAGTTAGTCATTTACTGATTGTAAAACTAAAACTTTACAGAATTACATAAGCAATGATCTCCAAATGAATTTCTTTATTTTTAAAAGTTATATTTAAAGCTCAATTTTATTTAATGTCAAAAATAATTCTTTTACAACACAACTTAAGGAATCTTAATTTTTTTCAATATAAGCTAATGAGACGATTTCCAACAAAACAAAATTGTTTCTGTGCACTTAAGATTCTGTGTTTGTGTGTAACTGAGTGAACATAAAGGCGTTTTTCTGCAGAGTCATAAACTCCGAAACTGTATACATTTTGGGGATTTTTTTGCTTTTCTGCTCATACACACGTCAGTGCAACGCCTATAAAACCTCACATAAAAGTCAAGTCAATCAATGAAAGGGCAGCCAAATAAATTACCCACAAAAGAGTAAAACAACAAGTAATTTAAGCGTTAAACACAGACAGCGAAGGCGCCATGAATTATCGCCCTCCATTTTGGAGAAAAGTCTGCAATTAATTCAAGCAAAAAGTTTATTAAAATCGAATTAGTTTTCCACCAAAACTAAACAGATGACACCCACATAGTCTGAAAACAACGAGCCCCAATGGAGCCGCAAGTGCGGAATTTTGGCAATTCCGGGAAGCATACATATGGTCTATCCGCCTGATCCGCCGCCTGCGATCTTTCTCTCTTGGCCAAACAAATTGATTTGCGTATTCCCACATGTTTTTCCGTTATACATTTTCAATTTCCATTTCACTTGATTGAAGTTTTGGCCTTTTGCACATGTTTTTGTTTACGCCTTAACCAGTACACCAACACACGCGCACATTTATTTAGATTCAAGCAATCGAATTGTTATTCTTGGCTGGGGCAACTAAAAACTGACCAAAATAACTTGAATAAATAAGCTATTTGATTAGATAGATAAATATAAAAAGGATACAAAAAATGTTTTGTCAGAAGTGGGATTCGAACCCACGCCTACAGAGTAGACTGCGACCTGAACGCAGCGCCTTAGACCACTCGGCCATCCTGACTATGAAAGTAACGAGAACCCGAAAACGCCGTGTAAAAATTATAAATATTTCCAGCATATTCCTTTAATTATATAAATTAAGAGCATTTATTTTTAGGTGTAAATATATTTAAGAAAGAATAAAAAAGAACAATTTTACAACTGCATTGTTCAACCTGCATAGTTTCTGAATTCAATATAGGAATAGGAAATGTCGATTAATTAATTGTTAATTAAATATAATTTAAAATTCTTGAACAACAAAAAATCTTTGTCAGAAGTGGGATTCGAACCCACGCCTACAGAGTAGACTGCGACCTGAACGCAGCGCCTTAGACCACTCGGCCATCCTGACACATGGGATGAGCATACCAAATGCGCGTTTTCCATGGCGCTCGCTAATTCGTTCGCCCTTTATATGGTTCTGCTATAAAAAGTGGTTTACAAAAAACTGCCATAACTCTCGGCCTGATTTAACTGTGCGAGTTTTTATGCAAATTAACCAACTTTCTCACGAGAAATAAAACCGAGGAACATGCTTGTATTTGCCGCTTATAATTGTGGATGTTAATTTGCTGGCATTACACAACCAATCGAGAGTTAAATAACAAGAACTGTGCAATTTTATGACGGAGTAATTGCGAATTAAATCGATTCGATCAGCTGCTTTGCGGTTGCACTTTGTACAAACGCCGACAACTGTTTACAAAGTCGCTTGCGTACAGATATATCTTATCTCTGGGTTTCGGGGTTGGGCTTGCGTACAAATCGCAGACAATCGCCGCCAACGAACAAAAGACAACGAGGCCTTTCAGAATACCTATATCTCTGCGGATTTCCCAAAAAGCGTAACTGGAAAAGAGGTCAAGACCCGTAGCATTCCTCGATTCGAGCCAAAAGCGAACTGGCTAATAATAATCCGGTTCAAGGGGGCGTGGCGCATCTTGGGAACGGAACTGGGGTACAAAAAACCGAACCCTTCTCATTAAGCGGCGTTCGTCTTTTGTTGTCTTTTAATATTTTGTATTATTTATTACTACTGCTCAAAGCTGCACGCCGCGTAGTTCGCTTTTTCGTTGGGGAAATGGATATTTTAATGAGTTTGGCCAGCACTCGACGACAGTTTTTCCGCCGCTCACTGTTCATAGTGGGAAAAATTCCAATTAGATTTTGACACTGCCTCGAAAAGATACATTCGCTGGCGAAGAATAGACGGGCATTGTTTATGGCTTTCCTTTGACTCGATGCCGACATCTTCATACGCATATAGTACAGATAGATATGGCCATAGACAGATGTCTGTGAGTTTGCGAATGGACGTAATTTGCATTTGCGCATTTTTCCGCTAATTATTTGTTTATCGCAGGAAAATAACCAAATCGAAACGAAAAATGTAAAATCAAATCGAAAAATGTTTTGACAAGCGTCGAGAAATGATTTCTGCCATTGAACTTGTTGCCTTTCCCTTGCTGATATAAAGTTAAAATAAACAAATTACAGTGCACTCGAAGTGCTAGTGCGGAAAAAAGAAGCATACAAACAGACAGACAGCTAAAACTCAGTTTAGTTCCAAGGCAAGTCTCGCTTGATAAGTTATACTCATTTATAATCATCGAAATGGGTCAGCAGCACTGCTCAAGTCGAGCAACAATTGCGCACGCAATTTTTATTAATTTAGAATGCATCAAAAAACCATTAAACTGCGGAAAAATATACCCACAGACATGACAGCATTTTAGTAAGGTAGGTGGGGGCATGCGAATTGGCTGAGGGTAATATAAGACTGACACAATTTAGTCAGCAAAGTGTTGGTTAAGTTTGCATTTCTCTTCTTTGCCTTATTTGTTTGTAAACAAAGCAAGTCGCAGCTGACACAGTTGTATTGGATTCTGATTTCGATTCCAATTCTGATATTCAGGGCAGGAGCTCAATGCCATTTGGCTGGGTCAGTTCTGCGGTTACTATATGCAAGAGAATATCGCCAAATCCACTGCGTCGACAAATTCGGAACGGGAATCAGCAGCATTTGTCGTACAAGGTCTGGACGGGTTGCCTTTCATCGCAGTTTTGACTGGTTATCTGAACTGGGAGGGGATTCGTGTGGTCATAAACCTGAATCTGGCTCTCTTTCAATAATAGCACACAAACCATTTGCTCACGGTCAAACGTTTGATGAATGACTTTGCATCGCAGTCATGTTCAGGCCGTGATAAGCTGGTTTGCGGCACGCCTAATGCACTTTAATGCCCCCATTGATTACCCAATATCATCTGAATGGAGCTCCATCATACAACAACAAGATAGTGGACCAATTGTCAGCAGGGCGAGAGAAATTACTTGTGTGGGATTTAAGGGGCTTTTACCCCAACCAGCTTTACAATAACGATTTAAAATATGTGGTTTGGACATGCTTTATCTAACGAAGAAATAATTTCTTAATAAACTAAGTTTTTTTTAGATTCCAAAAAGTATTGTCAGAAGTGGGATTCGAACCCACGCCTACAGAGTAGACTGCGACCTGAACGCAGCGCCTTAGACCACTCGGCCATCCTGACCTGCAAAAATCGGGTGTCAAAATATCTTTCGCCGAAAAGAAAATCTTTTACACAAATAAATAAATAAAAAATAAACGCATACATTTAATTTTTAGTTCAATGCCTGCATCAGCGTCCATAGATAATGATCAATGCCCTCAAAAGTTCAAATATCAGCTTTCGAGTTATGTGCTCCTTTAAGGCCTCCATGTGACTGCGAATTATAATTTCAAAATTATCCACGCATTCCAAGGTGCAAAGGTGCAATGTTATGGATATATTGTCAGTCAATAGTACTCGGGAAAGCTTATAGAAGTCCCTTAGAAACTGTTCCAGGTATTGAATGTTCTTTGTGCCAGCGATCTTTCTATATTTGCCGAATATTTCTTCTATATTTTCTGCGGTAATGGAAGTGTTTAATATTTCAAAAGAAGTATTTTCAGCATAGGGGTTATGCATATTTGAATATCTCCAATATCCCGGATCAGCTATGAATAAAAACTTACTGCAGATGCTGGACTCCATTTCTGAAAGAATCTTGACCACATTTTTATTAATCAAGTTATTGTGCAGTAGAACAAATTTCATGGTGAAAATTTTCAAATTGGGCAAATCCTTTTTTATTAAGTTGATCAAAATATCACAGATAAATACCTCCTTTTTTTGAACTTTTTCGTCCTCAAAGACTCCGAAGTAAATGATTAAATGGAAGCTTTCGAAAATGCCACAAAGACTAAATATTAGAGCACTGTACTTGTCGTGCAAAGATATTGTCTGAAATGTCAAGAAATACGGCTTCTTCTGACTTTCATCTGGAAACTTCTGGAGAATTTCCTGTGTAAACTTCATGTATTTATATTTTTTTATTTTGGGGTGGAGAGGTCTTTCGAACAGATCCTTGCACTTTTTCTGATCATCTTTTGTCAACTCGTTGAAGGATTTTAGGGTATTAATGAATAGCTTATCTTTCATTATAATAGTAATTTTAACACTCGGTATTTGGTATTTAATGAAAAGACAAAGCCAACTTCATTTATTTTTAAATTTGAAAGAAAAATTTCCTTTATATTTAATTTTTGAGATATTTTAATTAAATATTTTCATTTTAGCTTTAAGTAAAAATTTCCTTTCCTTTTGTCAATTTATTTGCGACGCCGACGTATTACTGATGGCCTAGAATTGTTTATCACGGGCAGATGTCCGGGTCTTATCTTCATCTTCCAAGATTCCAGTTTCGAAGCCGTCTTGATCATGGGTGTGAATGTCAGGATGGGTTTCATCGGGAAGTGGGCTTGATAGTTCATGAAGCTACGAGGCGTTGTGGCCAGGAAGATGGCGCTCCAGTTTGGGTACTTTAGAAGGTGCAGGGAGTGCGGGATGAACTTATGCAGTTCATCGGAGAAGAACGATAGGTCGATGAAGTACCTCCTCTTTTTTCGGGGCATGTTGTTTTCCACGTTGATCAAATACCAATCCAATCCATAACTGTTTGAAATACTAAGGGCAACTGGTTTTAATAAGGGCGCGATTTTTAAGGACTTGCGCTTTTTATCAGGGGAATCAGATGAATCCTTCGAAGGTGACTTCATAGTTTTCTGCTGGATGTCCATGCTTGCAGTTATTATTAGGGAAAATTTTCCTTTTCTTTTGTCAATTTATATGCAAGGCCTACTTAGTACTGAACTTGACCGCACGATTAATGGAAAAGAATTTAATCGAAAGCAAGTACGATAACTTTTTCCAGGGTGATGTAGTTACAAAAATTTGAAAACCATTTATCATTGCCCAGATATTGACACGCCCCGTCAATATAAATAATTGCTAATTGCTAGCCATGATTAATGTCTGGCATCTTTTGGAGTTCGTTTGAAGAGCTACGGCTCCGAAAACATTCGACTCGCTCAATTTGCATAATTGCAATTTATTGTAAATCCGTGTGCAAATATGCAAGAAATTTGCAGCAGCTCTTTATGGCAAACCAGAGGCCAACGGCTTTTCACAATTTGAATTTTGGATTTGTTCAATCCGACTGTCTGTTGGTTTTTCAGTCATATGCAAATCGCTCTGCGACTTTGACTTTGGGTTTTAAATCCCACTAATTGTTGGCAACCCCTGAGACCGATATTCCAACGAAACTCTTTATTATTTCGTGCCAATCGTTTGCCAATCAATCAGTGTGTGCACTCCATCGGACATTGTTGCTAATTAGTTGTCAAATGGGTATTAGCACTGCAATTGTACATGTGGTTAACGATTCAGTAATTGATAAGCTGCCAATAAATTTCAGGGATAAAAGTGTTCCATAGATTCCTATTATAAGTTGGGATGGAGTAGTGTTCTAATTAACGTAAACCTTCCATTTCTTGGTTTAAAATAATTTTAAAGATTTCAAAATCTGTTATGTGGTTATAATAGCAGTGTAACTATTACCTAATCTTCAACATCATAGTCGACTATGTTCTCATGTTCTCTTTAGCGAGTTCAAGGACACTCTTAATTCAGACGATCTTTCAACCCACAATCTTCTAGACAAATAAAGTCTAGAATTCATTCACGTTTCCAAGTAATTTAACTAAAACGAATTTCGCTATGTCTATATACTGATGACCATATGTGTGTATATATTTATTACAGATTAACCCGAGAATTAAATGGCGTGTGGCTTTTATGGCCGCCGGTCCCACGCAAAGTCACGAAAATTGGACGGAGATTTCTCATTGTCGGAGATTTCACATTTGCCCGGCCACCACGTAGCAATTCTCAAGTTCAGCTGTAGAAAATTAAAATGCTTTGTTAAAGCGCAGTGGAAAAGTGTGTGACACAACTTAAAACTTGGCAGATAACAATTTCCGCGTAAAACAATCCTGCGGACTTTTATCATCTCGAAGAAATAATTCTACGGTATTGAATGCAAGTGGGTCAAATAAAAATGAGTATAAATTAAACCAACATTGGCACGTTCCAAGAAACTGCAATATCAACAACTACGACCATTGTAACTTATTTATAGTACTGCTTAGCCTTTTTACTTTATTCGACTAGGCTTTGTGCATATATAATTATGCAATCACTGCAGTTCCCGTGAACGCGACCAGGCAATATCAGCGGGCAATTCATTGATAAAAAAACGTTGACAGCAAGGGCTATAAATTAACAAGTGCCTAAAGAGGAGTAACAATGAAAAAACGTTTAAACAGACCGAAGTTCAACAACAAATAAACTACAATAAATTGTTACGAATGTCGTAACAAACTGTAGAAAGAAACGTGTACAAAATAAAAACAAAACAAAAAACACTACTTTGTATCATTTATATTCACACAATTTAATTTTATGAAATCTAAATCTCAGCAATAATTTAAACCACAAAATAAAGAAAACATTTTACAGCGAAATATTTAAGAGCTATAAACATTAACAAGTGCCTCAAAAAGTATCTATAGAAAGAAAAGCAGCGACAAAAACACACCGAAAATCAAATAATGAACTCACCACAGCTGGCGCCCACCACTGCGCAATCTCACCACGCTGAGAGCGCTGACCAAACAGCGCCGCCTGGAAATAAATATGCGCCTGGAAGAAGGCTAGCTGCGCGGCAAACTCTTCGATTGGCGATACCGAAGGCGCAACCCGGTGACCCACTGAACCACCCAACGAGTGTGGGTGGCCTCTTTCGTCCCTCCCCCTCACAACTGCCACCGGCACCGATTTTGAAGCGCGTTCCAGCGATCAGCGGCGGCTGCAGTGGAATACCGAAGTCAGCCTCGCCGCTGGAATCGCACCACCTGCCCAATGTCACGCCCACCACCGCCCACACCCGCTTGGGCTATGGCATGCAGGGCGCGGGGGGAGGCAGTGGCTGTTCCAGTGCCTCATCAGCATCCAATTTTCTGGGCGTGCGCAAGCCCAGCCTGACCTTGAACTCATCGGATATCCGGAACAACAACGATCTGTTCGCCTTCCCCAAGGACATGTCGCCTGTGATGAGTGGTAAGTGATGGGTATTTCTAAGATATTTTCGAATTTAGTTTGAATATACTTATTTTTCCAAAAGAACACTGCCATTCGCCTATGTTCACCGACCTATCATCAGCTAACAGCAATGGTTCACCAACACATCACCAGCAGCTGGGCAGGCTATTTAGTCTCAGTCCTTCGAGCATCAGAAGTTACGGAAATGTAAGTGGATTTTAAGTTATCTAGATGTATATTATAGTATATTATAAAGTAACAAAAGTTCCGGACTGCCAAAACTTGTGTCGGCCCTTTGACTTTACAAATTCCCACTCGTAATAATTGCCGATGGCTATTTATAAACATTCTGAGGGAGCAAAGGTCATGACTCACTTGGAGCTGTTCTCTGGTTTTATGGTGTCCATAAACTCTCACTCAAGCTTTTGTTATCCCTCATTCGTTACCTTTAACAACCCCTGAGCCAGTTTTTAGGCTCATTTTGATTATAGTTTTGCATACACTTAGAAAAAAAGTGCTGTTCTGCACTTGGGAAATATAGTACTGAAAGGTAATTAGAAATGATTAGTAGGTATTTCGACGTAAATAGAACTAGTTGGGAATTATTGGCACTCTTTCAAGAATTTCTCGCTTTTAGATATAAATCGAGAATATTATTATTTTGACCCTATCGATTCATAATTTAATTAAATTAATTTTCTGAGTGCACTCCACGAACTAAAAGTAAACCACGATGAGCTTTACAGTGCCATATTTAAGCAAATACATAACTCACACCTCACACGCGACTCCGTCTGGATTGGGGAACTCTTGGGGATTGGGGTCTGAACCACTCCCTGAGTTGGCGACTTTCCTAAAACCGGCTTTGAGCAGAAATAACTCTCTCCCGCTCAGCGTTGCTTTACGTAAATGGTTAGAAAATAGCGTCAACTTAATTAATAAATAACATTTAGCACGTTTTCAAAACAGAACTAGAAAGTGAGCTACAAGGCAAAGGAAAGAGAATCGTGGCAAACGAGCCCACTATACATATAGTATATAGCGGCTATAACCACAATATTGGATGGCTATACCGGGTATGAATAATCGGCATTTGGCGTTGATTTTTAGCGTGGCTCGTGCGTCGTTAAGCAAATTTCTCGTTTGCGAATGCCCTTCCAAAGGCATATTGACTTACTTGATCGTTTGGTTGCTTGATAACTTTATGGTACTATCACCCTTTAAGGTGAGCAACTGATTAGCTCCAGTAATCGTAGTTGTAATCAATGGGGAACAAAGAACTATTCGTGTTCCCTGATCGCGCGATTAGATGGGCCGACAACCTTTTAATTAAGAAAAGATCAGATGACCCATATAGTGGAGGGCATTACACCTTAGCTGATAAGATGACCAGCTGTCCCTAATGTTTTTATAGTAACTTAAATCGAAGGTATATTATTAATAAAAAGGTATGTTGACACCACAAATATTTTCATAATTTCTATATCATACATACTTTCTATTGATTAGATACCTTCGACAAACTGTTAGGGTATTCCCATCGCCATTTCCCAACTGCAGATCAATTAATTTCGTTCTCCCCAGCGTTCTTAACTATTTGACAAGCTCTTCAGCGCAAACACACTGGGAACGTGAGTCGCAGAAGATTGTTGTTAATATTATATGAAGTTGGGTGTATGACAGCGCCCGAGCATATTAATTAGTTGGCGAGTTGGGGTTTGTCGGGGAATCTTCTTCACGAGGAGAGAGCCCCAGTGAGTGTTGTCGAGAGAAAAAATCGATTAGTACCGGGAGGCCCGATGTTTTTGGGGACCGAGGAGGGGCACATATAGTGCCAGTCGAAATACAAACAAAGTCAACTCGCGTTCTGTTCGCATTATAAAGCTCCCCAAAAAGCGGCAAACACTGGCGGGAAAAAAAAGGCAAAGAGAGGGGCACAAAAGCTACTTATAAACGGACGGACAACTGTGTTTTGGGTCTGGCATTTTGTGGTTTTCGTCAAGAATTCCATTTTCAGTATTTGTCGAATTGAGATGCGCACCGGTTCGTCTCCGATTCCTATTCCGTTCGTATCCAAGTATCCGAGTATCCGACTTCTTCCCGAGAATCTTTTTGTAAATACGCGAGATTAATTGCTCGAACGTTAGATCGTGCTGAACACCCGCGGAAAGTTGATGTGAAAACCGTATAGCATGGGCAATCGTTTGAGCGGCTTGTGGTGCAAGAAAACAACATTGAGTATAACCCACCAAGAAGAGCAGCAGTATAGCCGGGAAACTCGGAACGATAAGAGCCCTCCGCGTAGTGGTCGTAAATCAAATCGAATTCGAACCAAGTCGAGTGGTTCCGGTGATGGTAGAGGCACTTTTCGTCTTGCCAGCGTACGCCGTTTATCACTGAGAGATAACCCCAAGAAGGCGATTAAAACCCCTTTGGATAACCCCAGCATTGCAACCGTAGAGCAAACCTTTCGGGAGCTAACCAAGCGAGCTGATCTCGATTCCAGCATGAAAGTTAATGCACAACTAATGCCCACTGTCAAGGTTAGTTCGCATACTCAAATACCTCAATTATGTCATGTGTTTTTGTTTGTATCTCTCGGATTTGAATAGCAATGGAAATAGATATGGATGCCAGAGTAAAAACAAAAGACAAACTTGAATTATTCCGATATGCTACTCAGTTCACGGCCAAAATCAAAACAAATTGTCCAAGTGGTTTCGGTGTCGTTGTCGGTTTGGGTTTTGCTTTCGGCTTTGGCTTCAGATGGTGTGTCATTAGCATTTCAGGTGTGTGAAAATGCGGATGCTTGTAAGGTGTCGCGATCGGGATTAGCCGCCATAATTTATGACCAACATCTAATTGAAATTGTAAACAATAATGGCAGTCTATCTGTGGGTCTGATGAGGGCATTAGGGAAGGCAACTGGGCAAGGGTCTTTAGAGCTTGTTTGATAACAAGTGGATAATGTAAATGACGCAAGCCCATCGGCAAATAGTTACTGTTTATTGACTCTTGTCAGTATTTAAGCAAATAATATTCAATAATACCCCTAAATAGCTTATTACCGCAGAGTTTGCAATAACAAATGCTTGAAAAGTGGCACAATATTTCCGAATATGTGGATAAAATGTTACATACTAAGTGATTTTATTTAAGGTAGTTGCAACATGTGCTTCAAATCGAGATAGTGAAAAAGGCAAATTGTCTTATTACAATCTTCAATCAACATTTTCAAGATTTTTTGGGCAACTATTAAGAACGCATTTAAGTAAAGTACTTAACATAAATTTAATATGTTGCAAAGGCATCCTTTTAATCAGTGAAAAACCCAGTCTGACGCATAAATTACCTCTGTCCAAAAGGCAAAAACCCATTATTGCTGACGTTCGATTCAGTGTGTTATTCCAGGGAATTATTGCCCCCTTCCGACTTCCAAGTGACCCAATTTCCAATCTCAAATAAATCACAAAAGTCGAGTGCAGCCAAGGGTAAGGAGAAAAACGTGTTAAGCACGCTTTGCATATAAATAAATAAACAATCTCTCGGATGCCGAAAAAGAAATGCATAAAAATCAATTACGCATGAAAATTCCAATTGAGAAAAATTCAACGATAAGCCATGGCGCATGCGTGGCCTGAAGCTGAAGTCGGAAAAAACTGGGCGTGGTCTGTGTCTTGGTAAAAGTTATAGCCCTAGGCTTAAAAGTTACGTCTTCGGATGCAGCGGATGCAGCAAAAGATACTAAGCTCCCACGGTGATGACTCACAGCTAAAAAACTTCTTCATCGCAACGCGATCGGCACAAGTTGCTATTGGAGACTCAATCACGGCTTTCGGATGACTCAGAGATGTTTTAGGCGAAAGCCAATTCATTCATACGTAGATACACGAGTAGATACAAATAAGTACGTGGCGAGGAAAATAAGAGTACAGTAGAGGTTCCTTAAAGCAAACACTGAAATTGAGGAGTGAAAAAAGAAATATTATTTGTTTTGGGTTATAATTTTCTTATAATTAATATAAAGAATTATTTATTTACCCAAAAAAAATCAGTGTTGATCTAGAAAAAAATGTAGAAGAATGGTAACTGCTATATTGCTGTTCCTTCAATGTTATTCGCATTCATTTCCATCGCTTCTCGCTTTTCAATTTATTTATTCTTCAACAAATATTATTCTATAGCTGCGGAAACAACAAAAATATTTGTATCCTTCTGTTCATATCAACATGTTTACATTAATAAAGTGTCCATTACCTCGAGCGCTCACTGTGGTTGTGAAAGAATGAAAAGCTCACATGCTCATGTTTTGGTTTTGCTGAATGGACATGACTCACTTGAAGGACATGACACCTGACAAAGTTGTGATTAACTTAAATATTTCTTTCAATACGATCAAAAGAAAATGGCACACTTTAGTGAGTAATTTTGTGACCTGAATAGCGAAAGTAGCCGAAGGATGCGACAGATTAATGTGAATGGAAAGATGATGAATTAGCTGAGACAAATTGCATAAGCAGTTAAGTAATGAACGACCTTCTTCTGGCCAACTTGCTCAGGGTATCTGGTAAATAAAGATACAAGTACACTATGTAGGTGCGGCGAACTTTTTACATCAGTTCAAGGCATATTTATACCAAAATGTACCGAAGATTTTTGCTTATTTTCGATCCACTTTGGCATTTCCTGCAAATGCGAAAGCGTACCAAAAACCATCTGATAAACAAATACGCAAATCAATTAGATTGAAAGAAAGAAAAGAATATAAAAAACAACGCGGCAAAAACATGTTAAAAGATTTTTCCCATTTAAACGCACGTGTCGATTTCGAATCAATTTGAGATGATTTCTGTTTGCTCAGATATCGAGTAAATAAAACAAAATCCACGCACAAATAAATAGCTGGTAAATATAAACAATAAGGAGAGAAAAATCTAACTGAGATTTCCTAGAAAAATTCATCGCAAATCATTTGCCAAAATGCGAAAAGAAAAAGATGTAAAGGTAGTATAAATAACGTGAAATCAAATCAAATTATAATTCGCATCCAAAAGCCGAGTAAAAACAACTTGTTGTACGATCACCCACTCTTAGCTCTTATTCTTTCTGACCGAACCACTCCGTCTCTTTCGTCTGAATTTTTCTCTTTTCGAGGCAGCCAGCCAGTCACAAAATAAAATTTCAGGCCTCAGTCTTGTGTCGAACACTCGAACGTCGAGTTCGTGGAGCGGAATCGAAGACAACGACAAATACAGAAAAGATCCAATAATAAAGCTACTTAAAAATAATACAAACGATTTATTGTTCAAACGCATTGTTGTGAAATAGCGAAAATGCCTAAGGATCGCTATAAATCGTAGTGAAAAGTGCGTAAGGCGTGAAAGAAAAATATTTCCATCGAGCTGTGACCATAATTTAAAATGAAAGCTAAAAATAAAAATCACAAATGTGATTAAAAATAAAACAATCACACATGTGACGTTCGACGCACAGAAAAACATGTGCAAAAAGTCTGGATAATATATATATATCGTATATACTTGAAACTGCAAACACTTTGTGTGCACTTACTGCGGAAAAATATTGTTCATTTGGGACACATTTCAAGAAATCCGAGAAAAATATACACAAATTAGCAGCAAAAGAAATAAATATCTTAAATTTTGTAAATACAAGTTCGTGGAATAGCAATGTCAAAAATTAAATTTCAAACAAAAAAAAAAATGGAACACGATATAATATACATAAAATTGCAATATATATTAAATAGAATCAACATTTGTAAATGAGTGCACAGCTCATAGAAAATTCAAGAATAAATTTACATAGATTGTTGAAACAAAAATTAAGTGGGCTAATAAAACGAGTTAACAGCAGAAAACCGGTCTCAAAGCAAATGTGCTTGGAAAAACTCAAAAAGCAAAAAACTCAAATTGTTGCGTAGGCTTTTCGTCGCTTTGGCAGACTTAAAATCAATCAGACGAACGCCCACAGTAAATAAAAAAGAAAAAAAAACTCAGCAAGCCAAAAGTGCAACAGGAAAAAGCGGTTAACGCCTTATGTCGCCTGTTGGCATTAGCTGTATTATCCAAGCGGAAACTCATTAGTCAGTTACATGAAGACACAGCGAAAGAAAAAAAACACTGGCAAACGGAAGTGGGGAAAACCCAAGCACGTGGGCTTTTCAAATGTTTCACTCGAGTTTCTAGGTGGGCTTTGAACTTGTTCCACGCCCAAAGGTGTGAAAAACCAGACCAAAGTCGAATCGAGTCAAGGTCTGATCCGAAAGAAGCTGTAAATGTCAAACGTATCTTATTTGCATCTCTTGCATGTAATGCTCAAGCCAATGGAAAGATTTTGAATTTATGGGTTAGGGATTTTCCAGAAAAGGTTTACTTTTATGGAGCATTAAAAAGATCGTAAAGCAAAGGGTTAAGTTCTCTGTAATATAATGCTCGAAATTGATGCGCATTCTTCAGCTTGGAAAGATACTTTTATTTTTGTTTTTTTAAGAGTATTTCTTAAGCCTATTTGGTGTTCAGTTCTTTTCTTACTTCTCAATTAGCAGCTTCAAACGATCGGTTGCCTATTTCCAAATAAGATACAAATCAGTTGGGGGAAGCACAGAAAAACTTGCTAAGTGCAACTCCACCATTGGGCATTGTATCTGGAGAATACGCAGAAAACTATCCATAGAAGGAATCCATAATCAGTTACGCTTATTGTGTATCTTGCAGATACATTTGTCACAGGCACGGCCAGGCACGAAAACCAGTTCTGTGGCATTTCTTGTGTAAGCCTTTCTGAGCGCGATCTTTTGTGGCTCTTTCGCGTATCTTTCGGTTAACGGTTGCCAAAAGCAGACAAAACACAAAATTCGAAATAAAAACAAAAATAAATACACAGATAATCACAATAAAGCACGAGCACAAAAACCAGATGCTTGATAATTGTTTATGCGCAACAATACTGAAACGGTAAAATACTTTTAGCCAAAAACACTTTCTGAATGCGATTATGCGGATAAATTACTCGGCCGGTCTTCTTCTGCTGTTAACCCCGCGGAATGCTAATCGTCTGGCTTGTTAATAATTATATAAATGAAAAATGTTTTTGTTTTGGTTCTTTTGTGTCTGTTGCTAAGAATTCCTAGGAAAAATGCCAACGAACCCATCATAAATAAAGGGTAAACAAACAGCGAGTGCACGAGGGAAATTCCCAAAAATCAAACAGATTGAATTCGAATAAAATTGAGAATCAAAGTGCGGTGAATCCAAGTGAACGATTAATCATAAACAATGGTTGTCACATCGACAAGAAGTCCGCTGCTGGCGCAAACCCAACCGGCAAATGCCTCAACCAGTGGCACTCACACCTCGGCCGCCCTGCGATCGCGTCTCATATTTCCCCGGCAGCATTATCAGGTAATTGTCAATCAATTCCGCCCAAAAACTGCCTCAATGAAGACCCAATTGTGCCGCAGAGTCAAGGGTTTTGTGTTAAGTGTTTGGGTCACAGGGTACATTAACCCCGAGGCGCCGTCGCCGGCAGAAAATGAGCAACCAGACGACGGCGAGCGATCTCCTCCTAATGGGTCAGTGAAAGGCGGCCCGAAAGACCAAGAATGCTCATTTCAATGGCCACCTTTACTACCTATATAAAAACATGATTTTATGATTGCTTCTCTGACGCAATGGCATTGGGACCTGGGTTTCTTCTTTCGTTTGAAAGGAAAAGAACGCAAACAAGACGTCCAAATTTGTTAATGACTTCGAATGCACTATGTGCAGGATTCCCAGAAACTGCAGTGGTATATTATGTGTCTAAAAATGCACAAAGTTATAAAGAAACCTCCGGATTCGAAATCTGGAAGTATTATTTCTAAAAAATCACGTCGCTCTGATAAAAAATTGCAAGTAAAAACAGGAAGTGCAAATTTGTTTCATATTTCTTATTACTTGATATTTACAGTATATTATAAAATTAGGTTTGTTTAAAAAATATATGTTCTCAGCTTTCACAAAAAGCCAAAAGCATTTAAAACCACTTTTAGAGGCCAGGTTGTAAATGTCATTTCAAACATTAAATATGCGGTCATAAAACGAACTCAAACTGAAAATTAAAACGCATTTTGGTGCGTAGTGCCACACTTTGAATAGCTCCAATCTATTAAAAATAAACATTAATTTTCCACTTTTCAAACACGTTTTCTGCTCATTTTCGTGGCACAGCGTTGGCAAATTCAGAGAACAAAACAACACAAACCATTAAAATTGCCGGCACATAGATCGAACGATAGCAAGCTATTTGTTTATAATTAATTTCATGCGGCTTTTGTTTATTAAGACACAAATGCGTCGACTGGAAATGCGTCAACTGCAGTTGGCCCGGGGATTTCCAGTTGCCCATTTAAAGTGGTTAGCCCAGATATATCTATTGATATTGAACGATTCCAGACGCAACGAAACATCTGCCAATTTGCACTCTCGACCTGGGCCAAGAAAGTATCTGAGTAAAATTCTCTTAAATTGATTAAAGATTTCTTGTATTTGTATCTCCTCTAAAAATATAATTGTATTCGCTTATATAGCCAAGATCTGGATCTTTGTTGGATTTTGTGCGTTGCTCTTCGTCTCGTTCTAAAGTGGAACCGAATGTTTTATTTCTGTACCCTGCTTTCCATTGCCGACGTCGCCTTTGTCTATATAATGTAGAAACTACATCATTTGATTTCCAGTACGTGCCTCTTACGGCCTGCCTCACTGACTTTAGTCGGCGCCGTTGACGTCAATTGGGGGAACGGACTGTCCGACGAACGGACAGATGAGCGGACAAACGGACGGACTGCGGTGTAGCAGGCGATCATGCCGTGGTTTGGGGGATTCACTCTTGCGCCGACTATTCCTCATCTTGGGGCAATGTTAAGATATCTTTCGGCGCCCCTTCGGTCTGTTTATAGGATCAGTGCTGTGGTGAGATTGCAGTTACTAAATTTTAGTTCTTTCACTTGATTTAAGATTTCCATTATTGAGAAATTTGTTATTACAGTTGGAAAATGTCTTTAAATTCGATTGGGGAAATATGGCATTTCAATTAGCAAAGATATTAGAAGGGAAAAGGAGTAAACAAAGCTTAAAATGCATTCTATGGATTTCATTTCAATAACTCTGGGCCAAACAAAATTTCTATTTAATTTCAGTGTAATAAATAAATATTTTTATACATATTAATCCATTTAAAATTAATTCATCAGTGATTACATTTTTATCACAACTGAAATGACATCAATAAAACCATTTTCCAAACAGCCTTTCATTTAATTTGCTGAATTATGGACCACTCTCGTAGATATTTACCAGATAGACTTGTTGACTTGTTGGTCCAGTTCAAAGCTGCAATTTATGAATGAATTCAATTAAGATGATTTTCTTTCCCGAAGCGGGGAAAACCCCAGAGCGCCTCGTAGATCTCACACGGTCCACTTGAATTGCAGCTCAGCTCAATTAAAAGATAAAAAGCAACAGGGTGAACCATTAATTCAAATTTGCAGCGGTTTTGGTGTGCGAGAAAGAGAGGGGAATTGAGAGGAGAAAGAGAGGGGTAAATCGAAAACTGTAAGAGATTTACTCTGATCTCTATAAAATATACGAATATTAAGACTCCAATTATATTCGATATTCGTTAATATATCTTTAAAGTGTCGGTTTCTCATATTTTTGGGAAAGAGAAATACGAAAGAGACAAGAGCAACAAGTTTTGAAAGCTTTTTTACCAGATGGTAATGCCTCGTTCTCACTGCCAGTGTTGTTAAGTCAAAATGCTAAAAAGCGCCAATATTGATGTTTCTCTCTCTCTTCATATTGCTCGCTCTTTCCCTCCCTTTTGTTGGGGGTGGGCAGGCGGCAAACAAGTTTACTTTGCTCTGCTTTTGTGCTTTTCATTCAGTTTTCATAACTCAGTTGTGTTCGTCGCCGTCGCGCGTTCAAAAGCTGAAATCAAAATACCAGTGCTGAAATATATAAAATCGAAGCGCAATTATAAATTACAAAAATAACGTGATTATTACCTGTTAATACTATCATAAATAATGATATAAAATGTATGTTAATTCAGGTTAAGTGTTAACAAATAAAACGGAAACAGAATAATATTCTATATTTTAAGATCGAAGAAGCATTAAATATTAAAATCAGATTTAAAAGTGTTTATAGTGATTAAAAAATGCAGTAAATATATTGAGTGCACCTTTCCTAACCTTTCTTTGATTGAAATACAACTTTAACCATAAGGTAATAATTATGCAAAATGTTTTAAAAAATTGTGTGATATTAAAATTTTAAATATATACAGAGGTGGTCAAAAGTATTTACACAACGAGCTTTTTTTTCAATTGTCAACTAATTGAAAAAAAAGCTCGTTGTGTAAATACTTTTGACCACCTCTGTATCTACCTTTGAAATCCAACCAATATTTGCCAATATTTCGAATTCAATGTTGAAAACGTTCCGTTGTAAATTTTAGCAACAGGAAGTTCTGTATAAACTTTTCCCCTGAAAAGACATAAAAAACTTGTTATTGTTTATAGTAGGGGTATAATAAGGCACCTCACCCCTTCCTGGCCACAATTGGCTGTGCGATGGGAAATGTATCTTATAGATAGTTTGCGTAGTTGTTGCTCAGTTTCATGGTCGATTGCCTCGATTATGCTTTCTGATTGCACTACACACAGTCTCGGCCTCACATAGAGAACCCATTAAAACGATATACATTTTGGCACTTTTACCTCGTCTCCCAGATTGGCAGTTCGCCCAGGTGAAAAGAATCTGCGAACCGGTTTTTCGATGTACAGGTAAACCACATAGATATGAATACCATTTTTTTTTGTTTATTGTTTCTGTGAAATGTTTTCTTTCCCTCCGTTTATTTATGGCTTATCTCCGCCAGTACAACTGATATCGAATCGCGGTCGCGACAAACATGTCCAAAAGACATTGGCCCGGCCCACGCAATCGGGCAATCAAAGGGGTAGCCGAAAGTAAACACACCCTTGTTCAAATTGCAGGGATTGCAATCTGACCCGGCCTCTAAAAATATGGGTGCCCAATCCCCATAAGGGATAACGTGGAAATCGTTTCCTTAATGCGACATATTATCTGAAAAAAAGTGAAAATAAAAGCAAAGTTTGTAAAATTGTTGATTTTATAGAAAGCTAAAGGTTTTACTTTCTTAAATTCTTTATTACAACTTTTTTTTTTAATTTTTTAATATGTACACATATACAAATGGAATTTCTTAATAAATTCTTTTCATTCCCTGATGAAATTATAGTTTAAGTCGTATGATTAAGAGCTATCTTGACTCACTTTGAGGGGGCTTTAAAACGGACTGCGATTTCCTAAACATCATGCAAATGTAATTTCACATTTAAAAACAATAAGATAAAAAGCCTCAGCCTAATATATACATACATTATACGTGGCTCACTTCGCATTCGCGATAATTTTGAAACAATTGATTCGCGGAATCTTTGGTTTTTAAAACCCCCTCACCACTTAGCTTTTCATCGTTCCTATGGTTAACTTTTGGCAAGATTGTCAGGTGAGCCAACCGCCTACGCAGTGGGCTAAATGTAACGTCAAATTCGAATGCATTAGATTAATCTCTGGCTAATGAGACAAATTTCAGACAGATCTAATTGGCAATGGCAGTCGCAATCGCAGCTGTTTCAGCTGCAGTCGTTGCCATACCAAACATGCAGATACAAAACGTAGATGCAGATACAAATATAATCACAGAGCACGACAATGCCACTGACATAGACCTTGAACTTGTGCGATTTTTCCCGTTTGCCTTGCCTTTTTTTGCCGTTTGCCAATTTTCCTTCGCTCAGCGGCTTGCATTATCTATCGCAGCGGGGCAATTTGAATAGAAAATTGAGTTTGGAGGTGCAGGTGGAGCTGAGCGGAAATACCTCTGGCTGCCATGTCATCGTAAATATTTTCCCGCTTTATTTTTCATTCAATTTGCTACCTTTGAGTGCTCAAATTGCAAAGCGCGTCATTCGCTTGGCAGGTGGAATGGCAGGTGCATCAGCTACAAAATATATGTCTCCGGGGGCAGAGAGCTCGAGAAGTGGGCAACTAAAAGCCGAGTCGGAGACGAAAGTGCTAAAATTGAATCATTGAAAGTTGGCTTAAATAAGTGCACTTGAAGGTGCCAGTTGCCAAGAAGACAGTGAGTGGAAATAGCACTATTTTTGTAGGCCTTTTTGAAGCTGACTTATTAAAGTGATCAATTATAATAAGGTCGCATTTGTATGTCAAAAGCTAAAGAGCTCAAGACGTTCAAAGCTATTTTTAAGGTGTATCTAATAGGCAGGAAAAACATAAATTAAAATGAATACTAATATATTTGAAAGGATAACCAATAGTGTTTCGAACGAGCGTTTGTTAAAGCGATCAATAAGTATCACATTTTATGAACCTATTATCTCTTGAAGTTAAAATGGTGGATTTTTAACAAACCTTTAAATATTTCTGTATTTGTTTTTTCCTTAGCTCACACTCGGGTTAGACTATTCATCAACTTTTCGCAGTCGGTGTTTGCACTTCCAGTTTGTTTATCGCCCTCGCCCACACGACAACCTCAACCTACGACCCATTGGAAACAGTCTCAGTTTTTGTTTTCTTTTTTTCCCCTGAAATGTCACTCTGCCCACATTGTGGAGCTCTCTTCGCATTTTCTTCTTTTCGCAATTTCCCCCTACGTTTGCATTTGAAATTTGCCGCCCTAGAACAATAAACTGGCTTTATGATAGAAATTCTCTCTGTTTGTGGGGGGGATTGGGTTGGAAAAAAGCGGGAAGGGGGTTGCTACAAAATGGGTTGGGGGCTGGAGGATGCTACTGTTCAAAGCAAACAAACAAAGTTTGGCATTCATAGTTGAATGCCAGGGACTAATTAAACAATAATAAAACGCAAATAAAACGACAGTATAATACGTTTTATGGTGCTTCTGGCACCCCTTTACCAGCCACCCACCCACCAACTCATTCAGCCAAAAAAAAAGACCCCAAACCCCTTCCGCAAACCACCAAAC
The DNA here is from genome assembly GCF_004382145.1 of Drosophila mauritiana. NCBI lineage: Eukaryota > Metazoa > Arthropoda > Insecta > Diptera > Drosophilidae > Drosophila > Drosophila mauritiana. The sequence goes on from NC_046669.1 coordinate 7,842,454, forward strand.
GTATACCCCATATCAGCAGCGCCCAAAAATTATTGTCACGAATACATTAAAAATCACTCAAGCGTTGTCTCGTGTGCCAATTTTTTTTGTTGGTATATATTCTTGCTAAAATTCCGACCCCCATCCCACTGCCCAATTTCAATGTGGTGTTCATTTAAATCACATAAAAATCAAACAAAAAACCCACATAAAAGCCAGTTTTATTATTCCATGTTCTATTACGGGTTCTGTTTTTTGTCTTCCCCCATTTTTTTTTGTATGTTAATTGTTGAAGTTTTATAACTTTTTAATGAAACAACCAAACGAAACTGAACCAAAGTGAACCGCAAATTATATGCAAATCCACAGTGATGAAAAAATCCCTACCTTGAAACGGTTTTAGATTCGGAATTTGTGACAAGTCTTCAAAACTAATACTTTGATAAATCAATAAAACTTTGCTAATCATCAAGTTTAAATTTGAAGATAATTTGTTTTGTGTCATGCGGCATTAAAGTGACTAACGAATACCCTTCAGCAAGAATTGATATTAAATATCTGACCTAATTTTGTTAATCGAATATCGAATTCAAAAAAACTCCGTTGGTGCGCGAGGATCATTTTAAATTAAATTTTAAATTGACATTTTAAACCATTTAAAACAAATTTGGAGTTTAGCAGTGCCTGGACCGTTGTTGAATAATTTAGATAGCAACTTAATTATTTAATTGCGAATTCATCTCAAGTCTAAATCGTTATTTATCTCCCTTTGTTCCACATAAATCATCCACTGTCAAAAATCCATTATGAAATACCGTCTGATTTGAGTGTGAACATTTTTTCTTCGTTTTATAATTTTTAAAACAAAATAAAGCCCTCGCTTAATTTATGCAAAATGGTCATAACTCAAAGCGACAGAGGAATTCACCTTTAAAACAAAACAAACAGCTAAAAAAAACTTGGTTTTTTTCTTTCTCTTTTGCTTTGGCTGATTTGACAAATGACAATAATAATGATAATACCAGTAGCCACCTGCTGCAGGGATTCGGTGAATAATACTATAGACGTTATTATTATTGCCCAGTCCCACAATGTGAACAACTCCGACAGCTGTAAGCTGTCGACGGCATCAGCGCTATCTGAGATCGCAGATCATGCAAATTAGTTTGCCATCACATATTAAGAAATTAAGAATTCATAATTTCGGAGAAGTTCGTGGAAAAGAATTCAGAGGCATTCTTCGAAGACGAGTGGCGTTTAATTGAGACTTATGAGGGGAAAACAAACATATAAGCGAGCTTTAAATACCGAGAAAATCGCAGTGGGTGGGTGGGGTTGGTGGTGAAGAGTTCAAAAACCTTACCTTCAGTCAGGACATGCAAAAAGAGGCGAAGGTCGATTTGGCTTCGGCTGAGCCCTGGGCTAATTAGAGTCAAAGGACGTGGCACAATGGTCATGACATGTGGCAGTCGACAGGCGACGGGCGCCACATGGATATGGGTGAATCGCGTGTTTTTGGCCGCTCCCAGCTGTGAAAAATGGGTCGCGCGTGACAGGCAGCTAAGTGTGGGTGTCGCACGGTGGAGACGGGGATCAGGTCCACGCGGAGCCGGCCAAATCCGGCTAAAATCAATAATAAACACGCAAATACTTAAGCTCCTGCTCGGACTGAATCAGCGAATCTTTAAGTTATTTCGCCAAAAATCGTAACAGACAGCCACACTTAAAAGAATTACCAGTATGCACAAAGTATTAAAAAATTGAATGATAGCCGTGACAGTTTTTGTCTCGCAAAATGATTTTTTAAACTCATCAACGAAATATTTAAAACATATTTATCATATCAATCTGTAAATACCATTTGAACCCTTTAAAACCGATAAGATAGAAAGTTAAACTTTTGGTAACGAATTATTTGCTGTGTAAAAATTGGCAAGAAATCCGCATTGGAGCCTAGTTTGGTGTTGTCTTTTTGTGTGTGGGCTGGAAATGCGTCAATGTTTGAATTAAAATCTGATCAAAGTAAAGAAGCTGCCAGAAAAACAGCAGTGATAAGTCAACAAGTCGTGTAAATATCATCAGAGGCATGCCCAGCTGTAGCCGCCAAAGAGAAATGTTTTTGAATGCATACAGCATTCGATTTGCTGATATGTCCTCTGCATACAAATTATCCAAACGCTGTGCCAAATGTGATTAATGATTGATCAAATGAATTGAATGAAATTTGCCTTGATTTAGCGCTCGTAAATTAAACCAACGACATTGGATTTCCCCGTCAGCCACAAAGAAATGCATATTTCATCTATTAGTTTCGTTTAATGTGGGTAATAATGCACTTTTAAGCAGTTACATGTCGTTTGTTACATTGATTCATTGATTGTGAAAAGCTATGTCTATATACACACACATTTTCAATTAAGGTTTTTCTTCTCCCTTGTTTTCCTTAATAAATAATAAATATTGTTATACAAAAACTAAAAACAGGTCAACTAGACATAATTAATAAATATTTCAGATGAAAGCCTTAGCTAAACACTGTAAATACCAAATTATACCATTAGCTTTAATGAAATGTACATATATATATAAGGGATAAAGCACAAATAAATTAATTAATTAAAAAAATATACACACATAAAAATTATCGCAGTAGAAATAAACATTAAAAATAATATTTGTTGCACAGCAGCAGCTTAAAATAATATAAACAATGGCTCTTAACTTAAAATAATTGCACGTAAAGGAACTTATAGACAACTTGACTTCAGACGAGTTTTGCGGAAAGTACAAAAGATCCGAGTACATTGTAGAAATACAAATAGATATCACACACACGGTATAGTAGATCGACTAACACACACATATTTGATCTCCTTATCCTGATGCATATACTTTTATGCCTTGATCTTGCGGCCCAGCTTTTGTGTTCCGTATTTATGACCATCGCGGCCGGAAGATCCGCTCCCTCCACTACTTCCATGTCCATGACTGTGAGAATTGTGCGACTTGTGCTTGCCCAGACCATTGGACTTGGTGCGGGTCTCAAAGAGGACATCGGAATCCGTCTCCGATTCCGTCAGCGATGTGTTTCGAGAATCTGCAGGTGAAAATATAGATAAATAAGTCCTTCGCTACGAGGAGAAGATGAAATTGGTACTTACAATTGGCTGCTTCTTCATCCTTATTACCAATCAATGAATACTTTTGAACTTTCTGACGAAGACGGGGCTTTTTCGATTGCCTGCAGGCACAGGCTATGCCCCAAAATACTCCAGACAGCAAGAGGCAGCCCACAATCACACCAACAAACACATATAATATGGACCAGTCTGAAAAATGTACAAGGAAATTAGCCACCTAATGCTGTGAATAACATTATTAAACTTACCGCAGTTGGCCTCCTGGCTATTAAAGAAGAAGCCAGCCGACGGCATCCAGAACGCCTCGCATATGCAAGCTCTTGTAATGGGATTACACGAGCCGTGACCGGAGCAATCATTCTGGCAAACGGAGGTGCGAATATCCACGGCAAATGCGCCCAGTATAGATGCATCCTTCTGCAGTTGGGTTCTCAACTGCCGCTCCACTTGCAAACCATCCAATACCTTACCCTGTCCATCGTTCACATAGAAGACCAGGACAGTGGCGTCCGTATGCAAGTCATATTTTAGTTCCCTGACCTGAATCTTATTCTCATCTCCCAGCAACAACTGCAGTTTTTGCACCACCGAATCCAGTTCAGATTGTACGAGCACAGAGATGCCCATAGGCAGGGTCATTTGAACCAAGTTCAACAGCTTGGGATCACTGCGGACATTCACGCTGACAGTATCTGAACTGGTCAAACCCTGATCGTCGCTCACAGTCAGTGTGAATACATAGCGGCCTTGTACTAAATTGGTCAACTGGAAAATTGTATAAATAATATAAGTCGCAGTGGGATTAGAGTTAAATCTTTACTCACAATCATTACGGGCTCCTTGTCGGTATCTGCCACAATGACGCCCGCTGCCAGACTGTGCTCGTCGCGTGTCCAAAGATACTTGACCACTGCCAGATCATCCCAGGATTTAGAGCCATTGAAATAGATGGCGGTGGCCGGCAGGGTGACGGTGTGATCTCCACCGGCGTTGGCTATTGGAGCTGCGTTTCGTTCTAGTGACGATATGTAATGTAATTAGCACCTATGAACTACTAAAGATTATGGATATGATTACCTTGAACAATCTTCACCCACGTGGTGTCCGTAGCGGTGTTATTATTTTCATCAGATACGGTTAACTCGAACTCATAGAGTCCCAGAGTGAGGGAGGTGGCATTGGCAATCTGCAGGGTTAAATGGGATTGCATGAGGTCCAACATAACGATATATATATGTACTTACTGATGAGTTGGACTTCAAAATGACTGCATTATTGGGTCCGCTCAGCTGCTTCCATAAATAACTTTTGATGCCAATATCGTCCTTGGAATCGGAGCCATTCAAAACCACCCAATTAATGGGCAAGCTAGTAGTCTGTAAAATAGATGATATTAACACGAATGAATGATAATCTTTTAACTAAAACCTACCGTATTGGTTCCTGCCTCAGCAACTGGTGGAGAATTCGTGGGAGGCTTCACAAACACATGGACCTTAGCTGTACTCGATTGCCCACTGCCATCGGTTACTTTTAGAACAAAAGTGTACATGCCCTCCTCCAAATTGGACAGCTGAACATAGGGTGTTCTTGTTCTCTGCATATCCACAGCCTTGGCCTCGTCGCTAGCATCCTTGGTCCACTCCCAAGCAACGATCTCGTGATCATCCGAACTGGCAGTGCCATTCAGAGTGACATTATTGTTGGGCAAATACAAGATCACGGCATCGCCGGCATTTGCCACCGGAGCATAATCCGTCTCCTTAAGAACTGCTATCGTGGCAGTGGTTGAATTGGTCACGTTATTTGAATCGGTTACGGTTAGCTTGAATGTGTAGTTTCCCGGCGAAGTCAGATCCAACTGGAGTGTGTTAACCTCTGGCAAAACTGGTTGGTAACCAATCGGTCCCGAGATCACCTCCCAGTGCCAATTGGTGATCTTATCATCATCCGTGCTGGTGCTGCCATCGAGTATGGCATTGGTGGTGGGCTGACGGATGATTTGCTCCCTCGGCGAAATGATGACTTGTGGTGGCTGATTGATTCGATTCTCGGGAAGCACTGTAACATTGGCAGTTGCCTCGCCAAAGGTTCCATTGTCTCCAGTTACAGTGACTTTAAAAGTATACAGTCCCTCCGAGAGATTCGATAGCTTAACCTTCGATTTGCTCTGATCCGAAATAGTGCCATTCATAGGACCCTTGGGTTGTGAAATAAGTGTCCAAAGATATTTGTACTTGGTATCGCTGGTTTGCTCATCGGGAACCGTAAACGCCGCTAGGGTCACCTCCTGCTCCGGCAGACGAACTTCCTTGGACATTACAGAGACTACGATATCCTTGTTCTGCTCAGCCTTCAAAGGCGGCGCTGATACCTCCGGTGAGTTCTCACTAGCAGCCGCTTCTTGCTGTCCCGCCTCATTGCTGGTGAGATATGAGCTATATGGAACCGCTGCCATTACGCACTTCCTCTGTTTATTCCACACAAAGCCTTCTGGACAAGTGCAGACTCCTCGCACGGCATTTGGCTGTAGTGGTACACATTGTTGCGGTGGTGGACAAGGCGTCTCCATGTCGCAGGTGGTAAACTTGGCATTCGAATCGTAGTAGCCGAGCTCTTCGTTGGCCAGAACATCGTTTTCGTCGGGTTGGAAGATCATTTGATTCATTCGCTTGTCGGCCAATGGGAAATCTTCGTCCTCATAAACGGGGGTTTCCTACACGTAAATGTTATAAGATCTGTTATAAAAATCTGGAATATAGAGAGAAACCAATATCCTTTTACCTGATTGCGAGCCAGGTAGCTCAACCTTCTGGGCTGCTTCCAGAAATTAAGTGCCGCTTCATCGTATGGCAGGATCTCAGCATTCTGTTTGGCTGCCTCCGCCTTGAGGAGCTGTGGCCAGGTGGCGTCGCCCAGTGGATTGACCAGTACCATCTGAACCTTTTCGTTGGGCATCCGAACCCTGAGCTTGGGCAAGCAGGCCTCGTTGCTCTGGCATCGGATATGGTAGCATTTGGCCTTAAAGACGAGAACCACATTGCAGGCACTGCTGCCATTCCGGGGCTTTTCGCAGCAAGCCTGTAGGCAGTTCCAGAGATAGGCCTCCTCCTCCAGGGGCTCCACCGCATCCGGCGGCGGCTTGTACTCCTCGAACACACCCGCTTGCTGCTCATCCCGCGGCGTGGCGTTTTCGAACACGTGCCTCAGCATCTTGTGGCACACCAAATTGGGCGATATAGCAGCACCAACTGAATTATCGGGGCTGGTCTCCTTGTGTTTCTTACTTCCACCCAATAGAGCGTTTTGCGTTGTGACGTCGGCATATGCTGACGCCATCGCGGTGGCCAGCAAAAGCAGGTTGCAAATCCGTTTGCCCACTTGAACCATCGTTACCGTGGGTTCCGCCGCAAGTAGCCGACTATTTGCTGGTGTTTCGGAGTTTAAATCGCCAGCAAAACACTGGCTCTGCGATTTTTTCTTTCAGCCAGCGCACAACAAAAAAAATAAGCAATTACTCCAGCTGATAGCTGATTTATTATGCCAGCCCTGCGCAGTAAGCAGTGTTGTAAGTGGCACGGCATATCGAGTTCCAAAGAGAGTGGAATGAGTGTTGGGAGGTTTCTAGCGGAATAGAGCGTTAGATACGCAAGTTACCGCTGAGCAGCAAACAACGAAAAAGCTTGGAGGTAAGCTTTCTCTCTGGATTGCTTGGTAACGGTTTACGCGTTTGAAAGAATTGCGCAATTATCGATTGAAATTATAATTTATGCAAATATAGTAGCTCTTTAAAAATTAATTTATAATAAATTTCATAAAGCATGTCAAATAAAGCGATATGAATCATCCAATATGCCCATTATTGCTTTCGGATGATATTATTATAACCGCTGCTGTATTTACTAAAAATGGTCTCGTGCTTCCCACACGCAAAATACACTACAAAACACACCCATCGTATGATTTAAATGGTAATAAACACAACCCACGCGCCAATCGAATTTCACAAATCGCATTGCAGAAAAATTAATTACGTTTCAAGCAAACGCAGATAAATCACCGTATTGTATTTATGCAAATTTGTAATTGCAAAACAGGGAATATAAATCAACCTGAATCCACCGAAACAACCAGAACTTATGCTGCGCCTTGTCGGTTTGTGCCGTTTGTTGTTGGTCCCCTGGAAATCCGTTTAAAGTCCATTTATCTAACCGCTAAAATTCACGGCCTTGTTCAGGTTTTTCATGGTCAGCCCTAGTTTTATCTAAAGCTGCAGCATTAAGTAACCAAAAAATATTGATTGTAGGCACACCTGGTTGTGAAGATCCGTGAATTTGTAATTCTAAGTGTATTTATGGTAATCTACTTAACCGAAAAAAGAAATTCTTCCAAGTAAATACTTAATTAAAAGTCATGGATGCATGCAATTTGAAGAATTCCCATTTAAACAGCCAATCAATAAATACAACACATAAATCTCATTGAATGGAACGTGGTAACCATGTAAAGTGTTTTAATGGCACATAAATTTTATGAATATTTTATTACTTCATGGGGAATCCACAATTTCTGTATGCTGGCTGCTTATCAGCAAGACGTTTGACTTGAAGCTGTGCGATTTGTCGGCAATGCAGTTGTATTATAGCTTTTACCATACAAGAAACATGTTTTGCCACTATTTAATTTAATTTATTTTTTTTGTTAACTCCACAGATGACAGACTTCTCGGATAGCTCGCCAAGTGGGGTGCTGAGTCCACCCACCTCGCTGATCGAGAATTTCCACAAGAAGAACAGCTCACCGCAGCCACTTGGCAGTAGCAGCGCCATAAGCACCCTAACTCCAACGACCTTGAATGGATCCGTGGTGGGCGGTGGAGTGGGTGGTGCTGGACACCACAGCATCGCGAATGGCAGGCAAATCAACACCAGCTCTAGTTCATGCAGTAGTCTTAAGGAAACCTCACACCAGTCCACATCCACATCACAACAGGTAGGTTTCGATAATTGTTCAATAATTGTTGAACGAGAAATGCGAGGATCACTTTTGCAGTAATATATTTAAGTGATAAGCCACTTCTTTCCTAGTTTTTACCTTCTGATAGCATTATTTAGGTTTACCTTTACCAAGAACACCGATTAGACAAAATAGAATCTGACGCAGCCGTGGTCATCAGCTCAGATATCTGAAGTGAACCGTTTGGAATCTAGGAGAGCTCGCATAATGCCGCTATTTTTAACGCATTACTTAAGGAACCACCCCCTAATCTCCAGTACCTTTCGGTGGTGCGGTTCCATCGATAAGTCTAGAGGTTAACACTTGATAACCGAACCTCAGTTCTATGATGAACTCAACGCCCTTCCATTGGAAACCATTCGGCATGATAAGATTACCCTTTAGTATTTCATAGCCCCGCTGGCGACGTTCTGGCTGCTGGGCAAACCAAATCGGTTTTATTAATCACGTATTTATTATTTGCCCGGCTTGATTGAGTTGTAGCTACATAAATAAGCATTCAAACAATTATTGAACAATTTAGTTGAGGGGGGAGTTGAGGCAAAAGGCAGAGCGAAACGTGCCGCAAATATTTTTTAAACGTTTTAATGACCTGTTAACAAGTTGTTTATGCTTCGGTTTTACGATTCTAATAGATTAGATACGAGAATTGGGTTTTCACTAGAATTTGCATAGCCAGCACACGTTTTTATCTTTGCATTTTTCCCGCTTTCATTTTGATAAGAATGCTGGCAATCTAATAGTCGTCAGTTTTTATCCGCTAAAAATAGATACTGACCCATTTGCAATTTGTCATTTGGACTGTCCATCAACATTTTACATTTTTGATATCACGCACTATCTGATCTGTTTGTTATCACACTAGACATAAAAATAGTTTTGACCTGATGGAAATCGATTTTGGTAGAAAAGTTTCTATGCTCCTGACCATTCATACCCCTAAAAATAGCCCCTGACCTGGTCGAGCTTTATTCCCGCTTTATTTAATTTACTAAATTAGAACTTGACAGTTTATAAATGAGGTAGACAGAGAAATAATTCGCTTTTGTAATAACTTTATGACACATTTTGCGCGCTAGTTAAGCGCTGCAATGACTGTCGCAAATGTTTGAACATCCCTTACACAAGCAAATGAGATAGATTGCTACTGTCGGGGTTTTTGGAATTGGACATACTCTTAATGCATCTTTTGTTGTTTGAAATTATTAGTATTAAATATTTAAAATTGATATATCTTGTAAAAGGAAGGAAGAATATGAAATGCCTACTTTTATACTATATTTCCTATTAAATTAATTATTCACATAAGGCTAGCCTGTCTTTAATGAGCTGCAAATATACTATTTCTATTAAATTCTTGCAATTATTAATTTTGAAATTAAAAGAAAACCCCAAAATGAGCGTACCCCACTCAGTCTAGGGTATCCAAACAAAAACAAATTCTCCGCAGTCTTCTTCTTGGGGTCTCTTATTGACTCGCTTGAAATGGAGGCTGAGTCACTTGCCGGCAGCCGGCACACTTCGTCGCCATCGAATTCTACGTCAGCAGAGCAGAGTGCCTCCAATTCCGGCTGGTTCCATTGGCCCCCGTATTGCCCCGTTCCCCGGATCTTTATTTGTTATTCGTGAATCGTGCTGAATTCGCCGGCTCACTTGCTTATCTGTGCACATCCTGGTTGTGACTGAGATTGTGTGTTTGTGGTCCAAGTTCAACAAGCATCTTCATTGCGATGTGATTACTGTTAGTTTGCTGTGATCAAGAGGGGGCTCATATAATAATAATAATATAATCGCCAAATTCATTCATTCAATAGAAAAATACACAAATTCACACTACTTCGGCGAATTGGTTCTCTTCGAGTAGCATGACAATTTAAGTTTTCCCAGGAAATAAGCTTTATATTAGATGGTTAGCAAGCCAATTTTGCGATATGATTTGACTTTCGAAGAAATGGTTGAGGTAAACCAAATGAATAAGCTGCCATGACGCGGGATATGATTTGATAATGCTTTGTCTAAGATCTTTACCTAAACATTGGGTTGCGAAAAACAAATACCTGAAATGTGGGATCGAATCTTCTTAAATCCAAAATAACAAACAAACAATAAAACCAGTGCCATAATATTGTTTAAATACATTTAAAGCCCATTTATTTCTATTAGACAAGCCCAACGGTCTCAATAATAATTAGAATATTATAAAGGCTAAGCAAATTTGCTGAATAATTATGCATATATTAGCACTCAATTATTCAGATACTAAATAAAAGCAAAACAAAGCTCTTTAGCTCGCTCTCCCAATAAAACGTCGCGTGGTAATCAGAAAAGTAAACATCGCAAATTGAAATGAGTGGAAAGAGATACAATCCCAAAGTATCTCGAGTCAGAAAATCCGAAAGAACGAACTACAAATCGACCGCAAGCCGAGAACTCGTTAATTAGAGAAGCTCAAGCTTGAAAAGCTTAGACATCCGTACACAAACGCGGATCGAACCCGACTTGGCAGCCTGAATTATGGAAATGCAAATTATTCACGGCATAAATTAAAGATTAAGCGAAGGGAAACACGGCGAAAATAAACACACACGAACACAACAACAAAAAAAAGCTGGGGGAGAGCCGCCCAGACTTGTATTTACAATTTGATTTCCTAGAATTCCTCTGCCGCAAAAACTCATACGCTAAAAAGCTAAACCATGTGTTGCCATTTAGCTGCTCAGTTGTCTCTGTTCCTCACTCACTGTCTCTCTTCTTACACGGGACGCAAATTTGAGAAACTTTATATATAGTATTAAAAAAAATTGTTGCAAATTCACATAACTGCATCAGCGTTGTCTTAATCTATTACATTAAAATATATTTTTTTATAATTAAGGTGTTAGCATCAAGAATTTTCCATTGGTTGGTTTTATGGCTCATTTTTTAAAAGCTATATTTTTTCGAACGATTGATAAGTCATATGATCATTTTTATGGCTTAATGCTCAACTAATTTCAAATGTAAAAAGGACCTCCATTTTATATCTAAGTATTCCGACTACAAACTTGACTTTTTCGCTCAGTGCATTTCGGCGATCGCACTTTAAAACGACGCCGGCAGCGACGCGACCGCGCTGAAAAAGCTCTCGAGCTGCCAAGCTCCCACGCTGCCCGTGCCTGTGGAGCTAGAAATTTCGTGCTCGGCGCTCATTTTTATTTTAGTTAACGAAACGAACGAACCAGCACCGCGCTAAGAAATCCAAGAAATACTATAGCAAAAACACTCAGCCGAGGCGGAAATAATTTTGCTGTAGTTCTTTTTTGCTAGCGTGTGTGCCGTCGAAAAAAAAGAAATAATACAAATCAACTTTATAATAATTTTCTCCTATGCGAGTACCGAAACGAAATCAATGAGCAAAGAATCGTGGGTTTTTTGCCCATTAACGAACAATTAAACGAACTCTCTTTGTTATCAGTATTGCACAAATAAATAAAACCCAATCACACCACGAACAACGAAAGTAGTAAAGAGAATACCAACGAAAAGTGAAAAAGTCAGTGAGTGAAAAAAGTAAAAGTCCTGCAAGTTGAAAATTGTGGAGCGCAGAAAGTAAAGTCTATATGAAAATATACTTGTGTGTCTGTGTCTGATAAGCCTCTCATCCCAACCTGATTATTCAGTCATATAAACGCTCGCATACGTTTATATGTATATGTCCGAGTTAAGTGCTTTATCAAAACGGAGGCGTATACGTAATATGAAATTCAATTGAAATCGACGGAGTTTTCAAAGAAGTTGCCAACTCTGATCTGAAACCAGCGATCTACGAAGGTTAGTCCGACCGATTCTCGAACAAAACATCATTGTGATAATTTAGTAAATGACGCAGAAATCGGCGGAAAAAAGAAACACAAGTGATATCTAATCTTTTGATTTCGTGTCCAAGCAAAACTCCATCACCCTGCGCACTTGTAAGGGAAAAATATTTATTGATCAGGGGTACTTGAATGTGTTACCTTACCGATAAGTTTATGTCAGCCGGAAAGTAGTGAGCGACTGGGGTGCGAAATGTTTGCTGTTCGCTTTGGCCAACATGTCGTATGCTTAACGCCAATTCAAATCGCTCTCGATTTATGTGTGTGCACATGTTTTATTGCCCAACCAGAAGAACGCCTTATAAAACCGATCGCAGCCCACACACTTGTATATATCAACGTTCAAATGTTCAACTTGTTTGACTCTTGGGGCTTCTTCTTCGCTCAATTCTAAATGGCAGACGCCAGAAACCTGGCCAAAATTAGATTTGATTCATAATACGCGAACATTTGTCAAAACGTTTCGAGCTGCGGCTTTTCAGCAAACAAAACCATAAATAGAAAATCGCCTTCCTTGTGTTTTTCCTAGAAAGTTATGAGTGTCAAAGCTGAGAATAAAATCAATATATATTATAAGTATTAATACATACTATTAGGAAGTGATGGTTAGCTAATTAAATCTTGATGAGAGCATCGCCAGGTTTACTGACCTAGGGTCAATGGCTTTTCATAACCAATCTAAGAACTGATCAATGAAGTAACGCTTGCCGAACCTTTTTCAAGGCAAATCCCTATTCAAATAGATTTCTTTTCATGTGCCATAAAGCATTTGGTTAGTTATCACAATTGAGGAATTTAGATAGTGAGGCCCAACCATCTATTTTTTAGGGGTAAGCTCCATGCACATATTGTACGTCGATCCCAAAACAAATGGCCCATTTGATTTATAAAGACCAAGTTAAGCACCCGGGCCCATAAAATGCGAGTGCAGATAGCGACAGACGTTAAAGCATATTCACAAAAATACATACATATACAAATATCTATATAATATTTGCACAGAGCTGAGGGGAAATATGTCTCTGTACGCCACAAATTCCTCGCATTTTTCCGCCTATGAGTCTCAGCCAGAAAATAACTCAACTTTCTATAATTGTATTCGTCTGTTGTTTGCACTGCAGGTTGTCAACAGCAGCAGCAGCACAACGACGCGGGTGGAGAAGAAGTCTCAGCGCCTGCACCACCACATAACCTCCTCATCCTCCAGCTCTTCAACCACCCAGGCTCTGTCCACCTCATCAGAGATGAAGGCGGCGGAAATCAAGCGCGATCTCACAAACATCCAGAAGTCCATGTCGGAAATCAACGATCTGGCCAAGGAGCGGATCACCGGCGGACCTGGATCCATTAGCACCACCTCAGCCTCGGCGATCACAGCCCCCAGCACGATGTCCCAGACGACGACGACGAGCCGGCTGGCACCCAAACTCACATCCGCCCATCCGTCAATCGACGATCTCAGGGGTCTCAGTAGCCAGGACAAAATCACCCAGCTGCAAAAAAAGTAAGTGATCATTATGTGGGCCTAGGGGGAAGTCGGAATTTTCCACAATTAAATAGTAACTAGTCGCAAACTTCAGTTCTGCCTATCTATTAGATAGTCAATCATTAGTGATAGTGACGCATGTTGTGGAAATTCTTATGATGTTGTCAGTTGGTAACTGGAACTTATTTCATATGCTAACCAAGTGTATCTTATAACTTAAAAACTGGTTCTGATCTTTAGAATTACACCGAAAATGAATAGTTATGAATTTACTCGATCGCCGCATACTATTATTTGCAATACCTTAGATATTTTAATATTATATGACATTAAGACGTTAATTGGACATTCCCTGACCTCAGAAGCGTCTGTGTATTTGAGCTTCAGCTTGTTAACCCATTTCTCAAATATTTTCTATCGACAGACTTCGCGCCTCGTTCGAGAACCTGGTGGACGACGATGACAGCAATGTGATCGTGACCCTGCCGGATGACGACGACTGCCCGCATAACCACTTTGGCAGCGGCCTCAACCTCACCCATCCCACCGCCGCCCAGCTGAGTGCCAGTGGGCTGAGCGGGTCGAGTAAGACAATCGACACGATCAAGTTCCAGGAGAAGAGCATGAAGACCGAGTCCAAGACCAAGGTGGTCACCGATGGCTTCAGTTCCGAGCAGGCCACCAGCAATTCGGCGGAGATGAAACGTTTGCAGGCCGGAGATATAGACTATCAAGAAAGCAAGGGTGCGTCGGCGATGAGAAATCGATTGGAGGTGGATGGTGTCAAAACGGAGGAGAATGCAGCCGTCATCAAGGTGAGATTTTATAAAATATGTTCTAGACACTGGGGAAATCAGAGCTAATAACCTTTAGCATATCCAGGCATTGAACTCGCCGCCTAAAATGGTACCCAAGAACAAAAGCTTTCGTTAGGAGCTTTTTGGCACACCAAAACAGGGGAGTTATTCCCACCGAAGGGTGGTCAGCCCCTTTAAAAAGCTTTCGCTAACTGTTAGACCGTGACACTCCTTTCAGTTGGGAGTTCATCGCGTGCATGTTAAGGTCGCATAAGGGACACCAGCGCCCAGGCGTTAATATCCTAGTTCTGGGTGAAAACTGTCCCAAAGTGAAAGTCGTCAAGTCGAAAACCACTGCCGCTTACTCTACTCGCATAGCAAAGAAAATCGATTGTCTGGCGCCGAAAAGCGGGCAACATTCGACGCGAAAGTAATGTGAAATGCTCCTTAACAAGTGTCTGCTCCTCGGGAGCCCGAAATTGATCCGGAACTATTGCAAATCCAAACAGGACAAGCCCACCGGAATGTTCCGAAGAGTTCAGGTACAATAGGACCCAGAATGATATAATTGTGTTTGTAGTTTTTCGCCATTACACCTGTTACCCATGGTTACCTGGAATCGTCAGAGTTTGGGGAAAAACACAGTTCCAACAGTAGATTTTATCTAATCAGTATTTGGAGCGGCTGCATTACATCATTGTTGATTTGCATACGTATATGAGACTTAATTATTTTATGATTGGATAATGAAATTCCTATTGTAAATGTCAAGGATGGTCGATTGTTTTTGTGGATCAGGGAAAAAGTACATTCATTGGGGGAAAATTGCGCACTTGTCTACTTATAGGCTCAAAATGAGATGCAAATTCAAATAATTTAATTCATATCAATAACACTGGAGAAACTCCTTAAACCGCGTAAAACATTAAACAGCAATACTAGTCCATTGAAAAAATCAACTTAAGAAATTCATCACAAAACTCTCCATCAACACGTCGTCCATTGAAGACAGATCCCCTTATTGGATATATACCATCTCAATCCATAGAAAGATATATAAAATCTCACACGAGGGCATCAATTAGATGGGCTGCGTTTGCTTGGCCCTCCGCCAAAACATAAGGCAAACAGACAGACGGTCACGCTCCATGTGCCGCCAACAAGTGCCTGGGTTCAAACATTCATAAAAAATCCAATGAAAATACTCTGATACTGCTTTTATGGATTGGCGAATAATCCAAATAGTCTTTGGACATTTGCGTCAATTGCAAGAATCGCATGGAACGGCACGCACAAAATTATTTCCGAGTAGTAAATGGAGAATGGGAGAAGAATCGTATAGAAGTACTACAATCGTACTACATACACCCCCATCCTCAATCTTCTCCCTTATTTTTGATTTATTTCCCACGAGTTAACGCTCCGAATTTTCGTATGTTCTATGGCAAAAACAACACCGATGTGCTCTCTTTATTTTATTTTCGAAATTATTTTGAATAAAACGCCTCAGAGCTATTGGCGGACCTCAGTAGCAGACAGACGAGCGTCGTGAGCGTTTCAGCAAATCGAAATATATGTAGTTGAATTATACAATAGAACGGAACCGTATAATCATTTGCATATATAAGAAACTGATGTGTGACTGTGGCTAGATCGTACTAAATACAAATAGAGCGCAAGTGACAAAGACTTCCTAATTAAAGCACAAAATAAGCATACAGCGATTTTGTTTACCAATGGGCATATTGTCGCAGGTGGAACGCTCTACGAAAAATATAGAAACCGACCTTCGAATATTGAAATTGTTACAAACTGAATAGACTCAGTGGTGAAATTCAATTTAAAAAAAAAAACAAGTGGTTATACAAAAAAGTGTATTGAAATAAACTCATCTTAGGAAAACGGCACTTAAAGGTCACAAAGGATGTGTTATAACCGAACGAATGAAAATTTAACGAAATCAGTTTGAAAAGTGAAAAAAGTATCTATCAAAAACGGATAGTCGAAAACCTAGAGACAGATGGCCTACCGCTTTCGACGCTATGTGAGCTTTTACCAATGCCTTCGTTAAGTTTCCCCAATTCCATATGCAAAATTGGCTCAACAAGTGTTCGATTCGGTCATTTCATGCCCTGCAATGTGAATAGAATCATCGTTTTGTACAGTGAGGCTGTGTCAAGTGCCTTGTTAATTACCATCAAGCTGTAGAATTATTACAAGTTCCATTTGTCGGTCAGTGTCACACACAGATACAAAAAAAAACACAACAACACCCGAATACACTGAAACAAACAGAGAAACAACACCACACACAGAGAAAGTGACGGCGACGTCGACGTAGCCAATTTGTGCGCTATTTTTATGTGAATGAAAATAAATAAAATACCAAGTATATAGCAGGCAAAAAATACGCGGACGAAACAGCAGCATTCACATATATAAGTACACATACACATTATATGGTATACGGAACGAAATAATCAGCAACTACCGAGCCGACTTTGGCATTGAAATACCTGCCACCTCTTTGCGAGAGAAACAATGTCCAATCAGGCACCCTGGCCCGTTCGCAAGGGCATCTTCCGTTCGAGCGGTCAGTCGGATTTCACGCCCACCCGATCGCCCAGTCCCATTGTGGAGATGCCATTATCCCCGCCGCCGGTTGCCACGCCCTCGAATAGATTTGGAATCAATTCACCGCTCTCCCCACCGCCGCAGCCCATTCAGGTGGTGGCGGGTTCAACGACAGCCACTACCATGTCCACTGCGTCCGCTGCCAGAGTGTCTGGTGCAGCTGCCTCCACTTCATCCTCGTCCTCCTCTTCCTCGTCGTCGCAGTGCTCGTCGCAATCCTCGTCGAGTTCTAGTTCGCACACCAGAGTACGTAAAAGTTCTAACCCGCCCCCACAGCCAATTACCAGTTGTCCACTGTCGCCACCACCACCACCACAGCAACAACAACAACTACCACCACAACTGCCACCTCCAACGCCCATCAACAACACCAACCACTCAGCAATTACAACACCCAATCACAACAATAACCACAACTGCAATCAAATGAGAAATGTACGCGAAATTCCCATTGAGGTGGAGCAGAGCAAGGTATAACAGAGATGGGGGCGCGTTTTTAAAGCTTTAGTTTAGATTTAGGGATATATTGAGGCTATACGATGATTAGATTGAGTTTCAAGCGAGGTGTATAACAGTTTCAAAGCTGTTATACCGGCAGTTTTTAATGTCCCAATTCAATAGATTGTTTCCCCCAGACCCCTGATGAGTGTACATACCTGTTGTTATGGCATTATAAAATCGAATGATTTATATTTTATGCATCCTTACTAATTGCTTCATCTTTTTCCCACTCAACGCCTCACCACAATATCCAGGAAGCCCTCTCACTCCGCACCGGCGACATCACACAGCAGGCGAGCAACAATGTGGCGGCCTCCAGTATTACGGTGCAAAGTGAGAATTTCTCCGCGGACAAGAAGGCGATATCCCAGTCGCAGCAATCGCAGACGATGACCTCCAACGGGATCATCAGTCAGGAGAAACATGTATCCTCCGCCTCGCAGGCCAACTACTCGATGTCGCACAAGGGCGTTTCCAGCACCGGCAGTAGCATGATCACCAGCTCCTCGCAAATGTCCGCGATGAATGGCCAGATGCTGAAGCTCGCCGATCTCAAGCTGGATGACCTCAAGTCGCTGACAGCAGGCAGTGGGCAGCAGGAGATCGAGCAGACCATCAACAAGTATTCCAACATGCTGACCTCAATAGTGAGCTCCCTGCAAGAAGATGAGCGAGGTGGTAGTGCCATAACCGTCCACGATGTTGGGGGCAAGAAGTCCCAGTACCTGGAGAAGATCAACGAAGTCATTCGTCGAGCTTGGGCAGTGCCCACACATGGCCACGAGCTGGGCTACTCATTGTGCAATTCCCTGCGCCAAAGTGGCGGCCTCGATCTTCTCATGAAGAACTGCGTTAAGCCCGATCTCCAGTTTTCCTCCGCACAGCTTCTTGAGCAGTGCCTAACCACCGAGAACCGCAAACATGTGGTGGATAATGGCCTCGATAAGGTGGTCAATGTGGCCTGTGTCTGCACAAAGAATTCCAATATGGAGCACTCCCGCGTGGGCACTGGCATCTTGGAGCATCTGTTCAAACACTCCGAGGGCACCTGTTCGGATGTGATACGGCTGGGAGGTCTGGATGCCGTGCTCTTCGAGTGCCGCACCAGTGATTTGGAAACTCTGCGACACTGCGCTAGTGCACTGGCGAATTTATCTCTGTATGGTGGAGCCGAGAACCAGGAGGAGATGATCCTGCGCAAGGTGCCCATGTGGTTGTTCCCATTGGCCTTCCACAACGACGATAACATCAAGTACTATGCCTGCCTGGCCATTGCAGTGCTGGTAGCCAACAAGGAGATTGAAGCCGAGGTGCTGAAGTCTGGATGCTTGGATTTGGTGGAACCCTTTGTCACCTCCCACGACCCCTCGGCCTTTGCGAGATCCAATCTGGCACATGCCCACGGGCAAAGCAAACATTGGCTTAAGAGATTGGTTCCGGTTTTGAGTTCCAATCGCGAAGAGGCCCGCAATCTGGCTGCCTTCCATTTTTGCATGGAGGCGGGCATCAAGAGGGAGCAGGGTAACACCGACATCTTCCGGGAGATCAACGCTATTGAAGCTTTGAAAAATGTGGCCAGCTGTCCAAATGCCATTGCATCCAAGTTCGCCGCTCAGGCTCTGAGATTGATTGGAGAGACAGTGCCTCACAAGCTGTCCCAACAGGTTCCCTTGTGGTCCGTGGAGGATGTGCAGGAGTGGGTGAAGCAAATCGGTTTCAATGACTACATCGACAAGTTCAACGAGTCCCAGGTGGACGGAGATCTTCTACTGAAGCTCAATCAGGATAACCTTCGCGCTGATATTGGAATCGGTAATGGAATACTGCTAAAGCGTTTTGAACGCGAGCTGCAAAATCTCAAGCGGATGGCTGACTACTCGTCCAAGGACACGGCCAAAATGCACCAATTTCTCTCGGAGATCGGTACTGATTACTGCACCTACACGTATGCCATGCTGAATGCTGGAATCGACAAGTGTGCACTGCCGCATGTCAATGAGGATATGCTGATGACGGAGTGTGGCATCCACAACTCAATCCATCGTCTGAGAATTCTCAATGCGGTCAAAAACTTGGAGAATTCGCTGCCCAGCTCGTCGGAGGAGAACATGGCCAAGACGTTAGATGTTTTCGTTAGTTATAGGCGATCAAACGGCTCCCAACTAGCCAGTCTTCTCAAGGTGCGTATACTTAATGTGCTTGAAAAGGGAATTACCACTTACAAGATCCCATTCGTTACAGGTGCACCTGCAGCTGCGTGGTTTCTCCGTTTTCATCGACGTGGAGCGCCTGGAGGCGGGCAAATTTGACAACGGCCTATTGAACAGTATTCGACAGGCAAAGAACTTTGTCTTAGTATTAACGCCCGATGCCCTGCACCGCTGCATTAACGACGAGGACTGCAAGGACTGGGTGCATCGCGTGAGTACCGCATTCGCGGATCGACCTTTAACCAATAGGTACTCATAAGGGAATACTCGTTTCGCAGGAAATCGTGGCTGCCCTGAACTCGAACTGCAACATTATACCCATCATAGACCAGCAATTCGATTGGCCCGAAGTGGAGCGACTTCCCGAGGACATGCGCAGTGTGGCCCATTTTAACGGTGTTAATTGGATCCACGACTACCAGGACGCATGCATCGATAAGCTCGAAAGGTATATTAAGCGACGCATTTAGATCTGGATTAGCCTGGGACTAGGACGATGGATAACTCCATTACCGATTACCTTAAGCCTGAATAACCCAGAATACTTCACAACTAAACACTTAAACGATTCCCATTCTTCTGATGCGGCAGATTTTTGCGCGGCGAAAAGAATATCGATCGCATTGCGGCGATGGTGCCCGGCACCCCCGGTTCGGTCTCATACCAAAGAATGCACAGCAACGACTCCGACTACCAGAGCGGAGGAGCAGGCGCCGGATCAGGAGCAGGAACTGGAGGAGGAGGTGGTGGCGGCGTTACGGGCAGTGTGGTGGATGGCCTGATGGTGGCGGCCAATGGCAGCGGACAAGGTGGGCCAACGAGTACTACATCTACTACTTCTTCTACTCCCAACTCAAATTCAAGCTCAAGCTCTAACCAGAGTCCCCCTGCGGCTCCAGCGTAGAGTGAGCCAAGTTATGCTAACGATTTACAGAGCTAGCCAACTCGAATATGTTCTAGGCTTAAGCAGAGAACCTCAAGTCACACTCTCTAGTACAACTCTCTCTCACTTTCTACCCCCACCCATACACCCACTACTTTCTCACTCAACTCAAGCAACCCATTACAACTACACTACCCATTACTCTTTACTCTTACCAATTAATAATTGATTTAATTCTGATTGCCACACACTCGAAATCGCTTGAAACGCCGTCTCATGCGCAGCTAATCACCAGGCAAATAGGTACCGCCAATCTCCCTCACCGGCCCGCCAAAGGGGCAGCACCTCGCAGTTGAGTGGTTATTCTCGGGCGCCCTCGAAACGCTCCCAGATCCTCACCCCGTATCGCACCCAACAGGCAGCCCTGCTCCACAAAACCGGAGCGGGTTCCGCGTCCATGCAGAATATGATGCCGTTGGCGTATCTGCCTCCGCGGAGAAGTTCCGCCGCGGGATTAGGTCATGGATCTGGTTCCGGCATGGGCAGTGGCTATCGATCGCACAGTGTGGATGGCCTTCTAGATCAGGCGGGCTCAACTCCAGAGCAAAGAATAGCAGCAGCTGCGGCCAAGGTGACAGCGGGAAGTACAGCTCTAACGAACGCCAGTTCCACAAGTACTCTGCAGCCCGAAGAAGAGGTGACGGATGCCGCCCTCAATGACTCGGTGACCCGGCGTGATAAGCATACTTTATCTCCACCGGGAAATGTACAGCAGCACAGAAAGTCCCGAAGTCTAGACCATATTCTCAGCAAACAGACTTTAGCAGAGCTGCTTCCACCGAGTAGCGAACTCGCAGATGGAACGCAGAGTATGCAAAACCTGGCCATTCCAATGACCCCGCAGCCCCAGCGAAGGGACACCAGCTCCTCCTCGAAATCCCCCACACCCGAAAGACCTCCACAACCAGCGATGGAAAGGGTAAGGGAACGCCAGAGTCCCGAGGGTGTGAGTGCGACGGAAAGCGAGCGGGAGGATCAGCCAGAAGAATGTCTGCGACATGGCAACCAACAGAGGGCATCTGCCTCGGTTCATCGGGGAGCCAGTTTGACCAGCAACAAGACCTCCAACTCCTCACTGGGCTCCAACTTTAGTGCCGGAGGAAACAACAAAACGATATTTAATCGGACGATGAAGAAGGTCCGCTCGCTGATAAAAAAGTAAGCCATAACGAGGAGGCGGAGAGACGAGATGGACCGGGACTCGATGTCCCCACTCGTCGCTCGTCACTCGCTATCTGCTCCATATTACTATTATCCATCATTTCACGATCTGATTTCACCAATAAGTTGCTTCATCTAAATTTAACTGGTTTCGCTTTGGATAAAAGTATTCAGTTGTTTACTTCGAAAGAAATCAGATTGTGAAAAGGTGCTTCTAGTTACTCGCCACTCGCCCACTAAGTGCCTGTTAACCCGTTTCTCGCCACTCGCTGCATTTGTGCCATCTAAAAAGAATCTCATCCAATCACGCATTCATCCACCCCCTGGGGCCCTTACAACCTTTCTACCTCCACTCGTTGACTCTACTTCTCTTTCTCTGGTGTTGGTACTCGTTCGCTATTTTTACTCGCCACTCGTTGACTCGTTTCGCTAAGCATCCACTAAAACTCGCCTGCGTTGCCCAAAAAACAATATATACGAACGCCCCTCCCCCGCCAATTTCTATATCTTCAAACTCTATTTGCCTTGTGATTAGTTGTTGATTTTGATAATTATTTTTTTTATTGAAAAATAAGTAAGCGAATTTAAATTGCAAAAACTAATTTATAAAAAGAAAAATACAATTAACGACTGCATAAATACGAAACCTAATTTATAGAACACAAAACAGAAACCAACTAATTCTAAACACTACAAGAAACAAAAATACATTGGAAAACGAAAACACTCTATATTTAAAATGCTATTTATAAATAATATGTTTAAAATTTTGTACATTTCTCGCGAATGCAACATGTTCTTGTAACCGTCCGCAAAACGTAAACTAAAAATTGCAAAATTTGAAATTAACCCGTGTGGCTTAAAACGAAAATATTTACATAAGTGATATTTAAACTACGTATAATCGAAATTTACTTAATGCAAAATTTTTACAACAAAACATGCTGTACAAACCTAATTTTTAGCGCAGGAGTTTTTAAGGCATATTTTTATTGATTTTTGCAATATATATTTAATATTTAAATAGTGCCTAAAGTTAAATACGAAAGCCGAAAAAATCGAAATACATACATACAAAAAACGGAAATAAAATGTGACTTAATTCAAACGAAATGTGTATTATTGGCCCTATTTAGCCCTGTTCCCCTGCTTAATCAGTCCATACTATATCATCAATCGCATGTACCGATATTATACGTTTTGTTCAATGTTTGTATTGCGTTCTGCATTTGGATTTTGTGTTTGTACCTCTAATGGAATTCGAAATGTTTTATTTGTATATATCTTATCACTTTTATTTCTTCCCTCTTTCTTTCTCTATATCCGGACTTTTTTGTAGACCATAAAAGCGAAATTGGCTACCGCAATCCGTTGTAACTGTTGTTATCGTTGTGCCTGTTGTACTGCACCCGCCCACAAAAGCACCCACCCACCAATCGAATCGATTTCGATTTCGAAAAACCCATCATCGCACCCGTGAGATCAATATAGATGCCCACACTCAACATCCGCCGTCTCGACAACCAACATTCATTGTTATTTATTACCAAGCAAGCAACTAAAAAAAAAAGAAAGCAATCAAAGCAAATAGCGATACCAATAAACGTGTATATATAATTGCATAAATCGAAAGAGTCCTGTCAAACATTTTTTAATTTGTATCTTACCCATACCTCCTCCCACTCGAAACAGCAACGAAATGGAGGACGAGGAACTTTCGGGCATCATTCTGTCCAAGGCCACCTCCCCCAATGCCGGGCGCATGATATTTTGGTAAATGATGGACCACCCCCCACCTGACACACACTCAGCCACAAAAAACGTATCGAATTTTTGTAAATATTTAATAAAAAAAGAAATAAAACGAACGAACTGAAACTCAAAATCATGTTGTTATCTAAACATCTTGAACTAACAAATACACAGAAGTACAATTTGCAAAAAGTTCTAAAAAGTTTTTGAACAATATTTAAAGACAGGTTTGTATATAATTTATGGAATAAGCCAAAAATATAGCTTTTAAGACATTCCTTTAAGCAATATAAGCTAAAAGCTGCAATCTATAATAGTGGGACTGCCCATATGACTTTCAAAACCGACCAGTGTGTCCACACCAAAAAAGGTACATTTATGAGAAATCAAGAAATATGTGAACGAAATTCAGCCATGAAATGGAAAGTCAAGTAAGGTTCGCATTTCTTTTTCTGTCATTTTCACTACGGCATTGTCAAGGAACGTGTTCATTAGGTACCATATTTTTCATATATTGGTCATAATCGGTTCCAGTTCGTATCGCTTCCGATTTTTCGAGAAATAAAAGAATAAAAAATAAAAAATAAACATATTCCAATATGTCCGACAATACCGAGAGCAAACTTGCGCTAGACCCGAGCGAAGTGCTCGTCTTTGAGGGACCATTCAACCGCTCGGTGAGCAGGAAGCTGGTCATCAGGAACACCAGTCAGACCCAGCGAATGGCCTTCAAGATGAAGACCACCACTCCGAAACTTTTTTATGTGCGCCCCAACATCGGAGTCCTCGCGCCCGAGCAGAAGGTCAGCGTGGACATCTATATGCAGCCAATTATGCAGGAGCAGATACAGAAGCGTCATAAGTTCCTTCTCATGGCCGCCGAGGTGACTGGCGACATAACCGATATGCAGGAGTTCTGGAAGATGCAGAACCCGAATGAAACTTGGGACACGAAGATCAAATGTGAGCTGGTCCCTTCGAAGCAGGACGATTTCCGTCAGGCGGGAGGTTCAGCTGTATTGTCCACGGACAACAAGGACGGGGAGGTCCATTTTGATGCCCAGGAAGTCAGTGAGCCAATGGCAAAGTTGCTCAAGCAAGTCAGCATGCTGGAGGACGAGCATGTGGTCCTCACAGACCAGATCGAAAGCTTGCGTGACCAGGCGATTGGACGCACTTTCTTCTACATGGCCACCATAATAGTCATTATACTGGCCGCTGTCGCAGGCGCCTATTATGGCAAGACTCATTTGTAAATTCCTTATCATGGCAGCTTTAAGAACAGAAGGCAGTAAATTGCACCGAAATTGTACGAAAATTTTTTGTCAATAAAGGACTTTTTGGTTGTCAATTCTATACTCCTCGAAAATTTGTTTATGCTCGGATACGAATAAATCATGTAATATATACGTATTCTAAATAAATATTTATTTCCAATTTCGTTTCATTAAGAGAGAAAAAACTGTACTTATTTAAATTTCTGTGAATAACACGTCAAGTTTGATCCAACTTCTACTGTCAAGGCGTTTAAGCTAGTGTAAGTTGAAAATCGTGTAAAGCACTTGCTAAAATTTAGAATTGCTTTTTCAATTCCCGCCAAGTTGGGACCACCTGTCCAGGCCAGTGCTGTGAAGCGCGCGTGGCCACAGAGCTCGGCAACCCTGCAGCCGTGCGAAAGCGAATGTGGTGAAGAAAAAAAAAACAGCGAAATACACACGTATTTTGCGACGAAATTAAATAGAATTCCGGCTAAAGGGTATAAGGACACTTGAAGGATGTCTGCGCGTATGCTGAAAAAGCTGCAGGGCGACGCTGACAAGCTGGCGCCACCGCCTGATGACGAGGACTGCGAGGAGCTGAGCGACAATGATGAACTGGAGGACAGCGATATGCAACGCGACCGAAAATCGCACCTAAATCCATTCGATTTGGTAGGCCGCTTTTAATAAAATAGCCAGCTCATCACCAAATGAACTACGTAATCCTCCGTTCCCACAAATTTTCCAGCTCAATCAAGCCGGTTTGAGTCTCTCGGAGAGTGAGTTCAAAGAAGATGACAATGAAACGGAGCATCCGTCTGCTGCCCTGCCCAATGCAACTGCCAGTGCGGCTAAAAAGAAGAAAAAGAAGCGCAAGAAGAAGGCCAAGTCCAGTGGGAATCACATCAGCAGCGAGGATAACGAGCGTCAGGACAAGTACTTTGAGAAGGTGGATCCGCTCCTTGGCAAGGTCTACGATGCGGTGCCCAGACAGTCGGCGAAACAGTTGGTATCGGCTGCCACCGGGACTACTGCCACCAAGAAACTGCTGGCCGTAGAGCTGCGCCACCTAAATCCACAGAACGAGATGCGTCGCACTTTTGGCAAGCGGGTAGTAAAAGTGGAGTAAGTTTGGAGTCCCTGGGCTAAGAACTTCCATTCAATCAAATTTTCTTTTAGAACCAAGCGTGGCAGGCAGAAGCCCACACTGAAGTCCACCTATATGGTGACCGCCAAGGATTCGTGGCCGCCACTGACCAAAAACACCATCACGATGAAACTGCTGCCCGCCCCAGACTCTCCATCGGTGTCCTCCAAGTCTATCACAGATAATGGAGCGGACGTTCAATGGTTTGCCTTCGAGCATAGCCAATACTACCAGGGAGTGCAGCAAATGTTCCTTTCTGCACTTGAGCGCATTGACTCCGAATTTCTGATCACACTTATCAAACGCTGCCCCTATCATGTCGATTCCTTGGTTCAACTCAGCGAAGTATGCAAGATGACCGAAGACTTTTCCTTGGCCTCCGAACTCCTTGAGCGCGCCCTTCTCCTTCTGGAATCGTCGCTGCACATCAACTTCAGTTTGACGTCGGGCAACTGCCGACTGGACTACCGGAGACAGGAAAACCGATCCTTCTACATCGTGCTGTTTAAGCACGCTCAGTACCTGGAGGAACGAGCTTGCAGCCGCACCGCCTTCGAGATTTCCAAACTGCTGCTGAGTCTTCAGCCAGACACAGATCCCCTTGCCATGATTCTAGTCATTGACTACTATGCCTTGCGCAGCAAGCAGTTTGAATGGCTGGTAGAGTTCTATGAAAAGTATAACGCCGCGAGGAACCTCAATCAGCTGCCCAATATGGCCTACTCATATGCTTTGGCTCTACACACGCTCTATGGCGCTTGTGAACGCTCTAACCAGGCACTGCAATACGCCCTGCTAATGTTCCCGGGTGTTCTGCGTCCTCTTTTGGACGAGATGTCGGTGCAAACGGACAAGAGGGTGCTGGCCTCATCGTACTTCTTTGCGGATGTGTCGGGCAAGTAAGTGGAGTCTTATCTCCTTGAATGATTAGTGGAATGGAATTTAATGCCTTATCTTGTTCACCAGTCAATCGCCAGCCCTGCACCAGCTGGTGTGCCTGTATGTGTGCCGTGCAAGAGTCGTTTGGCGTCAGAACGAGGTGCTACCCTGGTTGGAATCCAACGTGAACATAGTGTTAGATCGCATTGATAGTAAGGATCCCCTGGTTAATGAGTACAAGGAGAAGCGATCACTGCGATATAGTGGAACACCACCAAGGCCCATTCTTCGACATGTCATACTCTCCGATTACAAGGAGAAAGTTCCACTGGCAGTCTTCGTGTCCAAGGAGAAGCAAGCCATTATGACCTATGATCCACTGCCACCACCGAACAGCGTCAACTGCTATCAGCGGTAGGTAGTTCGAATCCCAAAGTTAGTAAATTCTAAAACCCAGTACTTGCAGAAAATCCTCGTCAAGCAGCAGCCCCACAACGAACACGAACAATTCAGTGTCTATGTTCTTTCAATCGCTCTTGCCTTCATTTAACATCAACAACCTGGCAGCAAATGCTCAGCTCCAAGAAGGAGGAGCAGCACCAGCAGCAGCTGCGGGAGCAGCTGCAGGCGATGCTAACATAGAAGCGGGCATTGAACAAGGAGCTGCCGGCGTAGCTGGCGAAGGTGAAGGTTCGTATGAGCATTTAATCATTAAAAATATCTAGAGATAGAACCTAATATAATTTTGTCGCCCCGTTTCGTCGCAGAGCATGAATCATAGAATATTTGGTTGTATTTGGGCTTTGCTTAATTTCGTTTATATCCCGAAATTGTATTAAAGCTGTAGCTTTCGTTTAATAACTTGGCTAAAAGCGATATTTTGTTTCCCATTCTTAAAACCGTCAAAAATCTAAACTCAAATTTTGCCGAAATTCCAAAAGAATCGCTATGGGATATCGTAGTTACACTTCTCCTCCAACAATATTGCAGAAGCTGGTTTGCAGCAGTCATTAACGCTAATGATGGACGCGATGCGAGACTTCCTGCAAAACTTCCGGATTGCAGAGCACTTGCGTTCGCCGGAAACGGCGGCGGCACAATCCACGAGCAGCAACGACGAGGAGGAGGGCTCCAGTGACTACATTGACTAGTCAGTTTGTCAATTACGTGAGGCATAACGAAGTTTTTTCGGACTTGTAGCTCGGAACATGTTTTTGGAAACCACCTTTTGCTATTTCCTCAGCTAAGCGACACCGTCACAAAATTAAAATATACAATACATAGAGCAATTTGAACACATAAAAAAAAAAATAAATGTATATGTAATTTATGCATTGAATAAAATTTTCCAGTAAAGGCTTTAGATCAAAAGCGACGAGTGTTTGAGCTTAAAGAATGTTTTATTGATTTATTTAATGCCTTTTTAATTACGCTTATCAATATAACAAACAGATTTCTCATCAATATTTCTTTTCGTTTTTCCTTTTTTGTTCATTCAGTGTTTGAATTGGTTGCAGTTATTGCAATTATAAATATTTCTATGACAAGTAGAGCGTTTTCGTATTTAAATGTGTATAGAGCCGGGATTTCTCCAAGAGCTTAGATCGGTGTGACTGTGTGTGATCGTGTTTGAGTATGGTATAAAAGTCGACTTCTAGAAATAATGCACCTTAGATAGGGGTTGAACTGGCAGACATCGGAGTTGTTGCTTTATAGTTAGCCTAACAAAATCACACGAAATTAAACAGAACGAAACTGATTTACACAAGGTTAATAGCTAAACACATATAGAAAAGAATAATTACTAATACTTTAGCGTGGAATACCGAATCGCAATGTATATATATATATATAGTTGGAGAATAAATCAAATTTTAAATGAAAAAATAAATCAAAAATAACTGCTGCAAGCCGATTGGATCGGATCAATTATGTCATGGTGCCAAAGACGGGATTGTGACGGCAAATGCTGGGGCCATACTCCTCGTAGGCAGCCTTCGTGTGACACACCTGATAGAACTCGGGCTATAAATGGGAAGAATATTAAGATAGAGATAAAGATAAGGATTTTACAGATCCTAAGCCACTACAACTCACCGTTGAAGCCAACATGCTGCCTCCAAACCACACGGCGTACCTCTGCATGTGGTGCGTAATCACCTGAACATCAATGGGTTTTGGCTGTAACGAAAATAATCAAAGTTAGAAGTATGACTCATTAGCAGCTGTGATATCACCCACCTTAATGCGTCCCTCGGACAAATTCTCGCTGATCCGGAGACGTGTGTCCACCGATCGCTTGATATCTCGCTGCAACCTCCTGCCGAAGTCCTTGAACATCGTGGATCCACCGCTCAGAACAATGTTATTGTATAGAGGACGCCGCACATCGATTGGGCAGTTTTGGATGACATTATCCACTATTTCCGACAGTGGAATGGTAAAGTCGGGGTTTGAGAACTCGGGATGGAAGAAGATCTCGGGTCCCAGGAATCGCTCGTAGCCCACGTCCACATTGAACGGCGCCTTGGTTACCGTGTTCACGCCGCTAAAGTTGCGTATCCACTTGCCCGGCTCCGTGTCGTACTTGGCAAATTCTTTGGCGATATCGGGACAGATGTAGCAGTGCTTCTCCTTGATCGCTTTGGCAGTCTCCAGGCTCTGTTCCGGCGGAATGCCCACCTCCCGTTCGCGCAGCAGGCTCTGAATGAACGAGGTGATGTTGCGGCCAGCGATGGGAATGTGCTTGATGCAGGAGCCGATTACGTAGCCCTCGGCCTAGAAATAAAAAACAGCTTAATATATTAATATGTTTATAACTAATACGCTATTTTATCTTAGCCTCATAATGTGGAATTTATTAATTTAATAAATCCGACTACTGTTTCGGTTTTGTGTTCTCTTTCCAAACAGTTTTTACCGAATCCAGTGCAAACCCAACTCTGCTGATAAGATAAGATCTGTGCTACTTACCACGGGTATGACGTGCGTCACTCCATCGCCGCTGTCCACCACGATGCCTGTGAGGGTACGCTCCTCAGCCGACCGGGAGGCCCAACTGGCGGCTAGGGCAAGCACCGCCTGGACGGCGATGTACAGACCAGGAACGTTGAACGTCTCAAACATTATCTCCGCGGTGTACTCCCGATTTTCGGGCGTATTTAGCGGCGGCTCAGTCAGCAGGAAGTAGTGATCCTCAGGCTCGGCTCGCAGATACTTGAAGACGCACTGCTCTAGAAAGCGCTCCATCAAGTCCCAGTCCTCCACCAGACCATGACGCACCGGATACTATTGGAATGCCATGATAAATATGATGTCGGTTGCTTAATGGCCATAGATACAAGAGCATACCTTAATGGAGTAGCCGGTGGCATCGAAGGCCTCATCGCCGATGAAGAAGTCCAGGTCCTCGATGCCCTTTGTGATGCGACGTGTGTTGGTGTCTCCCACTCGGGCCGACTCCTTGATGGCAATCGCCGAGGGAATAATGAACTGCGGCTCCTTATTCCCGGCAAAGCCCAGTTTGGAGTAGCTGATGGATGTGCAGGAAAGCAGAGTGTTAGTCAGTCGACCTCCTTTACGTCCAATTGGAGACCCCCACGGGCAATCGAAACCAAAAACTCACCCGGTGCCCACATCGATTACGCATGCCGGTAGCCTGCCTGCCATGGTCGCTGCTCGTCCTTTTGCCTTGCTGCTAGTTAAAGCTCTTCAGTTGCGATCCTCGCTCGCCTTTGACACAAATTTCCGTTCCTTTCAGTTGCAGATAAGCCCAGATTTCTATATATTTTCAACCACACCTCCAACTATGTGTCACTTTGCTCTTCGTCACACACACATTCGCGTGTTCACGTACGAGCAGCTGCCAGGGCTGCAACAATCGATTGGCCATCCAACTTGAATGGCAATTTATCGGGAATTGTGAGAAGTCGGTCTTTAAATATAGTTGCACGTTTACCTTATAAAGCAAGTGGTCTATCTAGAAATATCGCCTAGATTTTCCGAGACAAAATCTTTGCACGAATTTTTCGCTAAACTGTTACCGGCGAAAATACGTAGCCCTGTAGGGCCCCATATACTGCGGCGTTAGTCAACACATGCAGGCGCGGTTTCTTCTTCTTCTACGCTTCGTTCGTCTCGCGAATTTCGGCGGTGTGTGTGTGCGTGTGTGGAGCCTTTTCCACGTTTTTTCCTCCGGAAAAGAGATTTGCAATTTGGCCCCCACATTGGAGCCACTCGTGCGGCTAGCATAAACCAAGGACTTTATAAAGGCAAGAACAGCGGGTGCACAGTGGGCACAAGGTGACCGCCAAACGACGAGGTGCAGCAGAAAGACCGGCGAAACGTGGAATCAGGCAAAAGTATCAAAAATGGAGGCACAAAAACTCACGGAACTGTTGCGCGCAACTATTGATCCGAATCCGGAGCAGCGCAAGGCGGCCGAGGATCAACTGGCCCAGGTGAGTTTGCCCCCAAAAATAAACGCCTGCACTTGAATTCGAAAGGTCTTGGAGGTGGCGCCATCGCCTGAAAACCATGTGCTTTTTTAATTGTTCGCTTTTAACCTCCCTCGCTCCCTCACTCCATCACTCTTGTCGTTTTACAAGTGTGTGGGTGTGGATAGTGTAAGCCGATATCGGTCAAAAAGTTTGCCCTTTATGTGTTTACCATTATCCCGACTTCTATGTTGTTGCCCCAGAGGCAACAAGTCGATATCTTTGGGTCACCTACATGTGTATGCTATATATATTTGTATATATGTACATATTTACTGCGGGTTTCGCTTGATTCTCCGGAAATCCACTGAATTGTTAATAAATATTTAATTGAGACTTTCGAAATATTGTCGGAATGCCCTTTGATTGAAGCTTACGCAATTCCCTTGGAATTAAATGTGGGCAATCAGAGCGGCCAGTCTAATTAGACCCCACCCCACTAACCAATTGCTTTGGCCCCACTGTAGAGGCATGCTCATTACGACTGAGTCAGCATCTAACGATTTGCATGCCCCTCCCAATCGCCACCCACCAACCTCCCTGTTGTCAATTAACTTTATCAGCGCTTATGGCCAGCAGTTGTTCTTGGCTCCCTCCTCCATATTAATTGAGCTCTGTGAACGGAATTTAAAGTGCTTCTGCCATTGATTCTTTGACCAATTCAAATTTAACCCCACCCCAAACAGCTGTGTAAACATATCCATTCTATTTCATTTCTATACATTAAAACCCCTACAGATACACAAAATCATCGGATTTGTGCCCACCATACTGCAGATCGTTATGCAAACGACGGTGGAACAGCCGGTGCGACAGGCCGGTGCTGTCTACCTCAAGAATCTGATCAACAGCAGCTGGTCGGACCACGAGGCCAAGCCTGGAGAGCCAATACCCTTCTCTATACACGAACAGGATCGGGCTATGATCCGTGGCGCTATTGTAGATGCTATTGTGCACGCCCCCGAGCTGATTAGGTGGGTACATTCATGGAAAATCCTTTCCAGGGAGCTAATTTCGTTCTGTACACAGGGTACAGTTGTCCGTCTGCGTCAATCACATCATTAAAAGCGATTTCCCCGGACGCTGGCCACAGGTGGTGGACAGCATCAGCATCTATCTGCAAAACCAGGATGTCAACGGCTGGAACGGAGCTTTGGTGACCATGTACCAACTGGTCAAGACCTACGAGTACAAGCGGCATGAGGAGAGGACGCCGCTAAACGAGGCAATGAACCTGCTGCTGCCCATGATCTACCAGCTGATGGTTCGACTGCTGGCAGAGCAGTCCGAGCAATCTGTGCTGCTACAAAAGCAGGTTCTCAAGATCTACTATGCTCTCACGCAATACACCCTTCCACTGGACCTCATTACCAAGGAGATCTTCTCGCAGTGGATGGAGATCTGTCGTCAGGTGGCTGATCGCGCAGTGCCCGATAGCTCACACCTGGACGATGACGAGCGAACGGAGTTCCCCTACTGGAAGACGAAGAAGTGGGCCCTGCACATTATGGTTCGCATGTTTGAGCGGTACGTTGATGGCATTTTCTATATTCATAGTCTAGATAACTAATATTGTATGTATAAATTTAGTTATGGCAGTCCCAGCAATGTGGTTAGTGAAAAATACCAAAAATTCGCAGAGTGGTATCTGCCCACGTTTAGCCAGGGCGTTCTGGAAGTGCTCCTCAAGATCCTCGACCAATACCGAAACAGAGTCTACGTCTCACCACGCGTCCTCACTGATGTGCTCAACTATCTGAAGAATGCGTAAGTAATTTAGTATTAAATAAATTCTCCTGTGACATTCGAAAAATCCCTTTCCAAAAGTCCTCCCGGCTATATAGGTGATATCTAATCTTTGATAGAAAGTCTGAAAAGTTTTCAAGCTGATAAGGTGTAGTTTTTATAATTGCAATTAAGAAAGTCGATTTAAATCAGTTATGACTCGTTTTTTTAAATGTAACTTATTCCGTTTTCAGGGTAAGCCATGCCTACACCTGGAAGCTGATTAAGCCTCACATGGTGGCTGTCATCCAGGACGTGATCTTTCCCATCATGTCGTTTACTGACTCCGATCAGGAGCTATGGGAAAGCGATCCCTACGAGTACATTCGCCTTAAGTTCGGTAAGAGAACTTTTTAAATGACTTGAACTTCATTACTAACCGTTTCCAAATAGATATCTTCGAGGATTATGCCACACCTGTACCGGCAGCCCAATCTCTGCTGCATTCTATGTGCAAAAAGCGCAAGGGCATTTTGCCCAAGGCCATGGCTACAATTATGCAGATAATTACATCGCCGAATGCGGACAACAAACAGAAAGATGGTGCATTGCACATGATTGGAACGCTGGCGGACGTGCTGCTGAAAAAGGCTTCGTACCGCGACCAAGTGGAGTCCATGCTGACCACCTACGTCTTCCCAGAATTCCAAAATCCCGCGGGCCACATGAGGGCGCGCGCGTGCTGGGTGCTGCACTATTTCTGTGACGTCCAAATCAAGAATCCCCAAGTGCTAGCCGAGATAATGCGTCTGACCACAAACGCCTTGCTTACCGACAAGGAGCTGCCCGTCAAAGTGGAGGCAGCTATCGGTCTGCAGATGTTCCTATCGTCCCAGGACGAGGCGCCGCAATACGTGGAGGCACAGATCAAGGAGATCACGAAGGAGCTACTTACCATCATTCGGGAGACGGAGAACGAAGATCTAACAAACGTTATGCAAAAGATCGTGTGCACCTTTACCGAGCAATTGCTGCCCGTGGCCACCGAGATCTGCCAGCACCTGGCCACCACTTTCAGCAAGGTCCTAGAATCTGAGGAGGGATCCGACGAGAAGGCCATCACGGCCATGAGCCTGCTTAACACTATCGAAACTCTGCTCAGTGTGATGGAAGAGCATCCCGATGTCCTGGTCAACTTGCACCCGATCGTTATTAATGTTGTCGGACACATTTTCCAGCACAACATCACTGGTGAGTTGGGTGTGCCCTCAATCGTTGATATCGTTTTAAAAATATCTGGTCATCTCTACAGACTTCTATGAGGAAACCTTCTCGCTGGTCTACGACCTGACAGCCAAGGCCATTTCCCCCGAAATGTGGCAGATGCTGGAGCTCATCTACCAGGTGTTCAAGAAGGACGGTATTGACTACTTCATCGACATTATGCCTGCTCTGCATAACTATGTGACGGTCGACACACCCGCTTTCCTCTCCAATCCTAACAGGCTATTGGCCATTCTCGACATGTGCAAAACGGTAAGCTTCTATTTTTAATTATTAAATATGTCTGAACCTCGAATAACAAAATAAACCTACTTAATTTAGATGCTTACTGGCAGTCCTGGCGAGGATCCCGAGTGCCATGCCGCCAAACTGATGGAAGTGATTATCTTGCAGTGCAAGGGTCAAATCGACTCAGTGATACACATGTTCGTGGAGCTGGCTCTGTCTCGGTTAACTCGTGAGGTTCAATCCTCAGAGCTGCGCACTATGTGCCTGCAAGTGGTAATCGCGGCACTCTACTATAATCCCCAGTTGTTGCTGTCCATTCTGGACAAAATGTCCCAGCAAAACAACGACTCTATCAGCGCGCACTTTATCAAGCAGTGGCTTCACGACACGGACTGTTTCCTAGGGTAAGAATGCACATGCT
Source organism: Drosophila mauritiana (assembly GCF_004382145.1). NCBI lineage: Eukaryota > Metazoa > Arthropoda > Insecta > Diptera > Drosophilidae > Drosophila > Drosophila mauritiana. The sequence continues at coordinate 7,877,366 of NC_046669.1, forward strand.
TGTTGATGAGCTAGATAGTTTATTGTAACGTTTTCCAGAATCCACGATCGCAAACTTTGCGTCCTGGGTCTGTGCACCCTCATCTCGCTGGGCGAAGCCAAGCCCCAGGTTCTGAGCGAAGTGGCTGGAAAGATTGTGCCCGCACTTATTTTGCTTTTCGATGGACTAAAACGCGCCTACGAGTCTCGTGCTCAGGAGGAAGAGGAAGAAGAGGAGGAGGAGGACGGTGACGACTGTGAGGAGGCTCTGTCTAGTGACGAGGATGACATGGACGAAATGGCACCGGACTATCTGGATAAATTGGCCGAATTTGCCAAAACCAAGGGCAATGAGTCGGGCTTCGAAGTGAAAGCCGAAATCAAGGACGACGATGCTGACTCGGACGGTGATGCCGAGGAGTCTGTGGGTGATCTGAACGAGACTGGGCTGGAGTCGTTTACAACGCCCATCGACGATGAGGAGAACGAAAGCGCCATCGATGAGTACTGGACGTTTAAGGAAGTTATTACGGGTAAGTTGTGCTGAATTTTGTACACCATTAATAAAAAAATTAATAACCTATCTTCGCCATCAGCACTTTCTGCACAAGACCAAGCATGGTATGCGCTGTTGACCTCCAACCTCACACCTGAGCAAGCCAAGGCGCTGCAAGAGGTGGTGGTGACGGCCGACCAACGCAAAGCCGCAAAGGAATCGAAGCTGATCGAGAAGCAAGGTGGCTTCGCCTTTCCGCAGACTGCCGTGCCCACGTCGTTTAAGTTCGGCTCCTAAGAAACTGAATTAGATCACCAGTCACTTGGTTCGATTTCTGACTTGATTGTTTCTCATATTCTTTCCAAAAATAACAAAAACATCAAACAAAATACATCTGGCATGCTGATGATGGCTTTAAAGGCATTCTCTTGGTTTTCGTACACTCCGTGTACCCATGTATGCTGCGACAATCGATCGATTAATAAGATTAAAAAATCGATCGGTCGAGCGGCGACGAGACCGCACTATATTTATTGTAGATTTATATTTTATTTCCTATTTTGTGGCCATCGCGGCCAACTAAATTATGATAACTTAAGTCCATTGTAAATCTATGTATGTAAACGAAACGAAACGAAAAACAAACACGTCAGGACGAGAAGGTCTCATTAAATGAGATTGTGCCCACCAGCACGCCCCCGTAGAACTCCAAAAAAGTTGGCATCTAGGTCAGAGAATGAGAATTCAACGCAGAGCATTTCACATACATTTTCTTTATACACACATACACGTATATTCTGTACTAAATGAAGCGATATTTTTGAAAAATAAAAAAAAAAACATTTTTAACGTTTGAACTGGAAAAATCTTTTTCTTATTCGGATACCTTTTTGTAAGGTATTTAAAGCGTTCAGAGAACGAATTTGTTAAGAGTATCTAATATACATATATATATTTAATAAAGCTGAAAGAATTAGTTTCCGGAAGATTTGAACAATTTAAATGTTGGCGGCCATGAAGTAGAGTTATCGATAAGAGCGTCCATCCTTTCGTTTCCCGAAGACGTTTTCTCACACTTAATTGCCGATCGATTAGCGATATCAGAACGCATTTTTTGTTTGGACAACAGGCTGCATTTGTTTACAACCGAATTTTATTTATAAAGTAGGAACTTACGTTACCATGAAAGTAGCTGTAGAAGGATGCGCACATGGCGAACTGGAACGAATATACGACACCATACAGGGCATCGAAAAGGATGGCGGCACCAAGATCGACTTGTTATTGTGCTGTGGCGATTTTCAGTCCACCCGGAATCTGGAGGATTTGCAGACGATGGCTGTACCAAAGAAGTACCTGGATATGTGCTCCTTTTACAAGTGAGTAGAGTGTCGGCAGCTTGTAGATCAGGAGGTAATCCATTTCTCTTTAAAGATACTACAGTGGCGAGCTGGTAGCACCAGTGCTGACCATATTTATTGGCGGCAACCACGAGGCCTCCAATTACCTGCAGGAGCTCCCATACGGCGGATGGGTGGCTCCAAATATCTACTACCTTGGTTATGCCGGCGTCGTCAATGTAAACGGAGTTCGGATAGCTGGAATAAGCGGAATCTTTAAGGGTCACGACTTTTTGCGCGGCCATCATGAATTTCCTCCATATACCGAGTCCACGTGTCGCAGTGTCTACCATGTGCGGCAGCTAGAAGTCTTTAGGCTGAAACAAATTTCCGGTCGAGTTGATATTTTCCTCTCCCACGACTGGCCCACCGGCATCTATGAATATGGAAACAAGGCGCAACTGCTCCGCAAAAAACCCTTTTTTGCGGCAGACATGGAGAGCGGGAAGCTGGGTAGCCAGCCACTGGAGGAGTTACTGAAAGCGGTCCAACCGGCCTACTGGTTTGCTGCCCATTTGCATTGCAAGTTTGCCGCTTTGGTGCCGCACAATCACAGCCAAAAGCTAGGAGATGCTGAATCTTCCTCTTCCAGCAGCAGTGAAGATGAAGACGAGGAGAAGGAAAAGGAAAAGAAAGCTGCTCCTCCACCATCCAAATCTGTTCCCGTGACCAAGTTCCTGGCTCTCGACAAATGCCTGCCGCGTCGTGCATTCCTGCAAGTGGTAGAGGTACCCAGTGACCCTATCGAAGGCACTCCCCGCCTGGAATACGACGCAGAGTGGCTAGCCATCTTGCACAGTACAAATCACTTGATTTCTGTCAAGGAGAATTATTATTACTTGCCCGGCAAAAAGGCGGGGGAGATGACAGAGCGATCAAACTTTACGCCCACTGAAGAAGAACTAGAAGCAGTGACCGCAAAGTTTCAGAAACTTCAAGTCCCCGAGAACTTTGAGCGCACAGTGCCAGCTTTCGATCCCGCCGAGCAGTATGATTATAAGCACATGTTTGTGGATCAACCCAAGGTTCAACTAAACCCCCAGAGCAATACGTTCTGTGCCACTCTGGGTATAGACGATCCGCTATGCTTAGTTTTGTTGGCGAATGGCCAAGATCTGCCTTCGGTGGGAAGTACCGAATACAAGGATAGGGAAACAGAAAATTCTAAGCTGCAGGCGGTGGAAGAAGACGTTGCCGAACCATTAGTTACACCGACTAAAAGGAAACTTAACTTATCCCTGCCAGCACCTACAACAGCAGCAGCTGATACCACCGATAAAAACGTGATAGACCTGCCCGAGGAGGAACCTGAAGAACCAATTAAAGCGACGGAAGCCCCTCATGAAGAGGAACCTGCATCAGTGCCCGCGAGTCCCAATGTGAAAAAACTGAAGCGACGCAATCAGAACATTTACCAAGCGCAAGAAGATTAAACCCTAACAAATTCCGTGAAAGCGGAGCGATTTATACAAAAAAAAGGAGGCAATTTTATTTAAATAACACAGAAGATACTTGGCTGATACGAGCAGCCAACGGGTAGTGATGGGCAAATAAATAGGAGGGTGTTAGCTGTTGGGAAGCGAGATAACGACTCACTGTGTCCCGCTGGCATTATCGGCATATACCTCGTCGGCGCACTGAAAAGCGGCCTGCATTACCGATTCGGGCGTGTCCACAACATCGCAATAGTATGTATCCGGTGATGGGATGCAGTGCAGCTGCACCTGGCTGCCATCTGTCTTGGCGCGATAGAAGCGGCACTGTCGCGGTCCATATGTTGGCATATCCGCATCGTATGGCGGACTAAGAATGTCGAAGAAAGCGGCTACGCCGCTACCAATTTGGGCAATCTGATGGTAATTTCTCTTTCTAGGAGTCAATGTGGCACACGGACTAGCCGGCGTGACCAATATGGGTTCCTCGACATGCACCTTCACCACTGTTTGATGAAGGTCATAGGTGAGCGGCTCATCCGGGCCCAACTGGTGCGAAAAGCTGTCCACCATTAGCTGACCCCAGATGCATCGTAGCAGACCGAACATCATGGGGTGATCGTGCAAGGGAATAGTGCTCGCACCGCGCACTATAAACAGGCTCATGGAGAAGCGATCATCCTCGAAGATATGCATGTAGCTGCACGGTGCCCGATGGCTTCCCCCGTTGCGAAAGAGCTCCTCGCGGAGGTGCAGATCCCGGTAGGTCAGCTCGTCCGTCAATTGACGCAGGTGCTGCAAATTCGCATTGAAGCTGGCGTGATTTGCCCGGTCGAACGTTTTGAATGCCTGTCGCAGTACATTGCTGAAGTGCGTCGTCATCTTTTTCGGCCAGGTGTACTGAACTCCGGTCTGATACAGTAAGAAACGAAACAGGCAGGAAACGACTGCGAGATAAACAAACAATCAGCTGATCCAGTGTTAGGAAACGTATCACGGACTACTTGGATTTTTTTTCTTTTATTTATTTATGAACATGTTTGAAGAAATGCTTTTATTAATGCCTAATTAGGTCTAGTAGCCGCGCTCCTTGGACTGGGTGGCGTGCGTCAGGATCCACGACTTGTAGTCGCGCTTCTTCATCGACATCTGCTTGTGGCGTGGATGCGTGGGGCAGATGACATAACCGCGCTCCTGGCGCACCACGATGTAGCAGTCCTTGCAGCGTCGCTTCAGGCGGCCCTTGACCTTGAATCCCGCCACCTGCTGGACCAAAGTGGAGCCAGGTGTCAGCAGACCCGACGTCTGACAAATTCCAGTTGTGGCGGCCACAAGTTGCGAGCTTTGCATTGATACACTTGCAGGAGCAGCCGGCCGGGTGAGAAGGTGGAAACCACGCGCGGCACTGAGACCATTCCACAAGCGGGAGCCTTGTTGCAGTATTCTACTAGCCAGGGACATCTGAAATTGGCATTTTCATTGAGATTTACAATGAAAACTTGTAGAACAGCTCACCTCTTTCTGTTTTGGATTGAACTGGTCAGAAGCCGATTACAGGCACAATGACTTCCAGTGCTTCGCAGCACTGGTTGGCGCTAAAAATGTATCGAATTAAAAACTATCGAATTAAAAACTAAAAAATGACTAATTTAAATTGTTATATTTCTTTTACTTAATTAAATTACATTTTTCGCACTTGATTTCTTAAAGACGTAAAAAAATATTTATATTTTAACGAGTCAAACAAAACAAAATTTGAAAATTGTATGATCCACAAAAATGTGTTTTTATTTTAAATCAGAATGCAATTAGAGGAATCAAGAGCATATTTTAGTGCGCAGTTGAGAACTTATTCGAATAAAAACTTTTTTTTTTTTTTGATTAATCGATACTGATGACTGCCACGGGGTTGGACGATGGGTCGTCCAGGCGGGAACGTTTGCACTTGGTTGGTCCAGCGGGTTCGTCGTCAGACGACTCCAAAATCTCGGTGATATCCTCATCCTCGATTACTTCACTTGGCTTGCGCTTGGAGCCCGATTTTGGCGGACTCTGCACAGAGAGCTTGTCTGTGGCCACGACAACAACGTCTGCTTGGTCTTCGTCTTCCTCGATTACCAGACAGTCATCGTCATCTTCCTCAACCACTTCGGTGGGCCGGCTGCGCTTCGAAGTGGAAGGTCCATCGTCCTTTGAGTCTCCTTCCCCGTTGGCAGAACGCTTCTTAGCCGATTTCGGTTCATCCTCCTTGTCTTTCACGACCTCCGTCTGCTCATCCTTTGGCTTCAGCTGCGAGGCATCTGCTACGACTTCGAACAAGTTTTCATCGCGCTCCGCATCGAAGTGGGAAATAATAATACTCAACTCGTAGTTCTGGAAGAAGTCGTCGCACTTGAGAATCACACCATCCACAATGTTTAATTCGCTCAGGAGCTTGCCCTCGTTGGATTCGGTCTCGCCCTCCTCTGAGGAGATTAGAATGGAGCCATTGCTCTGCACAGTCACATCCGGATTCAACATGTTGAGCGTCTTAACCAGGACCTCGTCACGCAGCTCCTTTATACGCATGCGCTTCGTATCGATCTTGAGAGTAATGGCCGGATCGCTGGCGCATACATGGCAATTGGGATTGGGGCCTGGAAGAGAAGCGTCCGGCACAAGGAAGTAATTTCGTGCATTTGGTCTAAGTCGGGCATAGACGGCCTTGCACTGCTCCCACTTGGCCTCCAAGACTTTGAAAGCCCGCATCACGGAAATGCCCGCAGTAATCGCATTTGTGGTGGCAATAGCAGGAATAATGTTTCCCGCCATCGACTTAATCTCAAACCTTGACTTCCGCTCAATATCGAAAATGTGGGATCGCACGTTGGCGCAAGCCGCCACGAAATCCATGGCTGGCTGGTCGTCCTTGTCCCAAGCCAGAGTATCGTCGCCTTCGAGTTTCAGGAAGGCAGCGCTCAACTCTTTCAATGAATTGGCAAAGACCTGAGCGCACTCCTCGATGGACCACACCTTGTGGTGCTGCTTGGCCACATCCTTTTGATCGCCGGAGGATCCTTCGGGCAGCAGAGTATCCCACTGCACGGGCACGGGAGCCTTGCGGGTCTTCCACAAATTTGACATGCGCAACAAATAGGTAATGTCCTCGTTAAAGAACTTGTTGAACAGCTTGCCTGCATCGTAGTTGCAGTCCTTAGCCCATTGGCGGGTATTGATGCGCAGTATGTTCCCGTTGGCAGTATCCTCCTTGGCCTCCTTTTCCTCTTTTGACTCTTCGCCTTTTTCCTTCCCATCGTCTTTGGGTTCGCCATTTCCATCGGCGCCGTCCTTTTCTTTTGCATCGGGATCAGCAGCATCGGGAGAAATATCCTCATCTTCCAAGGACTCCCCAAATAGTTGACTGCCAATAAATCAATAGATAAGACGCAATTTAGAGTAAATATTAGATATACTCACTTAAAGAGATGCTTGGCCCAGACAATGCAGTGAATCGGTTCGGAGGGCGTATTGCGTATGGTGCAGCCCGGGAAGCTTCGCTGTTTGTCTTTTGGAGTGCACTCGTAGCACTGGGTGAGTCCACGCTTGATCAGTTCCACCTGACCATTGTAGCCGGCGGTGCCGCTCTCGATCAGTGGGACATCCGCATTGAGACACATGCGATTTACATGATTTCTGGCGGCCCTGTTGTCCAAGGCGCTGAGCACCAAGTCAAACTTCTTAAAGAAGTTGACACCATAATCAGTACTAAAAGGTATGTGTTGTTAGCAAGATGTAAGGGCAAAGCTAGCAAAACTTACGATGTTACACTGTCGTGGTAAGCGGTTATCTTAGCGTCCGGATTGAAGCTCAGTGCGCTTTCCTTGGCCACCCGTGCCTTAGATTTTCCAACGTGCTCGCGATGGAATAGGAACTGTCGGTTCAAGTTGCTCAGATCAATTGTGTCCAGATCGATCTGGGTAATGTTTATATATTAATAATATGGAATACTTTTTTCGAAATAACTTACAATTTCGATGTCTGTAAAGCCGCTAAGCACAAGGTTTTTGAGCACCTCGCAGCCGATTCCGCCGGCGCCCACGACCAGCACCTTGGACTTCTTTACCAGCTCCTGCAATGTGGCTGGGAAAACACCATTGATAGCTGCTGCCATTTTCTGAATGTACGTTTTCCTTTTTCTTATTTTTGATATAAAATTGCAAAATTGCGATACGGAAAAGCCGAAAAAAGTGACGCCGCCGGTGCAGGTGTTGGAAAACATATAAAGGTACGGACAAACTCAACCAGGGATGGCGAATATGGGTGACTGTTACTTATCACTTATTTGAACTTTTCTAGTATTTATATATTTCTAATAATTTCTAGTATTATTAATATATTTTATTTTACATATTAAAATCGCCATGAACTGCGCAGAAAAAAGAAAAGTTTTTTTAAAAGACATCAAACTTTTTCTGTCCGAAAAGTCAACTTGTAAAACTGAACTCACAGCAAGTGAGCATACTTGCCAACACTTATGCTCCACCAGCCCACTTAGCGCAAGCTGGGCACACTACATGCTGGGCTAATCAGAAATAGAGAAAAGCATTTTAATTCGGACGAAGTGGACATACGGATCACGGAGCACGGATCACGTCAAACGGCAAACGCGGAGAGCGGAACACGGACGAGAACTGCTCAAGCGGAATCAATAGGAATCAATACATTGTGAACAGATCTGGAGAACATCGAATAATGGCCGAAGTGCGTCGCAGGAAGGGCGAGGATGAGCCACTGGAGGACACGGCCATCTCCGGATCCGACGCAGCCAATAAGCGCAACTCCGCCGCCGACTCCTCGGACCATGTAAGTAGCAATGACTTGTATGTGGAGCAGCCGAGCGGCAGCTGTTCCGTATACCAATTTGCATAATTCTTGGAGCATAGAAAAGCCAATGTGTGTATACCAACAAATGTGTGTGGCTATGTGTTTTTGTTATTCTCTGACGCACAAGCAGGTGGGAGAAAGAAGAGAGAGCTCTCTCCTGGAGAAAATCCAATAACAAACACAAAACACACCACCAGCCAGCCAGCCTGCCTGCCACCCAACCACCCACCTGCTGTGTTGCAATATAGCGCCATTACGACCAGTAAATCCAATTAGATGGACGACGCCAATTAGGGAAGCACTGGGCCAAGAACCCAGAGCCGGAACCATTACCGTGACCAGACTTCCTCCTCCCTTTCTGGCGTGGGCTTTTTTTTGTTTTTGCTGGGTGATAATGCCTCTTATCAACCGAGCGATTTGGCAACAAACAAAACACGCCACCAAAAAAGCCCGCAATTTGTCTCCCCACTTGGTCCCCCTCTCTATTTTATGTGCCTGTGTATTGGATAAACGAGTGATTCTGATTATGGGTATATAGGCACATACATACACGTATCATGGACTTTGCTCGGCGTCGTCCAATAGAAAGTGTTTAAACCCTGCACTCCGGTCGTATCGAATCTGATAGGAAACCTATTTTGCAGTCCCAGCCAATGCAAGCAATAATTGAATTTCCCCTTTCCCTTGCTCCTTCTCCTGCCAGGTGGACTCCGAGGAAGAGAAAATTCCCGAGGAGAAGTTCGTCGACGAACTGGCCAAGAATCTGCCGCAGGGAACCGACAAAACGCCCGAGATTTTGGATTCGGCTCTCAAAGATCTGCCGGATAGGTATGTGAACCAAATCCATATGCGTAGTTGGGAACTTTAAAGATCATGATGAATAGCTAAAGCTCGATATGGAAGTGATGATTGAAAAATATTTTATTGAAGTGCGAATTTAATAAATCCGACAGTATGAGTATGAGTGCGTTCCAAAAATAATCCATATCCACAGCTGTCTACAGTTGGCGAGCAAATATTCAAAGTAAATATGTACAATTACAAACAATTATTTTTTGGGCATTCCACAGATGGAAGAATTGGGTTATTCGCGGCATCTTCACATGGATTATGATCTGCGGCTTCGCATTGATCATCTATGGTGGACCGCTGGCCTTGATGATCACGGTAGGTTTCATGGAATTCGCTTAAATGAGTCTTCAAATAACCATTGTCCTACTTTCTCTTTGCAGACGTTGTTGGTGCAGGTGAAGTGCTTCCAGGAGATCATCTCGATCGGCTACCAGGTTTACCGAATTCATGGCTTGCCCTGGTTCCGAAGCCTTTCCTGGTATTTCCTGCTCACCTCAAATTACTTCTTTTACGGAGAGAATCTGGTAGACTACTTTGGCGTTGTAATTAATCGGGTGGTCAGTGCATAATACAATAACCTGATTATATCTCCTAGTAAACATGCAATTTCATTTACAGGAATATCTGAAGTTCCTGGTGACCTATCACCGGTTCCTTTCCTTCGCCCTGTACATAATCGGCTTCGTTTGGTTCGTGCTCTCACTGGTGAAGAAGTATTACATCAAACAATTTAGTCTGTTTGCCTGGACCCATGTATCCCTGCTGATTGTCGTCACCCAGAGTTACCTCATCATACAGAATATATTTGAGGGGCTCATTTGGTTCATCGTACCTGTTTCGATGATTGTGTGCAATGATGTCATGGCGTACGTGTTCGGTTTCTTCTTTGGGCGCACTCCCCTCATCAAGCTCAGCCCCAAGAAGACCTGGGAGGGCTTCATCGGGGGTGGCTTCGCCACGGTCCTCTTTGGCATTCTGTTCTCCTATGTGCTGTGCAACTACCAGTACTTTATCTGTCCCATCCAGTACTCGGAGGAACTGGGACGCATGACAATGTCCTGTGTGCCAAGCTATTTGTTCACGCCTCAGGAATACAGTCTTAAATTGGTAAGTGATGATGCATTTCTATCTTGGGAAAATGTTATCGTTATGTTATGTTATCGGCAAGCGATTTGTTGTGCTCTAAGCTACAGTGAAAATTTTATTCATTTCCAGTTTGGCATTGGCAAGACTCTAAATCTTTACCCCTTTATCTGGCACTCGATCTCCCTGAGCCTGTTTAGTTCCATTATTGGACCCTTTGGTGGCTTCTTTGCCTCTGGATTTAAGAGAGCTTTCAAAATTAAGGTAAGTACTGTTTTTGGAACACAGGTCTTTTCAATTTAACGCAACACGCCATCTCGTTTGCAGGACTTTGGCGACATGATACCCGGACATGGCGGCATTATGGATCGTTTCGATTGTCAGTTTCTTATGGCGACCTTCGTTAACGTTTATATATCCAGCTTCATCAGAACTCCGTCGCCGGCTAAGCTGCTGACACAGATATACAACCTTAAGCCAGATCAACAATACCAAATTTATCAGTCGCTCAAGGACAACTTGGGCGACATGTTAACCTAAGCTTAATCGGTTACCAGTAAGATTCGGACAAGACGTTTGCTGAGTCGTACGTTCTATATGTAATGCAGAAATTTCTATATATATACATTGATATATATATGTAAGCAAACGGGCTTGCACTTTGAGCAGCCACATAAATTAAGTTAATTACGGGCATAATTTTTGTTATGTTTTTAGTCCTTAGTTAGATTTTGTTGCTACATTTTAGTTAAAGTCCTAAGTTAGTTTTCATTTTCTTGCATTAAGTTATTGCGATTGTTTTATTTGGCAGAACTCTACATCGTGCAATCGTATTGTTAAGCGATTCCATTAATTTTAATGCCCTCGTGAGAAGGCATGAAGGCAAGGTAAACAGAATAACTATGAATTTAATATCGACTATGTGTGTGTGCGTGTTGTTAGTGAATTTAATTACGATAACTATAGCTTAGAGATGAACAGGCAGGCAACGCCTGAATCTGGAGATTAGCATAATTAAAGCGCATTTTAGTTAAATACCTGAGGGACGAAATTATGAGATCAAGATACCAGGAAAACTCCTGTAATGCTGTAATTCTATATATTATAGTGCAATATGCAGACGTTAAACTATTGATTTTAACCATTTCAATATTTATTTCTTTACATTTATTCGGTCATACACTACGACATGCATAGTGCATCATCCTCAAGCCCTGAATCTTTCTCAAAAAGTACATAGATGATATATAATCGGTTACTTATAAATCCTGTTATACTGTACGGCATTTAAGAACGAAAATGCAATTCGTCGGCGTTTTAAAGAACTAAATGTACAAAGATTTCAATATTAAATCTTACAGTCTCTATGTTAAATATATATAAAAATAACAAAGTCATTTGTTAAACAATATGGGAAGCTCTTCCCTTCCATGGCACTTGGGATATCTTAGCATCTAAAAAGCAGTTTTAATCTCATTAACTGATTGGGGAGCGTGGTGTCCCCTAAATCAAGTTGATAGAATTCACCATCATCTTTTTGATTAAAGAACGCTCTAGGTCGTTCACATCATCGCGGTCCAAATTGAAGTAAACTTTCCTCTTGCGAGCATCATCGAGAAGGTTACGCCACATTTCCACAGACTACAAAATTAAGAAGAGTTCATTAAAAACATGTTTGAATTCAATTAAATCTGGATACTGACTTTTAGATCTTCAAAATTGCCACATATGACTAGACAACGCCGCGGTCTGGTCAGCGCCACATTGAGTCTCTGATAGTTCGTTAGAAAGCCAAAGCCGCGTGTCCTGGCATTTGAAATTATGATCACATCCTTTTCCAATCCTTGATACGAGTCCACAGTCTGAGGAGTGATATTCATGTGACTGGGAATCACCTGGCTTAGCGCGTAACACTGGTTTTGATATGGCGAAATTATTCCATAGCTATATCGCTTGCTGGGCATATGTTTGTCCATTTCTGTCAGAAGTTTGGCCACAAAACCAGCCTCCTCGTTATTGCTGATACTCTTGTTTTGGGCGCCATTGCTGTCTCGAGTGTACTTTAAATTAATAACGCAGTATGGAATGAGCGGTGAGCCGAAACGAGCAGTACAATTGGCGTTTATCAACTGATCCTCGTAGAAATACTTGTTGGGCCATCGACAGATCTCTGGATGCATGCGATACTGCATGCTCAGCTTAAATAGTTTCGTATGCGTTAACTGATGACTTCCCGGCTTATCAAGCTGTGTCTGCAGGCTTCGCTGAATCCGATCAAACATCGAATTAGAAAGGCCAAAGTCTATGGCCTTCTTCGACAGCACCACAGCTGGAAGTTGCTGCATGTCGCCAACCAAGACCATATGCGTCAATCCAAATCGCATTGGCAGTAGAGTCCAGGGCTCTGTGCACTGTGTGGCCTCGTCGACGATGCATATGTCAAAGAAATCTACATAGTTTGCCAGTTTCACACAGGAGGAAAGCGTTGTGCAGATAATGTTCGCCCTGGTCACACACATCTGCGAGATTTCAAACTCCTCACGCTGCGTCAGCGGCGGACTCAGTTGGTTACTTATCAGCTGCAGTGTTTTTTCTTTTTGATGCAACTGTTGCAAGAGATACGTGGACGTGAGATTCGTTTTCTCCTTCAGTTGCTGAATCTCACCCTTAAGATCAATATGCTGCTTTTTTAAGAATTCCGCATTCTCTTTGCTGACGCGCTTCAACTTCTGCTCTTTGGCTTTGCTAAATTGCGCCTCCAACGAAAAAGGACGAGAGTATGGACTCATCTTCTCGTGCATTCCAAAACGCAGTAGGTGGAATTGGTCGTGGTTCATCACACGCAAAACTGAACCTAGCAGCCCGACAATATGATCTACGGCTGTATTCGAGTGTGCGCAAATCAAGATTTTCCGGTCCAGGGTTTTGGCAGCATTGCCGTACATAGTCTGCAGACATAGTTCCGAAATAACCTTCGACTTTCCGGTCCCGGGGGGACCCTGGATCAGAGTGAGACTCGGCTGTATGTCGTCAATTATCCGTTGATATGTCTGCAGGACAATGCTCTCCTGGTGTTCGTTTAACTTGTGGCAGCCCTTGAACGTAAACGGCTGCTTAGGCAGTGAAACCTCATTGACTGCTTGCGTAGGCTTCAAGATGCGGCGGCAGAGCGGGGAGCTACGGAGCTGGTGGACGGCACTCAAAGCCCCAAGCTCAACCCTTAAGCTGTCCACTACTGGCCGTGCAGTCAACTGCTTAGTGTTTTTGAGCTTCTCCTCGGATATATCTTGTTTCAGGATCTCAAATGTTAAGTCGAATACGTTGCCTAAAGGAAAGGTCAGCCAAGCATTTAATTTGATGGATGTCTGCAATTATCTAAACATATGCTGATGACTTACCTGAGACACACTTAAGCTCCAACAGATTGGCAAAGGTCTCGTTTAGCATGCCACAACAGTAAAGGGTATAAAGGACGAATTTTCCGAATGGTTTGCTATTGACTGAAAAAAGTCCGAAAATTAGTAAGTGTAGTAAAAAGTATTGAATATGCTTACCTCTGGTAACCAAACGGTAGCAACCATCCTGCATATCAACGTTTATTAAGCCGACCGAAAAAGTGTTCTTATTGTTAATTTTATAGTCTCTTTCGATGGTGGAAAGCAGCTCCAGCTTCATTAAGGGCACAAATATCCTACGAAAATGTATTTAGGGTTAAATAGTGTAGAAACTAGAAGACTATCAACAACAAAAACTCACTCTCTATAGTTTTTAAAGCTATCAAATTCTTGTGGAATGGGCATTAGGACATCTTGTTCAGCAACTGCATCTACGCTGCCATGCTTTAGCCATTGGTTAGCCCACTTTAGGATACTCCGAGAGTGCTGGCGTATGTCGTTCACTGGTTTATTTTCCTTTCGAATCCATTCGCGGCGTTCGCGGTAGGAGCTGAGGCGGAGCTTTATGCACTCCTTGCGTCCCTGAACCTTAGAACTAGCTCCCTTGACCCTTTCGATGCAGTGTACCTTCACATCATCGTTGAAATGCACCTTACGGAGTTTCTTTTGTAGCTTCTTTGATTCTTCGGCTTTTTGATGGTAAAGCTCCATTTCGGCAAAGGTAACTTTGTTGCAAGTGCGCTGATTCCTCGCCAGCTCTGCTTCTTTCCGCTCCACTGGTCGAGAGCACTGTGGCTGCGGATGAAGAATAGCTTCATCAGCTGCTTGGAGCTGCTGTGAGAATGTTTCGATAGTGGGTGGTTGTTTGGGAACTGGTTTCTTTGCCGGTGGCTTAGCGTTATCCGTCTTTGCCAGTTTTGGGGCTGGGCCATCCACTCCTTTCGTTAAAAATGCGCCACGGTTGGAGTTTTGAACGGTGGGAACATTTATAGGTTTCTTTCTCTTAATGGTTGTTGAGCTATGAGTATTTTCCTTTGGTTTTTCAGTCAGCTTCTTGAGGGCTTCGCGGCGGCACTCTTTTAGCTTTTCGTCTTCTTTTTTCTTATCTTTGGGTTTCTGCTTCCATTTAGCGTTAATTTCGGCTTGATAGTCAATGAAACGCTGGCGATCTAGCACCTTATCTTTAACTTTCACCTCCGCCGAAACCCCTCGTAGCTTACCGCGATTTTTTGGCAAGGATGGAGCCTCAATCACAGCGGGACCGCGTGTCTGTCTCACATCAACAAAGTTTAAAACGTTGTCGCCCTTGATCACCTTCTTGGCAGGATCTGCGGCTTCCGAGATCACCGGTCGATCCATATAACACGATTTGGATCGGTTGAGCAGTCGCGCACTCCTTTTAAGAGGACTTTTAGTTGGAATATTGATTTCTTCGTTGGTCTGTCCTGCTGGTGAAATCTTTTTATTTTCCTCAGCCTCATCTGTTAAGGATCTTATTTCATCCCGGCAGTGTATTGTCTTTCGTCTGCCGCGAGTCTGCGTTGCTTTTTTTCCACCACCTTTGGTTTTAGATGTAGTAGGTGTCTTTAGCATTGCCGGAGCCTCCAGGGTTACTATCAGTTCTTCGAGACTATTATCAACGCTTTCATATTTCTCCTTAAGAGACACTTCATTTTTGGTTTTGGGTTTATCCAATTCCACAGGCCTATCCACATAACAGGATTTTGAACGGTTTCGCAGCTTTTTTTTAGGAGGTTCCACATTAGTTTTAGGAGCATCTTTGATTTCTTTTGAAGTGGTAGCTAACTCATCCCGAGAAGTGGCCGAGTGGACGATTCGCTTGCGGGATTTGTTAGTCTCAATTTTTTGCGGGCAGACATTAGTTAGTTCCTTTCGGATTGCAACTGTTTGCTGACACTGACGGACTGAGCTATTTTTGGTTTCTGCCATATTTTTCACGTCATCTACTGATGTCGGGCTCTTTAAGCAGGACTTAAGCTTAGGTCTTTCTCTCTTTTCGACATCAGCGGTGGAACTGACTTTGCCTGCATTATTGTCTTTTTTGGATGGGACGGATAATTTACGAACAGCTGGAGGATCCGGAGTCGTGCTGTCGGCTGTTTCAAAGATAAAACAATGCAAATATTGTTACTAGTCATATTAATAATGGCTAATTTATTTGTATACTTACCCTGCCGCACAACATGGTCGTTTAGAGATTTCGATTTGGAATGGCATCCCTTTTGTTTTGTTTGATCTTCGTCTGCAGAGTCGTCGTCACTGGAGGATAAGATGCGCAGCGTCCTTTTTGTTTTTTTTGCTCCATTGTCTAGGTCTGAGTCTGAATCTTCCTGTTCATTCTCTACCGGATAGGTCTGCGACATTTCCATGACGTCTGGTACCACCTTTTGGCTCAGCAGCTTTGACCAATCCGCCACCTTATCGTACAGCTCCTCGTCATCGGAATCGCTGATGTAGACGATGTCGTCGTAAGCTTGGTTCGATGGAGAACCTTCAGCCAAGTTCCCCATGCCATTGGTCAGCAAGAAGTCTTCTTCGCCATCACTTACGTGCATTTCGGCCTTCATTTCCCTGATCACTGCCTGAGACATGGCGAAACTCTCGTCGTATTCTTCCTCGTCGTCTATTTCCTGATCTGCCGAAGGCTCTTCGTTTTCCTGCGCCTCCGAAATGCTCCTCTTATCCGGATCCGTGTCTAGTTCTATACAGTCGCCGTCGTGTATTTTTTTGCGGGCTATTTCATTGCTCGCGGTCTTGTTGGTTAGCTTGTTGTACAGATATGGATTTAGTTCCAATACAGAATTCAGAATAGCGTCACTTGGTTCACCAAATATGTTTTGTATCTCTTCTGAGGTATGCTTTACGATCTCCTGCTTAACTTCAGTAAGTTTTGGTAGATGCAAATTGGAACTCGAAGGTAGTACCTCCTTCTCCTGGCCGGGCTCCTGTTTAC
Organism: Drosophila mauritiana; assembly: GCF_004382145.1. Classification (NCBI taxonomy): domain Eukaryota; kingdom Metazoa; phylum Arthropoda; class Insecta; order Diptera; family Drosophilidae; genus Drosophila; species Drosophila mauritiana. The sequence goes on from NC_046669.1 coordinate 7,893,840, forward strand.
CGCCAAAGTTTGGTATTTGCTGCTTAAGATTGAACTCGGTGGGCTGATTGACAGTGGGGGATCGCACGGCGGGCAGTGGTGTTGTATCGTCTTCGTCGGACGAGAGAACGATTTCCTCGACTGCCGGCTCCTTCTTCTTTAGGATGAATACAGCATGTATGCCAGTAATTTCATTTAGGTTGACTCCCGTGACTCCTAGGCTGATTGTGGAGCCCTCAGCTACTGCCAGACGGTTGATCTTGTCGCCCAACTTGCCCCCATTAATGAAGAGCCCATTCAGGGGGTTCTGTGGTAAAAGCATAAAGGATTACAGGCATCTACTTATTAGGTGAGCTGTGATAACCTACCAGAGACTGGACCTCTACGCCCTTTTCGCTTATGATGATATTGGCGTGCTCCCGGGACACAAATTGGTACTGTCCACCCAAGATTATCCTGCAACGCGAGTGGCGACCAACCGAATTAGTGCCGTTGTGCAGGATGAGGCGTGCGCCAGTGGTCACATGTTCTAGATACCACACGCCGCTCATCCTGAACAACCGTTCCGTTACACTTCGTACTAACTAAAGGAAATTCTGAAAACTGCTGACTTTGAGTGAAAAAAGAACATTGAATGTGCGCGAACGCTTATACACTTACAATAACAACAATAATCTAGGAAGTGGTTGTGAAATACTGCATTGAATGTTGCATTTCCCACAGAGTTCTCTATGCAAATGCGAAATTTCCGTAATAAGACATTAACACTTTAAAAACGTAAGTATTTCATTTTAGTTTTTAAAAAGCAAAGGTGTTTTGGTATTCAAAAAACGTATTAATTACTCGCAACAAGACTCACTTCTTTGGTCAGCGGTAAACAAGAAATGTCAGTGCTGTAAAGCGAATTACGGGAGTGCAACGGTAAAGACCATTTAAGCCGGTCGTAATTATTTTGTTAGCGTAGCTCTTAAAATTTTGCTAGGCTTGCATATATAATTGGGAACACGAAAACAAGAAAATTGTATACCGAGAATGTTATATTTATAAATAAAACGAACGATCGTTGGGGGATACGACTTTAACAACACTTAAGTTGAGACACGACCCCGGTTGTAGACTTGGCTTAGCCCTGGCCTGAGTTTTATTTCATTTTTACGCGACGTTCACACTATTTCGCGCCAAATGGCAAATAAGTATAATTTGTGCAAAAAAAGAAATTTGGATTTAAGCGAGGAATCAACAAGCGGAAGCCATGCAAAGCGTCAGTGCACCGAAAATCTCTTTTGGCCGGAGGGCGAAGACGACGACAGCTTCTTTTCCAATGCGCATCTGGAGGATTTGTTGGACGGAGGAAAGGACGAGCTCTTTGGCACGCAAGCAAACACAAGTACCAACAAGATGACGCAAAGTGGGTCGGATGATGGACTGGGACTCTTTGCGGACACATCCTTTCAAAGTGCACAGACTGTTCCACCCAACAGTGCCTCTAAACCGGATGAAACCAGTGCACCAACTGATAACCATCAAATCGACCTAGTGGACGGGGAAAACGCCGACGAGCTGTTTAAGAAAATCAACCTGTACGATCTGAGTATTGCAGAAATGGAGGATATATTCCATGGCGCCGATGATTTTAGTGAGCCCATGGTTCAAAACACACAACTCTTCTTGGACGCAATGACCTTTAAGAAGCCCAAGACACCAGAGAAGCTTCTGGCCGCCCCTAAAGACGACTCCATGTCTTTCATTTCAAAGTCTGTGATAGAGGGCCTAGTGCAGGGCACTCAGTATGTAACCTGCGAGGAGCTGAAGAACCAATCCCTCCTAGATCCAGCCAATTGGGAGACGCAGGCTTTTGCGGACTTCGAGAAGAATAACCAAGTTATAGACAAGTTTCCTAGCAAGGGCGAATTCTATGGCCTGCCGGATAAGGTCAAAAAGATGATTCTGGAACACAAAGGCATCAAAAGTCTTTATGGTATGTCTGCCAATTAAAAACCAATATAAGGTTACTTTACCATAACATTAATTCCGCAGAATGGCAGAACGAGTGCCTGAATCTACCTGCAATCAGGCAGCGCAAAAATCTGATCTACGCTCTGCCCACAAGTGGTGGAAAAACCCTAGTGGCCGAAATCCTTATGCTGCGTGAATTACTTTGCCGCGAACGCAATGTGCTGTTCATCCTGCCATATGTGTCGATTGTCCAGGAGAAGGTGAGCGCCATGTCTCCATTTGCAATCGACCTGGACTTCATTGTGGAGGAGTACACGGCCGGCAAGGGCAAGTGTCCGCCTCAACCGCGTCGCAAAAGACGAAGTCTCTTTATTGCCTCCATCGAAAAAGGAGCTGTTCTAATGGACAGCCTGATAGACGTACAACGTCCTCATGAGATAGGTCTGGTGGTGGTGGATGAACTGCATTTAATAGGCGAAAAGGGGAGAGGGGCCACCTTGGAAGCTTTCCTTACCAAAGTGATGTTTCTAAATGGTAAGTCGATAGTATGTCGTACTTTTTGTACAAATTAATGGAATTTTTGCATTTTAGCCCATATTCAAATTGTTGGCATGAGTGCCACAATAGGAAACCTCAGCGAAATATCCTCTTTTTTGAATGCTGATGTATACACAAGGGGCTTTCGCCCTGTTGAGCTAAAGGAGTACATTAAATGTGGCCCCGATTTGTTGGAAATTAATTCGGCTGGTCAAACGCTGGAGGAGATATTCGTTCCCAGTCGCAGTGTTGAGTACAATGTAAGGAATAATCGAATTGGAAAATGTTGCCGAAAGTATTCGATTTTGATCTAATTTCTATTTGCAGTACAGTGAAGCTGTCAAACGCGCCGATCCCGACCATCTGGCTGGTTTGATAAGCGAATGTGCTCCGGAACACTGCTGCCTGGTTTTCTGTCCTAGTCGCAAGAACTGTGAGAACGTGGCGCTACTTCTCAGTCGCATTGTTCCAAAGCATAAATTTTTCGAGCATCGCCGTAGCGAGAAGCTGGATCTAATGGATGCTCTGGACAAGATGTGCGGCATTCTCAGCCCGGTGTTGGCGAAAACCCTACCCTACGGGATTGCCTATCATCATTCGGGCTTGACAACCGATGAGAGGAAGTACATTGAGACTGCCTATAGATTTGGAGTCGTCACAGTCATTTGCTGCACCTCCACTTTGGCTGCAGGGGTCAACCTACCAGCCAAGCGGGTAATCATACGTGCTCCTTATGTGGGCCAGGAATTTCTGACTTTGTGCAAGTATAAGCAAATGGTGGGACGAGCAGGTCGCGCCGGATTGGGTGAAGCTGGCGAGAGTATCCTGATAGCGCAGAGCAAAGACAATCTGCTGGTCGGACAAATGCTATTCTCGCCCATGGATAAGGCTTTAAGTTCCTTGGATCAAAATGAGGCAGTTGGATTGCAAGTAAGTTTTTAACGAGCGAAATTAAAGTGAAAACTATGACTAAGCATTTTTGACGCAGACCTTAAAAAAGAAAATAATAATTTTGTTAAAACACTGTTTTTTCATTTTATCGTCCGTTTAAACTAAATTTCGCGATTTTCTCTTGTTTTATTTACTATTCTTTTTTACTTACTTATACCGATGGATCTTTCCTTAAATTGCAATTATTTTTTGAAAATCGCTGATTTTTAGTTTCCTTGCTGTCACTTGCTTTCTAGGCGAAATCTGTTTGACGACTGAAAATGGATATGAAAAGTGTTACCTTTACATTTTTCCGACCAAAGTGACCGAGTTCTAATTACCAAATTATGCCACATCCTACATTATTGTAAAATGTGCTTTTAATTTTGCTGATCCCTTTTATATATGTAGATTTGAAATTTTTCTTCAAGTTAGCACTAATGGGACAAACGGCAGTTCTATCTTTTAAGCTTAATTTTCTATTCTATTTTAATATTCTTTTATTTGAATAATCATAATTACGATATGCTTAAAAACAATTTAAATTGTTTTTCCTAGTCGCTAATTCTAAGCGTGGTTGGCTTGAATTTAGCAGAATGTCGTCGAGACTTGAATCGGCTGGTTAACAGCACGCTGTTGTCTGTGCAGGCCAAATCCCTGGAGGTGGCCGTGGACGAGATCGTGCTCCGTATTCTCCGAGAGATGTTCAAAAATAAAGTGCTGCAGCTTGCCGAACCGCAAGCCAAATCTAAGATCAATTCTTCGGATATTATAACATCGCAGGATGTTAGTCAGGCCAATAGGCCCGCTGGCGATCGACGTTTGCTAATTGGACAGTCGACGACATTTAAGCTGACCAATATTGGAAGAGCTGCCTTCAAGGCGGGCATTGACTACAAGCGTGCAAATGCCATTCACAGGGAGCTAAAGCAGGCCCAGCAGCAGCTCATTCTGACCAACTACTTGCACCTACTGTACCTTGTCGTGTGCTTTAACTCAAACGAAAGAGGAGACGAGTTGTTTCCGGCAGATGCCAGCATTTTGTTTGGAGTTTACACCTCGCTGCCACTGGACTCGCAGGCAATGTTCAAACAACTTGGATTTACAGAGGCCCATGCAGCTAGGCTTTTTAAGACGCAGTCGGTACAGGGTCCATTGTCCCTGCAGCTGAATCGAATGTACAAGGTGCTTATTCTGGCGGATATACTGAATCTACTGCCGATTCCCTCTGTGGCCAGCAAGTACAACGTGGAGCGGGGAACTTTGCAGCATCTGATCAGCCAATCCACAGCAGCCGCGAGTGCCATTGTGCGCCTGTGCGAGGAGCTGGAGGAGTTCTGGTGCTATAAACCATTGTTTGAGCGGATCCTGCACAAAATGGATCGATGCGGCACATTCGAGCTGGAGCCGCTAATGGAACTGCCAGCGGTTAAAATTGTGTGTGCCAAAATAATCTGGTCCCTAACATAAAACTAGATATGACTATTCTAAATGCTTTACTCTTCCAGAATCGCGCCAGGCAGCTGTATGCTGCGGGTTTTCAAACCATTGGGGATATAGCCAGAGTGAGACCGTCTCATTTAGTCCAATCCTTAGAGCACATGCCTCTTAGAGTGGCCACAGAAATCGTCTCGGCAGCAAAGGTATACGTTGTTTTTTTGATTCTGTGACCCATTTGATAAGCTAATACCGAATTCTTTCTAGATCATATTAATGAAAAAGCTCGACCATTTGGAAGAGGAAACGGAGAACCTGAAGGACTGTTTAAAAACGTCTGATAAAAATTAGCAGGACAACACAAGTAAAAAGAGCAGCTTAGTGGGTTTTTAATTTATTTCAGTTTTTGTTTTGATTGTTATGCACTCCGACTTAAGTCTTGCATCTGGGTTCTCTACAACGAACACGATCTCCGACGAAGCTTAAATATTATACACAATTTGTATGCAAATTGCAGTTTTAAATTAAAACATTAGGTATTTTTCATTCTATATGTAAATAAAGGACATCAATGCATATTTTCCTTATTGTTCTGTTCTGCTGGATATTTTATCAAGTAGGAGGGAGTTATTTTTATAAACTACTAGATACGAGCTAGCAGACAAATTCGCAAGCTGCTACTATCACGACATTTGAGTATTATACAACGTATATATAAGTAGGGGGGTTCCGGACATATATAGCTCATACAGCAAAAATAGCATAATCGATCGAAAGTGAATTTGGAAAAGAGCTTTCTGCAGAATGTACCCAAAAAATTCTCTGATAAATGATTGCTGTAGTTTATCATCGGTTATGTTGTTTCTCGGCGGCTATTGCTTCATATGTCCCGAACCATTTCGAATTACGAGTACGTTTTGTGCGGCTAAACGACTAAGGTAGAGACAGATTTGTTTAAGAAGTTGGAGCCGTGCACCAAATTGGAACTCTCCTTGTGTTGGGGAAACTTATTTACAGCTGAAGAAACTGAAATCGAAAGATATGACACAATCTTACTACATATGCTATGCTATGTCATCAAACTAAAAACGCACCTTATTACAAACGAACTTTTCAGTAGGCAAAGTCGTCGTAGAAATGCTGGGCAATCCGTCCGCCCAGCGGCTGGTGGCTCCGGCTCACTCCCGACCCGGAGACGGCTCCTCCGCTGGAAGGTCCGCCGGCTGCTCCTCCGGCAGCAGCGTATTCGAGTCGATGTGGACGCGCGGTTTGCGCCGGGACAATAGCCCGCCTGCGTATATCTGTCGACGAGAAATAGGAATCACTATGATAGCTCGCTGCTTGCGATGCGGATGCAGGTGCGGATGCTGAAGCGGATGTTGGTGATTGATACGCTGGCTGATAGGCAAATGGATTATAGGCGGTAGCATATTGCCGCTGCGATTGCTGCTGCTGCTGCTGGTATGGAAGCTGATGCGAATGAGGATGCGGATGCTGGGGCGAGAGCGGTTTCAGCGTGGGATCGAGCGCATCGTTCAATGTCACATCGTAGTCGTTCTCGTAGAGCTCGTCGAGATTTAGTTTTGGTCGCTGCGGTTCCACACGCTTAGGCGTGGCGGGCAGTGCACTGCGAGGCGGCAGAGTGGTTCTGGGTGGACTGGGCGATGGAGGAGCGTCCTCCTCGTCATCTTCACCGCTTTCAGGATTACCCCTCAACAGAGGAGCCCCATGCTCGAGCAGACGCACTCCCGAAATGGTGGAACCCATGTCGATGGGCGTGCTATCGGTGGTTGGTAGTGGTTTTAAGGCCACACCCACCGGCTGAAGGCCACGGGGCAGATATGGACTGCCGCCCCTGGAGGGCAGGAAAGGTCTCTTGACCACACGTACCGATGAAGGGCGCTGCGAAAAACCAGAGCCAGCGTTTCGCCCGCTCAATGAATTTGCCCGCGATCTGGGTGCAGGTGCTTCCTCCTCGACGGCTTCCACTGGATGCTCCAGCTCCTCTTCCTCCTCTACGATTGGCTTGCGTGGACGTGGTGGCGCTGTGGGCTTCCGGGTAGTTGTCTTGGCTCTCAGTCTCTGGTTTCTCAATGGAGCTGCTGTGGAAACGGGCGCTGGACTCTCCTCGTACTCCTCATCCTCGAAGTCTACATCTGCTGCTGGGACACGGGACCTGGGAGCCAAGGGACGCTTGCGCTTCCTCAGAGGTTCCGGTTCCGCCGGCTCATCATACTCCTCATCGACGGGCTTTTTGTCTGTTACTGGTTTTCGCAAAGTGGTTCTGGTGGGCTTCTGCTCAGCACGAGGTGCTGGCGTACGTCTGCGCGGAGCGTTTCTAGCTGGAGGCTGTTCGTAGTCCTCCTCCACCTGCTCTTCAGGATAGTCCTCCTCCTCTTGGGCACTGTTGGATGGTGCCTGTGTGGTGGCCGTGATCTTTTGCACTGGATAGGAGAACTTTTTCTTCTCATTTATGGGAACAGGTCGCGCAATCCTTGGTGGAGCTCGAGGACGAGCATAAACGGAAGCGGCTGCCGCCTTCGGAGTGATAAATTCTGTCAATGGCTTCGGAGTAGTCTTCACCTTTTGGGGCGTTTGCTCCTCGGCGGCCTCCACCTGATCTGCACCGTTATAGGGTTTTTCATATTCATCCAGGTCGTCCAGAGCGGATGATGGAGTTGTCCTATCCTTTTCACTACGTCTCCTTCCCAACGGACGATCTTCGTTGAAGCTGCGCCGTTCCTCCACTCGACCTGGTTTCCTGGGAGATATCTTTCGACCCGCCGTTGCTGCAGTGGGTTTTCCTCTTGGTCTTTTACTTGGCCGCTCGTCATAGTCCTCCTCCAGTGCCTCCTCTTCATCGCGGTAACGATTCCTATTGCGCCTGATGGGTTTCTTGGCTTCCGTTCGCTTTTCATCGTACTCATCGTCGTATTCCGGCTCCACTTGCGGCTTCCTTTGACGTGGTCTTGGCTTGGGCCGTCGTACGGGACGCTCCTCGTAGTAATCATCCTCGTACTGATCCTGATCCTCGTAGTAGTAGTCATCGATGGGTCTGCGATTGTAGGGTCGTCTCAGCGGACGCTGTGGTCTCTGAGGGCGACGACGAGGTGCAGGAGGCTGAGTGGGTGGCGCTGGCGTAGTCGTAGTACTCGTCGACGTGGTAGTGGTGGCCATATAGAGTTCATCGTTTCTGCAGAAAGATTGAAATGGTTAGCATTGAATATAACTATTACTATTCAAATTATTCATATATGCTTGAAAGAGATTCCCATTTCAGATTACTTGAAACTAATTTAGTCATTAAATACATTAATTTAACACTATATTTGTTTATATTCATTTATTTTTATTATGAACAATATGTCTTCACACCAAATTGAGATAATTAAGATATTATCGTATTTAGATGTTCAAAGCAGCAAAAGTGTTTATAGTTTTGACTGGTTAAGGGGTGTTCCCCTGCGGAGGTCTCACCTGTTCCAGTATTTCTGGGATCCCTCGCAGTCCACATCGGACGCAAAGTGGCAGATGAAGGTGCGCTGGTCGAAGGCCGTGAAGTTGGCGCACAGAAAGTCGTGTCTTATGCCATAGACGCAGTGGTGATAGATCTGCAACGAGTCCAACTCTGGTTAATCACATTTGGCCATAACTAATCCGCTCTGTTAGCCATCGTTTAGCGCTTCTTCTTGCCCGCTTTTGAGGTCAAGATCGAGGCGCAAACAAGTTTTAGTTTTTGGCGTCACGTCGCCAGTTGAAAAAGAGAAATTGCTGGCCAGGCACAGAGGGATTGGGTTGGGCTGGGTTGCGCTTGGTTTGTGCTCGGTTTGTCTAGGCATGATGACCAATTATGTTACGTCGTTGTTGCCCAGACAAGGTCACGCCGGCTAGCTCACCTGACACTTGTACTCGATGGAGGCATAGAAGCCGTCGTGCAGCCCCTCGCACTTGAAGTGAATCTCGTCCATGGGCGGCACAGTGGACAGAAATGGATAGGTCGACAGGTTGTAGCTGTGCAGGAAGATAGAAAGTATACTCTAAGTACGTTGATTATTGTTGATTCGTATCTACAAAATACCTAACCTAAGACAATCTCACAGTAATAAAAGGCTAAAAAGCAGCAGATTTTCCCTTTCTAAATATTTTCTAATAATTATTTGACTGAAAGAGGCTCTTAAACACCCATCATTAACTTGTACTATAGTAATAGTTGTAGATGTTTACCTGATCAACCTCAGTATTTACAGAATATTCATATGCTCAAATATACCTTGAGGATTTGGAAACACATCTTACCCTCTCAGTTCCCTGGGCAAATTGGGATCCCAGATGTAGTCGATCTGCGGGATGCCAGTCAGCTTGGAGTTCTTCGACAGAGTGCCATTGTCCGACTGAAAAATAGAGGGTTAAAAGTCAGTGGCTGAGGCAATTCCTTTCCAGAATCCAAGCTTGTCACCTTGCTACCATCGCCACCATCTGCGGTGGGCACTGGCTGCTCCTCCTCCACTTCCTCCTCCTCGACGGCCGGCGCTTCCGTCGTGGTGCTGGTGGTGCTGCTCGTGGAGGCGGGTGTCTTGGCAATGGACACCTTCTTGAAGGGCAGGGCGGCATCTGTGGAGGCCAACAGGCTCAGCAGCAGCAGCACTGCATCGAAAGGGAAACGAAATTGAAATTAATTAATACTTCACAGTTGCCCCAAATTGCATAACACATCAAGGATTGGTATTATGTCATGGTCCGGTTCGAACCACAAGATTAAGTGGTTTTTTGCGTTGAGTCAAGTGTCCTTCGATCCGATCCGATCGAAATCGATTTAACTCACCTGTTGCTGTCATTAACAGCCAGCCTTTGGCTTTTTCCATCTTGAAGACTTCAGTTCTCTGCTTGTTTGGTAACTGAAATGAAAAATGTACAAAATATTATGTATATTTCTGAGTTTCGGACACACCCACACAACTCGGCGTAAGATTTATGTTCTTTCGAAGTCGTTGAACGCTTCTAAAGCTAACAGAAAATAAAAGAAATCACGGCATTCTTCTTCTTGGATGGTTTCAAATTGAGTTGTAAGCTCGAGAGTTCTGGATTGAATATAATCTTGGCATTCAAATCACGTCCCATGATTAACGCTACTTTCAAAACTTTGTCATTCAAGTCGGGAAGAGTCGGTTCTATATAGAGAAGGGAACCACCTCATGCAGAAATGCATTCCATCCCGAATTGGTTGTAGAAAGTGTTCTTGGCTAAACTTTTGTATTTGGTTAGCTTTTCGATTTTGTTTTCCAACAGTTTTGGTTCGAGAAAAGTAGTGAAATTTCACGAGAGAGTGGTAAGAATTTCAAAATCTTTTGCAGAAAAATCTAGATACAATAGAAAGTATAAGTTTTATCCTTGGCATATGTGCATTTGAGGTAACTAAAGTTTATACTAATATTATTTGAAGCTAGTTAAGCAATGGATAGAATCTAATGTATGCCAAATATCTCCTTGTTTTATCTATATTTATTTATTGGTATTTCATGAATAATAGTTTATAATGAAATGGTCTTGCAAAACGCATGATTCACCGTCTAAATGCGGCTCCTTTTCTCCACAAAATGACCAATTAAATAATGCCCCAACTGCAAATTTTGCGCACACACTTATTGTGCGCACTTTGATCAGCTTCACTTTCCGATTTCCGACTCGGGTGTCGAATAATTGCATAATTAGGTTTGGTCGCCTTCAATGTCACTTCGGTGGGTTTTGGCTTACGTAAGGAGAGCGATTGGCTGGCTGGGCGAAATTGAAAGGGTGGTGGTCAGCGCAATGGCAAGTAAATAAATAAATACCCCGACCACATAATAAACAATGCATAACTATAACAAATTGAAAAGCGAGCGAGGGGAATTGATACTTTCATTTCCAATGCGTTTTTTCTCCGAGAAACCAAATGCAAAACGTTGGCTTGGGGAAAAGATCATTGGAGCATTGTAATTTGGCAGTTGAATGCAATTTGTATCTTCCAAAAAAAGCGTTTTTATTGTGCATTGTTCGAGCGAAGTCTCCTTGGACTCGCACACGGGGCGTATACTTGATGGGCATTATGGGGCTCCTTCTCCTCCTTCTCCCCCTTTCTGCATGGCACAATTTTTCTACCAAATTTTAGTGGCCATAAGCTAAAAGATTTTGCCGATCACACCCTGTTTTGGCGCTGTTGTTTAACCAAAAAGTGTGTCGTGCATTTTAAGTGGAGATTTGATTGGATTTGATGTCTTTCGGCCTGGCTTTCGGCTTATTGACTGTTTGCCAGTCTGTTTGTGTCTCTCAGCTGGTTTGCACTTTTTGACATTTTGCCCGGCTGTGTGGGCCGAGTGCGGAGATAAATATCTGACTAAATATGATAATGGTTTTGCTTTTGACAGAGATAACAACTTGGATGGAAACGAATGAGTCAATAAATGCCCCAATCGAAATGCCAAAGGGTTCTTGAGCAGTGCACAAATGATGTGGATTGTACTTTCAGATTTTTCTGTGGGCGTTATGTGCTTTGTTTAATTGTTTAATCTGGCCTTGTGGTTTTAGTAGCAGCTTAAATATTAAATGGTAAACAATCGGTTTTTTTTTGCATAGAAACTTTGCCTGTTTCAAATCTCTGCTTTTTTCTTAATCTGACCAAAGTAGGCAAACATAGTGACAGGTTCACCATCAGGCCTACACATCCATCAACTTCTGTTAATTTTTTCCCATTTTTTTTTTCATTTATTTACCAAAAGATTAGTCTTGGGCATCGGTGATAAATGGCCCTGTGATAAACTAAATGAATTTATGGCTCTGTTTCTTTGTAGACACATAATTTCGCATTTAGTGCAGCATATTGTTCGTTAATGAAATATTAACTTATTAATTTCGGTCGTCTAATCTTTTACAGCCCACGGGAAATCGGAGGGGCGAGACAATAAATGATGTCTCGAAAAGTCGATGCCTAGCAGCTGGTCTGATTGTCTTGGCCAAGTTCAAATTCAAGGCTAAGCACGATGACAAATACCGGCGAGTTGTTATTATTTTTGTAGCTGCCTTTGTTTCGGAACTAATTGATGAATCTTTGGACACGTTCGACTGCAGAGAAATAACAAGCTTAAACGGAAACAATAAAAAAAATCCAGATCTGGTTTAGGAAATTTGTATTTAATTTGCCTGTTTTTGCTTTTTTCATAAAATGTATTCGATTTTTAATAGAACATTTGCATGAAATGCCCATCATAATGGCAAAAACCGACGTCGACATTTTCCTTGAAACTTTGCAAATTTTTCCATCTGTTCGGAGATTCTACGACTTTGAATGGTTTTTTTTCGTTTTTTTTCGTGTTCGAAAACAATAAAAGGCGCCTAGAACCAAAAGCCTCGAAGGTTTCCCTCCACGCAGACACAATGAGCAATTAAATTTAAGTTTTATAATTTAATTTGATTGCCTTGTTGTTAGATGCATCATGGCCGTAAGCAGAAGCGTCTGGAGGCAAACTCTCGTTTTCGTTTACAACTTAATGCGTGCATATATTTTGCTAATAAATTTCTTCGACGTCAACAACGAGTTTTGTGGATCGAAATTTATAGCCCGAATGATCGCAATCCGGTTGCACGATAGAAACAGAAGTCGGTGACAAGTTTTTTGCTTTTTTTTCTCAGCCTCAGTCTGCCATCAGCTCTCTTAGCCAGTTGCCAGCTGGCCAATACAAGTTGCGGGTTGTCATAAGAAATTAGCATCTTTATAGGATGTTATGAGAGCTCGGCTCTTGGGCACTTTCAAGGTCGCCTTTTTTCGATGGGTTTTCGGTGCAGTGCAGACTTCAAAAATTTATCGGTTTTTTTTTTTTAGATGGCACTGAATGGCACCGAAAGGTTTTTGAAAAATTTCGAATATGTGTGAAACGTTTTACGGCTCACTTGGTTTTTACGATTGCAATGCCTTTAATAGCCGTTTAGTTTTATGAATTATTAATGCTTTGGTCTGGGCTACTAGTTCACAGGAAGGGGAAGCTCATTCTTAAAGAGTTAATTAGAATCAACGGAGCATAAATTGTGTTAATTATAATTTGTTTCGACTATGACTAACGGAAGCATTCAATATTTTTATTGTATTCCTATGAAGGTTTTCGAAATACTTTATATTCATGACATTCAAATAACTAAAATTGATTGAAACAATATGAATGGCATAAAAACAATTCTGAGAAGCGTTGTGTTTTGTTGAGAAAGATGTGAATTGTTTAAAGTTTAAGCAGTTCCTAGAACTGAATCACTAAAAAATCTAAGAGAGTCTTGATTTTACTTGTATTTGTTGATCATTTGTGGACTTGCGCTCATTAAAAGCATTTGTTTGTTTTTTATATTACTTGCCGCTTTGACAATTAGTTAGTTACCTTTCCGAGTAAATTTCCTGCTGCAGCTAATTACTTATTATTATTATTACTTTTATCTATAACCCAAATCTGTGATGTACATGGGCCCCATTAGGAGCTTTTCTCGGCTTTTCCTCGCCTTTTTGCACAGCATCTTCATGCAGCAAGTGAAAACAGATTTTCCTTTTTTTTTTTGCTCTGCCCCACACAAATCAAAATCAATTTGTGTTTGTTTTTATTTTTAGTTGCGTTTGGCTTTTTATGCATTTACTAAAGCTCTGCGTCAAATAGGTTTAATCGCCCATTCCGGTTGGCCAACTTTTCACTCTGACCCGAACATGGCCAAGAGTTCAGTTCCCAGACGCACACAACGAAGTATTATTTAACTTCTACTCTGAGACAATTAGGCAATGCTAATTGCCGAGTTTCTTAATTGTGGAAAACTGTGAGCGGTAGAAGACTGCAAAGGCGAAGAAATGGAGAGTGAAAAGCGCCAAATAACTGGATGAAAGTAAAATTTCAAAATTTCATTCGCTGCTTGTGGCTGCTGTGTGTTATTTGTAGTTGTTGTTGTTGTTGCTGCTGCTGATGATGAAAGTAAAATCTTGGCTCAGTTATGTTGGCCATGTTCGATGTGATTGTTGTGGTTGTTGTTGCTCCGCGAAGATGCGCAAACCATTCGAGCACCTCCTCACACAAACACCAATAAAAATGGTAACTGCAAATTTCAGGCGGCTTATATACGTGTATCTTTTGTGGCCAAAAGAGTTTGGTGTGGGTGGGGGGAGGGTCTGAAAGAGGGGGGAGGAGCATCTAACAATGTACAAGGCGCAGAGAAATAATTAGCAACGCCTGAGATCATTTTTGTACTTTTGTGTTGGCAAAACGCCTTTTTGGCCATGAGAGTTGGTAAGTTTTGCAGCACAGAAAGAAATAAGATTGTTGTAAGCAAAATAGGTTTATTTCTCTTAAATATATAAACAAGTATGTGTTCCATTAGCTTAAATGATTCTACAGACTATCCCAATCTGCAACAAACGAGATCTAAACAATTGTTAGCATAAGACATCTAATTTAAATATTGTTGAATACCTATTAAAAAAATTCAGGAAATATCGGAAATTTTCTCTCAGTGCAGCAGGAAGGGTGTTCAAATGGGTGTTTTGGGGTCCCTCGAGGTGTTTGACTTGCGGATAAGCTCTGCAGAGCCCTGTAACAAGCGAATGCAAATTTGCAAACTCACCTCTTTTCAGTCGATCCAAAATTAGTTGAGTGTAATCCACAAAAAGGGTGTAATGCTATTGCATTGGTTTTCAATGCTCGTGCTGACTGTTTTCCAAATGTTTCCAGCTGATTTGTTTGGGTTTAACGCGTTTCTTAAATGAACAATAAAAATTGTAGCCCCATAAATGTTGGCACTCACACAGACGCAAACGCACGCAAAATCACACAAAGGCAAAATGCATTTATGTTTTTCTATGCTGCACTTGTATTAGTGTTGCAGTTTTCCTTGTGTGTGTGATTGAGCATGGGCTTGTGTTAGTGCACTTGTGGAAATTTTTATTGTTTTTTGACTGATTTTGTAACTGCCTTTGCGGTTATCTCTGTTCGAATCGAACCATAAGCGATTAAGTTTCAGCGATTTTATGCACTATATTTTATTTGAAACACTATAGGTGATTTGTAACATTTTATATGGGCATTTTGCATGGGATTCGTTCACTTGATTTTATATAATTTTCCCAACTCTCTCACGCACAACGACACCCGTGTGTATATAGTGTGTTTATATGGATATACGATTGGTCACGCCCACTTACTTAGAGACCAGGCTGTGCTGGCTGCCGTTCACCTGGCTGACCGCTTGCAGACTGAAATTGCAGATCGTATTGGCCAACTCGGAGTTGGCATAAAAATGGGAATTCGGCTGGCTTTGCGTTTGCCTTTGCTTTTCCGTCGAAAGCTCATCGCTCGCTAATTTTGGTCCGTCTGCGCCGCTGAAAACGGGTTTATTGCCGCTTCGATGCCGACTTTGCGCATGCGCAGCACGTTGTCACCGAATGTTGGAGAGTCGAGAGCCGAGATCCAAGAGCCGAGAGCCCAAAGACCCCACAAGAAATCCGGAGCGGAGTGGAGCTAGTTGGAGAGCCGTACAGCTGGCTCTCTAAGCCGAGCTTTGATCGCCGCCGTCTCTGACTTTGTTCATTTTCCTCTGCCAACATTCTGCAATCGGATTGTCTTTGCATTTGTGTTTACCCTTAACACTTTGCTTTTGCCTGTGTCTTTGCCTTTGGCTTTACTGTCTTTGCTGACTTTGCTCTGCTTTTGGAGCGTGCTGCTCACTCGGCGGCTGCCCGATAATCGGGCTCAACAGGTTTATTGATTAAGATTTGTCAGACCTTTTTCTCGATGTGATTTCTTGCAAAATATTGAACAAATGTAACAAAAATTAAAATGGGTTTATGGGTGGAGAATTTAATTCAAAAGTTATAAGACCAACAGGAGTGACATGTATACATTCTATGTGGTCATAGAAAAATAATTTAAATAGTACAATATACTATACATAGTAATGATATTGCATTTGCATAATAAGTGAAATGAGATATTTTAAGTTTATTAATAAAAATACATACAATATATTACACCTTATAATATAAAGCAAAAATAGTTCAATGCTTAAAAAAATGACTTTTTTATGGGATATATGCCAAAACAAAATTACACTTTCATTATTTAAGCCGCACTTCCGATTGCAAGCAGTTACTTTTGATTTACTTTTACACCGCTTGAGATTACTTAATAAATTGATCGTAATCCATTATCGATTTGCCAACTAATATGCCAGCGTGCATTGTTTATTTTTAGTGCCCTAAATGCTTTTCCTTCTTTCATTTCCTCAACTACCGTGGTGACCGCAATGACATAATGGTAACAATAACACGGCCAAATTACGGTTACGGTTCAATTAATGAACCGCGTTGGCCCAAACGAGCTGAAAACCATCTGCCAGCGCATTAGTCACAAATACAGGCCCTCAGACTCGGCTCAGACTCGCCATAGTAAATAAACAGAAATTGTTTAAGCGCCTCATGAATTATTGCGCATACGCCGCGTGGTCCGCTCGTTCGAGTGCCTCGCTTCGTTTGGCAATTAAATGCTGGCCGCGGTAGTTGGTCAAGACTGCACTTCGAGCGGGATTTGGATTTTCATTGACCGAAAACCACAGATCGAAATTCATTATTCGCTGCGAATGCAAAATAATGCAAAACACTTCGCGGCTATCCTCAAAATGGAATCAATCAAGCTCCGTTCACCGCGGCGTATGGTATGTGTATCTCTGTCCCGTTCTATTACGTCACTAAGTACTGCAGCTTTGGCTTAGAGTACACTGGGAAAAATTAGGAGTAGTGGGTGTATTTCAAATGTTCATAGCAAGTTAAAGGGCTCACATTTGCTTGGTGCATATATCTTACATATCGTACATATAAGTTGTTGTTCCATAGGCTTAAAATATTTATTAAAATGAAAAAGAAGATAATTGTTCTCAGTGCAGCGGCAGTAGCAGCAGCATTAATAGCAATAATGCTGCACTGCATCTGCGCCCGTTCCGCATGTGAAAGTTGAATTCGAGCACTGAGCCCGGCTCAAGCGAACTGAACTCCACTTGGCCCGCCTGGCTATTCAAATTGGAATAGAGCCAGGCTCAGCTCGGCTCGACTTGCAGTAAGTATCTGTATCTCAAAATGTATCTGTAGCGGTAAGTGTATCTGTAGCACGCGGAATTGTCGAGTGCTTTATCGCCAGCGGCGTGTGCCTTGTGGCTCACATCTCACAGCTAGTTACGTTCAAAGTATCTGTATCTGTATCTGTGTCCGTGTCCCTACATCTGTGTGAGAATGGGAGCACCGTGTCGCCCGGCAGTTTATATGTGTTGAGTTGTGTGGGTCGAACGGTTTGTTGAACCGGTATTCCACATTTGTTGCAGGTAGCACTCACTAGCGTGTTGTAACTACTACTTAACTGGTCGGCAAGCCACCAACAACAAGCCATCGATCAATAGATCCATAGCCCACAATTGCCAGGTATTTTAGATGTATCTGATAACATTTCCATTTCGTGAAAATTACACTTGTTCGGAAGGGGTGGTCCGCGATAACTATAAACTATTAACTAACAAATTCGTAGATCGAAAACGTTTCCTTTATTTTGCTAAGTTTTAAATATTATTGAAATTCCAGGAGCTTTTTTACATTAAAACTTAGCCATATGTTATTGAACTTTGGTTAACTTTGTTGCTTGTGAGTTCTGCATTATAATCCATTACCAGAAATGGTGCTTAACACGTCTGGAAATTTGCAATTATAATTCAGAGAGCAATAAAAATCCAGCAGTGAATATAAACAGGCAATTAAAATAAATAAACAGACATTAAGGAAAAAGTCTTACATTAAGACGTTAACTTCAACGCGCCTGCTTTGTTTTTTAGTTTCAAGGAGCAACTCCTCAATTATGAATCTTTCACATATATAAGCACTCTGAAGAATTCTTTAAAAGGGCCATAAAAATTTCAGTTTTTATGGCACTTCCTTAAGTGCCACTTCTGCAATGGCAATGTATTGTGGCAATTTCTTGCGTCGGTTCTGTTTGTAATTAGCCCAAATTCATGAAAACCCAACCCCAAAAGCGAGTTTGAGTCATTCTTATTTGCTTGCCCAACAGAATCGAATGTAATGAACGAATTTGATACCTTATTGTGCATGACTTGGTTAAAAAAAAAAGCAGTTCAACTTGTTTTTTTACAGCTCCTTACTGTTATTGTTTATTACATATAAAGATTGTGTTTACTCTGCAGCTGTTATTTTTTTTTTGTTTTTATTTTTGTTTTGTATTTTCTGTTGTTAAATGCAACTGGTTCGATTTTACATTCTCTTGACGGGAGCCTTGAGTTGTGGCTGCCTGAATTGAATTGCAATTCCGCGAAAAAGCAACCGATTCCGCTGCTCAGTCAGCTCCGCGATTGACCTTGACAAGTGGCTTCAATCCAGTCGCTTAGAGGATGAAAAAGTTCACGACGAAGCGAAACACCTTGCTCAGCGTGCTATTCGATTCGAGTCGCTCGGGGGATTCCTCCCTCAGTTCGGCACCTTCCACCAGATGGGCGTCCAGTTCGGCCTCCAATTCTGCTCCATATCGCAGTATGTACCACTCGGCCAGGAAGTAGATGACCAGCGTGATCAGTGCAAACTTGACGTAGATCTTAAAAATGTCGAGTATGTGGAGGAACAGCTGATGCAGCAGCTCCATTAGATCCATGATTGCGGCCCACGTTGCGTATACGTCATGCAAAACTTTGGGTCTATCTTCGGCGTGTTTCGGCGTTTGCGATTTCCGAAATGAGGTCGTTTGTTGTTTGATGTTAGCTCTATTATGCAATCCCTAGTCCAAACTTATCGAGCTGATGATGCTGATGCACATTTCGCTTTCGGCCGCTTGACTGATGTCGCCTCATTTGCATTTGATCGCGTTAATGATCGCGGCACAAAAGTGCGTGTTTTTCTCGATAGATCTCCCAATGTATCTCTCAGTGGTCAGCCATTGGGCAGGCGCCTTGATTATGCTAATTTGTTTTGGGCCATCGGGTATTATCGCAGCGGTCGGCCTTTCTTTCTCCTTTCTTCGCCGTTGTCTCGGACCCTCTGAAATGGCTTTCTGTAAATACAAATTTCGTTTTAATTTGATTGGAAATTAATTTGATACACACACAAAGCTGAACGAAAGGTAAACAAATTGGATTGCGAAAAAGTGGTCCGAAAATGGGAGCACTAGGTGTGATCGGCATGGGATCTTATGGAGATTTCATGCTTGGGGCAGGTCGGATTACTTAATTAGCATGGAAAATGATTTTTTGGCTAGATTGAATATTTAGATGGCGGTAGGTAAATGTGTTGGCTGGGAAACCAGATCGAATTTGTCAGGCTAAACCTTGGGCTTTTGGTGCAGAGATGTTGTAATAAACTATAAATTATAATGGAGAGACAGAATAAAAGAAAAGGTAGTCAAGTTCATAGAAAAACCAAACTACAAATAGAGGTATAAAAATAATTATAGTAAATAAAAATGTTTATTTTTCTAAGAAAAAACTATTACCAATATTATCATTAAAAAATCAATTCGACGTGCCCGTCCTAAAATAAGCATATTAAAAATGTTTGGTAAAGCGTTGGCCTCATAAAAAGAAATCAATCAAATTTTGGAAATAATCAAGTTCAATTCACTTCACCTGCTTTTTGGCCCCGGTAATGAACGAATTATCGTACTTTATATCATTGAGAGATTAATTTTAGACAGTTCAAAGATCGCTCAAAAATGGCAGCCACTTAAACCCTAATTGACCATGTTTTGAAACTTATAAACCTAAATTCTATAAATGGCCACCACTTCATCTGTCAATTGGCAATCAAATGATCGTTATTATAGTAAAGTGACCCCTTTTTTGGGGGGAACTACGCCCCTGCCAGCTGCCATCCGTCAGCGGGCAGATCGACAATTTCGAGACAGAGCCGAGTCAAAACTGGCCGGAGATTGCATCTTTTGGATTTGAATACACTTGACAATCGCTTAACGCAAACCGACTTAACCTTAGCCAAGACGAGATGTTCGAAAACGCAGTGGGGGCGAGGGAATCGGAGGAGCAGTCGGAGTCTCCTCTTCGGCAACTCGATAATCGCAGCAATTATACTAAGCACACAAATCAACTTCAACTTGGAGACCCGTTCCAAAGATGTCTCGCAGCTGGAGCACTGGGAAAACGAGCCGCCACGAAATGTTTTGCATTAATTTCAAAACGCATGCGAAAAAGACGCAACATATTTATAAGACAGGAAAAAAACGCAAACTGCATTGGGCAAAAAATGAAAACCAGTTGCAAATATGGCATACAGAGTGGATAGCCTTCGTTTCTGGGAAGGATTTCGATCTGCCCAGCCGATTGGCACATGCCCAAGTTGAACTGCCGCATCAGCATGAGCGGAGTCTCGAGAAGATTCGTCTCCAAAATGGGCAAGAAGATTTCGCAGAAGCCTCACACATCTCCACGCATCCGACGCAGACGATGAGTTGGATCTGAAGCGGTGGATCTACCGGTTTTTCGAGATCAGACCCAGACACCTTGAAAGACCTTCTGACATTTGCGAATTGTGTACGCTGCCTTTTTTCGGACACTGGTCACTCGAGAATGCCCTTTAAAAGCAACATACATAAATCAGTGCATCGTAAATTTTTATAATTTTTAAAAGTGCCTCATTTCATTTACCAATAAAGTGTGGTACTATCTATGAATAATGTACGTTTTTAAAATCTTTACTGCTGCAATCTAATTAAAAAAAAAAACATTTTTTGTATATGCCACTTTAATGATTTTCCGTGTTTTAATACAATCGAATTTTTTAAAGAGCATTAAACTTTACTGGCTTAAATGCAGCATCCCCTCTGGTAAATGAATTTAATTTGCGCAATTTATTGAAGACAATTTCAACACCGTGAAGTCGAGTTAATTAAATAATTTCTTGTTTTGCTCCGCCTTCGTATATTTTGCATGAAATTCGCGTCACATTGTAAATTATTTAGTTGCATATTAATTAGTGGACACTTCCAGCAAACCGTAACAAAGAAACAACAAGAAAAGCCAAATATTGTTTAAGCCACTTGCATAATGCAAATGGTGTTAACTTGACTCCAGTTACCAGTTCATCGTTGCCTTCTTTTTTTTAGTTTTTTTTTTTTTTGTTGGCTAGCCCATTAAAAAACGTGAACCGAAATGTTGGGAAAAACAAATGTGGGTGAATGGTCAAGAAAAGTAACATTTTGTGATTTATAATTTCCAGCAAAGCGAGGGGCGCACGAAAATTGGTGTCACACTTTGTCCCTCTTTCGGTTAATGACTGAAATTGAAATAGACTTTTAATTTGGCTTTTCAGTTTCGTTTCGTCTTGGATTGGGTTTTGATTTGGATTTGGGCTTTTTAAATTTAAATTTTCATTTGCCTGCAGACGCGTTATTTCCGCATCAGTTGGAAGCGGCCTATTTCTTATGCACGAACAACTGGCATTGCGTAGGTGTACTATGTGTACATATCTACATATATACATATATAGACCATATATAATTACCGCGGTATTATTTCGCCTCTCTGTACGCGGAAATGAAGTCTCAATAGCCCGTTGTGGCACACAAACTCGAAAACTTGAACTACTTCTTCGATTTCAACTCGCTTTTTACACTTATTTAAATTCGGCTGGGTGATGAAGATTGCAGGAGGTGTTACAAAACGCTGGCCATTACTCAAGTCTTCAACACCTTTGGGTTTTTAAAAAATTTTCACATTCATCGAGCAGGAAAATTGACCTTAGTATTTAGTTCTTATCAAAATAAACTCATATAAATGCAATTTATAATCTAACGTTCAATCCCTAAAATTACCATTATTACCATTTATGGATATACAAAAGCTCAAAAAAACCTTTCGAACATGAAATGTTAACTGTTATATTTAACTAACTTAAGCCTTCTCAGTAATCTTAGATGATCTATTATGACCCCAACACCCACATTTCCTATAAAACCCTTGATGGGAATGCTAATCCGGTGAAGGGCTATTAGCTAACTAGTTATGTCGACTAACTATTGTCTGCTTCCTTTTCCCATTTCGACGACACAGTGAACATTCACTAGTCGTTTAGGCCGCGTTTGTGTACATTTCCCCAATTTGCTGCTGTTTGTACTCCCATTGTGGTTGGATGGCAGACAAGGCCTTTATCAAAAGATCATTTGTGGCGACGCCAAACTCACCACATTATTCATCCATTGCGGCGTATTATCGTCTTATCAGGTCAGTAAACAATATAAAACACAAACGGACGTAGCACATAGAAATATATTTTTACAATTTTCAAGCTTCTTCTTTTTAGTCGGATCGAAAGCTATATACCATATGTTCGCCAGCTGATTGCTGTCAAGATGAGCTTTAAGAAGATTTCGTGTGCGAGTGAGACAACTATGAATTCACAAGCGAGATCGCAGAAAGCTTTCATTTGAAGCTTGAATGCTACATTTGAATAAATAAATTTAAACATAACATGTACAAGTTGCCATTTGTAAAGGTTTTTCAATACGTTTTAAAATATTTCAAACCATTTTTTTCAAGTTTCTTGATTGACTGTTAGTTTTTTTACTTAAACGAACTAAATTAAAGCAGTTTAAAGCTCCATGAAAAAAATGTTGCAGCGAACAGCTCTTTTGTGTCTTAAAGCTCTTTAGTGCAGTATTTTTTGCTTTTCATAGCATTTCCTCTTGATCTTAGTCAGCAGTTTTTAATGCTGTTTATTTGTGTTTTACGTTTTTTACTCTGAAGAACTTATATTTTCTCAATGATAAACATGTTGTGTAACAATTATCTCTAATATCTTCTTTATTAAGTAGCATATCAGTTTCATTAAGTTCATAAATAACATTAGCGTTATTCCGAGTTCAATTTCGCTTCCTCTTGGTCAATCCATTCCTTCAAGTACGGATATATATACCACTTGGCTACGGCATTCAACAAAACAACCGCAATCCTCTCCAGCGGTCGATTGATAAACACCAACTTAAAAAGCAAGAAAGCCCATAGAGGAAAATCGGACAAGAGCGTAAAATATAGAATCATATCTATAGCCAGCATATAAGATATCATGTTGATATGTCCTATACTATGCAGTCCTCTGAAAATAAGGAAACATCAATTTTGAAATAAATATAGCTCTGTGTGTGTTTAAAATATGTACATACCGCAGGAAGTAAACAAACAACCGATGCCGATCAGAACGATGAGGTTACTTTGAAAATTGCCTTTGTAATCGGGATCGAAAGCTTTAAAATCTGAACCCAGATGACCAAAAGCTTAGTGCAAGTGTCCGAAAAAGTGGTTATGCAGATCAGCCTATGAATGAAGCATGAAGATGAAGATACGCAGATACGAAGATACGAAGATATCCCCTACAATGCTGTAACAAATAAATTTCAATTGTATAATTCATTTATTTCTATGTAAATAATTTTTTAAATTTTCATGTATTTCACTTCTTAACCGAACTGCATCCAGAAGCGGACTTAAAATGTTTTAGTTTTTAAGAGTACAGCTTATTCTCGGAAGAAAGTGAAAATAATTGGTACAATACCTTTGTACTGTTTTATGGTTGGTTTTATTGAAGTAATAACTGTATTTGTATTCAACGATTTTTTTCAAATTAAAAATCTTAAACGCTCGCTTTCAAAAGCTAAACGCTTTTTACTTCATCTGAACTGCTTTACATAAAGTCTTCAAACTTGGTCCAGACCCAGTGAACAAAAAATCCGTTACTTTTTAAGATTTATTTTTGCTTTTGTGCACATCACAAGCAATACTTTTCTTTACAATTTTAAATGGAAGGGGGTATGTGTATATTTAACAATGAAGGGAATGTGTTCATACTTTAACATATTTACAACGGGTACATTTTGGGTAACATTCAAAACTTTTGGGTGGTAGGGCGCCAATTTGGGGTCGCATTTTTGTGACAACAACATCAAGAACAACGAGTATAAAGCTATTTTCACTCATTCGATGGCCTCGATTATTTCATATTCTTCATCCAAAGAATGATCATAATCGATATTGTATTTGTTCTTGATCTTGCTCTTGTAATCCTTGAGCTCCGCATCGTTTTCGAACTTATTCGTATTATATCGCTGTTTGCCTCGCGAGCTGTTGCTGTTGCTGTTGTTCTTCTTGCCGGATTGCAGGGTATTGTGAGTGCGGTTCCTAGATCTAGTTTGGTTGCTATCCCTATCTCTATGGCTAACGCTACTAGGCTTTGATTTTCTTTCGCTATTTCTACTAGAATTATGTTGCTTCTGATGTTGCTTCTGTTGTTGTTGTTGTTGTTGCTGCTGCTGTGATGATGAGTATGACGATTGGGGATTGGTACTTGGTGTGGTAAATCTCATGCTACCTCTAAAGCTATTTTTGGTCATTTTACTGTAGTTGCTGCTATCTACGATTCTATTGCTGCTGTTTATTCCGCCGATTGCCGTGTTGCTGTTGAGTGCTTGATGTTGCTGCTGTTGCTGCTGTTGCTGCTGCTGCTGTTGCTGTTGCTTTTGAAATTGCCGCTGTCTTCCGCCGCGCTGTCTGGTTCCGTTTGCTGTCCCAATCTTATACTCATCATCGGCCTCATATCATACATCATTCAGCTGCTGCTGGCGCTCTGGGATGCGATACAGTTCGTCGTTGTTCTGGTAGAGTTGCTCCGATCCCTCGCAGTTCACATTCGACCACCAGTCGCAGACCCTGACGGCCTGGTTGAATACGGTTCCATTTGGGCAGAGGAAGGAGTACTGATGGCCCGAGTGGAGGCACCAGTGCCAGACCTATGATGAATTCCATATGGTTTATATATAACTTCACCAATTTTCAGAGTCTTATTCGAACTCACCTGACAACGCGTCTCTGTATCCGCATAGTAGCCCGGCTGGCGCCCCTGGCAATTGAAGGCCAGACCCTTTGGCACGGCGTCATAGGCGGGGTAATCCTCGCCAGCTGTGTAGCCATCGATTTGCTAACAAAAGTGAAAATGAGATGAAATTTTAAGGCATTTTTCGAAAATAAATATTTACATCGTAATTAGGTTACGAGTGAGACTCTTCCCACCTTTAGCCGCATTTCGAAACACTTAAAATGCAGTAAATTGAATTAAATAATAATGCTGTTAAAAGTAATTCCCTCGCACACCAGATATCGTATTAAATTATGACTTTGTAGATCGCCCGTGTGAATTATCTCACCGCAGGCAGCGCAGCGACCTTCAATTGTGGGTGGCAGCATGGGTGGGTGGTGGTGGCACATGTGGCTGGCGAACATTGCCCAAACGCAGCAACAAAATGAACTCTAAACAATAACAAATTACAATTTGAAACGATTGCCACACAAACAGAAATTTAAAATGCAAATGCAATAGCCGAAAAAAAAGGCTGTCGAAAAAACCAACAAAAGAACCAGCGAGTGTTGAAAATTGTGCACTTGCAACAGTTGCAAGTAATTGGGGGCGCAAACAGAGGGGGGCCACCATGTGACAACCGACTGTCAATCTCATGCGTACGAAACCATGAAATGCCGAAAAGAGCAAAATAAAACAATAAAACTCCGGCGGCTCCAACACGGATCACAACACACACCGCGTATCGAAGCTGGAAGAGATGTGGATGTGATTCTTTTGTGTCGATCTCACTGGGGAACCATCCATCTGGGCCAAGCATCCATTGGTTCCAGCCTCATTTGAGCGCCAGTGTGTTGCATCTTCGCTGGCTGTCTATCTTGATCTTGCCTCGATTTCTTATCCCATTGTTGCCGCTGTTACGCTCGAATAAATCTCTCTCCCTTTTCAGGGGGTTAAAGTTGCCGCCGTTGGCGCTTGTCTATTTGGGTTAATGCTGAGTTTATGCTAATTGAATACGTTGGGACAGGGCAAAGTGATTGGCAATGTGCAGCACATTGATGGGGTGGGAAAATGGCCGAGCAGCAGGGGGTTTCTTCATGGGAAAAGATTGGGACTTTATGGCCAATTCGCAAACATCTTAATCAAGGATCTTATGGAGTTTTAAGGCGAAAAAGTTATTGCTTTATGTGCATAGTTTTCAACTTAAAAGTAATTGATTTTATATTTGCAGTAAGCTGCTTACAAAATACCAAATGAAGTCTTTACCATTTTTGCTATCTTCTTTAGAAATTTTTACATCAACACAAACATTATTAAACAAGCAAACACTTATTTTCCAGAGTGCAATTGCAACCAGGATGCACCTTCCACTCCAGTCCCATTTCGATTGCATTGCAAATTCGAGCTGCCTCGTTTTTCCTCTTAACTTTTCTCAATCACTTGCAATTTTCACGCTAATAACTTTCCAGGGGCTTTAAGCATTTCCAGCGGCAACAAAAGACTTAAACAACAAACTATATGGACCGCCCATTGCCTTACTAACCCAAAAAGCGGACAAGATGCCACTCTCGACCAGAGCCCCGCACACCATCAATTATTTCCCTCCACTCTCAACCTTTGGCCAGAGACCAGACCATTTTCCTTTAAATACCAACCCGCTAAGCCAGCCGAGATGGGCCACGGCAGTTACAGCCGGAAAATGGTTAATTTTCCCTGCATTTTCCTTTTATTTCTGCTTGACGAGCGCGCGGCTGAGGGGCCACCAAGGCTAATTGATAATGTAACACAGCGCAGAATGCCTCAAATGGTGGAAAGCGAATGTTGTTTCCCCTTTTTACTCGTATAGCTTCCTAACTATGATGCACTTCAAAATTTGCTATTTCAACTATTTAAAGTAATAAATAAATATAAGTGCTAAAAACTATTTAAATTGCTTAATAGTAGATCTAACAGAAGATAAGCTGCAGGTATTAATTACTTAAGCTTAGTTCCTCAGTTCCTCCTTAGTCTCTTAGTTGGTGTATTTAAATTAGGGAAGCAAAAACTCATGACGACACCTTTTTAGAAAGAGGCGTCCTCTGTTTTCAGGCAGCTTGGGTTCACTTTTCTCTGTGTGTTTCTGGCTAAGACGTGAGAAGTTGTCTAACACTTTGGCAGACAGGTTGTCTGCATCGTGTGTTAGCCACCCTTCCCCCTTGGCCGCCCCGAATCTTCTGCAGCTTCTTCTGGCTCTTTTTGGCCTCTTCTTGCAAAATGGCATGCTGCATGAAAAGAAGATGGCCAGAAGGGTGAAAGGGGGCCGCAAGCGCTTTTTTGGGCTGTTTTAAGAGGCAACAATTGTAATTGTTGCTGGCGTTGCTAGTGTTGCTGTTGTTGCCGTTGTTGCTGCTGTTGCCGTGGCTGCAACTTTGCGTGGGAGTTTGTTGTTGCTGGCGTGGCTTTGTTGTTGCTGGTTAAGATCCCTATCAAACAAGAGACAAATGGTGTGCGCAATCTTTTTACTCGGAATGAATGTAGGAAATTATCTCAGATGACACTTTTTTGTGTGCTGCAGCTGCTCATGTTGATACAGCAACGATGCGGACAAATGGGAACAGACGCGGCCAATGAAGTTGTCAATTCAATGTTGGCCAAATTATTCAATAAGCCATTTCCCAAGCTCATAAAAGGCCCATGGAAAAATAGCTATTTTCCATGATTGCGGACCATAAAAACGATTCAAAAGGGAAAATGGGCTTAGTGGCGTTTCGCTCTTTCGGATTTCGGATTGCGGATTTCAGATTTCGGGATCGGGAAGAAGACGACTCCACTTACCCCATTGACACAGTTCCCGGTCAGCATCGAAAACAGTCCGAACACGACTATCATAATGCAGGCGCTCCACTGAAGATGCTGCTGCCGTCTGTGTTGCTGATGCTGCGGTGATTTGTTCGCTGCTGTTGTTGTGGCTGCCATGATGTCTGTTGCCTTTTGTGTGTTGTTTGTTGTTTTAATGTTTATTTTTGGTTATCCGTAATCCGTAATTTAAATGTGATTTTTTTCCTATCTAAAAGATACAAAACGAAAATCGAAAGAAAACGAGTCGAGTGGGTTGTTGATATTAATTTTCTGCGCGCAGCATAATTTTGAACGGAATTTTAGAAAGGAAACATCTTCTCCTTCTTGGTTTATGCGGCATATTATTAGATTTTATATCTAAATGTTTACTATAGTCAGCCGAGAGGAGGCAACCGCAATGGCTAATGGACAATCGAGTATTGCTGACGGCGATGTTGCAGCTGCTGCCGGTTGCATTCACTTTTTGTGCCCGCGGATTGTGTGCTTCTAATGGATCTTAATTGATAATAACTCGAGTCATTTAAGTCGGGGCTAACGATATTGCGTTAGATTCTTGTTTAACACATTGTTCGTCGTAATTTGGTTATTTCAGTACACGTTTTATATAGATTAACATAGAGTGGCTGTCTTTTCAATCTCTTCACCTTTTGGCATTGTTAAAAATGTAATAAAACTTAAGGTTTTGTATTTTTTTATGTTAAATTATAATTAACAAGTATCTAACATTTACGGAACATTTTAGTCTTCAACATAGATCTTTCGTTAAAAGAGTACTAAGTCCGTAATCCACTAGATGTGATATTTAAAGTGCAATCGTTATATAAACATCCTATGAAGGTTTCTAGATCTATGAACACTTTATTTGAATGCCATTTCTTGAATAGACTTTTTTATGCTTAAGTTTGTTATGTTAAGTAGCACTTCCTTTTCAATTAAAGTTCCTTATCCTTTCAACTACAATAGCTGATAGTGTTTATCCGTTCTTAAGGTATTCTCGTTTGCTTAATGTTCACTGCGCCGTTGGGAACTAATTTGCGTAATTGATTGCTCAACTCTCAGCACCATTTGAATGCCACGCACTTTGCCGCGCTAATAAAACACACGCCGCAATTTATTACAGATCCGATGGAGCCGTATCGTATCGGTATCTTATAGAATCGGGGACTCACTTCGTTTCGAACGGAGGAGCAAGCGCTGGGGCTCTGCACGTGTTGCCGCGTTTGAAGTTGATGCAAAAGTTGTAAAAAATTCGCATCAATTTTAGTTTTATACTCAAGAGCAGAGCGCTGGCTCGTTGGGCTCTCTGCAGATGAGCGAGGCTGCCAGCGGCTAAATCCACCTCGTCATCGGTGGAGTTACCAAAGAGCAACATCATCGTCACAGAGACGAGGCTGGAAAAACTAAATCATCGTGTCTATTGATGCCTCGCTCGGCTGGTCGGCTCTTCAAATCGCAGTTATTCTCTCATTCATGAGTGCGGGGGATTTTTTTATTGGACACCATACACAAAAAAGCGCGGTCGGCTTTTGTTTTGCTTTCGCGGTTTGTTGATGTTTGCTTGGCTCTGTCGCAAAGCTGTGAAAAATTAGTGCAAATTTCGGCTTATTTGTGATGCCACTTGGCCAACTCCACAGCGACTCCATTTAATTGTCGCGCTTAGTGCGAAATGTTCGTTCATTAGCGCCCGATAAACGAAAGACTTAGGCAACGAACTCGATTGGCATTGATGGGAAAAATTAATAACATGCATAATTTTGACCGATGGAAATAGGAAATAAGTGAACAGTTTTTACCGAAATATGCAACAATAAACTGTGTTTATATGGTATTAAAGATCAAAATTTTAATTTTTAATTTTTATATTATATATTGCAACTATATAAAATTCATACGCCTCTTCATTATCCTTTTTTAATTATACAGTTTCAGAAATAAAATTGTATTATTATAACTGATGTTGAGTTCGTTTAAACAGATAAATGATTTATGCAAAAACCTCTCGCTTTTTGTTAATTGACCATTTATAAATTAAACATTGTCTAGAACTTTTAATCTTACGCGGATGTTGCCCAAGAGATTCAGGCCTACTTCGCCGTCAACTCACAGCATTTCATTTCGATTTGCGAAAAATTATCATAAATTAGACTAATTAAAATAAAATGCTGCAATAAATTTCCATCGCTGCCGTTAGCAAGACACATTCATTTGCTCTAGAATTGATGCCGTCCCAGCCGCTGAGCCGAGCCGCTCACTTTCAAAAGATGTGCACGGTGGCAATCCGGTTCATTGAGTGCGCTTCAATTGCTGAGACATCGACGGAGTCTCAAGACCTGGGACCCCGAGATGTGGCTGCTGCATTCTGGTTCACCTTCGAGAAAAGCAAGGCATTTGCAGTCGTCAGGCATTGCCAAACGTCTTTCGTGGCTTAGTTTTTGGTTTTGTGAGCGAGTTTCGGCGCTTGGATTGTGTGAGAAATTCCCTTAATCAGCGCCAGTTGCACTGCACCAGACCACTAAAAATGGGCAAGAGTTGTCCAATGGATTTCTTGAAAATATCTTATTATCATTAGGCGTTGGTAGTCGTATCTCTCCATCTCGTGCTGAAAAGCAGGTTTCGTTTCCCAATTGAATTTCGTGTGATGGGGGTGAGTTGATCGATCGTGGTAGAAGTGTTTTCCTAGCACCCACAATTAATTTCCAATGATTTCACACGCCGCGCTGGCGACCTTGACTTTTACCCATTCGAAGGTCTATTGTAGTCATCATCATCAGCGGCGGCGGTAACGCTTCTTCATCTGAAAATTGTTTAATACATGACGAAAACAATGATCGAGTAATTATGTGCCTTATAAATGTCGGCTTCCCGTCTCCGTTAATGTTGTGATATGACAGTAAACGCATTTTTCTCGTAGCTTTTCCGTTTCCATTCTTTTGTCAGCCTTAATGGGCCTAATGCGGTAATTTATTAAATTAGTTTAGAAATGTTTTTTAATGCGCCTGCGAAGAGTCATCTTTTGTGCGGAGAATTGGATTACCTTTTTGATGGCATTACATCAGGGTCAGCGGGGGCTGACCTCTAACTGATCGGGTTTTAACCACAAGTGGTTTATTGCTTGTGGCTTAAATCAATGGAACATTAAACGTGTACTCTCAATTTTTGAATTTTGGGGGGCAATCATTAATACCTAGTGAACAGTGATTGAAAATTAATATGCCTTCCATTTACTGCTTATTTCTGTGCAGTTTTAAAGTTATTCAAGGGTTTTGACTTATGGGATTACATTCTAAAGGCCCAAAAAGGGTATACACAGCTATTAGGAAATAATTCCCATTTAAAGGGGGCACATCTATCAACCAACTTCATCCGAGTTAGCCAACTAGTTCAAGGCTGTGCAAGACTGCATCCTCCCGGCCAGTTCATTCATCACCTCGTTCCTCCCCAGCATCATTTGTCAATTGCAATTCTCTGCCGGTAACGAAACATCCCCCACCTTCCAACAACCAATGTAAAAATACTGGCAAACAGACCGCAAACATTTGGATAAACGCATTAAGTTCTCATTGTTCTGGTTTGGAGTTCGCTGCTCCCCGCCAAAAAAACAAAAAAAGAATAACTGAATTCTCTGCCATTGCACAAAAACAATACAGTTCGGTTTCGGGTTGTTCTCCTTTTTTATGACTTTGGACCGACTTGATTATTGTGCAAATAAAAATTCTAATGACGATTTCGGCAACAACAATGCAATTATGCAGAGCCAGAAGAGGAAGGTAATTAAAGGCAGAACAGCCGCCGAAGCGGCAGAAGTCGGAGGAATGATAATTATCGCGGCGCTGCAATCAACAATGAATATGCTAAACAGTCCAAGTTTCAAGTCGAACGGAGGAGAACATCCTATGGAGCCATTCCACATCCCACATGGCACATGCCACATCCGCCAGAAGCCGAAATACACAGAAAAATTACAACAAAAAAAAGAGAAAAAATTAAAAGAAGAGCTCCGCCATGATCTATCATCATCACCAGGCCAGTCTTTGTCTCGGATTTGCGCAACTCCACCCCTTCCTTCCTTGGCGGCACTCTCCAAACACCCAAATACCATACATCATCTAAGCCGAAAGCTAAAAGCTAAAAGGTTTCACTCCACCACAAATTGTGGCAAATTGTCGATGGGTTTTGTAATCAAACCATTGAATTGTTTTGCTTAACAGAGTGCAGAATCTGCCGCATATGGGTCAAAAGCGAATTTGACTTTGTTTTGCGAAATTGTTTTGTCACTTTGCGATTGAGTTGGGTGCATTTGGCCGCAGTTAAGTTACCCAATGTTGATTGATATTTTTCCCAGTTATTTGCCAGTCATTCGATCAAGTGACTTGATTTTAATAAATTTGCTTCTCTTTATTTGCAGATATTTGCCCAAGTGACAAATTCGCAAATTGCGATATAGGTAAATTGAAACTAGGTCACAAAGAGGTTCCAATAAAAACTGATGAAAAATAAGTTAGTAATTCATTTATTAATCACTAAGTAGATCTGGTCGTAGTTAAGAAATTGTTAAACAAAAATGAGATTTCCAAAATGAGATATAGCATAACTTAGTCATCGTCGAGAATTACAAAAAAAGGGACAAGAAAATTGAGTTGAATAAACGTTTGATGAGTGACTGCAGTCAAAAATAAAAAAAAACCATTTGCACTTTATGATTTTTAGGAATCCCAGACATTTCTGTCGGTTCCTTCAGTTGGCCCATCAGTTTCAGCGCTTTTCAGTTCTATTATAATTTACAACTACCATTAGTCAATCCAAAAAAAAAATTAGCTAGGAGAATGCCAAGAAATAGTGATTGAATTGCCATTTGATGTTGATCAAAATTATTCACCAGCAAAGTGACAAGAAATACTCAAAATTCAGCTCGCAACGAAGCGAAAAGAAGCTGAAATAGGAAAACCAATTACCACAACGTTGGCAAATGCTGTTGGAGATGATTGAAACCCATGGAAGATCCATTCAAAAACGTAAAAGAAACTGTCTAGAAGGCCAAAAGCATCTGAACCCAGCCTGATCGGATTGCAAAGTTCACAGTGGATGATGATGATGATGCCGATAGACAGCGCTTTGGGGGAAATTTCATGCAGAAAATGGCATGAGTAAAACGAGAGGAGATCACATTGCCCAGATACTAGAGTACTTATGAAGGAGCACGGCCAAATGCCAGTGGATGCATAACGAGGTGCGAACAGGGTCAGCTCTGGTAGCCTTTAGCCATAGCCGTAGTTGAACTCAATCGAACGGTTGGCCGGTTGGCCAACAGAATGTGGCCTAAAGCAGGTACGTAAATTGTCAGCAAAGTGCTTAAAAGTTGGCTGGTGAGCGAGGGGAAATAATGTTTCGATATATGATAGCAATGTAAAGATCTTCTATGCTTTCAACATAAACTGTTGTCGTTGAAGTATTCTCAACATTTTATAATCATAATACAAAGTGCATAAAACTAGCCCATCTCAAGTTATTTTCTTTGGAATGCCAGCAATTGTTTAATATTCAGCATACGTCATGTTGTCCGTTGCATCAGCTGGCCAGTCAAGTTGCTCGATGCTTTTAGTTTTTCCTTTATTTTGTATTATTTCCTATCTCGTCGGTTGCTTTGTGGTATTTGCCTGCTACCATTTCAATTGATTTTCGCTTTTATGCCTCGAAATTGGAGTAAAATTGGAGGCAAGGTCAGCTAGCTGCTCGATGGCATCGCTGGCCATCTGCACAATATGGATGATCATGGAGCGAGGATGATGACGTTGAGGTCTCACTCTCAGAACAAACAAGTTGTAATTGGGTCGACTTTTGTGTACTCGAGTCTCGTTTATGATTATAAACAACATCGGCACGAGAAGCCAAAGGCCTTACAAAATGGCCAAGTCATAAAAAACCTTTATCAAACGCTTCGCTGATCCGACAACTTCAATGATGTTTCTCTGTTTCCAGTTGTCTGTGCCCTGGGTTGTTGTTGGATCCCCCCATTTGTTGGGTTGTTCGCTTCGCGTTCGTGTGAACTGAGGAAGGACGACCTTTGGCTAGACTCCGATTTGAAGATGACACCTTCGACCGGAGTTATCCATTTCGTGATGTTATTGGGAATGACTCAGCCGGATGTTTGCTTCTTTACGGGCCCGATCGAATTGATTTCAGCTGTTTCATTTGAAGCCGTAGCTGCAATTTGCCTCTAAACGAGCTTGGCATTTGTTTACTTTATTTTAGTGCTCTGTTGTTTTCGGCAATGAAATGATCATAAATTGTTATTGTTCCATTGGCGTGGGATTGTATGGTGCAAGTATATTAGCTAATGACACACATAGATTTGGAGAGTTTAAAAACCAAACTAAAAAATTTAAATTGCCCGTTCAAATTCCTCTCTCCAATCATAAGTACAAAAACTGTTTATATAGATATTGTAATTTATGTTTGTATTATCAGACTTATACGAATTATTGAATGGCATCACATATTTTTAAATTCATGGAGCTATTAATTAGTTTACCCTGGCATCGTATAAATAAAAGAATCCTGGTGGCGGTTCATCCGAATATCACGGTCACGTACGCATCTTGATAATAGCCATGTTGGCCAGTTGCAGGATGCGATTGAAATCCACTTTGACGTGGGCACGCCAGAACTTACAGCGTCCCCAGATGACAGCCGGATAGTTCGGGCTCATGATGCCGTGAAAGATGCGCGCAATATTTCGTCCGCTAAATGTATTGTCCGGGTACATGTTTATTAGGGCATGAACGTCGTCTATGATGTTCTCATCCGGCACGTTACTTGGCTAATGGACAAAGAGGAAAGCAATGAAAGTAAGAAATTGAAGTGTGTTGCCAAGCAATTACCTCTATTTCCAGCTCCAGATCCTGTGGGTAGTCATTGGCAAAGTAGTTGCGCACGATAGCCTTTAGCTGCTCGCCCCGATCCTGCGGAAAATCCGCATTGCAGCACTGGCCGCAAGAGCTGTAGGCCACAGCAGCCAATCCATGGGCCACATATTGCAGCTGGATGAGCTGCGTACGCTCCTGTTTCACGGATCGGGTATAGAGAGTGTCCAGAGCGTTGTCGATCTCTGGTTCGGTAAAGTCGCCCGGCACCTTGATGCGGAATCCCAAATCATAGAAGCTCACCGTGATGGGCGATCGCTTGGGATATCCATTTACTATCGAAAGATTAATTTATAATTAAACGGATCCTTTTTTGAACGGATTACCATCTCACCTTTTACCCACTCCAGATCCTTCAGTTGGTACTTGACCACACCACTGTTCCAGCCAATTCCTGCCGCGATATCTGTGACCGAAAATTCTATGATGTTAGAGTCCTCCTTGAAAGTCTTATCCCTAATCTGCAAAGCAATAGCCATGGCCAATGGTGGACATTCCTTTGCAGCATGTCTGTGTAAGGGAAAACCAATAGCATTAAACACATACACAATACACATGTCTACAGGACTTACTTCAAGTACTTGGGCCCACCATACGAGATTACTTTAGCCATCACATATGCTGAGCTGAGCACACTGATGCACCACCGGGGATCAAGCTCCATGTAGCAGAGCAACGTGGATATGTTCTCCGCCGGGATGTCCAGCATCTCAACGGTTTTCTCCACGGAGAAGCCAATCTCGTGACCCGGACACATATGCACTCTGGGACCATCACCTTCAAGGGGAACCGGGAGGGCTGTCCTCTTGGAAGCCTCCTTGTCACAGCTACATGGCACGAAGATCTTTTGCAGCAGCTTACGTATGACATGCCGATCAATTGAGTTAGAATACACATGCCGACGCAGTTCACTCTGGTCGCCACCCTTTGCATCCAAGAAGAGGTGACAGTGGGAAGGCAGCCCGTCGCGTCCTGCTCGACCAATTTCCTGCACATAGCTCTCAAAGTTTCTTGGCATATTATAATGGATTACTGCGCGTATGTCCGGCTTATTGATGCCCATACCAAAGGCGATGGTGGCCACCACAATGCGCAGCTCATTGCTCATGAAGGCTTTCTGAACGGTTCGTCGCCTGGAAGCGGGCATTCCAGCGTGATAGGGCTCCGCCTGCCAATTCACACGTTTGCGTTTCTTTGTCTGATCCTGAGTTGGTTCCCTACGGTCCTGCACGCACGTTCTAATAAACCCAGCGATTCGCTCACACTCATCGCGACGCGTACAATAGATAATGATGGACTGGCAGGGCTCGAAGCTAGAATGATCAAAATGTATTTAAGTCTTCTTCAAGTTTCAAAGTTGGTGGTTCAAGTCTTACCGTTCGCTATTGAGCAGTTGG
Source organism: Drosophila mauritiana (assembly GCF_004382145.1). Taxonomy (NCBI): domain Eukaryota; kingdom Metazoa; phylum Arthropoda; class Insecta; order Diptera; family Drosophilidae; genus Drosophila; species Drosophila mauritiana. Next base: position 7,929,722 of record NC_046669.1, read on the forward strand.
AGCAGCGCTGCATCTCGGTTCTCATCCTTGGAGACGGACAGCACTAGATTGTCAGGCAGTGGGATGTCGCTAATAACACCACGTTCTCCATCCGCTATGCCAAGGTGATTTATGATGCTAACTCGTGTTGGCAAAGTTGCCGTGGCTGTTAGCCCGAGCACTGTGCGCACACCGAGATTCTTTCTCAGCACCTTGCAAATCATTAGGTAGCTTGGTCGAAAGTTGTGACTCCACTGAGACACGCAATGCGCCTCATCAATACAAGCGAATGCAATGGGCGGCAGCTGGCGAAGAATAGCACCAAAGCCTGTGGCTCGTTCCCCGGCGACAACCGCCTCCGGAGAGACAAGAAGAATGTCAATCTCCCCATTGGCAATCATCTGCTGAATTTTCATACGCTGCGGCGCGGTCTGATTGGTGTGCAGGCAGTGAGCTCGCAGAAAGTGCGGCACGCCGGTCACCTGATCCTCCATAAGCGACACCAATGGCGAGATGACTAGCGTTATAGCTCCCACTTTACGGCTATACAAATAGGCGGGCAATTGGTAGCACAAAGACTTGCCGCTGCCCGTGCTAAGTGTAACTAGCGATGATAGTCCGGAGAGAGTGCGCATGATGGCGCGATCCTGACCTTTCCTGAAGTTGGTGTGCCCGAACATATGGAGTGCCTCCAGGACCTCTGGTGTCGTGTCTTGGACACTGCCATCCGGAAGGAGATCGTATAGGGGCTTCACACCACCGTGCTGGCTGCGATTCGAACTAGAGGCGGTGGTGTCCAGTCCTGCCTGCTTGAGGAACTCCTCCGGAATCTTGTGTCCGACGTATGTCTTAATAGGTGAAGGTGCTTTCTCTTGCGAGACCGGCTGGCTTAGAGAAGCTTCGACGGCCGCATCCAGGGCCTCGAAATCGAGGTCCATTTCATCGCTAGACCAATTCGGGTCTGGATGCTGCTGTCCCTCCTCATCTCCGCTGCTTTCTTGGTCATCTTCCTCTGACTCAATCAACTCATCGCCTTGCAGGATGGCTGCATTGGCCGCCTGGGGCAGCCGTGAGATGTTGCGACTGTGTGCCACCACAGCTCCCTGACTGGCCATTTCCTGAGCCTCGGCAAGCGTGGGAAACGGCGAGGGATCCTCTTCCAGCTGTGCCGAAAGTGGCAACAAGTTGTCTCCCTTCACCTTGCACTGCTGAGCGAAATGTCCGACTCCGCCGCACTGGAAGCACGTGAGCACTCCGCCATCACAGCCACCCATATCCATGTCCGGCCCACTCAAGGCTGCCACTCGTTTCTTATGCCGCCACTGTTGCTTCTTGTATTTGCTGAAGTTCACGGACTTTTTGCCCCGCACGAATTTTTTCTTTTGAATGTTTATGGTCACAAAGTTCTCGTTTAATTTACCAGCTGCTATGCGTTCCTCCAGCTTCTTTCGTGCTGCGGCTCTCTTTTCATCCACTCGAATGTTGGATCCTTCCGACGATCCTGGGTTAGGTCCAGTGGCGAAGGTTCTAATATAGCGCTGGGCGGTAGCATCAGCTTCTTCTAGATCCTGGACATTAATGCGGGGAACAGAGGTAATATCTCCCGCCTCCAAGGCCAACACGTATTTCAGATCTTCTGGATTCAATGGCTGGTGCTCATCCTCTTCTGGATCAGGAGCCGGCTCGAGGGCAATGGCTTTTTTAGAGTTCCTGGGCTTTTTCTCCGCCTTGGGTTTCTTTTCGGCCTTGACTCTGACTTTCTTTTCAGCTTTCGGTTTTGGTTCCGCTTTAGGCTTAGCGGTCTTTTGTTTTCCGGCGGCTTGCTTACGCTTTGCCTTATTATTCTTTTTAATTTCTGGTACATATGTAGCGTCCTGGTCTTCATCGGCAGAGAAATCTGGGTTCTCTCGCTCAAATGTTTCTGTCTCTGGTTCGACTTTGTTGGGAATTTCAACTGGGGCGGCTACTTCCACTGCTCCTGATGCTGTTGAAACAATTTTGCGACGTTTTGATAGTTGGCGATACTCCTGTGGTTCCTGCTCTTCTTCACTCTCAGCCACAACAGAGTCGGAATCCGAATCGGTTTCCTGCTCGAAAGGTCGAGGTTTATTTTTAGGAACGGCTGATTTTTGGCTGGTTGCAGGAGGTGTGTGATTAAGATGAGCTGGTTTCTGGTTCATGCTAGAATTCATATCTGTTTGCAGCTCCTGTGTGATTGCCATTTGTTCGGGCTTTGCCTGCAACACTTGTTCCTCCTTAAGAGTGGGTTTTAGTTTACTTAAATCAAGATTGGCCAGGCCAAAGTTTGTTTTCTTGGACGGACCACTGTTATTATTTGCTTCCGCAAAGGGCACATCTTCCTCAAGAGTGTTTTCCTTTGTATTCCGTTGAAGCCAGCCGTCGTCCACCACTGTTTTGATACTTTCCTTGCTGTGCTCATTGGCCAGCATTGGATTGTTAGCTATGGCTTGCTGCTTCTCCTTGTACTCCTTGGCTTTGCGTATGAGTATGGTCTCAAAGTCGACCAGTTCCTCGTGATGATCAGTAGGAACTGAGCTAAGTGATGTGTTGGAACTAGAGGTACTGACAGAACGGGAAAGCGGCTTTCGGGGGTTCCTTTTAGCAAATCCGCGCGAAGATTGGAATAACTTGGCACTCAAGCTGGGCTTAAGACTAGCGCCCGCTTTAGGTTGCTTTCCGAGTACCGGAGTGGATTTGGAGGCCTCTACGGCCTGTGGTGGAGCTGGTGGCTTCTTACTCACATTCATGCCCCAGGCATTTTGGTTGATTGGGAGCTCCTCCACCGCCTCGAACTTGCGAATGACATGGTTTTCATCGCGATTGACCAGATTGGTGAGTACTTGACGATTGGGCAGGTCGTTGAGATTTGAGAACGAGCCCTCCGCCGATTTTGGAATTTCCTCCAGGTTACCAGAGCTCTGTGGCCCTACCAGCGCAGATATATCCAGCGGTAGCTGGGGACCTTCATTAAGGCTGACGTCCTGGTCCAGCATGCTGACACCCAAATCACTGGCTTGTGACATCTCCAGAATATCGTATCCATCTTCGCTGAGAACATCGTTCAGCGTCTCTTCCAGAAAGGATGTCTTCAGCTTGTAGTACATTTTGTATGAGTCGCGAATCTCCTGACTGGCGTCCCTTATATCATACTGCAACAGTTCAACCAGTTAGCATACTTGTCATATCCGCATCCCAATCTCACCTTCGATGGAACACGGCCATTCTTCTTCTTGAAGTCCCTCTCCCACACCTTGACGCGCCACTTGTACTTTTGGTATTTCAGCTTGAACACCGAATCGTCCATGTCGGCGGCTATCTTTAATTGTTAATATTATGAGGAAACAAACATTGGAACCAGATTTCGCCAACCAATAAACCAACACAAGTGCAGCTGTTTTCGCTTAGCGCGCGCTTTTTCACCGTCCTTGCCAGACCAATGGCCATGTGGCAGAGTGGCCAGACTATCACACGCTGGGACAGTGGGCAAAAATACGATAATCTTCTTAGAAAAAATTAAGAATATTGGGGAAAAAAAAAAATCTTCCCATCTTCATAAAAGCAGCAAACTAACTTATTGTCAATTATAGGCAATAAAGGTCCAAGTAAACGTTACATTTTTATTGATATTGCTGCGCATTTTATACAATTTGTGTTCGTTCTTGTAGTAAAAAATATCGAAGCTTGGCCGTTGCAAAATGCAATTTTCACAATGATGCTATTTAGGTGTATGCTCGCAAAGTGCTTTCCTCGCTGGAATAACTGAAGATTACAGGTAATAGCTACGTAAATAGGAGCCAAGCAAAGCAGCCGCACGGCACTTCCAGCAGGGTGAAGAAAGCGGAGGAGGGGAACTGTGAAAGGCAGGGCGAGAATGTGAGCTTAGGTGACGAGGTGACTACATGAGTATCAGGGCAATCTCCTCCGGCTGCATCGATGGACAGCGCCAATTGTAGAGGTAGTACTGCAGGTTTCCATCCCCGGCGCCGAACTTTAGCGGCGCAAAGTACTTCTTGTTCTCCATGAGGTCGAGGGCATTGTACACGTCCATCTGGACATTCCGGGCCGAGATCAGTGCATCGTTCATCAGGTCCAGCCACGGGGTCTTTGTAGACACATTATAGAACGAATATGCGGCACGAACGGTCTTATGCACCGGATGGTGCATCACGGACGATGGCAGGCAGTAGTAGCTAGTCAGATCAGTGATGTTGCCCTTTTCGTCGGCAACCACGAAGCAATCGATAATACCTTCTTTGGGCGTAAACCAATGACGAAACTCTTCCTTGCTGAACACCGGGCTCAGCTGAAAGCGCTTTAGGTAGTCCTCCAAAAGCTTGTGGGCCTTGTCCATGTCCTTCGCCGTGATCCGGCGGTAGCCCTTTGTCTTGGGCTGATCGGGCAGCTTGTACAGCTTCATTGTCCGCTGCATGGTCATGTTGCGTGCGAGATGCGAGAAACGCACGTCTACCAGCTTCTTGGGATTGAGCGATCGATGCCAATAGCGACAGGTGGCCACCGGCGTGGGCAACACAACTCCAGCTGTATAGGCCGCCTGGAATATCCCCGTCAGATTGACGCGACGCGTTATCTCCCGAATCAGGACTGGAGCCACTCGTTTGCTGCGCAACTTCTTGTGGACGCATAGGAAGTTGATGTCCACAACCTTTAGCACCTTGTCGTACGACTTCAGCTTGCTGGGAATGGCTGAGATGAAGCCAACCAGTTTGCCGGACTTCTCCACACGAACGCCAACATGCCAATCGCGCTTCCAGCCAGGTGGCTGCAGCGACCACTTGAGAAACTCGGGCTGGTAATCGAAACGGAACATGGCATCATCGTCCTCCACATAGTTCTCGTTGAGCAGCGTGTACAGCTCCTTGAGATCATTGGCGTCGTTCAGGTCTAGTGTTACCCATTTGAAGCCGCCTGGCAGAGTGTATGGCAATGCTCTAATCTCACTAATTTCCTTGTTCGGTTCAATGCATTCGTTGGTGGTCACCTGCTCGTCCAGCTTGGTGACTGGTTGTGTGGACCAAAATGCAAACTTCTTGGCCATCTGACGGGTGCTGGCCATAGCATCGGAAACGGCTTGTAGCAAGGCTTGTTTGCCTGAAAGAAACGACGATGCATTGGATAGTAGTATAATATTTTTCGATTAGTTTAAACTGGAATGACTAATCTGCCCCAAAAAAGGCTTAAGGCAACACGACAGTAGGCTAGTTTCCCATGACAACAAATTTTCTCAATTTTGGGTTTTCAATCAAGCATCGATCAATGGAATCAACAAGGTTGATATCTTACGTTACATATATTTTATTCAGAATAAAAAACTACTATTATCTATGTATTTTATCAAAATCAAATATGAATTTATGATTCATGAGTTGTTTATTTTTCCGTTAGGACTAATCCTTGGAGTCATTGCACAGAAAATGAAAATTGAAAGAAGGCAATTTAGGTACATTAGTACAACATCACAGCAAGTTTAAGTTAGAGAGGTTGGACTGTAGTTCCCGACAAAACCTAACCTCATTTTTTCAGCCAAAGGAGGAGCCTCTAAATGACTTCACTGGCGTATCGAAAACTTACTTGCATTCGCAGACACTGAAGCCTCATTCTTGGCACCATCAGGCTGCTCCGCATCCTCGTTTCCTGCTGAACTCGTCGATGCCGTGTCCTGGATATTTAAGCCGGCAACAACCTTCTCGAGCATTGCCTCCGATGCGTCGGCCACCTCCTTGGCCTTCTGCTTTAGCTCTTGACCCGAAAGGTCCTCTGCGTTCTCGTTCGGCATGTTTTGCACTCTTTTTCTTTTTTGAACAGTAAAGCAAATTAAAATTGCAATGAAATCGCAAAACTACAAGCAGAGCAGCTGATTTTTTTTTTTCCCGATACCTATCGATGTTTTTCAACAAATCGAAAGTGGCTGGAGAATTTGTGTTACCAGAGGCTGGCGAGTTGAAAAGCTTGCGGCGCGGACCGCTTGGCAGTTTAAAGTATGTTGTTTTCTAAAACTATATTTAAAGTTCAATAAAACAAGGATATTAATAAAATGAGGGGATTTTATTGTTTAAAACTTTTTAGTCCAAAAGAACCTGTATATATTCTGTTAATGAGAAGCATTCCATTTTATTTGGACAACTTTTACTTGTTCTGCAAGATGTTCTATCCAATTTACAAGCACTAATTTATTCTTCTTCCTATGAAAAAAAGCAAATCAATTATTAGATTTATATAAAATACGGTCCAGTAGAAACAAGCCTAAGACTCCATCAGTAGAGTCCATGTGCTTCGCTTCAGGACGAGCAGAACGAAAATGACAATTCCAAACGCGCTGTGAAAATAATCGGATATTATCCCGACCCATTTCCAGAAGATGTAGAATCGTGCAGAAAACGGAATGACATTAAATATCCAAGTAAGGCCCATCACGATGGAGAGCCGCAGGAACTGTAGGTAACTGTGTGGATAAGGTGGCAAGGATAACTAGTTTACCAAGGTCCAAGGTCTTATCATGACTCACGTCTGGCTGTCGAAGTTGATGCAGCCAATCCTTTCCTCCTCCTCATTTGTGAACTTCTTTATATTCCCCTTCACTTTCCAAATGTAAATGGCTGTCAGGGTGAACATGGTGACATTAAAAGTACTCAGGACCAGCGACGGTCCACTTATATAGATCCAGACGGATGAGTGCCAATCTGATATTGAAAAGCAGTACGTTACCTTGGTAACGATTTGAAAGCGGTCGCTTTGAAAGTTTACCTTTGACCGAGCACCGAATAAAACCGACCAGGGGCAACCAGTTCCATTGACTGGGATCGTTTTCCCAAATATGATTAACCAGATAAATACTTCCCGTCATGATAGAGGCTGTGCTCCAGACGAAGACGTTGTACCGCAGGAACCGATAGGTAATTTCAACTCTATTGAGGGACGTCAAGACTTTCCACGTATGGTAGCTGATGACAGAGAGCCAGAGATTGGCAGCCATCAGTAAAAAGTACAAGCTGTAACCTGCAAGAAGTCACCGATAGAACATTTAAAACTTCCAGATATATCTCCAATTCGAACTAACCAGCTGGAGAGCAGATGGCATTTATTAGTTTTAAACGATCTAGTACTGTGATCAAGTCCTGGATAAACCTCGAAAATAGACAGCATATAATGCACTTGCCAGTCACATTTCGCAGCTTCTTAATGTACAGATATACGGCGATTGTCAGAACATTGCATATTGATGAAACAATTAGAACTGCAACAGAAAATATAAGAAATATAAAACCTGTTTATTATATTTAAAAACTTGCAAAGGGCACACAGAATGCAGTTAGCAGTTTGCAAACCAATAAAGATGTTATTTCCGTCTCCATACGACTGTCTATAGCTATGTGACCGATATTGATGCCTATTGTTATGAATAATAATTTCATTACTCTCCAAGTATCCAGGTAATAAGTCGGTCCTGCAGCGGTGTACTATTAGCCACATGGACTTTGGAAAATCCGAATTAAAGTTGTGCCGGTATAAGCAGTACTCATGTTTTTTCAAGACTAGATCTACGGTAACCCAAAATGTACCATCCTGAAACCAAACTATAAGTCCAAATTTATTGAAATTTTGAATTCTAACCTGTTCTAAGAAATAGTAGAAGTCGCTGATGAAAATCATTTCATCACAATCCCAGAACTCATCTCTGATAATAGCCATATCGGTGAGTGGTACTCGTTCCTCTCCGTCCATGGATGTGAGGTATATATAGGGTTCGAACCGGGCGAGCTCCTCTTTGAGACCATCCTCGCATTTTCCGTTGGGCAAAAAATTCTTGGCTGGGCAGCAGATTGGAATACAGGGCCGCACGCTGCAAACACAGGCCCTTAAATGCTTTTTAACCGGCCTAATGAATCCGTCCCCAAAATCCATGAATTCGTAGTATCCAGTTAAGCTGGCAGGAATTAGGATATCATCATATAAATACGAATCGTTTTGTCTTTCAATGTATGAGATATCGACCGTGTCGAAGTAGTTGCAGCCGGGAATATCTGCCTTTGAATTGTCCGCAAAAATTAAAAGCAGAATTGTACAGAAAACCTCCGAAGGAAGCTTCATGCTGAGCACTACAACACTTGGAACTAAGAACTTTGCTCGACTGGCGATCGATGCTCATCGTTGGCAGTTTAAATAGCCTTAAATAGCCGGTTGGCAAACACTTTCTTAGGGAAGTAGTCCCTGATGACCAACTTAAAAAAGCCCTTAAACACATTTTGCTAATTTTTCTAAACTAATTTTTCGGCAATTATCGACCCTTTATCGTTAAAAAGAAAAATATATTCGTCTCTGGGGAAAATCGCCAACAAAAGTTTGTAATGCATTATTACAATAGGATAGAAAGAAATTCAATTATTTTGTAATCCAAAATCAAAATGTTCGCCTGTTAATGCCATTAATGTAGATTTTAAAATTAGGCGGCAGCTTTTCCCTTGCGTTAGACTATTATTCCATTTAGAGATTCCGTTTGAGCCACCTGGCCACTCTGACACCTCCTGATAACGCAATTGTATTGTTTATATAGTTTCCAAAGCCGAACGAGAATGCAATGTGGCGATATCAGTTGCTGATAAGCACTGGAACCCCGCAGCACACAACCCACAAACGACGATGACTGCCACAAAGAAGCGCCTGAAGATCGTAGCAGCCATCTCGCTGCTCCTCCTGCTCCTGGTCTACGTTTACCGAATGGCCAGCTTCTGCCCAAGCGGAAAGGCCGCCCTTTCCGTTCCCGGCGGCGAGGAGGTTCAGGCCAAATGGCCGCCCACGGAGAGTCCGCTACAAAGGAGCCTTCAGATGGCGTACGAGGAGCAGAGCTCTCTTATTCGAGAACAAAAGGCCGAACTCCAGCGCACAAGAGAGCATTTGGCCAGATTGGAGGAACAAGTTCGTAGCCTCCAGACCAGCACACCGCGCAAGTATCCGAAGGTTAAATACCTGAACTATAAGAATCGCAAACGCATACTAATTACCGGAGGAGCTGGCTTCGTGGGCTCCCACTTGGTCGACGATCTGATGGTCCAGGGGCACGAGGTCATCGTGGTGGACAATTTCTTTACGGGACGCAAGCGAAATGTCGAGCACTGGCTGGGGCACGAGAACTTCGAGCTCATCCACCACGACATAGTGAATCCGCTTTTCATCGAGATCGATGAGATCTACCACTTGGCATCGCCAGCCTCGCCACCGCACTACATGTACAATCCGGTGAAGACCATCAAGACCAACACCATGGGCACCATCAATGTACTGGGTAAGTATTTATAATCTCAATCAAAGAATATAAGGAACGAATAACGAATATATCTTTTTTGAAAGGTCTGGCCAAGCGCGTTATGGCCAAGGTTTTGATAGCCAGCACTTCCGAAGTGTACGGCGATCCCACGGTGCATCCTCAGCCGGAAACCTACTGGGGCCATGTAAACCCTATTGGACCGAGGGCCTGTTATGACGAGGGAAAGCGTGTCTCCGAGACGCTGAGCTATGCGTATGCCAAGCAGGTAATACCTATTGTATATTTATACAATATATAAACATTTTTTGAGAGCCACATTCCTAAGCCAGATCGAAAAAAACATTAAACTAGCTGAGATCCAGAAATGTGGCAGATTTTTCCTGTTTCGATAGCTAGTTGAGCATTAAATGATCTCAATTGGAATGCCATTAATTGACGTTCCGCTCGGTTGGCTGACGCGAGATAAGATTTCCAAGCACAAGCACTGACCACCACATTTTTTGATCTTGGCCAGCGATTAGGCAGTCAAATTAATTGCTCTCTAAATGTATCTGTATCGACAGGAGAAGGTGCAAGTGCGAGTGGCGCGCATCTTTAACACTTATGGACCCAGGATGCATATGAACGATGGACGAGTAGTGTCGAACTTTATACTTCAGGCGCTGAGGAATGAAACCATTACGGTGTATGGGAATGGCAAACAAACTCGCTCCTTTCAGTATGTTTCGGATCTGGTGGACGGAATGATAGCCCTAATGGCATCAAACTACACACAACCGGTGAATTTAGGCAATCCCGTGGAGCAGACAATCGGCGAATTTGCGGAGATCATCAAGCAACTGGTCGGCGGGCCCAGTGTGATAAAGCAATCGAAGGCCATGGAAGATGATCCGCAGCGCAGAAAACCGGACATAACTCGAGCCCGCCAGTTGCTCCACTGGGAGCCAAAGGTTCCCTTAGAGACTGGACTCCAGCGGACCATCTCCTACTTCCGCAACGAATTGGCGCGTAGCGACCGCTTTCAGGAAAGCTCCAACAAGTACTTTGATACACATACACCGTAGCATTAATTGGGTCTAGCTCTAATTGGTGATGATGGAACGTCTCTAGTCTGCAAATGTAAATATGACCATCGTTAGCACTAATTGTAAGCCCTTAGGACCGCAGAATACCTTTGTCATGGTTCATTTTTTGAAGTTTTGCGATATATCAGCCTATGTACGGATTAGGGAATAGTGATGTATAAATGCGATCAAATGCACTGAATTCTAGAAAACTAATTTGAATTTGAAAGAATACAGAAGTTAAGGAGTATGGAAACATCAGATACAAAATGTTTATTATTCACGCACGCACAGTGCTATCCTTTTGACCGCATGTGTACCACATAGACACAGAATCACTGGATTACATGACATTTAGAAACAGTATAATCCATTGTATTATAACTTCAATCGTATTTCAAAAGAACCCACAAATTCCCATTAGAATCATTAGAAGTTTGGGGCATATACATATATCAGAACCAGTGAGAATTGAACAAATTAATGAAGATCTGTGACTCACAAATTTAGACACATAACACCTATCTGCGCCTTTAACCAGTGTAAGCACACGCCGATTCTAGAAGATAAGTAGGATTTCCCAGTTGCTGTAGTTGGTAGACCATTAAAAAAGAGATTTTTTTCTGCGAACTAATCTTACCCGACAAGTATTTTACTATTTATATACATGGCTTATCCTACGCTTAATCTACTCTAGTATACATCCATATATACCTAAGACTATATTTGCACCTTTGCTTATCAGCTAGATCAACTAGATTGGGCGCCCGAATAATCCTTTTCACCTGGCCAGCGGCTCGAGCATCTCGAGGAACAGTTTCTTCATGGTAATGACTTCATCGCGTGCGATTCCACGCCAAAATCTTCGCAGGATATCATCCGCCTGCCGCAGCGAAGGCAGCAGGAGCAGTAATTGTTGCTGATGCGACACGGCCGACGAATGACGGAGCAAGTAGACCACATCGTTTAGAGAATTGAGAATCGTATCACGAAATGCGCGCAGGGAACTCTGATCATCCAGCAGAATGTCGCAGTTGGCCAGCAGGAGCGCCTTTAGCAAGTAGTACTCCTCCCTCCGGGGCGATATTCTTTCCATGCGCTGTGCAATCTGGACGCAGTGGTAGTAGAACTCCGTATAACCGCACTCCTTGGCCAAATGCTCATCCATCCAGACATCCGTGGCGAAGCAGAGCTTGCCATTGAACGGAAGTGAGCGGAAGGTCAGCTGGAGCGTCAGGATCTCTGCCCACGACACCTGGAGCAGCTTCATCTGGTCGTTAAGTGGCAGATCTATAAAGCCAGGTATCTGCTTGGCCCAGCCTATGACGCTGACCAGTTCCTTGTCGTAAATATCACTAAGGACGCTTAGTATCTCATTGGGATCATTGTTATTGTTGTTTTGGAAAATGCAAGTCCCATTGGGCGTAACTCCAACGCTGGACTCCAGTTTTATGCTGCCCGAGGAGGATGAGGCCTCATCATTAGTTATGCTAGTCGTGTGCACTTGCGGTGGCGGCGTTTGGACGCTCAAGGCATCCGGCTCATAGGAATTAAGCACCTCAAGGATCTTGACATCGCACAGCGAGGTGGTGTTGGATTGGTAGAGCAGCTGCATAGTCTGGTAAGAGTTTGATACAGGATTCCTTCGGTACTTCTGCCGTCCTCCACGAACTCGATCCAAACGCACACCCTCCTGAAAAGTCAAAGCAATTAGAGTTTAGGAACTTCAACTCGAGACTATGAAATTACCTTGAGCATGCCCATTAGTAGACATTTCTGGAAGCGACACGCTTGGCAGGCCTTGCGTCTCCGCTTGTTAATCTCACACTCGTTGTTCGCCGGACACGTGTACTCTATGTTGCCTTGGATGGTGCGTTTAAAGAACGCTTTGCAAGCCTCACAGCTCGCCACACCATAGTGGAATCCACTGGCCACATCGCCACAAACCAAACACAATCGACGAAGCTCGTCCCTGACGGATCCCGATCCAGTTCCGGCACTCGCATTGTTCGCATTTCCACCACTCGTACCACCACCTCCGCCATTGCCGCCACTTGTACCACTTCCCTTCAAACTATCGCCATCATTGCTTAAGGATACATTGTGCAAATCGCAGGATAGTGAGGTCGTCGAGCTGCAGAGCTGCCTTTCCGGCGAAACCGAGGGCGAGGATTTCAGGCCGTTTGTGCCACTCTGCGTGGCCGTTGACTTGGAGCTGGGACTGAAGCAGGAGGCCGATGGAGTGTCCACCTCCTGTTTGATGTGCAAGATGCTGACGCCGTCGGACATGTTCGTGCCTTGGCTGGGCGAGAAAAAAAAGAGTTGCGGATAAGATAAGCAATATGTTTGAACAAGTTAAATCCTTTGATTTGAACTTCAAGAAGGTGATTGATTAGAAAGAGGATTCGAGATACAAGGCTAAGGATAAATGATATTATACCATATGAGGATAAACCTAAAATGCGGCGAGGAATGAACAAGTAAAGAGTTGAAATGTGGGAAAAACGTTTAATTTCGCCAAATCACCGCGATAAAGATCGCTTTACTTTAATGTCAAATAGAACGCGATGCACAGTGGTAAACATTGAACCTAAAATCGGGTACTTCACAATGCCAACGCTGTTATCTGTACTTATGAATGAGTAGTCCCAGTGAAGCCCACAGTGCTGGGCCAGTCGCACGAAACCTGGTCACGGAATTCTTAATGAATGCAAAATGTAATTGTAATTAAGCCGCGCAAAAACCAAAACAAACGGCGGTCCGCCCAGTGCAATTCGAATGCGATCCCCGATCCACAAGTGAACGTATGCAAGCTCGATAGCTTACCCTTCTCCCGCATAGAACTTCATCGGTGGTCGTGGAAAAGTACGGGACAGAAATGAACTAAAAACCGAACCGCGCGCCGTGAGTGCGATAACAGCACTGTGCGTGGAGTACCTTCCAGCTGAAGGTACTACAAATCACGACGCACAGTGCTGACATTGATTAGGCAAAAGCGAAGTAAATTAAAATCGGAAAGGGACAGTGGTGGAAGCGAAGCTTAAATACCCTACCAATAGGCAACCAATTGGAATGGCAGCACTCTGACCTCATTATCAGCTAGGCACTGAACACGAGTCTATATTTAGACTAGTCATATACAATATACATAATCTGTCTGTCTGGAAATGGTCAAATATCCTTACTACCGTATAGTTCCTACAACTCGTGGGTTGCTGCACCCAGACAACTCTGTGGCAGGGTATAAAACGCTGGCAAAGACAATGGGGGGCAGTAGTGGTGTAGTAAGTAGACGGCGGACGACATCGGCCAGGTTGCAGATGAAAGATAAGCAGCACTAAGCACTCTGCTCTTATCAGCCCGAGGGAAGCCAAAGCCAGGAGATTGTGATTGCGGCCCAAGGTGGGCCTGTCCGCCTCTGTTTACATACTTACATAAAATCGTTCTGAGGATCTTTTGTGTAATCAGCTCCACTGTAACAACGTCAATACATATCGGCCTCCTCGACCGTTTGCATGTAGTACTTGTTTTGGTCCGAGTTGAGCACCTTCTTGTTATTGCTTCTGTATTCGTTTCTCTGCATTTTTCGATGCTCGAGTCTTTATTGTTTATTCACTGGTCATTATTGCTGGGCATCGTGGCTTTTGGCGACCATCGGGGATTCAGTTGCACTTTCTATGAGAATGCAGACAGCATCTGCATCGATTTTGTGCGTCTGGATTGGGATTTGGATTTGGCACTCGGGCAAGGCACGAAACGTCACTCTGCGCGGATACGAGTCACATTGTTTGGGGGCTCTTTAGTGTGAGCATGCTGTTCTCGCTGGTTTTCGCGCAGATATTTGCATATTGGAAAGATTGAAATGTAATTTTTATTTTCTTTTTTGGTGAACCAGACCTGACCAGGGCTGGCAAACACTGAACACCTTCGGGGAGCCAGGGATGGTGCTGGCTCGTGCTCACGACTCGGTGGTTCGCTTTTCGGAACTATAACACTGCCAAAATTAATTTACAGACTTATTTATTTTTACAAATAAAAATTACAATAATTTATATACTCATTTACATAATGTTGTACTCTAAAATAACTAACAATGTCATATAGTTTTATTAGTTTCATGGTAGCTGCTTATCCTTAATGCAAGTGAATGATTTCTAAAGTTAGTCAAATTCGGAGTAGTCGCTGCGTTTTCCAGCACTGGCGCATGCAACTCTGCCCTCGATTCGCACTCCCTGGTTCGCTCTGCTCTGTTGCTGTTCCACTTGCCTTTGTGTGGGTGCTGGTGTGTGTGCAAAACAGAGCAAAAACAATTGCGCGACAGGAAATCCAAATATCATTAAACATTACGTGGATCAGTTAAATAAACGCCTTGCAGCCAACCACTAGTCAACAGCGGTGTCCTGCGTATATTGATAGGGCCGAGGCAGAGGTGTTAGCGCTACAAATAGGTACAAATAAACGATTCCCAGTCACGTATGTACATTTCGCAAGCGTCTGGGTGTGTGTTTTGTTTGTTGTTGTTGCTTTTATCAGCAGCCCCAAAAAGTGTACACACACTAGTGCAAAGTTTGTTATTGTATTTATTAACATATATTTACTGCTTTGGCCCACGCTTTGTTTGCGCCATTCGCCATTCCGTAATGCGCCATCGGTAAATCGCGAGATCAACACATTTCCCTGGCCGATCAGTCCGATATAGCTAACGATTTACGTCCAATCTGTTGCAGGACCCCAGCCCCTCCCACAAAGAAACCATGATGAGCCTGCTCGGGCGCACCGATGTGGATGCGGGCGAAGTGTTCGTCAACTTCAACCAGAATATAACGTAAGTTACAGTGCACACTGGCTAAAGGGAACGATGATAAAGTTGTGCCAGTAATATTTGTTCTACTTATGTTTGTATATAATTGCTATTAATTTAGTTTACAAACTATATGAGTCATAGTTTTTGCGAAGCGAATTAAAATTCTTAACACCACCTACTACTTGCTAACCCACTCACACTTTCCACCCTTTCAGTTCCCTGGCCGTGGCCACCAGTGGAGGCTACAGCCTGTACAGCCTGGGCTCCGTGGACTCGACCCTGGACAAGATCTACCACACGAAAAGCGATGAACTGTTCCTCATCGAGCGTCTGTTCGAGAGCTCCCTGGTGGCCATAGTTTCCCAGCGAGCACCACGCAAGCTCAAGGTGTGCCACTTTAAGAAGCAGAGCGAGATCTGCAACTACTCGTATGCAAACACAATACTGGCCGTAAAGCTCAATCGCGAGCGATTGATTGTGTGCCTGGAGGAGTCATTGTATATCCACAATATCCAGGACATGAAGGTGGTGCACACCATACGCGACACACCGTGCAATCCGCAGGGTCTTTGCGCCCTCTCCTCGTCCTCGGAGCACTGCTATTTGGCCTATCCGGGCAGCGTGACTGCTGGCGAGGTACAGATCTTTGATGCCATCAACTTGCACGCCAAGACCATGATTCCCGCCCACGACACACCCCTGGCGGCATTGGCCTTTAGTCCCTCGGGCACGGAGATAGCTACGGCCAGTGAGCGTGGCACGGTGATCCGAGTCTTCAGCTCCCAGGATGGCAGTCGACTCTTTGAACTGCGACGGGGACTAAAGCGCTGTGTGTCCATCGTTTCGCTGTCGTTTAGCACGTGCGCCGAGTATCTGGTGTCCAGCTCCAACACCGAGACGGTTCACATCTTCCGGCTGGATCGCAGTGCCACGGAAACGGCCGAAGGCCATGGCAGCAAGCAGTCGAGCGACGACTGGATGGGGTAAGCGGTGTTGGATTCGGATAAATCAACTTATCGTTGTAGCTTTTGTAGATTGTTGTACTTTCTGCTCGATGCAGTTATGGCTTATAGTCAACTATTAAGGTGTGGGTGTTCTGTACATAATCGCTATTACCTCCCGACTCCTATGTTTGAAACCAAACCCATCTGCTATCATCCACGGCTTTCGTCGAATTATTAATATTAAATGTCACATCTGTTCAGTTCCAAGAACCTTTTCCCATCTGGTTTAGTAATATATAAATCCATTTCAACTATTATTTTCATTGACCACACTGATCCATTTATATGTACAAATGTAGTCCTCTCATTTTTAACATATTTAAAAGAATTGGTTTTAATACTAAAGCTTTGTGTCTAAAAGGAAATCATTCAAGGGTTTCTCAACTAAATATTATTTGTAAATTAAAGTCAAGCAAGAGAGAACCAAAATGCCAATACAGAACTGCCGACATCATTTTGAACAGCGATTTTGATGAAAACAAGCCCAGATCAAAGTATCTTTTTTTGTACAGGACTTAGGAATTTTTGATTTTTTTTATATTTCTCGTGTGGCACTTGACATTTATCTATTTTTCTTTTCTTTCATTTTGCGAATCCACCAAACACGTACCAACCAACCACCTCAACAACAACAACCACAACTACTCAACCACTCACCATATCTACTCTCTCATGCAAGTTACTCGTTTTTTAGATTCTTGAGCAAAACGGTCACCAGCTACCTGCCCACGCAGGTGACCGACGTGTTTAGCCAAGGCCGTGCCTTCGCCTCGGTCACTCTGCCGGAGGCGGGAGTGCGCAGGATGTGCGCCATTACCACGATACAAAAGCAGCTAAGGTGAGTCTAGCTCGGATCGCAGTTTTGTTTTCAGTTCAATTTGCAACGAAGAACGCACGGGGCGAAAAAAAAGGCATAAAATTCTACCTAGTTATAAAGGATTTCGAAAAACTACAATTCAATGCGAGCTTAATACCTTAGGTAGGGATTTTGGGTTCTAGAAACCAATGCCCTTGTTCCGCGTAAATCATTTACACTACCTACTTTATCTGGCTTTATATGGGTTACATATGTTTGAATTTCCCTGTACTCTGTTGAAATGTACTTAATATGCTCTTTGCAAGAGCAACCTATTTTTGATATGGGTTTATAAAACAAAAATTGAGTCACGTGCAAATTGAACTATAAACTAATTATCCTCGCCTCTATTTCAGTTCTAATTAACGGTCCATTCTGTTGCATTTGCAGACTGCTGATTGCCTCACAGGATGGGTACTTGTACGTGTATTCCATTCCCACCGTCGAGGGTGCAGAGTGTCAGCTAATAAAGAGGCACGACCTGCGGCTGGAGGACCACTATGCCATGGATATCAAAGGTGCTTAACTGTTCGCTTCTCGCACACACTTCACACTTACACACATCCCAACCAAACCCACAATCGAAACAAATTCTCTAGTTGATTCACCTCAAACTCTAGGCCTGAACAGTGGCGTGAGCATTGGCGGAGCAGCTGGAGTTCCGCCGAGCAGTGCAGGTGCGGCCGGAGCAGGCACTGGTGGAAGTGGCGGTGATGGCAAGTCGGCTGTTTCTGTTACCGGTGGTGTCGACAAACCAAGTAGCTCCTATGCGTCGGCCGTGAAGGGTGACGATCCCGTGGGACCCTCATCCGCTTAGACAAGGGCAATGATCAAAAATGAGAGATGCAGCGATGGTAAACGAAACTCACTCCTCAAAGTAATAAGGACGATGATGCTAAAGTGATTGCAATGATGCTTGGCGACTGGCGGCTGGCGACGGCGGCGGCGATAATGATGATGATTTAACGACGGTGGCTCTGTGGCGTCAAGCGTATTTAAGTAAATAAATAGGTCATAGACTTAATTTAGCTCTTAACGTTGTCAGCGATGATTCTTCCTCGTTTTGTACCAGCCAATATTCCTTTGTGCGGCCTCTCCCTACCCAAAACATTTTTTTAGTTCTAAGCCCCCGTTCCTGGCGCTGCCATTGGAATGTGAAATGCTTTTGTCATACACTCCTAAGTTAGTTGTTAATTAATAATTTAGACGGATTTACAGATTCGCTTTGATATTTGAGTTGCCAGCTTTTTATACAAAATAAACGGCCTTTGCAAATTAGTTCTTAATTTTTTATTTTACCAGTCCTCGCGCCCTCATCCCTTGACAATCCACCGAACTCGATTTGTATGTAAAGTTCTCGCCTAGCTATGGTTTAATCATATCGAAATATCTTGGATTAAGCACGTACACCACACCTATATATATATATTAAATCTTCAATTTAAAATTAAACATTCAGCTAGCGACACGATGAGTGAAATGAAATTCGAAAAATCGGAGAGTGCAATGGAGGAACAATTTTCGGCATATATAAATAGAATATATTTTGTACAAAGTCAAATATTTTAGAACATAATGTTTAAAATGGAAAAAACAGTTTACAAACGAAACTCATACGCTACTTTATTGTATTCAATAAATTATTTGAATTAAACATTTTTTTGCCTTTTCGATGTCTAAAAATATATTATAATATTTTTTTCTTTATTTGGCTAAATTCCTCGTGGCAAAAACAAAATTTTCGAAATATTTAAAATTGGCGAACAATTTTTAAATTGTGTGTTTTTCAACACTGTAGGATGGGAAAATTGTGGTACACTTTTGGTATAATTTATAAAAGTTTCCGCGGTCACACTGAGCGGTGCTAAAAAATATATTAGGATTAAATTAAATAAATTGCGTGAAATACGAGAAAATTAAAAGTTATATTACTTCCACGGACGCGCGAGATGAAGGAGAACAACAAGATCCTCCAGCTCATCTATGTGGCGTGGCGCGAGCGCTGGACGGACTCCCAGTGGGGCATCAACATAAAAAAGGCAAGGCAACCCAAGCAAATCAACACACCGAACTATCAATATTCGTGTTTACCAATATATTGTAAATGCAATGAGGCCTGTACATTGAGAATTTTAGGGGTTCAAGTTGCCCGTCTCCGTGCTTTTGGTCTTGGGCTCGAAAACCGGATCCTCTGCCTGGGACAGGGCCAAAACCAGTTGGCGCTGCTTTACGGAGAGATTCCGGGGTATACGCACCTTCAGCGTGACGATGTGGTTGCCCACGCCCTCCTTGGAGCGCACCCCCTTGCCATTGAGCACCACCTGGGTGTGTGATTGGGTGCCCGGCTCCACACGCAGCTCCACGGTTTCGTACAGACCCCGTATGTGAAAGGATCCGCCCAGGATGGCCTCCGATATGTTTAGGTGCTTGTCGCTTAGAATGTCATTGCCAACGCGACGGAAATAGTCGCTAGACGGCACCGACAAGCGGTAGGTGACCTGCTGCTTGGTTTCCGGATTAATAAGGTTCACCACATCTCCGTCCCGGGATCCTGAAGGCACCGAGACCATTACGTCCACGCTGGACACTACAAATCCCCGATTCGAACAGGTTTCGCAGTCGTTGCGATTTGTGAATCGCTTGCCCTTGCACTGCGTGCATGTGTTCACCGATGAGAAGGTTGGCGTTTTGGTCATGACCTTTCCAGTCCCATTGCATCGCCGACAGGGTTCCTTGCCCACATCCCGATGCGCCATCAATTGCGACTTGCCCTTGCAGGTCTCGCACTTCCGCAGGTAGCGCAGCTCTATCCGCTTCTTGCATCCCACTGTCGCCTCAAGGAAGTCAAGTGGCAGATCGAACTCGTTACTCTTCAGTTTGTTGATCTCTAGATGGCGATTGAAGTATCGTGTTCATACCATGGTGTGTGATGAATCTAAAATCCGTCTGCTTACCATCATTTGTCGTCTTATCCGAATCAAACTTCTTGGCCTCCTCGAGGCCCACATTCAAGGGATTGCCCGCCTGTTCGAGAAAAGCGCGCTCATCCTTAATCCCGCCCAGCTGATCGTACTCCAAGCGCTTCGTCTCATCGGTTAGAATGTTATAGGCGTTGGACAGCTCCTGGAAGTGCTTCAACTTTTGTTCCGAGTGCGTGGAGTCGGGATGATAGCGCTTGGCCAGCGCATAGAAAGCCGATCTGATTTGCTGGATGGTGGCGTGCCTGTTGACGCCCAACACTTTATAGTAGTAGTCCTTGGGCATGCCGCGGCTTGGCGGGTACTTAACAGCCGGAGATGACACCTGTTGAGGCGTGGCTCCCGCTGACGTTCGCTTCGCTTCCCGCTGGCGATCTGGATAGTAGGCCGGTTTCGTGGTCCTGAACTGATATTGACTGATGAATCGCATACAGATGCAGCAGGCTGCGACAGCGGGAGCGCGGCCCAACTCCAGGCAATGTGCCGTCCACCTACAGTTATCCGTTGCAGCTCCGCTGATTAAAGTGCTTAACACGTCTCCAGGACTGCGAAATAATTTTAAACGAAACATTTCTTATCGCGTAACGAAATATGCAACTATGTATAAGTGGAAATCCTAACTAGATTTTTATGTTGTTCTGTTTCTGTTTATTTTATGGGGTTGTGACCCAGATATCGTGTTAAAGTTTGACAGGAAAAGAAAATGTTTCATTATTGTCCCTCCCTTGATTACTATTTCAGGTGCTCCCGAGAGGAGTCAGTGGAGATGTATACAATCTGGCGGACTGTTTGATGCAGCAGGCACTCATTGGCTCCACGGCAAATCCGGTGAGTAGTTGATTTGATTATTGAGATTGTTTTCTAGATTGTAATTTATGCCTTTCAGTTGGTTCTTAACTACCTGAAGCACTCACTGTGCGCCCATCTCGTTTCTCACGCTGCTGTCCTTCGGTGCATTGCTAAATATGACAAATTGGAGCGCGTATATTGCATTACAGCGCTACTTGAATTCCTGGCCAGCATCGTGGATGGCGTTACCTGCCGGTAAGTCCTTTTAGTTTTATAAGTCTTTAAAAAGCAGGAGTAAACATAACTGCTCATTCCTATTTCCAGAATAAAATCTGAGGAAGCGGTTTTACCGAGTTCCGTCGTCCACTTGGTGTACTGGCTGCTTCAAATCTTCGCCAGAACTGTGCAGCACTATGAACTGTATGGCGAGATTAGCGCTGAGCAATCATACATGCTGGACCAGACCTGCGTGGTGATAGATCGGCTTAGCCAGCAGCAGTTTCTGCTGTCTATGCTGTACGTGGGCTGTCACGAAGAGCTCGATATATGTGGACGGATTCGGGATAAGTACGCTACCATCAAGGGATCGTTGACGAACTCAAACTTTACGCTAAACGCACCACAAGTGGAGCAGCAATTGCAGCAGTTGGCCTTTATAGAAGCCAAGCATCTTGAAATGCAGCCACTTAATCCGCCGCCAACACTCGAGAAGATCTCGTGCTGCGTGCAACCCTTACTGGCGGTGGAAGTGCTGCTCAATCCGTGCAAGGACACCAGCTACTACGTGGCTGAGTTGCAGATGCTGCAACGATTAAAGAAATACTCCAATACACGCCTCTTCTACGAAATCATCCGTGCTGGATTCCTCACGCTGAGCAATGTTGCGGATACAAGTCCTGACACTATGTGGGGTGCCTTTATGTTCTTTAAAATGCCGCACATCATTAAGCAATTGCACGCCCTGCAACGGATTCCCGGGGAGCAACCACCACCGGCCGATTACATACCCGAGTTGGTGGAGGCTTTGGAACTGCTCATCGAGGACAATCTGCTGCTGGACTTCATGGATACCAAGTGCTCGTGCAATATGATCGAGTTCCTTTTGAATGACTGGACCAAGCAACAACTAGTCAATGATGTCCACGTGAAGAAGTTCGCCAGTCAAAGGTTAGTCGAGAGATCATGCATTTTGTACACCCATCTTAATTATGTAATTTAAAACGAACTCTTCCAGGGAAGCCGCCTCTCAATTACTCAAGAAATGTGACAATGGCCAACAGACACCCTCCAATATAAACTTCATCAAGCGCGCAGAGGTTCCGCTCTCCGGAGTACTAAAGACGCTGTGCACCAACAAAGTGCAGGACATGGTGAATGTCCTTTGCCAGGTGCCGGTGGGCAACAGCTTCGAGTTGATTCTTTCAGTGGCTACCGTCGAGGGTCGCCTCAAGACATTCGTATCGCGTCTGATCCAATGCAATGAGAACTCCAAGCCGGTGCCGGGCGAGCTGGGCAAGCTGTGCGTCATCCGGTCCACGCTGTTTGATGTTTCCTTCCTAATGCTGACTAGCATTGTGCAGACCTATGGATCCGATGTTCGTAAACCCCCCAAATAACTATATTATTACGCTGCAATTTTAATGAATTCTTGTTTATTTCAGGTGGTCTTATCTGAGCGGGGTGACTCATTTTTTGAGAAATGGGTGCGTGAGTGCATGGTGGAAAGAAATAAGCTTAAGAATCCGCGTCAAATTCTCGCCCTCTGTGATGACAGTATTGTCGACGAGCTATTGCTTAGCTTCAGTAAACCAGAGGCAGCACAACTGAAGGCAAACAACTTAAGTTGGCAGGAGACTTGCCTTAATCTGCCCGGAGTGCTTCATCATGTGCTAATAGCTTGGGAGCAGGAAACGCTATCCTCGGCGGACGTTAAAAGTATTCTGGACAATATTAAGAGAAGACTTTTCAGCTTTTCCGTTTGCGCCACTAGTTTTCTGTGCGCCTACATGTATTCGGTGAAGGAAACGGAACTTCTGAAACCACTAAACATGATTCAGCAGTTTCTGGCTCCGTTGACCAGCGAAGAGCTTTCCAGCCAAGAAAACGCCAAGGAGCGACTAGCTCTGTCCTATCAGATTATCAGAAAAATGCAACACGATGTGCATCCTGCCCCAAGTACCAAATCCCGCCTCATTTCACATTCCCCGCTGGTCGAGCAGTTTCGGGAGGTGTGGCGAACAGTAGTCGATGCTGGTCACCTGCCCGTTCGCGCCGCTCAGTCATTGGAGTCGCTTCTGCTAGCCGGCGGCGCGGCGTGGCTGTCCACGCAGTTGGTGGAGCAACTGCTGGCCTGCAAGTACACAAGGGATATGTCGCGTACCATGGACGTTGTGTTTGCCGTGATGCACCTCGACATTGAGAAGACCACTGAGGCGTTGCTGCAGTACGTGGTGGCTCCACTTATACTGCGACGACAAGGGTAAATACCAATATTTTCTTCTGTATATTATTTCATTTATTATTATCTACAAATCGAATCGATTTAGCAAGAAAGGATGTAAAAATTGAAACTGCTATGATAGAACTCGTACTCACAATTTGGCAATCTTTTTTTCTAGTGAGGACATTAATGAGCCCCAATCCCTGGTACTGGCCCGCCTCTGTGTTTATTGTATTATTTCCTGCCTGGAGAGCCGCAAAGGAAATGGCAGTTCGGCTTTGACGGCCATGAAGAAGCGGTCGAGATCTCACGATGAGGAGGAACTGGCGGCCAATGCAGCCAAAGTGCGCAAGGTGATTGGCGATGGCAGCGACAACTCCAGCGACTTTACGGACACTACAACCGGAGCTGGCCTGGCAGCTTTATTGGGCTCCACTTCCACATCTGAACTGCGGACTACGCCGCTTACTCTAAGAGAACCACTACAGACGAGCGTGCAGCACATTTTCGCAGTGTTCCTGCAGTTTGTCAGTGGAGATGAACTATCGCCCAAGGCCGTTTTTGTTTATCAGTTCATCTCGCTGCTGGTGGAATGCGGTGGGGAGAGGGTCGCTCCCGTCCTGCGCTTGCTGCCCAACGTCCTGGTGCAACAGCTCCTGAAAGTTTTGGTCACCGACGACATAAAAGTGGGTCTCATCAGCAGATTATACGATCTGCGAATCCAGGCAGGAAGACTATCCGCTGTGTCTGATCTTTGCCTGTGGCGAAATATGCAGATGGCCAGGCACAGCATTCATCTGTGAGGGATTTGGAGGATTGCCACATTGGGTATGCCGATTATGATTAAGAGACGGGTGGGCGAAATTGCTAAATGAATTGTATTAAAAACTAGAAATTGGTGACTTGACTCGGCTTCTTCTTTGCACGCAGTGGATTTTGCTTTCGTTTATTACAATAATTTGTTGTCGCCGATGTTCGTCTGTGTTTTGCTTCATCTTCTTCAGTTAGCGGGTGTAGGGAGAGGTGTATGGACAGGCTTAAAGTAAGAGACCTTGCGATTCCCTATATCACTTGAGCAGACAGCACTCGAAGTAGGTCTCGCCCACACAACCTCCGCGCATCGCCTTCTTTACATTGTTCTCGAACTGACGGCGGTTGGTCTGCAGGACGTCGGCCGCCTCCTTGTTGAGCGGATCCTCGGGATTGGGTTCCTGGAAGCAGTTGATTTGGATTAGTAATACTGTGTAATAACAAAAACATAAATAATGATCTTTAAGTGGTATACATAACTATATCATGTTTTTTTGTTTGTTTTCGTTAATAATTTAAACATTTATATTGAATTATTTCAGTGGACATTCAATTAAGCACAATTAGAAATCAATTGTTCACATAACAAGACATACAAACTTAATTGTATCTTGAAAACTGTGGCTGTTGATCAAGACTTATGGAACAAAGCGTATAGCCTCTAAAAGAACACAAATCTCGAAATACAAACCAGGAATAGAAACTGCAAGCCATAGACGATGGAGTTGATGTTCAGCACTGGGTTCCAGTCCTCGCGCAGAATGTTGAGGCAGACGTTGCCATCCAGGTCAATATTGGGATGGTACACCTGGGTGGCGCACTTCACCTTGGGCGGCTCGTGCGGATAGTTGGATCCGACGCGGAAATTGAACACGAAGCGCCCGTCTCTGTAGAAGCCCTCGTCGGGCGAGATGATAAGCTTAAAGTTGAGCAAGTCATTGGGATCGGGAAAGTCTGTGGCGCAAGTGTTTGGCAGGTTCAGTTCGTTAATATCTGGGGGGGATGAAAGCAGCCCAAGATGGATAAGTAATAAGCGCGAGTTGGTCGTACCAGGTGCTGGATTGGAGACTACCTTTCTGTATGCGCAGCTGGGCGGCAGATGCTTTCTTCTGCTGACTGCCCTTTTGCTCGCCGTCTTTCTTCTGCTGCTTAAGCGTGAATAGTTTAATCATCTTGGCGTCCTCGTCTCGCTGGCGTTTCGTTTTCTGCGTTTGGCTGCGCTCGAAAGTTTCTGGCTCTCTGGGGGCTGTTGCTGCTTATGGGGCAGGTTGCATTGTTGGGAATGTCAATGGTTTACGGGCAATTGTTTCACTAAATGTTTGGCCTACCGTTAACAATAGATCTGATGTAAAAAATCACTTCGAGTGCTTTCTATCCTTTCCTTGTTTCTGCCCAGCGATATGTGTAAGTAATCGATGGTTGCACCCGATAACAGTCTGATCGATAGTTGTTGCGTAGTGCTGGTAAGCGGACTTCGGATTCAGCGGGATTCAAGCCAAGTTTGGATACTTCCAATACTTCAAGAAAATTGTAAAATCTAAATTTTCGACACACAACCGGTGTAGTAATAAATTAAAAAATTATCGTTTTCTTGTAATTTTGAAATATATCATTTTTTGAAATATATATATTAAAGATATTTAAATTAAACGCGGAGGTCTTTAATAGCTGTTTTTTCTTTCTTCGTTCCATAGCTACGTTGAACTTTGAACATAAATTTATAAAAATATTTGTTAGCTAGTTAGCTACGTCGCAAACCACATCTCTATCGAAAACCAGGGCTGCCTTAACCAGCACATGTTGATTAATTCATTACGATTGGGCTCCCCTTGAGCTGTTTATTTTGAATTTAAAGAATTTTCTGACCATGTCGACGGAGCCAGCGGTGGCCAAGGATGCTGTGCTGAAGCGCAGCGAGGCTCTGGCGGAGAACACGCCCCAAGTTAGTGGCTACGATTTCAACGAAGGCTTAGACTACAGTAAGCTCTTCGAGTCCTATGTGACCACCGGCTTTCAGGCCACGAATCTTGGGCTGGCCATTCGTGAAATCAACAGAATGGTAAGCTAGTAACTTAAATACGAAATTCCGATATGTTACAAACCCCTAACACTGGCAGCTGGATTGCAGGGACCAGCCTTTGGAAGCGGACCAAATAGACAGCCATGAAACAGACGACTTCATCCGTCGAAGGAGCAAGTGCACCGTATTTCTGGGCTACACATCCAACTTGGTTTCGTCTGGACTGCGGGAGACCATACGCTTTCTGGCCGAGCACCGTATGATAGACTGCATTGTGACCACAGCCGGCGGCGTCGAGGAGGACTTCATCAAGTGCTTGGCTCCCACTTTCATGGGCTCATTTGAGCTGAGCGGTAGGGATCTCCGCGAGCGTGGAATCAACAGAATTGGCAACCTTCTGGTGCCGAACGATAATTACTGTAAGTTCGAGGACTGGGTGATGCCGCTGCTGGACGAGATGCTGGAGGAGCAGAAATCCCAGGGAACTATCTGGTCGCCTTCGAAGATTATTCATCGGTTGGGCGAACGCATTGGCGATCCCAGTTCCATCTACTACTGGGCTGCCAAGAATCAAATACCAGTCTTTTGTCCCGCCTTGACGGATGGCAGTCTGGGCGACATGATGTACTTTCACTCCTTTCGACAACCTGGACTCGTGGTGGACATTCTATCCGATCTGCGGAGGCTCAACACAATGGCTGTCAAGGCGGTCAATAGCGGGATGATCATCGTGGGCGGCGGCGTCATCAAGCATCACATTTGTAATGCCAATCTGATGCGGAATGGAGCGGACTACTCAGTGTTCATCAATACCGCCTCGGAGTTTGACGGCAGCGATAGCGGCGCTCGGCCGGATGAGGCTATATCCTGGGGCAAGATCAGGAAGGATGCCACCCCTGTTAAGGTGTATGCCGAGGCTAGCTTGGTCTTTCCATTGCTTGTGGGTGAAACGTTCGCCAAGCGGCATCACTGCGCCGGTAAAGAGCTGCCCCGAGAGACTAACCAAGTGTAAATATATACGAGAAAATAAGGACAACGCAATCAACGCAAATGTACAGATGTAACTTATTAAGGAATGGTTGGGCCGCAGATGGGTCGTATTGCGAGTCCGGAATGGAAGTCCCCGAAGTGTTATGCCCCGCCCAGATGCAAACTGTCCGGGCAGGAAGCCATTAAGCGTCGTCGGAGTTGTTGGCTGCAAGTGATAAACACCACCGGCAACAGCAGCAACAGCATTGCACTCCGGCACCTCCAGTGGGCCATTCACATTCCGCCGTAATGGTGGTTCTGCTGCTGGAATCGCTTTAGTGCTACAAAAATGCAGCTTTTACCGGCGGTCACAGATGCTATATTCCTCGTGGCCTTAGTTTCATACGAATATTCCCTCACTTCTGGCCATAATTGTTTGCGAAGTTCGCTCTCGCTGGCAGGAAATCTTCCGCCACGGAACAGTGCATCCGCATAAGCCCACAAAATTTGTCATTAATTCATGCCACTAATGTAAGCGCTCGGCTTCCGTCACTTCCTCAAAAAATTGTTCCCAATTTTCTCCCTTTTGGCCAACCAAACTTTGGCTTGTCTGCACGCATCATTAAAGCCATGCGGAAACTTTTTCGCACACTTACATTTTGTCCCCTCCGTTTCGGCTGCTTCGACAGTTGGCGCTACATATTTTGAGCTATTGTCAGGATGCAGTTGCGAAAGATGGACTGGCTGAAAGTTTTGGGGATTGCAGGGGCACTGCATTTTCTTTGACAACTTTTTCCCGACTGCTAGCAACTTTTTCTGCGACTTTTGCCTGGCTTTCTTGGAAAATGAATGGTTTTTTGGGACTGCGGCGAGGAAAAACTATTATGTATGTTCTTTGGCGTACGCATGGCAAGAAATGCTGGCTTAATCAAATTTTCGAAATTTATACGCTTTTTTAAGGCCGCGTGAGATGTTTCGCTTTTAAAAGTTTTCCTTTGCGTATTATGAAAATTACAAATCCTATTAATACTGGATAATAATGTGGCATAAAAATTAATTTATTTCTCTAAAACTTATGTATGTTCGCTGTCAAGAAAATCAATTGCACTTAGCAAAAGGCCATTATCGGCAGTCAGCCGTCGTTAAGAAGTGCTTAACTGCATGTTGTCATAACCATGGCCACAACACACACACACACTCTATTTGGGCCCACTTAGGATATATATATCCGCCACCACATACTCTTTCGAAGCGCTTAAAAACTAATTACGAACAAAGCTGTTGCTGCGCTTCCTACTTTGTTGTTTCTGGCTGCGTTTTCTTTTCCCATCCTCGCAGGATGAAGAAATGGTCACTACACCGAGGAAAATTTAAGAAATTATGTTATTATGTTCTATTATGTTTACAAAATTGTAATCTTAACAGTTTATATAACCATTGGAAATTGATTTAAATTAAAAACCTTAATTATTAGATTAAAACCAAACTTTCCTCGCGGTGCGTAGATGATTGCCGACTTTCCAGGACTACAGCCAACTTCCCTTCGTGATTACGAGAAAATTAAAACTACATTAAAAGTTTTGCCGTTGACAGGGGCGCAGGCGGTGAAAAGTGCGAGGGGGTAAAAGTTTTCAAAGCAACTCAACGATTTATTGATGCCAACAAGAAAATAAAAAAATATATATATATATAAATGTGCTGCCAGCGGTTGTCGCTAGAGGATTACCATTTGTCTATGGACATATCGCTCAGTGCGTCTGATAACTTTTCCAGATCCACGAAATCACCTTTGCTGCTCCTGCCTATGGGATCCATATGTCCTTTCCTAATGGACATTTCTTTAAGACATGACTCACACTTTAAGTTAGTGGAACTGGGACTGCGTTGGTCATTGGAGGAAAGCCCTGCAATTGCCAGTGTGGCGACGGCCTGGTGCCTCCAAATGAAATTCTCTCGCCGCTTCAAGTCCTCGGCGAGAGCTCGCAATCTTTGGCGCTCCAGCCTCGTGGATTCCTGTAATCGTCGCACCTTGTCCTCCTTCTCCTTCAGGTCGTTCTTTTCCTGGCACAAAATTTGGTCATATAGCATGCGCACATTGTCGTCCCTTCGCGAGCAGGCCCGTTTCACCATGGCATTCAGAGTATTCTCCAAACTGAGATCCAACTCGGAGACCTGCAAACTGGTGATCATATCGTTCTGCAGAAAGGGCTCCAGGCAGGTGGCCAGAAAATTGAGTCGCACTGACTCGCCTGGCCAATTTTTCAGAAGCTGGCAGGCCGCACGGCAGGATTGATAGATACCCTCCTGAGGAAGTTTCGTTTTGGCCCCCGCCGACTTCTCGGCAATCTGCTTCTCCAGAATTTGGCTCTTGCTAAGGTACAGCTTTTCCGTTTCCACCGTGCGAGAGTGCAGCGAGTCGATTTCCTTAAGCAGATCCTGGTTAGACCGCTTAATGCTCTCGAACTCGTTCGTGGAAATGGGATAGGGCATCCCAGGGGAGAAACCACTACTGCCACTGCCATAGTTGGAGACATTGGTGTCCGAGTCCTGGATATCTTCAACCGGCGACAGCCGCCCCTCCTCCATAGTGGTCGTCCCATGGTACTCGTTCAGCAAATCGTCCATGGGGCGAATCAAGTTCTTCAGATCGGTGAAGGGTTTGCTCAAGTGGCCAAGATCTCGCAACTGATCGAACATCATCAGCAGCATGCAGTTGCGGGCGAATTTGTCCAAACCCTTGGCGTTTTGGAAGTGCTGCATCCAACGCTGGCTAATGTCGTGGTCATCTTGGCTGACAGGGTGCTCCTTGGAATACGACTGCAGGCTGCGCAGCTGGGAGGCAAAGTGGCTGTCCAGGGCGATCTCGCTTAACTGAGTCATTTTTGAATGCTTTCTTGTAGGTTTTTAAAATTTCAATTTTAATTTTTTTTATATTTTTGTGGCTTAGAATTTTGTGATAGGCGGAAAACGAACAGTTGATCGAAAATGTTACAAATTTATAGAAAACATGCTGCTATGTCGAAATTTACGGGTTCTACATTTTTGGATACCAAATGATAGTAATTTGATAATTAACTTAGTTTTTGTGTCGATTTTCTGTTTTAATTCTGATTTTAATTAAGTAGACTAACAGAAACCGATTTCGCTGAAGGTCGTTCGGGTCTAGGAAACCCGGCAATGCCCTTTACGAATTTGGCCCGCACGTGACAAGTGTGCGTGTGGAGCAACAACGTCTTCAACTGGCCAGTAAGTTGGATCGGAGTCAAAGACGTTGTGCTGCCATGTCGGCGACGACAGCTGCATGTGGAAGCGCGGCCTTCGCCGGATGACCAAGTGGTTTGTATATAAGCTGGCCAGCTGGGTTAACCCGACATCAAACCAAGCTCACAGCTCCAAGTAGTCACTACAACCAAACACAAAAACCCATCAACAATCAACATGAAATTCGTAAGTTCATTGATTACCTTAAGGATTTAAAGGACTTACCCATTAAGCATTACCTCTGTCTATAGCTGGCCGTCTGCTTCTTCGCTGTTGTGGCCGTGGCTGCTGCCAAGCCCGGAATTGTGGCTCCTCTGGCCGCCGCTCCTCTGGCCTACACCGCTCCGGCTGTGGTGGGCAGTGCCGCCTACGTGGCTCCCTACGCCTCCAGCTACACCGCCCACTCGGTGGCCCACAGCGCCGCCTTCCCAGCTGCCTACACCGCTCCCGTTGCCGCCGCCTACACCGCTCCCGTTGCCGCCGCTTATACCGCTCCAGTGGCCGCTGCCTATGCCGCTCCCATCGCTGCTCCCTACACCCGACTTGCCACGCCCTACGCCGCCGCCTACACCTCGCCCCTGGCCTACAGCTCTCCCTATGTGGCCACTGCTGCCGCTCCTCTGCTGCTGAAGAAGTAATTCCATGGACTGTGAATCCTATGCCTTAATGACAAATTTTTAAATACATGATTTTAAAATCCACTCGCTATGGCTTCACTCCACCTTTTAACCCCTTAATAATCGCGGGGTGCATTTTTGTCACCTTTCGCTGCCTTTCGTTTGCCTTAATGGCACAAATACCGGAAATACCTGCGAGGAGCCAACTGCCATCGCTTCCAACTTCCTTATTAATTTCTCGAATGCTGCTTTGGTATTTCTTCAGCCCGCCTGCCTCTCATAAATTGCGCAAATTCCTCTTGCGAGCGTCAAAGAAAAATGTCATCAGGACGATGGTGGTGAAGAGGAGGTGGGTGAAAGTGGAGTGGAGGCGCCTCCTGTGGCCACATCTAATTTCTCTGCGTGTCCCGAGCACGCTTATTAAAGTATAAATCATTTGATGACTGCCTCTGCAAAGTGACCAACAAATACGTCACAAAGAAGAAGCCGGCAAACGACAATCAGCTCAAAAAGGAAAGAAGAAGTATATGGGCGAGGTCCTGGGACCCGAAAGGACTGCACTGCCCGGATGGTTAGCCAAAGTACATTATAGTCCTTGGTCGGCTGCAGGCGGCAACAAATGTAGCAGAAAACCGCAGCCGAGAGTAGTGCAATTAAATACAGGAAATAATGGCCACCGCAGCACTGGCAGAGGCAAGCGCAGGAGCAGCTGGATGCTGGTGTTTCGGGGGTGGATCGCTGGTCTGGCGGGGCACAGGAAACGACAGGATGCAGGAAACGCTCGCACAGCATCTTGGCCAGGCCCAGACCAAATTTAGAGGCGGAAAGAAAGAATCCAGCAACATGCAGCCAGATGGAAGCCGGTGAACGCTATTATGTAGACACATTAAACAAAGATGGCCCAGGGGAATGGAATCTCAGAAGCGACTGGGTCGTACTTGCGGATATATATCTCTTAAGTATTTTCTGGATGGATGACTGCGGTGCAATTAAACCGGTTAGGTACAATGCAGTGGGCAAATAATGTCACAAGGAAATCTAATAACGAGTAAAACTATTTATTTAGGTGTCAAATAATTTAGTATTAAAGATAAGTGAAAGATAATTATAACTTTATACTGAGATAATTTAAACTGTGGAAGAGGTATTACTATAAAATATATACTTCCAAGAGTTCTTCAAGACCCTCGGATTTAGAAGCTCCTTTCAAGGTGCTACTTACAAGGTGCCTCTTATACGGTGCCCCACTCAATAAGTCCCCTACAGGGTGCCCTGTAGAAGTTAGCCCGCCGAACGTACAAGGTGCCCCGAGCACGGATACCAAATTCCCAGCAGGAATAGCTCTATTTGCACCCGGAAGGATTGACTTCTTAATGTAGCGCATTCCAATCCGAACCGCACACACTATCACAGAGCCAACAACTGACTGCGGTTCTCTGTGTCCTGTTCCTGAGAAGGACACGTAACCGGACATGTTTGCGGAGTTCGAGTGTGTGTGCGAAATACTTTATAATTCAATTTTCAATTGGCAGGTTTGAATCCTTAGATATGCCCGCACATCCACAAACTATACGGATTCTGCGAGAGCATGTACGTAGAATTGCATGGGTTGTCGGGCTCTAATTGAATTCAATGTGCACTTAAGCGACATCCGTTCATAATGAAATTTCGCAACAAAATTGTGGCAAGGACAAAAGAGTCGGTAAATATTGTTGCTATGCTAATGCAAAGTTGCTGCTTCTTCTGGTTGTAGTATATATGTACATGTATATATATATTTTTTATTGCACCATAAATAATCGGAAATCGGAGATGGAGAAAGTCACAGAGAGTGCAGCCTGGCAACGGAGAAATTGAAATTAAATTGCCGTTCGACCGAAGGAATCCGATGCCAGGAGCCAGTGCCAAAGCATAGCCATCCATATCGTACATACCGCCATGGGTATATGGCAAATACATTTCTATATATTTTTCGTGCATTTCAGACCGTCCTGTTTTATTTCATTTGACGTTTTATTTCGCACTCTGCAAATAATCGATTGTCCGTCCGTCAGTTGGTCCGATTGACTCTCCATCGGAATGGAATGTTAGCTAAAGTATGAGCAGCTGCTTCAATATTGCGCATAGAATTTCACAATTTCGCACACTGCAGGAAAATCGAGCTGGGCAATTTCAAATAGGGTCAATTAGCAGTTTTAAATTGGCGCCCACTTGCACCTTATTTAATTGGATCACATTAAATGTCCAAGGAATTCAATTATAACTATACCTGAAATAATTCATGTGATACACCGTCGATTACTTTGGTAACAAACGTATAAAAGGGTAATTTAATTATTCTAACTATTTATTTTAAATAAGCTAACACTTTACCAGTTGAGTTATTTTTTCATAATTAAGTTACTAACTAGCTAGCCAACCAACTTGGGTTTAAACTCTTTGCACAGTGTGCTGAAAGCAATATGCGTTTGATTGTTTGTTGCGTAAAATTCCTTACGATTGACTTGCCCTGGCGTTTTATTGATTGATTTACAATGCCACGAGCGGCTGACAATCAGCTACCAGCTACCATTGGGCTTCCGATGGAGCAACAGCCTTAGTTCAGCTCGGCTCACGTTGCGTATGCGTAATATTGTTATGCCACATCCTTGCACGCTCCTCCATGGAAAGTTTGCACAAGAAATTCAAGCAATGATCAAGTGTACATTTTAATGAAGCCGCCTTCGTACAAACGCAGACATACTCGTTCTCGTATATATTTATGTATGTATGTAAATTTGTATGTAAATACAATAAATTGCGAAATCAACTCTATTGCATGCCAATTTCCGGACCAAAAATATGAGCGATTTTCATATGCTTGGCAGTGGGCAAAAGTTTTTTCATTAAAACTCTCGAATGGTGGCAAGTGGCAAGTTTGGCCAGAGAAGTGGGTAAAAGCCCAGCTGGGCTAAGTGAGTGCAAAATGTTATTTTATTGTCAACAAGCAAAGTTGCCACAACCACTCCGAAGACGAAAACCAGAGCCGCAGGACTTGCCGTGGCGGATGTCAAATTTATTTAATACGCAGCATAAACAAAGCAGCCAGGACACGACGACACGCTCGTAAACTCATTTGCCAGCGGAAACAACAGTTCCCACCGGCTGCTGTTGGCAATTTTTTAATACGACCTCAAGGACCTCCTGCTCCAAGTCCTGTCTTCATTCGCCTTATGAAAAGTAAATATTTTTGCGTTATATATATGTATGTACAAATATCCTATTCGGACAGGCTAACGCCCACAAGTTTTTTCATTAATTTGTATAATCCAGAGTGCTAGTCCCAAGCCAAAAAAAAAAGGAAAGAGAAAACCCTAAGGAACGCATTACGTAAAAGTCAATAAAAGTGTTGTTTTAACTTCTGACACTTTTGGCCTTCCTCGGCACTCATTGTCAACTTCTGCTTTCAACGCAGCATCTGTGGGAATTTTCATAATTTTCGGCGACAAAGTTGAATTGATTAATAAAATATGAGCTGCTGGGTAAGGGAAAAGTTCGTCAAAGAATATTACAAAAAATGTAATTCTTTAGTGCTTCTACTGAATTGTTGATAAGTGCTCTTAAAATCAGAAGGATGGTTATTAAAAATGTTAAAGCAAATTCGAAATTAAAACGTGTTTTAGAGTATTCAAGCCTTTCTAAAACTTAAATATATTTTATTTAAATTACAATTAGCAAACATTTATAGCATGTTACTCCATTGCAGAGCATTCAATCATCCTGTTTGCTTGTTTTAAATGATTGTTAGCTTGTAATTGTAAGTTAATGGACTTGCGTTTACTTTTCATTTAACACAAAAACCATTGTTTTAATAAAATATTTTAAATTTGCTGGCAACGAAAGTTAATCAGGGTTTTTATGCTCGCAGCTGCCGCTCTTCATCATCATTCATGAAAACATTTCAGCGTTTCAGGTCTGGTTAACATGCAAATTTCAGCGGCAACTAGTTGCTAACTTTTAAAAGACGCTCTAAAAGCTCATATTGAATTCTTGCCATCCGGCAATCATGCTTCGTACTCCATCTGGCTAAACGAAAGCCACCGGAGAATGGAAATGGTAATGGGTCCCAGAAAAAACAAGCACAATCATCCATATGCATGATGCATGTCGGTAATGGCATTTCCAAGCCAACGACAAGTTGCTTAAAAAATCATCCAAAAATTCGCGTTAAGTGCTAGAGGTTTGGCGGCTCCTCCCCTCATCCACATCCACATCCTCAACCTCACCACATCCGCGTCCGTATCCAGTGCCACATCCTCCTCCTACGTTCGCCTCCGCCACATCGCTATATCATGCACATCTGTCATGCTCTTTGCTGCAGATGCGGTTAGAGAAATGCACGAAAATGGAAAAGGGCCAGGAACGGAACTGAAACCGCACTCAAAAAGCTGAAAGCGGCAAGAAATTGGGTACTGGCACATTCCCCTTAAAGCTTGAACTCAATATGTGCATAACTTTCGCTTTCCGGCGACAGAACCCTCCCCCCATCCCATTCCTTTGCCTCCTTTGTCCCAGGCAATCTGTGACCCAAATCCAAGGACCGACCGCCTTAAAGCCTAAACAAACTGTGTCAGTTGGCAGGCACTCCCACCGGGTCCTACTCCCCCACTTGACTTTTGGGCCCAATCCCGCTCCTTCGACAACACTATACACCCCCTTATATTCTTTGCCGCTCGCATCAAAAGGCAAATATTGGCACTTGCCGCAATAACCAGGTAAGCTCCGGCTGAGTTGCCCTCCATCGCAGACTTGAAAATGGGTCACACCACAGTGGTGACCAGGAAAGCAGGGGCACTACCTTAAGACTATCATGTAATATATATATTTTATATCTCTGTTTTTCTAGCGTCTGAAGTACAATTCTTACAGTTACCAAGATCTTCACTTTTCTGATAAAATAAAACGTATGTTAACTTTGTTTTTTCTTTGGTTTCGAATATTTTTGAGGATATAAAAAGTAAAGGAAATATGTATTTAAGACTTCTTATCTATCGAAACTATTTTTTGGCTCCCATCTGCAAGTTGAAAAACGGATGACTGCATGATGGCAAGTAGAGCAAAATTAGAAGCAAACTTCGAGCCTTTGTAATTGCGTCACAGATGCGGCTCCATGACTTTAACCCATCGACGGCGAGCGGAGGAGTGCTTTGCGCCGGGGATTGCCAATGGGTTAAGACTCGCACAATCCCTCGCATGGCTTTGAAATTTTAATGGGCTTTAAGTGAGTGAACAGGGGCGTGGCTGTCGCGCTTGAATTAACAAATTAATGCAAATGATTTTGGAAAACATTCAGCTCGGCTTGTTTTTCCCTGAATGCCTCGAGAGGATGTCTCGACTTAAGCTTAATTCAATGAATATTTATGAGGCTTCCAGAATATGCCAGTCGCTTCATATTTTTGCATCATCATGTTACGGCTGCATTTCGATTTGAGGCTCTAATTTAATTGCAACCGTGCAGGGCTGAGCAGGACAACAACATCCGTTTCCGCCTGCCACGACATCCCGTCAAGTGCGGCAATCGCATTAGAATGCGCAGCGGACCTGTCCCTCGCACCTCGCGTCCTGTGCATCCTTTGCATACTTCGCCTGACGGATGAGTTGCGCTCCCTCCTCTCCTGTCCGTCGATCATTGCACTTTGGAGACCCGTAATCTGGAGTCAGACCCAGTACCCAGACACCGTGTCCAACACAATGCCAGCCGGAGGCTAGCGTCGACTCCTGCTCGCTGCACTCATTTAATTGCATTATGCCGCAGGTTGTCGCATTGCCCTGAAAGTCCTGGCTGCCACTCCGCCACTCCAAAGACACTGCATTAATTTGCATGTGAAAAACTGCAGCTTCGCTGCGCTGTCGTTGTTGTTTTTTTTCATATTTTTATGGCTGCTCGCTGTTTTTGCCCAGAGTTAATGAAGTCAACAAGCTGCGGCTGCATTTCGTCAGACTGAGGAGCTGCGGGCCAAAAGGATTTGCCAGGAACAATGCTGTGCTGCATAATTTCACTCTGTCCTAACAACTGGTGAAAGTTCCTGTTTCATTCGCATGGGCAGCAACATAATTTACTGCCCAGAGAGTCACCGGAATCTCAAAATCCGGTGGGTTAGTTTCCAAAGCAAGTTGATCGTCTTTCAGGTATAGTATCAAATTTCATTAAGAAATCAAAGATCAACTTCGCAAAACGCTTATATTCTTGTTGTCAAATTCCACAAATTACAAAAACTTGCACACATCAATCGATAAACATCTTCATTCATATATAAATGGTTTTCTTATTTAAGAGTACTCTTATTTTACTTAAAAACGTATTCAGCAATAGAAAAAATATAATTAAGAGTATTTTATGCATTTTGGTCCTACTTACACGTAGTACAATCTGAAAACTTTGAGTCTTATAGATTTGGTTGAATCAACCAATAAAGTGACATACTTGATAATTCTACCACTTCCGTTCAAAACTTGAAACAGCCCCTATGTCTGGGAGGAACGCGTCGAGTAAGATTGTGGCTTAGTTCCTGTTGGAAACATGAGCTATCGCTGCCTCTCTTCAAGATGCTCTCCGCAGTCAACCA
Organism: Drosophila mauritiana; assembly: GCF_004382145.1. Lineage (NCBI taxonomy): Eukaryota > Metazoa > Arthropoda > Insecta > Diptera > Drosophilidae > Drosophila > Drosophila mauritiana. The sequence goes on from NC_046669.1 coordinate 7,967,219, forward strand.
TGAGATGTGCGCATGCGCGCCGAACTTTTTGATCACATTCCTTACTCTCTGATGGGCACTTGCGGCCGAGTCGTTGTTGCGGTACCCAAATATATAGAAGAACTTGTCAAATTGATACTCGTAGACTCGAAGGATGGTGAAGGGATGTATCTTCAACATCTCCTGGTACACCTGCCATGGTCGAAGCGACGATTCCACATTTTCCAGCACCAGCTCGCGGTTGTTGGTCGATGGCTCCACCCTTAAGGGCAGGCAAAGCTGTCGGAATCGCATTGGCAGACTGGGATTATGAGGGTTAGTGCTATTTTATGTGTAAATCATAACCAAGTACGTACTATTCCATTGCCGATTCCTTGAGGTTCACATTGATATACTGCAAGTAGGCGTAGCCGCGAGAATTTCCCGAAAAATCGATCTTATAGCGCAGAATGTAAACTTCACCCAGTTCGCTGGCCACTTCCACAATCCATTCCGGAGAACAACTTTTATTCCTTGGTATGCACGTGAGGAACAGCTAAAAGCATAAACGTATCAGTGTCTCCCGAATCTTTTGAGACTAGATGCTTCACTAGACACTCACCTCACCCTCTCCCTCCTCCAATAAGGATTTCAGATTTTCATCAAGGACTTTGCGCGTAATTATGGAAATAGTGCCATTTACTTGACTTTTGTAGTATTTGCTATCAAAATCCATTTTAAAATAGCAAAAAAAAAAAATACACAGCAATACCACGCGTGCAAAAAAAAAAAAAAAGAAGCAAAGCCAAAGACTTAGTGTGACCAAAGAAGCTTCAAAACAAACAACACTCGCGATGTTGCCAGATAGTCAATGAAGTTGGTAACAATTCGAACGGAGGAGCATAAACTTATTATTGTTTATGAGCTAGTTTGTATAAAATAAAGAATATTTTCATATGATATTTTTGCGTACGAGGTCTTTTTTATCGCTGCTGCAAACTCAACTCTTTACTAAGGTATTCTATTTTTGCGATGTACCTTATGCATTTACTTTACTCTTTTACCAAACCGCTTTTTCCATGTCAGGCCATTTCTTTGCTCTTGTTTTATGCTTTCTTTTGACAGACTGCGCGTGCTTTTTTCTAGCTCATGTTTAACAATATAAATTTATGCAGGCAGTTGGTCGTTTGCAACTTTTGCTCACAGTTCTCCACAAGCCGCAGCACCTATGTATGTATGTATGTATGTATGCTCGTATTGCATTCGCTGTTGTTGTTGCTGCGGTTAAGCCGCCCATCCGCCACCCACTCCACCACCCACTCACCCCACCAGGGGGCATCTTGATGGAGGTTGCGGTGCACTCAAGTGCCTGCTGCCGCTGCTGCTGCTTCATTTTCCTAATTTATACGCGCGCTGCGCTAATGAAAATTTACGTGGCATACTGTTTTGTTCCTACTGCTGTTACACTAATAATTCATTGTTTCGAAATGGCCATAAGCAAATTACTGACATTAAACTATTTGTGGGAGGTAACATGTTGTTAAATTAATACAAAATAGTTTTCTTAAATGAAGTGTTAAATGTAACAGCTTTCACTGTGGAACCCAGTTCAGTCCACGTAGTGACGAGACGCACCAGGTAAGAGTGTTTCGACAAGAAAATCCATTAAGTTGTTTGAAAAGTAAGCTCTGATCTCCTTTGTTTTCAGTGTAGTGTCGCTGCTCCTTGTGCTTGTTACCAGACTTGGGCCCACCACTTGAAGCATCTCTGAGAAACCCTGAGCTCCACTTTTGGCCCCCTCCGCGTTCTGCGGTTAAGAGACGTTTGGTGACAGTCGCCGAATAAAGCCACTAATTCCACTTATATTTCCGCATTTCCTTGCCCGATTTAAGTCAGCGGTTTCATTTTATTCAAATCATTCCAGTTACAAATAATTTTTGGGAAAAAAAGCAGTTGATTCCAGTTGAATATGTGCATGTGGCCATGAAGGATCTAAGCGAGGAGTTACTGGATCGTCATTTCAAGCAGCAGCTGGCCAGTTACAAGGATGCCGATCAGGCAAGGGCTAAGCAGTCGGATCGCCTCATCATGGCCAGCTGGATGAAGGTGTTCGAGAAGGCTCCGTTCAGCGAGAAGTTGGCCCGAAACAGCCTTTTGCTGCTCATGCATGGCCACCTGAAGGACTTTGGAGTGCTCAAGGAGCCGTTCACGGATATGCGTAACTGCAGTAGGAATCTGAATGCAATTTTGGATGAGTACAGGGGCCAGCCATGTAAGAAGTTGGCTACTGGCAGATCACCTACCCACCTGCTCAAGAAGTGCTCCACTCAAATTTTACGACCCAGGAAACTGGAACCCATCAAGGAGGTTTCCGAACACTCGGAAAAGGAGCCTAAGACCAGTAGTTTTGCCAGCATTGTGACGATAATTCGAAAAACGAATACGCGATCCTCTGACTCGAAGGACAGCCTAGTTTCTGCAAAGACTAGCTTCGAGTCCCCAAATGGGGCTGATAGTAACAATGTGAAGGAAAGAGTCGAACTATTAGAGTATGAGCTCTCGAGGAATAAGCAGCATCCATCGAGCTCCACATTCAATAGGGATCAACCTGACAGCGGAAGAACCCGTTCCTCCACTTCCTTATCCCAAGAGATCACAGATCAGGTCAACCGCCGATCAAGTGCTGTGAAAAATCTGAGGGATTGCTTTGAGGAAATGAGCGAACGTTTGAAAAACGTAATCGATCCGAAATGTGCCGTACCCACGAAATATAACCCGAAGATTCCGCCGCCAAAGCCACCAAAGAAGATTCACCAGGATGTGCCTGCCCAGCGAGTCCGGCAACCTATAGGCCAATGCCATTCTGCCCCCATTAGTTGCAGGGACACAACTGTTCAGAGATTGCTGATACGAAGAGAACAGCTGCGTGTCCAGTGCTTGGCGTACTACAACTCGGATGGCACGATGAAGGATGTGATGGACATGCCTGATCCCTCAATGGATACTAGAAAAGATGAACAGAGAGTCAGAGGCTTCATAATTGGTGCCTACAGAGCCTTGGAACGTCTGAAACGCTGGCGCGGAAAATCCAAACGTTTAAGATTTTTCCAAACCTGCTTCCAGAAATTTGGGCTTCGTAATTTGTGGGAACTACAGGCTCTGGATCGAAGATTCGAGAGGGTGGCGCTCAAGTGGTATCGCCACAAGGTGATGGCTTGTCAACAGAACACCTGGCTTATTTATCGCAGGAGCATCTTGGCCCAGAAGCCATCGTACGACGAGGACGATCTACAGCAGATGCGCCACCAGATTGAGCTGCAGGAGCAGTTGCAGCGGGAGCGAATAGTGCACCTGGCCAAGATCAGGGAGCTGTGCAGGATCAACTGTCACGGGATCGTCACCCAGGAAGTTCTTGGCAAGATGCTCGATCGCCTGGACGATGAACAAGCCCAGCTGGACGAGGATCTGAAGTCACTGCTGCGTCAGAAGGACCAACTGTTCCAGTGAAGCATTCTGCGTATCCGCAACTTTTCTCCCACCTGTTTTTGTAATCATTTTGCACCTGTGTGTAAACCCGCTTGTACCGCGAGCTGCTCGTTAATTTAAATACTACGCTTTATTAAATTAAGAACTGCTGACAGGGATACAAAGTAAACGCGTGGGTTGGGGAAAGGGACCAAAGCTGGAGATGACTACACAATAACCAAACAAACAATCTACTCGTAAACAGCAGCTATTTTTTAATTATGCAATGTTTCCGTTGCAGCTTTGCGAAAACCAGAAACGGAAGCTGCATTACAGGGTTAGAATAGACCACTCTAATACCCTTTGAGTGATGGAATAAATAATACATTTCTAAGATTTAGGATTTTGAATTCTTTATATTCATAATATATTATATTTATATTATATTTATATATTTATATTCAAAATATTCATATTTAAAAGTTTAAACTAAAACTGGCTTACTAATGAGATACTATATGCATAATATACCATACTATATACTATGCTATAATTATCTCATAAACTCCAATTGGCCAGGGTATGATAAAAATGGCTGGCAGCGGCGACTATTTGCCATTTTGTAAGCAAGCAGGGAATTAGCAGCAAAGCCAGTCGGTAAAGAATAAAAAAAGCAAAAAAACAAAAAAAAACAGAAATGCAGAAAAAGCCGGGAAAAAGGCAAGCGAAAACTGTCGCTAAAAGCAGTTTTCCAAAGTACTTTCCATCGAGTTGGCTGGGCGTGGTCGCCATTGAAGTCCATCGGTGGTCAGTGAACTTGCCGCAACTTAATATCCGCAAAGTATCGGATGTATATACATATACACATATATATAATTATGACAGCATAAGCGTCCAGTATATATAGGGTACATTGTACACTGAGCGCATTTATAGGTAGGGCATAAGTGATGGCTTCATCGGGCTTCGTTTGGCTTGTGAATTTATGGTCTATATTCGGAAATTTGCATAGAACGCTCTGTCGTCTCACAAACACCACCCCATTCCCCTTTCCCTACCCATTAAACTCGTCTACGTCTGAATTAATTAATTATTTATAGCTTGCGAAACACGATGCTACCCTTCGCTACCCTGCCCATCGTTGGCCGTGTGTTTGCCCGGTTGCAAATTCAGCTGGCAGTTATGGCTTAAAGTGCCAGTGGTGTCCTAGACCGGAGGCTTTAAGCAAGACGTCACCCTTGGGAATTGGCAATTGGAAACTGGGAATGGGTCTTATCTAAGCGAAGTGATCGCAAAATATGGTTTCGTTTCAAACCCCGATTTCAAGTGCTCATGTGCATGTCAGGCACGCACACATAATTATAATTTTTACAACGTCTAAGTAAACGCAAATATTTTATGCAAAGTGCCAGCTTTTGAGGGGGCGGGGTGCGGGTATTTTGGTGACTCAGGTAGGGCGGTTCTACCTGTAGTAATGAATGGCAGTCCAAAGAAGGCGGCGCGACATTCGCTGCTAGCCATCAATTGTGGAACAAAGGGTATCAAATGCGGCTGCGGAATCGTTCGGTGTTTGGCAAACTTTGTGACGCAGCCGGAAGTGGTGCTAAATATGGAGAAAGTTGAGCCTGAGAAAGCGAAAGGGAATATATCGAAAGAATTGGTATCCATTGCTTTCTTATCTTAGCTTTAAAATATTTATATCGAACCCTTTTAATAAATAATTATCTTAATCTTTGTTATGTTTGGACCTTCTTATTTCAAATTACTCGTTTTCATCTAAGTCTTCTACTATTGCTTTTTATGTTTTGAAATCAAGGATTAACTGATTACTTTCCAAACTAATTCTTCACTTTTTTATCATATATTTAAGTATTTTGCAATTTTATGACGAATCTTTGTATTTCCTTCTTGATCATCAAAGTTTCAAAATAATTTTTTTTTCAATCACTTTTTAATAACCATTTGATGACCCACAGAGTACACGGAATTTCATCAATTTGAGACGCTTATTGGTCGTTGTCTTATATTTATTCTTTCTCGGCAATTTCAAATAGCATTAAGAATATAATTTATGCCACTCAGCGCACTCAGGTCTAGCAATATTAATGATGGCCCAACTGCTCCGGCTCTCTGCCCGGTTCTCAGCGATTCTCTGGGCCGATCCGATGTGATCCGATGCCCTGCCCTCCAGCCAAAGGCTATAAATATGATTGACTAGCCCGGCCAATCGAGCAGTGAAATTTTGAGTTTCGTTTCGCAAAGCCAGCCAGCCAGTCCGCAGGAGCAGTAATCGAATGGGAGCCATGTTGGTCAAGGTCTTGATGGTGAGTGCGCCGAACTGTGGATATGCGGATTTGTGGATATATTTCAAACCTATCAATAATCCTGCCAGTTCGCATTGTGGCTCGTGGCCCTTAGTCAGGCGAAGCCCCAGCTGTTGGTCACGACGCCAGTGAGTTATGCCACCGGAGCGGGTGCCTCTTGGCTGGCTCCCTCCTCCGCCGCCTACTATCCGGCGTATGCCAGCTATCCGGCCTACGCGGCGTATGCGTATGCACCGGTTTATGGCGCATACGCCACGTATCCCTACTACTCGTATCTAGGGCGGTGAATCCTGCTGCTGCGGGCCAACTGGAATACTAGGTGAATTTGTAGGTATTCCGGGCTTGTGTACAGTGGCAGCAATGTTCTAGAAGCAGTGTGATTGGATTTACAAACGTAAGCTGCGTGTAAGAAATTAAAATCTATAGCATTCTTTTAAAATTGAAGATTGGCCCACCTTTATATATTTTTTAGGATTATTAATAAACAAGCCTTGTATAAATATAACAAATATAACAAAATCTAATACAATAAATATCTGTCAACTCGAAAAGTGCTTATCTAAATACAAAACTCAAAGACCTCGCTGTGAATATTTTCATGTCCTGTTTGTGTGTGTGCTCGGAATAATCCAGTTGGCAATGTTTTATTTTCCCTCGCGCTTGATTCGATTTGGCGCCTGAAATCAAAGCGGCATAAATACATAAAATGATAAACAAATCAATAAATGGCAAGAGGCATCATCTACCTTCAGCCAGGTTCTGTGGGATTTTCCGTTTGGGCTTTCCTCTTTTCCAGCACATCTTGCCCTCCGTCGTTCCTCAAATTTGCTTACATCTGCGCATATTTTCACTTGCACGTCTTCAGTTGGGAATAGGGAGTTGTTGTGGATGGGGAAAACTGGGGAGGAGTACCAAGGAGGAGTACCAAGGAGGAGTCCTATGGAGGAGTGCGAAGGAGCACGGGAAGTCCGGGCAGGGCAGCATGTCGGTTAGTATCTTGGTAACCCGCTACTGATTTACCTTACGTGTATAAATCTTTTATTCATGTAATCCATTTGAAAAACACGTTTGCACATGATTGTGTTCGTTTCGAAAAAAGGGAATCTTTCTAACATATGTATGCACATACGTATATGTCTGGCACATTCGACTTTTATATGTGCGGTTCGTGTGTGTGTGTATTTGATTTGAAAAATCGTCAAAATTATATAAAGTGAATACAAATTTCATTTGCTCGGTTTTATTGCTTCGCCAGTTGCCATACAAACATCGGTTGCCAATCGCCATTGCCACAGTGAAGGCAATCAAAATAGTTACACTTCTATTTGGACAGCCAATTAACGAGGTGTAAAACTCTTTCAATTCGCAATTTATTTGGTTTTAGATATAGATACGTTAAGATGCGAGTATGGGTAAATTGTACAAAGATAGTCAAAGTCAAAGGGGTAGTTTAATGAGTATATATTATATATTTTCAAATTTAATATCAGTTTGGAAATAACACTAATGCTATTAAATTGCAGCAGAAAATCCGATTTAAGTTCATATTTTGTGACCTGGATTTTTATTAAAAACCCCGAAAAGTTATGCTCATTAAGCGAGGAAAATCCTTTTCCCAAAACTTGTGCCTCCCTGCTTATCATATTTTCGCCTACCTTTGACAACTTTCTGGCCAACAAAAAAAGGTGGGCGAAAAATAAAAAGTGGATGACAAACACGATAGGGCGACAACAAGTAATATTCAACGTGGAAAAGCCAAAAAGTTGCCGGGGTTGCGCTCAACGCAGTTTTATTGAATAAAAGGTCATTAAATTTGGACGCTATCTGTTGCGAGAACTTGCGAAAATGGAGCGGCCATTTTCCCCTGCGCGGATTTTACTAGCCTTTTCCGCTTAGGTAGCAAACTTTACAACTACTTGGCATTTACCACCTGAGCGGGCGAGGGGCGATGCCAGAGTTATGATAAGGAGCAGCAGGATACCGCCGAGGGGCAGAAGGCTCCACTCGGCCCTTTCAACGCGCAGGACAAAGTCAAGCAGAAAACTTAACTGGAGCCGCTGGCTGCGGGAATAAAAATAAAAAAAAAATAAAAGTGGAAAGGGGAAAGGGAAAGGGAAGAGGATGAGGAGGGAACGCGCAGGAAACGCTGAAAGGAAGCATATTTCATATAGAAAAGAAATCCTTTTAAATGGAAAGTTTAATCCTGGCCAAGGCAAAGCGCAGACTTGCCGCCTAGGTGCAGATGGGGGGGGAAATCGCGGAAAAGCGGAGGAAGCGGGAAAAGGGGACGCCAGATGCCTGGCTTTCGATAAGAACTTAGCTGAACCGAGCCGAGTGGAAAAAGCGGAGTACAAATTGCTCCCCATCACTGCTCAAAGCCAAAGGAGTTCATTTCGCCTCGGGAAAATCGCACAACGGAAGGGGCAAGTTGTACACTAAAAATTAAGATTAACTATGCATATTGCTAAAGCTTAATAAACAAAGTTATTACTGCATTGATTAAGATCATTTATTCACTTAACTATTGAAAATCTGCTTAATGTTCTATTCTTCTATTGGTGGAAAATGTTGAATGATGAAGTTGTGATGTTTCTTCAAATTAAAGAAATGTTTTTGTAAGACTTTAAATTATAGTACATACCTTTTATTATTTTAAGAGCATTTTTCAAGTATTATTTGGTGTTGTTAACTATTTTTTATGTTTTATTGGCGCTTAGTCAAATCATTAAAATTTTGTAGTGTGCATACTTTGTAAAGAAAACACGCTTGACTTGTCGTTGGTATGTACAATTCTTTATTTACACAAATTGGTCAAGATGGGATTCACAATCGCACTTCTTACTTCTTCAGCAGAACTGGGGCAGCGGCGGCGATGGGGGCGGTGTAGGCGGCAGCCACGGGGGCGGCAATGGGCGCTGCGAAGGGGGTGGCGGCATAACGGGCAATGGGGGCGGTGTAGGCAGCGGTATAGGCGGCTGGGGCGGCGTACGCAGCGGCAACTGGAGCGGTATAAGCGGCAGCCACTGGAGCGGTGTAGGCGGCAGCAACGGGAGCGGTGTAGGCGGCGGTGTAGGCAGCTGGGAAGGCGGCGCTGTGGGCCACCGAGTGGGCGGTGTAGCTGGAGGCGTAGGGAGCCACGTAGGCGGCACTGCCCACCACAGCCGGAGCGGTGTAGGCCAGAGGAGCGGCGGCCAGAGGAGCCACAATTCCGGGCTTGGCAGCAGCCACGGCCACAACAGCGAAGAAGCAGACGGCGAACTATAGACGGAAGTAATCCTTAATGGGCAAGTCCTTTAAATCCTTAAGGTAATCAATGAACTTACGAATTTCATGTTGATTGTTGATGGGTTTTTGTGTTTGGTTGTAGTGACTACAGAAAGCTGTGAGCTTGATTTGATGTTGAATTCGCCCGGCTGTCCAGCTTATATAGTGGCCAAAGCCACTTGGAAACGAAGGCCGCGTTTTGCCATGCAACTGGCATCGCTGACATCGCAGCTCAAAGTCTTTGACTCCGTTCCAGTTTAGTGGGCCAAGCCAATCCAAGCCAAGCCAAGCCGAGCCAATCCGCTCCGATCGGATCCCATCCTATCCATCCGCTGGTGGTGCACACGAACACTCGGCACGTGCCGGGCCTAATTCGATTTGACTTTGTAACCGGTGGCTGAGTAATTGAAATGCGTCACTCCACGGGGCGGAACAAAGGCCGTAAACCAATTATGATCGCAGACTCCCACTTTAGGGCGTGGCTATTCAAGTGGCAAAGGATTTCGATGGATGCTCCTATTATGCAGAAACTACAGCGTAAAGAAGACCAATATTTACTAAGTTAGAAGGTTTCAAAAAGAATATACTTTAAAGAGTATATTAAATCTTAATATATATATCCTTATGTACATAAATATATTAATCTATCTAAAGTTATATTGCTAGCAAATAAATAAATACTTTAACCCCTAAACAAAAATTCCACACAACGTACATCTTTTTATTTCAATCAAGAAGGCACTCAAGTGATTTTTGAAAACTTTATGCCACTCCTGACAACTTCTTTGCCACATAATTTCCCCTTTCACCCCGCCTCAACTGCTTTGTTCTCATGAATAATTTGTGGCAACCACTTAAAGGCGGCTGCCCCCTCCTCGTGCTGCTTTCAAATGTCGCTGGAATTTCTAGACGAATTCAAACCAGAAATTTTTAATAGACTTCATCTTGATGAGGGCTCGTGGATACGGATACGGCTTAGGACTGTTGTGATGAGGTGGGTGGTTGGCAAGTGGGTGGCATGTGGGTGTCATGTGTGCCATTCGCTTTTTACGGCACTTAAACGACGCATTAACGCGCACGCACAGCTGCTGCTGCCACGCCCCCTGCCATGCGGCACCACCAACGCCCCCGATCCCGATCCAGATGCAGACATAACCCCGGCCAAGTCAGAGGCAGTTGCGCCTTTATTACGGCAATAAACCCAACTTGGAGCGAAAGGGACTGGGCGAAAAAGGGAAAAGTGCCGCGCATATTTCACGCAACTTGTTCAAAGTCCCTTCGAGCTGCCCATCACAAAATAAGTTTTCTGGGTAGCTAGGAAATTACAAAGGACACATATATATGTATTTTTTAATATTTTAAGCTTATAATATTTATGAGTAATTTTAAAAGATTTTTAGACGGTCTATTAGAGTTGGTATAGATGAGTAATGTATTAATTTAAAAATTCCGTATACCAAAATTTGTTGAAACTTTCAGGTAAGACAAAGATTAAACACTTAATTAAAAAATACATATGTTATTAGTTAATTTAATTAATAAGTTATGGATATCCTTGAAGTCGAGCTTGATGCGATGCTCACTTCTTTTGGTTCCGAAGTCCTCGTCCCAAGCTTTGTCCCTGTCAAACGGAGCGATTTTTGTGCGCGACTTTTTGTGGAAATTTCTTGCTTTTTAATTACTTGCCGGCACTCGTGGATACATATACATTATCCCCAGCTCCGACTCCGGGTGCTCTTGCCTTCTCCCAGGGGACTGCTCTTTGATATGCTCCCCGTTCGGGCCACTCGAAAGTTGTGGGCACTCGAGATGGCTGCCATTGGGGGGCGGAGGTGCCATCAAAGCTTTTAGGCGGATTAACCAATATAATAATTTCAGTAGCAAGTCCTCGCCGCAAACTTGACAATGAAAGCAGCCTGGTGGCCAGGAGGGAAGTCAAGTGTCAAAACAAATATGTTTGCCGCCTGCGGTTGCCGTTTGCAGTTCTCAATACGTGCCCCGCTCCCAGCTGCATGATTGTGCATTTAGTAGACACCACATACACATCCCCTTACTCCTCCACATCCACGAAGCAGCCCAGCCACGGATGGCAATAGGCTGGCTCGTATGCACAGGCACATGGCAAACACTTGAGCCGCACAAAAGGAGCGAAGGAAGCGGCAGGATGCGCGCCAAATCCTTCGCCTGCAACATCATCATCGACAGCGGCTGAAAAGCAAAGCAGAAGGAGAACGGCAACAATTTGCTGTATGTAGTCGCCGAAAAGACCAACCAACTTTTACAGCAAAATATATTTATTTATTTATTAAATTTTGTTAAATTTAAAAAATGTATAGGAAAGTGCCTTCAAATGTGTTCAATTCAAACTTTAGTATAGGGTTTATATATTAGAATATATTAATTGTATATCAGTTTTTCTGTGTGTATGTTGCCACACCCCCTGAAACTCACCGCCCACTTTGAGCAGGGCTTTATCGCCACCATCCACCAATCCATTGCGCTGCTGAAATCGCGTAATTGGCATTTTTAAGCAAAATTCACGCTTCAACACTTTTTCAAGTGTGAGCCTGGCGCAGCAGGAGCATCAGGATATGTATTCCCGAACAGCCTGCAAGAAGTGGGTGCAGTGGTTGGAGTTGGGTGGCCTTTGTGGTGGTGCATCCTTGTGACGTACGCCTTACCACACACGGCGGCGGCCTGCACTCGATATTTCTAATTAGTGAGTTCTAAGCTCTTTGCCCGCAATTTGCGACATTTATTAATTAATTTCGGTTCTGCCAGCGGTGAGAGCGGATAATTAGACAGTGATTAGCCGGATTTATTGTGGTCTATTAAAATAGGCAAACAGGCGAATGGTAATGGAGCGGAATGACTTGATAATTTCCTGATATTGCGCCGGCATAACACTCATAAATCACTCCAACTACCTCCAGCTACCTTTTCGCTGGTGGTTAAACCCGTAAGACCCATTAAATTGTAAGCCCATTGCAGTCGTCAAGGTCAGGGACAAATCGCCGAGTAACGGACGTTCAGGCACGCACCAAAAATAAGACATGGTCAGGTCTAGACCACGAAAACTAAAACAAAAAAATTCAAAAACAGTAGCCAAGAATTGCGCATGCGCAACGTCAATCGAAAGTCGTTGACTTGGCAACCATCGATGGCTGATCTAAAAGCGTGATCTGCATTGGTAAATAGTTCGAAAAGTGTAAGTGGCTATAAAAGAGCCGTGCAGCTGGCTGTTGGACATCACAAACCAATTGGCCATCCACCAAGTGACAATCCAAAAACAAAACCAATCCATCAAAATGTTCAAATTCGTAAGTACAAGAAAACTATTCACAACGAGGTTTTGAAGGAGAAGAAATTCTTATTCTACTAAGTAATACAAAAATTATAACTGGAATTCAAACAAAATATTGCAAAAGATAGTAGATCTGATAAAAATCTAATAAAACCATTTGGAGTAACCTTATAAGAATGAGTTCTATTTGCAGAACCTAAATCATTTTAAATATTAATTTTTTAGTAATTCTTTTAACATGCCTTTACTTATCACTCACATTGAATCTTCCTTCTTTTAGGCTGCTATCTTCTTCGCTGTTGTGGCCGTGGCTGCCGCCAAGCCTGGACTTGTGGCTCCTCTGGCCGCCGCTCCTCTGGCCTACACCGCTCCGGCTGTGGTGGGCAGTGCCGCCTACGTGGCTCCCTACGCCTCCAGCTACGCCGCCCACTCGGTGGCCCACAGCGCCGCCTTCCCAGCTGCCTATGCTGCTCCAGTTGCCGCCGCCTATACCGCTCCCATCGCTGCTCCTCTGGCTGCCGCCTACACCGCTCCCTACACCCGATTTGCCACGCCCTACGCCGCCGCCTACACCTCGCCCCTGGCCTACAGCTCGCCCTATGTGGCCCGTCCCTATGTCGCCGCTGCTGCCGCTCCTCTGCTGCTGAAGAAGTGAATCCACGGATAGTGAAACCTGCGGAAGATATTGCCCCGTGAGCTCGGCTCATGGACTGGCTTCTATTTTCTATGCAACCCCAACTTGTGATGCAATAAACCTCTTAGAATCTACACATAACAACTGATTTTCACTTATGGGTATATAACATATATTACTTAACACTTAGCAATCTTAAGGGTATATCACTTATCAATCAGTCAATCAATCATGAGTGTTACCATAGTTACTACTAATCAAGTACTTATTTTTTTAGCTGACTTCAAAGCCATTCATATAACATGTGAAATTACAATTTTTTTGGATTAGCATGCCAAGCACTGACATTCGCATATTTAAATGCTCCATTAGCGAGCGGTTTTTTGCGGCCATTCAAGCTAAGCGTTCAATTATTGCTATATGTCGAGGCTGCGGATTGGGCCTGCATATAAATGAGCATGGAAGCCTCTTTCATCTGCGATGAAATCGTCGTGCTCCAGCCGCAGGCTTCAATGAGTTTGGATATGTACTCGTACGTACATCCTGAAGCCTGCCAAAACCGAAATTGCCGCAGCAACCGCAAGCCACCAAAATATGGGTTAGCATCCTTCATCCTCCTCATCCTCCAGCCACCATCCTCCGTCCCCAATCCTGCAATTCCTCCGGTTCAAAGCCGAAAACACCCCCACCACCTCAAGGCAAACAGACATCAGAGATGACAAGCCGGCTCGGAGCAGTAAATTAAAATTGACACCTGATGCTGACACAATTTGAGAGGTCTTGGTATCGAAGGCCGACTTGGGTTTACTTCACTCCCGGCGCTAATGAGGCCTGAAACCAAAATGCGTCAACAGTTCAGTTCGGTTCGGTTCAGTTGGGTTGGACTCCGGGGGCTGGGCTTCCTCCTTATGGTGATGATGATTTTGATGACATTCGAATAAGGCGCTCCATTTATCCGTACTCATTTGCCACCCCTCGAATCCAATACTTAATCATTATTAAATGGCATATGAAGTGCTCGGCTGAACACTTTAGTGAGCAGATTTCTCAAGAACATTTTGTTAATGAATTCGGGTCGAGGGTGTGTATCTTGGCTCGGATTTCTGGCCTTGATGTAAAAGCTGACTATTGAATTGTGTTGTCAAGTAAATATAATTCCAAAAGTAATTGTACTTGCGATAATTATCCTTTTCATTCAATGGAAAAATATCCGATATGTAAAATAAATTTAACGAATCCAGTCAATTTGCCAAGTTTATTACAAAGTTAGGGTTCTAGCGAATTTGGTATCATATAGGCCGTGACCAATGTTTGCATTAAAAAGTTCTTCAGTTATTGGTTTTCGGGATGGTTCCCTTGGCGAAATAAAAGCGAAAAAGGGGCAGATGTTTGACTTCATTGTTGACTTGGTTAAATGGCCGTAAATGACCAGCAACAATGGTACTACTCTACCATTTTGGGCAGCAACAGGCTTCCCATCCCTAACTCCTTCGCCAGGATGTAGGATGTTTTGTGTGTGTTTGTTTTTGGGCAAACAAGAGCAAACATAGAAGGGTTAAAAGTTTAAGCAGTGCGTGATTCCTGGCTTCCACGACTCCAGTTGCTCACCGGTTCCCCTGTGCGAAAAGTTTCTGCATATGCTGCAAGCTGTCCGCCGGCAGATTACCGCAAATTTTGCGCTTGAATAATCGCTGGGAAAAGGGTTGCTCCTGGAGGAGCGGATGGGCTGCGGATCCGGATGAGGCGGGTGCAGCCAGCATCCACTTTCATTACAAAATCTGACAGCCCGTAAGAAACTTCTTGCGGTTGCTTTTGTACGGCAAGCGCAACGAAATGTAAGCAGGTGCACTGAAAAAAATGCAATGTTCGTAAGTAGATTTAGCAAAGAAATATGCGTTATTCGAATGTGGGCCATTATTTCATTAAGGGAATATTTTTTGTCGGAGCAAAAACCTACACAACATAGTTTAGATTACTACTTTTTGTATCTTAATAATAAATCTGTGTGATCTATTATAATATTATATATTATATAATTATATATTTTATATTTTATATTAATTATAACTATTTATTAATGTAATAAAATGTACCAAAGCTGTTTAAAGTGCAGATACCACAAACAAACTTTCCGCACACATGTACCACTTCAAAATTTAGCTTAAAAAAGTTAAACTATGGGTTCACAGGACTAGAAATTTGGTTACTATATCCCAAAATGTACCTTTAAAAAATGACCATTAAACTTTCTGATTAAAATCGAATTCGCCTGTAAAGAACACGAAAAATCCATCAAATGTATCGGGGAATTATTTCCAGTTTGAGCGCAAAATGTAAGGGGCATAAAGCGAAGATGAGCAGTAACAACAAAGCGAAAATACCTCATTACAACAAAAAGTCGTTGGGATCTTACGCTGGTGCCTTTCCGTCGTCCTTTCGCTTCCTTTCGCCTCCATTGCGTTGGAATTATGCGGCATTGTCTAAAAATGAGTTTTCGTTGCTTGTTGCTATTTTTACGTTTCATCGAACAAAAGCAAAGTACCTTGCTGAATGCGGAGTAATAACAAAAACAGGACGAGGAGCAGTAAGGACACGAACGCGAACAAAGAGCTGAAAGCTGGCAAACATAAAGCATTAAGCAAGCTTCGGCAGCAAAGGATCTCGTTGAGCAGCGGGGAAGACAGGCCACAAAACACTCAGCGAAGGTAGCAGCCCAACGAACCATCACTGCGTCACTGCGGCATCCTGGGACACTACACACCCCAACCTCTGCCTCCCAGGACATCAGTGCATCAGGACATCCCCATTTCCATTCCCAACTCCATCCTGGAATCCCCTCCGCATCGCATAGCAGTACGTAGTTGCAGAAGCACACAATACGCACGCATTCGTGACGTGTTGTGCACAGCAGCTGGCAGGCGACAAAAGTTGTGTAAGGATATCAATTTAAGGATACTTATAAGGATAAGAATAAGCATACGTATCACCTTGGAGAAAATCCTAGAATCAAAAATTTGTAGTTATTGAAAAGAACATGACCATTTTCAGTTGTTTTAATTTTACTAATAGTACTATATAATTTTAAAAGCTTATACGTTCTTAAACTATCTAACATGATAACACTATTTTATTTCTTTAAAATTCTTCCAAACTATTCCTCCTTTCTATTTAATTTGTGTCGCCTGTTGAAAGTTTTTGCTTCCTGCAAAGAAATGCAGCCGCCTTTGTAGTTATGTGCATGATGAAGAAGCAGCTTTTTGCACGCCCACCCCAAGCTATCCCCTCCACCCGGTTGGCATTCCAACCCCCATCCACCCCAAACTCCCTCTGAAATGCGAGCTTACTGGCAGTCGTCGCATTAAGTGAAGCACGCGGCATGTTGGATCAAAATGAAGTGCTGACAACGCAATGCTGGCAATGTCCTGGAGGACAGGAGGTCGGGTGCGGAGTTCTGGACAGGATGGGGCTGCGGCGGGGGAGCGCCAGGTAAGCGTCTTAGCGCAGACCGCAGCCCTAAACAAAGGGATGCGATGAGGTGGGATGGGTTGAGGTGGCCATGGCTGCCACTTCAATGGGTCCGCATCGCCATGTCTCTGCATCCTTTTTCCATTGCCCTTTCAAAATCCCCCATCTGGCACCTACGCTTCGGCTCCAACGGGCTGTTTAATTTACGCGCTGCTATTATTTTAATCTTTTGCGCTACACACAGCGTGAAATGACTTTCACCTGGCCTCGAGCAGCGGCTTCAAAGATATAGAAGCTATAGCTTCGGCTCCAAGTCGGGGTGGCCAGCGCCCGGAGGCATCGTCTTGGTCCAAAGTATTTAGCACTGCAAACAGGCACAAAAACAGACACCCATGGGCAAAATAATAGGAGAGGCTCAGCTGGATAATTTTGATAAGTTCTTGACACAATATATTTTATAGATCATATATAATATTTTACAGGTAAAATATTTATTAGCATAGATAGCATAATACATCATCAAATTTTAAAAATAATTAGTTTATGATTTATAATAAAATTCTATTAAAGTTGCTAAAAGAACATAAAAAGTGATTTGGCGTAAAAGAAACTCAATAACCATTTTCTAGAGCCACTAAAATTCTCACTTCTTGTGTGGCGATACTTTAGCTTCGTACACCTGTATCTTTTTGTCCAGGTGAGAGGGCCAAACGACAACTGGGGGCGTGGCAGCTGGAGCAAATGGGGCAGATGGGCCAGATGGAGCAGACGGACTGGGGGCTGCCGGAAGCTGCTGTCAGTTGGCTTGGCCTCAAGGTGCTGGCTGTGCAGGATGTGTTGTCGCTACCCATCCCCGACACTTACCACTGCTTTTTATTGTTTTATGTGGCTGTCTTTTCCCGCAGTGGCGGGGTGGAGGAGGGTATCTCCTCCGCTTGCCACTTCAAGGTGCAAAATGTACGACGTGCGTCGTTCCGTATATCATCGCATGCTTTGTGCTCTCAGCACTGAAATCTTTTACAATCAACATGAAGCAGCAGCAAAGCAATTTTGTAGCCAAAAAAAAAAAAAAAAATAAAAAGAGAAGAAAAGACAGCCGAACGGAAGCGAAACGAGAAATGGCGAGGTAAAACCGGAGCGAACATAATGCCTCAAATCATTTTCATTTCTTGCATGCGCTTGTCTGCACAGAACTGCCTCAAGATGAGGTCCTAGCACTTGGATCCTTGAGTCCTTGGATCCTTGGCTTCTCCTTGTAGTTTGCCCCATTTACGCGCTTTTCCCCTTCGCTTTCCCCGGCAGTTTGTGGGCGTTTTTACTGCTCCGGCACTCAAATCGCTTAAGCTGGTGCGGAGCCATCCCCCCTCAACATTACAATATTTTAAAAGATTTACTGACCATGTATTTTCAGCTCAGCCAGCAAAGTGCAAAAAGCTGTAAAATATTGCGTATACGCCAAAGTGCCACCTGAGAAGCGCAGAGCACAAAGTCAAATCTAACAAAGCATAGCTAAGCGTTTGCCGGCAACTTAACTCGAATGGGGGAGAAGCCCCAAAAAAGAGTTGGAACTAAAGTTTTCCCTCTCGGGAATTTATGGGCTACCAACTCCATTTGGAGCAGGTAATTTTTAGTTATGTTATTCAAGGAATAAACAGGCATGTCAAAAAATATAAATAGTAAAGCCAGCAGTAGCTGAAAAAGTTTTATTTGTTGTTTAAGTGAAGAGAGAAAGGGAACAACGCGCGATACAAGCCTATAAAATGTACTATAAGTTACGCTAGGATAGATATTAATACACTTTCTAAAATTGTACAATTCCTATAACTTTCCTTGTTTTAACTTATTCTCCCAATTAACGAAACAAATTTGGAGCAGTTTTTCCCTGCAAAATCCCAAAAATACGAGTTGGAGCAGCCGCCAAAGCTGCTTAAGAGCAAAAATAAATAGAATTTTTAAGTAAATTGGGGCTGGCAACTTATTTGGCTGCGAGAACCAAGAACAAGGAGCAGTGCCAACACTTTTGTTCCAAACTTGGCCGGCATAACTCACCCGTGCATCCAGCAGATGGAGATGGAAGCGGAGATGGAGCTGGTGAGGAGCATCTTGGTTGGAGTGCAAGTTGGTGCCACCGCACCACCAGCCGCGCAACAAATGGTGCACATTACAAGGGCCCAAAGCTACTTTGCCAACGCCAAAGGAGCTGCCACGTAGCGACTCACATATTTTATTATCTGCACCGCCGCCAGGGGCGTGGTGATGGGGGCGGGTAGGGTGAGGTGTGGGGAGTCCTTGCCAAAGGACTCTGGCACGGAGGGACCCAGGACCTTGTGTGTGCAACAAGGCGCACAACTTAAGCGGCGAAGACAAATTTTTATTGCCACAAGCCCAAGTCGATTTCGATTATTGACTGCAGGCCAAACTGTTGCACAAGGAGCAGCCACAGCAGACAAGAAAGGGGGATTCCTCTGCTCGCTCCAGTTCCATTCCCAATCGGATCCTTCTTTCCGGCTGCCAACTTTGTGTGTCTGCGGTTGCCGTCGTCGTCGCTCATTTGAGTCACATTTTATTATTTTCGTGCATCTATCGTATGCTCGGTGGCATTTTATTTTATTAGCGTGACATTTCAATTGATAGACCCTCGGGCTCGTACTTAACCGACTCAATTTGATTTTGCAACCAAAATGTGCGAATGGGAGCTGCAATATCGGAGTGTTTGAATGGGGTGCTTAAGACTTGGATACAAGATTTATTGGTGGAAATCTGGCAGGATGTACCATAAAATATTTTAAATAATAAAGGGGATAAAGGGCACAGTATTTTGAATATAAGCACATTTCGCAACAAGATGGTCACACGAATTTTCCAATACTTTTTTATAACCAAGGTGGCAACGCTTTAGCTGTCATATCTTGATTTGTCAAAGCGTGCTCTTACGTTCGTCCATTTTCATTAACGCTTATACTTTGCACGAGACATATACCATTTCAAGGAGTTTTTTAGTAAAATAAAACGATAAAACTAACATAAAAAAGGTTCGCTTGTCGAGTTGAATCAGTAAAAAACAATGGTGTACACCGGTTACTTAAGCAACGGATTGCAGAATGCTGAGGACACTGGTAAGCTGACAGCGCATTTTTTTTCACGATTAATAATTTGCACATGTATATGCGATATGCGAATCGAATATATTTAGAATGGTTGCCGTATGGAGATCCCAATGACTGGGCACATGGTCTAGCGGCTTATGATGGTTTGGAGCTGATGGGCGGCAATGAGCAGGAGGTGCAGCCCTCTTTGAACCGGGTGATGAAAAACATCGACTACGACCTGGCCTTGAAGCATCCATTGGAGCATACCTGGACTTTGTGGCACTTGGAGAACGATCGTACCAAGCGCTGGGCCGAAATGCTCGTCGATGTGACCAGCTTCAACACCGTTGAGGACTTTTTCAGGTCAGATACAGATTCATATATATAAATATGTATATATTTATTCTTTTCATTTCGACAGTGTGTACTACTTTGTGAAGCCGCCATCGGATCTGAAGATATTCAATGACTACATGGTGTTCAAGAAAAATATTCGGTGAGTTCTGCAAGTCTCCTTTTTGAACCATCGTCTTATATGTATATATATGTATATATTTAGACCCATGTGGGAGGATGACACCAACAAGAACGGTGGTCGTTGGATACTGCTCCTGGACAAGGCCTCCAGGACCTATATAGATAAGATGTGGCACGATTTGGTAAGCCACTTGATAGTACCATAATTATAAGCTCAATGCACTATATCGCATAATCCCCTTTAGATTTTGTGCATGATTGGCGAGTGCTTCGAGCACTCGGACGAGATATGTGGAGTGGTCATCAATGTGCGCAACAAGGCTAATAAGCTATGTGGGTATAAGGCATCATTTCCCATTGGGGTATCTCTAGGGTCAACTTTCTTTACAGCCCTTTGGACAAAGGACTCGCGCAATGTGGAGGCCATCCTGTCCATCGGCAGGCAGATAAAGGACCTGCTGCATCTGGGCATTATGGAGATCCAGTACCAGGTGCACAACGATGCCATGTTGAACCATGGACCCAATGTCCATGCCATCTACAAATTGTAGGCGCCAAATGGAGGCCAATTCCCAAGAGCGCCATCGTAAATGCCCAGTTCATGGTCAGAAATGTGCATCTACGATAGTACATATGCCTAATACATTTGTCAAACTCACATTTTATCCCACGCGCACCAATGCTTTTCGGTTGTACCATGAATAAAGTATTGCGTAGAGCAGTAGAAACAGTAACTACTTTCTGGCCACGGTTCGTGTCCCGGTATCCCGAAGCTACCACAGTCGCCTCACGTATTCCCCGGCGGAGTGGGAAACGCACACTCGCTTCGCTACGATTATCCTTGGCGTCATAATTTTGGGTGACTCTACCCATCCTTTAACGGCTGCCATCGCGCGCCAAGTGCTTATTCCATCCTATGTGTGTGTGCGTCGTCCTTTCAGGGCTTTTGTCTTCCCTGCTGCTGCGCATAGCAAATTGTGACCAATTTATGGAAATATGCTCGGGAAGCGCAATATCATCCATTTCCAGGGAAGTGCTGCTAGTGCTCCTAGCAGGTTTTTCATTCTATATAGATTTTTTGCTCACAAAAGATCAAATATGTTGGCTAAACTATTCTAAAAACCAATAATTCAGATAGCACTGCAGGTATTCCTGGAAATCACAACACCTATACAATATATTTGCACAAATATTAAGTAATATTTGAAAGTACAAAATATTCGGAGCCTGGAATGTCATCACTGATGGCCATGTGAGTCGTATGATTTGATTGCTGTAATTTGTAAGGATTTTGCTTTTATTGTTTTATTGAATTATGAAGTGGCAGCCACCAAATGACTGGAACGTGATACACTGCACATGGGGTTATGACAGTGCCAATGGCATCGTATCCCCGACATCCTGTCCAACCTCCCGCCGATGTCACGCTCCACCCTGCCCGCGCCGCCGGACGAATCCTGCTTGATATGAACGGGATTCCTTGGCGCAGATGAATGCATGCAGTTATTCGGACCGTAATGTGAATTGATATGCCAACACGTACGCGGATTTGGAGGAGCAACTGATGCGGAGGACAGGTAACAGGTAATAACATGGGATGGGGCAAATAGTTTAACCCGTGCCAAGCACTTAAAGAGCAATTTAATAACCGCTATAAAAGGTTTTCTCTTCGCCGGAGAAACAAAAGCCAGCCAGGGGGGATTCCCCTTCCTTTGGCAGCGGCAAAAGCAAATAGAGGATAACTGGACAAACACAAACAGAGAATATCCGGCAAAGGGCAGCACTAATGTTGCAGACTTCTCTCCTATATTAAATGAAATGCAAGCTTAATTGAAAAACGCTGACTTGGCTGCACTGTACAAAATTTATTAGTGGATAGAGCAGGATCAACTTGATATGTAAATTCTTCATGAAAGAACTTAATGAAATATTTAAAATATAAATAAAAATCTTGCTTTTATATTTCCAGAAAATCTTCCTTTGCGGAAAATTAATAAACACTCCGATGAGTTTCAGTTCCAAATAACTATGTATTTGAATGTTTTTCAGTGTTTTTATTTTCGGATTTTCTTTGCCATCCTCCTGTTGCTGCAATGAGAACTACGTAGCCTGTTGCAATTTTAATTAAACAAAAAGCGTAAAATGTTTGACCATTTACACCGTGCCGTGCTGTTCGTCCGGATTCGACTTCTTTGGAACAGAGCTGGGTTCTCCCTATCGTCTTTGGCACGTAAATTTCCTTTGCCAACGAGCACGAAATTATTTGGCCCTCCACTGGTGTCCTGTCCACTGGTGTCCTGTGTCCTCGACGCCCGAGTCCTGTTGTCCTGGTGTCCCTTTTGCTCTGCAAAACAAATTAATTGTCTGTTTTTCACATAAACTTTTGTCGGTCTCCAGTTGCCGCTTAGCTCACAGCTACCGGAGCTCCTTATTCTCCACTTGGAGGTCCTGCGGTTGTCCTGCCCGTCGCGTCTTTCCAATTTTCAGTTCGCTGTTTGTTGCGTAAATTGCGGCCGTTCTGTTTGTAATGGTCAAACGCCCCCAATTTCGCCCAACTTGCCACTCGAATTTCACTTGGCCATCGCTTAGCTCATTTGCTGCACATCACTTTTGGCGCTGGGCGTTCCGTTTTCGTTCTTGTCATAATTCAAATGTAATTTACCAGATAAAACACCCAGCCACCCACACACAGACACGCCGGACGACTTCCCTGTCGCTCATAATTAGTTTTTGATTAAAGTTGCCACCTCAGTCCCCCAAAAAGACATCGCCAACTTGAAGCTCGGCGCTTTTCTTTTGTGCACTACTTTGTGGGAGAAAATTATGTCGCCCGACGAAGGGGAAAAAAACTCTTGTAGCTAAATTTCAATTTAATTTAGGTTTAAAAAATAGTTTTCTAACAAAACGCAGTGATTGATGCTGGGGGAGCTTCCACTTTCCATATATTTCTACGACATCTTTTCCATTTTCCATTTTCTTTAGCGAATAATTTTCCCATCCAGCTGCAAGCTTCATTTTCACTTTATTTATTGGAATTTCATACAGCAGAACTTCGAGTGCAAAAACAAGGGAGTGGGAGATCTGGGAATGCAATTAAAATAACGAAAAGTGGAAAATGCAATAAACACTTTTCAGTTGCCAATGGCAGTGAAGCACAGGCGGCAAGTTAACTAGATTAACTCATCGATGGATGCGGCAAAGCTGTTGGCCACTTTGTATTGGCCATACGAAGCATTCGCAACTTGGCAAATAAAATAATAAAATTAAAGGCATTTGATTTTGGGAGGCAGATTAAATTGAAACAATTCAGTGTGTATTTTGCTGGCAGTTGTTGGCGATTTGCATTTTAAAATAATGACTACATAAAAAACTAGTTAAAAGTTGACAACAATGAAATGTCAAAAGCGCTGGAAAACTTTATGCTCCATCCCCGAGAAGTGAGTCGGGTAAACTTTTTTGTGTCTTTCTGTTTAGTGCGACTCCAGCCCGTGTAGACCCACCTATTTTCCGAGCCCATCCTTTCTGCGCACAGCTCGGCGAAATCCTTTTACCCCTTTTGTTTTGCCCGAACAATAACAGCAAATTTTTCTAAAATTTCATGTCGCCCACCAGCCCCTGCCCGACTGCCACGCCCCCCGGGCTAAGCCCAGCCCAAGCTATTTGCAATTTAACTTTTTCCCCCTCATAAACAAGGGGGGGAATTTTGGGGGGTTTCTGGGGCCAAGTCAAAACAGGGACACGTAGCCCAACTCGGCTTTAGTTTTTAGTTGGCTTTTATTAACTTTTGTCTCTGTCTGTGTGCGGTGCTTTGTGTCTGTGTGTGCATGTTTCGTGTCTGTGTGAGCACTGCTCTGGCATTTCCACTTATTTTTTGTGGCATTAAAGTTGTACAATTACCGAGATTTGACACTAAGACGATGGCTGTGCTCTGGGGGATTCGGGGATTGGGTGGATTGCCACAAACTGCTCGACCAATTTACAGTAGTGCTCAAATTTCAAAAAATCAACAAGGGAAGCCACTCCTCGGTGTTGTTATCCCCCACCCATTTGAAAGCACTGTATGCAGTAAAGCCACCCATCGTTCTGGTCAATTTAACTTTGCAGGCTTAAGAACTTTACCTCTTCCTCTTCAATTTGGTATCGGTGTTCCGGACTTCGACCAGGGACTGATAGAAGCATTCCGGCGGCGGTGGGATGTCGACGTAGTAGAAGTAGGCGTTCACAAAATTCCTGGAGATCGAATTCCGCAGCACTGCATCCGCCAGCATGGCGTAGATGCCGCGGGCGCGCAGCAACTGCTTCCGGATGGCCATCAAGCGTCTGCTCTTGATGGTCTTGTCGC
Source organism: Drosophila mauritiana (assembly GCF_004382145.1). Taxonomy (NCBI): domain Eukaryota; kingdom Metazoa; phylum Arthropoda; class Insecta; order Diptera; family Drosophilidae; genus Drosophila; species Drosophila mauritiana. Next base: position 7,991,541 of record NC_046669.1, read on the forward strand.
CGATGGTGTTCCCGGCCACCGCCTTGTACAGATTGCCAAACACCTGGTGGAACATGGTCTAAGTGGGGGGAAGGGAGAAGTTAGGGCTATCTCTCTATCATATATATACAAAGTTCCCAAACTCTAAATATACATATAACCAATTTAGCTAATACCTAGAACATACTCACTGTAATGGTCAAATCTGCGATGCTAATCTGCTGGAAGTCCAGGCCGCACTCCTCGGTGGCCATGACGAAGGCTAACTTGATGGAGCCGGGCAGGGTGAAGAGGTAGCACTGCTGAGCGCTCATCAGGCGGTACAGCATGACCATGCAGTTGAGGGAAATGAGGGCGGCACCGGGAGAGGCGTCCTGCCACTTGGGCACTAGCACAGCCCACTCCGCCGGATTAGGATCCTCGTCAACGGTCATCCTACCGTAGGCAATCCAGCGGTTACTGAGCGGCGCTTTAAAGTAAGGTGGCAGTGCCAAATCCGCGCCACTGAACTCCACGGCCAGAATGAAGTCGAAGCGGATGAAACGCTTCCCGTTGCTGTCGCGGTCCAGAGCAACCACTTGGTGAACGAAGGGCACGTCGTTGAGGCTCAGCACCGAGTATTTGATGTCGTACGTCCGACCCGTGCTCGAGGATGTTGCTGTCTTGAGTTTGGAAATGGCTCGCTGCAGTTCGCTTTGCAGCAGCAGGTTCAAGCACTTGACATTGACCGCATTCCCGAAGAAGAATGGGTGCTGGTAGTTGGCTCTGGTGAACTGCACACTGCGTTTCTTCTCATCATAGGTGGGAACCACTGGCTTCGGCAGTCGGATGGGCAGGAAGATCTCAAAGTTCAGCGGCATGTCCAGGTAGATTTTGTCCACAAAGGAGGCTGATCATTGCGGTGCGCTTGTGAGTGCTCTGCTTGAGGAGATCACTTTACTCACCTGTCTTGTGGAGCTCTGCCAGTTGGTCCTTGAACACTGCACCATCCAGGACCAATTGCCGCTGAATGGTCAGGGATATCATGTGTGAGTCGTGGACGAAGAGCTGATGTTCTTTCTTGTTCACCGTAAACTGCACGGCCATCTCCTCCATGAGTTCCATAAAGTTGCACTCATCCATGTCCGAAGAGGATTCACTTCGTCTAGTGCTTGTACTTTAAAAAGGAGTTGAAAATATTCTTCCAACAAATTAATGCTGAGTAATAAATTTGCCTTTTCTCACTCTAATTTCTGAATGACAGTACATGTCAACTAGAAAGACTTGGAGGTGTAGGAAACTCTGTTTTTCGATAGTACTGGCTATATTTTAGTGTCGGTAATCGATACTCGTAAAAATCGAATTAATTTGAATATTATTATAGGTATTATTTAAGTTTGATAAAATTGCTACAAGTAATTCTGGTCATCTTTATATTTAGTTTATAATAATATCAGTTTATAAAATAGCATTTTGGCATTAAACATTTTTAATCCTTAAAAATAATTCATAAAATTAAAACAATAATTATCTCGGTGATCAGAACATTGGCGAGAGAATCTCTGTGAATGAAACCCGAATGCGATCCAATTTACTACGCGTTTACTACGCTCCTGTTGATGCCGCTTCGGATGCGGATTCTGCGCACTTGCGCACAGCATCCACAGCCAGGTGGTGGAGAGGACTGGTGGGGTGGTGGATGGAATGGAGCTGGTGGTGCACATGGCGATGTGGCCACTATGGCAACCTGCATCTGCACAAAAATCCTGCGGGACAGCGCAATCAGGACTCAGTTGCTGTTCGACGTTGCTCGCGTGCGGTTGTTGTCTGCTCCTTTCGGCTTCTGGCAAATCGAGTAAGTGCTGGAGCAAGCGAGATGGGGCACTGTGCGAGGGAGACGCCCTAATGCCTGCTGTTATCAGAGAAAATTAAAAAGAAAAAACAAAAAAAAAGAAAGAAAGTAGAAGGAAACTCTACCGAAGAGCGCGCCGTCGCAGTTGTGTTGTCGTCAGTTGTCAGTGTCGCAAGTGCAACTCGCAGTTTGCGTTGCAACAGCAACAAGAGAAGCGGCAAACGTGCGTGCCACATATACTAGTACATGCCCCCCATATACATATACAAGTACCTCTATCCAAAAACATATATATATTTATATATACATATATATATAGTGCCGGGCAAATGTGTATTGGTGCCTGTGAGTGCAACGTGAGCCGGCCGTTGAGACAACGAAAAAATCCGCCAAATCGCGCTTGATTATGTTGTGTGTCTAATCGAAAAAGGTGTTAAAGGTGCTTAGCCCACCTACCACCGACTTTTCGCCTTGCATGCGCGCAAATTGAAAATAAATTGAATTGCAACAACGTGCTAAAACCCGAAGAGAAACAGCAAATGCAACTGCAACAACCGTGCTTCCATCTTTTTATTTTCGAGTTTTCCCCGAGTCTGCCCCACACGTATCAAGTGGAAAAGCGCTGCTTCCCCCTCGTGAGGGAAAATTGCATGCAAATTTGCTTAGCTGCTGATGGCTTGACGGGCAGATAAGTGTGTTTTATCAACAAATTGAATGGGTTTATTTGGGAGACTTTAGAGCAGCCGCCATCTGTGCAGCGGGAGTGATTGTGATTATGTTGCGATAAAACCTGTGATTAAAATGACATTTTAAGGTGTAGTTGAGTTATTTTATGCCAAATAAATATTGCGAGTTTCAAATATATTTTTTGAATATTTTTATTTTAATTAATATTAATTTTAAAATTGATTAGAGGTTTATAAGTCTCTTATAAGTAAGCTTTTAGAAAACATTGGGATAGGTAAAGTTTCCTACTTGATACTTCTTTTAATAAATATGTGTTTTTTAACAAGTGGATGAAGATTGTGATACAACTGATAATTGTATATTCAAGTTTAAAGTTTAAAGATTAAAATAATTTTGCTAATATTTAAATATTATTAGGCTTTCTTTAACTAAGGAAACTTTTGAAAGTGAAAGATTTGTTTAAGTACTGTCCTTGTAAGAATTTTCCAAGTACTGTTCCATATGGCCTTAGTCCGTGATCGAGTTTGCCTACTCCTCCACCTGGGGGCTCATCAATAAGGCATAATGCAATCCCGCTGCCTGACTGCCTCGACTGCCTTGAGTGCCAAGCTTCCTCTGCTCCTGGCTCCTTGCTGCCTGCCGCTTGGTCGTTGGTCCTTTCCCCTCCTCCCTTACCATTCAACCCCCTTTTCGACGAGCCGAAGACACGCTTAGCAACGCTTTCACGTAGCAGTCGTCCCCTTTTCCGGTCCTCTGGTCTTCTGGTTGGCTGCTGCTGGCACTCTCGAGCTTTCTGCTAATTGCCGCTTAATTGTTTGACATTTTCCCCGTATTGTGTTGAGGGCAAATGGCATTTATTTATATTTCTTTTGTGCCAGGGCATCTGGAAGCTGGCTCCTTGCTCTCATTTCGTTACGTTACGTTTCGCATGCAAGCAATTAGCAGCGCTGCGTGCACTCCATGTACTCCACATATACATATACGTAGGTATTACCTATATACGAGGCGAGACCGGCCGGCTAATGCAGTGAGAGAAAAAGGGGTGGAGGTATGGGGCCTATTGATTTTATGAACGAAAAGCGCTGGATGCCTCGTGAGCGGGAGAGAAGCTGCAACTATTTTGGACGCTGCCGCCATGACAAACTATAAATCTGTCTGTGCCGGCATATACTCATGCGGATACTCACACGCTGTGTATGTTGTATATGTATGTGCACATACCTATGTGTGTGTGTATACATATACCCTAGTATCTGGCATATCTGGCTTATAGTGCAGTGGCTGTGCTTTTGTAGTTGTTCTTGCTGCGCTGCACACACAAAATTTATCGATTGCCGCATACACACATGTCGCATGTTGCAGCCTCTGTGATGTGTAGTAGTAAAAATGGCTCGTATTTCATGCGTTTCACAGCGGAAGTGACCACAATGCACTCACACACACGTGCGTAGTAGTTGTAGTAATAGTAGTAGCCGGCATCGAGTTTTGGTTTATTTAAATTTTCGGTCATCGTGGCCTGCTCTCTCTCTCTCTCTTTCTCATTCTCTTGCCCTCTCTCTCGCTTGGGCATTATGTATTTTCGGTTGGCCAGCGAACTGCAACAGCTGCCCGCAGTGCGTATACGCAATTTTTGAATCGACACCACGCAGCGTATGCGCAATCTTCCGGCTAAAGCACCGAAATATGAACCCAAGGGGCAAATTACTTCCGGCCACCGCTATTGACATTAATTAGAAGGCGGCACAAGTTTCACTTTTACACCCACCCACTCACTGATCCATCATTTTCCACAAAAGTCACGTACGATTTTTTTGCGAGCATCCAACTCAGGGAAACTTTCCTTCCTGCTTTCAACTTTAACCCAGAGAAATGTGGGGTAGAGTCTTGAGTAAAAGGGGTCTTTCTTTCCCTGTGCCAGGCGGGGAGGTTAAAGTTTTTCTGTAACAAATTAAGAAATCACTTTCCCCCGCATTTTCCCGCACATATGCAACAGAAATTGAGACGAGATTGTCGAGGGAAAAGCAGAAGAAGAACGAATGCCAAAGTTGCCAAAAGTTGAGAAATGATATTTTGTTTGGGCCCCATATATATATATATAATTCATACTTAAGCGAACCTCGCTGGATGTTTATTTATGCAGGCAAACATGCTTTTGATTGGCGTGTGACATTTTAAGCGGCGGGGAACTGGCATTTCAAAATTATTACTGCTGCGGGTCGACTGACTGCTCATGATTGATGTGCAGTTCTTCGGGGTGAATAGGTTCCATCCAAAGTTCCGCCGAGACACGCAAACCCGAAGAGGTCGAAGTTGATTTGATTGGCAGCCCGAAGGGGAAGTCCTTTGCAGCCACAGCCAAGATAAAAATAATTAAAAACGTCTAAAGTCGCACAATTTTGCTATTTGTGGCTCACAAAAAAAAAAAAAAATGGAGAGTAAAGAAAATATCTGCATAGCTCGATAAATTTACATTTCCCTGGCCACATCATTATTTCGGTTTGCTCAAAAATATTTTCCACTCAGGTACTCGAGCCGAGTTTTTCCTTGTTTCCCATTCGGTACATATTTTACTTAACCCAATATTAGGCTCGTTAGCCAGCAGGAAACAAAAGAGCATAGTAACGGGCCCAGGAAAAATCACTGAGCAACTATGGCGCAAAAACAAAAAGCCCACAGTTGCCTGTAACCGAAACGTGTTGGCATCAGCTGCTATGTGGAAAAAGTTTATGACTTTAGACCCATTTTGTGTACATCCCCGCCCCCTTGGCTGAACTCAATTTTTCTGCCCCTCGAATCACGACTTACCTTGGGCCCAGCTGGAAAAGCCTGGGAAATGCCAGGGAAATCTGGCGGTACAAGGGGAAAGCCTGGGAAAGAGCCTTTTTCTTTCCTCCGTCTGCTTGGCTGCTGTTTTTAAATGATTTTTATGTGCACTTCAGTGCAAGAGGCCCCCCTTTTTGCGCCTCCTCTGCTTTCTATGCTGTATATGTGCATATATATATATATTTATATGTATATGCATATAATTTCTTGCACAATTTTGTTGCTGGCTTTTCATTTCACAGTTTGCTATGCATTTCAGGCACTCTTTCTCTTCGTTTCGCTGGTTTTTCGCTGGTCTTGTTTGTTTGTTTGTTTGTTGCTTCATGCTTTTGCTTTATTGATTTTCCTACTATTTTTTTAGTTTCATTTCGTTTCTATTTTCACGTCTCTGTTGTTTTTTTTTGCTGGCTGAGTCTTTACTTGTTTGTTCGCGGCCAGCCGGTCGGCCAGTGTTACAATTACAATGCAACAGACGACAGCCGGCTGGCCATTACAATTCCAGCTAGATGTCCAGTGTCCCCGAGCCTCTGCATTTTCAATCCCATTGCCCATAGCCCATAGCCTCTATCCACAATCCTCTAGCCTCTGAACCTTTGTTTCGCCAGCCGAGATTCCCATGCAGAGGCCCTTTGCATTCTATTGATTTTTTGTGCCTTCGCCGGCAGCAGCAGCAGCCGCCAGAGACGCCGTAAAAAGTCATTAGCGAAGGGGTCCAAAGGGGATCGGAGGGGGGCGTGTGCTAAGGGGGACGGATGGAACTCGAGTGCATAATGGCACAATTTAAATACGGCTCAGGAGAGGGCAAGAGCGGATCTGGCATGTGAATGAACCGTGAACTATGACCGGCTGTGGCAGCTTCAGCGCTTAAAGTGTTGGGTTTTCAGGTGCCGCATGCAAAAAGGGGTTAAAGTAATTGCTAAAGTAATTAGAAAAAATAATGCTAACAGGGGACTAAACGGAGATAAGATATATTCTTTAAAGGATTATGCCACATTTTAAAGTGCCTAGGAGTATGTAATGCAAATTCAAAATTCACTGATTTCTTAAATGTCAAAAGAATGGAAAGACTCTATTTTAAGATATAAATATGTAAATATTTGAATATTTTTTTGCCACTTACAAATAACGAACAACTTTTTTGGGTTACCTACTTGCAACCCACTTAAAGGTAAAATCCCCTTGCGTCATTCCCTTCGCTGGTTCCACGTGGCTTCAGCAGGTCGCACATGTTTTCTATTTACCCACGCAAAACAATAAGCTGAAAGCCATTTGATTTTGATTTATTGACGCACGTAGCATGCGAGGGAATTGAAATAAAGGGGCGAATGGGGGCATGCAACAAGCGAAACAGACTCCAGACACGATAGAAATCGATGGCATAATGATTATCTATTAAAATAAATCACGTATTTGGCAGACGATGGCTGCCATACGGCACCAGACCAGACGAGAAAACTTCGTAGCCGGCCAAGCGTTGAAGTCTATAAATTGCACTTGTCTTGACCTCCTCATCCTCCCCATCCACATCCTCAGCCTTCCTCATTCCCACCCAATCACACGAGGAGCTAGATGGGATGAATGGATGGATGGATGGGCAGCCTTCAATGCATTTCCCCGGCACAAATTGTCACAGACAGCGGGCCCAAGATCGAGGAGACAACGTTAAGTGTAATATAAATAAATCGAAGCTGACTTCAAGTGTTTAAGCCGTTGGCAAAGACGGCCAGGAAACAGTAGATCAAAGGGATGGCGTTGAAATTGGAGAAGAAGCCGCTTACAAAGGCGGCTCACAAGAGTATTCCCACTTTGATGCAATCGTGCCCGTTTCGTGATTGGGTGGCAGACAAAGTTTGCTCACCCATCGAAGTCCATTTAAATGTTTGATTAAATGTCTAGTCCTTCAACGAATTCTTTAGAGGCAATTTGGTTTGATCTCAGCGCAGGGAACTACCAATGTGACGCCTTAAACGGTTTTGCTTGCTCGTCAACTTGGCGTATACGTGATATTGCCGTCGGTAGATTTATAGTATGAGTTTCTTCGTGATTGGATTATATTGACTATGATAGCAGTCAGTGCACCATGCCAGTGAATGGATTTCTTATATTAAATAATAAAATTTATTATATTAATTATTTATGAGTTATTATCAATAACATTTTTATTCTTTGGCTTATTATATAGTACAAATTTGAAGCCTAATTTTCTACAAATTTTCTTGCTTAAAATTCTGTCTCCTACTTTTTAAATGAGATTTCCGCTGGATTTAGCTTTGGGAAACACGGTCACGCAGTGCATTGCTTACCGTCGAAAGCTGCTTAGGCCAGCAATTTTGATTTTTTGCTGTCGCACTTTAAACTAATTGCCAGCAATTTAGCAAACGTTGGCAGTGCAATGCGGCGTATGCGTAATATTTATGTCTGTTCGCTTGCCGTGTGTGCGAAGAGAGTCTGTTTGGTTTGCCCGTGCCGGCAGTTGGATAGCCCAGTGCGCACATTTGCCGCATAATTGCCAAGTCATGATTTTTTACACACCAAGAAGGACGAGAGAGAAAAAATACAACAAGAAAGGAAGGAAATAAACGAAGCGTTTTCAGCAGCAGCATTTTCCCCCCGTGACTTTCCCATTCATTTCCCGCCCATTTGCTGGCTGTCCAACAGCCATTGTCTGTTGTTCCAGCAGTTTGCTGATGATATTCGCACTGGGCATAATTTCCATGTTGCTTAAGCGGCATTTTGTTGTTACTGCTCGTATACCCATCCATATACATCCATGTAGTCCCAGTCCAGCACCCTCGGCACCCGGAAAAACCCCCTCCCTGTACGCCACTGTGCTTTATCGTTATTGACAGTTTTATACGTTTCTTTTTTTTTATCTCCATCGTATCAAGTTGTCCTGTTCCTGTCCCTTTTGCATAGTTTCAAGTTTCGGCAAATATCGTTCGCTTCCTGGCGCATTTTTTGCTGCCCTCTTTTTTCGAGTTTTTTTTCTTCCCTACAATGTCCAGAAGCTTACCTTGGGGAGTCGTCTGGCTTTTGGGAAAGATCCTGTCATGGCTGGCCACAGGCAAAGTTAATGTAATGGCAGCCAGGCAATACAATGTGAGGGGATTTGGTCGGATGGGGTGGTGATGTCCTGAAAGGACTGCCACACACACACGCGTGTTTTAGCATATTTTTGTCATATTTTGCATTCACGAGATACTCGTCGTCGCATCCGCACACGCAGATACTCGGCTGCAGCCTCAACTTCAGATGAGGATGTCAGCACTTCAGTGGCAACTTATGGCGCTCCAATTTCGCGCTGATGCATAATTTTTTCGCCTTCATCTTGTCGCATAAAAATGCGCTCAAAGGGGCGCAAAAGCCGAAACCCGGAAAAGGGGGAAAACTATAGGGAGTCACAGCAACACCATTCATTTTCCGGGTGCCCAGATTCAGGGAGCATAAGGGATCTTTTAAACAAAAATCCTAAAAATCTCAGGAAAAATTCGAACAAATATTTAAAATACATATTTATAATTTATTAAATGTTTTCATTACATTAGTCGGCCTTTAGAATAGAGTTATCTTAATTAAGACTGTTTATTTAATTTATCAATTATTTTTCTGCGTGTTCCCAACTCTGTTGTTCCGTTTTATGGAGCTCGTGGATCCCCCAGTGGTTCAGCTGGGCGGGTTGGGTTGGATGGGTGCTTTGTGAAGCTGACTTGACATGATTAATATCCCCGCTGACATGGGAATCGCAGTTGACTGACTGTCGTCAAGTGAAATCAAAAGCAAAGGCAGCAGCATTCCATAGTAACCACTTCAAGGCAGCTCAAAGCCATTTGCATGAAATGTAGAATGCTATCGGTTCCACTACATCTACAAATTACCTTCGAAAAATAAAGAATGGCAAAACTCCAAACCTATGTTGTTTTCAGTCCTTAAATATATACCAATAGTTTTATTTTTGTCTTTTAGGCGATGAATGCATGAGCATTAAAATCACTGGTAGCATAAATCTCTGGCAATGCATACGAAACTCTAATTTCCGTGGCGCGTAATTCGAAAAACAAATAAACAACAAGAACAACAATAACAAAAGCATCAGCATCAGCAGCAACAAAGTTGTGCCAGAAAACCATTAACATTTTCAGTCAGCTTCAATCAGAGCAACGCTTTTGTGGTTGTGAGAAAGAAATTATATAACCGAAACAAACAGAGCGAACGCGAACCGAAACGACAGCAATAACAAACAAATCAAGCGAAATTCGGCATTTAAAATCCAAACATAAAAAATGTAATGGAAAGCATTAGTGCTCATAAAAAATGGATTTACACAGCCTTTTTAAGGCCATCCTGATCCTATATGTCATAAGAGGTGAGTATTTCCCTTTTTTCGTTTCCATAAAACACAGAAACCTAATCGATGGACTAAGGAGGGTCAAATCTATAAGAATTTAAATTGAATAAAGTTTAAAAATGCCGAATATTTAACTTGCTTCTTATATGCCCAATACTTGAAAGTGTTAAGAATATCGATGTTGTTCCAACATTTTTACCCTTATTACATTGTATTGCAATATAGGGTGAATGGTACCGTTTTATTTTTTAAAAGTCCGTAATACTATATTTTGTACCTACTGGTACTGGTCCCGTATCCGTTCTGGAGTTACAAGCCAGAATAAATATAAGAGGCGGTGACACGCCCACAATTTTTGGTATAATATAAGATATGGCCAACTGTAACCCAATACAAAAAACAGAAACGAAATATCTCTCTCCGTTTTGATGTTATAGATTTTGACCACAAAAAGGTACCATTCCGGATATATATTTATATTTCCTTGCCCGCAAAAGTATGCAATTAAATTTGCCACATAAGCGCAAGGAACAAGGATTCTCGAAAGGGGTTGTGTGGTTGGTTGGTGCTGTGGAATTGAAAAGCGAAAAGCATTTCAATTAACGCAACGCCATATAGGTGCATATATGCACATATATCGCCGTTAATGAGCGACTGCCGCCTCAACTTTTGCGGGTAGACAAAAGGCTGGTTGCGAAGTTGCGGAGTTTGTGCCATAAAACTGAATTATTGAAAGGCACACGTTTCACTTTTGTTTTTGTTTGTGTTGCGTTTGCGGGGCGCTCAAAGAAACGGAGTCAACAGCGAAACTTTGCAGGCCAGGACATCGGAGGACAAGCAACAGCAGGAGTCACAGGCGCAGCCACAGCAGCAGTAGCAGGAGCGCCATTTATGAAACTTTCTGCCGTTGGCGTGGCTCGACACTTCAAGCCGTACACACACGCACACAAAAGAAGGAGCCACCAAACCCCCACGGAACCCACTCACCCATACACTCGTGGCAGCCATACGAAACAGGCTGGATCAAATGTTAATTGCAGTTTTCGAGCCATAATTAGAGATCCTCATTGTCTAATGTGTCACGGCATTTAGCAACCGAATCCGTCTGCAGGGGAAGAGCAAAAAGCTGCGGACAGGAGCAACTAACCCGGGACTCAACTATACACAACTCTCGAGGAGCGCAAGAAGTTTTCCAGCAGCTGAGCACTCAGGGAAAAAGTTTGAGAAAGAAAAACCATGTCATAGAAAATACTGCTTAAAAGTCTATAATTTTTCCATTATTTTCGAATTTTTAGCCTTATTTTTTTTAATCATCTAAAGCATTTTTTAAAGCTTAAATTTTGTCGTGAGATTTTATATGGATATGTAAAATTTCTATAAATTTTATTCATATAACTGAGTCCTGAATATGCATAAGCCTTGAATAAATACTCAGGTGCGGAGTAGCACCCGGCAGGTGGGCAAAGCTCAACGTGGCACAGCAAGAAAGCCAGCCAAGAATCCCCTGGCTTTTTGGCTAAGATAGCCCTTTCCAGGGGATTGCTTACTTCCCGCAAAGTCCGCCCCTGGGAGCTGCTGCCTCTGTTTATGGCTCCTGCTGCAGTCCACCCGCTCCTCCTCCCACCAAGTTCAACAACACGCCCTCGAAATGTGAATGACCTCGAATGTCACGTTTGCTAAGCGCATGAAAGCAGTGGGTTGGTTTATGGTGGGTGGTGCTCCTCCTCCTCCTCCTCCGGCTCCTTTTGGCAGTTCGTCACATCGCAGCACAGTACAGCACAGCACAGCAGGAGGGCCAAGATTATGCAGCTTCTGGCTCCTGACTGCTGACTGCTATTTTATGAAACAAAAACAAGCCCCAAAGAACCAAAGAACCAAAGCCAAAGGCAGGCGGGTGGCTTTTGTGTGGACCTGGCAACATTGTCCAAGGAGCAGACCGGGCTTAAGTCCAAAGCATGCAGAGCATAATCAGCTTCATCATCAGTAGGAGCGGCAGAAAAAGCAAAAGCGGCAACAGCAGCAGCAGCAACAAGCAGCAACAACACGCAGCAAGCGAAGAAAGGCCTTTACTGTCACAGTCAGCAGCAACATCATCGGATTCAACCAGCAGCAGCAACATCAGCCCGCAGCTTAGCTATGGATGGAATACAAAGCGGCGGGAAAAGGTCGACAAGGATGACGAGGACATGGTCGTAGATACGGACTGGCTGGGAGGGTGGTCACAGAGTCGTTGATCTTTTGCTGATAACTTTGGCTTCTCGAGGAAAAACACTCGTCGAGGAAGTGTTGCGGGCACAAAAGGCCGGCATAGAACATGCTCAAACCCACCACCACTCACAGCCAGGCAACGCAGCTTAATTATTTTCGCACAAAAATGCAGCTGCAAAATGCTGGGTAAATGCAGGATTGAATAATGAGATTGCCTCGGCCAGATACAATTCGGGTTTAAAACATTCAAGCTTTCAATTTGAGCAATTTTCCTGTTTTTCAGCTTGTTTAGTCAAAGCAAGTCAAGTTGGAGCTGAAAGCCCAAGCTGGTGTGCGCCCTACGTGCCCTGACCTAAGCAAATACACTTTACACTCAGCCCGGATCCGGGTGCACACACATCCACAGCCACATCCACATCCTCATCCGTGGAGTATTCCGCTTTGTTGCGCACCCAGACAGATGAAGATTTCGCTTCGACATCGCATTAGTCGGGGCTTTTAAGCAGAAAAATGCGTGCACTTGAGGGCCACCTCCTGAAAGCACGGAACACTCGGAGCAGCCGGAATACCAAGAAATAGCGGAATACACTGAGTCCCCAAAAGCAAACGTCCTCCATCGCTCATCCGCCCTGTTTCCCTGATCCGTGTGCTACTTTAAATATTAAACGGTGCCTACTTTTTCTAAACCAATTTCTAAGGCTATTTTCAACATTTGAAACTATTCTTGTAGTTTTATAACTTTAGATATTATAAACATAAAAAAAACACTTAATTTATTAATTTATGTAAAACGTAGTCTTTTCTCTATATTCTGTCACTTTGCAGACGCATTTTCCGCGGGAAATCTTAAAAATATTTCCGAAAAATCTCGTGAAAGTGTAAATAAGAGCACGACGGTATACATTGTTGCATTTGTATTTTCCTGCCATTTTCCCGCCCCCAAAACAAACAGCACTCCCGCCCTATCACAAGATATATATATATACGAGGTATATAGATTTAGGGGCAGCGAAGACAAGTTTCCTACGCTCACGGCATATGCAAATCAGCTTTAATGTTACTGCTCTTGTTGCTCGGCGATTTTCTTCTTTGCTGTCGCGAAATTGCGTTTTCATTTAAATGGCGTGCGGGAAAAGTTTTTCTGATTTAGTGAGCGCTCTGAAGCAAGCGGCAACTGGAAACTGGCAACTTCATTATTATTTGCAGACACTTTTCGAAAAGATTTTTCCGCTCGCTTTGTTCCGGCGAAGAAAACGTAATGTGAATTTAAATCTCCATTCCCTGGTTTTGCTTTTTTGTTTTCCAAATCCCCTGGATATTCTTCGTAATTAAGCACGGCTACACTGTCACACCAAAAGTCTACCAAATTAAAAAAATTAATCCAAAATAATTAAATTACTTACAAAATTTGTTAAAAAAGAACTTTCTGATTGAATATATATTTTTATATACTTTATGACACATCTTAAACAAATTTCTTGTTTCTTTGCACATTTTTTCTCAGTGCATCTTTGCGTTGAGTAGTCGCCCTCGAGTGTGAGCTGAATCTTTTCCTCCCGCTGCTCATTTGCATTTTGTCAGCTCGGCTGACAGTGGTCCTCCACTCCTGTTTTCCGCTCCTCTGTTTGCCAGCTTTTCTTTTACCATTTTCCATCTCCTTCGCAGCGGACCCATTCATTTCCTTTTGCCAGCTCAGCTTCACGGCAATTTTTAATGATCCGTGATAATGATGCAGGCTGCCGCTGGCAGTGCTAGTTTCATTTAGTTTTCCATTCTCCAGCTTCTACGGCTTCTCCAGCGCGCTTCTTTGGCCCGTAATTGATTTTAGCCCGGGAAATGTGCTCGGCACTTACATTAATAAGCCCCGCTTCCACAGAAGCTTCCTTGATTGACGCGGCTGACAAATCGAATCGAGTGCTCACGACTTCCGAGGCCATCGCAAATGGACGCCATGGATGCCGGCCATTGTCCAGCAGGAACGCTCGCATTGAAATGTGGGACACTTTGATGACAGTTTTGCGAGTGGCGAAGTGCTCTAATTAGCTTCAACTTGTCCCGGGCCTAAGACAAAGTTTTAATTGAAATCCTACCTGCAAATCTCCCACATCCACAAGCGCACACGTTTCACAATTACAACGGATTGAAGAATGTGCTCGAAAAAAGCACCACTCTTCGGATGGATAATTAAATTTTCATTAGACCGTGTCTGGCGGAGCAAAGTTTGGTGGGTGATGGTTGGGTGGCGAAACTTTATCTTAAGTGACTTAAAAACTAAAACTGCAAATTTAATGTGCTCCCCCGTCGTCGTCATGTGGCAACCGCTGCAACTTGCGGCAAACACTTTTTACTTTCCGCAAACATTTTGCTTTTCTTTTTCCAGTCAGCTTTTCTATTTTTTCCCCCATTTCTCCTGCATCCTTTTGCGGCGCATTTCCTTTGGGCATTGCAGTTGACAGCGTGTTGCCAGGCGAAGGAAAACCAGGACGACTGGGACACCAGGGGGGGATCCTGCAAAGGCAGGGGCAGGGTTGGTGGGTAGCGGGGGCTACCGCAACGAAAGTGGCACAAACTTTGCAACACTTTGGGGCATGCAACCGGGCCCAAGGAGCTCGGCCGTCGTTATCTGCCGCCTAATGCCTTTTTGACAAAACAATTTTTCATATTATTGCTCTAGTGCGGCGTTGCTGGGGCTGAAAATTGCTTACAAATTTAGTGTTGCATACTTTACGGCTGCTGCTGTTGAAAGTGCCACAAGGAGCAGTGCTCCTTGCCAAGTCCTGTGGCCTGGCCAGGCGACTGGGACTCCACTCGGGGCCAACTGCCAAAAAGGGATTCTTGAAGTGACAGAGTGTGATTGAAAGATCTCCGAGAAAACCAGCATTTGCAACAATACCACTGCACTCGTGGAAAAGTGGCCAACCTATCATAGAAAAATTGTTGAATTAGATAATGTTCTATGTTTGAGAATGTTAAAATTATTAAATTTTTCTTAGTTAATCCTGAAATAGATTAATAATGAAAAAGGTAGTAATGTTTGATAATAGCACAAGAGTAAAGCGTGTGATTTCTGCTTTTGGACACTATTCCCCTGAGATTCCAGCATTAACTTTCTCTCATCAAGAACGAAACGATTACACTTTAGAGAAATATTTACAGTAAAAGTAATTTGAACTGAAGAATTTTCCACACCACATTGTCCACTCCCAAGACGATGTCCGAGTGTACAGGACACGGAGAAGGTCCTTCTTCCCCAAATTATTCATGTGTCATAGCCAGCTCAGTCGGTGCACATGAATTTCTGATTATTTTCTGGACAGGAGACAACGCCTTAACGTGTCCGGCCGCACAGCTCCTGTCCCGCAGACCCCGAATGAATAATGAATAATAAATAAGACATAAAAGCCGCATCACAGCCACATTTTAAAGCACGGCCGAAAATTATGCAATGCTCAGCGCCGCCTGGTGAAGCAATTAGAGCCCGGCTTTTGTGGCCGGCGACCGCAACAATGGCCGGCAGGTAAAAAGCAATTGTCTCCGCAGCATCCTTTGTTGTGGGCCAACGGCACTCACGACGCCTCATTAAAATTTGGGCCAAGTCATCCAGCCCACTCAGGCGGAATTGTCCGGGAAAAAGCCAAAGCCGAAAGCCACTGGCACGCTTGCTACTTAATTTTTTGGGAGTTGGGCGTAGCAAAGTTGGCTGGTCTAACAAAAATTGAAATTAACTTTGGTCCGAACACACAGAATGCCACCATTTAATTAAAATTTTAAATTTCACCGAATTTCCTTGCTTTCTTCTCTTGCAGCCGAGACCAGCCAGTTTGTAAATGGACTGGATCTACAGGGACCGATTTTTCTCCACGAGCCACCGCATCGCGTCGAGTTCTCCAACAATTCGGGCGGACTCATAGAATGCTCCGGGCATGGAAGTCCCCCGCCGGAGGTGAGAACTCCTCCTTCCACATTCTCCTCTTCCTGGTCCTTTTCCGTTTCCAACTTGGCTCCATTCCTTCTTATTTCATTCCTCGCCGCCATTTAATATTGCTGTTTAATTATGCATGGCTGTGCGGCATTTGGCGCTGCCTCTGCTCATTTCCAAGTTAATTGACTGGCCAACAAACAAATGCTAAACGCTGCCGAAAGAACACTGAGCGAAATTGTACATATTATTTTTAAGTATTTCTTAGCACAAACATATATTTTTTGACCTTTACCTGCACATTTGTTATGATCATATCCTCCTGCTTAAAATTTTCCGAATTACATTTTTGGTGTGTTTTCTTTGTCCAGGTGGAGTGGACCCCCATCCCGCCGCAGCAGGACATGGTGTTCCAGCTCTCCAACGGCAGCATGATGTTCTATCCCTTTACGGCCGAGAAATACCGCCACGAGGTGCATGCCACCGTCTACAGGTGAGATTGCTGGGATCGAGTAGGATCGGATCCAACTCCGCCCATCCCGGATTGATTGTTAATCCTTTGTCCTTTAAACCGGCAGATGCAAACTGCGCAATTTGGTGGGCACCGTGCTCAGCCGAGAGGTTCACGTGCGCGGCGGTAAGTTGAAATAAATTTTAATTAATTTACGTAAAACACGACCGGCGGGCGAGTGAGAGGCGCAAAAAAAGAGAAAACAGAAAAAAACACTGGGAATTTATAGCCACCGAGTTGATTTGTGCTGACGAAGTGAGTTTGGCTTTCGGCGCTGTCGTTGTTGTTGTGGTTGTCGAAAACTTTGGCCTAATTGGAAAGTTTTTCGCGCGGCCCATGGACGCCCAACTTCGCCGCCCCTCGGATTCCCAATCCCAATCCCGATTCCACATCCCCATTTTCATCCAGCAAAAGCCTAAAAGCAGGCAACGCAAGTTTTAATTACTATTGCTGCCGGCAAATGCTGTCGGCCAGGCGCCATCCCTATGCCCTTCCTCCGCGTCCTCATCCGGATCCCCATCCATTATCCCCCCAACCCCCCTGGTGGCTACCAGTTCCTACCAAATGCCATCCAAGCCAAGCGGAAAAAAATGGTATGCTCCGCGCTAATTTGGCGCCTCAGTGTGTGAGAATTGACTGCGGCGAAAAATACCCTAATGGCTGCAGGATACTTGGAGTCGTTCATGAAGTTGAAAAAAAGATGATTCAAAAGTAAAGTTAAGATAAACCAATCATCCAAACATTGACTTGCTCTTAAAACTTTATAGACTAGATAAACTATTTAAAATTAAGCCACTCAGCTTATGTACCGTCATCTTAAAGAGTAATGGCTAGTTACTGGCCCAAAGCAGTCGTACCATCAATCCAGCAACCGCTTAGCCAGAATATTCAATATTCATTTTATACCCAGACCAAAAAAGGCGCCTAACTGCTCCGGAAAACTTTCTCATTCTTTCGCTAAACTGCATTAATGAACTGAAACTTGGACATCGCCGTCTTGCGAGGCAATCATTTTGATTGCCATCACATGTCGCATAGATTTTGCGGCCCATTGGATACAACCACTTGGCCCAAAAGGACGGATGAAGCACGGCACGGGGGCTGGGCAACAACAATTAGCAATGACCATAAAAGATATGCCGTATAAATGGGTTTCGGGACTTGCCCGCAGAGCAAAGGCTAATCCGCAAAGGGTCCACTTGAGTTTTGGGCTGGCGTTTAATTAACGGCAGGGGAAAAAATGGAGAAGACCACGGGAAGTCAGTTCAAAGCGAAACAAATGGCACAAAGTCGCAACCGCAAGGATCTCAGATGGAGTCGAAATGCCCACGCATAGGTACATATATATGTACCTTATATATATGCACCAGATACTAGACCATGCCTAGCCTTTTGTCCATGCAAAGTTCCAACGTCCGGTGGCCATTATTCAGCAGCTAACTCAACGTTACGTATACGCCATGTCCTCCGGCTTATTTTATTTGCGGTCTCCCTGGGCATTTTTTGGCCAGGCTCCTGTGCCTGGGGTCCTTCTCCTCTGTACTTTCTCGTCTCTTTGTTTCCGTTTGGTTTTTATGTGCGCCAGAAATTGTTTCCCCCCCTCCGGTGCCAAAATTCGTGGCGAGAGCTTTCCGCTTGAACAATTTGACAGCGCGTAGATTTGGCGCAAAACGTTTTGCCTAATTTGCAAAAGTTCTCGCAGAAATCTGCGATCTCTGCTGGCCAGTAATTCAGTTGCTAATGTGAGCATTTTGGCCTGAAGTCGTCGTCGTCGTCGTCGTCTTTAATTGGCAGCGCTTAGTTTGATGCGGGGTCTTTGGAGCTCGGAGCTGGAGGAACTCAAAGAATAAC
Organism: Drosophila mauritiana; assembly: GCF_004382145.1. Classification (NCBI taxonomy): domain Eukaryota; kingdom Metazoa; phylum Arthropoda; class Insecta; order Diptera; family Drosophilidae; genus Drosophila; species Drosophila mauritiana. The sequence continues at coordinate 8,009,695 of NC_046669.1, forward strand.
TTGGGGAAGCCAGAAACCAGAACTTGGAGGGACTTTGCTAAGTGCGCGTAATTAGCGCAACTTTGCAGCGGCGAAAAAACCCTTGACAAATTCCCTCCATATATATTCAAGTCAAGCTTAAACGCAATTGCTGGCATTTGGTTTTGTCAGGCCGCAGGACATCCACAACCCACAACATCCCACATCCCATCCAAAGCAGGGCACAACTTCTGCTGACAGTGATGAATGATGCTGGGAGCCACAAAGTTGCCGCAGCCACGACTTTTCAGCGCTGACTTTTCCTGCACTTTTGCATTTCATCAAACAAAGCACACGGTTGGAGGGGGCGGGTTGAGGTTGGCTCTGCCCTTTAGATAGACGACCACGCATAGGTATACTAGGTACTAGGTGCCCACACCAGCCATACAAAGTGCATATAGAAAAGTCCTTGGCACATCCTTGCAAGATTCTGAGCAAAGTTTGTGATTGAGCTAGGAAAGTTTGCCAGTCGACTGCCGCTGGCTGCTTGTGTATGAAACCTGCGTAATTTGTTTCTAATTAGTTGAATGCACATTGTTGAGGATGCTCCTCCACCTAAGTTCTCCGCCAATTCCCCCCACGAACGGCAACAGGATACGTAGCTTACAGAGTTTTGCATGTGGAAACTTTTCATTTTCGAATGGGAAAAAAGGAACTGATTATTCAAGTTTTTCCCTTTGCTTTTCCTGTCACATACATATACTAACATTGCTCTTCTATTTCGGGAAATTCATGTTGAAGTGCTGTCGCAGCTCATCATCTAATTGGCAGTGATATGTAAAATTATTATTTTACATCATAAACGTGTGCTAATGATTTGAAAATTGAGAGAATGCACAAAAAGTTATTTTTTTTTAAGTAGCGTATCAAATTTAAACGTGGATTCGTTTCAAATGATTTTAGGAATTCCATAGCTTTCATATTAATTAGTTGGTTGTTATGCTCTTGAAATGTGTATATGTATAAACTATTTATTGTTATGTTTTTTTTATCCATATGCCACATGGATAAAGTGATTGGAATCAAATCAAAATTGAATAGTTAGATGGGAGAAATGCGGACAATAACTGCAAATCAGCGAAGACTGGCATACCAAAGCATCTTTCCGGCACGAACATCATAAACATAAATTTCCCACCCACCCAAAACTGCAGGGAGTTTCCCCTCCCCCCTCGGCAGAAAAACTTTGCCACACACAAAACAAAGCGGAAATGAATTTCCGCACAAAATCCGAGTGCAGCGAATGTCGCCCGCTCTCTCTCTTTTTGTGCACTTACTTTGTGCGGCGACTATAAACTTAGCTTTCATATTTACTTTCCTGCCCAGCTGTCCTGTTCCTGTCCTGGTCCTGTCTGCTCCCCTTTTTTTTTGGATACCCCCACTAAAACGTCCCTCCGACAACATTGTTGTGCGCCCCTGTCCTTCAGTTGCGCCATTTCCATGCAAAATGCAACATGAAAGTTGGAAAAACTTCTGCCTTGCTGAAAATAGAAAGCTACACACCCACCAAAAAAATAAAAAATAAAAAAGAAAAGAAAATCCAACAAAAATGGAAGGAAGTGCACAAAAAATTGGTCGCTTGTTCGGGAGTCTGGCAATGCAAATAATGAAGATACAAAACAAAATTGTACTAAACTACACAGAGCGGCCAGAGGAATTATAATAAAATGTTGTCACAAAGTTTTTTCAGTCACTCCTACAGCACCAACAACAACCAGAACAACAACAACAGCAGCAGAGCAGAAAGCAAACAATAACAACAACTTTTCAAATTAAACTTTTATCCAATTTTAGCATATTAAAGTTGGCAAACAACGGCGAACCAGAAAAACTCGAGCGTGATCAACATTTGCGAGCGGTTTCAGTGGGCCAAGTTTTCGGCCCTGTTTTTGGTAAATGCCGCTGGCGAGCGGACCTAATCTATTTACGATTAGCCCTCGAAGGGGATTCCCCGATGCGGGCCAACACTGGAACGCACTTTACGCACGCCAGCTGGCAATTGCCTTTGTCCGTCTTAATTAATTTGCCAACTGCCAGTGGCAACTAGACTAAGGGCTAAGCTTTTAGCCAAAAAGTGCAAGGCGTTTGCTCACTGGCACAGTGGTCGAAGGTTAGCGAAAGTCTGCAGGTATTTTCTAATTTTATTCTCAGTCTATAAATAGCGGAAATGGGAATGGTAAATGTGGTCATTTGTAAAACAGCTATATTTTTTGTACTTAAATATTTTTTGTGAGATATGTAAAGATGTTAAGATTGAAATAATTCCGTAAAAGAACCTTAAATTTAAAATTTAAAAATGTTTTAATTTGTTAAACAATCCTTATATCTGTGGTAAATTGCTTTTATTATTTTTAATCCTATATTTATACCTTCATCATATTTTGATTGCCATTTCTCTCAACCCTTTAACCACTGTGCACTTCTGTCATTGCCAGGATCCTTGTCATTCTTAATTTAGCGCGCAGCCCGCACAGCGAAAAAATCTTTAACTCAAATTGCCAAATCCAATTTTTCAACGGCCTTGTCATACGCCCACCTTCCGCCACCAACGTGCCACCCCCTTCGGCGCCCGCCGAACTGAACCACCTTCGTCTGGCTGACAAACGGCAACACTTTTGTAAAGTGTCACAATGTGTTGGACATGTTAGGGCAGACGGGCTTTGTTTTTCCGCTTTTCCGCTTTTCCGTTTTTCCGTTTTCATTCTGTGACGGCAAACTGGGGGAATGACTGAACTTAATGTGGCACATATTTCGGCTGTCGCAGCCAAGCGGATCCCTTAAAAATTAAAACTCGCACAATACAGGAGCCAAAATGCAAGGTCCTTTGGCTAATAAAAACAAAATGCCAACGTCGGCGAGTGGGAGGTAAACATAATTGTTTCGGTTTGTTCCTTGTACTCAACGTGCCGCAGTGTGCCGCGCCACGTACCACATCGCGTATACGTAATATTTCAGTCACTCGGCAGCATTACCCTAAAAAGACAAAGCCATTTGCATAAAATATGCTTTTTAATTCGTTACAGTCGTCAACCAGAAGTACGCGGTCCAGGTGCACGATGAATACGTGATGACAGGCAACACGGCGGTGCTGAAATGCCAGGTAAGTGCATCCACATCCATCATCCGTTGTCACCACGAGGAACTCAAGCCATCTCCCCGTGGGCCACTTTCGCTTGCCCAAAAAATTCACTTAACCCACAAATCTCGTTATGCGAACCAAAAACATGGCTTGCTCATCAAATTTGCTTATCTCACACCCGCAATCCGAATGTGTGTGTTTATTATCACAGGTGCCCAGCTACATGTCGGAATTCGTATTGGTCACCGCCTGGGTGCAGGACACCGGCATGCATCTGTATCCGAACACGGACATCGGTGGCAAGTACACGGTGCTATCGAACGGCGAATTGTACATAAATAATGCGGGACCCAATGATGCGTACAAAAGCTACACATGCCGCACTGTAAATAGACTGACAGGTACGTGATAATCGCATTTCCAGCTTAATCGTCCATCTGGGCGATGCATGAGTTGCTCCCGAATCCGGGGACTTTGGACACTGGACTCCGTGCGCCGGGACTCCGGGGATTCGTGTGGATTCGTCCGGATTGTTGGCTCAGTTGGCGGGGCAGCTATAATTAAGTTGTATAAATAACCAATGAGGGACATTTTGAAGGGCGATGTGTGTGTATGTGTGTGCCACGACAATTAAGCAGCTTTTTTCTTGGGAAATTTCAGAATTTTTCATTCCTGAAACCAAAGCCTCTTACGGTCGTGGGTTATTTAAACTTACCGAGCTTACTGACCAACATAAACATTCAATTTTTTATTTGGTGCTGAAGCACCTTATGAGTGATTTCATTTTTGTTGCAGCATATGGGTCATGTTAAATTGAAAAGATCTAAGGAAAGGCTTATTTAAAAAAAGAATGAAACTCCATATTTTTGCTTTGATATGTCAGATCGTTTGATAGAAAGAGTAGTTTTGGAATCAACTGAAGGTAAAAAGTGTTAACCCACATTTCCTTTGGGCTCCTTTAAAGGGCAAACTCTTTATTGTTGGGAAAAAATGCTCACAAAACGTAATTCAGAATGTAAATACGCGTCTGTCTTTTCATCTTAAGTCCCCAGCAAACAAGGAGTAGTTTGTCCTTCTTGGCCAAAGTCAATTTGTCGTTTTGTGCATAATTTATGATGCGTGACATTCAATCGCCAGGCAAAGGGCATTGAGCTCCTGGGAGTTTTGCTCCGAAATGGAATCTTCAGCATGCGTATATACGCCACACACACACAAATACATACATATATGGTATACATATGTGGTACATCTGATTCTGGTTGTGTGCCGACAGTCCGACAGTCAATACGTGAGATCCTGGCGAGATAAATTCTCTCCCTTATTTGAAGTTTATTGTGTGTGAAAATGCGCTTAAGCTGAATTTCTATTAGCCTTTGTGCGCATATTTCACATCATCAATCAATACGATAAAAGTTCACTCCTTTCAGCCGCTTTTTCACCCCTTTATTCTTTACGATTCGAAATCCTTTTCCTTTTATGCGAGTGTGTGAGTGATTGTACGACTGTGTGTTTTGTTTGCCAGGTTTATTTGCAGTTCACTCGATGTTTGCATCTTGAAAACTGAATTTATATGTTTTATTACTCTTACATTTTATGGGATTTTGCAAACGCAAAGCAATTTGTGGTTGCCAGCCATTTGCTTAATTAATCAAATTGAATCGAGCCGCAAAAACCGCAAGTTGCGCTCCAGTTTTGGCCAAAAGCGAAAATTATGAGCTGCATATTAGTTGGCTCCGGGAATGCGAAAGTGTGTGTGTGTCTGATACAATGGCAATTTGGGGGATTCCCCCTCACTCATGGGAGCCAACGTCTAAAATCCGCCCTAGTGGTACTCATTAAAATGGTAACACGAGGATGGAGGTTGTGTAGCGGTCATGAGTAATTCATTTATCAAGCGCCCATCGCACACGCTGCATTAGATCGTTGCATCCAACTGGTCCACAAAAGTAGGCAACGGGTTTCGGGACCGACTCACGTAATTACAATTTAAGCCAAAAATCCATTTATTTAGCACAATAACTCGACGGGCGAACAATGGAGCTGTACACCGGTGCCGTATCCAAACAATGGCCACCATAATGAAGATGCAGAATTGAGTTAGGCCAGGCTGCATAATACACAAGCGCACAACAGACCGATATCTCTAAAGTTCGTTATAGATTCCCATGTATTCTGCCCTGATTTGAGCTGCAGCCTTGATTTAGGACCTGTGCGTGTCCTGTAATAAAGGTTTTTTCAGCCATAAAAAACACAGAACAGAACAGAAATAACATAAAAAACGAGTGGGGAAGGAAAAAGAGGAAAAGGGCAGCCAGGTGGCCCCAGCAATCAAGTTGATTGCTTTCATTTACTTTCAATTAATTAAAATATATATGTAGATATACATATTCAGTACAGCGGGAACCGCAGGACATGCCATAAATTCGGGGCGCTTTAAATCTAAGTAAATGCCATGGGGGTCACTGTCAGCTGCCATCACTTGAGCCATTTTTTTCGCATATTTTTCAGAATATTTCTCCACCCATTTTTCTTCTCTCGTCCCCAGGTGAAGTACAAATTTCCACATATCCCGGCCGTATTATTGTAACAGAGCCCAAGGGCATGGTACAGCCGCGCATCAACGTGGAGAAGCATTCGATGCGGCATGTTGTCCTTAATGGCCAAACAACGTTGCCGTGCATAGCTCAAGGACATCCGGTGCCAACATATCGGTGAGTAAAACACAACAACCACATTGCAAAAAACGCGCGCAAAAAATCAACAAGAACGGCAGGAGCTCTTGGAACACGTGGCCGTGTCACAGGACACGGGACATCGGGACATCGGGACATTGGGACACCAGGACATCGCGACTTCGGGACACACAGCTGCGACTCTCAGTGGGTTTTTAGCGGTAACCAAAACCGCTGCCGCAGTTGGCGCGCACTTTATAGCAATGTGAAATATTTAACGCTCTTGGCAAATACCAAACCAAACAAAAAAACGCGGCGAAACGAACCGAAAAGCGAAAAAACTGTGAGGCTCACGATGTCAGGAAAAATCATAATAAAAATGTCAGCCAAATTGTCAAAATGTGGGACGCACGGCGGCTGGGGAGGATTGGCCATCAGGGACACCCTCTGTGGGTGGAATTCGGGGCTAGGCTGATTCCGGCAGAGTCTCTCTATGCGATTCTCATGGAAACAAAGGACTTATCGGTCGTATTGGAGGATAATAGGGGATAAGCCTATGATTAAGAACATTAGAAGTTAATCAATGGGTTTTAATGGTACTTACAATGAACGCATAAATACGTATAAATATTAATTTCAGAAGTCCAAAAGTCGAGAGACCTTGAGGACTTGGTCAAATTTATCGCATGCTGCCAACTTCTTGGCAATTTTTTCTTGGGTGTCCGGGAATTTATGCTCACGGCCGTTTTGGAGTACGGTTAACAGCTGCCAGCTTTGGAACGCGCCTACGTACATAAAAGCTGTTTATTGGGCCACTCGCGGAGGCGTTTGTCTTGACAGGAGCCGGGGGATTGCCTGTTCCGAGGACACAAATCAATCAAAAGTCGAGCAGCGTTTATGGCCGAAAATGGCAAATTGCTTTCTGAAATGTCGTTCAAGTTTTTAGCGCTTTCCAGATGCGGATGAGGAGATGGTATCTGCCATCGATCCGTATACGACCGGCCACTTTGGCACTTGGCTCATCATGGCGATTTTCGGGCACTAAAACATGCATGGCGGGAGCTGAGATCCAGAACGGAGCATCCTTGTCCGAGCAGGATGCCATGTAATATGCCATTGTAGCTGGCAGCACTCGGTTCATGGCTACAGCCCGCTCAAGTCCTCCCTCGCCCCTTCGTCTTTCGAGCTGCATGCATAAAAAATGCGCCCCGGATGTGGCACATCGCGAGTGCCTCCTTTCATTTGATGTCTCCCGCCGTGCCGAAAGAGGAAAAACCCAAAAGGCGGGCAAGGATCCGCAAAGAATCGCGGGTGGGTGGGGTGTTTGTTACGGATGAGTTTTGTTTGCCGTCGCTGCATTGTTTTGCCGAGGCGACCTGGAGGTCCTGGCTCATAAATGTGAAAATAGTTGGCCATGCTGCTGCTGCTCAGTGCCTGGGAGTTCTGTGTGTGCGGTCTTTTTCGGTGTTTTTGTCTCGCTGCTCTCACTCCTATTTGGAAAATCCTTTTTCATTGCATAGTTTCGGGCGAGTGACGCTTTTGTTTCGCTGGCAATTCCTTTGTGCTGTTGTGTGCACACCCACCCACACATACATCTCAGTATGGATGGATACTCCTCCTGCCTTCGATGGCATTCAGTTCAGTACAGTTCAGTTCGGCTCCCGGTGCCATATTGATGCAGTTGTTGATAATCCCTGACCATATTTCCAATTTAACAGCATTGCATATGGAAATAGCTCAGAGTGAAAATCGTTCGCATTGCATGCTCGGCATTTTCCATGATTTTAATTAAGGAATGCCATGCCAGGGGCAAATGGGCATGCCTTTGCAAAATGCTCGTCGTAAGACGAGAAATGCACTCAAGTGCAATTAAAACCAAATTAAAATCAATAACTTTTATGGGAAAAAATGCGATTGCATATGTCTGAGTGCGCCTTGGAAAATTCGCACGAGTATGCGAGGCTGGCGGGCAGCCATCAAACAGATTATGACACGCGCACCAGATAAAAGTGAAAAAAATCTGTTGATTTACGCAATTCAGATATTTTCAACCTTCAACTACCACCAGCAGCATTCGATCTCGTTCTTCTGGCTGCAAATTGCATGCAAATCACAATCACAGATACTGAAAATACTCTTCATGAAATTAATAGCAACCAGATATATTAACTAAAGGATGCGAATTTAATGTGGACTTTTATTTCATTCATTGTAAATATGAGATAAAATATCGTAGATATTTATTACAAATAAATAAATATTGTACGCAATACTGTACTCATGTGATATTAAGATTAAATATTAAGATACTTCCATGTTTTCCACACATCATTGTGGCAAAGCACATAAGGAACTCGACATGCCCGACTCGTAGGCCATTCGAACATAAATACCCGTTAAATAAGGCAATGCATATTCATATGTATGAATAAAGCCCACGCCACCCACTTCCTCTCGTTATGCCCACTTAAGTGCAATCATTTTTACGAACTATTGAAATACATTTCATCTGGCATGTGGACCTCGACCTGCACAACAAGCCAACAATCAAAGGCTACGTGCAACGCGAAAAAAAATTAATGAAAAAACGTGGGCGAATCGAAATTATTGATAATTCAATCGTCATTTCGATTTGTTTAAAGCCCGCGAATGCGTCCACACCACTCGCATTCAACTGTCAAAATCTTGGGCAAATAAAGCGGAAATGAATTTCCCGATTCCCCGATTTCCGCCATGTTTGCCTTTGTTCTTGGTCCTTTGTTTGGTCGGCATTTCATCTCGCTGTCATCTTTTTTTCTCCGCTTCTTTTCCAGGTGGTTCAAGGAGGAAAACGAGCAACTGCTGCCGCTGCAACTCAGCGAACGCATAACCATCGTATCCGCAGGGCTCCTCAAAATCACCAAGGTGCGTACGTTACACTGGGAGAAATACCAGTTTAATTAAAAGGATTTCTATACTTTAAGATGTTATTTTGGTTCATAGCTCCTAAATTTGTGATATTATTTTTACAAGCAGAGGACTCTATTATTATTTAACCTATTATTTATGAAAATATAACACTATCCCGTTTTATAATTTTTATACCAATATTAAAATCAAATCTTACCTCATCCTGAAACACCAATTCCATTGAGATAGAAGGCTGCAATCTTTTCTTTATACCCATTATGGGCGTAGCCAGACTGGCTGAAGGGTTGGCCAGAAGTGATGGAAAACCCAGCTGATTGCCAATTGATTTCGTCCATTGCAGGCACGTCTCGAGGATAGTGGAAAATATTTGTGCTGGGTGAACAATACGGCTGGCGAGGAGACCATCCAAGTGTCGCTAACGGTGACAGGTGAGTGCATCTGCTTCTGGGCTCCACTGTATGTGTGTCTGCCGTGATGATGGCAGTTCAAAAAAAAAGAAAAATCAAGAGTAGATGGGCACTCAAATCGCTGGCAACCCTTTCGCAAACACAGCTCCTTTGACGGCGCATCTGCAGCCACAGGTGCAGACGGTGGATGTCGATAAGGATGCGCAATTCCAATGCATTGTCTCTGGCCATCCGGTCCACGATGTCAACTGGCTGCACGACGGCAAACCCATACTCAGGGACAATCGGGTTGAGGTGAGCAGACACCCCCATATCATTCATAATTTAATCGGCTTTTAAAATCTCAAATTTTTATGATACGTCGTGGTTTAAAATCTTAATTTCATTCCTATAACGTTGCCAGTAAATTAAGATAATATTTTTAATGATGGCCAACCTAAATTATCACGAATTATAAATACGTTTTAATCGTAATGTTAATAAATATTTATTGCTTATCCGTTAATTAGATACTCACCGATCCACCGCGACTGATAATTAAAAAAGTGCAAAAGGAGGATCCTGGCATGTACCAGTGCTTCGTCTCCAACGAATGGGAGCAGATCCAATCCACCGCTGAACTGCAGTTGGGCGGTAAGTTATGATATAGCCCGCCCGCTAATAAATTGGCCATCCATCGTTATGGTCATTAATAACCACTTATGACCGCCCACGCACACACACCCAAACATTCCATCTCAATCAAAAGTGTAATTTCCTTCTCGAAGCCGGCGAATGATGACCGCAGACCACACAAATAATTGTTTGTCATAATTGAATTTCATTATTTTCTAATTTAGCAAATTGCTAACATTTTTCACCAACAACACGAGCAACAACAAACACGTCGACAAATCACAGTGGAGCAACAACAACAACAACGAGGAGCTGCCCATAAAACGCAGCGACGACGACTTAATTTTATTACGAGCACTAAAAATCTAGCCGCAGCCACTAAACAGAGGGGCATTGTTTTTTGGGCGGGGCAGGAAATTACACATGAATGGGGGAGCACATTGTACCGCTTAGCTGCCTTGGGGCCTCGTACACACACACACACTCAGCGAAACAGGAGCATAATGAATACGGCCGCTTTGAGGGGTTTATGCGTAGCTTCAATATGATTAAAACTAATCTGGGATCATCAGCATTACGATGGGGAAAGGCAGTTAAGCAGTTAAGTGGGCTTAGGACATCAAGTTCTGAATATGACAAAAATAATATTATTAAATTAGATTCTATAAATACGTTCTTTCTCAATCAAGAAATGAACGTATTTTCTGGTTACAAGCCACACAATAACCCAGATATTTCACTTCCTATTCGAGGAATAATCTTCTTATTGCCCTTCCATCTGTGTTATCTCGTTATCCGATGCCGCATAAACATCAAAGCAGACACATTCGCGCTTTGTCGCTTTGGCAACATTTTGTGATTTGCTTTTAGGCGCAAGCGGAAATTGATTTCGATATATTATTGGCATGCTTGGCACAATAGAGGGGAAAAGGGGTCGAAAAGCGGGACAGGAAGTGGAATTCCCACCGCTTTCTTTTTTCCTTTGGGGTGGTGTTGAAAGCCTCGCACTCCCCAAAACCACCCGCAACCACCGAGAAAAGCGCCATTAAGCGGCCGGATATGGCAGCAATTGTGTCAACGCTGCAATCGTATTCGTATGTCACTGTGCTCTGCAAGTGTGTGAGTGAGTGTGAGTGCCGCATGTGTGTGAGGGAGCAAATAAATATGGCAGCTTATAACTGGGGGAATGCCAGAGCCAAAAAATCCAGCCACTGCGCCAGAGGAAATTGATACAATTTCCATCAGCTGGATAGCATTTGCTCGCTTGTCAAATGCATTTTCCGTTTGCCTTGGCTCAACATAAGCAATACGCAATGAAGGCTGAGCAAATGCTTCGAAAACGAAAAGTGCAAATCTGGCAATGGTTGCTGAAATCCTTCAAAGGATGCTGAATGTCCTCAGCGGAACACCATTGAAGGAATTGTAACATAGATCTAAATGATGGTACAGTCATTTGATAAGGCTAACATATGGAAAATAAAACGAAAAAACTAATATATTTATCAAATTCTTGTCGCATTCCTTTCGCAATTTTTTTTTGTGATTTCCTTTGAATGCCGTTTTAATGAAGATTTCCACACCCGTTCGCACGTAACTCAGTCATGTGCATAATTAAGAAGCAAGCCATCGATGCAATCATCTTTCTGCAATCGAAAAAGTTGAAGGAGGAGAAAAGACACAAGCTCAAACAGTGAAACACACACACATGTGCAGCACAGCCATTTGAACAGGCACTAATGAAAGTCCCACAGACAGGCACGCATCCTTCCAACCGACCATCCTTCCATCCTTGCCACAGAGGCAGGCTCCTCATTTGAGCAAAGTTTTCAACTAACCTCCCCATCCCCTCGCATTTTCCGTTTAATGTTCATTTCAGATGCCTCGCCGGAACTGCTTTATTGGTTCTCGGAGCAAACGCTGCAGCCAGGACCCACGGTATCATTGAAGTGCGTAGCCACCGGAAATCCACTGCCTCAATTTACATGGTCCCTGGACGGATTTCCGGTGAGTTCAACCGCCAAACGGGCAAACTCTGCTTGAGCTTAAGACGGAAATGCAGGCAGTACTTCCGTTTCCGCCAAGCAGTTGCCGATAGTTAAGCTGCCATTTTACGCTGGGATATTTGTCACTGATTCTGTTATCAGACCAATATTTTATATGCATATGCTTTAAGCCCCGAATTTTCCTTTGCTCAGCTGCCTTTACGAAAAATAACCCATCCACTTGCTACCCTTGTAAGTTAAGTGCCCATCTTTTGCTTTTCCTTCCTCAGCTCCACTTCAATTTTTTCCTTTCAAGAATTTGAGTTCCGTTGCCTTTTTTGCTTGGCTATATTTTCAGGGATTTGTTTCGTTTATTTGCATAAATTTTCATTTTCCCTTGAGAGCGAGTGGGAGACCCACTCCGACTTTCCACTTTGCAAGTCTTGTGCAATTTCAATCAATTCGATTTACATGCATTTTTCACTCCACCTCGACACTACCCTGATTTCCCCTCTGAGCCTCTCGAAAAGGCACCGGCTAATTGGCCCACTCTGATAACGAACTTCCACTTCCCCCACTTCAGATACCAGACAGCTCGCGCTTTTTAGTGGGTCAATATGTTACCATACACGACGATGTCATCAGCCACGTGAATATATCAAATGTCAAGGAGGAGGACGGCGGGGAGTACACCTGCACGGCCCAGAATGCAATTGGCAAGTGAGTAGCCGCAGTTCCATAAATAAAAACCCATGCTCGGCGAGCACTTTCCTATATGCAGGACTGGATCAGCCGAATGGGATGGGAATGGGATGGGCGTGGACATGGGCTTGTTATGCCATGTATGTTGCATAGGCTCGATAGGGGCATAAAAAGCATTTCCATGCTAAATCATAAATTTAGTCGTAGCATAGAAAAAAAGCATTCAAGGCTTGGGGGGAAAAAAGAAATCCGACACAATGGCCGAGCATTGTTTGCAGGCAGGGGAGCGGCATAAAATCCAAACAATTTGCTGAGGCAGCCAAGGCAACACCCGAATAGAGATGGAAAACTGTTCAGAAAATCAAGCACGAAAATCATAAGTATATTTGTGGAATAGCAATATCTAAAACATAATACAAAAACTAAGGATTAAAAAACTATTTAGTATATTTATTAAATTCTAAAAGAAAGATATCAAGAAATCTGTACTAGTAGATACTACTGTACTGTAGTAGATATGCAAAAAATCCCGAATAAATTATAGAAATCAATCGGGAGTAAAACGGCCCCATCTCAAGGACCCAAACTAAAGGTCTTTTCATTATTTTATTTCCAGAGTCTCGCACAGCGCCAAAGTGAACATCTATGGATTGCCTTACATACGCGAAATGCCAAAAATAACAGGCATTTCTGGCTCTGATTTGATTGTTAAATGTCCCGTGGCTGGTTACCCCATCGATAAAATTCACTGGGAGCGAGGTGAGCTATACATATGTACATATAAACGAAAATATATAAAAATAAAAATCCATATATGTATATGTATCTTTGTACCCAATCTGATATGCGATGCGATGTGTGGCATATATATGGTTGCATATGTGATATCTTTTTTGGTCATGATGTTTCGCTTTATGCTTATTTGCCTTTTGGCCAGTTGTTTGTTATTAAAAATGGTATGTTTGTTATTGCGCATATCAGTGAAAATTATTAAAACTGCAAAACAAACGTTATTCTTTCGAAGCGCAGTTTCTTTCGGTTTCAAGCGAAATAAATTTAAATTCGAATAACCGCGTTTTTTATTATTATTAATTATTATCTTTGCACGCTCGCATGCGAGTGTGTTAACATATATTCTTGTTTATGGCATATACTATACGTATCCAAAAAATGAACAACAGTCATTTGAGTTTGAGGTGAATAAATATTGAAACATGAAGTGAATTAAATATGAAGTTTACATTTCAAGGCTGTCAATGCATTTTCTTAAATGTTTGAATATTCAAAAATATTAAAATACCTGCAGGTATTTCATTTCAAAGCAGTTGGCATTCAGATAAACATTGAAGTATTTCCCCAAGCTGAATCAATAAATCCGCTTTCATTTTGCTTATTTCTTGAACAAGTTCTCCTTTTTCACTGGTATACGCAAATAAATAAGCTGTGCCAAAAAAAATAGAGACACCGAATGCTATATGACCAGTCATAAATCGCATAACTTTGTTTTATGCGAGCAGCCAAATTAATTGCCAACCTCTTTCCGCTTTCTCCCATTTCTCACGCTTTTTTCTTGCTTCAAAATGGCAAAAAAAAAAAAAAATGAATCAAATAAAAGATGGCCAAACGCTGCCCATAAATCGCAGGCAGCGTGCCTACAACAATGGCACCTTAATTATCGAGCAACTGCAGCGCCTCGAGGATGCGGGCACCTACACGTGCATGGCGCAGAACAAACAGAAGCAAACATCCCGCCGGAATGTGGAGATCCAAGTGCTGGGTGAGTTCCTCTTTTCCGATATTTAAAATTTGAAAGCTCCAACTGGAGGTGGAGATGGAGTTGCAAGCTGGATGCTGGAAAAAGCCGCTGCAGCTGCTACAATGAAACTATTCCAATTAGAGTGGCGAGCGAAACTATGCAGCCGCAACAGCAAAAGCAACAGCAACTATTTTCCCAGTTAATGCACATGCAGGCTGTGGGTGGTGGATGGTGGCTGGTTTGGGTGGTTTGGGTGGTTCGCGGGCGGTTGTGGGCGGCCAGTAGACCCACAATGGAGTCATTGACTTTTGTGTTCTGTCTGCGGCAACTCCGCCACCACCACCTCCTCCTCCTCCGCCTGCTGCTGCTGCTGCTGCCTTACTCTTTATAATAATTCACTCGGCAGCTGTTGCCAAGCCGCAGTTGCATTGATGCGAGTGCCACGCCCACAATTGCCACCAGCACAGCGAACGCCTCGTATTGCCATCAGCAAAACATCCTTGATTATCGGGCTCACTGGGTTTTGTGCTCAAGCCAACTGCCATGGCAATTGTTAGCCGATTTTCGCGACACCGCCACCGTTTTTTGCCCCCCCATAGAAAACGGTTTTTTGGTTTACGACTGGTGTTTCATGTTTTATGGCTTCCTTCCGATTGCAGTGCCGCCGAAAATTATGCCCATCCAGGCCATGACGAACATGCTCCGCGAGGGAATGCGCGCCGCCATATCCTGCCAAATCCTCGAGGGCGACCTGCCCGTCAGTTTTCGATGGGAGCGCAACGGAAAGCCACTGATCGGAACGGGGTGAGTTCTTAAATATATTAACTTTAATTTTAAATAATGTAGGAACCATTGTAAAAATTACACTTACTGAACTATAAACACAATCCTAATCCTCGACAGCAATGAGGTTTTCCGCCGCCTGGATGAGTATTCCGCCAGTTTGGTCATCGAGCACATATCCTCCGACCATTCCGGAAACTACACCTGCATCGCGAGCAATGTGGCAGGTACGGAAAGGTTCACCGTACCCCTGACCGTGAATGTACCGCCCAAGTGGATCCTGGAGCCAAAGGACTCGAGTGCCCAGGCGGGTGCAGATGTCCTTCTGCACTGCCAATCCTCGGGATACCCCACACCGACAATCACGTGGAAAAAGGCGATTGGACCAACGCCAGGGGAGTACAAGGACTTCCTTTACGAGCCCACAGTGCAGCTATTTCCCAACGGCACCATTTTCTTCAAGAAGATCAGCAAGGAGTCGCAAGGACACTTCCTGTGCGAGGCCAAAAATAACATTGGTTCCGGTGTCAGCAAGGTCATCTTTCTCAAAGTGAATGGTGAGTAGGTTCCTGAGTAGTTGTGACAAATTAATAGTTTTATGAAATGTTTAAGGAACTGCTAACAAAGCATGTGAAGCTTGCAATCCTTATATAAACCAATTTGTTTTCAATTTTCCTTCTACAAATAACTTAAATTTTGTATTAGATAATATTGAAGTTCTGCACTACTTAAAATGGAATTAAGTTCAGACTGCAGATTGTGTAACTTACCTTGCCACGCCCCTTTTCTTGCAGTGCCCGCCCACTTCCAGACGAAGACCAAACAGATTTCGGTGGCCAAAGGAAAGCAGGTCCATGTGCAGTGCAACGTGCAGGGCGACAATCCCATTGACTTTAAATGGAAAATCCAGGCAACGCAACAGTATCTCGACGAGTCGCTGGATTCCCGGTAAGAGTGAATCCAATCCTGCCCACTTTTAGGGATTTTCCCATTCCTAAGTGTCTGCGTGTCTGGCGAAATCAATTCCAAGTCGATTGCAAACAACAAATTGCTTTTAATTAAAGGAGTTTTGTGGGGGCTTGGATTTCGTTTCGAGCTCTGGTGTTCTCAAGCTGGGCGGGGATACCAGCACTTGGCCAAGACCTAACTCAATTTTCACCAGGCAATGAGTTTTCAGTCCTCCTGTGTCTGCCTCATATTTTCGCAATAAGAATTCTCATATGCCAGACTCTAATCAAGGGCTTTCAATTCCCCATCGTATTTGCTGAGCACTTTGAAAAATTACTATTCGATATTGAGAATGCATTCTTCAGCGAGAATTTCATTGAATTTAAGTTTCTAAAACCAATTAATATGAAATAAAATACATCTAAACAACATTTGCCAATTATGAGCGCAACTTAAGGAGAAAAAAAATAGGTCAGATCAGAGTTTAAAGTACTTCTGTTAGAATCCAATCCAAGTCCTGAGTTGATAACTATTTTTTTGCAAGTATCCTCGCTCGAAGAACTTCACCAAGACCATCCCATGCAAAAGAAAACTTGTGCCTGCATTTGCCATTTAGAAATGCCATTTCCATGGCCCTATAGCTGCAGATTCAGTTCCATTTTAGTGCCCACTTGTGTCCTTGTGTATTTGTGTATCGTAAGTGTTTTAATGTATATGTATTTCCGGCTTTCTCTTTTCTTCCGGCCCACACCACACACCCCCCCACACACACACACACACCTGCCTTTGGCTTCGCAAACAACTGAATATGCACATGCGTTTTATTTATTTATGCCATTTGCACACGCACACGAATGCCACGTATGTGTGCCGTGCGCCTGTGTGCGTGCATGTGCGTATCTGTGTGCGCATTTCGGACTCGTACGTCTTCGTCTTTGTCAACAAAACTACAACTGGCGCACCAACAACGTGGAAAACATTGTTATAAAATTGCATTGCATCGCTCACGTTGCGCAAACACGTATCCACATTCACATTCACATCCACATCCACGTATCCGTATCTGCATCTCCATCTGCATCTGTGTATCTGCATCTGTATCTGCACCTGGCGTGCCTCTGTATTTGTATCCTTGCGTCCGTGTCTCTTGAATGCATTTACTTGCATATAAATCACACGACACACACACACACACAGCTACACAATAAGAGATCAAGTGCTCGACGACGGCATGGTCTCCGAATTGGGCATTTCGCACACATATCGCCAGGATACGGGCATTTATATCTGTCAGGCGAGCAATGCATTCGGACAGGTAAGTTGCAAGGCTGACACTTTTGTGTGGCACACGACACCGAGCCCCTGATATTATTATGTATCGAGTTGACTTAAATCAAACTGTCGGTGGACTAATGGAATTGGGCCGAGCTCTAGTTCATTTCGATCTCTATTCGCAACGTTGCCAGCTCTGTGAGAGCGATAAATCACCGGGATATACACAGAAAGATACATTTAAAATGTGTCAAGATGTGGTCTAGATATATATGAAGAGCACATTAGACCCAGGCATCAAAATCACAAAAATATCTAAATATGCCTAAAAGTCTATTAGCCTCATTAAATTATTTATGTATAGTAAATGAAGGAACAACTTTGTTGGTTTAAAAAAAAACCCAATATATAACATTTTGCTATTCAATTTTAAAACGATATTTAAATTATTTTACACGTTGTCCATCTTTGTAAGTCATATAATAATATTAATATTGCTTTTGCAAAGTCAATACTTGCGAATTAAAGAAGCACACAAGTTTGTCTGCCAGCCTGCAGCACGCACAACTCACACACTGTCAAAAAAGTTTCGCCCCAGCCTCGTCTGTCTGCAAGTTGGTCTGGAGACCCCCTTTCCCCTTTCCATCCACCACCACTGCTGTTAACCTTAATTTATGGCAATTTGAATGAGACTCGAACGGCAGCTGCAACTGGCTGCCTGTCATGACTTTCACTGGGCGCAAATGAACTCTTAATGTGCCAACTCGGCCCAAGTCCATACCCATTACCACTATAATCGTCATCATCATCATTATTGTCGTCAACCGAATTGCTAGGCGAAATTGATACAAACCCATTCGATTTTCGATTTTGGCAGGACGAGATGTCCATCCAGCTCATCGTGCAGGAAGTGCCCGAGCAGCCGAAGAACCTCCGCATCAACTCGCAACAGTCGCGCAGCCTTCAGCTCACCTGGAGCCAACCCTTTGCCGGAAATAGTCCCATCGAGGAGTACCACATCTACTACAAGCAGATATCAGGTAGGAACAACAAGATTAAATCTGTTAGCAAATTATCATAAAATCTGAACTTGTTTAAATGCAAAATATGTAATCTACACTCCACATATAAAAATCACGTATACGCCAGATAAAAATATTACGTATCCGTCTCGTTTAACGGTTTCTCAAATTAACAATTTTATAAATAACAAAATATCAATAAACAAAAAAGAAATCAAAAATATGTTAAAAATATGTTGATGAAAAATCAAATCAGTTTATTTGATAATTGACTCAATTAATATAAATTATTCTCTGCAGACATCTCACTATTAAAATACACACATAATTAGATTTCTTTTCACCCTCAGACATTTGGCAGAATGCGGAGCACCTCACCATCGCCGGAGCCCAGACCGTGATCAACATCCAGCAGCTGCGACCGGCGAAGGCCTATCACATCCGCATGTCGGCGGAGAACAAGCTGGGCGCCTCCGAGTTCTCGGAGGTGGTGCAGGTGACCACGCTAGAGGAGGTGCCCTCGGGTCCACCACTTGCCGTGCGGGCTGAGCCCAAGAGCTCCACGGAGATCTTCGTAACCTGGGATGCACCGGAGCGGGATCACTGGAACGGCATACTGCTCGGCTACTACGTGGGCTACCAGATGTCGCTGACGCCCGAGGACAAGGAGGTGAACCCCACGCAGGGATTCAGCTTCAAAACCGTCGAGGTGCGCTCCCATTTCGGTGGCGAGACGGTGCTGGCCAATCTCAACAAGTTCACCCAATACCACGTGATTGTGCAGGCCTACACGAGCCAGGGCAGCGGACCACCGAGCAAGGAGATTGCCGTGCAAACAATGGAGGACGGTGAGTGTTGGAGGTGGGATGGGGCAGTGGGGTTACGTTGGGCTCACATTGATTGCTTTTGTTAATTGGCCGTACACGAATTTTGACCTGGTCCACGGCTGGGCGACCTGTAGTCAGACTTCGAGAGGCAATCCCCGATTCAGCATGCACTCAGAAAAATCAAGAAAAGAAACATGTGCTTGAACTTCAAAACTCGTTATTTTTTAAAGAAGACTAACTGATAGAATTTAGGGTAAAATTTAATGACTCATCACAACTCAATCAACATACAAATTTCTGTTAGTGTAAGAAAATCGTTTAACAAACATTTTTCCCTCTTACACAGTTCCCTCATCGCCGCCTGAATCGCCGCAGTGCGATGTCCTGGGCTCCACTTCGATCTATATCACCTGGTCACCGCCGGACATTGATGGCCAAAATGGAAAAATCAAGGGCTATAAAGTGTTTTACATATCGGTGGACGAGCTGTACGGTAAGTTCGCCTCGAAATTACCCCAGATACAGTACCTTATTACTTTTTGCATTTGAAAGGCCATTGTGGAATGGAATGAGCTAATATTTGTGTAATTTTCACAAAAATTATGATTTTGATGAAACTCGTTGTTTTCTTACCATTATGCATAATTTGCAATTAAACATCTCATCAGCAATAAACTGCGGCAGTTTCATTTGGATTCCACTGCATTTATGCCACGATGGCAGCGATGGTCAATTACCACGCTGGAATGTGACCAGAATGCTATCGACCGAAACGACCGCCCCTTGGCCAACTTATTTTTGAAATTTATGTCACTCGGCAATTAATTAGCCCACTTCATGGTCCTCATATTTCCAATCAGTGCTAATTGTTCTCGTCTCTCCTTCTCCTTCTCTTACCGCCTGCTGCTGCTTCATCTGTTCCTGTTCCTGCTTCTGCTCCTGCTGCACTGCCTCGGATACACGTGCTCAGAAACCGATCCGGAGGTTGTCAAGTCAACAAATCAATACGTCACCATCGAGAATCTGCGCAAATACACCAACTACACGGTCTGGGTTTTGGCTTACACCAAAGTAGGCGATGGCATGAAAACCAAACCGTTTTATTGCCGCACCCACGAGGATGGTAAGTGGCGTTCGGTTCAATGAACGCAAACGAGGTGCGGCACACCCCCCATTCCCATCCAGCCATCGAACCCATCGCGCCATCCTGCCCAGCCCTGCCCTGCTCTGCCCATTCCCCAATCCTTGCCAGCCACCTCGATTCGTTGTCGTTGCCGCGCCGGCAATTTCCATGCAACACCATGCACACTCCCATTTGCTGACATATACATTTATTCATATACCATATATACGTTCATTTATTTGTGCAATCGCAATCGCGGAATGCAGTGCCCTCGGCCCCGCAGGCCATCAAGGCGATACCCGCGTCGAGCTCAAAAATCATAATATCCTGGCTGCCACCCGACCTGCCAAATGGTGACATTGTGAGTATATTTTTGGGATACACCCTATGGGGGGACATTATCATTGGACTATTGGTGAGGGCAGTCTGGACAAGGTCAGCCCTGTCAGGATCTATACGAATATTTGCACAGTAATCTAAGTAATATTATTATTCGGCAAAGTTAGGATTCTCTGAAACTGCATTAAACTTTTTCCTTAATTTATGAATTTAATCCCTCGACCCGTAATTTTTCAGACCGGCTACACCTTCTACATGTCCATGCTGGAGGGTGGACGCGAGGAGGGCACCCACAAGCGCCTCCTAGGTCCCTTCGTAGAGATGCACGAAACGGTGCGCACCCAGGAGTCGGCCACGTACCAATTCTGGCTGACTGCCTCCACCAAGATGGGTGAGGGCGAGAAGACACAGGTGGTAACTGTGCCGCCGAACAACAAGGTGCCCGCCCGCATTGTGTCTTTCAGCCAGCGGATAGTCACGCCCTGGAAGGAGCATCTGGAGCTGCCGTGCCGGAAGGTGGGAGCACCTGCTCCGGTTACCATTTGGCGGCAGGATGGTCACAATATGGAGACGAGTGCCCGCAAGACGATAGCCAAGAATGGCACGCTCTACATGAAGGAGTGCCAGGCGAGTGATGCGGGCAACTACACCTGCAGTGTGGAGAACACCTGGGGCAAGGACGAGATCGTGTACAACATTGTGGTAAAGGTGCCACCAGAGGCGCCCAATCTCACGGTGATAAACGCCTACACGGACAGTCTGCTCCTCGAATGGATGGACAATAGTCACGGTGGTAGTCCCATCCTGGGTTATGTGATCAATTACAAGCGCGACAACGGGGATTGGGAGGAGCTGCAGGTGGACTCGAAGACCACGTCGCACCTGCTGACCAACCTGTGGTGTGGCACTCGCTACCAGTTGTACATAACCGCTTACAATAAGATTGGAACGGGCTTACCCTGCGACATAGTCAACTCCTACACGAAGGGAAATCCGCCCGTGCAACCAAAGCACTCCCAGATGATCACCAACAACTCAACGAGCGTCACCTGCTGGCTGGATTCCTGGGGAGATGGTGGCTGTGGCATCCTGTACTTCATGATCGAGTCCAGGGTTTATGGCCGATCCTCGTGGGCAGTGGTGTCCAATCACATTCCGCCCACTGAGCGGATATACACGGTGAGCGATCTCGTGCCCGGCACAAAGTATCAACTGAAAGTCACGGCACACAATAATGCCGGCTCCACCACTGCCATCTACAACTTTACTACACTGTCTACACAAGGAGGTAGGTTCTAGAATCGTGCTCTTCTCAGGGAAAACATTCTATTAACCTGTATACATTTTAGTGATTTATAACAACGACCACTCCACACCTGTATCCCACCTGAGCGACCTGCCCTTTTATGCCAACTTCAAGCTACTGCTGCCCATATGCTTTTCCCTTTTAATGTTGCTGGCTTTGATTGGTGCCGCTCTATTCCTCAGAAAACGAAGTAAGTGACCATTAAATGGAAATAAAAAATGTAATTAAAGGTCCTTAATTAAACCCAAAATCCAGAGCTAGCCAGCCAGGCCCGTCTGGCCAGTTCCTCGATGTCGGAGTCGCCATCGCTGGCCAATCTGCAGAACAAACAGAATCGGGACCAGCAGTACCTAGCCGTGCGATGCAATCCGGGCACCTCTGCTCCGCGGGGATCCAACTCCAATGATTCCGGCAGCTTTGGCAAGGCGGAGGGAAACGAGTACATCGAGGACATCTGCCCGTATGCAACCTTTCAACTGAACAAACAGACTTATAGCGAGAGCTCCTACAGCGGCAATGTCTACAGTGGGCCCTACCACTCGGTGCGCGGATCCTTTGTCTACCACGATGTCAAGCCGGAAAGCTACCACGTAAGTACAGTAAAAATCTTAAGGAGATCTATCATACCAGAAATATTTTTGTTAATAAATCTTATTTATTTAGTCCAAGGAACCGGAGTACACCAAAGTGCGGCGAAAAGTGGGTCGTCTCAGGGATCCTCATTCAGAGAGCCAAGGTAGCTATAACGTTCACCCCTCCTGTCATTCGTACAAGACCCAGTCCTACCGCCAATCCACTAATTCCATCTAGCTGTAAGCCAAATTGAATCATTGCTTGTCACAATTGCACCCCATACCATCCCAT
Organism: Drosophila mauritiana; assembly: GCF_004382145.1. Taxonomy (NCBI): domain Eukaryota; kingdom Metazoa; phylum Arthropoda; class Insecta; order Diptera; family Drosophilidae; genus Drosophila; species Drosophila mauritiana. Next base: position 8,032,320 of record NC_046669.1, read on the forward strand.
CCCATCCCATCCAGATGCCAATCCAAACGATCCCCCGTGCCCTTGGTTTAACCCATCTTTTTCTCATTGCTCTCAACGTTTTTCTCCACCCACATTCGTACATCATCTCGATAAAAACCAACAAACAACGTACAAATCCATCGAATCCGTACTAAACTTTTTAGAATCGGACAATCCAGGTTCAACAGATTCCGAAGTTAGGAAAATCCTAACGCTTCACATCCCAATTACAGAATATGACACACTCGGCTCCGAGTCCGACAATGATGTGTCTGCGCGCGCTCTAAACTCGGCCAAGTATCGAGCACAACGTGGTAAGTCTCCAGAGGAATACCTTGGATACCATTCTCTAGAATCCTTACTAGTTAGAATTATAATGGAAATGTAGTTTACTGCTAGTAATGGGGTACTTTGCACTTACAGATACTCAGGACGAGACTTCGTCCTCCTCGGAAACCACGCCCACTAGCATGACCCGTAAGTCGAAGCCGCCCTTCGCCGCCCGGAAGGGCGGAAAGCCCGGAACGAGCGGAAAGCGACACGTGCGAAGTTCCAGTGGCTATTCGAGCCACAACGAAGAAACTACTTTTAGGTAAGTGATCTCGTGAAAATGCCATGTGTCGATTGCCGCTACTTACGTAATCAGAACCCTGTACGTTTAGCATATCCAACTATCCACCAAACTATCAGGACCACATAAATCCACCAGCTCGTTTTTCGGATGCCAACGACAAGACGAAGACCCAGACGTCGCCACGGATGCGTGCCAATCAGAAACTACACCGGGAGGCTTTCCAGATAAATGTCTAGGCCACCAGGACTAAGGAAGTTAATTTTTAAACGTAAACTTAAACTGCAAGAATGTATAAACGGAAACTGTACAATTTGTTTGTAAATCCACCCGAAAACAAGGAGACAATTTCGAAATTGTATTGAAATTTCGACAGACTTGAATGAAATCCACTTCCAGCTAAAAGAAAATGAATTGAAATCCATACCTAAAGTCGGTAAATGAAATGCATTTCAACTATTTACAAAAGAGCGAAAAGGAAACGATAGTGAGGCAGTTGGAGATAAGTGAATGAATCGAATATTAAACAGATTTAGAGGCAAATTTGATTTTCAACGAACATCGGTTTTTGCGATCGAACGGATACAGCGCGAGAAATAAACCATAAGACTTATTTACACACTGATTATGCTTAGTTAAACTTGAAAAGCTGCGTAAGTGTAATGGAGATAAACTTTAAGAAGTTGAGGCGAGTGCAGACATGGAGGAATATAAATAAATTAATGTTATAGATCCTAACTTAAGCATTTAATGTATGATAAACTGAACTGCGGCAGGCCGCAGATGTGAAATGTCGGGCAAAAGCAGATAACATATAGTACTATAAACACATAATAATACTATAAACGAAGGGCCTTCGTGCCAGGCGATTATTGAAGAGAATGCCGAAAATCTTAGCATTTGTAGTGAATTATGGACATTTCGTTGAACTGCATTGTTTGTTTCCAGTTTTCAAGTTTTGCATCAGTTTGTAAGTGTTTGCGACCAGAATACTTGACAACTGTTAGCTAGTTATTTAAATAAATAAAAATGAAAATAAATTAATTTACGGGGATACAATAACACGAATGCATTCGGATAGTTTATGAAACTGTTGTACATAGCTAAGCGTCATACAATTACTTCTAAAATCGTATTATACAACAAACAAAACCGAGCATATGAACGTATTAAATGTTAGAGGATGATATTACCGAAAGCCAAACCAGCATGCATTTCCACAAGCCGAAACTAAGCGACCGCTCAAAACTAGACCCGATACCAACAATACCCACAGATATAGCCGAATATTTGCCAAATAGCATACACATCCGATACACAGACACTGCTCCTGTACCATATGGACACGCGATATACATATACATCCATATATATCAACTCTATTTTCCAATAGCTACTACAACGACAAACAACAACCAAGCAACCAATTACATGACAATATGACACAACAAGTACACACATATGAAAAGCATTAACGCGAAAAACCAAAGATTGTAAACGTAATTCCAGTCGTGGATGATAAACTTATAAAGTTGAAGTTGAACGAATTAATTAGAATCGAGAACACATTTGGCAAGGCAACTTTTCAGACTGCACAGAAAAAAAAACAAAAAAAAAAAAGAAAGCAAATTGTAAGCATTTAATACACTTCAACTGCAGTACTCGGTTGTAAATTTGAAAAAAGTGTGTTTTGGCACATTGCGATTAAGAAAAAGAAAAAAAAAACACAAGCAAGTTGTAAAATTACACACGAAAATTCTTCTAAAACAGCACAATTTATGTACATTGAAAATAGTTCGCGGAATCTATGGAAAACTTCAAATACATGACATGACATATGATAAAAAACTAAGTAAAGTTCGATCTTTTATTCGGAGATAACAGTAAGTCGCATTTATTTACACTTGACAGTTGAGTAAAACCGATGTTTCTGGGCGGGTATATGGGAATATATATACTCGTCTCGTACGTATGCGGATATACAATATAGATTCACACCAAAAGAAAAGCTTTCGTATATGTAGCTATGCATCCCTCACATCATTCTTGCAATTGTTGCATTTAAAGCATTTCCATAAAGATATACACTACAGATAGAAAGTTTTGGAACTAAGATCTATACAATGATTGTGTTTCACTTACACATAACTTACGGCTAAATAGGTTACACTATATCTTGGTTGCCTTAGCGCAGATACAAAAGGGGATTCTAACATTTCGCTTGGAGAACACTCTTGTACAGATGAACCAAAGTCGTGTAACTCAACGAATTGGTAATAAAATTGTAGTAAGGAGTAGCAAAACAGTTTTCAAAATATAGTTGAGGCCACAAACTGGAGGCTTATTAAGGATAAAGTTCGAGCCAAATACGTGAGACGATTCAGCTTTGATTGGTTTTGATTGCTTTCTTGCTTATGGCAAATATCAGAACATGATCGGCTTGTCCTTGCACTGATCTATTACGTATCCCGTAAAGCGCTTCAGAAACTTGGGATACTCGCGCTTGTACACGGCTCTCAGAGCACTCGCTGGCGCCCAGCCTCCAGGATTAACTGAATATGGAAAACCACACCAATTAAATGGGTTCATTTAACTCAAGAGCGAGTACTCACCAACAGAGCAGTAGGTTATTTTGCAGGTTAGATCGTTGCGATTTAGGGGCTGTCCCTTCACATAACCCTCGGGCAAATGGGTTTGGCAGGCCAGGATGACGGTCAGGAAGATCCGTACGCACTTTCCATTCTTTGACTCCTGCTTGGCGTACTCCGTCGAGTTGTTGCACACCACCCACATGTCCCGTGCGCCCGGCTCCAGATTGTCTGTGATCTTGCGCATGTGCGACCAAAATTGCGCATCCCGCTGGCTCGCCGGCCATATCCGCTTATGGGTTTGCAGGAAAAGCAGGGTGTCCGCCGAGATTTTTTCCAGGATTGTGCAGTCCTCCAAGGTGGCTATAGAAAAAAAGTTTAAGCAACAAGTTAGACAGCATCAACAGGTGAGTTGTTTGTTGAAAATTATGTTATGAATATCTATGCGCATGCCACTATTTCTTTTGAGCGTGCTTTAAACCAAAATAAATAAAGGGAAAACCCACTTTAATGCAATTACTTACTCTCCCAGTCATTTCGGAACTCGGGCATGAAGAAGTAATGGCACATTTCCCTCGCCGTCACGCCCTGCACCGTGTGATAGGCCTTCAGGGGATCCATGACCAGCCCGTTGACCTCCTCCTCGCGTTTGTACATTTTGATCTCCCCCTCGTCGGCAAAGATTTGCCAACCATTGCCGTCCTGGCCAACGCCCTCGCGTGCGTAGTGCAGTTGCTCCTTGCACACGCGATCGATCTGCGGGATAAATCCAATTATTGGCTGGTCGTTAGGGGGCCAGATTGGCAATTTCCGGTCTTACCTCCGGCCACAGGGCATGGCTGGTGGCCTCCGCACCCGTGCCGAACTCCTCGCGCGCCTCCTCGCCCTCGGCCACCGCCTCGTGTGGAACGTTGACCAGTGTCTGGGAGATCTGGGACTGCAGCTTCAGCTTGAAGCGCAGCTGCATGTCCTCCTCGATTTTGTCCAGGCCCGTTTCGACCGCATCGAAGAACTCATCCTCGGGCAATGTGGAATGTGGACCCTCCTGCAAAATTGAAAGGGAAATGTCATATTATACATATATCTCCATTAGCATCGAGCAAACTAAGTCAAGTTTAGCCCAAAAGCATCTTTGAAGGTTCAGCCTAATTAATTTTAATGACGAAACCGCATTCAATCCAATTGGAAAGAAATGGAACGTGCTTTGTATAAATTAATCGCCGACACTTGTGCGGCCAAATGGCCCAAGAAAATCAAATTTATGCTGTTGTTTTTTCGCCCATTCCATACCCTGACCAGTCGGCAGGCGGAGATTCTCGTAGTCGGCTGGCATGCGTAATTGGGCGAGCATAATGGACACAAAGGCGCATCATTGTGCCATGAATACGAAAGCAGAAGACCGCCAGACGGGGCTTGGTACTTGGTACTGAATCCCATTAAAGCAGTGGCATCTCTTGGGGAAAAACCACAAATAAGCTACACAATAATACTGCCGAAATTTAATTAAGTTGATCAATTTGCAAACGATATTATTTCTTTTCCTCTTAACAATCTGTTTTGAATTTCGAAATTGCTAAAATATTTAAAATATTATACTTGAGAGCGTCGCTTGGCTGTTCAAAGTTCGAGACCCTACAAGGTATAAGTCTGCTCCATTCTGTGCTAGCCAGTGTTCACTGTACACATTCTGACGTCTGCGACTGGCGCGTGTATCCCCAGAACGGCAACCGGCGGAAAATAAATGCCTCGAATGGAATTTGTGCGGAATTGAATTGATATTTATTAATTAAAGCAGACATGTGCGCAGCCAAAAGCGGTGAAATAAATACACCCTGCGGCGTAAAGTCGAGTGCATCATCATCTCGGCCAAGTGGCACTCGCAACTGACCAGCGATGAAGTCATGGGCTATATGCGTACTTATTCCTGTGGCGTCGCTATGTCTCCTCTTACCAGGCTCCTCCACAAATTGTTGCAGTTGAACCCAATAAAAGCAAAGAGGTATTCGGGCGGTAAAAATTAAGCTCCTTTTCAGCAGGAAAAAATCAGGAATCCCACCGCAAGAGAGCCAAAGAGAGAGAGAGAGGTTTGCGTGGCAGGCGAAAGCAGGAAAAGCGAGCGAACTTGTGTCCTGGCGAATCCTTCCGTCGAGCACAAGGACACAAAACAAACTGTTGCTGGTGACCCAAACGCACTGGCCAACTTGGCCAGGATGAGCGGAGCAGAGAGCAGGCCAAAAGAGAGAGCAGGAGAAAGCGGGCGACTGAGAGTAAAAAGCGAAAAGCGCGCAGAGCAAAAAGCTCCAATGGAAAGGATTTCTAGCATTTAAATAATAAATCAATTCGTGGGGTTCTTTGGCCACCGCACTTCAAAAGTTACAAACATTCAACAGCGAGTGGGTGGCCCACAAATGAGGCCAATTTGGTTAGAAAAAACCAACATCAACATTTTATGAAACTTATTTTAGGCAACATTACCTGCACTAAGAACAAATATCATTATTATAATTTTTAGCAATGCTTGCGAACTAAAACTCTTATCATAGTATTAGAAATTTAGAAATTTTTCAAAAACACGAGGATGTTAACATTTCTTATCAGCTATATATGCACATAAAAAGTAATTCAAAATTACTAAATGTGTCAACAAATTTTATTTTGAAGATATAATGAAGCGTTTATGGTTTATACTCCTTAAAATATTTCCATACGAAACACATATTATAAAAATATATTCCCCCACTCCTTTATGTAAATTATTTATGATTTTTATTCAGTGTACCTTTATTTTTTTAACGTTGCCCTTCTGAAATCCGCCGGAGCGCCAAAGAAATCGCGGCGAGGGCATGGCGTAGACGTTGTTTATAATTTTATAAATTTGTATATTTGTACAGCGATGCGTGCGGCGCTTTTATATTTGCAACATGAACTAGCATTTGCTACAATTGTGTACACTTCCTTATTTATAATAGCTCTTTGAATGCAACGCAAGAAATTTCACAATCTGCACACTCAATTAAATGCCACGACCAATATGAAAAAGAAACAGTTTCGTTTTGAGTTGTTTGCCTAGCAAATTTGTTTATGATTGCTACGTGTTGGCCACTCGATCGCTAACCGCCGACTGACCAGCCTAGCTCATAAGCCATAAACCTGACAGCCGTAAGCCAGGCTAAAAGCCACAGCTCAAAAAGTGAGCCGGATATTGAATGCTCTAAGCTGGAACGTATGGTGAAAAATCATGTAAATATAACACAAATTACCCCAATGTTTACTATATATTGTATATGTTTTAAGAAAATTATACTAATACTAATCAATTGTTCAATTAACTCGGGCTTTTCTAACTAGACTTCATATGAAGATCACTGAAGACGTAATAGTTAATATACCCGTTGCACAAAGTGCATTCTAGCGAACTGTTGGATCGTTATTCAACCTTAATGTCTGCAATATTGGCTCGAAGTAGATCTTAAGCTACGCCCATCTGTCAAACCGGCCTAAAGAAACCGTCTAGACGCCCAGTCTTTCAGCCTGAGTAGTCGCCAAGTAAGCGAGCCAAGAAGAACAGACAAGGTGAGCACTTACAATTCGTAGGAGTGCATCATTTTTCTAATGATATTGGGGACATATGCCATTAAAATGGAATTGAATGGGCAAACAAATGTAAGCGGAAAAACGATATTGCATGACCAATTCCAGATTAACAACGAACACGGGAACTTCGTGTCCGCCAAAATTCGGAACCAAATACTGGCATTCCATAATCGAATTGAAAATGCTTAAATAATATTCCAGCGTGTTCTACTTTCCTTGTATATGATGAAATATCTGACACAACGTCGAATCAGGCTGTTTATTTTAAGACGCCGACAAATCGCACGCAAATCGTTTATACGAATTTCGCGCCACTCGTTCGGCGATTGTTTGCATTTTCAGTGGGAACGTGTTTGGCCCCGATTTGAGCAGCAATGACCGTGAATGCGATTACGCTTTTGCTTTTACGAGAGCTGTAAACTTGGACTCACCTCGAAATCTGGGCCAGGATACGATAAACGCTTCATTTTCTCAACTTCGTCCTTGAGCTTTCTGCAAAGAAGAAACAACGGATTTTAACTTAGCTTTAAAATCATTTAAATGAATCAGCTTCAGAAATGAATGTACAAATGAAATATAAATACATTATTAATCCTTTTATAAATAAATGAAACCATGAAATAGCATGATACTTTTGATGAAACGTATGCAAATTCGGAAAACTTGGTTGTCAAGCAAATACAAAAAAGGCAATTGAAATTGCTTCTTCTTGTAGGAATCTATTCCGACTAGGTCAACCTACTTGCTCTGGTCCTCAGAACGTCGACGCTTATCTATTTCACGCTCCAGTTTCCGTTTCCATGACTCATCGCTCTCGGCGATGATTTCTAGGCAATGCTGCAGGGTGGTTAGCACGCCGGACGTTGTGGCCCGAAACGTGATGGATTCCCCCTGAGAAAATCGAGTGTTGTACTTAGTACATTGTGCATATACCAATGGCCCGATAAGTGCACTACTTTACCTTGAAATCGATGGACTTCAGACCGTCGCCCAGGTCCAATGGTTGGGCATTGTTTTTGTTCACCTCCGAGCAGGCGTCAAAGTATCGCTGCAGGGTCTCGATCTGTCCAAATAGTATATCCTTAAAGGTCTCCAGCTCGCCGACTTTTTCACGCAGGTTGCGCTGCGTCTTCTTCAGGCTTCCTCCGCTGGTCAGCGAGATGGTGTTCGATTGCAGGCTCATGGTGCTGCCATGACGGCGCAAGGAAGTCGTGTCCGTGCTGCCGGAGTCCGCCTTGTACAGCTGCAGCACATCCACCCAGTGCATGCGGTCCTCGCTGGTCTCAGCTCGCAGACACCAATTATTTAGGTTGTTCACTACAACATCGAAGCGGAGCTCGTCGGACTCATGGGCCTACAAATGAAAATTAAACTTGAACTTAGTAAGAGGCACAAAATAGGTACAAATAAACGGGTTATCTTACTTATATTTGAAACTACATTAATTGCTATTTTTATGGGAAAACTATGCAATGTATGTACTGAACCAAGGTTAAATGAGAATTTCATGCCGGTAATAGAAGCCAGTTATTAAAACGAAATACAATAAGTTCGACGAAAAAAAAACTAATTAACTTTGAATGGTTGATTATAGCGGAACGCAAATCAGTGGTAAACATGAAATCAACAAGGAAAACACCCGAATACAAGATTATTGTTAGCAAATGGAAATTACAGTGGAACCTGATGGAGTCAAAACACTATCGCCCAATAAGAGAAATGTGTGAAAATGAATTCGAATTTAAATGAATCACTTGGAAATAAATCCAATTATGAGTAATTTAAACTTCAAGTGAGCTGGTTTTACTGTAAAGTAATCCAATGAATGCAAAATTTCATGATCGATTAAATCGGTGATAATTATTATTTGAATTGTTGTGAAAAATTCTATGAACTAAATAAGGCTTCAATATCTTTGAATAAGATCAGTGTTTGCAAACTCAAGGCGAATTGATGGAAGGGCCGCTTCTGGTGAGTCAGCATTGTGTATATGCTTTTGGCAGCTCCTACAGTATAAATAGATAAGTACATACTCATGGCGAAACACCCTCCTAACACAACACGCCCTCCTGTCAACAGAAGGCCTTCTAGCAGCGCCTAGGTCTGAGGGGCACCCCACTTACATTGATGACTTCAATTTTGGTCTATTTTGGTCGCCCAACGTTAATTGATTGCGCTGCATTGATTGCGTCGCTCGGAATTGGATTGGGAATGGGTGTATTGGCTTGGGAATGGAAACGGAGACCTCAGGTGGTGGTCATCGTTGGTTAATGTGTCGCAAACACATGCGCACACACTCACGCCCATTACTTTTTTATTAGTCCAATTGAAAGCACTTGGTGGAGGAGCTCCCAGCTCCCAGTTCCCATCTCCCAGCCCCACCCTCTCTCTTTTCGGGCGTCCTACCTTAATGGTGGCCTTGGTCAGGCTGATGGCTCCGCGGCACCCGAAATCCGACTCCGATTCGGATTTATAGTATGAGAGTGTACCATCCTTCAGGACTATGTAGCGCGGCTGCCATCCATAGATGTAGTTCGTCCACTTGCTGAGATAGCCCCTCAGTTCGATACTGTTGTCCAGATACTCCTCCTCCTCGGAGACATCGCTCTGGGACTGGGATCCCGCCGCTGCCTCATTGCTCGACGGCGGCGATGCTCCCTGCGACTCCCCAGCGATCGTGTCCATCCTCTTCCAGCTCCGGAGTTTAACTGCCAAGTTATCTGTACAATGGAACGGTTCGGGGGTATCTTAATCAGCAGGTTGCCGCAGAAGATTAAAAGTATATTGCGCCACGTCCGCGCAATGTAAACAACTACAATGCCGGCTGGCACTTCGATGGGAGCTCCTATCGTGATAATCCAATTCAATCAGCGATCACATCGCCTGACTCACAGCACCGCCTTTTCGCGGTTCTGGAGCGGCAGCTGGCCCCCACCCAGGAGCACTCACCTTTCGCTTATTGATTTCCTCGACGATCCGCAAACATCTGTGCAACACGTAATGCGCTGGTTTGTTTGTGCGAGGCTTGGTAAATAAACGAAGAGAACTCACGACGCTGCTGTTTTTTTCGCTGCAAAACCAAAACAAAGCTGTCCTAGTGATGGCCTGGCGACCGACGGTTCCTTCGATAAGTCGTTAAGTTATCGATGTCTTACTTTCGATAGTTGGCGATAGTGTCTTTTTGCTAGTTTTAGTTTCTCCTTCTTATAAATACAAGTTTTGGATTTAAATCTACCCTCAAAAATGTTAGGAAATTAGTTAAGTAACTACATAAATACAAGCCCAGCGCTAATAACCGCAATTAAGTATATTACTTTCACAAAAAACATGGTATTGAATAATAACGTTTTTTCCAACTCTAGATGCCAGTGCAACCAGTTTAATTTGGTTTTAAACTTTGATTTGTAACTGCTGATAGTGTTGTGCAATGCAAGCAATTGTCTTTCATGGCGCCAGCTTAAATCTAAAAACGCAATGTTGTACATATGTTGGCCATTATTGCCGTAAGGTGTTAGTTTAATGAAAACAATTGTAAAACACCTTTCAAGGGAAATTTATTTTCTATTCATTTGACACGGTTTCATTTTTTTGTAAGGAAGGGATTATGCCACAATTTCAATTATTTACAGACCACTACGCAAACGGATACAAATCTAAGCAATTAACAACGCCTACGACTAACAATAAATACAATTCGTAAATAAAATAAATAATTATAAATTAATTAGTACACGTTAATTACAAGCAAGTGACTTCGAGGACGCGCTCAACTCAATCGTAATCCTAACATTTAGACGAGGTCAACAATGGGGGTTCGCATGGGAGTTGGTAATTGTTCTACATATACACATTGTTGTCCTGATCACGACTGGTGGGCAGCTGGATCACCTTCTCCTCATGATATTCCCCCACCGGTCTGTCTGTGGGTTTTGTCCTTTTCGTCTTGCTCGCAGGAGCTGGTTTGCTATACTTGCTGGACAAGGCTTTAAATATACTCTTCGGACAGTCCTTGAAGTAGGGAAAACATTCTCCTGGTGCCTGCTTTCCCTCGCCCACCTCCTGGGCTTGTACATAGTCGGGTACCAGGTCGGAAAACGGAGATTTGGTTACCCTATAAGAGAGATTTGTGTAATAAAGAATCACGGTTGAAAGGAGCGAACTACTCACGTTAAAAACAGCTTAGTCATTTCTCCAAAGACACCGAACTTCTCCAAGCTTCGTGAGTGCATCTCACAAATGGTTCTCAGCAAACAGGCCTTGCCATCCATACCAAAGGTGGATAGGAAGTCCTCCACTACGCCATAGAGCAGAACCCGCTCTCCGCCATGGAAAATATGCTGCAGTCCGGCTGGCAGCTCCGGATACTTTGGACCCTCTTCGTGTACCCTAAAGGGATGATCCTCGTTGCTTCTACTCCTCTGCTCGCTGAGATCCCTCTTCCTGCGCTGGACATGCAGATACCTCGCCACATATTCACCAACCATGTGGCCTGCCTCGTGACCAAAGGAGCGGGCGAACAGCGGCGGCAGATCCCCCAGAGGATTTTGGTTGTCTGTCAGACCCAGCTTGTCGAAATCAACTGTGGATTGAGGCAACAAAAATCCAAGTTAATTGATTAATCATTGGCATTGAGAGCTGTCTACGCACTGGTGACGGGAAAACTGATGGTCAGGTTGGAGAAGAATCCCTCGGGCGGATGCCGAACCAGGGGCAGGGCAATGGTTGGCACGAATGTCAGCGAAGTGCCCGGCGGCAGGGCCAATCTGCCATCATCCGTAATCCAGATGAGTCTCTTCTTGCGTATGTGCGGCGTATCCGGAGAATCGGCATCGTAATCCGGCCTAGCCTCGGCCTCCACATCCGTCAGCTGCGCTGCCATATCCAAATCTTGGCCAGCATCCGCCTGTCGATTGAGTGCCAATGCATTTGGACATAAGCTGACAAGTGGCAGAAGCAGTAGGAGGAGCAGGTGACTGCGTCGCGTTAACACCTTCTCCATGGTCATGTTGAGCGATGAGTGCTGAGATGGCAATTAAAAATGTTTATTGCAAAAGTCGAGAAACAACTAATAAGCTAGAGGCTTTTAAACAGAAGATCAACATAACCCATACATAACACTTTAGTTTTCTAGATATTCTCGTGTTGAACAGTTTTTCCAAGCTCGTTACTGAACATCCATTGAATGCTGTCATAATAATGATTAGATGCTGATAATAGTGATTAGAGTGCCAACGATTGATTGATCATTATTATAATGGAGATCCTCGATTGCTTTATTTTCACTGGGAGTAGGCAGCATGGCTAACTAATTTGATTGCTCCTGCAGAGGTGAAAACTCAAACAAAAGACTTAGGCAACGAACTCGACTAGACACGGAGTCCCATTCCAATTTCGACCGCCTAGCAATTGAGTTGGCAAAAGACTGGCCTAATGGCCATCATTATACAACAGTTGTATAACAGCAATTGTGGCGCACACATGGACTCACCTACTGGATCGCTCACCCCATTCTGCATTCTCAACTAGATTTCCCCTCGAAGCAGCCCCCTCGATTTTCATATTTTCAACTGGTTTCGTTGCTTGGAGCTCTATGTTTTATCATAGCTCATGTCGATTTTTTGGGAAAGCTCTTCCATACTTCTTTGCCTTCTTGGCATTGTTCCAGGTGCACTGACTCAAACCGTTAGCCTTGGCAGATTGAATTTCGATTACGACTTGCAGCTATGGCTACACATATTGACATCAATCGCACTTGCAAGAAGAATTGGCAATACGCGTGTGTATTCAGTGAAAGCATGTTAACAAATTGATTTATAAGTCTAAACGAAACCTGTTGACTCCAGAAGTCGATTTCACCCCGAATAGAATCTAAATGGAGCAAGACGCACTTTTACCGCACCACCAATGATGCAACTAAGCGAAGAACTTGCCACAGCCGGTTCGGTTTGGTTCGCTTTGAGGTAGGTATCCATAGATAGATGGAGTGTTTGCTATCCGTTAGCGATCCGGGCAATCATTAGAGCTCCAGCCAGATGCGCCGGCACTTTCCCAAAGGCTGCAATTTGATGGCCAACTGGGAGGTGCAGGTTCCAACAGCTATCTAGACCAAGGCATTCCAGCCTACTCCACACACTCCTTCAAACTCATGGACTTAATTTTCCAAAAGGTTTGACAGAGTTTCTCCCAATTTGACAACGTTACAACTGTTATAAACAAGATATCAAGCAGGCCGGTGGGCGTTTCTAGTGGTGCAAAATCTTTGATACATGTGTGGTGTCCGGGGAGATTCTGGTATTTGAAACTATGTCTTAGTGGGTGCAAGGAAACTTAATAAATTGAATGAAACAAGAAGGTGATAAGTAGTATAACCTTTACGTTTTCCACTATTTAATTACATAAACCTTGTAATACCTAAATCAATTGCCGTAATCTCTAAGGTTTGAAAGCTATAAACCACTTGAAAGTTATTGTGCCTAATGCCAATTTGAGAAGCACAAATGCGATTTAAAAAAGTAATTACTATTATATATCCCAGAGAACCGCTGACGTTTCCCTAATTAATATTTTGTTAAAAACACTCTTTAGCTTACCAAGCAAATAACTTGTCCCATCAAGTAAATCAATTAGCAAAACGCTGGGCAGAGTTTCTCTGCAATGGTAGCGCTACAAGGAAATTAGGCCTAAACAAATTCGGTGTCAAGTTGTCACTTTGGGCAGACAGGCGAACAGCCGGTGGGCGTGGCCAGTGCATATGAGATTAATTGCTGTGGAGTGATAGAAGTGAAATCGAAATGAGGCCACCATCTAGGCTGGACAGGGAGGAGGACGAGGCGGAGCAAGTGCCTCCGACTGGGCAAGTGCGTTGAGGAAGCGACACAACTGGCCCGGCCAGTATCCCCCCGTCCACTCTGCTCCACTCGTGGCTAAACCAAAGCAATCCACAGCAGTTGGCATCGACGCCTTGTCGGCGACTCTCGCTTATGGCCATGAATGGTGGCCAAACACATGTTGGCCAGGGATCATTTTGATGTCCATTCAGCAAAACTGCCTTTCAGATGAATACAAAAAATTACTAGTCGTCCAAATTTTGGTGAAAATTTTAGTGCTCATGTATAATTGTGTATTTCTCACTGTGTGACACAAAAAGGAATAACCATTAATATAGATTATATTGGAAAGCAATGCCTATTTGTAAATTAGGCATTATTTTAAAACGGTTGAATATTCGTTATGTTTAATGGCATCGCGACCTACATTTACCATCAGTTTTAAAAAGTGTTCACTGGGTTCACCCAAAAGTCGAGTGATGTAACCTAAAATGTCAGTACATTAAACGCTAAATATATGTTTATATATATTTAGCATTAGTTGTACAGCTTTCGGTAGCCAGTTTCATGTGCCGGGGGGTTACCCTTTGGTAAAAAAAAAACACAACCAGGCAGACACTAACAAACACGCAACAAATGTCAGGTGGGAATGCCAGAGAAGTGATTTGAGACAGAAAATGGAGTGGAGAAGGCGACAGAGAAATAGAAAGAGACAGTGTCCGAGACAGAGAAAAGCCTTGGCAACTTATGGCGAATTAGTGCAGCTGAGCTTTAATTGGCGCCTGCTAAGTATGGACGTATCCACGTCCGTCTGTCAGAATCCAGAGAGTTTGGCTTTAACGACAACGGCGACATAAAGAAATTTACTTAATTTTTGCTGTGAAACTGAAAACTGGGTCAGCAGGTGAGCGCTGGCACTTCGGATCGAATAATAATTTTGATTATTTCATACCCGATCGCAGTCAAAGTGACACACGCCGAAAAGTTCGTTGCTTGAGTCTTTCGTTTTAACGGGCACGTTGCACCCGCACTGCGAGAAATGGTGCTGAATAATTAATCAGAAATGCGGCAAGCAAAACAAAAACAATTGTTGCGAAAGGCAATTCCGGCGGAGGAAAGTGCAAGTGTCCACCGGATTTCGATTCGAATTGGATTTGAATGTGGATGTTCGTGCCTCGCATAAGTGAAGAAATCAATCAAAATAAGCGGGGGTAGAAAGTTGACAAGCGATAACGCCGGATGCATGGCAATTAGGTAATTGGGTTTTTGTTTTCCTTTTCCTATTTTTTTCTTCAGTCACATTTCGCTGCAGGAATCTAAAGCTTACATAATCTTTAGTTGTTTGGAAAAATCTACCAAACTGGTCAGGCTGCCCGTGTCCTAATTTCTGCTGGAAAATCCTCCTTCCTCTTTCCACAAAGTTCAATGCTAGAGATCAAGCGTATGTTATTCTACTAGGCAGCGATCTCAGCACGTTTTTCACTTTTCAAACGACGCTTGGCAATCCTTGTGGTCGAAGGAAAAGCGCTTCTCAAACCCTCAATGGATTTTACGACTTTGGTTTTCGATTTTTTTTTGGGGACACGATCCGACGACCGCGCGCGCAAACGTTTGAAATTCAACTAAAGCGGCCAGCGGTCGAGGCGAACGATAAAAAGCAACGACGAACGGGCCAAACTTCAATGCAAAAGTGAGGCCGAGAATTCCGAGGCCTTTCAGGTGGCATCCAGGGGGAAGTAGTCGGGCAGAAGCTACCCGCCAGCCAAAACGGCAAACCAGTCAGCCAGGCCAGCAAAAAAAATTCGTTTGATCTGGTCTTCGTGTTTCTGAGGAGCTGCTCTGTGTGAAGTTGCCAATTCGCTGTTTGATTTCCTTTTGCCTGCGACGAAGATCTCAACATGCGGGGGAATGAATCTCTTTACTGGGAGATGGGAGTAGGTCTAGCCGCGAGCATTTTCCAGCATTCCTGTGACTCATCGCCATCGTGAGGGCTATCCTGACTCGGAACTAGGTTGCGGTTGCAGCTCCAGGGAGCAGTCAATTAATTTCTTTTCAAAGTGTAACAAGAAAAAGTGTGGAAGATACATATGTAAGTACACAAAAATATAAATATGGTAACTTTGTTCTATGGGATATAACCATTATAAGTATAAACTTACCTACTAACCCTTTTGGATTTCTTAATTTCTTCAAATATAAAGATTAAACCACAAGAACACAATTGGTATAATGCTAATTTCTGAGTTCAATCAGTTTTAGATATATTCCGACACTTAAGGATGAATGTAACCATTAGAAATGCGACTGATGATAGCCAGAGCTAAAGACCCTGTTTTTTGCCTGTATGGACGATGTTCATCAGCATGGGGCTAATCGGGGGGCAAGTTCTCGGACAGACTTTGGCCCCCAGATCGGCAGTTAAACTTTCCACGCGAAATGGATGCGACAGTGCGTGTGCGCAGGCGCATCTGGCATGCGGTTTCCAATTCGTTTGGCAATCGAAGCAGTTGGTCAGCTTATTTGCATTCGGTGAGATACATAGAACATGTTTCCCGGCCGCTTCCGCTGCGGTTTGAAAGTGAGTCTCGTTTCGCTGCCTAGAGATAGAAGTTGATATGTGGGTCAAGGTCTGCATTTTGCGTAGATTTCCATGGGGAAAACCCGAGGAATTTCTTCGAAACACATCGTAAATATTTACAGACCCATAAAGCCAGCTGTTTAGCGTCAAATGGCGCCATCATCAATGTACGTGGTGAAAATTTATTGGAGTCCCATGCGTTATCAGAAAGCCTGACCTACGTGATCGCCGCTTTAATCGGAGCAAGTACCTCGATTCACATGGGTTTACACGCAAGAGGGCTTTCCATTTGTGAGTCAATTAAATAAATTGTCAACATATTTAGTGCTTTATTGCGTAATGATAAAATCAGCCCAATAGATATCCATTGCTAAGCCATCAGTGAGAGTTGGAATTTGCGATTTGGAAAATCGTGTAAATTCGTTTTGACCAAATTTGAAAAGAGAAAATCCAATATAATTGAATAAAATTGTTTATTAACATTCTTTGGGCACTATTTCATTGCACATAACAAAATGTAACTTTAATTCAAAAATTGTAAGAAAGTAAATATTAAATTCGTTTTTTGAGCGAAATGCAATACATGTAGCCATCTAAATATAGTGCAAATAAATAAATATTACTATTTTAAAAAAGTAAAAAATTTGAAAATAAGTTTTCGATTTTATTTTATTAAGAGAAAACCTAACGGCCGATATCACATCTAAAATTTAAAATCGATATATGAGCTTCGCATTGTATAAGAAAATGAAGCAGAAAACCCATAATATTCACTAAAATTAGTACAAATAAATTAGTCAATTAACAATTTGTAAGTAGTAGTATATTATTATTTGACCCTCCTATCGATAGGTCAACAATCGATTGCCAACAGCTGATATTGCGTATCAATAAAATTAGTTTTGCTTCACTTTGTTGTCATTAGAAAAGCAGGGCCGCAGGCAAAGGAGACCTGTTAACGGCCAGAACAGCGGCCAAAAGATGACCGCCCGCAATCCTCAGACACTGATGGCACTGCCAAACGAGGAGCACTTTGACTTCCTGTTCAAGATCGTTCTCATTGGTGACTGCGGAACGGGGAAGACGTGCATAGTGGACAGATTTAAGACAGGGAACTACATAGAGCGACATGGGAACACCATCGGAGTCGACTTTTCGATGAAGACCATCGCCGTGGAGGGCAAACAAATCAAGGTGCATAATGAATTTGCACTGATTCCGCCACCAATATGACGCATATCCTGTCCCTCTTTTCCAGCTACAAATCTGGGACACTGCTGGTCAGGAGAGGTTTCGCACCATTACGCAGAGCTATTATCGCTCGGCCAACGGGGTCTTAATTGGTGAGTCCCAGTATCGGTATCTTTTGATTCGGGGGCATAGGCATACGCCCATCCATTTGTCACGCCAAATAGGTACTACTGATAACCAGAGAACGCTTTAAAGTGATTGCCTGGCACTGATTTAAATAGCGAAGCGCCTTATCAGCGGGGTGTTTGTTTACCCTGCTTGAATACCATGTGTTTCCTCCTGACAGTTTACGACATCACCAAGCGGTCTTCCTTTTCCAACCTGCAAAAATGGATCGAAGAAGTGCGCAGGTACACCGCTTCCAATGTTTTGATAATCCTGGTGGGCAACAAGTGCGATTTGGAGGAGCAGCGTGAGGTGGACTTCGAAGAGGCGCGCCAGATGTGTCAATATATACCTGAGATTCTGTTCGTGATGGAGACCTCCGCCAAGGAGAACATGAACGTGGAGGACGCCTTCCGCTGCCTGGCCAACGAACTTAAAGTACGAGTCCGGCTATTAATGATACCTGAGCTAATGATGTTCCAATTACAGCGCCAACACGATGCCAACAATGTGGAGGAGGTGCCAGAAAACACCATCACCTTGGGCCAGGGAAAGCCTTTAAAGAGTTGCAGTAGCTCCTGCAATCTCACCTAGACCTAACATCCACTAAACCCGCTCTTTAGTTTGCTTTTACTTTTGTGATCAAATTGTTCTTGTGGCTATATTTTAGTATGCTAATGCTTTAACCTAATCCTAGACACTAACTTTTACACAACCATGTATTTATTTTTGACGATAGAGTACAAACAATCTCACACATCAGCGAATCGAGCCAACAATGTCAATTACAAGGCAATGCTCAGAGAGGCAAATACGTCCACTTCTCTATTTGTAATTTGTATTCAATTTGATACGCGAGAGTGTCGAAATAAACTCGTTTATTTTGTAATTTTATTGGAAGTATCATAGTTAATTGGCTTAGCTCCTAGACATTATCCATATACACGTAGATTTAAATCATCGAGGGACTCCTGTTCGGATGTATTTTACACTAAATAAAATTGGCTTGGCAACAACTTTTCAAACAATTTGGAAACGCTTAAAAATTGTTTATATCAAAATTGGTTTACTTTCTCTAGACAGCTAGTCGTTAATGATTAATTAGCTAATATGTAGCATGTGTGGCGGGTCATTTGTTCTTGATGCGCTGCACGATCCACTCTAATCCTTGATAGAGTCCTTCGCCGGTGAGCGCACAGCAAGCCTGGATGTGCCACTGGTGCTTCTTGATGGAGGTGAGGTCCAGTTGTCGTGAGATTTCCGCCGCCGACATGGAGCCCTTGAGATCCTGCTTATTGGCATAGACCAGCAAACTGGCCTTGCTCAGATCCTCATGCTGCAGCATCCGGTAGAGCTCTTCCCGCGTAACAGCTAACCGTTCCCGGTCCGTGGAGTCGATGACCATGATCACCAGCTCTGTGTTCGTGTAGTAGGTGCTCCAAGCGGCGCGCAGACTCTGCTGACCACCAAGATCCCAAACAAGGAAGTGTATATTCCGCCAGACGACCTCTTCCACGTTGGAACCGATCGTGGGACTTGTGTGGACCACTTCGTTCATCAGGAACTGGTACAGGATGGTGGTTTTGCCCGCGTTGTCCAGACCCACCATCACCAGCTTGTGCTCCTCGTTGCCAAACATCCGCCACAGCCGCGATAATAACAGTCCCATATTTGAACCTTATTTTTAGCTATATACGTATCAACTCAATTGTTGATTATGCTGCAGCTGCTGTTATTGTTGTTGCTGCACCGATTAGAGATTTGATTTCGAACGATGACGGCGATTGCCTCACACACAGGTTATCGGCTGGCCTGCGTGTGTATGCGTGGTAGACCCGTGTGTGTGTGGGAGTATGTGAACGCTGGGCTTTGTTGTTGTTTCCGCAGGGGAAGGCGAAGGCCGTACGGTAAATTATTCACTGATTTAACTATTCAGCTATTCACTCCACACTCTCACACCCTAATTACTGTTGTTGTTTTCGTCAAATGGGAATTTTTTTGGGGGGATTGGTGAGCGATTTTCAGGTGGTTTGCCTTTGGGTGGTTTCCTTTCGTTTCGTTGCAGCGTGAAACGCGACTTCGTTTACGCGTCGCAGTGGGTTTGGAACAGCCGTTGTTGATAATTTAATTAACAGAGTTTTAATTAAGAAAGTAAACAGCAGAAGTGATTAATTAATATCACTTGGAATCGATAGTGCTGCTATCGATAACTGCGGGCAGTGTGGTAAAGAAAGTAAGGCTTAATGAGACCGTATGTCATTTAGTGCTTAACAACGTTCCTTTTGCATTTTCAAAACAAGTTATTTTTCAATATTAAATTGAACTTATTTATGGAATTATTTTCAAATTTAAAATTTAGAAGTCAAATTTTGTTTAGTCACTATAAACTAATCATCTTATTACCAACACTAACGACGTTACCAGTGTGGCCATCCTCGCGGCAATCATCTGTTCATGGCGGTTGTTGTTGTGTTGTTTTTGACATCTAATTAGCTTCCCACCGGTTGCAATGAAAATAATTTTGAACCTGCTGCTCTTGGCTCTCCCTATCGCCCAGTTGTATGCCTCAAGGTCAGCCACATCCGACCAGGCTCCCATTGTCGAGTGTCCCGGACGCAGTGTTCCCCAGCTCCGTGCGGAAGCGTCAGAGTCCGAGATCTCGCTGCTATTTTACTACGTGTCCTGGGCCAGCGAAGCACGGCAGGCACGGCTGGTCTACAATGGACTGGCCCACTATTACCAGGAGTATGGCTTCTTTGGCGCCATTGATTGCTGGCACTTGCAGTGCAATTGCAGCCGTACTTTGATGCCGGCACCCGGAGTCGCCGGCGCAGGAGGTTATCCTGACAAATGGCCCACACTGGTCGTGCGCTACGGCCAAAAGCAGTTGCTCCAGTACCAGGGCTCATGGAGCTTTGAGGATCTTGCCCGGTTCATGAATAACCTGCTTCAGCCATTGGACCGGGCGCACAGTAGTCAGGATCTCGCCGCCATTCGGAAGCACTCGGATGCGGTGGTTTTGGGCCTGCTCGACTCGCCAGACGACAAGGCCTACAATCTGTACTTGGCTGCCGGTCTGCGCTGGCTGGAACTGGATCCAGAGAGAAATATCCGCTTCACCGTGAACTTTGGCAACAGTGCCAGGAAGATGTGGAAGTCCTCGGAGGCCAAGCTGCCCCAGTTTGTAGTTATCGACAGCCGAAATGGAGTTCATACATTTAATGGTACATCTGGAGTATGGAAGACCATCGACATTCTGCGCTGGGTACGGATCACCCTCAAAAATATGTCGCTGTTCTCCAATGGCTATGGCACTCCTATGACTATTGCCATGAAGGCGCGACATGTCCCCGTGCTGGCTATGGGAGTTCGAATGAACCAATATCACCATGCTAGTGTCATGGGCGAGGAGATGGCTTACGCTCAAAAAAAACAGTCGGAGGGATGCGAAGATTACTGGAAAAAATTCGATGAGCAATCTGAGGGCATACCCTCCTCCCTAAATCAACTTCCCAAGGAGCTGTTTGGGGATTGTGAACAAACCCGGACCTGTTACCCGGCCTGGAATAAAAACAAGACCACACTTAAGAACTATTATCGGATTAATAGGTACCTAAACCACCTATGGAAGCAATACTCGCACCAGAATCATCCGAGTTATCGAAACGTCCCCCACCTGCTGCGGCTTCACTCCAGAAACCTTTGCCTGGCACACTCACAGCATGGAACGCCGGCCATAAAAATCGGCATTGCCAAAATGGTAACCAAATATGGTCAGCTCATTTGGCAGCACTCGACTGAGCACGCAGCCCACAATCGGTCACTGGGCGTGGTGATCTTCGATTCTGTGAAATATAGAGACTATCTACACCAGCTTGGCATTCAGCAAACCCATCAGCAGGTGCAAGTTTTCATCTTGGATGCGGCTGAAGAGTCACTGTATGTTATGCCACAACAACACACATTCTCCTACGTAGCTCTTAAGGATTTTATACGGCAGTTTTACGCCAGAACATTGCCAAGGACTCACAAGAATGCTCCTGCCATGATGGAATCTGGGTTCAGTAGAAAATATAACAGGCAAATGCTGTTGCAGGCGGTCCAGCGTCCAAATGCCACCAATGTGGTATTTATGCACCGTCCTGACTGCGCTCTGTCCGCCGTTCTATCCCAAGCATTTCTGCAGGTTTCGGCGCTACTCGGCAGCCCCGAGGTGCACTTCGTACGCTTCGATAGCCAGGCTAATGATCTGCCCTGGGAGCTGGCTATGCCAATCACGCCGTCTCTAATTGTTTTCCCCCAGGCAAAGAGCTCCGAATCCGTGGTGTTCCCGACCGATGTGCGGATTGATGTGCAAAACGTTTTTGCCTTTGTGATCGCCCAATTGGAGCCGGAGCAGCAGGTGCGTTCGGTCTTGACCAGCTGCAGGCGGCGGAGGCGAAACGTTAGGAGCTGTCTTGACTTTGCCCGCAACCTGGTACTCCAGCACGTTAGCCAATATCTCAAATTCTGGGATATCTATGAACGGGAGCGGGACGACATCCTTTCGCACCTAAGGGAGTTCAACAACCTGCATATGTCCATCGAAAGCAGCATTCGATTATAGCGAAATCCCTGAATTATAACTTTAGTTAAAAGTTACCGTTGATATTTCCTGTAGCTCGTAAGTCTAAAGTTGTCTCTTCATAAGATATTTATCACTCATAGTTGTATCAATATAAATACATACATATAAACAAAGGGTAAATCAATTATTTTCATAGCTTTATTTTTAAACAAAGTTCAGGACAATATAAACAAGGAAATGTGCGCGCGAAACGACTTTTGATTGAACTTCTTCTTTCTTACACAAAAGTTCTGCTATTCAGCAAGATATTTGCTTATTCAGCCCCGGATAAATTCGATTATTTGTTCTGCGCCCTTGTGAATGAGCCAAATGTAAGCATGTACGCTTTTTCTTATCTGCAAATGGCATGGCTCGGTATTGTTCTGAAATTAAATTGTAATTAATTTGGAATATTGAATAGTTCGGCCACATGATGGTAACTGCTGCCGCATGTCTGAGCAAAACGAAGTTCTTTAAGCAGAGTGTTTGCGTTTTCTAAACATTTCCTGATTTCATGTGGACTCATACGATTGAATATATTATGATCTTTAGCCAAAAAGAACTCCAGGCGACGTGCGCGCAGATGATTCACCAAATGACTCCACATCTCAACCAAAAGGGTGCCCAAGTCTCTTTCCCAGTCAGCACTTTCGAGGCGATGAAGCAAAACTGTTTTCAACATATAACTGGACAAGTGAGGCAATTTGCTGGCGTGAGCGTCCCGCAATCCTTTCATCAGCCGTAGAACGTTCTTCAAATTATCCTTGCCCTTCATAATTTCGCGCTCCCAATGTGGTGCACAAACCATAAATGTGGTTCTCAACCTCTTCTTCTTTTGAGGAATGGCGAACCAAGGCCAATTATTTCTAACTTCAGCAGGAAACGGACAAATATCAAACGGCCATTGGCTTCCAGAGAATTCGAATGCTGGTACCAAATCAAAAGATATCGAGCGTGTACCACAGACGGCTAAAATGGTATGGGCACAACCATACCCCTCAAGAGTATAGCTTAATATGTAGACTCGTTTAGTGGTAGTGGCAACTGTCTGGTTAGACTCGAATACCTTGCGGAATGCATTGCGTAGCCAGTCTTGAAGTACAACACGATTGATGCGTTGAGGATTGATTACGGTGAAATCACCCTCTAAATGAACAAACCCACTGTTTATCCGATTCGGTCGGATATCAAATGGAAACTTTAGTTTCATGTGCAGGTCAAATTCATCGGGCACATTTAGCTTGACGCGATCCAAGTAACTTCCTAAAAGATAAGGGTACATATATTTTTAGGTACATAATGTACATACATAACGATAAATTTGCAAAAATGACTGACTGCAGCATAGCGTTGGATTATCTCGACTTACATTTTTATTACTTCCGTCAGATAATATTTTATTTATTTATTTTGTTTTTATATAGACATACAGAGGTGGTCAAAAGTATTTACGCAACGTGCATTTTTTTTCAATTAGTTGACAATTGGTCAAACTTTTGACCACCTCTGTATGTATATGCAGATACCATATTTACAATTAAATTACTTACCGCCAAGACTGAATCCGTCGAATACCTGGCGAAAGGTTTTGTCTACCCGTTTAAGTTCGTCAACTACATAGTTTTGAATTTCCTCGGCTTCTTTGGTATATACGGCCCTTTCATTGTCAGAGATTGTCAATTCCTTAAGAATTATTTGAAAATGCTTAGCGGTACTCATTTTTTCCGAAAAAGCCTAACGTTGAAAGTCTAAAACGAAGCTTTTGGGAATGAATGATGCCGCATTTTCTCGGGTTCCCCCTTTTATAAATTACCTACAGTTGTTGTACAGCACTGATTCTTCTATTTCAGGTGTGGTGAAAAAGCGATTTCACCATTTACCGCGACGACCAACACTATTTCAGAGACGCACTAAGAATCCACAAGAAATGTCGGAAAAAAGAAGAATTCTACATTATAACACGGACAGGAGGAGCAGCAACCAGGATGTCCAGGATACAGCGATCAAGATTACTCCGCGAAGCTCCAAGTACAAAAACCAGCACAGGAAACAGGAGCAGCAAACCTCTCTCCTGGACTTTGTCATCAAGCCGAGACCAAAAACACAAAGGCAAACTAAGGCACATAAACTTCAAAAGACGCGTTTAACCATAACAAGGGCTAGCTACATAGTTTACAAACCCAAGGGCAAAACGCGCCTTGATCCCAAGAAGAAGATCACCAGGTTGAAGAGGTCCGTACGGGTATATCGCACTTCGAAGAAGGCGGAAAGAGAAGTCGCGGAGAATGATCTTGAAGGAGTCCCAGTAGTTGGTCTAGATATCAATCCGATTGCTATTCCACTGGAGCAACAAGTTCAAAACCTATCACTTAGTAAAACCCCTGCACTTAACGACCTTTCACAAGCAAAAACAGTTCATGCCATTCACTCACGGCGATTTAGAAGGTTTGTTTACATTGATTGTACCTTCTTTAAACGTTAAAACATCATGTTTGATCTCATCCAGCTATTGTGACAACTGCACACGCCCTCGTCTCAAGGAGTTGACCTCTCAGCTGCTAAGGGACCTGCATCGCTTTCAGAAGCGCGCCTTTGCCAAAAACGAGATTAAAGCGCGGGCACATCCCCGCCTGGTTTTGGGTGTTCGGGAGGCTCTGGCTAGGCTAAGGATAAACAAGGTAAAACTGTTGTTCCTGGCCACTGACTGCGAGATCTGCCCCGGTGAAAGTGAGTAGTCAAATTGTTCGGACAGCAGCCATTAACAATATCCGTTTTAAAAGGTGGTCTAGATGCGACTATAGAAGGCTTAAAATTCCAATGCCAGCAGCAAAAAGTTCCCTATTGCTTTCCTCTGCTGAGAAGGGAACTTTCTTACGCCCTCCAAAAGCGAGCGCAGATTTCTTGCGTTGCTATCCTTGACTTTGACGGAGCGAATGCAACTTACGCTGATCTTCTTAACGAAATAGAGGATGCACGTGCGGAGTACAAACGCAGAACTGCTTCGTGAGGGTTTATTTGGTGATAAAGAAATATAAATAAAAGTGCCAGGAGGACGTGCTCGAAACATCGAATAAAACATTAAAGAAAACAAAGCTTTAGCCCGCCGGTGTCATGGTGGTGGTGACGAAATCATGCAGCGTGGAGCTAATGTTATCCATATCGGTGGCGGCACCAACCAAGCCGGCGGTGTCATTAAGCGAGTTGAACGTCTGGATGGCCTCTTTGGCCTGCTGGGCGGCCAAATTGAACTGAATCAGGATGATCAGGTAGCTGGTGATCCCGCCACTCACGCCATACAATGTTTCCATGTCCAGGGTAAAGAAGCCGCAAGCTGAAAAGTCCACCGAGTGGTTGAGCAATTTTAGCGATAAGTGGTTAACAATTTCGTAGAGCAGATTATCATCGGCCACTACGCCACATTTGTGCAGACTGATTCCTGTGCGCTTGGAGGCCTGCGACGTTTTCCAACTCAGGTAGATGAGGTACACACATTTCCCAGACGTATAACTTAGAGCTATAACCGTGATGAAGGGATTCTTGGCGGAACGGAAAAGCGATGGTATCGATTGGTACTGTGTAGCGCAGTAGAGGAAATAAAGTTGAGCAGTGAAAATCAGGAACCCATAGGCCATTAGGGATAGAATGGGATAGCTCCACAGCTCGTTCAAAGCCTTTCCGATCTCACAGATCTCGTCGTGCACCTGGCATAGGTTGTTTAGTTTCTCCTCTACCTTAGCGGCATTTCCCAGCTCGCTTTCATGAACCATGTTAGTGGCCAGGGGAGGCGGTGGAGGCTTCCTGCTGGCCGCATCAATTGCTTCACCAAAGGAGTTCATGGAGTGGGCCACAGGTGCTACTTTGTTTTTCCCCGAACCAGACACTGAACTCTTGCCAATGAAACCTATGTCCATACCTCCTAGTTCCTTGTACAGATACTCCAAGTTGCTGTCATACTGAGGCGGCTGGGAGCTGTCCAGCGGAGGCGGAACCTCTTGATTGCCTTGCAGCCACAGCTTATGCTTCTCGTGCGTGTCCACCAGCTCCTCTAGGGTGGCGTTTATGGCCTCGAAGCGTTCCTTCAACGCATATAACGAAACAGCGAACCAGATCTTGTCTAGCGTGTTGATGAACGTGGGAATGGCGGACACTATCCATAACAAGGACATCCATTGACTATAGTCCACCAGCTTGACGTAGGTGCTCACCAAAATGGACAACTCAAAGATGACTGTCATGATCAGCATAATCCGTATGCGCCGTCCAATCGTACTGTTGTCCATAACACACCCCTCTTTGTAAAGGCGCTCATCCACCAGACGGATGCGCTCGTAAAGCTCTCCTATTCTACCTTGGTTTCGTAAAGCGGTCAACTGGTCTGAGGCCATCATAATCAGACCGATATAGGTCAGGAACAAGCCAATCACGAAAGTCAAGGTGCCTGAGAAGAATGAAGAACAGGGTTATGAGTTTGCACCATTCAAGGCGGATGGTTCACTGACTCTGCGAGGCCTTTAGGGTGCGGTCCTCCTCCCCAAAGGAATATATCAAAATATTATAGAGCACAACGTAGAGTATTAGAGTACACAGCATGTAAATCATGCCATTACGGGATTTCTCCAGCAGATTCCTAGAGCGAAACTTCTCGAGATCCTGCGGCAGAATTCCAGCTATCTTGGATATGAAGAACAGTTGATGGAACTGCCGCAATAGTGGTTGAACTGCGTCCTCTGCCTGCGCCATGTTGTCCATTGAACACTACAGCTTTGAATGACCGATTCCGGCTAACATGAAGCTATTACCTGCAGCGTGCACTTAGCCTAATTAATTGACCCCACCGCCCCCAATCGATACTATCAAAATGGTCAATCTACTGCGCCATGTTTGGGACAAGAAACGCGGATGAGCCGACTTCTTGTGGTGTTTATTAAAAGGGAAAATTTCATGGGTTTTATATTGGATATATATGTCTGTAAATTTAAAGCCAAATGTACACGGCATTATTCATATTCAATGCGAATAATTTTCTAGAATGAGAAATCTACCATCCTCCAAAGACCGTGTCAGATGTTTTACTTGTGTTGGCTGTTACACGTACACATTTATTTAATTTTTTTTCTGGCGGCGTTCATTCTGTTTTCGCTCCTCCTGCAAATAATTAAGAGCATTACTTTATTGCCTTTAAACGGTGCGAAAGCAAAGGACATAAATATAGTTTCACAAACAGCTAGAAAACTTTGCAAAAAGTGTCATTGGCAGTTTTTGGAAATAAATATACTTCCCACAAGTGGTTTATATAGACCTAAGGATCCTAGCCTGGCTGTGAAAGTATACTTATTGCCTTGGCTGCAAGAAATACCGTTTAAAATGGTTTTTCACAGCGAATTTTATACTGGAAGCTTTTGCAAAGTGATCAGCATGTTTTCGAGGATAATCTGATTGAGCTATTTCGGGTGACTGGCTCCGGCTTGAGCTGCCTTAAACCATGAAGGTCTTGAGCTGGGTAAGGGGGCTATATAACAACTGATCGTTGGGCAAAACCCATGTCGCGGGAACATACCTTTTGGGTCAGTATAATCAGCAAACGGCGGAACATGCTGAGTACATCGAAGAACAAATCTAAAGCGTGCTGAACCACATCTCGGTTTCCGTTTCGGCACTTCTCCACAATGTTCTGTGTGTCGTAGACGATGAAGGCAGCCATTACGAAAACGCCGACGTAAAGTTGAGTCTACAAGGAAAAAAAATGAAATTGTTCAGTATTACAATTATCAGTTTTCAATGTCTTGTAAGTTTTTGTAATTAGATTTTGAGGATACAAATGAATACGCATCCACATAAAACTATTTATAAATAAGCTACCAGCTGTGGCCCACTTTTAAGATTAAAAAGCTTGGGGATCGTTGATCGTTGGGCACTCACCATTTGCACGAAGTAGGATTTGAAGACCATGTTAAAGAGACTCAACAGCGCCATGGTGTTGATGACGCTAACCAGCATCCCACCCAGATAGAGGTACTTGCCCTGCTCGGCCAGAAGGGCGGCCAAGGAGAGCGAGATGAATGTGACGAAGGTGCCCGTAAGGGCGGACAGGATTATTGCCGGATTTATGCTGCATATATAGCCGAGGAGCGGTCCGAGCGTCTGGCCGGAGCAGAATCCGAAGGCGTAGAGCATGCTCAAACGTGTGTAATAGTTCTTGCCGTCATCCTTGTAGAAGTGCAGACCCAAGACCAGGACTAGAGTGGCCACCGCCGCCAGGACTCCAAGATCGAGAAAGTCACGCATCTGAAGCAAGGCTCCCATGGTCGTAGCAGCGGCAGTGCTGCCCAGGACCATGTAAACCTTATACAGGTGCTCGCGCACATAGGGCTCACTGAAGGAAATAGAAGGAGGAGGACCATTAGTTTCAAGGTCCATCGATCCGATGGCCAACTGTTGATGTGGTTGGATACCAAAACAACACGTCAGTGCAACGCACTTGGACCCCAACCTCTTAGGGGGTGACCCATCGGCAAGCAATACTTACTAACGGTCGCCGAGGCCTTTCATGAACGTCTGGAAACGGTCGTTGATGTAATTCGCAGTATCTGCCATTGTGGTCTTTTTCGCACTTGCTCTTCCTAGTTTCCAGTAATATTACATATAAGTTTGTCAAACGGAGGAGTGAATTCGAACTGTTTGCACTGATGTTTTAAAACTGACTGTTTACTTTGTAAGGCCTACTCGGCTCTATTTTCTTGCCTTTTCTTTATGTATTTCACGAAATCTGTTTT
Organism: Drosophila mauritiana; assembly: GCF_004382145.1. Classification (NCBI taxonomy): domain Eukaryota; kingdom Metazoa; phylum Arthropoda; class Insecta; order Diptera; family Drosophilidae; genus Drosophila; species Drosophila mauritiana. Next base: position 8,061,213 of record NC_046669.1, read on the forward strand.
ATCAGCTCTTAGTGTTGGGTAAGTTGCTGTAGGCTAGTGCTGACGACATTGTCTTTTTAACGCTATTTTTAGGTTTGAACTTTATGCTCGTATTCATTATTTAACTCACCATAACAACATACCATAAATTAAGTTTGACAAATAATATTGTTAATTTAATAAATAATAAATATTCCAGTTCAATTTTTGTACATATCTTCTTGATGTTTTACCAGCCTTTTTTTTAAAGCTAGAACACCGTCAGCACTGTTGATAAGGCGGTTTTTTAGACATTTGCCCACCTGAGTCAGTGTTGGGTAACGGACACTTTCCGAACTTCCAGATGATTCTATGACGTGTTTTCGGTGCGCGCGATAACTACTTTCCATTTGAAAAGCAACGATGTTCGAATCGACTAGTAAATGCGTTTTTATTTCGCGCTAGATCCAAAAACAAGGTATTTTGTATTTTCTAAAAACATTGTACATGGTAAATAATAAACTATGGCAAATTGGGCGACTAGGTGCTGTTGCTTGTCCATAAAACAAGGAATCTCTAAAAATTCTATAATGTATATATAGGGTCCCAGAAGAATGGGACAACATTACCTGCATTGGCATGACTTAACAGACAGTAATGGTTTGTATAAATTCATATGTAGTTTGTTTCATCGAGATCACAATCACAGTATAAATTGTACAAGACATCGTTAAGCTCATAATACTCATAACACCTCTAGGCTCTCGCTCTGCGGAGAGTTACAGGTACTTTTCAAATCGTAGACTTGCTTTAACAAGGTGTAATTGCAATTAGGGATTAGTGGGACATGATCTTAGTCGAGTATCGTTTACAAAATGTATGTACAAATTAAAAGTAAAGCTAGAATTTAAGAAAGTAAAAAGTAGATGATACAATTGGAGGCCTAAGTTGTGTAAAAAGAGCCGCGAGTAGTACAGTATCTCGGGAGGAACTGAATGACTTTGTTCTTTTCTTGGAACCTATGTTAGGAACTACATCAGCTTGTAACGTTAGTATAGTTAACTACGATAAATGCGATCGGGACGTTTCTCTTTTAGAGTAATTTAGTCTAAAAATCATGGTAATTGGGCTAAAAGCACACACTCGACTTATTCTATACAATCATATGGTTTTCTCCATCCGTTTATGCGGGTGGAATCAGTCGGCTTTTGAATGCTACAAAAATTCACTCACACTCACTCTCAAGCACACACAATTATGATCGACTTAAGTTTATGTGTTAAATAAAAACAAGATTAAACAAATGCGTGGAGAATGTTTACAACAAAAGATCGCGAAATATTTGAAAATACATTAGGGATAACGATTTTCGGCCTCAGTCGGCAAAATGATTTTGTTAATATAACAATTTCAATATTAATTGCACGCACAAGTGCAATAATTTTGTAATTTTTACATACAATTTTGTTGTACAATTATAAATTCATTAACTAATAAGATTTTTTTATAATAAGAGTACAAGAAGACACACAATGTAAGACAGTTTTGGTAGAGGTTTTTTCTGGAACAATTCTTTTTTCATACGTTTATGTTTTATTAAATAAACCGAAATTTTAGAGTACAATAATATTGAAATTCTGCTGCGATGACGGCGGTGCAGGAATGCTAGTTGTTTGTTGTTTGATGATCCAGTGCGCATCAGTGTCTATAATGTCCCACGCTGACTGTCCCCTTGGCTTCTGCATCGATCCTCCTGCCTCTGCTGACTTCGGTCTGACGGTCTTGCTGTTGGCAGGATTCTGTGATGTGTAGTTGGATGGATCCAGAGACAGTCCCCGTCCGTCGTTGATAAAATCTTGTCAGCATTTCGGCTTATTATAGTATGTCTAGAAGAACTATGCTGTTTGCCATATTCATATCCTACGTATTGGTAATGTTAGATACAAATCGAAAATCTGTTAATTGTGGCTAGCTTGTCATCCCATCAAGCTGCGGCTTATTGTTTGTTAATAGAGTGTGTTTAGTATATCTGTGTTACATCTTTACACTTGATTACGGGTCCACTGGCGCTGGCTCCAACTTCCACTTACGGCAGTCAATGCCGGGAACGGTGCTCCTCACGCCTGTCGCGATCACGCTCCCGCTCGCGGTCGCGGTCCCGATCGCGGTCGCGCCGCTCACGGTCCGAGGAGCGGTACCTTTCCCGATCCTCGTAGTAGCGCTTCGATGATGGCGCCTCCGCTGCTTCGGCGACTACGGGTTCCGGCGACTTTCGTGGACGCACCGATCGGCTGTTGTCGGATTATGGGATTGAAATTAACGCAAGGTTTTCATTTCGAGCTTAAAAATAATTCGCTTAATTGTCACCATGTATTTTTGCATAAAAGAACGGAAATATTCTGATAAGCCTAAACAGTTGAAATTCAAGCTAACATCTTTACAGAAAGTTTTCAATGAAAATTAAATTTTTAAAGGCCTATACCTTAAAATTACTACTTTTTAATATATTATACAATTTCTCACATATTTTAAAATAAACTCTGACTTTACAAATCTAGACTTGTTTTTACTGCAAAAGTTAAAATTTTTAGTTGAAAATCTGTTTTTGAGTAAATAAATTATGAGTTCGATGCTATTAAATGAAGAACAATGATTATTTATCGGCAATATTTAAATGAGACAGTGAAGCGAATTTTTAGCAGTAGAACATCTTTACCTGTCATCCCTGTAGTGATCTGGAGCCTGGCGTTCACGTTCTCTACTGCGGGATCTCTCCCTGTAGCTTCTAGAAAATGAATACAGAATTATATGTGAGTCTTACACATGGTAGAACCAAAACATACCCGCCATCCCGTTCACGCTCACGATCCCGATCGCGTTCCCGCTCCCGAGATCGCTCGCGGTACCTGGACGTGGAACGCTCACGTCGCTGCCGGCTGCGATGAGATCGCTCCCTTGACCGCGACCTTTCGCGCCTATTGTAACTCTTGGCCTCGATGCCATGCAACGTGTCCTGCAGCGAGCTGATCAGGATTTTGCAGCGCTCATCGTGCGCTACCTTGGACTGTTTGATCAGTGAAATGGCTGTGACCAGTGTCTCGATGGCGCTCGAGTATTCACCAGCGGCCGCATCAGAAACAGCTCTGAAAAAAAAGTTTGCATACAAAAGGAAATTGATATTTGAACAAAAACATTTATTTAGACCGGATGTGGGCAATAGTTTTAATTTTTATAAATTCGACTTAAGAATGGGTTAGTTTTTAAACTAAAACTAAAAGTTTTGACCACGTTAAAAAAAAATTTTAAAAACCATTGCACTAACCTGGCGATCGCCGAACTGCTGACTGTGCGATTTCTGCTCATCACCTCCTCGAACTCCACCTCCGTCAGTTGCGGACCCATCTGCTGCGGATCGGGGAAGGGACCCGGTGGCTTACCCTGCGGTGGCGGCCACGGACCACGTGGTCCATGCTGGGCAAACTGGGGTGGCGGTCCATGCTGTGGAGTCATGTTCATGCCCTGTTGCGGTGGCATATTCATGCCTGGCTGTGGACCTGGTGCTCCGTGGGGCGGGCCACCCATGCCCGGATGCTGGGCAGGACCACCAGGCTGGTTAAAGAATGCTGGATTCACGTGGGGTGCGGGTGCGCCGTGTGGTCCGCCCGGACCTGGTGCTGGGGGAAGGCCACGTGGCGGACCTTGCGGCGGGAAACCACCGTGCATGGGTGGACGACGCCAGTCGGGACCTGGCGGACCCCTGACGGGCATGCCCATTGGGCCTCCTTGGAACTGCAAGGCAGAAGAGACAGGATTAGTTACTGTTCCCAATGATCGGATCGAATCGGTTTCTAGGCTATGGTATGAGTTGGTGTTGCATGGGTTGATCTGTGGAATTACTGAAAATGTTCTGAATACATCGCTTAAGACTAAGTTAACTAAGGTTAACTTAAGTTGGGTTAGTCTTCCTTTATCTCGCCTTCTCTTCTTCTCTCTGGCTTCGTTAGAATTATATTATGGCATAGGACTCAGTGCTTTGGGGATTGTTACCATTGGTCGCTGCGGCGGTCCGTTCGGTGGACCTGGTCGTGGTCCGCCTGGCCGCTGACCTGGCCATTGGCCCTGCGCTGACGGATACCGGGGTGGCGGCTGTTGGTTCCCCATGAGCCCGCCTTGCGGATGCATCGGCGGCTATATTAATACGAATTACGTTTTATATTGAAGTAGTAGTTGTTGTTGTGGGGTAGAAGTGTGCGTAAGCGTTGTCAAAGACATGGAATAGAACATAAATCGTAATACATAAACATTTTGTATAACAATAGCGGGCCATTACACAATTACAAATACTCGGGGGGAAATACATTAACGCAATTAAATCAAAAGTATATATAATTTGAGTGGAGCCAGGAAGGCACTGCGTACCTTTCTGGCTCTTGATTTTAATTTATTACATGTGATTTTTTGTTGAAGGTCTATGACTAGAGTACAGAAAATAAAAAGAATACAAACTGCCTTAGGCCGAGGAATGCTACAAAAATTGCTCTGAAATTACTTGTGAGTTAACAGAAGTAAAGAATAAGAATAGTACTTAAAGACATAAATAAAAATTCTTAGAAACTTAATTTGTACGACAGCTTTAGTTTAGTTTATAAATTCTCAAATGAAATACTAACAAGAGATCGGATATTTCATATTGTTTATCTCTCACATCTAAAGTCGTTATTGGTTGCTCTAAATTATAAAACTAAGTTTGTACGTTTAATTTACAAAAGAACATCGATCAACTGAAGTAGAGCATATTCGTTTATAAACTATACAGGAAAAGTCGTATATTTAGGGTTTCTAATTTTACCTAAGTAAGCAAATTTTGCATTCAGAACAATTTTGATGGAAATAGGAAATAATGTAGGAATGTAGAAACAAAACAAAATAGAACCGAGCGATATTTCTACTAACGATGAGACCTCTTGAGGCCATGCGGGGCTAGAACAATGGTTGTGTACCTGCATTCGTGGAGGTCCTGAGTTGGGTCCGCCCACCTGGGGCACCTGCGACATGTGCTGCGGTCGGTACTGGCCCGGCTGCATGATGGAGTTCATCCCGCGCGGTGGATGTCCTGGGGGTCCACCTCCTTGCGGCCCTCCTGGATGTCCGGTGGGCATTGGCCCGCCACCCATGCTGGGTGGTGCCGGACCCCTGGGCGGTCCATTCTGCTGCGGCGGCGGCACTGGACGCGTCTTTTGCAGACTCTCGAATTGGGTGAGTGCCTGCTTGCTGGGGTACGTGACCACCGGCGCTTGGCCGTGCATCTCCTTCTTAGGCAGCTGGTCGAGCACGGCGCGCAGGCTAGATTCCGAGCCGAGGGAGATTACACTGAAGCCCTTCGACTGACCGTTGGCCCTGTTCTCGAAAAACTTTACTTCCTGTAGATCACTCACGCCAATGTCTCGCAGCGAATTGGCGATATCCTGGTCAGTGGTCCACCAGGTAAGATTGCCCACATACAGCTGGTATCGGCGATTCATGGTCGGAGTGAGGCTACCACTGCTCTGATGGTACACCCCATTGGGACCTCCGGAATTCCGTTCCCCGGGTTCCCCGGAGCCTGGCCCTGCGGCTCCATCTGCGGAAGGCGTTCCACCGCCCCCGCCGCCTGAGGCGGCCGATTCGGTGGGACCGCCTATGTCATCGTATAGGTCTACTCCATCGCCTCCAAATTCGTCCTGTGCGAATAAAGCAAAGTAATTAACAAGTGGGTCAAACTGTTGTGTGAATGCCGTACAATTCGTTTTTACAATCGTCGCAAGTAAACGTATATTTTTTTAAATTCGTATAAGTCTTGTTTTTAAACAATTTCGATATTACTCCATTTTTACTTTAGAATTTTTAAAAAGTATTATTGGGATTCGGACAATTCTCTACATTTCCATGGCTAGAAGAATTTAAGGCCATTACGTTGCTATTTTTTTATGAACAAAATAAAGATGATCTTCAGGTTTGGTTATTAATTCGTTTCATGTTTATATTAATATATATCCCTGCATTCAGTTTCTAGAACCCTACTTTACAGGGTACCGAGTGGTCGAGTTCGCCCAAGACGCCGTTCTACCCCCTAACGCAATTCTTTCGGACATCGATCCACCCTACTGTATACATACACACGCGGCTTGCAGAGCGACTGCCTTTTTCCCATGGCTTACCTGAGCCTGCCCGGCAAAGTCCTTGTCGAGGTCCTCTGCGTACAGATCCAAGACCACGTCGGCCATGTTGAGCCGGCAAAGTTGCTCTTCCTAGGCGTAATTACTGATTTTTCGCCGCTTTTCCCAATTTTCGCATGCACACCAAGACACTCGCCAATCGTTCCGTCACTTTCCCACTTGCACTCGCGCCTCGTACAGTTTCTTTTTTTGTGGGGAGGGGGAAGCCGGAGCAGAAACCGGCGTGCTGCTGCGCGATTTAGCCGGGTAATCGCGCCCGCTGTACAATTAATTGATTAATTGCTTTGGCGCGTTGTAGTCCGTGGGGTGAATTCTGAAACTATTTACATTCTACTCGTGCACGAACTAGTTTATTCAATCTTGCGAAAAAATTGTCAGCGTAAAATGGCGGAGCGGTGCAGTGTGACTGTAGAGCTGAAATGTGAAATCACTATGCAGTATCTTTGTGCTCTCTTGCTCGCATACTAGAAAATACCACATCCTGTCTGGGGTATTCAGCAATTTGACAGTAAATGGGAATTGAACATCAAATATATTCGATGAATGGAATTCAATTAGATGTGTTTGATACTTAATTCGCTATAGAAAATATTCACTTAATTCACCTAATTTTATTATGCGAAATACTCGAACCCTGTAGTAGTAGTCGGACTGTAGTCGTAGTGTGGACACAAACCATTGCAAATATATCGAATTCTATCGAATTTTGAATTTTGAAATGGACCGTTAGAACTTTCTTAAAATGTGTAATATGCTTATTAAATTCTTTACTTTGTAATTAAAAATCGACAAACGAAAATACTTAACATTCATTACAACACCCATAACAGGTATACTTCCAATTAATTATCCTGGTCCCCTAGACCACCATCACACACATATTAATTTGCATAATTTGTAAATGCTGCCCAAAAACTATAGCCATGCATAGCTTGGATTTGCAGGTCCAAATGGACACTGACCGTGTCACTTGCACAACTAGACAGCGCACTTGGCCAGAGCTCCAAATTTAGAATTTAAATATAGCAATTAAGCTGATTTATGCGGCCCGTCTGCAGGTTACAATAATTGCCGCTAACAACTCGGCTCTCCGAAATCTTCGAACTTGCTGGTGGCTGGGAACCGAGGAGATTGTGGCGCCGTCGACTTGGTCACTCGTATGCAAATGCGCGGCGAAAAATTGGGGGAAAAAAACCGAGGCAGCATTTTTGAGTCGGGCCTGTGAAAAAAAGACACATATCCCGAAATCTAGTGCATGATTAGCCATGTTATTCGTGTATCTGATGTTTTTCCATTTTTCTTCTCGTATTTGGGCAGTAGTCCACCTGCTGGTATTTAGTTTTTAACTTTGGCTCTTTGACTCCCATGTGTTAGTTGCGTTAATGAATTGCCTTAAATGTCAATTACCACTGGCTTTTATCGTCCAATCTGAACGGACGGCGATTATATTTGCTGCTCTCGCCCCATGCGATTGTGTGTTTAATTAACAAGAGTATGGTTTTAACTGCTGGGTAATTACGATCTTTACAGCATCAATCGATTTTTAAATGCTTCAGCGAATAAAGCTATTGCAGATTGGATTTTCGCGATTTGCATATGTGGAAATGTATTTCCAATTCAAGGTGGGCGGTTCTTCAAGAGCAATCACGCAGATGGAAATCGACGGATGTTGGTGGCGAGGGTGCAGTCAATTGAAATTCTCGGCTAATCGCTGACATTTTTGGGGCAGAGCTGGGGCTCAAAGGTGCAACATCGAAGGGGAGGAGACTTACGCACGTAGTATTTATCATAAATTGAAAGAACTCGAGTGATAAATATGTATTCGAATTTCATTTTTTAGTGGAGGGGTAGGTTTATACTTCACCATAAAAAATCAATTGCTATCGAAATATTGCTTATACGCCGTGTGGCCTTTGGCTGGCTCTCATAAAAGTGCTATAAGTGTTATTGAATGTTTCCGATCACTTAGATCTACATAATGGCCACCACTCATATCAATTGCCCCCCCATCGACCATTTCGGACGTGCGTAAGTCATGTCAAAAATTTATTGCGTGACCATTGGCTGGGATACTTTATCAAAAAGCGGCGCCGCAGCGTACAAAGTGCCAACTTGCAACTTCCCAGCTTCCAACTGCCCAGTAGCCACCAGTTGGGCAATGGATACGCAAAGAGAACATGCATAAATCTCACACCACAGCTGGCCGTCAAGTGCACCTACACAGCAGCAGCCATTCGATGCGATGCGATTCGGTTCGGTCCTGGCCAAGTGTCGAGGTGCCAATTAAGGCTACACACTGCTGGGTATTTTGACCATATCATACAGCAAACTGCGAACTGTAAGCTGCAAACTGAACTGCATGGATAATTTTTTGGCTCCGTGGAGCGACCGAAATGGACCAGGCCGAGTGTCATTTGATTCTTGTGGCAGGCTGGCGCGTTTCATGCGCCTTTGACATGCAACCAGGGTCCAAATCCAAAGCTCCAAGCCGAGTCGGCACAGTTTACACGAATCACCAGCGAACAAAAAAAAAATAGAAAAACCACCAGAAAACGACAAAAAGCGAACAAAAAGAAAAAAAAAAAAAATTACGAAATTTGTCGTCTGACAAAAAGCTTAGAAAACGATATAAATTAAATTTACGTTTTTGGTGCTCATTAAATGTTCACAACTTTGGGCCCAGCGAGGCATTTTCGGTTGCAAAATTAGAACATCGCTTTGGGAAATCGCCGCCAAAATGCAGTTAATTGTTTTTCGCTCTTGTTAAAGTTTCCTACTCGGTTTTCTCGCGATTGTCACAAATTGAATAATGTCTCAATTGCGCGGTGCCACAGTTTGGAGAACATTCAAACATTGTTTGCCAACTGTTTGCAATTGTTTGCCGCCAAACGAGGCGACTAATTACGTGGCCATATTGTATAATCGTGCCGTTTGATATATGTATGTATATCCTGGCACAGCAGCTGGCCGATCCAGCTCCAGATCCAGATTCAGCTCCAGAAAAAAAGTGAAAGGCAAACATGCAACGCCCACTTCTCGCCAAGTGGCCAAGTATAACTTGACCATTATATAATTGTTACCATTTGACTAATTTGCCTTTTGGCCAGATAAATGGCGAGCGAATAGCGAGGAAAGCGGCTCTAGAGAGGCGCAAAAAGGGGCTCAAAAATCTGGCCAACTGCTGGCCATTTGGCATGTCACGGTGCTCCAGCCAGTGGCAATCGCACCACTGACCAACTTATCCAAAACCGGCTTCCAGCCGAGGCAGAGCCACTACGAATATGGGTCAGCTACGTGAGTTAGTCCGTTCACCCAACGCAATCTTAATTGCCAATCAATGGATGGGATGGAAGCGCATGGGATGGAAATTAAGAGGAAAATCGAATTTAAGTTCCGCAATGGGATTATTCATATGTACCTGCATAATTAGGAACCCATTAAAAAAAAGCAGAGCCAAATTCAAGTGAGGAACAACCGAGGTGAGATCCTGGTTTTTAATTCGTTTCTACAGCCTGGGATGCATTCTGCCCGAAAAATGGCGAGTTTTGTGGCAGCGGCTCAGCTTGTTGAACCACTTGATGTAGCCCCTTTTTGTGTGGATCTGCAATGGTCTCTGAAAATCCCTGGGTGCAGCTGGCTTTACAGAATCTGAGAGGATATGTTTAGTACGAATTGTTGAAGATATTCCCATCATACCTTTGCTATCCTTTTCCTCCGAGTCTTTGGATCTCTTGGATGACCAGACACTGGGCAAATTGATGATGACCAGTCGCGATACGCAAATCATTGCAAAAGGCTACGACAAAATGCAAAGCGTACTATTAAAATTTGATCAAGATTCTATGTTTCAGTCTGTGTATGGTAGACTGGTGTGAATGAAAATGCTACAGCCAACTGATTTAGCCAAGTTTTTCCGCTTCGCTTTCGTTGAACGCGTGTGAGTTTTGCAATCGCCAGTGGCAAGAAGCTGACCAGATCGAGATCTCGGTCCACCGTCTCCAGCTGCTCCTCCATTTGGAGTCGGTGCAAATGAAATGGAAAACGAAGCCAAAGCGGGTTTTCCAGCTTGAAATGGGGCAGAAGCCGGCACAGTGGTTGCCTTACATAAGCGACCATAGAAAAGCACACTTGTGCACTGGGCGAAATTGTAGATCAACATTAGTTGGGATATACATTTAAAGATATACAATTTATCTTAAAGTCCCTCAAAAACATTTTTAGGAAATCAGCATTGCACAGATTCCAATACCTTTAGGTTTATGCATCTTACCGAACATTTTCTCCGCGTGTAACAGCACAGTGGCATGTGCAACTTATCTGGCCGCAGAAATCTTTCCTGGCTGAGTGGACTAGGATACCCCAGCAGTATTGGCTGTCGCAGGTAAGAAAAAAGCGAGAAAAATAGAAAAGCGTTGGCAACATGACTCCCTGGCATGTGGCTTAGTTTCGCTTTAATTGCCACCAGATTTCACGGCATTTGCATTGCGCCATTCGGCGGGCGTCATAATGCAGTGACACATTTGTTGCGTGCCACCACTAAAAGCCACTAAAGGGCAAACGAGCTGCGTCTTAATTACGTTAATGGCAGCCAAAAAAGAGCTATACTATATACACACTCGTATATGCCATGTGCGATTCTCGTTGCCTCAGCATTTGTGTAATGTGGGTAATTAAGCGACGCTTTCTGCCCAAACACACACACAGGTGCAGCCAACTAGTTTTCCCACGATGGCCAGTTAGGTCCCAGTCTCAGTCCCAATCCCCCCAAGAAACCAGCGCCTGACTACTGTGCGCAAGTACCAAAGGCCAATGATATATGCATTTTTCAAGCATCGCATCGCATCGCCAACAAAGGCTGCCTCTTGCTTATAAATTAGAAGCAACCGAAATAATAGCCATATTTTGGTTGCTTTTCGCCAGTTTTGGTTTTTGCTTTTACAACATATTTTTTTTTTTTTTGGCCAGACCCTCAGAAAAAGGTCAAAGCTCCAACGATCGCAGCTGCGCCTGTCGGTGGCCCGTGGAGGTGGTTTATCTTGGCCATCGGCGGCAGTTCCATGTTCGACTTTTTTGGCCACTTGCACAGGGGGAAATATGTAATCAGTTAGTATATACAGATTTTTAATAACTCATAAAATAATATGGAATTCAATGAACGAAAATATTGCCTTTAATGATGGCAAGTGTAAGAGTATGCAGTTCTAAATGTATTTATAAATCCTATATTATATGACAGAGATTTCAAAAATTGTATTTACCTAATAGCCCCCTATTTCTCGCAGTGGCAAACTGAACGCACTTAAAGCGATTTTCAGCCAAACAAATTGCGCCGCGATATGCGATGGTCAATCAGGGATCGTGGCATTTAAGAGACTATATATATGTTTTTATTTTTAATGTCTTTCAACTTGGACCCCTTTTTCGCAAGCCCCTGCGAATCGATGACGTCAGACGTCGGGAAGGTAGCATTGTGTAAACCCTGCGGAGTGGTGCAATTTGTGGGCACGCGAAACGTCATTGGTTGACCACATCCCTGCCAGAGTTGAAGTTCCACTCGGCCGCTTTCCACTGAAGCGCATAATCTCGCGGAAATGCAATTTCCCCCCGAAAAAATCAAAATCAATGGCTATATAAATAGACGGTAAGTGCGACATTTCACGCTTAGTATGCGAGAATCGGGCGATCGAAGGGTTTCAATCATAAGTTATAGATAAGTCGCCGGCGGTTGATAAAAAGAGAGATATGAAGAAGCGACGCATAACCAGCACAGCTGGAGATGCCAACGGATTCGGCGTTGGACCAAAAGCACGGACTTCAACTCGCTGGCGCTTCCGCATTGCGTTGCGAAGAGAGGCACGCGTCGGCCAGGCGGTGCGGCAACTCAAAGATTTGTTGCCACTGGTGGCGCTAATTGCTGGATGCGGAATGATCGGGGCATGCGCAGCGGTTGGCTACTCATATGCGCGATTCGAGGGTCCGGTGGTGGGGCCGGAGCATCTGGTCACCGTCCACGACGGACGCACCGTGGACTATGTGGCCCGTCCCGAGTACAGCTTCGCCTATGGAGTCGAGGATGGCAAGACGCGCGTGCTGCAGAATCGCAAGGAGACGCGCAACGGGGACGAGGTGAGAGGAGTGTACAGGTGAGTTTTGATGGGGCGTTGGGTATGGGGATGGTGATGGGGATGGGGACAACTTGTCAGCGCATTCATTAGCGTCACACTGAGCGGGCTGAAATGGATATGGCATCGTGGACACTCTGAAACCACTTAATATCAGAAGCAGCAGGCGCTGAAAAGTAAACACAGTTGCTTGGCATTGCATTTCAACAAGTTGATTTCAAAGATTACTGCACATTTGTATACACTGTATATTTGATAAGATTTTTGAAAAACGAGTTGTATATAATCAATCATGAAATCATGTGCTCAAACAATTGCCAGAAGGCTCTTAACATAAATAGTATCTTATTTGCATCTAAAATTCACAAGATAATTTTACAAATTGTTGCACAGTTCAAAATATTTTCAAGTTAATAAAAAGATTTGCAAACATATTGGGTATCTGTTTAATATGAAGTTAAAACATTTTTCATTAATATTAATATCATCAACAACATTTACTCACTTAACACCAATTATACACTGAATTCATTTTATTTTATTAATTAACATAAGTAATCTTAATTTTACTTCTCTTTCGACGACCTCCACGCAGCGTAGTCGATCCGGATGGCACCTTGCGTGTGGTTAAATACACGGCCGACGATGCCAACGGCTTCCAAGCCGAGGTCATTACCAACGGTGTGAAGACTCTGCACGGCCACGGATCGGACGGGGATGCGGGTGGCGGGTCCGTGGACAGCCAGGTGAGGCACCACAGCGCCGAGGATGATGAGGAGGAGGATGAGCGGGAGCGGGAGCGGGCACCGCATCAGGAAAAAGGCCAGTACCAAGTGCACGAGGATTACGATGAGGGAAAGGACGAGCAGGCGGAGGAGGACGAGGAGGGTGGGGGTCACCAGGAGTACGAGGGCAGCAGCGAGGAAGGATATGACGAGGCAGATGCTCACAGTCAGCAGGAGGAGTCCAGTGGCGAGGACTACTAGACTCGAAGAAAAACCTATTAATTATATTTCATTTATTGTGATAAATTACAAATAAAATATATAATCATATAAGCAGTTTTCACTGCTCAAACTAAATTTCTTTAAGCATTGTTTTATCTGTGATCCTTCAAGGATTTAATACTGTTGTGCTGCTAGGAACACTTACTGATGCTAAAACTGATGTTGTTGAAAGAGTGAAAAATCTAAAGAAATCTCTAATTGAAATATCTGGCGATCTTTTGTCATCGGTTCAACGGGGTTAAGGGGGGCAAAGAGGCGATCTTTATGCAACCACAACATCAACGTCGAGTTGGGACATGTACCCATATGTATATTGGCCAGGTTGGTGAAGCGTGTGCGTTCGACTTAGACGCACTCCATTGGAGCCCGGACTGCGGTTTTGATTCAATTTCGAGCTCGTTTTCTTTTTGATTTTCATTTTCATTTTCGCATGGACTCAATCAAGCGGACCGATGGACAGTCAGTTTTGTTGCAAGCTCGGAAAATCTATTTTCCTCCAGTATGCGTGATCCACTTTGGTCTCTGCCTGATGCTGATGCCGATGGCTGTTGGCTGGTGGTTCCATTTCGTCACTCTCTTAATTTCAAACGCGCAAATGCGCAAAATCGCATTAAATGTGCGAAATGCAGAGAGCAGACTGGAAAAAGTGGATCAAGCGACGTCTGGATGGTTGGCTGGTTGGCTGGTTGTGCCAGCAGCCATAGCCATGCGATGCGGTAATAATGCTGAAATGCCAGGCAGCCAGACCAACTTGGCGTCGGTAATCTCACAATTGAGCCGGCGACAAAATTGGGCTGACGGCTTTAACCGGCCCAAGCTAATTGACAGCCAACTTTTGGTCCACTAATAACCCCCGTTTTAACTGCTCCTGCTCCTGCTCCCCCTGCGGCATAGAATGAAAGAGCGAAAACCTGTAGACATGGTTAGCATGCGTCGGCCTCAGACGTGCAAGAATCCTTCCATTTGGAAATGTTTTAATTAGCCACGGAGTCATACGGTGCTAGTCGTGTCATGGGATATCAACCAAAGGGGTATCGGAAGTGCTGGGTTTGCGTAATATCCACCGGATGTAATCTTTGTGGAAGTGTCCACCGGATATGGCACGTTACGCATACGCAGCGTTGTGCAACGTTCACATTCACTGCACTCACTTTCTAAACGCAACAACCCCGAGAGCTATTGTCCAGTTTAAAGTAATGCATAGCCGAAAGACCTTCAAGTCTCAATCACGAAAGAAACGAAATATCGCTTTGCCTACTGCATAAATCAAGCCACAAATCTATAACTGTCAAGTCATTTAAAGGGTACAATTTAGAAAAAAAGGTGCATACAACAAGTGGGTCGACTTGGCGATGATTAGTATAGGATTATTTCAAATTGTTATTATAAAAGATAAATAAAAAGGTCAAGTAGCTGCGTAAAAATACACTGCTTACGAGCAGTAAACTTAAACTTAATTTTCCAGCCGATTTTTATGAGATTTTTCTGTTAACTTTAAATACCTCACAAAGCCGAAAATAGCCACTTTAGATTACGAAATCCGATGCAAAGTGCGTTTAAATGTTCAATGGATCCATTAGCCTCCACGGCCACGCCCTAACTGCCAGCCGCCCACGTCAAAGCATTGTCCAAACATAGGCAAACAAACGGGCAGGCCAGATAGGCGAACATAAATCAAGATTAAATGTTTGTTCTACTTACCGACAGATGGAGCCACAAGTGTAATAAATCTCGAGTTCGGCTTGCACAGATATTCAATGCGATGGAAGCAGGGGGAATTAGATTGAGGTAAGCAAGGGGGTGGATATGCGTGGACAAGTGCAATTAACGCATGCAAAACAATTCGATCGATCGATCAAGAAATGTTGTCTCTTGGCGGTACCATTGCGCAACTAACTATATCTATTGATTCAGACAAAGACAAAGCTTGTCGTAGTCATTGCGATTTTCCAACTGTCTTGTCCAGTGACCAACTAACCAAGTAACCATCTAACATCCAACCGAACCCCTGCGACTCCTTGGGTCTGTCAAAGTGCGATCGTGACGTGGCCAACTTGTTTGGCCCGAACTCTTTTTTTTTGTTTGTGGTCCACCGGTTGGCAATTGTTTCGAGCGATTTTCGGCCAGCCGTGTAAATGTGTCGCCTTTAAAGCCGTTTTATGTAAGTCGATTCTGTGTCTTTGTCCCATGGCTTGCCATGCTAATGGCCAGGCCCATTCCAAAGTGATCTCTTATAGTGCGATCTGAGTATCTGTTGGTTTGTGTCCACACGTTTGTGTCTTTTTTCTTTCTTGCAAACTCTTTTTGCACCCAGCAAACGAACATCGGGCCTTTTTTCCCATCGTTTGCTCAGACTTTAGGCGGTCTCCGCTTGCACCTCCCCCCCTACAATCCATCGGCTGTTTGTCTCTATTTAATGGCCACTTGTGTGTGTTTTATAAGATACAATCATAATTTTCTGATATGTCATGCCAGAGCGGTTGCCTGTTTGTTGTGGGTGTTGCCTAAAAAAGTGTCAAAAAAAGTGTTGTTTGGGAGTTTAGCAAGCGTTAAATGAGGAGTTGGAGTTGAAGCTATAATATTTAGTTAGCTTAGTGTTAAAAATTATGTTAATGGCCAAGATTGGCGAAGGATCTTTTTAATAACAAAATGTATTAAATTAGCCACTGCTAACCATCATCATATTTACTTAATTATCTTTTCTGGTATCTGGGTCACAAATTCCATTTAAAAAAAAAGACAACTTAGATCATAAATAAATTGTATCCAAGCCCATTTTAATATAATGCTTATATACATTCCATTACAATCTCTAAGCTAAAAATGCCATATAATACTTATCATTTCTCGCAATCTTGGCGACAAACATTTGTCTCATGCCTCCGAAAATTATTGATTGAGCCGCGTTTGATTTGCTTAGCCATGTCAAACTATTTGCCAACACCGAAATTCCGCGCACAGTTCTCCAGATCGTGAAAATAACAAACTGAAATCGGTCGCAAAAATGTCAGGCAACAAATTGCGTGGCCCGAAAACTACGCAAGTTGGCTTGCTATAGGTTTTGGTCTTGTTGGTGTTGGTGTTGTCGTGGTAATTATAACGACGCCCCGTTTGATTGCCACAGATATGGTAATAATATTTTTCGGCCAAGTTGTGCGGACTCGAAACGATCGTAATTATGTCGGCAAATCAATAAATAAAAAGCTTAGATCATTAGAGCCAATGCAAAAGTGTCGCTTTCAATTGCAGCGCCGTCATCAGCGAGAGGCAGACAAACAGTCAGCGAAACTAAGAAACTAAGTCACCGAACGCCTTCTCAGGCCGAAAAACAAATGCCGCACCTAGCTACAGATTTTTGAAGGGGGGAACTCGGGGATCATTGTTGTGGCACATGCGTGGTATGGTAGTGCAGCACTGCTCCGCTGCCAACTGGCATCCAGCTCCCCCGGCACCACCAGCACCACTAGCACCACCAATACCACCAACACCACCCACCGGTGGCACAGCTGCAACGCCATCGTTCGTTCGTTCCAGTCGTCGTCGATCGGGCTGCAGTCGTCGGCGAGCGACGCGTATATAAATACTTTTGGTCATCGTTGCAGACATCAGTTCAGCTAACGATTTCGTGCTCTTAACGGTCCTCACTCACTCGAGCTCACTCCTTACAGCCTCCTCTGCAGGATTCAGCGTCCAGTCGTCCTTCGTCCTTGTTTTTAGCTACGTGTTCGCGCCGTGTGTCCGTTTGCCGTTCGTGCTCGATAATTAAAATGAAGGTGTGTGCTCCAACCCCCTGTCCCCCAATCAACTATAAACTCCCCCCACCAGTGATTCCACCGATCCTGATGCTCACTTCTCCATACCCTCTAGTACTTCGTTGCCATCGCTCTGCTGTTTGCCGCCGCTCAGGCCGTTCCCATCGAGCTGGGCCACTACGCCCCTGCGCTGGTGCATCATGCGCCAGTCCTGTCGCACGCCGTCCATGCCGTCCACGCCGAGCCGGTGGCCTATCCCAAGTACTCCTTCAACTACGGCATTAAGGATCCCCACACCGGCGACATCAAGTCGCAGGCCGAGGAGCGCGACGGTGACGTGGTGAAGGGTGAGTTTTCAATGGGTTAATAACCACAAATGATAGGTATAATCTATCCTGAAAGTCTGAAAATCCTGAACTTCTCTATAAATCAAAAGACTTAGGCAACGAACTGAAATATATTGACATTGGTAGTCAGCGGATTTGCAGAAGGGAACTTTAAACATGCTAACAAACGAAAGACTTAGGCAACGAACTTGAATTAAAACCCCCATATGAGGAGAACGTGATCATTAACATTTTAGGTGAAAATTCTATAAAAATGTTAAGAAGTTGAAGAGACTTGACATGCTTAGTTGAAATATAATTAAGACATTTAAATGCGAAAACAAATAATGTTTTATTGAGATAGCTCACCAGTTGTAGCTATGACCTAGACTTTACTGTGCTGACCCATTTCACTTCATCCATTTTCAGGCCAGTACTCCCTGGTTGAGCCCGATGGTTCGGTGCGCACCGTTGACTACACCGCCGACGACCACAATGGCTTCAATGCCGTCGTCCACAAGACCGCCCCCACCAAGATCATCGCCCATGCACCCGTGCTGCATGCCGCCCCCGTGCTGGCCCACGCCCCCCTCCTGCATCACTACTAAGTAGCGGGAGCCTGACTTAGTCACCAAGGTGCTCTCCCTCTCGCTCTCATCCATTCACACCAGAATCTTCATAGGAACAACAACAAACAGAAAAACAAACAAAAAACCACAAAAAAAAACAAACAAACAAACAACGAAAATGAAAATCTTTTGTAAGTAAGCGTAGCGTAGAGTTTAGTAGACACGGACCGCCTTAGGGGGCGTGTCCCGGCACCCGGCTGATCCTGGCATGGCACAAGGACGAAGGATATAAACCGAACCGAAAACAAACAGAAATTCATAACGACTTGGCATTCGGAATGACTTGAACGCGGATGATGAACGCGCTAAGGATAACAACCGGTATTGGAGTGACAAGTTCTTCACACGATATATGTTATTTGTTTGTATATGTACGTACGTACGATTAACCAGAACCGATTTCGCTGGAAATCTTTTGCACACAATGCCCCAAGAAAATTGTACTCCAAGGATATGGCAAAGGCTTCTCTTAGGACTTCTCCTCACTCTGTACATAGAACTTTATTTATACGCTTAGTTCTTTCAGTTTCCCAAGCTAAACTTTTGTAATATATTTATGACTATCTCTCTTCTGTGCTATGCATTTTCCTATTCTACAACATCTTCTTTAGAAGCCTTTGCGATGACTGTCAAACTGTGGCCAGCTTCCTTAAACTGCCACGCCCCATTGAGAGCCACGGTGGGCGTGCTAAATTGTGTGCCATTGCGGGATTGCTGACAATTTGACAGGATCTCTTGCAGAACAGGTCCTTGGAGGGCAAAAGATTGCCGGTAATGGGCCGGTCATTGTGCATTAGTAGCTAGTACTCTAGAAATCCCCGCTGTTATCCTCGTGACCTCATCCCGCCTCTTTCTTCCACTCTCACCCGTCTCACTCACTCAACGACTCACTATCTCTTTCTCTCTCTCTTTATATCTCTCACTCACTCACTCTCAGTCTGACACCTTTGTATCTAGTTTCATTTTTTGCATTTAGTATTTTTCACATTTATTGTGTATTTATAAAGAATTATGCAGCTTAATTATAAACAAACAAAGAAAAACATACGAAAAAAGTAACAAAAAAACAAACATTGTACTCAATTAGGAGGATAAACAAAAGAAGAAAAACAAACTCTCACATGTCTCTCACGTCTCAAAAGTTCATTTGAGTCTTACAATTATGTACTATATATTCCCCATAAACATTTGTATGCAAAAACAGCAACAACAACAGCAGCAAACAGCAAACGAAATGCGAAAACGTTATTATGGAAATAGAAAGAAAAAAAACTACAAAAAAAATAAATAAAAAATCATATTTAAAAAATAATGATTATCTCGTTCTTTGGGGTTGGTTTTTGAAGCCACGGCGAAGGTCGAGAGGATTAGCATGCTGGAAAAATAATAATTATAATAATTAGCAGAGCAAAAATAGGAAAATAACTTAGCATTCCGGTGAAGTATTCCAAATGGGGATTCGCACCCACTCTATGTGGGCCTCTCCATTTCGCTTCGGGTTCTCGGTTCTTCAGTCTGTCTTCGCCATCGAAAGTACACGCAACTCGCCGGTCAAAAATAATAAATTAACAATAATAGCACCCAAATAAATGTGATAGATCGATCTAAAGGCGAACAGCATTAAAATTCAGCATGGGACATTCGTCAAATTTGTTTTGGTTCTTTGTAAGTGATTTGAAATTGTTACTTCAGTGCTCAGGAATTTTGAGTGGTGTATAAAATAGCAATACTCAAATTGTTAAATGTTCTGGAAGTGAAAGTCAATAAAAATGTGATTATTTATTTCTCTAAAATGTGAGCCCCAAAGTTCTTAGAAATATTAAACTTACTTGGACTAAAAAAATAAAAAAGATTTGTTAAGCATTTTTTTGTAAAATCAAAATGTATTTCTTATATAAAAGGGGAAAACAGTTTTTAATCTTCGGATGACAATATATACCGATCAATTAAAAATCAAAGTGCAAAAATGAACAGCGACAAAGAAACAAAATCATTTTATTTATTATTGATTTTCGTTTTGCAAACAAGATTTACGCCTTAATATATGCTGAGCATTTTATTGCATTTGTAGGTTTTCGTGTTAATCACAAAAGTATACGCCGCGTTGTCCAATCCATTGCCATCGAAAGTCGAAGTATACAATCAGCCTGAAGTTACACCTGGAAAAGAAAGAGCCAAAGTGAGGAACTATTTCGTCCGCGAGCCCTACGGTAGGCAACATTATACTTATTTATTATTCCTTATACACTTTTTCTTATTCTAAATTTTATTTATAGGGCCCAACACATATTCCTTTGGCTATGAGATTAATGATCCGCAGACGCAGAACTCTCAGTTCCGAGAAGAAAAACGATTTGTGAATGGCAGCATTCAAGGAAGCTACGGGTATGCAAGGCCAGATGGACGCGTTGAAGTCACCCAATATATGGCGGATGAGGATGGAGGTTACTCGGTCCAGATTCAGATTTTTAAAGCAGGCGATGAGAAAGTCAAATCTGTTTGGCCCACCGAAAGACCTGATATTCTGGTGGAGAGAAGCAAATCGGATGCGCCTGCAAATGTCACCTGGGATCCAAAGAGCCATCTCAACGTGACCGTCTCCCATGTGGCGGATCATGTGGCCCAGCAGCTGAAGGAGCAACATGGAATCGACCTAAACCACATCGATGTGTGCAAGGATGTGCTTAAGCCAGCGGTGCTCGATGTCATCCAGGGCAAGGACCCAACTAAGGGCCGCCCTGTTCAGAATCTAATTCCCCAGCAGTTTCCCATAGTTCCCTTCCAACTGCCGGCGGATCAAGAAACCACCAAGGCCACCACAGCGGAGCCCGAGAAAACTGAAAGTTCAAAATACCACAGGGCCCAAACCAACAATGCCGAAAAGGCTCCACAAGTCGAGGAGCCGGAGGCCAGATTACCGCCGCCCGGGCCACTGGTCAATAGCAGTCCAAGCGATGCAGATTGGCAACGGCGAACCATTGAGGCAAATCGCCGTGAATTCCTGGCCAATTTACCCAACCTAAGTGAGGCCAGGCCAGAGTAAATGTTTGAAAATGTTTCACCAGGCCAAACTAAATGCTTAATAGTTTTTTTTTACAAGAAATGCTAAAGAGGGGTTGTTAACCAAAGTACACAGAAAAATATAAGTTATATATATATAACTTAAAAAAAATAAAATATATATATATAAAGTTTCATTGAATTCATTGAATTAGTTTATAGTACATGCTATTAAGTTTCAATTAACTTATATTTTGTGCTTTAAAATCGCTTAGCTATTTTTTCTCCGTGCACATGAGCAATATTAGTTAAGACAAGAGCATTCCCTGAGCTAGTTATTAGGTAAGCTTCTTTCACTTTTCATTCACCGCCTCTTTTGCCGATACCTTGGCCATAAAAAAGTGATCACAATTTGGCCATAATGGCAAAATGGGAGCCACAAAAGAATTCCATACACTGAACAGCATAATTGTGGCGGCTACATTGGTGCCAATGTATGTGGCAAAGTTTTTTGGAAAATATTTTCCGGGTGCCAAAGTAGAGCAGCCAGATTGGCGGCGTCTTGATCCCAATCGAAAGCGCTTGCCGCCTTTGAAGTTTCATTTTTATTGCCTCTGTGGGTTAATTTGTGTCGCCCACAACGGGTCGGATTGGGTTTGGTCCGCTCGCCAGGTGGATGGGTATTCCAGCCATTCAGGAAGACGTCGGTTCGGATCACGTTGCAGTCAAGTGTAAATGTTTTGCCATTTAATTGCTCCAAATTTCCAAATGCGTTTCCATGCGCGCAAATGCCGAGCGGAGCTCGAAACTCGAAAAAAACGGAAGGAAATGCGAATTGCATTTTGATTTCTGTTATCGTTTTCGCTTTCCACGTCACTTCGCTATCTCTTCCATCCAATGCATATTTATGCTGATTTATTATTCCATTATTGCGGCAGCTTTAATTTGTGGCACGCACAGTCTTCGTCGATTGCGAAATTTCGTTGCCAAAAGCACTCAAAAGCACTTTACACGGTATTTGTTAGTTTTAAGCAATTTACATTTGCACAGTCTGGATTTTTATTCACTGTGTGCATTTATTGCCCACGAATTTGTATCTGGCACATTCACTTTTATGCTTGACTGAAATGGCTAAGTAATAAAATCACATTCGGATGGGGAAAGGCCACAGATAGTTTGAAATGTGTATGGAAATTGTGTTCTTAGAAATTATACAAATTACTATACCCACAAGTCATTGCTCGGTGTTTTCACATTAATTAATTATACCAACTGAGGAAACTTGGCTGCTAATTAAATGGCCGCCACTTTCAGTCCATTCCATTCCAATGCATTGGGTTCGGTTTCTTTCTTTTCGGCATACATATTCGGTCATTAACTAATTGCTGAGGCAATCGACTTGCACCACCATCGCTGCCACCCCATTGAGTGGCTCTGTGAAAGTGTTTATGATTTTCTCCCTCAATTTTTTTGGCTAGGGCGTGACGTATACGTAATGCAATGCGCTGGCATTACGTAGCCGCACAGTGGGCCCCGCGCACAAGTGGCACTTCGGCTGCGCACTTCAACTTAACATTGAGATTGCGGGCGTTGTCCCTGCAGCGGCCAGCTCATAAATAAACTAATAAAACGCAATATATTTGAGCGCGGAATGGAAATATGTATGTGCGGGCTGACAACTTGATTAGGGGATCTGCAGCCGGTTTCTTTGGTCCTGCCGTTTGGCCGTTCGAGCTCGAGGCGGTTGCATAAATTTAGCCATTTTATAATCTCGATATGGCACTCGAAACTGGTAAATTTCATAATATCCGGTTCGGGCGAGCTTGAAAAGTTGTTAATTTGTTGCATCTCCGCGCCGCTCGGCAGCAGGAAAAACAAAGCAGCGCCAAAAATGACAGCAATTAGCCGGCTACGGAATAAGGTAAAAGTATTTAACCTACTTTGCCGTTGCACTGCCCCCCACTTTTCCCTGGGAAATTCAGCGCTTTTCGCTGTAGGAAGTGGAGAGAGAGAAAGAGAGAGAGAGGGAGGGAGGGAGTGAGGGAGAAGGAGACACATTCAATTGGCGCCTAATTAATGAGACGCTCTTGCCAGTGACAGAAACCGAAAGTCCAAGGAAGTCTTCATGGGAAAACCACGCCACCAGATTTCCTCAACACACTCGATGTGTGAAAATGGCAGCGGCACTTGGTGGCGATTTTAAAATATTTAACAATTAAAGCGGTCTTGTGAATGCAAAGCGTAAATATTTTGATTAGTCAATGATACAATTAGAGCTGCAAGAAAATCAATTGGAAAATTGCTCAGCCGAGCTCGCCGACTTTTCCGCGTCTTGCTCCACACACGAGAGCTATCTGCGGTGGAAAAGTCTTGAAAAATGAAAATGAAAATGCAAACGAAAATGAGTGTCGCTCGACTGTCCCAGCTGCCATGTGATATGATTATGTGATTTGGCAATTTGCATTTAATTAATTTCTTCAGCTATTTATTATGTCAACGGCAGCAGCCGAGGCTTAATACCAAGCGCCAGAAGTGGAGGAGCTCGGAGCAGCCAGATGGGGCGGGTGCAATTGCTGTTACCGCACCGAATTCAAGTGAATATTATTTGTTACCGTTGAAAGGCTTTTCAGATTATGCCTCCACTCGCCAGTTATATCACGGAATGCATAATCGAAGCTGACGGCGACGTCGACTGGATGCGATTGAATAATGAAGAATGCCAAATCGAAGCTCTAATATGGATTAAGTTAGGGATTCTAGGGGATAATAAGGCATACTAACGACTAATATTTACAATATTATACTTTATTTCTTTTAATTATTAACACATTCATTTATCATCTAATAAAATCTAGACATGATGTCAACGGAACGGGTGCAGATGGCTTCACTGCTTCCATTTTACGTTTATTGCTCATACGCACCGTGTGCTGGCTGAAAACTAACGAACAGTGAAAAGCAGCGACGACTTGCTTTTCCATTTGCTTTTGCACTTTAAAGTTCAATGTGCGCTGGCAATTAGCCATATATTTCTCTGCCATTTTCCTTTTGACCACGCACATTTCTCCGCGAGATCGAGCCAACTAGTTGCCCAGTAAATTCGTGTTTCATGCGCATTGCCTGCTAGCAAACGAATATAAATTGCTGGTAATTGAATGCGTTGGGCTGCCACTGGGCTCCACTGGGCTCCTCGAATGTGATTTTCAATTACAGCAGCTGCCGTTGCTGGTTGCGTAAGCACGGGCCGCATAAAAGGATAACCATTAAAAGCCAAAATCCGATTCCGAAGCCAATTCCCACAGCAATTTTGGAAAGATGCACGCGTCGCTGGCTTGGTGAGTTGCAAGGTTTTTAGCCGGGACTCTAATAAATATGAAACAATGAGACAAAAGTCAAAGTTGGCTGCTGATTGCCAGCCATTGTTGTTGTTATATGTTTGCAAGCGATCGCTTAAGGTACACTGAGCAAAACTAGTAATATCGATAGCATTTTACTTAAGAAAGGAAAAATAAAGAGCATAATATTTAAATAAAATGTAATAAATACATAATATAACATAAATAAACCTTATAGCTATGGATCCAAACCAACTAAAGCACTAGTATGCACTTCTAAACCTTAAGATTAGTTTCCTTAATACATAAATAAACAGAGCAATGTGGCTTGATATTTTTTGCAGTGTGACAAACTTTTTGTCCGATTGCTTTGTTTTATTTTGTTTGGCCGATGTCGCAAATGTACACCAGAAATAGCTAGAGCTGCCGCTTTTGCTGTGGCGGCAGGAGCACTTCAACTGCTTTTGGCCAAGTTAATGCATGTACTAAATGTCTAACGGTAAATATGAGTTACTAGGTAATTGCTTGGCCTGCTTACCTGCAGCTGTTACATGCGCGCATGCGCATAACCAACAAAAGCAGCAACAACGCGTCTTGACTTTTCACTTTTGTGAGTGGGAATTGATTGAGTGGCCAAGTGCTCTGGGTAAAAGTAAGCCATTCCGGGCCAAAAAGAAAAATTACAGAGCCAAGTGAATCTAAACTATAGCTAACCAAAAAATTAACACCTGCTGGTCAACAAAATGAAAATTTCGTGTGCAATTACAACGACAGCGAGGAAAAATAACAAATTTTGAGCCGATAAGTGGCAGCGAAATCAGGCGAAAAATGTTGCATATCACAAGACAGAAATGGGTGAAATGGTCAACAAATTTGAAACCCATATCGTATACCCTTCAACTTATTATAAGCTCTAAATTATGCAATATAATAATATTCTGTTGTTAGATGTTTTGAATGTTTAGGAATTGAGATAATCTAATTTTTTTCCATTGAATTAAAAGTACCAGATGTACAGTACACTTCTGTACATTCCCAACTTATCCCCATATTCGATGGACTCTCTTTGGAAAGTTCACCAAATTGTAGCTCCAAATTGTATCAGCAATGCGTTCAATTTGCGACGCTTCGTCGAATTGCCAAATGCTGCGGCAGATACAGTGCGGTACGTGACTGTATGTGCATGGGGAATGCCGCAAAGGCGACTGCAGTCGCTTTGTCGAGTGTGGCATGTTGACTTGCGTTATTTTTTCCACCTGCCGCAACGCCAACGCTCTCCAGCTAAGCATATAAACAGCAGACGTAGACCCCAAATCGTGGCCATAATTAAGCATTTATTTTATTTGCCATATTTCTTGCGCTGCATCGGGATTTACTGCGGATTGGATTGGTAATCATCATGGAAAAAATGTTTGTTTTTATCCCCCGAGCTTTTCGGTTTGTCATGTCTCGCAATGTTGTCAAACGTTGTCGACCATAATATAGCAATTAAAATTGTGCTCGTATTTAAGAGTACATCAACCCGATGTCACTCGTTTCGTTTTGACCAGATTGAATCCATGGATCCATGGATCCATGGCTGATCTGCCAAAAAAGAGCTTGTGAGTCGGGGCTATGCAAAGTGGTTGGCTGAAAAACTGCACGAAATTCACATACGAATCCAAGTAATTTCTTGAGTTATTGGCAAACAACTTGCCGATGAACTAGATTACAGAGATGGATGAAATGAGTTGAACGAGTGCATGATGGGCAGGAATTTGAGGGTATGAAGTTAAATAGGAGAAAACCTGTTGAGGATTTTCCTTAAAGTTGTGGGAAAATATTGAGGATTTTATTGACACAAATTAATGGTTTTTATAACGAAAAGTGGGCATACGTTTTTCGTTTTGTTACAACAAACTTGAATTAAATTGCAGCTGAGAAACAAAACACCTGAATGCATTTGACAAAACGATTGTCTCAACCTTCGAGGTGAGAACCTTAGAGTCACTAAATTCCACGCTTCGCTGCCTAATTAGCGCCAACCAATTGCAAATTGACGAAAGACCCAAAAAATAGCTAGCATTGGTTAATTTTCCTTTAACGCAATTGTGGCACTTAACTTTGAATTGAAGTACGTGGCAGACAAGGTATGTGGGCCCCACACACACACCTAACACACACACAAAAGAGCTGTGAACAAAACTTCTGTTTTATGTGAAACAATTAAATATTACAAAATTGGCTTTTATTGGTACAGCCTGCGGACCCAATTCAAATCTAAAGCTATTTACCAGTTACGAATTTACGTAAATCAGCGCATTAAAAGTGAACGATTAACCGGAGGCTAGCCGCAATAGAAGGTTGCCCCAAAAATGTTGCTCAGCAGCAGCCACGAAAATCATCAAGCCGAAATTTGGGTCAAACTGCGTTTAATGAGCCCACTTGCACGGCAACAATGCAGACCTGCAATGCAAATAGGCTGCCAGCCGAGTTGGCCAAATCGAAAATACCAAAATATTAACAAACTTGGGCTCGGCGGGTTGGGGGGGTTTTGTTGCAATGTTGCAACTGCCGATCAGCCACATCGATGACGACTTATCAACGCCATCGTATGCGTCACTAATGGCACACAAAGAGTCCTGGACGACAAGCACTCATCGAAAATGTTGCATGTGTTAACTAGAAATGAAATAAACTATAAGTATATTTGAGTATATAAGTATATATTTTTATAAATATTTGAAAATTTAATATATGTCATAATGCTGTCTTTCATTTGAACCACTTTCTCTTGTTTCTATTCTCATGTTATCATTGTTGATTATCGATATTTTTCCCGAGTTGAGGAGACTTTTTATTCTAAGTGCATTGGGCTGCAAACATCAAACCCCAAACAATGGCAAACAACAACCACAAGTGAACTGTTTTACATTCGGTTCAAGAGACGCTCCGCTCACCGAAGACAGCGAAGTCGCTGCTCCAACCACCGCTGCTTGAACCACCGATCCACGATCCACGAATCCCATCCAGCAATCCACCGAGCCACCGAACCACCGCTGCCAGCCGATTCACTTTCTTCCTAACCATATAAAAGCGGCGCATTTTGGTTGCAACCACATTATTCAGTGGTGAAAAGTCGTTGCGTGCAGTCAACCAGTGATCTCCAAACAAATCGCGAGCTAAAACTCAAACTAAAATGGCATTCAAGGTGAGCAGCAGCAGCCAAGGATAAAGGATAACGATTGTGAACAACAAACTATACAGCAAACATATCCTAAAGGATACAGCAAAACGATCTGAGGATCGAGTGATATTTAAAAACACAAGTGATTTGGTGGTGAATCAAGTGGAAAATGTGTTCCAAATGGCCAGCAGTCGTTAAAAGGATACTCATATTAAAAATGTGATATTGATTTCAATTTGCAATGATTTTTAATGGCAACAAATTTTATTAAACATCGGAAATACCGTACTATTTACTATACTGAAGAAAAATTATAAATATAGAGAATGACAGACTAGGAGCTCAAAAAAAAGGCGCTTTCCGTAAAAATATTCGGCAGGAGCACGAAATTTCCGTTTAAAAATCATCCTAACAAAATTTCACAAAATTTATTAAGCTATTTTGTGCTAATTAAAAAACAAATTTAAAGACAACCTCAAAAACCACAGTTCAAACAAAAGCATCTATTAAAGTTAATCGTTTTAGGATTCAGGAAAAAAACTCACACTTTTGCTTTAGTTAAATAAAACTCCCGCTCAGTTAACCAACATATTTCCAGTCAGCCAGTAAACCACAAAGTAACCACTAAAAGTATATCCAAACAAAGGCGTCAGTCGACCACAGCAAACACTTGATTATGAATTCATTAAGACCAGCAAGAGGAAAAAGTCCGAAATTTGCTTGCAATGCAGCCATAACATGGATAGCAACTGTCTGTGGCCAGCAAGTCCTCCTAACTCACCCACCCACTCCGTGTGGCCACCGCTAATTGCAGCACTTGCAACTGCACACACTCCGCCAACGGAAACAATTAGTTGCTAATTATGCACCCACCTATCTGATTTTGCAGTATCTGATCTTCGCCTCGGCTCTGTGCCTGAGCCTCGCCTATCCGCTGGAGCACCAGTACTACGAGGAGAGCCATGGGTATGAGCACCTGGCCCATCACGAACCGGAGCCCATCCACGAGTATGGCCACCATCAGATCGAACGCATCTCACTGGGCGAGGAGCACGGTCACCTCGAACACGCTGAGCCTCACTACGAGACCCACGAGTCCCACGGACACGATGAACATGTCGACTACTATGTGAGTATTGTCTCTGAATTCCAAATTATATTATAAACTATAATCAAAGAGATGACGATGATGAAATGTTGTTTCTTAACAGGCTCCTCCCAAATACGCCTTCAAGTACGGCGTGAATGACTTCCACACCGGAGACGTGAAGTCGCAGCACGAGACCCGCGATGGTGACACCGTCAAGGGACAGTACTCCCTGGTGGAGCCAGATGGTTCCATCCGCACCGTGGACTACACCGCCGACAAGCACAATGGATTCAACGCCGTGGTCCACAAGACCGCTCCAGTTCATCACCATGAGGAGCTGCACGAGCACCACTACTAAGATAGGACACACTGCGCACTAGAGTTAGCCAAATTGCTCATCAGCCGGAAGTGGGAGGAGGATTATGAGGACTAGGAGGAGGGACAAGCATATCCACATCGCTCGACCATGGAATCAGCTTCATATCTCGTAATTAGGACATCAGCACACACCCAGGCCAAGGATCACATCCTGTCCATGGCCATTTCATTAACATTTTGTATATTGTATTTTATTCTGTGATAGCGAATAACTTCTATGTGTATCTTCCGCTTTCAACTGATCCTTAGTCACTACCTGCTCAGACGAATTTACCGATCACTACTCGACTGTTTGCCTTAATCTTTAATCTATAATCTATAATCTGTAAACTGTAATGTATACTTATGTCTTCTCGTAAAACAGAGATCGAACGAACGAATTGTAAATTGTGTAATAAAGTGTGAATTATGTACTTTTTATAAAATCAAAACTCACCCGACCACTGGCCATAATTTTTTTCAGCCGGGGCCAATCATTGAACTTGCACTCCTCAAACAAATGGCCAAATGTCTCAACTGACCAACTGGTTTATGCGTTTCCAGACGTAAACGGCAATGGGCAAGATTTCCACAAATTACCAGACATCGTTAGACACATTTTCCGGCTCCCAAACGAGTTCTTCTGTTCATTGTGGTTTTTTGGGTTTGTTTTCATTGAAATTGCATAAGCCTTATTTGAAATGTTGACGGAAAATACTTCCTAAATGGTTAAAAGACCAGGAGTTTCTTAGAAAGTCGTAGTAATTGATATATAAGCTGATTTCAATTATCAATAAATAAAAAATCAAACAGCATTGCTAAGATGGCTAGTTTAAATTTGGCGGGGTCTTTCGATATAGTTTACCAGCACTGTTTAACAATATCGATAATAACTAGTAAACTTTCTTTACAATTGCCATCCCTAATTGATAAGAAAGGGCAGAGTACATGTAAATAAGAAATATATCAATGGTCAGCTAGCCAAAGGCAAGAATATAAACAAAATAATGGAGAAAAACAAATATGTACCACGTGTAAATCAGGTGAGCTAATTATGGTGAGCTATTTATGAATTAAAAGCATGAAAATGATACATGCTTACCTCTTAGATAGATGCCATCTATTTGAACAAGGACATTGCCCGCCTGATACGCGATAATCTGCTGGAGAACTTGCAAGCCATCTCAGTGAGTTTATGAACACCACCATAATTGGCCAATTTATAGTGTATATCTCTCACAGCCCGTTTTGTTCATCAAAATCCAACCCGAGCTCGACTTGCTCATTCAATCCGCCATTTGGTTTGGTTCCGTCGGCAAGCGGTGCTCCACTTTTGGCCAACAGCTACTGGTTCTGGCTTACGATGCCGAAAAGCTGACCGTTTCCAGGCTGGTGCTCCATTTCATCCTGACCGTCTTGCCGGGCTACGTGAAGAGCTGGGAGGAGCGACGTTTAACAAGGCGCGTAGAATGGTTTAGTGAGGCGATTACGTGGGTGGAGAACAGTGCTCTAATACTGAACATCCTCAATTACTTTCGGTTCCTGAAGACAGGGCGAAAACCCACTTTGGTGGACTACCTATTGGGATTGGACTACATTAGTCTGCGGAACAATCAAAGGAGAGACATTGGCTACAAGTACCTAACGAGGGAGCTGCTTTGGGGAGGATTTATGGTGCGTGTTCGTTAGTTCGTTTTGTATACTTATATATTAAAGTTTATATTATAGGAAATCCTCGGACTGGTGTTGCCCATCATCAATTTCCGTAAGCTACAAAGATTGCTAAAATCATGGACATTTGGTGGGGCGATTTCCGGACGACGGTTAGAGGATAGAGATGGTCCGGCTTTCCTGGCTCCGCAGATGACACTAAGCACCACCTGCACCTTCTGTGGGGAGCGACCCACATTGCCCCACCACATGGGCTGTGGTCATATCTATTGCTATTATTGCCTCAATGCAAATGTTTTAACGGATGCCAGTTTCTGCTGCCCCAAATGCGGTTCTGCGTGCCCTGACTCGGGAATCCAAAGTGTCTGATAAATAGGAATACAGTGCATGTGATGGTTTTATACGTCTTTTATTAGTTTTAAGCGAAAAGTGGGCTGTAAGTAATAAACAAATCATTTTCATATTCCGCCAAATGTACATACTTTTAGTGTTGGCAAGCAGAGTAGTGTTGGTAGTCGTGCAAAAACAGCTA
Source organism: Drosophila mauritiana (assembly GCF_004382145.1). Lineage (NCBI taxonomy): Eukaryota > Metazoa > Arthropoda > Insecta > Diptera > Drosophilidae > Drosophila > Drosophila mauritiana. The sequence continues at coordinate 8,092,373 of NC_046669.1, forward strand.
TTATTTACTGGCACAGTACCAGGAGTCGTGCGATAAAAACTACATAAAAATTGTATAATTAAACGAAAATAAAAAGCAAAAACTGGTTTGGGCGAAGTATTCAGCCTTGCGGATCCAAAGTAAACTGCGGATTTTCCAAGAACATAAAACTTAAGATCAAAAAGTAAGTTCTAAATCCCTGTCTTCGGTACATAAAAAGCGCGCGAAAATATAGGAACAGCTGTTGCATTCTCCACCAGCGTTGCCAAGTGTGGCAAATAAATTAGGCAATTATATGAAATAAATTGTTAAGTAGCTCTAACTGTATTTAAGTCACTAGATTAGATAGCTAAACTAAGAACTTCATTAATATTCATATTATTTGGGTGGCAAAGCCACACCCAAATTGTTTTGCAATTTCGCCAATCAGCTGCCCACGGCGATCTGGCAACCCCATTACTTTGTTATTATCTCATTTTTCTGCTGCGCATTTCGTCTTTGTCCGAATTTTTTTGAAGAAAACAATACAATTAATCGCTTTGCCAAGAACACGACAAGTAGTTGAAAATCCACGAATTAAACAATTTTATTGGAGTTGCGTAATTGCATAAAAATAAACAAAGGCATAACCAGCGAAAAGAAGAAAACGAGAGCAAACAATTGAAAACAGAAAGTGCTGAAATAATAACACCAAATACACTTGGCCATCAATTGCGTATATATATAATTGTTTAAATATATTCGCAACGCGAGTTGATTTCACATATCAAGGTCAGTAAGTTGACGACTCGCAGCAACAACAATAACAAACCAAGATCCCTTAAAAATCACCAGGTGAAAATGCTAGATCTGGAGATCGTGCCGGAGATTTCCTTGGGCTGCGATGCCTGGGAATTTGTGCTGGGCATGCACTTCTCGCAGGCCATCTCTATCATCCAGTCGCAGGTGGGCATCATCAAGGGAGTTCAGGTGCTGTACTCGGATACCAATCCCCTGGGCGTGGACATCATTATCAACCTGCCACAGGATGGCGTTCGTTTAATCTTTGATCCCGTCAATCAGCGTTTGAAGACCATCGAGGTATTCAACATGAAACTGGTGAAGCTGCGGTATTTCGGCGTCTACTTCAATTCCCCGGAGGTGCTGCCGAGTATCGAGCAAATCGAGCACTCCTTTGGAGCCACACATCCTGGGGTTTACGATGCAGCCAAACAGTTATTTGCTCTACACTTTCGCGGGCTGAGCTTCTACTTTCCGGTGGACAGCAAGCTGCACTCGGGCTACGCCCATGGACTGAGTTCTCTGGTTTTCCTGAATGGCGCCTCACCCGTAGTGTCCAAGATGTCTCTCTACGCAGGCAGCAATGTGTTGGAGAACAGGGCACCATCCCTTCCCTTGTCCTGCTATCACCGCCAGATGTATTTGGAATCGGCCACTGTTCTCCGAACCGCCTTTGGACACACGAAGGGTCTAAAGCTGAAGCTCTTTACTGAGGGTTCGGGAAGGGCTTTGGAGCCACGCCGTCAGTGCTTCACGCGAGAGCTGCTCTTCGGCGATAGCTGCGAGGATGTGGCCACCAGTCTGGGAGCACCCAATCGTATATTTTTCAAGAGCGAGGACAAAATGAAGATACACAGTTCGAGTGTCAATCGACAAGCGCAGAGCAAACGAAGCGATATTTTCTTCAACTACTTCACGCTTGGCATCGATGTGCTCTTTGATGCACGGACGCAGACCTGCAAGAAGTTCATTCTGCACACCAACTATCCCGGTCACTTCAACTTTAATATGTACCATCGCTGCGAGTTCCAGTTCCTGCTGCAGGCGGATCACCCTTCGATGAGCGATAGTGGTCACGATCTGGTGACGCCGACTAAGCAGGAACATGTGAACATAACCGCCTACACCAAATGGGACGCGATCAGCAGCGCATTGGCCACATCAGAGCGGCCAGTGGTGCTGCATCGCGCTAGCTCGACGAACACAGCGAATCCGTTCGGCTCCACCTTCTGCTATGGCTACCAAGACCTGATTTTCGAGGTGATGCCCAATAGCCACATCGCCTCGGTAACGCTCTACAATACTGCGCCTCCCAGGCAGCCAGCGCATTCCTGGCAGCAGCACAAAATGCAAGACATTCGCCTCACAGTGGCCTAGAGTTGTGGAATTTACTGGGCTCCTTTCGCTGCTCCATGATGCTGAACAAGGGAAAGCCCGCCGGTCGTGCTCTAATCTTTAAGCTACAACAATGATCTAACCTAGCCGTAAAATAGACACATACATTATATATTAATATATATATATACATGGTAGACGTAGATTTCCAATGTAAGCTAAGCCAATCATCGGACGAACTCTCTGACCAGGTTCATTCTGCGGTATTCCATTGCGATAGCTCGATTCGATTTGTTTCGACCCATAACTGACAATTAATAAGCCTCTTACGTTTAAAAAATGCATGTCGTTAATATATTTCAGTACTTTAAGCTCCAATCGTGTATCTCTCTTTGAAAAAGAAAAAATCAGCAAAAAAAATATATAAATATAAGGTTTCGACAAAATGTTTAATGGTTTTGATTTCTTTACGGTCCTAAATATTCTGTTCCTTTTCTGGATTTAATCATAAGATATGTGGTTTATTTTCAGTTTCTTAAAATGCCCGAACAAGTCGCAGATCAGGAGAACCAGGCTCCACAGCAGCAGACGACTGCTGTGCCTGCCTACAATCCCGAAGTCCTGCAGGATATGTTGCCCGTGTACTACAGGCGCCTCTTTCCCCATCTGCCCTTCTACCGCTGGCTATCGTATGGATCATGTAGGTACATCTAACTACAATCCTTCAAAATAGTCTTTGAACATTATACTTTTCAGCTGAAGATGCTATCTTTTCCAATCGCGAAATTTCCTTTACACTGCAGGACGATATCTACATACGTTACCTGTGCTTTGATACCCAGGCTGAATTGGAAAAGGAGATCTGCTCGAGGAATCCTATTAAGATTGACATTGGACCAGTAATGCATTCCAAACCCAAAAACCATCGATCAATTCCTGGCGGCTTAACGCCCGTGCAACGTGAACTCGTTTTTGATATAGATATGACGGATTACGACGAGGTGCGTACCTGTTGCTCTGGAGCAGGGGTATGTCTGAAATGCTGGAAGTTTATGGTGCTGGCTGCCAGGGTTTTGGATGTCGCTTTGCGGGAGGATTTCGGTTTCGAGCACATAATCTGGATTTTCTCCGGAAGACGAGGTATCCATTGCTGGGTGTGCGACCACCAAGCCCGTCACTTGGACGGACGTGGTCGGTATGCTGTGGCGGAATACCTTAACATTATTACCTATGCCAGTTTCGCGGGCGGCAATTCACCCAGATGTTCAATGGGAGACCGACCGCATCATAGCCTCAAGAGAGCCTTAAAGATAGTGGAGCCCATGTTCGAGGAGATTGTACTAGAGGATCAGAATCTTTTTGGGACTCCCAAGGGTGTTACCAAACTTCTTAACATGGTCCACGATGATGCTGCACGTGGCGAACTAGAATCTTATCTGCAAAAGAATTTGGAGGATGGAGCACACTCGCGACTTGTGTGGGAGAGCTTTATAAAGTACGCCAACTCTATGAGAACATCCACGACAAGTGCCTGGAGTCGCAAGCTGAAGAACATTGTAGCCGAAATCCAGCTCGGACTGCTCTATCCTCGTTTGGACATCAACGTCACTAGGGGATTTAATCATTTGCTAAAGGCACCGTTTTGCATTCATCCAGCCACTGGAAAAGTGTGCGTTCCGTTTAGTGTGAGTGCTGTGGCCAAGTTTGATCCCACCACAGTGCCGACGATCACCCAGTTGCTTCACGAGATTAACGCTTTCGATGATAAGAGCAAGAGCTACATGGAGGCGCCGGAGGATAAGAGCCGCATCAAGGATCACAAGAAAACTAGCATGTTCAAGGGTGTCGTGGTTTTCGAGGAGTTCCTGCGAAAACTGGAGCGCAGCCAGAAATCTGCCAGCTTGCAGTTTTGATTCTAATTTTACAAACTAAGATAAGAAAATAAAAGGTTAATGAATATTTCAGTATGCACACACTTTCTCGTTTGCCGCTGCGTATTTATCTTTATTGGGGTTTTGTATTGTAATCATTAGGCTAGCAACAATAAATAGTCTAGGCGACATCGCACCGATTTCGGTTCACAATCCGGCTCTCACATGCAGCGCAGTCGCACCAGCGGCACCACGTTGCCGTCCTTATCGTCCACATCTACCTCAACCTCTAGCTGGTAAAGTCCATCTTCCGGTAACGTGCTGTCGGGCAGACGGGCCAGGATCTCGCTCTCTCCGGTGCGTAGCTTAAAGGAAGCAGCTCCATTGCTTACGTCATCGCCCTTTCCCTGCTCTGATTGGGGCAGTGATATCCGTATTTTGGCAGGCAGAACGCTTCCCCTGCCCAGAACCAATTTGGCATTGGATTCGTCATTGCCGTGCCAAATATAAAGGTCATCCTCAGCCACCACGCAATCCTCCTCCTTGTGAAGCTGCTGTTCAAGGGGGTCAATCAGGCACACAGCTTGGCGCGCACAGCCGATGGCCACAACCTCGTCCGCCGAATGGCTGTTGTGGAGCTTGGCGTCCGGGAAACGGGCTCCCACTGCCGCCTGAAGCTTCGGGATTTGCATTGTGGCGCCTAGTAGAACGATGTCATCTATTTTACTCAAACCAGGATGCTCCTTTTGCGCCTGCTCCACACACTCGCCCAGCTGCTGGATGAGGTTATTGATCACTGGCTGTATGAGGCTCTCGAAGCGAGCACGCGACATCTGGGCATTGTAATCAACGCCGTCCATCAGGGAGTCGATATAAAGCTGCGTGGAAGGCATCGTGGTCAGGATGTGTTTGCAATTTGCAGCGGCAGTGCGGATTTTGGCCACTGAGCGGCGAGACTCATGCGGATCTAGCTTGTACTTGCGACGGAACTCCTCGCAAATAAACTGCACCAAGGCCTCGGTGAATTGCCGGCCACCGATGGGGAAGGGTCCGAAAGTGGCCAGCTGAACGAACAGGCCATTTTGGACGGCGTAAAAGGCGATGTCGCTGTATAAGCCACCGCATTTGATTGTCAGCACATGGTGGCGCTGTTCCGTCTGCTCCTCGCCGATGCTGTAGCCTAGAACGGCGGCCGTGGGTTCGGTTATAATCTGGGCCACGTGGAAGCCAGCGGTTTGAGCGGCATCTGCTAGCAGTTTGTAGGCCGAGGCGGGATAGTAGCTGGGTATGGAGAGCACGGCAATGGGCGCCTGTTTCCCGTCCGTGTGATATTGATGGGCCAGCTCCAGCTCAGCGCGCAACAGCTCCACCGTCACCTGATAGGCGCTTAGGTCCTTGGTCACAACTTTATCGTCTTGGTCCTCCCTGTCGGAGGGTACAGTGTGCTCCATCCGGAACACCAGCTCCTCCTTGTCAAAATCGCAGGGAATTTCTCGCAGCGCACTGGACAGTTTCTCCTCCGTGAGCTGTTCCTTGGGCTGAAGCAACTGAAAGCTGTGTGCCACCGCCTGGCGCGGACGGTTGGCCATCTTCTGCTTGGCCGTGAGGCCACATTCGATCTCCGAGGTTCCGTCCCAAAGAAGGCACGCTTGAGACACACGGTCGCCCTGTTTGTTGGCGATCACCTCCGCCTTGCCATCCGCACGCACGTGTGCGATGCAGAGCGTGCTGTTGCCAATCTTAATGCCAAATCGCGGCCACATCTTTGGGGAGTCGGAATCGAAGGCAGAAGTACCCGGACTTAAGGAATTATCTTAACAAAATGCAACGAATAAACGCGCACGTTTTTTTCCAGCACGCGCGGTAGTGTTGTGTGGCAGAGTATTTGGCAACACTGGCGGGGTATTATGTCACGGCGATGACACTTTTTCGATATGTACTTATGTTTTATATGTTCTCAATATTTTCCATACATCACATACCACGCTAAATTTAAAGATTTGGTTCTTAGAACTACGATAAAAAATATATTTATATTTATTTAAATTTTTTCTAGATAAGTCATTTCGGGATTTTCAAAGAAAAATTTTTAATTCTATTGGATCATGTACCTATCGATTAAGTCGATAGGTACACTTATTAACACTTTTAAAAGAAGTATTGAATAACGTGAAGCAGCTGTTTCCTTTCGATAGGAATCGACCTACTGCAGACCATCACTAGCTGAAAAATATGTAAACAAAACAGACGGAAAAACGCAAGAAAATTGCTTAAAACCCGATTAAAAACAAAACAATACAGGGCCAAAACAATGTAATACAGTTCTGCAAAGTATAGGCCATAATAAATAAACCAAACTAAAAGCAGAGAGCAGCTGCACGCGCTAAAGTAACAAAAAATCCATAGGAATCCAAGCGCAGAGGCTACAGAAGCAAACTGTTGACCCCGCCGACCCCACCGTCCACCACCCCCTTAAAGGCCCAACCCCTCCAATTCCCCCGCGAAGTGGGCACTGTGTGACATACATGCGCGTGTGTGTACGCCCCCAAAACCCCAAGCAAACCGTACCGATTCGTCATCGATTTACGGCGGAACCAAGCCAAACAATGCGACTCCGCTGAAAATTGGACAAATTGAAAACGAAATCTATTAAAAGCGAGTGCGAGTGCGTGGCCTTGGAACAGAAATTGATTTGTTTACCTGCCCTGAAAATGCGCAATTCTTAGGGCTTAAGAATAAAGAAAGTCGGAATATATCACACACACAACAAAGAGTAACCCATTTGGGAGTGCCTGGAACTGAGGCAACCTTGAGTGTTCGGAATGGATGATAATCTGAGCACCAAGTCCTCGGAATCCTCGATAACAACCAGCGGGGAGTACGAAATAGTTACCGACAGCAATGTGGTCAGTCCCATGGAGCAGGTGAAGCAGGTTGTCAACCAGGAGAGGACTCAACCTGAAGTGGGAGGCAAACCGCCCACTTCGCTGAGTGCTCTGGCTCTGTCCTCACCCGAGGCTGGAGGAGATCGCTCTCCCACACTGGACATGGCGCACAATCGCAACCTAAGTGACATGCAGCACGAGATGACGGACGCCCTCAAAGATCTGGAGTTGGAACGCGGCGTAGGTGAGTGAAGAAACACAACTGAGAGGGTGGAATGGGTTGCCCTGGGTAGCCTGAAGTAAACTCAGTCGTTGCCCAACGCCAGCTGTGCACACAACGTCGCGGTCGCTCCACTATTGGAAACACCAAACGATTGCTAAGCCTAACCAGCTGCAATCTTATCGGCGCAGAGCCGTAGTGCTACGCTGTCATGGAAACAACGACAAACAAACCGAATAATAATACTTTCCTTAAACAAAATTCCGCATAATTCGACATTTCTTATTGCTCGTCGCGTAATTGACAATTAACATATTTGCAGCTGCCAGTGGGGAGAAGTCAGCGCAACGTGTTCCGAGTCATCAGCAAAAGTCTCTGACCCTACCGCTCACGGGCTCCGGCGGGAGATCTGCCGATCCTGAGATGCGTTTCCCCTGCACCTTGTTCACGCCCAAAAGCGAGGAGACCCTCGACGATGCATCCAGCTCGAACAGAGTGGGTCATTCAGTGTTCTATGACTGCATAGACGCTAGCCCCGCCTGCGTGGAGGAAAAACAGGATGCCATGAAGCCGGATAAGGGCGACACCACCGACGAGGAGGGTGAGTAGATCTCTTAAATTGGTTAAAATCCCAAAAATCAAATCCTATACATTTTGTTCTATATTGTATTCCTAGGCTCCTTAAACTGAAATATATGTTTAGTGTAATTATTGAAATTTAATTGACCATGTGTTTTTCATTTTTAGTTTCTGAAATCGATCAGGGCTGCACCATATTTTCCGGAGTCACCTACCTGGGCGCAGCCAACATTAATGCTCCAAAATCCGAGACGGAGGTTTATCGCATCATGGGCGAGCTAAATAGTGGCTCAAAGTCGGTGGGCCTGAAGATCACTGTGAGCATACCCAATTGCTCAGAAGGCCTGGTTGTGTGAGTAAAGTTTTTACTGCCCCTAGAATGACTCACTGAGCGTCATAATGCTCCTACTACAGCCTCCACGATGCCGAGAGCAATACTATTATTGCCACCTATGAGATATCCAGCATTATCTTGTACTATCGAGGACCAGTGGACACGGTGGAAAACGGTTGCTTTGCATTCACTTGGCTCCACGGCGATGCATTGTTTCAGTGCCATGTGTTTCGGTGCCATATTCCCGAAGCGGTTAATCAAGTCAGCGGTGAGTCAGATCATACAGTGATTTCATCCTCCCGACTTATTCAAAATCTTCGCCCGCAGCCTGCTTCCAAAAGGCATTCCAGACTTATCCGCCCAGCATGAGTTGCAGCCTTAATTCGGCCGTTGACATGGCCAACTCTGTAACCTCCGATGTAAGCGGGAATCCTTTAAACACGGCTGGGTATGAGTTCATAGTCTCCTTAGAGATCCGTGAGCGAGTGGCAAAGAACTCCTATGCCGCAGTGCCTCGCGATAGGGGATGCTTCAAGCTACGAGCGAACACAGATAAGGAAGTGTGTATCACAGTCAAACAGACTCCGTCAAATGTTCTTCAACCATTGCATATCGAACGATGTTTCGGTGTTCTAGTGGCACCCGGAAAACTAGTAGTCCAAAAGGATATGCATTTGATCGACATGCACAGCATGGGTTACATCCAGCCAGGCGGAACAGGAGTAGCAACCGAATCGGACAGCAATGCCCAGCAGAGCTCCACCTGGCCGTATACAATTCGAGCTGAGTGGAAAGCCCAGGAGAAGGCCTTTGAGCAGTTAAATCTTGAGTCGTCCAAGACCAATCTCACTGTGGCCGTAGACATTGTGATGCGACGTATACAGGAACCGGTTAGGTTCGTCATTGAGACCCCAGTGACCATTCAGTCGGCCAGCGAAATGCGTATTATGGACCATTTTATGTCAAAGCGACCCATGACACTACGATTCTATTTGCATCTAAAGCGGACCGACGAGTCCAACTGGAAAGTGAATAGCATTGATCCCTCTGAGGAAATCACGGAGCAACCGGGCCACCAGCAAAGCTCTTCCCTGCTCAAGATGGGTATGAATAATCTATCGCGCATTGTGCGCAGTTCGTCCATTGCCTCGATTGAGGATGATTGTCCCTCGGACTACAGCAGCGATGGCGATGAGCCGCTGCTGAGTGGCACTGGTGAGGTATCTAAGGATTGCTCGCAGGACACGCTCGACGAATGGGATCCCATTCTGCGGGAGTGGGATTCCGAGAAGAGACCGAAAAATCTGGCACCTTTAGTACGCCTCGGCGTTCCAGAAGCACTGCGTGAAAAGATCTGGCAGAAGCTAGCCAATGTCGAGGGCAGAATGGAGATGAACGACAAATACAAGATCTTAATCACCAAAGTGAGTATTGAAGTGAGTCCATCTGAAAAGTAATTATTTGAAAATTTACTTGTAGGAAACCAAATGTGAGACCGTTATCCAGCGGGACATCCATCGCACTTTCCCGGCGCACAAATGCTTCAAAGAAATTGGCGGGTCTGGTCAAGACGCACTTTTTAAGGTGTCCAAAGCGTATGCCGTTCATGACAGCGAGGTTGGATATTGTCAGGGTCTAAGTTTCATAGCAGCTAGTCTGCTCCTTCATGTAAGTAATTTATAATGACACTACGAAGAATGAATGCTTACACACTTTAATTTTCAGATGCCTGAGGAGGATGCGTTCTGTGTTCTGGTAGCGCTTATGTACGACTATGGGCTCCGTGATCTCTACAAAGCTGGATTCGAGGTCCTTTACCTTCGTCTTTACCAACTGGAGCGACTGATCAAGGATCAGCTGCCTAAGCTGCACGAACACTTCACGGCCTGCGGCATTGAGACGCACATGTACGCCTCCCAATGGTTCCTAACCCTATATACAGCGCGATTCCCATTGTGTTTTGTGTTCCACGTGCTGGATGTCTTTCTACTGGACGGACTACCTGTGCTCTTCCAGGTGGCCGTTACTCTCTTATCAATCTGTGAATCAGATTTGCGACAGCTTGATTTTGAGGGCATTCTAAAGTATTTCCGTGTAACGTTGCCGAAGAAGTGCCGGAGCTCCAGTCAAGCACGCAAGGTGATGAAGCAAGCCTGCGAACGTAAGATAAAAAAACTGAAGCAGTACGAGGAGGAGTTTCTTCTGAAGAAGCAGCACAAGGAGCGCCTGGAGAAGGAGGCACAGATTTACGAGAATCGATTCGGCGAGGAGAGGCGCAAAATGCAGGCGGAAATCGACGCATTGAACAAACAACTGACTTCCGCCAAAGAGCGAGCTGTGGAGAAGGAGAAGAAGCACACGGGCATTATACAGGAATACAAGCAGATCATCCAGCGCCAAGAGCAGGACATGAACACACTAAGCGAGACTCTAGGAAAAGTGATGGTGAGTTGTATTGTAACATAAATCGGACGGGGTATTCATTTCTCTCCCTTTCAGCACATGGTTTCCAATTGCCAGGATTGTCAGCAGCAGATCGACGCCGGCAACGACAACGCTAAGTCAGATGACGGCAAGACCCGGCGGCAAACCGATGCCATGCGGAATGCCAATGATCATCCACTGGGTCCACTTGATCCGCTAAACGCTGCCTCGCAACGCATCCGCGAACTAGAGCTGGAGCTGGCCCAGGCCAAGCTAGCTCAAGTGGAAGCCGAGTGCAAGAACCAGGACCTGAACCATCAGCTCAGCAATACGCTCAGTGAGCTGCAAACCAACCGCAACAGCTGGCAGCCCTGGCTATCGAAGACCTTCAATTCGCTGCAGGAGAAGGTGACCACGCGAGGCGGCCATCGGGATAATGGCAGTGGCGGACCGATGCCCTCATTCCAATCCTACATGGGCCAGGCGCCAACTACCCTGAGCGAGGCCAGCTCCCCCAGCGGCAATCAGGTAACCTAGAGTCCAGTGATCCGGCCAACCTGTTATGACTGAAATTTCTTCAGTTTATTATTTTTAAGTTTTTTATGTATTATTTCTATAAATAAGAGGTGGGTTATCAGCCCACGAGCTGAGCTCCAGGAATGTTTTCGAAATACTTTAAGCTAACTGGGAAAACCCAGCCATTACTTATCATTGATTAATTTAATTGCGCGCTTTCCCTCACACCATGACACACATTGAGAATCTTTATTTAGTCGACTCTATGCAGGCATTGAACCCTTCTGCTTCTGTTAGTACCCTGAACCCGGTTTGCTTATGATTTTATTGATATTTTGCGTTGCAAATAAAACCCCGTGTATATAACATACTGAATTTGAATACTTTGGTCCCTCGTATGGCTGCCCAGGAGTACAAGACCTTTGCATTTGCGTCGGTGGGAGGGTCACCGAAGTTGCCCAGCAAATTCCAGGCCACCAAGCTGCGCAACAGCATCGACAGTCTGCGCAATATAGTGGTGCCCCTGGACACCGGCAAATCGCTAGCCGAGAATCTCAAGCACCAGCTGCAGCAGTAGGAAAAGGTACAGATACAACGTAGGAGGATCTGGATAGCAGGCAGACCTACGGCAGTGACTACGTCTGGTATTATTTATCATATTCGTCTATATATACATATAAAAACGTGCATTTTGATTTCCATATATACGCGAGTAATAGATTTTTATTATTTTGCACTTTGAGGCACCCGAAAGTCAGTGCTGGTCAGGATGTGCCCCGGATCAATTTGTGGGTTGAAGTGAATCTTGGGCGATGGATGTTCGTTGTTGTTTTTTGTGATCTGATCTGGGGCACATCACTGACTTGCTCTTTGGCAAATGCTACACGTATAACGGCTATAAATAAATAAAGTAACAAAAAATGCTAATTCATAATGTAATTATTTATTTCTTTTTGCGGTGTGGTACATATTATAAAGAATACAAACGTTGAGACATTTGGATAAGGCTCGATGAAGTTGGAATTAATTATTAATTAATAATTTCAATAAGCTAATAACATTCGAGTAAGGAACAGGCTTATTTATATGTGACTAGATACCGACCAGAAGCACACCAGGCTTTAATACTATCGTTCCACTTGTCTACTCCACCTTGAATCTCCCGCTCAGATGAAGAACAATCGCTGCATTCCGTCGCTCCTTTTTTGTGGCGTCGATACCGCCATTGTCGCATAGTTCATCAAAAGATCGGCCGACGAGCTGCGCTGCATGAGACGCCTCCTTCCGGCACTGCCACCTCTGGCATTGCTAAAGGATCGGCTTCGTACGTGACCCCGATGACGCCGCTTGGGCCGCTGGGCTACGGCTCCAAAGCAGGACACCTGCTGCTCCGCTTCGCTCTCACTTTCGCTGTGACTCGGGTGACTTTCCACTATCACATGGGACTGGAGTGTCTGGTTGGATTGCTCCGTCTCCTGGGTAATGGTCTCCGATTCACTTGTGTCCTCGGGGGTCAAGCGGGCTCGCTTGCCCACACTATAACTCGATGGATCCCTCGAAAGCTCGGATCCGAAATTACTGCTGCTCCGTTCATGTGGAAGATTAGTCCCGTAGCTAAGGAAATCCGGGTACGGAAGATGCAGATCATCGCTAGTGAATGCTTCGGGAGAGGAGAAGGTATGTCGCAGCCTCCGGACTCGGTAACCCCTGCCCGGTGGAACCTGTTGCACTACCAACCACGATCTCTTCAGGAACGTGTGCTCCGTGCAATTGCTGATTGTCTGCTCCGGACTCTGTTTCTGGTCGGTTGTCACAGGACTCTCTTCCGTCGTGGAGGGCAGGCCTAGAGTGAGTGAAATGCTAAGTGAGTCGCCTCCCTGGGTGCACTCATCTGCCGTGCTGCCGGGCGTTGTGGCTGACCCACCTGCTGTGGGTAGTTCACCCCCAGCGGATAACGATGACGGGCTCGTTGAAATCCCCACGGATTGGACCCGCTGCTGCCCTGACTCCTTTGCTGCCGGGAGAGACGTGCCTGCAGTGCCTGCAAGTGGGACTCTGTGGGTAAGTTAGCGACTGCAGGGCGGGATTGGGGGAACTCTCGACCTACCACAAATAGCCGTGGCGAGGAGCATTCGCTGGGCCATAGTCTGTACGTGTTCCGCATCCTCCGTTGTATCCGTGGCCGCCACTGCATGGGTCATTGCCGCCGCCGAGGTACTGGGCTGTTCCTGATCTCTTTCCAGGCTGCAGCTGCGATGCAGTGGGAGTACAGATTGCATGGTGCAATTGCTTGGGGCGCGACTGCAGCTCCGATCTCGAGGAGGGGCTCGACGGGCTCGTCTCTGTCGACGTGGCTCCCGTAGCTCCTGTTGCATCCCCACCTTGATGACCTCCTCGTAATCGGGTGGTGCCTCGTAGCTGGGCGGTTCGTCGGGCGTGCGATCCTCGTCCTGACGATCCAGCAACTCACTGATCGTCTGCAGGTGGCTTTGAAGCTCCCGCTGGTGTCGTGCTCTAACCCCCATCCTGTACAGGATCACCATCCAGCCGGACAGCACACCGAATATGCCAAGTGTGCTGATGATAAAGATTCCCGTGGCCGTCTTGAGATCTGGATACTGGTCTATCTTGGGGAAATAATAGTTGGGCTTGTGGGAGTACCAGCGACGATCGTGATGCAGGTGCGCCCAGTCCTCCTCGCAGGAATCCGGCTCATCGCTGCCATCCCCACAGTGGTCGAAGCCATCGCAGTGGAGGCGAATGGATATGCAGTGGTTGTTCCCGCACAGAAACTCCGAGCCAATGTAGCAATCTATGCAAATTGAATTGGTTAATTAAACATATTTTAATTTTCCAAATTTCCAATCGAACTCACTCAAGTAGTTGAATACGCTGTAAACGATGGCCAGCTTGGAGGACATCCCGAATACCCCACGCAGTCGAATGTAGTAGCCATTGAGAATGGGAGCCACATGGCTCTCCTTGCTCAGCCCATTGTTCGGCCACATCACATTCTCGATCTCCACGGCATCCGAGGTGGTCCCCTGCCGAATTGTGAGCTCCGATCTGGCGGCCATGCCGTAGAAGTCATCCACTCTCAACGATATGTGGGTTTTCATCATCATGTAGTTGTTGCCGGGCTTTATAATCCAGATGCAGTCAAACAGCCGCACGTCCGTGGCATTTTCGATCATGTTCATCATGGTGATGGCGCCACCAGGTCCAGTAACCATACCCCCGCAATCTAGAGGTGGAATACAGATATGTACATAAGCATTTTTGTGCTGTTGCATCATGCATTGTGATACAACCTGCCGCAATAGTGCATAACCAACCCCATTCCGGATTATATACAAGTATTTGCCCAACCACCACCCTACGGGCAATGATCCAAGAAATCGATTGTCTTACCAAACCGAACCCAACCAGAGTCACCCAGTTTCCACTTCAACGCCTTGCATTGACATTGATATTCGCCAAGTGGCCACCCACCCACTTCCTCTGCCAAAATCAATATGACAATTGCCTGCAGACTTTCAAGTGCCCGACTAATCCGAAAATTATTCAAATGTCCCTATTCCTACAGAGAAAAGAAATGTTAACCCCTTTTAAAATTTAAATAATTTGCGAGTTCTAAAATGAAGATCAATAAACATATTGTTTTATACTTTTGAAAAACCCTATAAGTGATTTTGTTATCGTCTTTTAACCTTAGATATTAGTAATTTGATAGTCTTAGTTTTTGTTCAGTGTACAGTAACCCACTTACTCACCTGTGTAGGGCACCAGTCGCTCGTCCTTGAGCTGCTTGGAGGATACGAAGCTAACCTCGGCGCGAAAGCCCACTCCGGTGGCGGAATTTCCCCGGAACTGCAGCAGCAGAGACTTGCCGCTGCTCACCGTGATCGGCGGACGGAAGTGCTCGCCCGTATAGGAGTCTAGCATCTGGCCATTGGAGTCGAAGATCTCCAGGGTGGAGGTGAGGCCCAGTTGGAAGTCGGTAAAATCCAAACGCACCTGGCAGTTGTCCGCCTCGCAGGTGAGGATGTGTTCGATACCATAGTCGCGTGGATATGCCATCGGGAAATACGGCGTGGAGATCACTTGCGGCTGGGACTTTGTACTCCCATTGCCCACAATAGACTGCTTGGGGGAACCACTGACTATCCGCACGTTGCCTATTCCGAGGGAAATCCGGATAGAACTTTCTTAAAAACCTACCAACTGATTCTAAATCTTACGTTCCGAGAAGTATTGAAGGGAGAACACGTGCGCATTGCTGGCTCTGTAGAAGAACTTCAACTGCAGGGTCCTGGTTTTGCTCCGGAACACCTTGCCATCTCCGCAGAACTCCTGGCCGGAAATGGTTGAATCGTAGGGCGGCTCCGAGAATTGGATATGCTCGCAGGGACACATGCTGGACTTGCCACCCGTATTGCCACAACTTTTGGAGAAGTTGGCATAGGTGAAGGCCACTCGGATGACGCACTCGGCACAGGTGACCAGCTCCAGGCTGCACTGGTACCACACATCGCCGGCCACTGCATCGTTCTTAAAGACCAGCGGCGAGCTCTGTTTTTAAGTTCATAATTGCTGACCAAATCCCTTCCAGAGAAGCTGGTAAATACACTTACTCTATAGGCAGTAGTAGTCACATTACGGGCGTGCAGCTCTCCGGCCGGACTTCCCAGCTCAAGGAAGTGACGTCTTCCGTCCCAATGATTGCATATATCCAGATCCCGGTAGCTACTTGTGGCGGGATACGCCTCTCCTGGCCAGCAGAGCAGGCAGATCACGTAGGCCAGCAGGTAGCCATAGCCCAATGCCTCGGCTAGCATCGATAGTTTCGTCCTTCTAATAGGATCCTGATCCCCTTCCGCTTGAACCGTCTCGGTGTGGTGCCGCCAAGTGTTAAAACACAACTGTGGCCATTTCGCTGGCAAATCCAATAAACCCAGAGCCATCAGAAGCCGCACAAGTTGACCGGGCCTCGTAACGAGCCCACCCTCGACTGGGTTAAAGACCTCTCGAGTCCGGTATAAAAATACATTTATTTGAAATTTCTTTTCCGTTAGACGTTAAAGGGAAATCAGGGTTTTTTGCGTCTCGCAGAGACAATGAAACAGTGTGAAACATGCATCGAGGACATGGATTTTTAGCCTAGGACATGCACATCTACAAAAACGAATGGAAATATTGTGAATATGGTGACGAGGACGAGGCATCGCTGAGTGGTTCTCTAGAGATGCGAGGCCTGCTGCTCGGACTGAGTGCCGGATAGTCACTTGGCGGAAACGGCATTCTTGGTCAGGGCAGTCTCCAGGTTCTTGGCCAGCGTGTTAATGAACTCAAAAGTCTCCTGGTAGTCCTCGCGAGACACGGCGTTAATGCTGCCCTTAATGCAGATGGCCAGATCCTTGGTCATGGCGCCGCTCTCGATGGTGTCGATGCACACCTGCTCCAGAGTCTGGGCGAACTGCTTCAGTGGCTCGTTGTTGTCCAGCTTGGCACGGTGCAACAGGCCACGGGTCCAGGCGAATATCGAGGCAATGGGGTTGGTGGAGGTCTCCTTGCCCTGCTGGTAGAAGCGGAAGTGACGCGTCACCGTTCCGTGAGCGGCTTCAGCCTCCACGGTCTTGCCATCGGGGCATAGCAGCACGGAGGTCATCAGACCCAGAGATCCGTAACCCTGGGCAACGGAGTCCGACTGCACATCACCGTCGTAGTTCTTGCAGGCCCACACGAAGCCACCCTCCGACTTCATGGCATAAGCAACCATGTCATCGATGAGGCGGTGCTCATACCAGATGCCCGCCGCCTCATACTCCTTCTTGTACTGCTTGTTGTACAAGTCCTCGAAGATGTCCTTGAAGCGACCATCGTACTTCTTCAGAATGGTGTTCTTGGTGCTCATGTACAGCGGCAGCTTGCGGTCCAGAGCAAATTTGAAAGAGGCGTGGGCAAAGTCCACAATGGAATCGTCCGTGTTGAACATACCCAGGGCAATACCGGGGCCCTTGAAGTCATTGATCACCTCATCGATGACCTGACCGTCGGTACCCTTCCAGGTGAGGGTCAGCTTTCCGGGTCCGGGAACCACGTAGTCGACAGCCTTGTACTGATCGGCGTGGGCATGGCGACCGATCACGATGGGCTTCTGCCAGCCAGTCACCAGACGGGGCACGTTCTTGCAAATGATTGCCTCACGGAAGACGGTGCCTCCCAGGATGTTACGGATGGTGCCGTTGGGCGACTTCCACATCTTCTTCAGGTTGAACTCCTCCACGCGCTTCTCGTCGGGAGTGATAGTGGCGCACTTGATGCCCACGTTGTACTTCTTGATGGCCTCGGCACAGTCAATGGTGACCTGGTCCTCGGTCTGATCACGGTGCTCAATACCCAGATCGTAGGTATGAAGCTCAATGTCCAAGAAGGGCAGAATCAGTTTGTCCTTAATGGAGTCCCAGATGATGCGAGTCATCTCGTCACCGAGGACATCCACAACGGGTCCGGCTTTGATCTTCTGGGCCATCTGTTCGGAAGAGCATACCACACTTGAGTGCTTGAAGGGCAGGATGGGAATCTTATTAGCTATATGAAAAATGGATTTGTGTCTGAAAGCTTCGGTGTTGGGGTATTCACCTCGCTCACGGCGGACATCCTTTCATTATCCATGGATATCTTGTGGGTTTTGGGGTCCTAAACAAGGCGATACAGGCGAAACTTATATGTATGACGATAATAAACTGACAGCTGGTCAAAGCAAAGTGAACTTTGATCCGCCTGGGATAGGGTGGGTCGATATTGATGGATGGAAATTAAAACACACCGTGTTTCAAAAGTAATCTCTTGTCTTTACTTTGTAATATTTAATATTGCGTCATGCTTTTATGATTATTAAGGATGTTTCTAAATATCTTAAAAGTTAATATCTCTACTTGACAATCATAAACTTAAGAAAAAATTGTTTCATATTTTTTGTATACACAAAAAAAAAACCAGTCAATATAGTAATCTTATCTTTTCGATACTAACAAAAGAACAGGCTTGCTTAAGGTGGCTACTTGATTGTTTTTTATTTTATTATTAATACCGACTACAAAAAATTCAAAATAACTTTTGCACTGAACTTTTATTCTGGTCATCGACACACCCTATTCCGAAATTTAGCAAGCAAAGAGATATTAGAGCGACAGAGGACGAGGATACAAGGAGGACCTACCGCGGCGCTGATGGCGAAATTGGCCCGGAAAACGGCCTGGCTGAGATGCGGCTGCCGGTGGACCGACGTCATCATTGCGGCTGTGCGGCGCAGGGCGAACATTTTGCAACCGGATGGATGTGGATGCGGGTAATGTTAATATGAATGAACCGACCGACGACTGGAAACGAGAGACGAAAGTGTTTGTCACCAATGTGGAACAATACGACACAATATGACACTGGAGTCCCGGGAAAGCGACAAATCTCCGGACAAAGCAAAATGAAATGCTGTGGGCGTCAGACGCGCTCTAACCGTAACTGATAACTGTAAAGTGCCGTTAAGCGCTACAGTTTCCCACTCTCTTGGGTGGCGTACAATCGTCAAATTGTTGCGCAATCGGCGTAATCACAACGTTCTAAATGCCCAGTCAGATAAGATTTAGAACCTCGGACTTTGATAAGCTGCTCTCACAAGCACTCGCCGCACTTCAAAGCCAGCGTTTTAATTAATAATGTAACAAGAGTATAAAAACAATGAGCACTCGGCGAACGCGTAAACATGTAATCGTTATCGCCGGCTGACTTGTCAATCATTTTCGCATTGCGGGTGGCATTGTCACCCACTTCCAATTGACAACTGTTGCGTTTATCAGCTGGCGAAAAACTTTTCCACTATTGCGGGCTAGCCACTTTTATTCTAAGTTCACGGCCGACTTGTTTTGATAAGGAATAAAAATTAGAAAGGCGCGTGGCGTTTAGCTAATATATTCAACTTTATTCGAATTCTATATCAGCTGGTACGTGCAGTACTATCGATAACGATAGTCGAAGTGACATGTCAAAGCTTAGATAATATTTGAACTTGGGCGCCAATGTGTTTTTTTTTTTTTGTTGCGAGGGAGGCTCGCTCTGATTATCTCGAAACGTCTACCATTCTTATCTTCTCAGTCAATGCCATTCACTTCTATAATATAATAGCAATTGCGTGATGTTTTTTTTTTTTTTTATTTTTCTTTTCATCTTTAATAGACCCATCGTCTGGCTTTAATATAAATATCTTTAAATCTCCAGAGGTACATATGTATGTACCTAATTAACATATCGAGGTGGCGCGATCGCCGAACACGCCATAAGCTTAGGCCACGCCCACAATTGGCTGGGAAAAAATGGGGAAGTCGGTCGAAAAATAACAATATTTATGCTTTCACCAAACGAATTTCACAAGCGTTTTTTTCCTAGTCCAACTGGGAGACCTCGAGCATGGTACCATATTGATAAGACTTGCGATTGGTAAATAAGCTTGTAATGAGGGGACGAATAAATTCTCTAGATCTAATCAATCTGATATTTTCTCATCACAGAAATATTTATTGTTGAAATTGAAAGATAGTAAGATGACTTTTGACCCTTGAACTTCATGAAACTGTTAATGCAAATATACTAGAAATAAAAAAGAAAACCTAATAAAAGTATGCTTTTAATTTTTCGACTGACAAGGTAATAAAAGAGTCCCATCTGTCCTTATCAAATTTAAGTTTACGAAAATCTAATAGTAGTAATTACATGTATACAGGTCTGTTTTCTGGTTTGATAAATTATAAAAGTAAACGTTGACTGTTTAAGCTAAGGTTTGCTTTGCTAAACAGTACCCACTTTTTAAAGAATATAAGATTTAAGCACCCACATTGAGCATGCAAAAGTCCCAATGAGATACGAGCTATCTGGAGGTCTTCTCGAACCATCTATTTGTAGATATGCATAGTAATTGTATAGGTTTAATTAAAACTGTCGACACGAATTCAAGATTAAACTTTGGACAGCACCTGGAGAATCAGGTGGAAAAGGCCTGTCGAATGGGCTACGTGTCTCTCTCTCTCCACATATACCCCTCTCTTTCTCCCTGTCGCCTGTTCACTCTTTTTTTTATCTGTATCTCTCTTTTTCGAGAAGGCAAACCGGTGCAAAGAAAAAACAAAAACAGCGGCAGACAAATAAAATGCATATGAAAACAGACCGGTGGGGAAAGTTCGGGCCCAAATAGGTTGGGCCAGAGGTTATGCATAATGTTAAACAGCGCAAATTATTTGCATTAAGGAGGCTTGAATTGTGGCAAATTTACGTATCGCAACCGATTTGGAAATCCACCATTTTTTATTTGCTCAGATAAATTGCAAATCAGCCGTTGAGTGCAGTAAATAGCTGGGCGGAATGCGATCAGAAGTGTGGGTGTTTGGCGTGGAGTTTGAACCGGCTTATATAACGCTAAACGAATGCTCCACTTACCTTTCAGAATATTTAAAATGCCGGATTTAGAATGTTAGAACACAGACTAATTGAATTGCAGACCGAAAGATGGCGAACCACTCCCAATCAGACGCAGCGAATAACTGAAACTGATTTGGCGACGACAACAATACAGAGCAAGAAGTGGCGCGTGTGAAAGATAATTCCGTAGATAAAAACATGTTATTAATCAGCTGCTTGCAAAGAGCTTTCCCTCGAACTTTTGAGCTTTACTCTCGAATTTTGCAGCACTCAGCTTTAGTTCGTCTTGCTAAACCGCCAAACATAAAATTTGAATTCTCAATTGTGAGAGCAGCGTGCGTACGTTTGCTTTAATGGCGCTACAAGAAAATCCATAAAATGTGCTCCAAAAGTGAAATGTTAGCCGGCGCCGTTTAACTGGCCTTAAATATGCAAAAAAAAAAATTAAAATTGCCATCTTTTGTTGTGACCGCCTTTAATGTGCGAAAGTGAGCTGCCATTAAGACGCGAATGCTACGTTCTTTCGCATAGTTTGGATAGTTAAAATGAATGTGGGATATTCAGTAATGATCATGAAATCATTGAATTAGTTATTGAATGAATAAATAAGAAAATGCCCCGTTGTTATTTTTATCGCGCAAAATTACATATTTTACTTTTCCGCCTAGATAAATAGTTACCCATCTCATTAGGGACCGCACCCGATGAGCATTTTCAAACAACGCGGCTGGAAAACATCAAATGCGGCGACAGCCAACCGAACACGCATGAAAATCACTTGATCTTGGGCCTATTATTTGACAAAAACTGGCTAGAAAACTCGTCTAATTGCGACGCTTTCTTTGCTTTTGCCGTGTGGCATTAGATAAGCGCCGTTTATGCGCGCTTATATAACCCCCAATTATAACGAGTCTTAATTTGTGCATGCCAATGCATTAAATAACATATTCGGTTTTGGCCCATCCTCTCAGGTAAAATAAACGCGTGCCGGCGAAACCTCAATGTAAACGTGCTTTGGTTTTCTGCCCTGCACCACTTCACTTCAGCTCGCTGGATGGAGTCTAAGCCACCAGTACCCGCCATTAGCCATGTCAATGAACGTGAAATGGCCACTGGTTGCCACTTGGCCACTTGCTCTTGCCCAGGCACATCATTCACACATCGGATGGCAGATAGTTTCGTGGAGTGCGTGCCCGCACTGCCTTATTTGTTAGTTGGCATTGTTAAACTATTACTTTTTTTTGTGGTTCCTCGTTATGTAAACAGATGGCAAAAAAAAAAAAACAAAAATTAAACCCAAGACAGAAGCGTCTGGTAAACTACTTTTAGTTTCAGCCAGCGGAATGCTAGGGAGAAAAGTAAAAGCAGCAGAAGAAGCCATCCTAAATATTAGCTAAATATGCTTTCTGTCTGTCGTTTTGAAAGTGAGCAGTAGCCAGCGCCCTCGAATGAAGACAATTTGCATAAATAACAATATGTGGCAGATCTTTAAATACGTATAGAAAAATGCTCGTAAATACCGGCGCACATCACTCATCCGCCCGGGTGAACGGCTAGCATTCCACACTTTTCACTTGCTACCCATACGCCCCGTGGTGCGGTGCGAATTCCTTTTGGCCCCCACGAGGAATTCACCCACTGAGATGCCGTGCACGTGCAGCGGATCTCGCTGTGATGTTATGGATTTTTGAACGCCTTTCGATCTCTAATGCACACCTGCAATAACAAATTACTTCCTGTCCACATTCCAAGCGGCCGGGTGTCTTTGGCTGTTACCATTCTGAAGACGTGTGTGTAGCCAAGGCATCGGAATATTACTATTAATTATATTGAATGGAGAAAGTCAATTTCGTCAAACAGAAGAAGAAAACAAAAACAACATACGCAACAAAAAACAAAAAAAACAGACCAAAACGAACCAACTCCTATGCTGAACAGCAGCAGCAGCTTGTCTTTTGTGCGCCATTTCTAAAGACGATGTGTGGCTGTCAGTCAGTCAGTCAGTTGGTCAGTTAGCCAGTTAGCCAGTTAGCTAGTGAGCTAGTAAGCCTGGCCAGTTTCCATTTCAATGGAGCTAGCGATGGGAGCGTGCTGAACGGCAGACCAACTCATCAAGTCTTCTAAGCTGTAGCTTACTTAGATGCTTATCGCTATAAGTATATCATAAAGATTTCTATATATTTTATATAAATATGACTATAATGATACTTTTGCATAGGAGTAGCAGTATCAGAAAGGCGCCCGAGCAGGGAGCAGGTGTCACCTTGAAGTTTCGTTTCAATTTCTCCAGGTCTCATCACTCAGCACTCCAAATATTCAAAGCGCTTTCAACTCATCTCCAATCTTTGTGGAGCTGCTTTTTTTTTGGTAGGTGAGGGGAGGGCTCATACCAAAGTTGATATCTTAATCGCATTGCCGATCTGGTATGGCACATATTTCATTTCTCGCCCAGCCCAGATGCAAATGTCTTTTACGAGTAGAATGCATGGAAAGGAAATCTCCGACTGCTCCATCTGCTCCATATCACTTTCTTGGCGTGGTCGCTTCTTCGATCTTCTAGAAGGCTTTTTCATGTTATTTATCAAGCGCTCGTTTCATTGTGTTTACAGTTATGTATCGGACTTTACTGCTTATGCAAATTTATGCTAAGCCGCTACAAAAATAGCCAGATCTCAGCCCACCATTGACGATGTGGGCTACTGAGGCACTGGACTTGGGTTCGTCTTCGTCTTATGCGGCATCATTTACTTCCCATCGATTTGATTGGTTTTTAATTTGACTGCCCGTCTGATTCAGACGGCGAAGCATTGTTCATCAGTCCATCAGGTGAAAGGCGTTGACGTTGTCAACTAGGAAACCTTGCCAATAAGTTGCAGATACTGTGAATGGCTGTTGAAAATGAATGCAGCACGTGAATATGAGTGCAAGTTAATTGGTTAACGTCGAATATGTTCATACCCTGCAATTCGGTCATAAAATGCAGGAAGAAAATAATAGCCTACAAAATTCCTAATGCAATGACGAAAAAACTCAAATAAGACATATTTTTAGAGATATTTAACTACTAATTTATTTAGTGAGTGTACTTTCTGCAATCGTGTGTGCGAAATCATTCAAAATCAAAAGCAATGCCAGGGCATTTGTTTTTCCCATTTCGCCACCGAGCTTGCCAACGTAGTGCAGCCACATTGCATACCAATTGTCCACTGGGTCAATGTATCGACCAGGCCCAGAGACATCCACTTGCGTCCAGGGGTCCAAGGGCCAAGATCACAGCTACGCAACTTGGAATTCGCTACTTTGGTTTCGGTTTTGCATCCAGCTCCATGTGAGAAATCATTAATGCGCTCTCGAACCGGCGATCTTGGCTGACTGGCTGGCTGGTTGGCTTTCGGCTTTCACATGGTTAAAGCCAGACATGGACTGCTTCTATTGTTGTGTCAGCTAAATATGGCCAATAGCCAAATATTAATTCATGTGTTCCATCTGGTTGTATGCAAATTTTCCACCGACTCGAAAGTAATTGAAGCTGCAGCGGAAATGTTGAAAGCGCTTGGAGTTCTAGGATGGGGAATGGCATTGGAATTTGGATTGGGATTGGGATCGGAGAGTGTCCCGAAGGCAGGACAATGAAGAGGAGACAGGCAAAGTGGGGTCTTTTGATTGCAGGAAGTGACTTTTGGCAAACACTAGGAATATATATTTATATTTAATCTACTTGGCTTTACTTTTACAAACTTTAATTTTTAATAAAATTATTGATCAATCAATCTCATTGATTTCTACGAAGATTCTACCCTTGATTACAGGAAGAGATTTTTGGCTTGGAATTATAAAGTTTATTTTTAGCTCATCGGTTGTATAATTATTTTCCCATTTCTTTGGCCAATGAAAGAAGCCCTCTTTTCGTGGAATATTATAAAAATACATTTGTGGCAGTTCGTTTCTGGTTTTTGGCATCACAGCCAAATGCCAAATTCATTGCGGCCATGACAGGCCTGAAGTTTTGCTTAAGCCCTTCACGGCATTGGGATCTCTGTCTTTCAGATGACTTGTACTTTGGAGGGTGAAAATCAAACTGAAAAGAAATTTAATTATACAGCATAGGACAGCGCAAATAGTTCCACATTGTCTATCTAATTTTTTTTTTTTTTTTTGGATAGATCCTCATCTTCCGCCTCCATTCGAGATCTGTCTTTTTGTCGTCGAAAGTAAAATTTCCAATTGATTTTTGTGCGGTGTTTTACATGCTTTTCGTTTCCATCATTATTCAGCCCGGCAATAGTTGAGCATCATGGCAAGGAGAAATGCCACCAAGAAGCATTTAAATAAGCACTGAAAAAAATGAGTTAAACGGTATTAATGAAGCAGAATAAAATCGATTGTAAACTACTTATGTACTTTTTCGAAAAAATGTGACCTTGCATCCGAAAAAGTGATATATTTTAGGTGCTTTTTAAGCAGAATAAAAAATGTCCTCTTTTAAATAATTGGTCCATTGATTAAATATTTTTCTATTGAATTCTATTGAAAATAGTAAGCAAATAAGTAGTGGTATAGATCACAATATTTCTTTCAGTGCTTTCCGACAGGCAGCACTTTCATCGTTTTACGCTAAAACGCTTACGCAGCATGAGACCTTCCTCGGATTTTATTTTTTGGTAAGAGATATTGCCCACGAGTGCTGGAGGGCAGGCCTTCTATTGCGGATCCGTGCAGTTTTGAAAGCATCATGGTTTGTTTGGCGAGGAAGGAACCGTGTAGCGCATGGAACCGTGGAACCGGGCAACCTTCGCTTTCGGAGCACTTTTCTCGCCGCAAAAAGCCGCCAGACTTCCCATTCAAATGTCCAAAGTAATCATTAAGATTTTCAGCTGGGGGACAGTAATGATGTGCTAATGATGCCTCCTCAACGTGGCCGGCAATTAATCTTTTCCAGTAGAGCAGAGCACAGCATTCGCATTCGCATTCGCTCATTCATGCACGTTGCGCGTTTTATTAATTGATAGCGAAATTATTCGAAATTGAATGTGTCTTTGGGCACTTTCACTTGCTTCCAGCATTTTTAACATTTGCCAAGAGAAGAGAAGGAATTTTCAGAGATGCCGGTCAATCGGTTGTGATCAGTTGGCTTAAATGAACCAAATGGACAACTATATAGAATTCTAAGATACATTATATTCTATTTTCTTTCACTTTCAAGATCTCCATAAAATTAATGTAAATAAAGAATTCTTGTCACCACATTCGTTGCTTCATTAATGATTATATTTGCATAAGAAAGTTGCTCTGGTGATCCGCGGACTACGATTAGGTAATGTGTCATACCATATTGCCAACTTTTACTCATCCATCCGTCAATGGTGTTCATTAATCCTTCTAAATGCGCAACAAAATTAGCATAATACCGGGAAAGAGTCGAAAAGCGATGCTTACATAAAGCGGGCAACAAGAAACAGAAACTAAATCGCTTAAATGATCAATTAAAATTACGTATACGCAATTTGTATGCCAATTTGGCTATGCTGTCCCTTGCCAATGAAATGAAATCAAATGCGTTGAGCAGAGCGGCTACATGTTTTCACTTTTAATATACTCATACTCATGCTCGTCGAGGAGAAATGAGAAACGATAACGAAACGAAGCATTCGAAACATTAAAGTTTTAGCTTTGCTTTTGCTATAATTTGACTCTGGACACTGTGGGCATTTCATTCGCTGCATTCATTCGGCGGTCATTTTTTGGCATTTAATGATCATCATCATCATCTTCAGCGTCCACACTCCACACACTCCCCACCCCCCTCCCCCGATCCCCACCCTTTTTGGACGCGTTAAAAGCCTTTCATGGCCCAAACGCTGTTCTGCTTCATTTTGTTTAATGACATTGCTGACCATACGCGCTACAAACAAAATGTTTAGCTTACGTTTTGCTTTCGTTTATGAACTTTCACGTGTGCCCCAAGTCCGAAGAAGATTTGAGCGTTTAAATGTTTTCCTCGCTGCTTCTTCGCTTTTTCAAATTACCTAATTTCGGTTACGAAACAAATCAATTAATGTATGCTTCGATCAAAAAGAAGAGCCTCTTACTACCACGCGGCCCTAATGAATCTCCAGCATTATTCAATCGTAGAAAGCGTCAGATGGAACAGTTCTGTATAGTATGTACATATATATGGTATATATGCCATGGTATGGTGGCTGTTAAACCGCAAGAGCCACAAGATGAGATTTCACCTGCGTTTTCAACTGTGCATTTTAATGATCAGTTTTCGTTTCGCTGCAACGGAAGCCCGAGCCCGCCCCTTTTGCGCCCCATGGCCGCAGTTTTCCTCCAGCTGAACCGCATACTCGCCCAATTGCAGTTTTCCCATTTTCCAATTGCGCCAAATCAAGTCGTAAAAATATTCATCTGGGCAAATCGTTTTCTAATGGTCTGTCATTTTAATTAAAGTCGACTTAGTATGCCATCCCCCCTCGCGCTTCCTTTTCGCACTAGAAATTGCTCATACGCCCCATTTGCCTTGGTATGTGCGTGTGTGGCAGAGAAATTGTGCTGCAATTGATTGACGCTTCCTAATGGCACAGCGGTGCACTTTCTAAGGATAATGCTATTGATTGGTCGTAAGAGGAGATTTAACTACAGAAATAAAACCGAGAGAAGATCATCATCTAATGGACACTAAAAGATCAGCGCAAACTTGGCACTCTGCGATATTCCTGGAAATTGAAACAGAGTTTTAAACATTGTTGTTGTCCTTTCAGTTTGGTAATTTGCTTTTATGAATGCAATAATTGTCTTGTTAAGTTAATTTGATGGAATAAATTCAATTAATAGCTGAGTAGCGGTTCTATTAGTTGATGTTTAGTTTTTATTCTGTATAATATATTTGCTCTAGTTTTTGTGACTGCAGCACATACGTTTTAAATTGCTGTGTGCAACCAGTTCAACCTCGTAAACAAGACTTAAAATTTAGGTTCATGGCATTTCCTAAGGAGGTGTCAGTTGAATTTCGGCTTGGTTTTTGGCTACCCCGTACTCCGTTTTTTTTTTTTCTGGGCACCCAACCGAGACATCGACTGCAGCTGCCAGACCTCCCGAAAACATTGCCCTAATGAATTTACGATCTGTCGTGGCCAGTTCTCAGCCAATTGCTTTCCACCCGTTCGCCATTCTCCATTGGCCATTTGAGGTCTTCATCGCCGGCCAGCGATTGTGTGCTCCAGGTTGCCCACTTGCCCAGTTGCACCGTGCATGTCAGTGGGTTCGGTTTGAGGCCAACTGCTACTTACTGCAAGACTGGCCATAATATGTAATTTCAATGATTTGCATACAAAACACTTTTCACCAAACCCAAATGAAAGAGCCAGCAAGCAATCCACTGCTCCCGAGCATCGCAGCTCCATTTCCATAGCCTCCATAGCAGCTCCAGCTCCAGTCCAGAATTCGAGGCTGGAGCTGAAAATGCGGCAGAAGCCATGGAATTGGCATGGACAAACAAACACGTTAAATACTTCCGCGTTCGCGGTGCTCCGATGTGGATTGGTACTTGGCATCGGGATGAGGCTGTGCAGTTCGGGTTGGGAATGGGCATGGAAATGGGGATGTGGATGTGGATGTGGTTGCCCGTGACTGGACCCCTTCCCTCCTGCCCAATCCACTTCATGCTCTCAAAAAATATTCATATTTGTCACGAAGCCAAATACCCGAAGAAGTTACACCTGAAGACAATACAGGTTACTGTCCTGAACTATAATGAATTGAGTGATAAATAAGATGTTAAGAGTTAAGTTTTAGTATGTAAGTTAATGCAACTTATACAGTTTGAAAAGAATGGGAAATTCATTTGTTGCTTAATGGAAAGGATACCTACAAATGCTCAATGCTTCATCACTGACTGGCGACTAGGAGGAGAAGGAGGGTTTAGTTCCCTTTTCTGTCAGTGTAGAGCCTATTCGCGGTTGGGACGGGGGGCTGTCATGTGGCCAAGCCCAGTTCCTGGACCCATCGGCCCGGGAATGGGGCCAACCTAATGGGGGACGCTGTCCGGGCAGCTGCGTGCGATTCTGCGAAAGCCGAAAAATTATAATAACCAGTTTGGGCTGCTATTTCTTTATTTTTTACTCTGAGTGTTTTTTTTTTGGTTTGCCAAAACCTTCGTTCAATGACCCTGGGCAGGAATAGGGTCCCAAGATGGGCAGAGAACCATGAAAGGGCAACAACTCTGCGTTTTTTTTGTTTTTTGCAAATTCTGCGGCGAAAGTTGATCGGGCGAAAAGAGATGGAGAGCGATTCCCGTGCAGAAATCCCGAAAAAAGGCAGAAATGAAAAGCGCATTTAGATTATACGAGATATTGGCCAGAAGTGGATACGAAAGGTACGCATACCTTTCCTTTGGCACATGGCCGCAAAACTGCAATAAACTAGTGGCCCAAAACGAACAAACACAGCAGCAGAATGATGCTTTATTCCCCCTCTCTCTTTAATTTTTAAAATTTTTTTTTATTTTTTTTTTGGTTGTGTGTATGCCTTCTGTTGGACAAAAATTCCGAAAAGCAAATCCATTTTGTTCCGACTTTCATTTTGGAGCAGCGGCAAGCGCTGCACAGTTTGAAGACAATTGTATAAATGAAAGTTTAAGATCTCCGGCGGCAACTGTTCATTGCGGGCATTTTGGGCACCTGTGTGCATGTGTGTTTGTAGGGCAGTGTACATGCGATGGGCCGGGGGGCGGTGGGCGTGGCGGCAGCGACAGGTACACCGGCACTCAAGATCGATAGCAGTCCAAAAAAAAAAAAAAGAAGAAGTATAAAAAAATAAAAATCCAAAAAGACCCGGCACGTGTTCCCCCAAGAGCAAAGCAAAAGCACTTTTCAATTGTTCACCACTTGTCGATGATCGTGGCCATGATAATGATGCCACCACCGATATTGCTGCAGTTGCTGTTGCTGCTGCGACTGCTGCGGATGCTGTTGCTGCTGTTGCTACCTCCACTGATGATGATGAACATTTCTCCAGTGCAGTGTCTTCAACTTTGCTACGATTTCGATTTACTTTTGCTTTTCATTGTTCCTAATGCGATGATGATGGCCACTGGCTGCCGGCTGTTTGTCGAGACATTAATAACAATTTCATGGTTTTCAACACAAAATGCACACCCATCGGAAACTTTTCCGATTTTCAATAGTTTCTATTGAATTTACACAACATTTTTGCAGGGTTTTTTGGGTTTGCTAAGAGGATTACCAAATGGTATCAGTTAAAAGCGTTACGGTTTCTTCTTGGCAAGAAGAGGTATCATTGATACTTTTCATTTGAATGGTTTTGAATAAATGTTTGGGATTTTTGAAAGATAAAATACATTTATATTTGATGCTTGCTAAGAGTATGTGATTTTTATGATATATAATATAACCTATATAAATCTATATCTAAGATATGCCTAAATCTTAAAAACTACCTTTAGTTCAGCCTACTTCTTTGTAAAAGTTTTTATGAGTAAATTTTAAGGGTTCAATCCTCTCGCATTTCCTCGATCTTGATCGATTGATTCCATTGACTTCGATTCCATTGCCCCCGCCCGAAAGTGAGAAATCAGAATTAAGCAAGTAACCGTGGACAATCAGCGTCAATTATGGCTATGTTCCTAACCAAATACATATATGTACATATATGACCATTATATGCGATTTCGATTCGGGACAATCAACTCTTTTTTCGCGGAGGAGGGTGCTCCGCTTCCGGTGCTTGAAATAAATCTTCAAATTAAGATGCTGTCTTCCAGAAAATGCTCGAAAATCGAAGCAATTTTTTGTAGTTTTCGCCGAGAATGAGCGAAACAAAGCGGGCAGATATAAAATTGAATGTGAAATCAAAAACGATCAAAAGCGCTTTGAAGTGACCACTTGGCACAATATGCGATGTCTACACCCGACTTGAGTTCAGTCGGTTCTTGGAGAGTGCGTGGGTGGGTTAAAAAGTTCTATATAATCAGTATTTTATCAGTTTAAAAGAGCCTTTTTATCATTAATTTTATTATTTATGTGAAAGAACTCATTTTTGCAGCAAAACTTGAATTTAGTTCGGACAAACCGAACAAAAACTTTCAGTGCCACCCTCTTGATAATCTGAAAATCTGACAGCGAAAAACAGTTTGTTTAAAATGAACTCAAATGCGAAAATTACACCCCAAGCGACCAATTTAAAACCATTAAATTATAATTTTAAATTTTAAAGAGCTCGAACGACTTGAAGGGAGGGCAGCCGTGGCATTATTCAATTAGGGAAGACGCATTTGTATAGTTTTTGGACTCCCAGCCAAATGGAGTGCGTTGGATCCGACCACGATCATCCCCATCCCCATTCCCCACCTCCACTTTTCACTCGGCAGATTATTCTTAACGTTTCGCAAGTCGATTTCAGTTGCTTCACTTGCCTCATTGCGATTGCAACACGGGTTCAACTTCAAGTGACGGAAGTGGGAAAACGAAAATCAACTACAGTTGAGCCTCTCTACCGTGTACTTTCCTCAAACGTAATATTCAATCATATCGAACATTTTAAAACTTGTACAATCTTAAAGATTTATTATACTAACTTTATTGATTATAGTTTAAAGATACTTCAGTTTAAATATAACTATAATAACTATTACGCTGCAACATGTTTATATAATGATAATTTGGTATAATTATTTGCTATTAAAAGGTATATCCATACATAAATCTTATAAGGTCTATTATGCCCATTTGATCTACAGATGTGGCACTGTAAGATAAAGCGGTTAATTTCGAACTGAATGCAGTTGCCGGGCAGCAACAAGTGGCGATTTCGGCGTGTAGGTGTACAAACGCTTCGCCGTTTATCTCTCTTAATCTGTGCGTTCGCACTCGCTCGCACCTGACACTCATAATTAAAGAAACAAATAAAGCAGCGCGCTGGCTGCTGCTGCGCCTGCGCAGCGTTCACATTTGCATAGCAGCAGCAGCAACATCACTCGCAACAGCGGCAACACAGCAGCAGCAGCAACACAGCAGCAGCAGCAACAGCAACCATGTGAATCCAAGAGCTCGGCACTTGTCGTGTCTTCAAAAGCTTCGCTGCCTTGACTTTGGCCAAAAGCTCGCTTTTCAGCCAAGAGTTCGCCGCGTGTTGCTGTTGTTGCTGCTGCTGATGTTGCTGCTGCTGTTGCTGCTGCTGCGGATGTTGCTGCTGCGGCGCGACTGCGAGCGCGCGGCTGCTTGTCTTGGTTCTTTAAGTCCGTGGCTGGCTGGCTCCTCTTCAGTTCGTTGCTGACCATCGTTACGTGCGGACGTGCCCAGCTCAGCTCATCTTCGTGTGATGTGGCTGCACTTTGCACACTAAACTCAAGACCTGAGCCCAAAACGTTTTCCAAACTGCAAATATATAGCAAAAGTGCCGCGACGCGTGTGACAAACGATAATCCAGTAAAACGGTAGCTAAAACAATGGTTCTATGAATATGAAACAAGCGAGCGCACAAAAATATTGAAGGAAATAATAATACTGATAATAATAATAATAATGATCGAGGGATATTTTTTGGAATTGGACTAAGGCGCGGCCATCGGGCCAACTGAGTGTAATTTCAGTCAGTTTCTTGCGCACAGACACACTCGCCAGGAAAACAAACAAACAAACCAACTAAGCATCCAACCAACCAACCAACCAACGAACCAACCAACAAACAAACAAACAGCGAGCGTCCAGATAGACAAACATACATGGGAAGGCAGTCAAGTGAAGACAGTGCAGCGTTCTCCTGTCCAGTTTGCTGCAGATGCGGTTGGAGATGCAGTGGCAGTGGCACCAGAACACACAGCGCACAGAACCCAGCCGAACCAAAACCAAACCGAACCGAACAGATGCAGATGCACCCAAAGCCAGTCCAGCATCAGCTCGGTTCTGGCTTTAACTTTGGCTTCAGCTCCAGCTCCAGCTCCACTGGCACATGTGCTGGCGGTGGAGTCGCCATATTGGGTGCATAACGGTGCTAGAATCGCGCTGCTTTTTGCTTTTGCTGCCTTGTGTCTGAGTGTCTGAGTGTCTCTCGGCCAGCTTCTTAGCCAGGCTGTTGCATTTGGCTCTCGGTGCACCGCATCCCAACCCATCTTATGCCATCGCATCGCCTCGCATCGCATTGATGACGACCCAGCGACCGATAGACCAAGCGCAAAAACCGCAAACTAAAAATGCTGATCCCCTTTGCCAGCGACCCGCTCTTTTGCGGTCGCCAGCCCAACACTTTGCACATGCTGATCGATTGCGGAAGATCTCCGCCATCTCCAGTTCCATTTGCATCGTCCATCTGCATCTGTATTAGCATCTCCAAGGCTGACTGGGTCACCAAATTGAGTCGGCCAGTTGTCCAGACACACCCACCAACTGGCCTCTTGACCAAATGGAAAATAGTACTATTAATAATTTCGCTTGGTTAAACAATTATTCTTTATCCCGAAGTAGAAAAGTATGTGGTCATAAATTTTAGTTAAATATGTTGAACTTCCCTTTTTTCAAAAAACAAAGCTTACAAACTTTGATATTAGGATTCTTTCATAAAGTTTCAAAAGACTAAACGTGGCCTAATGGCTCAAGTTATCCTTATCCATGCATTTAAAATTAAATAATGGGACACCCATATTCTTTCTTCTAGATAAATTTCAATTATATATTCAGCTTCTAAAGATAGCACATACGTTTTTCTCTGTGCAACGACTAGTTCTCAGGCCATCTCACCTTAGACCAATTTAAATCGAACTCTTAGGCACTGCCTCATTGTCAGCTCCGTTTTCCCTTCCTTTTTTCACATTTTTTTTATTAAGTTATAAAACTGCTGGAGTTAGTAGATGTTTTATATCGGCACAGAGCTTAGTTTTTTTTTTTTGTGATGTTCTTCTCAGCCGCCTAACGGTAATGCCCTAGAGCGCCACATTCTCAGACCCAGTCTTCCAGTCTCGAACTCTTCGGCCCAGACTCATGCATTGCAATAAAATGAAATTTTATAACAGCGGCAGCAGCAGCGAACAGATACAACGACGGCAACAAAAACGTTACCCAAATTCCAAAAAAAATATATAAAAAACTGAACGAGAGAGAGGGAGACAGGCAAAGGTCGTCACAGCAAGTGAAAATAGCAAAGCCAAGAAAAAAAACGAAAAAAAAACCAAAAGACGGCGGTCGAGATAAATAAACGAAATAAGTTTTAGGGCCTAGTGGCCCAAACAAGAGCTAGGTGGTGGTTCAGGTGTTAATTTCCCATTTTCGGGTTTTCTTCGGCTGCCGCGCAAGTTCGCTGCCTAAGTCTTTCGTTTTAAAGTGGAGCGACAGCGCGCACCACTCGAATGCCCATTGAATGCGAATGAGGGGCGTGTGAGCCGCAAGCCGGCCGGTTCAACTGCAAAATAATAAAACAGAAATTATTATTATTATTATTTCCCTCATTTTTGTGTGTTGCTTGTTAGTGGGGCGCATTTCCTTTACCCAAAAAGAAAGAAAAAAAATTAAAGAAATGAAATGAAGGAGAAGAAACCTTTTCGTTCCGTTTTTGACCCTCAAAGTTCAGAGTTTAAGTCAAGCCTCCCCTCACCACCACCACACTGACTCCTTTCCACAGCGAAAAACATATATTTACGACTGCAACGAGAGGAATACCAGCTACAGGAAAATAACCCAAGAAAAGCGGCTGAAAAATCGAAAAAACCAAAAGAAAACACACAAAAGGAGGGAAAAGCGAGAAAAGCCTTCCCAGGGAGATCCAAAGCAGCTTCTTTGGAGATTCAGAAGCGGCAATGACGGCGACTGCGAGGCAGTCGGCAACATCGAGAAAGCAACCTGCGATCGCAATGCTCAATGGAAACGCTTTTACGGTTAAGCGGCTCTTAGCGGTAAGTCAACTCATCTAAGGCCAAAAAAGGCAAAAAAAAAAAAGAAGAACTACCGACAAAAAATCAAATTGCACTCCCCCACACAAAAATCATCATTTGGGGCGTTGCCAATTCAAATTGCTCCACAAAGAGCAGCCAAAGCAAATGTTTGTCACCTGGTCAGTTCCGAGCTCCATTGTTAGGCACTTTTTCGCTTTCTTAAACAAAAGATTCATTTTTTGGCACAATTTTCGACTCTTTCATCGCGTGGGCTCACTTCAATCGTGGGCCGCTGCTCCCCAAGATAGTTGTTCTCCTCCTCGTGTGTAAAGAGCTGTGAAGTCGGCCATTGGGTCAAATTGTTGCTGATAGATGATGGCTGGGCAGGCGTCGAAGATCATGATGATGTCGGTTCTGTTCGGTTGGG
The DNA here is from genome assembly GCF_004382145.1 of Drosophila mauritiana. NCBI lineage: Eukaryota > Metazoa > Arthropoda > Insecta > Diptera > Drosophilidae > Drosophila > Drosophila mauritiana. Next base: position 8,127,073 of record NC_046669.1, read on the forward strand.
GGTCGCCACTTCACCGACTGAGTAATGTGGGCAAATTAATCTAATAAAAGGTGGGAGTCTTCGTTGCCTCTGCTCCACTGGACCGAACTTCATCCCAAGAGAAAACAAAAAAAAGCTCAAGAGTGGGCATTAAGTTTAGTGAATTATTTGCTTCATAAAATTTCATTGCCCGCCACTTAATCATTATTACTGCGGGAAGAGTCATTATGGGTGTACTATGGGAACTAGTTTGTCTATTAATAAACGATTCTATTGAATTTTCTGGCTATTTTGGGATGTCAGGAAAAGTGCAGACTTAATGCAAAGGAAGTGTGCTGAGCTTGAGCGATTATATTCTAGATCTGGTTAGTTTATTAAACCCAAGAAATATGAATTATATCCAAGTAAATTATAGTTAGGATATTATATTCTATTTCTGATTTAAATGTTCTTCTAAATATCATTGAATTTTTGTACTTTTCTTTGTGCTAATTTATTCAGCAGAGCTGGCATTTGCATATAAAAAATGTGAAATTCAATTTGCAATCTATTTTTTTGTAATTGAATAAGAGTTTCCCATGCGATGCACAATCTATTCATGGTGCTAAATCAATGGAATCTGTTTGGTAGAAAGCAATCGGCCAAGGGCTCCTCAACTCCAGTACTTGAGAGAAAATTTCCTTCCAGCAGTTTTTTTTTTTCACTCCAGCCAAGACTAACAAACAATTTATCCGTTTCGATGTTGTTTGTTATTATAGTCCGCTGCTGCCCTCGGCCGGCCCATTCAACCCATTTCGAGCCAAGTGCATTAAGTCTTGGCCAGAAGATGCAGAGAAGCCAGTAGATGGCCAGAAGGCCCAGTAGTTGGCCAGCAAGGCAGCAAGAGCCGCTGCATCTGGGCGCTCCACCTGCATTCGGACCGGCCAAAGGTCACCAGACGGTCTGGCGCCCGACGATCATTAAAAGAGTACGAAAGTAATTTGTAAAACACGAAAACTTATCTACTCCTTTTTTCGCTGCTGCTGAGCCGAGCTTTTCTTGCTGTTCTTTTACGATTCTAAATTACAATGACTGCAGAAACCAAAAACAAAAAAAAAAAAGAAAATATGCCACTGCAACGGGTCTTCATTAGCACAGGCTGGTCGTAAACCCAAAAAAAAAATATCCACAAAAAAATAGGCAGCAAAATAAATAAGCCAAGTCAGCTCGCCGCAGGTGATGAATGGGGTTTTGGCAGCTTGGGCCTTAAAGACCGGACCTTTTGGCCAGGAAGATGAATGGCCTGGCCGAGGATTACAAATGGTGAGGTGGACATGGGCTGACGGTTATTAGCAATCCGCCTGCAGATCTTTGTTTACGCGCTGTTCGTTTTGGATGACAATGCGGTGGCCAATAACGAAAGTAACCCCGGAGTTATTGGGTCAAAACGAAACAACAAACTCGGACACAATGGCCAACACATTCTCTTTATTCTATTTAGTGCCAGTGCCAGTGCCTCGTGCTCGAAAGCCTCTCGAAAGCGTAATTAAACAATTTCTTCTCTGTTTATTGACATTTTATTGATGCCGCCGAGCTTGAGCGGTTTCATTTCTTGTTCTGCGGTTGTTTGCGATACCAATTCCAATTCCAATTCCTATTCGGATACAGATACTTTTCCCCCATTCGAGGTCTTGTTTGTATTGCTGCTCCCATTGAGCGATACTCCTCGGATTTTCAATGGGTCTTGTGGAGTGCCTGCGAGTGTTGTTTTGAATAGAGGAGCACCGAATGAGTGGCGAAATGATCTCGAGACTCGAGGAAAACACCTCTCAATGGGGATTATGTGGTGTAGTTTATTTATTTATTGTTATTGAACACGAAGCCAAGGAGTAGTGATAATGGTTTAGTATTCAATAAACCCAATTTGATGATCAAAACAGTGAAATAAATGTGTTTGGGGAAAGCTATTGAAAGGAGTGATCAAATCAATCATGTAGAAAATTAAAAAATACTTTGAAATTAAACAACAAACGTAAGGATTTCAACAATTAACTAACATCAGTACTATAAAATCAACATATCTTTGTAGAAAGAACCAGAAACATCTGAGGATCACTTTCAGATGGTATCCATTTGTGCATTTCCAAGTTTTCTTAGCAACAATTTCACATAACCATTTATCACAATTAGGAATAGCTAACAAAGTTGCATTTCGCCAAACGATCCTAACTGTGATTTTAATGTCTCAACTTGTACGAAATGCTTGGGAGTTGCGTGTCTGTGGCATTGGAATCCAAAACGAAGAGTTCCTACCAATTAAACGAAACCGGGGAATTTCCACCTAACTTTATGTAATCATTGGATTTAATGTGTTAACAAATTTAAGCAGAATTTCAGAAAATGGTAACCAAAGGTGGGGGAGTTCGTGGTACCGTTTTGGCAGTATGCAAAAACCAAAAACCAAAAACCCAGAACGAGAACGCCTTTAGAAGATGCCCAGCTACCAAACTCGTATCCGTATCTGTTTTGGGTTTGGTTTCGGTTAGGTAATGGTAGTCCCAAAGGCCGGGCTTGTAATTAATGGCGTGTGGCGCTCATTCGCGATGAGCAGAAAGTACATTGCACCCAGCGATGGCCACAAAATTCAGCTTATTTATTAGCCAGTTCTAACTGCAAAGCAAAAACAAAAAATAAAAACAGACTAGCAACAAAAGAGCCCAAAAACACACATGAGGTGTGGTAGTTGGCAGTGGGTACCCTTGTTTGTTTCTTTCTTGTGTTTTTTTTTTATTTTTTTTAATTATAGATCTTGGGCCATACGAGTATACCACCCCACCTTCGCGTGGATGGGCGTGTGCTCGGTGCTCAGGCAACTGTTAATTCTGTTTTGCAACTCCGGCTGGAGTATCTTTGTAGCATCTGATATAACGTTAACTGTGTGTCTGCGTCACAACAAAAGCACAGCTCGCAGATGCCGTAGATACCAGAAGATACTTTTACACACATCGCACTTCATTCATAAAGCAAAAAAGAAAAGAATGGAAAAAAAATTGTAAGAAGAAACCGCAGCTTGTATGATCTGCTACGATTAACTACGGATTTTACGGCTCTTTCGTCGGACATTTGGCCCACAGGTACATAATTCCGTGTACTCGGGCAATTTGTTCGCCGCTCCAAGCAGACTTGGTCAAGACTTGGTCGGTCATGCCGGCCAATTTGTTGGCTCATTTCGGTTTCGGATGGTTCTCCATGCCCGACTTAATCACGGTCTATGCAAAGCTGGGCACCTAATTGAAAGAATTAAGTGATGTAATAAATAACCGATCACAGATCCAAGGCGATTGCATAAAGTTCAGGTCGTTAAGTCATTTCTGGCTGCTCTGATTGCAGCTTCCTATAAGAAGGTAATCATATGGATGGGCTCGACATTCCTGGGAAATATGTGTTATGTGAGCTAAATGTGCAATTTTCAAATTACAGATATTCGCAATCGTTAGGGAAATTTATATAGGAGCTTTTATGGAAATCGGGATTACTTAAGTGCCGGATATAACTTTAGTAAAGAGTTACATTCCAATTTTTCTATCTCCACTGCATAGTTCACATATCTTTTTTTATTGAATTAATATCATGATCTTCCCATTTTCATCACACTTTATCTTGATCACTCATTCGAACTAGTCTAATTTCCACATTCTGCATTCCTTTCAGCTGCTGATCATCTTCACAGTGGTGGACGCGAGTCGATCCCTGGAGCTGGGCGACAAGTGCCAGCATGACATGGACTGCACGGATTTCATCAAGGGCAGCAGCTGCTCCGCCCTCGGATACTGCGAGTGCGCCCCCTACTTCGTCCAGTTGGATTCCAAGCGCTGTTTGTCATGTAAGTAGGCAAAGTCAATCTTTGGCTAACCCCAAAGTGGGAGTACAGAATGTTTGTCGGGCAAACAATGGGGCGGAGATGGAGATGTATCTGTGTGTGTGTGTGTGTGTGTGTGTTTGTCCACAGAGGAACCGTTAGATGCACTCACTGCGACTTTCTTTACACAGAGAAAACAATTCTAACGATTTCCTGACTCGAAATTAGTAATGCAAATCGTGAGCGATGTCTGGAATTTATGATGATCAGGTTGTATTCTAAATAATCCGTACTTCCCAGCTAAAAATCAAGAGTTATTCATGGTTCGTATTTAGATTGGTTTTAGTAGCTCACTAAAATAAATCCATAGAATTTTTGAATTTTCTCCCTAATGAGGCGTTTAAACATAATTTGAAGCTATCATGTCTGTAGAATCATTATGTATTACCAAGAAACGTTTCCATCGAATTGGGGGGATTTTAAAACCAGACTTTAGTGGATTTTTTAATGATATTTCTTATTTCTCTTTGATTTGCAGCCCAGCTCCTTGGCGGCGACTGCCAGCTGAGCGAGCAGTGCTCCATGAAGGTGGCCAATAGCAGTTGTCTGGAGGGGGCCTGCCGCTGCGTCGAGGGATTCCTGCAGTTCCGCAAGCACACCTGTCTGGGACGTAAGTATCAGCCGACCGCCGGCCAGCTATTGTGGCCCTAATCCTCACCAGATTGCCCGGGACTACTTACACATATACTACACGTAGATAATACAATTAACTGTTTGGCATGCGGTCTTTTGGTGTATTGCAATAAACGGACAGCCGGGCAGCCGACTAATAATCCCCATCTCTGATTGCTTATCATTTCTCGTATTACCCTGGAATGTCACGCAATGCCCAGCATATAGTCCTTGCATACATATATATAGCATGGGGTATACACTCCCATTTCCTATTTCTCGGCACTTGACACTGGCAATTAACACGGGCATAACACTGAAAATGGCTGTGTAACAATAACAATAACGATGAAAATACACCGACCAAACGAGACAATCGTGTCACTAATTATACGCATAATTGGTTAATCTTCCGAGAACTGGCCAACAGCCTGGTGGAAACTTCAGACACCACCAACTGCAGATCGTTGAACGTGAAAAGGCTTAAACGTTGAACGTTAAACGTTAAATGTAAAATGTAAATGTAAATGTTTGACTTCGATCTCTCTTAGCCAAGTGTTTGTGTTTCTGTTTGCGCACTGCGATGTGTGAAAGATACATTTTCAGATTCTTGGCTCCAGTCCAAGATGCAACTGAAATCGCCTAGGGCTGTGGGCCACGAATATAGGCAAGTGACTCATTTGGCTCACTTGGAAATAAATCATTGGCATGTGACTCATCTAGTGACTAACGCACTAAGAAGGACAGAAAGTCAGGTTCTTATGGCTAAAATTTATGGGTAATGATAAAAGAAATTATTCTGGAATAATTTAGAGAAATGCTAGAGTTAGTTTTAGAGTCTAGAGACTTAGATAAAACTCTGTCTTAGCATTTTCTGAAAACAGTGACTGAGTATAAGAGGCATTTCAGGTCCAATAAAATGTTAATCTTAGGGACTTCGGGCTGCTGCCATCCCTGCACTGATTGCAATCTGGTTTGAATTCGGTTCACTTCCTTTTGGCACATTGGCGCCAAGTGGCGTTAATCTGATTAGAATGTTGACTAGAATCGAGAGGCCATACGATGGGGTTATCCCCTTTCCTCTTCCTCCTCCCTTACCACTACTCCACACCATGCATCGACTTCTTGAAGTTTAAACACGCCAAAAGCAGAGCAATGAGGCACGATCGTGGACATGGAGGCACTGCATCTGGCGCAGTTCGTGTCATTGCCATTCACCTGATGTTGCACAGTAGTAATCCCCTCACTCCGGTATCCCCCCTCACTAGCTGCTGACTTAATTATATAGCATAAGAGCTCAATATAAATACTTTTAAGTGTGCAGAAGGAGGCGTGGCAGGCAGGACAGCAGGTAGAGAGTGGGCTAGGTATTTAATTAAGCGTAATTTTAATGACAAAGAATGCAGTTGGTCAGCAGTATGTGGTATGCGATAAAGGTACACGGAAATAAATGTGGAGGATATCTATCATAAGTATTTCTGAGTGACTTTGATGTTATAACCAATTACTTAGTTAGCCAACAATTCAAACCAGAACTTATTCAGATCTGCATAAGTTGGCGATAAAGACTGATGGGATATTCGCCTCTCTCAATTGTTTCGTGTGTAGAGGGGAATTTGTGGCAAGTGCAAGAAGTGGCAAGCCAGTCATTTATGAGATACTTTCACCAAAAACACAATAAAAGAAAGAGGAGGCCAGAGAATTGTAAAGAGAGATAGAGAGGAGTGAACCTTTCACCAGAGACATCCTGCCAGGGCAGCCTTTTCCTGCCCCTCAAAAGCCAAGAGCTCCCCATTTTGATTTGTATCTTTGGCTACTTTACATGGCTAATTGCCTCGACTCGTAATTAAATTGCACTGATTATCGACCAATGCAAAAAAGAAAAGAAAGTCCAGGCAAGTCCAATTAGTTCTTAGCTGGAATGAGATGGAGGGAAAAATATCTGTATATATACATATATCTGAAGAGGAGGATAACTGATCGGTGGAATTCCCGGAGAAAGAGAAGCCAAAAACTTTTGTATGCAGTTGACAAAAATGCTGCCACATTTGGGATTGGCCATTCACTTCATCCCATCGCCATTCTGCTCAGCCGTCGGGTCAAGTGAAGCAAGTGGTGTGCCAGATTTTGTTGGCTTGTCAGGCTTTCCATTTAGCCACTTGTTCCAGTTTCCCATGCACCTTAACCCATCCAATGGGCCCAAGCCCATTCCGGGATTGGCTCATTCGGTTACCCGTTTTTGTGTTTGGTAGCCAGCCGCTCTTAACGAGCCAACATCCACCATCCACCAACCACCACCAACAATGAGCCACTTCCTCCATCTGCATCTCCTCCGATCTTTATGAGTTATATATGCACATATGACAACTCCCCCTTCGCATCCCCGGTTGGCTCTTTAGTCTACTCTACTCTCCCCGTTTCTCGGGCAGCGGGAAAAAGTATGCCAAATATATATATATATATAGAATGGTATGGTATAGTATGGCATAAGTAGCATATGTAGTGTGCGGCAAACAGATAATGAACAGATAGTCCAGACACACGGCCAAACAACGGAGGCTGCGACTGTCAGCCAGATCGAGATCTTCTGCATACAAAGTTGCAGGAAAAGTGAACCACTCTGACGTCGTCGATCAGCCAGGTGCATTGTGGAAAAAAACGCGTATGATCCGATGGAAACTCAGTTCTAGCAGTTCAGCAATCATTTCTTCCACCACAAGTCAGTTCTCATACAAATATCCTATAAACATAGCTATTAATTTGATTTAATGTAAAAGCCTTACAGACGTGGTAAAAACCATATAGGCTACATATTTGGTTACGGGTTCTTGAACACCTTTTAGAGAAATGATGGGAACTGGTTTCTTGCGAAGATCTGTTTTCGGATCCAAAGGTATTCAACATGTTTTTGTGCCAACATTTATGGCATTCCCGACACTCATTATATAAGGCATAGGAAATCTCCTAGTCACTCTCCCCAGCCACTCGGCTCACTTTCTTCCTGCCTCAACAACACCTTCGCAACACCGAAACAGGGAAAATACTTTCCATGGCGACACCTTGCACCAAAAAAAAAAAAAAGAAATAGTTAAAATAGAAAGAAAGGAAAGACCAAAAGCAAAAGCCACCGAAAAATTCCATTTCATTTCGCATGACCCACAAAAGCAGCCAGTCAAACTGTGTTAATTTGCGGCTAGAAACAAAAAGAGAGAAAAACGAAACAATCTTTCTTGAATGGCCATTTCAAACTAAATTGCGCCAAATGCCAAATTGCATGCAAATTATGTGGAACACTCGACTTCCGTAAGAAGACAATAATAATAGCCAAAAAAAACTTCATATTTACCAGTACCATTCATTTCCACCCAAATGCAAATCGCTGCTATTAATTAAAACCTCTTATTTTTTCTTTGAACTCATATTCTGATGGTTTTATTTGAAGTTTTTCGCCTGGCAATTGCATTTGGCTTTTGCGCCTAATGAAAGTCGACAGCATAAATAGACTTATTATAGCCGCAGGAATGCTGCTTCAGATTGAGATACATTTGTATCTCAGTATCTGTGCGTGCCAGGCGGTTGACACAGTTTTTTCAATTCCGGCCACCGGCGGCGACTCAAACCAAACACAATAACGCCAAGGAAGCAGCGATTTAATGTATGCTGATTTCGATGGAAATTATTGTTTATGATGCCTTCCTTCCCGCCCGTCGTGCCAAACCGCTCTCAATCATCTCGAAGATCCCAGATCTATTGGCCAATTTTCACACGCGTCGTGGAGATCTCGCAGAGCGGCTTTAGCCGTAATCGAAGTGGGTTAGGTTAGCAGTGGCAGTCGTGCAGCGATTCGCATGCATGCAACCTGTCACACCAGCTGCCCCAAAAAGGGGCGGGGCCAGCGCTAAGTGGCCGTGGCCGTGGCCGTGGCATTGGCCCCCAGCCTATCGATCATTGTTTTTGGTGGCCAGATCAGAGGCGTCGGCTCATGCCCAAGATGGAACAATACGGCTACACATGGAGAAAATCGGCACAGCAATGCTCCACTTTGAAAGTTTATAAAGATCTTAACAAAAAGTTTTGGGTAATACCATTGCATACTACTATGATAAGACCTATTTATTATTACTCCACAGACAAAATTTTTTCCCGTGTGTAACCGCTTCTAATGCTGTTATATAAAAGTGAAAGATGGGGCCAACAGTTTGGGCTCTGCAGAAAACCCCCTTTGGATTCTTCCTGCTCCACGTTTGATTCCATATTGGTGTCAAACTGCGGCAAGACACGTTTGAGCTACTCGCATTTGGAATGGCAATGGCAATGGCAGTAGAAATGGCAGAGCGCAGATCTCAGAGCACAGTGTCAGTGTCAGGCGGTGCATTCGTTAAGTATACGCCACGCTGGCCGTATGCCTTTTATGCGCCTTGGAGTCACCGCTCGCAACCGGTTCCCCAATGGCCAATGCCAATGCCAGAGCCTTTTGTGAGTTTGCCGACAAATGTCGGTTTTGTGTGGCCGAAATTCCCGCGAGTAATCCAAAAGGGTATAGCGATTTATGATCTCGCTCGGATTCCAATCGAATTGAATGGCCAGCTGGGGGATATTGTGGAAATGAAAATGGAAATGGAAATGGATCTCCATGGCCAGACACTGCCCAAAGGGCAACTGCAGGTGGCTGCATTGGCCAGTGAAATGGTAAATGGCATGTCGCCAGTTGCCAGTTGCTAGTAGCAAGCTGCTTGCTGCAAGTTGCTAGCTGCAAGTTGCTAGCTGGCAAGCCAAAAACGAAACAAGTGAAAACAAGTTGGAGCGGCAGGCCGGAAAGTGGGTCAGAGCTGAGATTCCAGCGGAGGACAGTGGCAGACACGCAGGTGGCTCAGTCTTCGCAGTCATCGGTGCAACCAAGAGTCGCCGTCTCTTTTTAGCCAGTTATCGGCGAGTGGAATGCTGATGAGCAACGGTAATGGGAATGGGCGACGTCACCGACGTTTCAGCGTCATCTTCTGGTTCCCATCTGATCCCCTTCTTAGTCAGTAGTGCAGAGAAAGAAAATATACTTAGTATTCCGAAACAATTGGGCTTTAGTTCTTGAAAGCGTGTCAATCTTATTATATTAATATGCATTAATTAAGTGTGGCAAACGTGTGCTCTGATTCAAGAACAACAAAACAGTGTGACCTTGCAACTTAAAATATGGGGAAATGTAAGTCCTTACTTAGAAACATTATTTGACAGTAAAGCAGCTATTAAGAAATTTCATTTCTTTTTTTTTTTAATTATCTTTTGTTTGGGTTTTGTAATAGTTTTTTGTCTCTGTACCAATCTCGGCTACTCTTTGCACTTCTCTTTCGGCCATGCGTTGCGTCTGATGCAGTTGCAGTTGACTTTATTGACGGTTATTAGGCTTGTCGAAGGCGGGCTAATGTTTTGATGTTGTTCTTGTTCTTGTGACGGCTTCAGCTCCTCCTTGTTCTGGTGTGGCTGTTCATGATGATGATGATGAGATTTTAATATGCATTTGGTGCTTGGAGTTCGGTTTACGGTTAGCTTAATAACATATCCCATCCATTCATCCTCCTTTAACAAAAACCACACACACACAACACTTAGATCAGAGCAGGAAAATATACAAGAATCTCATGAGAACTTTTCGCGACCGATCTTTATCCCCCATCCGCAGCTGCCCATCCTGGTGCCGTTTGCTACAGCCACGCCCACTGTCAAATGTTCGACACCCGCACCCACTGTGACTTCCTCATCCCGAATCTCTTTGGACGCTGCCAGTGCACAAGTCCAGCCAAAATGGTGGGTGGTCTCTGTGTGGCCCCGGCGGCGGATCAGGAGGATCAGAAGCAGGAACAGGCCGTCGAGAAGGTAGAGCAGCCAGCTAGCAGTACCACTACCACGACGACAACAACAACCACTCCTAGGCCCACAACTAGAACCACGAGAAGAACAACGACGACAACGACGACCACCACTCCAGCCCCAACAACAACCACAAGAAGAACAACAACGACCACAACGACGACAACTCCCGCGCCCATTCTCCTAGAAGATGAGCTGCCCGCCAGCGTGGAGGAGCAATCGCTGGAAGAAGACGATGGTGAGACCACCAAGCTGAGACCCGAGGTCGTTGAGGTTGATAATGGTGAAAAATTGGAGGCTGTGGACCTGGCTCATGAGGAAACCGAACTGACACAGCAGCAAAATCAATTGGATGAGCAGCAACATCAGGAGGAGGAACAGAAACATCAAGAGGAGGAACAACATAGGATTGAGCAGCAGCAGAACCAAGAGGACGAGCAGCAGCAGCAGCAGCAGCATCAGCAGGTCATAGCCCAGGCAAGCGACGCAGAGCTTCCTCAATCCTCACAAGATGCCACCACTGGAGTCCAACAGCTGCTCACACCCGCAGATGTACCAACCGAGGATGCCATTAATGCGGAGCAGGAAACTGAGGCTGGACCCACCGAAGATTACCCCTACAAGATCGATGAGGAGTACACGGAGGAGCACAATGACAAGCCAGAAGCTCCAGAACTGACAGTGGATCAACCTGAACACGAAGAATCCCCCGTAGCACCTGAAATCGTGCCCATCGAAGCGGATGAGGAGGCTGCTGAGGCCTCGGGTGGTCAAGAGATTGCCTCATCGCCCATCGACGATACCATGAAATTCGATTATGAAACCTCAGTGGATGAAGTTGAGCCAGCCAAGCCAGAAGATGAGAGGGAGACGGAGGCAGTACACCAGGCGACTAATGAGGGGGTGGTGCCCATCGATACCGAGAGCGAGACTGATGCAGAGTCTAGCACCGAGCCCCAGATCCAGACGCAGCTGCTGCTGGAGGATGGAGAGCCAGAGACATCGCAGACTGTGGCCGATGAAGAACTGATCCCGGTTAATGAAGCTGAAATCGAAAGTGTGTCGAAGACAGCCGACGAGGCCGAGGAGATACCGGAGGAGGAAACACCTGAGGATCTGGCTTCTGGAGATCATGAGCTGGATGTTGCTGTAGCCAGCCACGACGATGAGGTGGAGCCGCCCAAGCAGGAGGAGCCAACAGAAGCATTGAAGATCGAACAGCCAGCCCAGGTGGAGAGTGAAAGCCAAAACGTCGACGAAGTGGGAAAACCAGAGGAGCCACAGACCGAAATGGAAATAGAAAAAGAAAAAGAAGAAACGCCAGCGACCGAAGCCGCAGAAGTGGAGCTGCCGGCCACAGAAGCCAAACCAGATATGGAATCCGAGATCGATCAGGTGGAACAAAGCGCCGACATCAAGCCGACAAGTGGCGAAGATGATTTAAATGAAGCCAATCAATTAAATCAAGACCAAGTCACCGAGCAAGCCGCTCTCGAGCTGGAGGAGATCGAAGAAAAAGAGCCCGAGCAGGTGGTGGATATGCATCAAGATGCAGATGAAGCCACAACGGAGAAACCAGTCCAAGATCACGACCAGGAGGAGGTGGAGGCAATCACCGAATCGGAGCACGGACAATTGACATACCCAACAAATGATGATGAATTGGCGCCAGTGGAAATAGAACCAGAGCTGACCACAGAGGAACCAGAAATCGCTGAGAATACCACCGAGCTGACCGAGCAACAGCAGCAGCAGCAGGATGAGGAGGAGATTGCAGAGGCGGCACTCGCACATGAGGAGCAGTTGCAGCAGGTGGAGCCCGAGGAAAATGCAAATGCAATTAAGACGCCCGAAGTGTCGGAAGCAATTGCAGAGCCCCAGGCGGATCTAGAAACCCCGTCAGCCACCGAGAAGGAGATCGAACCACAGACCGCGGACCACGTCGAGGAGGAGCCAGTGGCGATAACCGAGCGCATTCCAGAGGCAGAGCCAGAGCCAGAAATTGAGCCCACTAATGACGAGGTGTCGCAGGTTGATGCGGACCAGGCCGAGCTAGAGCTGCCAATTAAGAGCGATGCCGACATCTCGGAGGAAGCCGCCGAGGAACCTGCTCAGACGGAGGTTGCTCCCGAAGTGGAAGCGGAAACCGAGGCCAGTGAAAGTGCTCAGACATCTCCAGAGATTAGCGTAGAGCAAGACGAAGTTGCGATCGATAAAAACGAGAATGACAACAATATCCAGGGAGCCGAACCCAATGAAGAGGAGGAACTAATCCCGGAACCACAACCTATGCCTGAAGAGGAGGAATTGCCAGTGCAAGAGGAAGCCTCACCTGTTCCGGAGGAACAGGATTTGGCCAAGCCAGAAATGGACTATACCAGCGTGGAGCATCTACAGGAACTTTCCCAGCCAGAAGAAACCACTGCTGCTATTGAAGCGGAAGAATCTGACTCTCGCGAGTCCACTTTGGCTCCAGAGGCTGCAGATGCACCTATAGCCATTGTGAGCGAGGAACGCGATCCCGAACATGATCCTCAGAACTTCCATGAGAGCGAGAGCATTGCTGATATCCTCAGCGACTTGATGTTGGAGGGTGACAGCACTGTGCCCCCTGTTCCATTTGGTCAGCAGCCCGCCCAAACGGTTCCCATGGTGGAGGCCAACTCGGAGAACGAGGAGGAACAAGCACATGAAGCCATTTCGGATCTCCAGGCTGAAGCCGATGAGACCCAGGATCATGCCGAGCAAGTGCAACCGGTTAACGAGCCAGGAACTGCTATTCCCGAACTGTTTGCAGAGGCAGCTAAGGATGAAGAAGATGTCCCAGCTCTCCCAGAATCTGATGAAGCGAAAACCGAACAACCAAGCGCCATAGAGGAGGAGCAGCCCATCCCCAGTGAAGGGGAGCAAACGCCCGTGGAAGAGGCGCACCAGGATGATGAAGAGGAGCACCAGCAGGATCAAGAGGAACATCAGCTGGATGAGGAGGAGCCCCTTAAGGAAGTAGAAACGGAATCCCTGCCAGAAGAAGCCACCACAGAAAAGTTCCAGGAGCCCGAGCCCGAAGAAGGTAACACTCCGTTGCCCGAGGAACTGCCCTTCGATCTTACAGATCACTCCGATGTGAGCCGCTTCAATGAGCTGCAATCCGAAAGTCTAATTCTGGAATCCACCACCAACATCGATGGTCTGCAGGAGCTGGACAACAACCATATTGAGGAAGAGGAGCCAGCAGCTCATGCCATTCCACATGAGGAGGCCACACCCAATCCCGCTGACATTGTGGAGATCACCACCCAGACCATGTTGGGCCTGGCCAGTCGTGTGACCCTTATGGAGCCCGCTGCTCCTGTCGTGACCACGCTAATGCCCCTGATGACCGCCGATGAACCCACGCCGGAACCCGTTTCTCCAGCAGCCATTCCTTCCGCCTCTCTGGCTGCCATCAAACCTGGTTCAGAGTTGCGCAAGCGCGTGGATTTGGGCCTCGAAGCAGTTTCCCTGGGATTGGCCTGCAGCAGCGATCGTCAGTGCCAGTTGGCTGATCCCCACACCGTGTGCAATAGACGAGGAGTCTGCGATTGCGCTGCCGGAGAAGAGGGATCGCAGTGCAGCGCCGAGAGAACCGGATGCAGTCCGGGAACCTTCCAGGTGAGTCACAAGCAAAGACTATATAAATCGTTTTAAGATAAATATCCACATGCATTTTACTTTCATTCCAGTGCCGCTCGAGTGGCGTGTGCATCTCATGGTTCTTTGTGTGCGACGGTCGCGCCGACTGCAATGACGCCTCCGACGAGGAGTGCACCCACAACGCCCGCCTCAACCAGACCTGCCCCACGGAATCCTTCCGCTGCCAGCGAAGTGGCCGCTGCATCTCGCGCGCTGCGCTGTGCGACGGACGACGGCAGTGTCCACATGGCGAGGACGAGCTGGGCTGCGACGGCAGCGTGAAGGGCGGCAACGCCTGTCCGGAGCACACCTTCCGCTGCGGCAGCGGCGAGTGCCTGCCGGAGTACGAATACTGCAACGCGATCGTGTCCTGCAAGGACGGCAGCGATGAGCCGCCGCATCTGTGTGGATCCCGCGCCCTCCCCAACCTCTTCATGCGCCTCATCGAGGCGGGCGGCCTGCTCGGCGGTGGTCGGCGGGAGGCGGACGCCTACTGCCCGCACCGCTGCAGCAACGGACTGTGCCGCTCCACGGCCATCGTCTGCTCCGGACGGGATGGCTGCGGCGATGGCACCGACGAACAAACCTGCGCCGTGTGCCGTAAGTAGCCAAAGGCAGCTTTGGAACTTTCAAAAATAATTATTTTATCTATAATTAATTAATTTTTAATTTTTATCATATTTTAGGCTGTCCCGCCCCGACTGCTGCTAGCCTGCCCGCATTCTTGGCCCGGCAACGCCCCATGCCGCTGTGGTAGGCGACTGCGCCACCTGCACCACCTGCACCACCCACAACATATGCACTCCAACCACTTGCTGTCATCATATTTAATCAACTGGTTGATTGACCCGCTTCTGTCTTCCGAAACTTTTAACTCTATCGCTTTACCCAACCCAATATTCGAAAAGATTTTTGCCTAGCATTTAAGTGGATATTTACAAATTATTTATTTATTTATTATGACCTTAGCTGCGCCCTTGCCACGCCCAATTGCCACCTTGCTATCAAAGGGGGTTTCCCAGATCCCCTTTGAGCCAGTGATGTTTGTCAATTGAGCCACAGGGCACAACCCCAATCCACATATGACACCACACGCCACAAAGGACACACCACCACCACCACCACCCCACCCACACTTCGCCCCCATTTCGACTATTTATTCTACTCATCTAAACCATCAAAACTATTTATTTATACCCCCCAAAAGAAACACACACCTCACCCACAAACAGACACTGAAATGGATTCTTCATTTAGCTTAGTTTTATGCAATTTTCTAATTTATTTAAATTATTGGCCAGGCAAACCAGTAACCGAAAAAAAAAACAAAACAAAAACGAAAACCATGAAATGATGCATTTTTATCGATTAATATTTTGTAAATAAGAGTAAACGTGTTCGATGTACATGATAAACGACAATGCCTATAAAGAAATGAAACATCGGGTATCCAACATAAACAATCCGATTATATCCCCTATATAGTTTATTATATGTACGTGCGTGTGAGAGAACACTCACACACTTTTCTCACAGTCAAGACGCATCACAGTAAAACTAAAAAAAAATTAAACAATAATAAAAAAATATATTTTTAGAAAACTATTGAAAAATAAAACGACTTGTTTTCATTTGGAGGTAGTTTTTGGGATGATCGATATGTTAAAATGGCAACGAAATCAAATTTATTTGTTTTCGCATTAAAGTTAATAACTTTTAGTAACTCTAAAATCAATCTATTTAAAACGAAAGAAGCCTATTTCTATGCTACACTTCTAATGATTATTCCCTAATCAATTGACATATAGTTATGACGATGACTTCAGTAAATCCAAATGTCGATCACAAGTACATGGCAAACAGGAACCGCGATAATTGAGCATTGATTTAGGACAGCTCTCAATTGGGAATATTATCAGTTGCAAATTTTCGCGATGGCTGCAGCTATAAAAGCCGCGACGAAACTCCAGTCGACCAAGTTGTTTCTGCAACATGAAGGTGTTCCTAACTATTCTGGCTTTGGCCGTGGCCTCCGCCTCGGCGTACGAGAGCGTCGTGCACCCCAAGGATCTGCCCAAGGTGGCCAAGATCGAGGGTCGCATCACCAACGGCTACCCGGCGGAGGAGGGCAAGGCTCCCTACACCGTCGGTCTGGGTTTCAGCGGCGGCTGGTGGTGCGGTGGCTCCATCATCTCCAACGAGTGGGTCCTTACCGCCGAGCACTGCATCGGAGGTGATGCCGTGACTGTCTACTTCGGAGCCACTTGGCGCACCAACGCCCAGTTCACCCACTGGGTTGGAAGCGGCAACTTCATCACCCACGGATCCGCTGACATTGCCCTCATCCGCATCCCCCACGTGGACTTCTGGCACATGGTGAACAAGGTGGAGCTGCCCAGCTACAACGATCGCTACAACGACTACAACGAATGGTGGGCTGTTGCCTGCGGCTGGGGTGGCACCTACGACGGCAGCCCCCTGCCCGATTGGATGCAGTGCGCCGATCTCCAGATCATCCACAACTCCGAGTGCGCCAGCTACTACGGAACCGGCACCGTCGGCGACAACATCATCTGCGTGCGCGTTGTCGATGGCAGGGGCACCTGCGGAGGCGACTCCGGCGGTCCTCTGGTCACCCATGACGGCGGCAAGCTTGTGGGAGTCACCAACTGGGTGTCGGGAGCCGGTTGCCAGGCTGGCCACCCCGCTGGCTTCCAGCGTGTGACCTACCACTTGGACTGGATCCGTGACCACACCGGCATTGCTTACTACTAAGCAACGATTTTCGATTGAATAAAAATATTTGAAGTGCAAATTTGAATTGTTGTATTGTTAACTATGGGTTGAATTTGGTCATTTATATAATTTATCTTATTATTGAAATAATCTTAAGTATTTCAGCAAGTTTAAATCCAAAAAATCGCAACTAAGATTTCAGATCAAATATATATAATTTAGAATAGATATAAGATCTTTCTTTTCCTACAAAAAACTACATCTATTTAATTTAAATGACACAACCGTAAGGATACATATAATATGTTTAAAAACTATATAGAATCACTTAATAGTCCATGATGAAATATAAATCGATCTATAACTATAATAGATCTATAGTATTATTCATGTCCAAGCGGCCAAGTACAAGTACCAAGTACAGAGTGGCACAAATAATTACTTTTCTTAATCATGTTTAATATCAATTTAATGTACCAAAACTGATTTGTTTTAATTTACGATTCCCTGGCCATCTTATCTAAACATTCAAAAACAGGCAAAATTTGATTAGATTTAAATATTTACAATGTCTTTCGGATGTGAATATAGTATCAAAACAAGTTCAAAGTGTTTTTCCCATTCAGAAGTTCATAGATTATTCATTGCTATATATGACACCGGTAAATATTCGCGACACTTTCAGTAGCTTAAGTGATGACACCGGTAAATATTCGCGACACTTTCAGTAGCTTAAGTATTGCAATTAGAAAATATTAGATACTGGTATTTGTATTTTGTTTTATTTATATAGATTATATGAGTCATACGGATTCAAGTTTAAGTGCTTTAAATATAGCATTAGGAAACGGAATTAGATAATTTGTAGTGCTGTGCACCGCGATTATTCTTTTCATATATTTTATATTATATTAAATTTGTATTTATATTTTATTTATCATTTTATTGAAACAACATCTTTCAATGCTTTTGTATTTATTAAATAAATTAAAGTGTAAGTGTGGCCTATAACGCACTTACTATTTTATTTCCCGACATCGTATTATTAGACATAAACATTTTGGCACGTTGAATTGGCGTTGGTGTATTGATATGCATTGTTTTTCGAACCATTATCGATACACCATCGATATCGATATCGATATCGGAAAATACCCGCGAAGAATTAGTAAACAAACTTTCGATTTTGTTTTTGTCGTGTGTGATTTAGATTTATTGTTATTATTATTGTTTTAATTGTTCAATAAACTTATTCGGCAACTTGTTTGATGGATTTGCTGGAATGCCTAAGTGGAATCTGTATAAATTTAAATGTAAGTTTAAATGGAAAGTTTGCTGGGATAATTAGCCTTACTATCAAGCCGCACTTTCTGCACTGACGTCTGCTCCTCCCAAACATATTATGGTTGTTCTCAGATATAACGGTTGCACCGTTCTCATCGTGGGTCCGGAGTCCAAATCCGAGGAGTCCTTGCTCGTCGTTGTCCGGTGCCGGGGGTACGGACTGGCGGGGACTGGCGGTACGCAACAAAATGTTGGACGTCACCAGTGCATGAGGACCAGGGTACGGCGGCGGAGGCGGCAGTGGAGCTCCAATTAGCGACGGGTTGGTGTATGTGGCGCTGTTGATCGGAGTCGTCGGTGTAGGTGTTGTGGCCACGGATTTCAAACCGCAGTCCGCTTACTCTTTGATCATCAGACCAATATATTTGCGCGACTTACGGTCTGACTCGTCAAATTGGTCAAGAGGTGTAATTTATTTACAATTGAAATTGAATTATCCATTGAACTCATTGTTTTAAAATCCACGTGTTCGGAAGAGCAACAAAAAGTGCTCCGTTTTTTCTCCTTTTCGTGAAATAAGTAATAAGGGAAAAAAAGAGCTTTTCCCTTTTTCTGCTTTGTTTCGTGGAATACGAAGCATGTGCAACTTTCCACGAAGCAAAAAGCTCACGAATTTCGAATTCTCCGCATTCCGCTCGTCAGCGGCTCTCAAACTACGCAAACTCAGTGAGTGTCAAACTGTGCATCGGGCATTTCGCCAATAAACAGTGCATACTTTCAGGCAGCACTCGCGAATGTGCAACGCATGCCGTTTAACAATTGCACATGCACTTGGAAAAACAAAATATATCGAGAATTCGTATCTCCTAGCTCTTCTAACTCTACGAGTAACGGGTATAATTAAATGTTTTAATTTTAAGTGTGTAGTTCGTACAGGAAGGTTTTTTTTTTTTCTAACGAAATTAATTTTTTTAATGGCGTACTATTATCCTTCTTGGACAACTTAATCTAATCGGTATAATTTTAACTATTCTCATTATCTAAGTTGTTATTTACAAAGATCGCATGATTAAGAGTATTAAAGAAATGGAATGTTTAGAATTCGTATCTCCTAGCTCTTCTAACTCTACGAGTAACGGGTATAATTAAATGTTTTAATTTTAAAGGTGCACGATAAAGGCGTCCAATGACAAACATTGAAACAGCATTATCTACCTATCAATGTTTGATTCCA
The DNA here is from genome assembly GCF_004382145.1 of Drosophila mauritiana. NCBI lineage: Eukaryota > Metazoa > Arthropoda > Insecta > Diptera > Drosophilidae > Drosophila > Drosophila mauritiana. Next base: position 8,146,350 of record NC_046669.1, read on the forward strand.
TTTCTGAAGAATTCAACGATTCGTAGAACAAAGGAGAACTAATTCTACAGATTAAAACTCTTATCTAAAAGGCGCGTTTTTAAACATTGCTCAACTGCGAAGAAAGCCACTTGTCACTAGAGAAATTAAATAAATGTGGTAAAAGGTTTGCTAAATTCGGTAACAAGCTATGCATGCCAAAAAATGTTGAAGTTTCTTCCATATTAGCTCAATACTGGGTATCTGATAGTTGAGTAATTGGACTTCTGCTATTACTCAAGTTCCTTTCATTACTCTGCTCTATTTTCGAAAGGTATACGATTTTATTTATCCTCAAAAAACCAGCTTATTGATTTTGATCAGTGTATGGCCTGCTGGTGCTGCTGTTGCGCGTTGTTGTAGTTGCCAGTGGCGGCTGCCTCATGTTGTTCTTGCTGCTGCCACCCAGGGAGGGTGTAAAAAATCTCACGTCGGCAACGGTTCGTCATTCGTCGTGGGTCTCCGCTCGCTGGCAGTCGCACATCCGCTCAGTTGTATCGCGTTATCCGTTCCGCCAGCAAGGACCTCAGTCGCAATCGCGCACAGTGCCGAGTTCGTTCGTTTGCAATCAGACTGCAAATATTTGTATATTTGCTGCAATCAATGGGGATGTACATATGGCGGCGACTGATAAATGTGAGTGTGTGAACATGAGAGTGGCCCAAATCTGGGATGAATCCTTGCCCAGGCTATTCGGAAAAGTTTGCCATTTGCGCGCGAGTGTGTGTATCCGTGTGCGTCCCTTTTTGTATCTGTGTATCTGTAAGCTTTGTATCCGTATCTGTAGGCGGTGTGCTCGACGAAAAACGATTGCAATCTTACGCTGACGCTGCAGCAGAAGCAGTTCGCTTCAATGGAACTTGACATAGTATGCCACCCAGTCCACGCCCACTTCCATACCCCTTTTTGGGTTGTATATGCACATGTGTGTTGCATTGTATGGCATGTGTTATTTTTACCACCGCAAAGTGTCCTCGACACACTCACACATTCGCCTCGTGTCCTGCAGCGTATCTGGATCCCACAGCACGCCGTTCGCCCTTCACCCCGTTCGCCCATGCAGCCATAGCTTCGTTATTATTATTTCTATATAGTATTGCCCCTTTGAATGGCTGCCCCAAGTGCATTTGCCATTAAAATGCAATGCATTATCTAGATGCATGGCAACTCGTGAAAAGCCACGCCAAACTAATGTCGTTTTTAAATGGCAGACTTGTCGCTGCCTCGCTAATTTTTAAAAATGATTGTTCAAGCCGAACTGTCGATTCAATTAGATGAAATCCGCTAAATACAGCAAACGCCCCAGTCGAAGAAGTTGTAAAATGGGGCATAATCGACATTTGATAGCTGGCAAAATACAAACAAAATGCAGTCCAAATATAATAATATGAATAGTTTTTGAACCGACTTTTTATCGCCCTTCCTGTCATTCAAGAAAATTATCATGGTTTGAAATAGGGGCAAAACTGGCTTTATTTAACACAGACCCCATATCTGCAAACCCACACTATTTGGAACTTGCTACATATGCGTAGTGCCCTTATCTCAGAACTTGGAATTCTAACATTCAAAAATTATATTAATATTATACTAATGGCTTGAAAAGTATGTAGCAGGAAGGATAAGATATAATTATTCTTGATTAGGACCCATCTGTTAAGTTATTAAATCTAAAATCATGAATTTTCAAGTTAAAAAAAAGAGAGAAAAATTATAAGAAATAACATTGTAAAATTTCCTTAGCTGCAATCATTTGCCTAGTGCCGAACTACACCTGGTCTTCCAGTGCTGGGCATGAATATCGCATAATTATATTTAGACAGCTATGAAAACGTGTCATGGATTAACACAACAAAATATCTGATCAATGTGTTTGCCACATGAGAAACGGCAAAAAAGTGAAAACTAATGATCGTAGTCGTCCCGAGTCGTGATCGATGAAATAATCGCGGCATTGGCGAAGGCGAATCACAGATCCATCATGTGGCATCATCAGCTCTACTTCCCCATTTCGGGCTCCCAGACCCCGCGAAGATCCCCCGAGACCACCCCCAACCAGATACCCATTAACCCACCACCATACCCAAACCTATTTCTGTGCTTGGGCAACAGTCGCATTCGCGATTCCGTCGTCATAGTGCTCGGACCGCTGGCGAAAGATTAGCAGATTGGCAGAACGATGTACTTGGCGCTTAGCAGACGTTGCATTTCCATTAATTGAATTCGCAGGCCGCCACCCCTTTTCGGACCCCCCAAAATGCGCCCATCCAAGGTTGGCAAACAACATGCTATTTATATGCTTGTTGGCTGGCAGAAAAACAAAACAAACAAACATTTAAGAAGGACAGAGTGGTTTAAATATTTTGAATGGGAAAGTGTATTCAAGTGCGATACTCGTATTCAAACGTTTATTGAACCGGAAATCTGCACGTGTGTTATAAACAATAAACAAAAATGTAAACTAGTGCAAATCGGTGAAAAACAAACAATGTGTGAATACAGATCTATAATCCCTTAATACAAACACAAGTACCTAATATCTATAAATAAGTGCAACTAAATCCCTAATGAACTCAAACTATATATATATTATACAACAGAAAGCTATTGAAAACGAAAAATCGCAAGATTATTTACTCTGGAGGGTGACTACAAATAAATAAATTTATAAATCAGCTTTGAAATGCAAAGTTCCGGAATTCGCCAATTATAAACTCATCAGCAGTATCATATTCTTTTTTTTGCAAGCTTAGCAAAAAGAAATATACACATAATTTATTCATTGCTTACAGGGAAAATGTATGCGACACTGAAAACTGACCTTTGTAATAAGTGGAAAATGAGTTTTCCAGCTAACGAAAAAATTTGCATCCGTCAGCTACTTACATATGCATTGTACTTTAATTTCAGTTGCGAAAACGACAATAATACGCCAATGAATCTAAAATCACTGCAATTATCATAAAAAAGGTATGTGTCAATCAAAAGTTATTAATTAGTTGTCGCGAATTCTTAACTTATGTAAATAAGTCTTAGCTTACAAAATACAAGTTCATTTGTTGTTTTACTAGTAGAGTAAAGGGTATGCTAGACTTGTTGAAAAGAATGTAACAGGAAATGCAACACACTTTATAATAATGTTTTGATTTTGTATACCCTAGAAGGGGGTATACTGATTTCATTCAGCACTCCCTTTGCTACCTGTATATGTATCTAATCTCTCTGGCGCTTCACCATCTGCGTAATGGGTATCATATAGCCACAACACTCGACTTTAGCGTTATCTATTGCTCACTTTGCTTTCAACATGTGTTTTTGTAATTTTAATTAGCGTGACTTTCTGCAAATGCAGCGAACGTTTTTACGATCAGCTGTTTTCTTTAACGATTTTAAACCCAAATAATAACATTTCTTTAGAATAAAAATGTGCAAATAATAAATTTGAGCAGCAGTCTTTTCAACAAAAGTAATTTAGGTAATTTACGTTCACTTAAATTTAGCTCGAATTAAATTTTAAGTTTGCCATTAAAAAAATCAGTCGGATTGATTTGAAATAAGTGATTTGATTTATGATTACGAATAGACGAGAGCCTAAATGACATGGCCGAGAAACGCCTATTGCTGGATCCATCCAACTCAGAGTCGGAGGAGCCGGAAGTACACATGACCCGACGGGCAGGAGTGCTCCACGCCATCCAGCACCGCCCACTTCCGGTGAGCAGGAAATCGGTGCTCGGACTACTGATCTCCTTCACGTTCTGCTACTTTCTGATCGGCAGGAACGGTTGGGTGAATGTCCTCGATCTGGACGTCCTGCACTCGGATAACTACGTCACGGTGCAGCATCAATCGACGGTGATGGATGGTGAGTTCACCGATGGAATGACCACATAGTTATTTTATTCTTTTTGCATTGGTTTCTATATTTTGCATGCCAGTAATTATGATTTGGGTATTCCCTTTTTGTTTTTCCCACCTTATGTTTGTGCTTGCACCCGTCCAGTTGAACGTGAGCCCATTACTGAGACTATTCCATCTGTCCCGAAAGGCTTCCTGGTGTACAGCAACTCCTGCCGCATCATGGAGGTGGATCCCTACAAGAACGAGGTGATGCGGCACTTCAAGCGCATCAAATACAAGTCCTGCCAGAAGTTGCCGCCCCTGACGCAGGTGAAATTCGAGGCAAAGTCCCAAAAGTACCTGCTCAGCATCGATGGAGCTGCCTTCGGTCGCTACGCGGCGGGCAAGCAGCTCCACTGCTGCTACATGGCGGTGCAGCGGGTGGACGAGATGAAGGTCAAGTACACCAAGTGTCAAACCTTCAAGGGGAGCATCCTGCTGCCCGATTCCGCCGAGAGCATCATCGTTAAGTGCGATTCAGGTGGCCATCAGATCTATATCAATGGCCATGCGATGGTTCCCGTCAAGGAGGTAGTGCAGCAACGATTACGAATGGCGTCCGAGGCCGACGCCAAGGGTTATCAGAGACCTCCGAGCGTCTTGATGCTCGGCATCGATAGCATCTCCCGTGTTAATCTTATCAGAGCCATGCCCAAAACGGCTCAGTATCTCTACGACAATGGATGGTTCGAACTGGCGGGCTATAATAAGGTGAGATTGGTACATGATATGGAAAGACTTGTGATTTCTTATCGACATCCTGTCCCCAGGTGGACGACAATACATTTCCAAATATAATGGCTGTGGTCACCGGCTATAATCTGCCCAATGCCATGCACGCGTGCTCGCCATTCGTGGTTGGTGGCCTGGACAAGTGCGACTACATCTGGAAGCAGTACCAGCAGAGGGGCTACGTGACCGCCTACGCGGAGGATGCCGTCAAGATCAACACTTTCAATTACCTGAAGAAGGGCTTCAAGAATCCGCCGGCGGACTACTACTTGAGGCCATATCTCTCCGCCGCCGAATCGCAGCTGGATCACACGACAGTCAATGGTCTGGTGCACTGCCTCGGCTATCTGACGGCGGCGGAGCATGTGTACGACTATGGGCTGGAGTTCACCAGGAGGTTCCTTAACGAGACGTACTTCGGATTTTTCTGGACCAACACGCACAGCCACAGTGACATTTCGCAGACCAGCAGCATGGACAGCTATATGGAGGAGTATCTGCGGAAGCTGGTGCGCCAGGGCACCATGGAGAACACGGTGGTGGTGTTCTTCAGCGATCATGGCATGCGGTTCGGACCGACGAGGGCCACCTGGTCGGGTCACTTGGAGGAACGTCTGCCGGCCATCTTTATTTGGTTACCCCAACACCTGCGTCGCTCACATCCCGAATTTGTGCGTAGCCTCCAGCTGAACAGGAATCGCCTGACCACGCCCTACGACCTCCACCTGACCATGAAGCACATACTGGCCATATCCGGTCGCGCCGAAATGGAGTCGTTGGGTCCGGCACCCGATTGCCCGCAATGCCAGAGTTTACTGACCCCCGTTTCGCCGCTAAGGAGTTGCTCCGATGTGGGCATCGCGGATCACTGGTGCACCTGCTGGGAATACGACACCATCTCGAGCACCTCGAAGGAGTCGCGGATGCTCGGCAAGCGTGTGGTCAGCTATCTCAACAACTATGTGGCCGAGTTCCGAAACGGCACCTTCGCCAAGCTGTGTGCCCCTCTCTCCCTGCACAGCATCAAATCCGCGTTCCGGGCGCATCACAACGCCCTCGATCCGGATGAGGTGCACACCTATCGACTGATCTTCGTCACGTCGCCCAATAAGGGCCAGTACGAAGCCACGGTGCGACACAATCACACGGATGACTCTGTAAAGGTGACCGGATCGGTGAGCCGATTGAATGTCTATAGCGGAGAGGCGGATTGCATGAATGATTTTGCTGCCAAAAAATATTGTTATTGCCGAAAGAAGAAGGGATAGATATAGCAGGATTATAACTAAGGCTAGTGCCCAAGTGCCGTTACTCAGATTACGATCTAAAAGTACAATTAACTTAATACTATACAATAGAAATTCTTCCTCTCTCTCTATGCCCAAAAGTATCTGGATTAGCCCAGTAAAAAGTATACTCAGAATTGAACTCCCTACGCTTCAAAGACTTTTGTGAATACTTTACACAATTATAACTTCTTTATTATTCTTCGGGACTTTCAGACACACCCTGGTAAATGATTTAGATAAACTTTGTTTGTTGCCCTTGTAAATAATTTCTCCCTGCTCCAAGAGACCTTCGCCAAGAAATAGTTTAGTCAACTTTACATATGATTAGTCGTTACACTTATAATTTAAGGTATTAGTTTAGTCTATAGTGATATTGTAAATTCAAATAAATTAATGTATGTAAAGTGTGTGTTTTCAATTTGGCATTGAATTCGAAAAGTATGTAAATAAACCATGTTAGACATGGTGATATTGTCAGATTTGGTCAGACGTGGCGCAAAACTTCCAGGTGCTGGCCTTCTCTTTGAAACTATAGTTGCCCAGGAGATTCTTAAACGCTTTAAAAAGCCTTGTTAGCGGACTATTGCGCTGCAGCCCGAGGAGATCTCCTTGAAGAGGCTGCACATCCAGGCGCAACTCCTTGTAATCCTCCCTGGCCTGCAGCGAGAAATAGCCGCGCAAATTGACTGCGTACTGCGGATTTCCCATTCTCGTCTTCGTAAACTCAATCGTCTGCTGCAACTGGTGGGCGAAGAAAGATTGACCGGCGCCACGCTGGAAAGTGCGTCCTGTCCAAGTGTCGTAAGAAATGCTGATTAGCCACTTGTAGTGTTTCGGCTCCTCCGATTCCTTAAGTTCAACTTTCAAAGCATACAGTTGGGTTAGCACATCCTTTATGGTGTCCACATAGCAGACCAACCAGTAATAGTATATGCTCTGACCTTTCTCCGTTTTGTTGGTCAGCACAACGGAGCGCAGGCATTTTAGATCGTTTGTGGTGGGCGTGATGACGTGTGATCGCTCTAAGGGCGGCGTTCTATACACTCCGACTTCGCCGACTTTTGTTTCTTGTGTCTCTTCGACGACTGGCGGTTGCCCATCGACGTTTTCCATTTTTTGTTGCTTTCGCGGAATATCCTTCTCTGATCTTTTGTCTGCCACTATTTTGTCGGCTACTAACTTATCCGCCAGGCCAAATAATAGGTAGTCGTATAGCTTCTCCGGTTGCGAAGTTAGTTCCTGATCGCTGCATGCTTGAGCTGCCAGGACTAGGCATTGTCTAAAGTAAAATAAATTTGAAATGGACACAGATTTGGCCACGTTGCGGTTCAGCTCGAAGGGATCCTGTACGCACATGGCTCTATCCAGCTGGAAAGCGTCTGGCGGCGCACCTGTTGCATACTGCACGAGCTTCTGTTGCTCATCGTACTCGGGAAATCCTCCCGGTATGCCCAGTGTTGTCTTCTTGTCCACACAACCGCCCAGAAACGGACTCAATAAACTTTTGTCAAAGTTGACAGTGCTGTAGTATATGAAGAAGTTTTTAAGTAAATCCAGCGTGGTGAGCCGTTCTGTAATCGGCGGCGTTAGGTCCAGGTTGTAGGCAAAGTTAACGCCCGACAAAATAACCGGTGGACAGAGGGACTGGAGCCGTTTGACGGATGGAACTATTCGATTCACTTGCAAGTTTACGATGATCAAGGATATTAAGCAATAGCTTGTCATGCCGCCATGGCTAATCAATTTTAGCTTCTTGGCCCAGATCTTCAAAAACAGGCTGAGCTCGCGTATCCGCTCATTGCGTAACATAAGTTCGCCCACAAATCGGGAGTTATATGTGCCATTCGGCTTTGACATATTGATGTCTAATGTTGAGTCCGGTGAGCTGATGCTTACATCTAATGATGGGCACGGTGGCATGACGAATGGTGAAGACATCTGTAAAGCATTTGGATCTTCGTAAAAAGTGTGAGGTCTTGTTGTAAAGCTGCTTATGGAACAATGGTGGCTGGTTGCCGTTGGGCTCCAGAAACAAATCGATGTCGCTCTCTGCGGAAAAGGATTCGGATTATGTGCTTTTCTTGTACTGAAGATCACTTACCCTTCAATGCTAAACCAGTAAGCAGTGAACCAAAGGGGAACACCCTTTGGTTCATTCACACCCAAAGGGGAACACCCTTTGGTTCACTGGTTACTGGTTTAGCACATATAACTCCCGATTTGTGGGCGAACTTATGTTACGCAATGAGCGGATACGCGAGCTCAGCCTGTTTTTGAAGATCTGGGCCAAGAAGCTAAAATTGATTAGCCATGGCGGCATGACAAGCTATTGCTTAATATCCTTGATCATCGTAAACTTGCAAGTGAATCGAATAGTTCCATCCGTCAAATAGCTCCAGTCCCTCTGTCCACCGGTTATTTTTTTGGTAATGGCGTTCAATCGCTGTCGCAGTTGCTTCTGGGGCTTACTGGCATGCTTGAGCAGCTCGTGGGCAAGGCAATCCTGCATACTCTGGAAGGGGGCAGCGCATACCATGGAAAGCACAAGATTACCGTCACCATCCCCAGGCGGAGAAGTTGATTCCGAGGCAGAGGCCGGCATTTCTGCAAAAATCCGTTTTAATTACTGCTTACGACTAGGTTTGTTCTATTCAATAACAATGTTCAATAAGTAAGGTTTACCCCGTTTTCCTGTCCACTACACGCTGGAAGTAGGAAGTATGTATGAAGCCTTCGATTCCCGGACAGAGCAGTACATTATTGCTGGACCGATAGATGGGTATGCCGTCCGCCAGCACCCTTTTCACGTTTAGATATATCAAAATCTGGCAATCGCTGCGGAATCCACTCAGAGTGGAATTGGTCTCATCGCTGCATGCAAAGTGCACATGGTTGCGGTTCATCCTACTTAGCCCTTGTCTCCTAATTGCCTCCCAATGTCTGTAATAGGTGCCATGAACTGCCAGAGGTCCCTGGCTCACATGGGTAATATTCTCGAGACCGCCAGCTTCGCTTTCCACCACCGCCAATGAGTGTCCCTGATTGGCGCGAATCTCGTAGACTCCGAGTTCTGGATTCCAGCGAAGAGTATATCGTTGCTTGGCATCCGTGGCGGCAATCTCCTTCAGTTTGTCCAAGGTAAAACACATGTAGCGTGGGTGCTTCTGCAAATCGGGGACGCTAACGAATCCATCCGCACGGATGGTGATTCCCTCCGTTTTCGCACCGTGCCGCAACAGCCAGGACAACTTTTTGCTCAGCTGTGTATCGATTTGCTGCTTCGAGGCCATTGCTTGCGAAACTTACTTAAATTTACGCAAAACAATGACATATGTTTAATTGCGTTTCTATTAGAGGTGGCGATACATCGACATTTAAGAATATCGATGTTTTTAGGCTCATCACTATTCGAATAACAAGAAGAAAAGCTACAACAACGCTACTAGAATTTGTTCAAATTCAATTATTTCGGTATTTTGGCACCCGTAGTTTCTATAACATTACACAAGTGCGACATCTGGCGGCATAGCTTGGTACTAAGCGTGGGCTAACAGCGTGCTGTTAAGTTTAAGCACCAGGCTGTTATGCGCAAATTGTAACATATGATAGATCATAAATACGGTAATCAGTAAATTTTATTCAAAAATTCTAAATTGTAGAAAATGCGGCTGCTAGTGCTCTACGGGAGTCAAACCGGCACCGCCCAGGATGTGGCGGAACAGATCTGGCGGGAGTCGCATCAACTGGGCTTCCAAGGACCTGTGCTGCCTTTCGACGAGTACGATATGACCAAACTTATTGAGGAGCGCCTCGTGGTCTTTGTGGTGGCCACTACGGGTGACGGAGTGGAGCCGGACAACATGAAGCTGGCCTGGCGATTTCTTCTGAAGCGCAGCTTACCCGCCCAATCCTTGCAAGGCGTGCAGTTCGCGTGCCTTGGACTCGGGGACTCAAGCTATCCGAAGTTTAACTTTGCCGCCAAGAAACTGAGCAAGAGACTACAGAATCTGGGAGCCAGTTCCGTGTGTCCAGTGGGTCTGTGTGATGATCAGCATGACTACGGGCATTTGGGTGTATCCCTTAGCTGGACAAAGGATTTGTGGACAGCTCTGAAGGGCATCTCCGGTCTTGACGAAAGTAAACTTAGCAACAGCCACCAAACTATTGTAAAGTGGTCAGTAAAGGAGCTGCCTAAGGACTCCCAAATTGCTCCGATGGACAATCTGCTCTGGAGCCAAAAACAAGCTGCCCACTCTTTCAAAATTCTTGATAACCAAAGAACAACGGCGGTGGATCACTTTCAGGATGTACGCTTCCTAAGGCTGCAGGGTAAGACGGAAGATCTTGGCTGGGAGCCCGGCGATGTCCTCGATGTTCAGCCGCAAAACAGCGATGAAGCTGTCCAAACATTCTTCGACCTTGTCCGCGAACACAGCCTGAACTTTGATGAGAGCACTGTAGTGGAGGTATCCAGCGCCCATCAGGATATGCCCCTTCCCATAGCCTATTCCAATCCCTTAAACCTCCTCCAGGCCGCCAAATTCGTTTGGGACTTGAGTGCTAAGCCACGGCAACGTTTCCTCGAGGTACTAGCACAGAATTGCGGCGATGAAATGGAAAAGGAAAAGCTGCTCGAATTCTCCTCCGCGGAGGGAATTGATGACTTAGTGGCTTATGTGAACAGGCCGCGTCGTAATCTTTTGGAGGTTCTGGAGGATTTCCGGCACGCCACCTCTAGCTTAACTCTGCAACAGCTCTTTGAGATGATGCCACTGATCCAGCCACGCAGTTTTTCCATTGCCTCTGATGTTTCCGCCTTAAGTTTGGACTTGCTGGTGGCCGTTGTGGAGTACAAAACCATAATGCATACTCCACGTCTAGGCTTATGCTCCAACTGGCTGAAGACTTTGAAATCGGGTACGGAGTTGAGGGGAGTTGTCAAGAGAGGAACCATGGTCTGGCCGAAGGACTTAAGTATACCACTTATAATGGTAGGACCTGGAACAGGCATCGCTCCATTCCGCAGCATTATCCAAAACCGATTATATGCTCAATCAAAAGGTGCCACCATTGGTCCCTTGGTTGTTTTCTTTGGCTGTCGGAACAAGGCTGCCGACTTCCACTTTGGAAATGACTTCTCCACCTGGACCTATGCGAAACAGGTAGAGGCCCATACTGCCTTCTCGAGGGATCAGGATCAGAAGGTCTATGTCCAGCATTTAATCGCCAAGAATGCTTCTCATCTGGCGAGGCTTATAAAAGACCTGAATGCCTATATCTACGTGGCTGGCAACTCCAATAATATGCCAAAGTCTGTCAAAGAGGCCTTCATCGAGATACTCAATGGCGATGTCGATTACGTGGAACTAATGATAAAGAAGCGACGATATCAGGAGGAAACCTGGGCGTAACACCGTATTTATTTGCGTATAGTTCCTATTTGTACAGTTTTGGACGGAAATTATATATTTGCACACACTTCTTATGTCGATTTCAAAAGTCTTCCATCAGTTTTTCGGAGGATGTGTGACAAAAGGGACAGTGGCCTTTTTGCAGAACTTGCAACTCAAAGTCCTCCGCATAGAACAGCTAAAAAGGGTTACTTATTATACGAAATGAAATGATGGGTTTTGGTTAACCTTACCAGCAGACATTGAGGACAATAGGTAACCTGAAGATCGGGTAATATATTACGATAATACACATTCCGCACATTCTTTCCCCTCCGTTTAAGAATCAGCACATGATTGGGATCTATGGCACGCAGGCCATTGCGATCCAAGCTCAAAGGCAATGCACTGGCCACATCCTCGTTAAATGGATCCGAATCCTCGGCGTGCTTCGCAGGAGCCAGCAGCAAGCGCTCCGCCTCGGCATCAGATATGTCCACTTCTGGATAAAATTGTACTAGGGGTAGAATTTCTAAAAAGAGACATCATATTAGCAGATATCAAAGCTAATAGACAAAATTCCATACCGAAGGAAACGAAAGAGAAGATATAATCCTGCCGGCAAGTGGGGCAGCAATTGCTATTCAAATGTTGACTGTAGTTGGAGCACTTGTAACAAAGTGGCAAAAGCTCCTCCGGATCGTTGAAGCCACTTTTGCAAGCCTTGCTATTTAGGAAATTTAGCTGAAAAGACACTTCATAAGCATATCACTTGGATGATTAATGTTTTGACTGCTCACATCAATCTGCTCTTGGACTCCAGCTGGTGGCTTCAAAGACTGCAGTCTCTTGTTAATAAGAAGGCACAACTTGTTGGCCTGCAAATACTTAGCTTGCTTGGCCAGCGTGAAGAGAACCGAACTGGAAGATAGGATTTCAGTTCATCCACATTCTACTTTTGCGACTTAAGCTGTTAACTTACAACATGCTGACTCCATTGGGGACACCTTTGTGCTCCACTTCGTTTAGTATAAAGCGGCTTACGTTAAATAGGCTAACTGGGGAATGCGTGGTGAAGGGTTCTTTCATATAAGAGTATATGACACTGTAGGCATAATACACCTTGGCAACACGTAAATGATTTTTGTACTCCGTAAGGTGGTGATCAACAGGATTTTGTTCTCTATAAAGTAAAAGTTTTATAAATTAAACAAATTAGCTGAACGAAATATTTTACGTACTCCTTGGCGTGATATACATCTAAATGTTGCTTAGCCAGCAGCCAATAAAAGTAGCTCGCATCTAGGTAGCGCTCCTCACCGATGGCCGTATTGCTTAGTTGCTTGAGCAAACGATTGGCTTCCTTGGTGCGTCCTGCCTTTATGTAGGCTGAAAAACACAACTTTTATATTAAATAAACCAAAAAAAAAGTGAAGAACTCACCCTGATGCGCCTCTATAAACTGATCCGTTTCGGCCAGCCATTGCCCATGCTGGTAGTGCACTGTGGGCAGGAGTTCCGGCAGCGATTCCGCCAAACGGAAAGCTTCCGGCCAGTCGCGTACCTCGATGTGCAGTTGCACCACTTGGGCTTCATCGCCCAGCTTCTTGAAAATCTCAGCAGCCAGGGGAAGAGCTCTGAGGGTCTTTAGATTCTGGGCCACCGATTCAAGGGCATCGCGCTCCGTAAGACTCAGTCGTCGTCCGATATCGTAGAGCCTGAAAGAAGTTGCGTTTATTATAAACGATATGTGTACATTTTCTTGATTTACTTACACATCGGCCCATCCTTGCTCTGCAACAATATCAATAGCCTTCTGATTCTCTCCAGCTGAAAGCAATAGTTCTGCAGCAGCTCTTGGCTCCTTCACCGAATATGCCCATTCCGCTCGCTTGCGTACCAGTTCCTTCTTCTCCTGTTCAGTACCGTCCTTGATATACTCCTGGGCTAAGTCGAACATACGTAGATCTGTGTACATTTCAAGTGCTCTTGATGACTGGCCGCATTTGAGAAATAGACGAGCTGCCTCCTTAAACTTGCCGGCAAAGGCGCAATTCTCTGCAAGAAGCACCTCCTTAGGAACCGCCGATCGCTGTTGCTGATCTCGTAGCTCGCCGATGAGCTTGAGCCACGGAAGGTTCCTCACTTTGACGTAGGCATCGCGGGCGATATTGATGTGCAGTGCCTCCAAAGCGGATTGAGCTAATCCCTCCCAGTCGCTGGTGGTCACGCCCAGGCAGGCGACCTGGTAGGCTTCGCTGAAATAAAATATAACATCTTTTATTAGGAGATCCCAAGCAGAATTGGAATATGTCTTACTCAAACAATCCAGCTTCGATGAACTGCCACATGGTGGAACCAAGAGCCAAAGGCGTATTGTGCATAATATTTCCGCGCAGGCAGAAGGCAGTGGCTCCGCAAAGGCCCACCACCACGCCATGCATGTTCTGTGGTGCCCTCGGCGGCAGATTCCCCACCCGAACGCTTAATCCGCCTGTTGTGTGTGTATAGCAGAGCATCGAATCGAGGTGCGTGTTCCAAGTGACGCTGTTAACACCCGTATCCTGGTACAGAATTGTATCGTTGATTATGTCCCGCACAACCAAGCGACCCACATCGTCCACAACTGCGATCTTGCTGCGCTTCGAATTGATATCCAGGCAGCGAACCGCTGACACAGCAGTGGTGATGAGCAGCGGTAGTGAGTTGTTGAGAAAGATTCGGAACACTTGGCCGTTCTTCAAGCCCACCATTAGCCCTTCTCTTCCCACAGGGCCACCGGTAACTTTGATGTATCGTATGAACGAGTCCATTATCCATTCTCGCTGCAGGACACCCATGAAATCCAGACATTGGAGACGCTTCTCCTGGCACAGGACAATGTGACGGCCACAAACCACAAGCAAGCTGCAGTCGAACTTCTGCTGGATCTTCTCGCGCACTTTATAGTGCATGGGTTGATCCTCTCCGGAGCTCAGCTCATAGAGAACCACACGTTCCGGCAACTGAACCGCCAGTCGATTCCGATAGATGGCTATTTTCTGAACTAAATCCCGACACTTGATGCGCACCTTTTGGCCAGAGATCAGGTGTTGAATGATCACGTCGCACATGTTTTCCCGGAAGGCATAGCGCTCGCGGTATAGGGCGTGCACGGTACTAGACGCAATGTTGAAGCAGGCCAGGGTTCCATCTTGACAGCCAATGGTGTAGGATTGGCCATTTGGATGTAGGGCGACTGTCCAGATCCAGGTGTCAAAGGTATCGCCCAGCGTACCCAGCCGAATGCCCTCCCTGGTGAAGAAGTGCAGACCTCCGGTGCAGCCGCCCACCAGGCAGAACTCCCCATTGGGAAAGTACTGCAGGCACAAGGGATCAAAGCCCAGGGTTCTCTCCTTGCCTATCATCTGGCCGCTCAGAGTGTGAAAGGATAGCGTTTGGCTCCAGTCCACCACACCAATGGTGTCCACACTGCCAGGGCCGCTGGCCGGACAACATTGGACACTGAAGACGTTGCTGTTGGGCCCACCAGGCCGATCGATTCTCCCCTTCTCTTCGCCCAACTTGTTCCTAATGGATATGGTGCCATTGGCCAGGCCCAGGATCAGGTACTGTCCATCATTGGTCCACGAGCAGCCATTGACACGTGCGGATATCTTGTACTTCTGCACCGCCTTCTGATCGGCCGACCAAAAGGCAAAATCCGACAAGGAGCACGAGGCCAGGTGGTGCGAAACAGGATTGAAGCTCATGCACTGTATGGAGTCACCGTGCCTGTGAATGTAATTATATTTAATCACTAAGAAAAACTAGAATTTATTGCAAGTATGCTGGCGACTCACGAATACTTGAGCAGTCCCTCGAGCTGCGGTGACCACACGATGACCATTTTGTCGGAGGCTCCGCTGGCGAATCGTTTGCCATCCCGCGAGTAGGCCACACAATTGACCGTGTCCTTGTGCGCCTTCAAGGTGTTCAGCAAGGAGCCATCGTTTGGATCGTAGATGAGCAACCGATCCCCCGCAGCCACCACCAATTGGCTGCCATCGGGTGCGTAGCACACATTGTGGACACTGGAAAATGGGGTTTTCCGATTACCGTTATGGCGTTATAGCGAGCAACAGGTTGTTGTTTTCCACGAATGAAAAAGTTTTACCTGATCTCGTTATCTTTGCTATTGGGAAACTCTATGCGTTCCAGCCACTTGAGAACGCCCCTCATTGTTGCAGAAGTCGAATTGGCTAATCCTGCATAGTTGGTAGAAATTCCTAAATGCAGGTGCGTTGTTTACACACGGATTCCATGGCAACCAACCACAACAAAAGTTGGCGTCTTGGCTGGAGATGGCAGTTTGGCGGGTTTTTCCGTTAGTTTTGGCTTTAAAGCTAAGACTTGACTAGTAAACTAGATCTAGTAGAAAAAATATTAATGAAAACATTACTCATTATCATTTAACTAATTGTCTAAGTGTAAAATATTTTATCAAATGTATCTATTACTTTCTGAAATGACCGTTATAATTGTATTTCGTTAAAAGTAGTTGGCAACGCGGTAAGTGGGCAGTATGACCAAAGCCCGTGTGCATAAATGCCTAGTTTCGTCCAACCAAAATAAAAAAGAATTGTTTTTATATCAGAACTATTGTTTTTAAAGGATTTTATCTATATATACGCTCGAAAATGAACAATTTGGACAGTTCATTGCAGGCGCACAATAAATTGGAAAAGGTACGTCTAGTTGTCATGATCAAAACCTCCCTACTTACCCATTTTCCACATAGGAAGCCACCAATTTAGCTCTGCTGAAAGATCGAGTGGATAAATATCATGATCTGTCCACGCAAATGTCCAGTATTCTAACAATCTTCGAGAAGCGCCTGGGAAACCTGGAGCAGACCATATTGCCCGTGTACCAGGAGACGGAGCAGCTCCAGAAACGGCAGCAGAGTAGGAAAACAAACTCCATGGGATTTCGGAAAAAACTAATGTGTCACCGCCTCTTTTTTCTTTAGATCTGGAAGCTACTCTAAATTGCCTGGAAAGTGTCCTGTCCCACTACGATGTCTCCCAAGAGGTCTGCCAGTTGATTCACCAGGGCCCGGTGGAGGGAAACATATCCGTGTTCCTGGACGCACTAGCCAAACTGCGCGATGCCAACGATTACTTCCGGCACAACAATTCCCAGAGCGTGGAGCTGGAGAATGTCACCAGTTTGTTCAACACAGGCTGCGAAGGTCTGAGTCAGCACTATAGCATGCTCCTCAAGAAGCACAGTGCTCCGCTGAAGCCGGTGGAGTTGCTAGATCTTATCTACATAGAGGACGATTCCAGCGATGAGTACACCTCATTCCGGCAGCTCTCGCAAACGACGCGCGAGGAGCTGTACACCATCTCGCACTGGCTGGAGCAAAATTTAAGGGAGTACACCAATATCTACGCGACGGAACGAGGCGAAGTGGTTCTCCGATCGCTGCAGCTGCTCAAGGATCACCAGAAGAGCAACAGTTGGGGTCACGAGGCTCTGGTGAGTACACAGTTCTTGCATATTCTAACTAGTATTAAAATATATTTAGTCGAAAAAGTAGTAGTATGTTGTAGAATATGAATAGCGATATGTACGATGATGAATGAGCATATGTATGTTTTTCCCATCTCTGATTGTTTCGGTTAACGGTGTCTGTTCGAAAAAGCTCGTGCATGTAGGCATTATACGTCTCAATTCGATGTCCGCCATTTGCCAGCTTGAATTCGCAAAGAACGCATCATTTTCTGTGTCACAGTATCTAAAAAAAATGGAGAATTGTCGCACGCCCACGAACAAGACCAAAATTACGTTTAATCGCACGCCAACGTTAAAGGAGCGCAGATGGAACACCCTGAAGGTGAACACCTCCAACGTGCGATGTTCTACTCCGATCTTTGGCAACTTCCGTTCGCCCAATCTCTCGCCCATCGAGAATATGGGCACGAAGAAGAGTCCAGTCTCGCCCATGCGGTTCGCCACCTTCAAGAAAGTGCCAACGAAGGTGCAGCCCAAGCAGAACCATCAGCATCAGCACTGCCATCGCACTCAGCTTAAGCCCCCGCCATTCGTGCTGCCCAAGCCGCAGGAGGAGATCATCGAGCCGGAGCGAGAAATAAAGAACTGCAGCAGCCCGGACACCTGTTCGGATGACTCGAATATGGAGACCTCACTGGCCTTGGAGTCGCGTCGTCGCTCCATCAAAGCATCGAACCACTCGTACGTGGTGAACCATGCCGCCAATGTGGAACAGATTCTCATGCACATGGGCCTGGAGAACTATGTGACCAATTTCGAAGAGGCTCACATCGATCTGGTGGAATTGGCATCCTTGGAGCGTGCTGATCTTGTCAAAATCGGCCTAAATACCGATGAGGATTGCAACCGCATCATGGATGTGCTCCACACTCTTTAAATGGATCGCTGGCATGTCCATTTTTGATCGTACATTAAGATTTTAAAATGTTTTATGTGAAGAGAAACTTTGTGATTTTAATATATGTGGATAACTAAGTAGGTATTCTAAAATTATTGTAAAAGACCTGGCGTCTTAAAGCTTGTCGTTTTTAGTTAAATAGTATAGTATAGTTTAAAATTCTATGTAACTCCTAAAATGTTGCTCCAAAGCTCATTTACAAATTTTAATTTATTTCGTAAGCTAGCAAATTGCATAATACTTTTTGTCAAAAAAAATTGGGGTATAAACGCTTTTGTAAAACACACATTTGTAAAATTAATAAACACAAGAATCAAATGCATATTAAAAGGTTAAAGAAATAAGAGTTTTTAATTTGCTACATATTTTTTGCATTTTAGTACCTTAAATATTACGAAGAAACATTAAAATAATGGCAATACAAAATAATGTTCTTAAAATGTTTTCTTGCAGAGACCTCGACACAGTGGACGCCAAACGGAGCCAAAAAAGACAACCTCCGCTCGTCTTCAGCAAATGTAAGAAATATTACTTAATTTCATAATTTTCTTATAAGATATATTTAATTTATTTTGCAAAGATTCGAAAAGAAGGCGAACAAGTTATATCTACGCGCGACGCAGACGATTGAGCAGTCCACAGGGTTCTCCATTAAGAAGGCATCCTCGCACAGCGATCACCTGACCTCCGAGGATTTGATGGATGGCGATCAGGAACTGGACAAGTATCTGGTCATGCTGCTGGGACTCCAGCGGCTACTTAACTGGGAGCGAGCCATCATGATCGACATTATTCCCCAGTCGAAACACAACGAGGTATTCGCCACCTTGGCCTATAATGCCATCGATCTGGTGGTCAAGGACGCTGAGGCCATAACCCAACGCATCCTGCGCTGCATCTCCCGCAAGGAGTGGACCTCGGCGTTGGGAATATTCTCCGCCCTGAAGCGGGTTATACTGCTGCAGCCGGATATTGACCGCACATACGATCCTGCGCAAAGGGAACAGCTGAAAAAAGTACTGAAAAAGTTGCAGCATACCGGTGCCAAGGCATTGGAGCATTTCCTGGACGTAGTTAAGGGCGAATCGAGCACCAACATTGTGGGCCAAAGCAATGTTCCAAAGGATGCCACCGTGCACGAGCTGACCTCCAATACGATCTGGTTTATTGAGCACTTGTACGATCATTTCGATGTGATTGGTTCCATTTTGGCACAGGATGTCCTGTACTCCACGCAATTGGACACCATTTTGATGAAGAAGGCGCTGCCGGTTGAGGAACGCAATAAGGCGCTCTTGGCAATATACATAAGTGAGTGGCTGCTAGATCAATTGTGCGAACATTTTTAAACCACTATCTAAATTTAACAGAGAAAGCTTTGGCCGAACTGAATCTTTCCATCATGAACAAGTGCGAGCAGTACAATGACCAGGCCACCAAGCACCTCTTCCGCCTAAATAACATTCACTATATCCTCAAGTCGCTGCAACGCTCCAATCTTATTGATTTGGTCACCCTGGCTGAGCCTGAGTGCGAGCATAGCTACATGGAGATGATACGCGAGCTGAAGGCTAGCTATCAAAAGACCTGGTCCAAGATGTTGGTGGGCATCTATTCCTTGGATGAACTGCCCAAACCTGTGGCCGGCAAGGTCAAGGATAAGGATCGCAGTGTGCTCAAGGAGAGATTTTCTGTAGGTTTTTATTTTTAAAGTAAGCTAAACTTTCTTGATTTAAAAAAAACATCCTCTATAATTTTCAGAACTTCAATAAGGACTTTGAGGAGGCATGCAAAATCCAGCGGGGCATCTCCATACCCGATGTGATCCTGCGCGAAGGCATCAAACGTGATAATGTGGAGCACATACTGCCCATCTACAATAGATTCTACGAAATGTAAGCATATATAGGGCTTGTCAGCTTATACCTAACCATCTTGTTTCATTTTTAGTTACTCCGGAGTGCATTTTAGTAAGAATCCCGACAAATACGTCAAGTACAGACAGCACGAGATCAACGCTATGCTGAGCAAGCTCTTTGATGATTCGGCTTAGATGTAAAATGCAGGCCAGGCCTTAAGTGCATTCCTTGTAAGTTCGTTGGGGGCTTTAATTCAAACTCAATAAATATCGTTTTAAAAAAGTACAATACAAGACTATAGCCTACAAATATTAAATGCCAAGTGAAATGAAGGCGCCACGCCCACATACGTCCTAGTAAAGGAAGTTAGTGGATGGTGCTTCGGGGCGGCCACAGGCGCCGTAGTAGTTGACGTTCACCGTCTGGTTCGCCCTGCAGTTTTCGATCTCCAGGAAGCAGTCGTTCAGATACGTTTTATTGTCGCTGCCGCAAACAGGCTCGAATTCCCTGGGACAGATGCGGGCACATCCCTTAAGCTGGAAGGCGGCAAGGCATCGTTTCAGTGGCACCACAAACACGTGCTTGCCACAGTTCTCCTTGCGCATGTGGCACTCGGACTTGTACAGATTGTTATCCGATCCGCAGACGAAACTAGGCGGCTGGGCATCACAATCCGATTCGCAGTCGGCGGTTAAAGCGCAATTCTTTAGCGAAACGGGCACCACACGCAGATCGCAAGTGCGCCGCTTGAACTCGCACATGGAGGCGAAGGTGTTGCCATCCGAACCGCACACTGGCTGCTGTTCCAGATCCGCCCGGGTGCAGGCATCCCCGCAATCCTTGGTGGGCGAGTTGAGATCCGTGCAGGGACCAATGTGGGCCAGATTCACGCCGCGTCTAAAAAGAAGGTGAAAAACTAAAACCATGTCCTATGAATGATCCCATCATGGATGCTTACAGGCAGGTGGCGTGGGCCAGTTCGCACTCATTGTTATAAGTCTTGGCGTCCGTGCCGCAGAGCTTGTCATTTCGCTTCGAGCTGAAGATGGAGCCGAACAAGCTGTTGAAGTCCTTGCAAGGAGGCAGCTGTTTGCAGCGGGTCAATCGATTCTTACACTTGTCCATGCTCACTTTTTGAATGGACTTGCGCTGTGGACTAAAAGATCAAATTTTAACATCGTTACTCCATTTTTAGCTCATAAAACTCACCCGCAGTTTAGCATTTTCAGTTCACAAAGCGAAGAGTAAATGTTTCCATCACTGCCGCACACGTACTGCGACGAGGAATCCGTATCCGATTTGGGACACTCCGTGGGACAGGCATCGGAGGCTCCGTGCCTCTCCTGCGACATGCAGTAGGACAAGGGAACCTCAAAGACGTGCTTGCCACAATTGGAAGAGCGCATTTTGCAGGGACTGGCATACAGTCTGCCATCTGATCCGCAAGTGGGCCTCGCCACACGCCAGCAGGATTCCCGGCACATTCGCGTGGACTGACAGTGCTTCCGGCTGGTTTTCACCACACCCTGTCCACACGTTTTCAGCTTCATCTCGCACGTGGAGTTGTATACATTGCCATCCGATGAGCAAACTGGTCCATCCTTCGGAGCACTGTTGCAGTCCACCGGACACGACTCACGCACGGCACTCGTGTTGCTGCAAGGACCCACATGCGATAGCTTCACGGCAGCCAAGCCCACGCGACACGATTGCACCCTCAGCATGCAGCGATTCAGATAGGTCCTTCCGTCTGTACCACACACCGGATCCTTCTCCGTGCTGCAGCGGTGCTTGCAGTCCGAACCCTTCGACCTCTCGCAGCCATCCCGCACGTCCTTGATCAGCGACACGCCACTGCGGGAGCAAGTCTTCTTGCGCAGCTCGCAGATATTCGCGTAGATCAGACCATCGCTGCCGCACACGGGCTCAGCTCCCACGGTGATGCTCGGTGGACAGGATCGAGGACAGTTGCCGGTGCCGGTGGTACTAGCCCTATTCCGTCTGCCCATCTGTGCCAGCTGCTGTTGCTCCGTCTCCTCGCGCAGCAGCGACTCCAAGGCAGCTGCCGCTGCGCCGGGTGCCTGCATCAATGTGGACGACAGCTCCGGCTGCGCATCCTGGCGATAGTTGATCAGCAATGAGTCCGGCGCCGCATCAGCACTGCGATAGCGGATAACTGGCGCCTGCGCCGGCAGCCGGATAATCTTGATGGGTGAGTCTGTTACAGCCCCTGTGGATGGAGATGATTTTGGGATTTAATTCTCTGTTATATTAACTTATTAAACAAATCTCAGTAATAATTACTACTTATCCGCACGTAATGAGCGGTTGTCCATCGAATTTTCCCAGGGTAACTATGTTTCGAGCCCGCCCGAAATGAAACTTTCCCTTTGCATTTTCCACAGCTCTTTAGCGGTGGCATGCGGAAGAGTCGGCTGTGGGCATACAAATGTCAGATTAGCCGCACGATCGTAGGGCATTTTGCGCAGTTGTGACCCACTGTGTCCATGCCGCCACCCGACCCTCCTCTCCCGCATCCGAGACCAGTCGCTGATTCTGGAGTGATCGCATGACCGACTCAAGTAACCAGCCATTAACTTGAATAATTCTTTCCCTTTTACTAACGGCAACGGCAAATGTTACCCGTCTTCAAATCTCGATTCCAAGTAAAACGACACAATGGCATTTATGTTTTGTCTGTGGTCTGGGCACAACTAATACACTCGCTTCGTTCATACGGACTATCAACGACCTCCATCTATAATTGTTCATGCTAATCCCCTCCAGAAATCGTAAGCTTAATCTGTGCTAAAAACTGCAAGTGAAATTTCCACACTAATTGCCTCCGGCGCCGAACATTTCTGTTGTCTTTGGTCGGATGTGGAACTGCTGGTTTAGTTTGGGTTGGTTTGCCCATTTTTCTTCTATTTTTTTTTGTTTGCAAAGAAAGCTGTGAGAGCCGCCTCCGGGAAAGCACTCAACTTAGTTAAAGATATACATACGTAAATACACATAACCAACAGCAGTAGAAAATCTATTAGCGCTCTTTGAGACTGCCACACGATGGTTTGGCTGCGATAATTGAACCCACGTTCATTATTCCAATTTGCTGCTGCCGGCCATAAAGATGGAAATTTCAACATCCAGCCAGCCAGCCAGCCAGTCAGTCAGTCAGTCGAGCAGACGCATTCCCAGCTTAATGGACTCGGATGCTTCTCTGGCTGGATGCGAATCCGAATCGGAATCGGAGGCATCGGCATCCAGAGGAGCCATTAAGCGCGGAGAAAATTAAGCGGCGTTAGGAATTAATGCACATGTAAACGATCCGCTGGAATGGTCAGAGGCAAAAGCCGAGACCACAGCCAATCTCATTCAGCATTGCAGCAATGCGACCTCAACCGCCCCACCCACTCTCACCAATCCTGCACTGGCAGAAAAGTGTGGTACAAGTCCTGGGATAAAATCAGAATCGTTTTGAAGGGGAAGTGGTACAAGTCACTCATGCAAACTATACTATTTTGCTCTTTAAAAAGTCCTCTGATTTGCTTAACTTTCGTTCATATGTTCTGCTGATTTCTCCCAGTGCAGGTGCATTTTCCTGGCCTCCAGCGAAT
Organism: Drosophila mauritiana; assembly: GCF_004382145.1. NCBI lineage: Eukaryota > Metazoa > Arthropoda > Insecta > Diptera > Drosophilidae > Drosophila > Drosophila mauritiana. Next base: position 8,169,609 of record NC_046669.1, read on the forward strand.
TGCTGGCAGGCTCCTGCCTATCGGATGCCATCAATTGCAAAAAAAGGCGAGAGAAATAATAAAAGCAGCCACCGTATAATTTTCAAAAGTGGAAAAATCCAGCAACCAACGCACTGCACTGCTGGGCAGGGACTTTTGCATGATATATACTGGGTATATATGTACATACATATCTATATATGCACATGGAGCACACCATGTGCACTCGGTTTGCTCCGGTTTGGTGTGGCACAGTGGCGAGCAGCGACATGACCAAGCCCATAGATGAATGAATCACGGCGCCACTGATTGGGGCCATTAAAACATATATGTATATATGCATGCGAGCATATATCACAGCATCCAAAACTAATTGATCTTTCACCCATCAATCTCCGATGAAGTGCGGTTATCAATTAGCCAAATGATCGCGCTTACAAGTCAAACAAATCATTTCGCTCCGGGTCAACTTTAAACGATGTAACCCCCCAATTGACCCCCCGCCCCCTTTCCAGCACGCTGCCACTGTGCGGTCAGCTTGATTTCCCCCCCATGAGCCAGCGATTCCACCTCATCCCCCCCAACTACGTTTTCAGGGCCCCCAGCATCTGTATGGCCCCTTCGTGCTTTTAATGAATTTATACGAATGTTGGACAAATTGTGCACGAAAATATTTACGAGCATGTTGTGCGTCGAGGAGTGAGTGCCTCAAACTGGGGAGTTCGTGGTCTAGGGGGCCGTGTGAGAGGGGCAGAGGGGTTGGGGCATCGGAGGCTCTACTCTCGTGTGTGTGTGTGTGCCAGTTTACATTCACTTTGTGCGGAGTAGTACCTTAGAAATGGATAGTTGAATAGCTGCTGCGACGGCCTTTCTACCACCGCACAGCTGTAGGTCTTAGATCCGGACCCCGATTCACCTTCTCCGTTTCAACACCCGGAGAAATTAGGCGGTAATTGAGACGGCACTCACTGGGACTTGTCCAGTCTGTCTGCAACTTTCATTTAGCTCAAGATCAGTTGCCGTTTTCCGCTGAAGAACTCGGGTTTCCCTAGAACTCTGTCCACAGTTTTTAACTGCAACCCAATAATGCTGTGATAGTTAGGAGAAAGTACATTTAGCAACAGGAAAACTAATACCCTTTGAAACTTTTTAAAATATAAGCTAATCTGGATTTAAAAAGAGCATTCTTTACTCTAACAATGCTTTAAAAGTTGCATAGTCAGTTTTCTCTTTTATGATTATATTGGACTTAATGCTCTGCTTTAACTATCTTTAACTACATTAGATACTAAGGAACCTAGTTTCATCTTTATCTGATTTGAATTTTATTAGATGGAATCTTGCTGAATCTGAATTAACGTATATATATTACTTTAGCTGATTCATTTCTTGGGGGAAATAAACAATTTGAATAGTCAGATTCTCAGACAAGAGATTCGAACGATCTAAGAGAACTTCCAGTGACTTTCTACTCAACTTGTAGCACTCATTCTGGGATTTCTCGCAGTGTACGACTTACCACTGGTGGTTGACGCAAATGCCGCCAACGTGAACATGGCCAAGAGTGCGCCAAACAGCTGTCGCTGGCTCTTGGTGCCGCCAAAGCTGAGGCCCAGACTGGGGCTGTGGTTATGGCTGCATCTGGCGATCTGGCTTGGAGTCTGGCCAAGTCCGTGGGCCTGTGTTTGGGTGGCTTTTGAAGCGCGGGGCTGCTGATGCAGATGCAGATGCTGTTTGTGGTGCATTTTCGCTGCCCGTCTGCTGCACTTTTCCTATTAGACGCTTGATGATTTGTTGTTGCCGCTCGGATCGGATGCGTGCGTGATGTGAGACTGAGGCGTGCGGCGCTTTCGCTCGTTAACAATTGAAATTGAAATAGTAGCAAACTTTTATGCGGCTGCGGCTCACGGCGGAGGAAAGTTTTTTTTCTCTTCCTCGGTCGGTCTTCCAGGTGCTATATAGTATACGGACTATATAACTTGCTCGTAATGGCGCTTAAGCTGTTCGAATTAACGGTAATCTTGCGGTCATTTGGGCCTGGCCTGCTCTTCTTCTTCTTCCTGCTCTTCTTGTTAACCGATGTCGTTGTGTTGCCCTCTCTCTCTCTAGCGCCCTTTTACGAGTTCATTCGTTTGCCAATCAACATTAAGCTCCCGTGTCTTGCGCTGTCTTCTGTCTTCTGTCTCTTTCGCTTTTCCCTTTGCCTGCCGGGCACTTGACCTTTTCACACAATCGCACAATGGAGCATAATTTCTTTTTTATCGCCTTGGCTTTATGGCTTTTTCTTGATGTTTTGTGGATTTTTGCACGGCCCGCCTTTAATTTGATTTCAATTACTGGTTCTGGTAAGGCTTTATATTCCTTTTATTTGATTTTTATTATGTTTTTCTTTCTTTTTTTCGTTTCTATTATGCGCACAAAACAATTCGCTTTTGTCCGTTACTCTTTCGTCGTTTGAATTTGACTTTGATGCGCGCTCTTCGAGTTTCGATTCGCATATGAAAAATGATCTGTCTTTCGGATTTCGATGCTGCTGCTACTGTTCTGCCTCGGCCGCTGCCTCCGCTGACGCCTACTGCGACGCCGACTGCGACTGCAACTGCGGCGATTGCATTTCGTATTTCATTTCTTCTTTTTTATTGTTCTCGAATGAATGAATGAATGAATGGGCACTAACACACTCGCGCTCGCATCCGATTTGTACAATTCGTATTGTGTCTTCGCCTCTGTTTCTTTTTTCGCCTTTTTAACTTTTTTTTCTTAGGCTTTTGTTTAGTGCGCTCTAGAGTCGCTCTGAAATCTCGGAAAGCTTGGGCTCCAAATGCGACTGGAAGGTTTGACAATGCGCCGACGAATGGCAAAAAATTTGCAATGAAAAGAAATTTATATGGGTGAAAGGCAGCGCAGCCGGCGACGGCAGAGCAAAGCATCCAGCGCTGTTGTTGTTGCAGCTACACTCAAAACAATTCACTCCTCTTTTGAATACCAAATCAAGAATACTTTGAGTTTGGACAAGAAGCATAGCTTTCAAAGTTTTTAAAGTTGAAAAATAATGAAAAAGTAAATAAAAAATAGGTAAAGTGTACAATAACAGCAATGGTGTATTATAATAGAATACAAAATACTTTCAAAATTTATGAAAGTAATTTATAAGTAGTTTCAAGTTAAAAAGTCATCTAGTCTTGATCTTTTTTTCCCTTTTAGGAATATCAATCTTTCCTTTTAACTTTATGGTTTTTCTTTAGTAAAAGAAAGTACACATAAAGTTTACTATGATTTTCTATAGTGCCAGCCAAATAAGTGTAATTTATAAATTAAAACTTAATAGAAAAACCTATACTTTTTTTTATTAGTTTGTCATAAACTTTTCCGAGTGCATTGCTGGGTCCGGAGCATATTGATTAAATGGAGTTGTCGGTATTTAAAATAACAACTTGGTCATGTCTGCCTGGCCTAATCGGTTTTGCGTACAAATTTAATTTGCCAAAAGTGGCAGCAAAATGCAGCCAAAAAGGCGCGCCGCATTTGAAATTATAACGCACACACTCGATTCGATTCGATACGATACGATTCGATCGCATCAGATGCATCCACAACCACGTCCGTGCTCCCCCAACATCTCCGATGGCCAAACCCAAGCCATCCCATCCCACATCCAATATACAATATTCACGATCCGAGTCCACGATTCAGTTGCAGTGGCATTGGCATTGGCAGTTGCAGTTGCAGTAGAAAGTGCAGCCTGGAAGCTGTGTTTATAGACTTGTAGACTTTAAAGCCATAAATTTTACGCCTCAGCGGCTGTTGCGAATAAGGGTCACACACACATAGCCTACTATCACCTTGCACAGTGTCCTGATGCCAAATTAAGGTGTGCCTACTTATGCATTCACTCAAAAATATTTAAAGATTTTATTGTGACTTTTTGGCATAGTTTCGCTATTAGAGCTTAGATCTTATCACCTTGTCTTAGGTATTATATGTATGTTTTATATAACAATATTTTAGTTAAGTAATTCTAGCTTTTGTTAATAGGAAAACAAAGTATAGTTAACTAAATCAAGAACTTGCTAGTAACTAAAAAGGGAATTAATACTTATTACTTAATTAATTTTGAAGTGTGTGTTACAACAATTGAATTACTTTTAGGCTTTCATGTATGTTCTTAAGCAAAACATAATATTAATATATAATATTAATGGTTATTGAATTGTTTTGGTACGGGCCACAGTTTATAAACAACTTATTTTTTAACAAATTAATGTTTAATTTTTTTCAATATCAATGCTCCTTTTTCTTCTGAGTATTTCTTTCACGACTTTGTGCAACAAATCATAAATTACATTCCACATGTTTTGAAACCACTGTGCGCTGGCGGCGGGTGGAGGAAGGTGAAGAAGCAGATCATTGGCGGCGGAGTCGCGTGCATTAAAGAAAATTGAGTGGAGGTGGAGGTGGAAGTGGCCGCCGCATGGGAAAAGAGGTCAGTAAGTGAATGTTTACAGTTAGCTTTTTGGGCAGATCAGAGAGAGCCAGGTCCAAAACAAAACAAAAAACAAAACAAAACGCCGAGCCGATCTCAGCTCGACGGAAAAAGCCAAACTGCATATGACAGGCGTGACTCGGCTTTAAGCGCCAGTGCCCAGAACTAATACCCCAAACACGACGAGCTGCAGATCCCAAAAATAAAAGAGCGGGGTAAACCATAGGAAAAAGACCGCCAAAAAATAAAAAATAAGAAACTGAAAACAGAAGAGCAAAATTTAATTAAAAGAAAGCCTGGCTGGCGCGGAGACGTAAAAACCTTTTGGCAGCCGTGCAGTTTCTTTTTTGGCCAAATATTTGACGGCACTCGCCTGCGGTTGCCAATAAAAATGGAAAGTGAAAATTGCGGCTGCAGTGGCAGTGCATATTAAAAAATAGAAAGATAGAAACAGCCGTTTGTGTGCGAAAAGATGGCCATAATAAACGATAGAAGGCCAAAGCCACGCACCTGTTCTGCGGGTTTTCTTTCCATCTAATCACTGTTTTTTTTTACCCGCTCGCCAACCAAAACCAGTGCGAGTATTATATAAATAATGCCCGGCATGCTGGATCGGCCGATAAACGGCGGAAATTATATGGCAAGGGGAGAGTTCGCGCCTCTGCAGGAAAAATACGTACATACAGAGTACATCCCCGAAAGGAAACAAATACTTTGTAAAAATCAATAAAAATCAAAATCAATACCAATAGATTATTTTGTGTAAGTATATTGTTCCTAAACCTTTATCCAAAATGATTATTCAAATTATTTTAAAATTTTCATTATTTAAATTGATAAATTTGTAACGCTTTTTTTTCAAAAGCTCGCCATTTTGTAGCGACATTTTACATCGGTCAACGGTGACGTCACTGCGAAATGCAACCCTTCGATCAGTGTGCCCAGACGTGCGAGCTCGTTTGGTATTTACTGGCGTTGCGGCCGCGGTCATACCGAGATTTCATTGAAAAAGTCGAAAATATTGTGTGGGTTTAAAAAACGCAAACGTCGCCGAAACGCGTAGCCCCAAATGCACACGCCAGGTGCAAGGATAAAGCCGTGAGGATCGGGCACCCAATCGGATAGATCGCGTTTGGTTAGCTTGTGGGGGAAAATCGTACTAAAGTCACCACTACTACTACACACGGGCACCACCAGCAACACCAACAACAACAACGAGAACAGCAGCAGCAACAACAACAACAGCAAGAAGGAGAAGAGCTGAGAAGAGGAAGCAGAGGCAGCGCAGTCAGCAGCGCAGCGGCAGAGAGAAAAGATGGCGACGAGAGGCAGTGGAACCCGTGTGCAATCGCAGCCAAAGATTTTCCCATCGCTGCTTTCCAAGCTGCACGGCGCCATCTCGGAAGCCTGCGTCTCGCAGCGTCTGTCCACCGACAAGAAGACGCTGGAGAAGACCTGGAAGCTGATGGACAAGGTGGTCAAACTGTGCCAGCAGCCGAAGATGAATCTTAAGAATAGTCCACCGTTTATTTTGGACATCCTGCCGGATACGTACCAGCGCCTGAGATTGATCTACTCGAAGAACGAGGACCAGATGCACCTGCTCCATGCCAACGAGCACTTCAACGTGTTCATTAACAACCTGATGCGAAAGTGCAAGCAGGCCATCAAGCTGTTCAAGGAGGGCAAGGAGAAGATGTTCGACGAGAACTCCCACTACCGCCGCAATCTCACCAAGCTCAGCCTGGTCTTCTCCCACATGCTCAGCGAACTGAAGGCCATATTCCCCAACGGTGTCTTTGCCGGGGATCAGTTTCGGATCACCAAGGCGGATGCGGCTGACTTTTGGAAGAGCAATTTCGGTAACAGGTGAGTGGCGCCTATTGGAAAACCTATTGGACAGTGAAACATCACAACCATAACAATGACAAGTCTAATTAGTATTATGGGTAACTAAATGAATTAGTTAGTATTGTTTAAAGTGCGGTTTCAAAACCAAGTGTTATAATTCAACTTAATACGTTCATTCATTGCGATTTGATATGGATAATATTACTAGAATTGGATCTGTGAATATTCAATTCCGTGTCTGAATCAAACCAGTTTCAACCGGTTCGGTCTTAGCGCAGCTACGAAGGGTATAAATGTTTATGCGCATATTTTGAATTTAAAAGGATAATACTACGAAATGGATATCAAATATATTATAGACAAAGACCGTACATTATATATTTTGAGTTTTCTCCTCGGCTTTTCAAGCTGTTTAAACATATATGATTGTGAACTCCCTTCCCAAACTTTTTATCAGAATTGTATAAGAAGCTCTTTTTGTATTACATGTGAATTCCCCTAGATACTCTTTAGAACTCCGATTCAAACAAAGAATTTACTTGTACCAAAGCAAAAATATAGCACATACTGACTTTTTGGCCTTTCCTTTTGCAGCACATTAGTTCCCTGGAAAATCTTCCGGCAGGAGCTTAACAAAGTACATCCCATAATCTCCGGCCTGGAGGCCATGGCCCTAAAGACCACTATCGATCTTACCTGCAACGACTTCATTTCCAATTTCGAGTTCGACGTCTTCACACGCCTCTTTCAGCCTTGGGTGACCCTGCTACGCAACTGGCAGATTCTGGCCGTCACACATCCGGGCTACGTGGCGTTTCTCACATACGACGAGGTGAAGGCTCGCCTACAGCGCTATATCCTCAAGGCGGGCAGCTACGTTTTCCGGCTCTCCTGCACACGATTGGGCCAATGGGCCATCGGCTACGTAACTGCCGAGGGAGAGATTCTGCAGACAATCCCTCAGAACAAGTCGCTGTGCCAGGCGCTGCTCGATGGCCATCGGTGAGGGATAGTAGTAGTACTAGAACCTAAAGTTCTTAAGTGTATTATAAAAGTGTATTCGTTACTGATCATTATGTTTGACTTTCAGAGAGGGCTTCTACTTGTACCCAGATGGCCAAGCGTACAATCCGGATCTGTCGTCTGCCGTTCAAAGTCCCACCGAGGACCACATAACCGTCACCCAAGAGCAATACGAACTATACTGTGAAATGGGTATGTTATAGCGTATGACAACCACGTTTATTTTTGTTTATTAACAAGTATTTATTTGGCATTATAGGCAGCACCTTTCAGCTGTGCAAAATCTGTGCGGAGAACGACAAAGATATCCGCATCGAGCCATGTGGCCACTTGTTGTGCACTCCCTGCCTCACCTCCTGGCAAGTGGATTCCGAGGGACAGGTGAGCGGAGTTAATTCCGTATTAAAACAACATCCACTTATCTATTGATTTCTTGCAGGGCTGCCCCTTCTGTCGGGCCGAAATCAAGGGCACCGAACAGATCGTTGTGGACGCTTTCGATCCGCGCAAGCAACACAACAGGAACGTCACCAATGGGCGACAGCAGCAGCAGGAAGAAGACGACACTGAGGTATAGTTTTGTTCACAGCCTGATCAGCCTGATCCGCCTGCTCCGCTGCCGCCTGTGCTGCTATTTATATACATATTACTCTTATGATTACCTTTGGTTCGTTTATACAGTTATATATGCCTATATATACATTATATATTTTAGATTTTACAACTGCTATTGTTTATATAAGTTTAATGTTTAGCCTGCAGTTCGCAGTGGCAGTTTCGAGTTTAATTTTGTTTGTTTAGCTGTAACATATTTAAATTATTAGCCAAACTCATGCAACTAACATCCACAGACCCACGCACACACGCCCAATCACAAGCACAAGTACAACCACAACCATTGTCCATCGAGCACATGCATAACGTAGTTAAAGTTCTTTGACCGGAAGTCGCTCATCAACCATCGTTTGCTATCGCTTCCTCTGTTTTCTCTCCGCCGGTTTGGTTCGGTTTGTGTGCGTTCGTTTAGTTGTTCGTTCTTCCACTCACGCTCTCTCTATCTATTGATCACGTTCGCCTCTGTTTATGAATCATATTTTAATCGATTCGATTCGCCCTCGATTGCACTTTTGTACATAGGCACTATGGAATTTATAATTGTAACCTGTTCTCTGTATTATTCTTTGAATTTTCTCTTCCACATCGAGCTTGATTATCCCCTGTATGCCGCAGTATTTTTGTATCTATCCCTACTCTAGATTCATTCTCTTATTCATTGTACTCCGTTATGTGTTTATTTCATTTTAGTTTATTGTTTAATACTTCCAAAGATACATTTAGTTTGTAGTAGCGTGCGTTTACTTCCCCCCCATCAATTCAATTTTATTTGTAAGCAGCCAACGCGCTGCCCTAAGACTGTAATTTATTATTAACAAAAAGAAAATCGAAAAAGTTTAAGAAATCAGGCTAAACATAGGAGGCCTCGAATCGATCGATAATTTAGTTAGATTGTATGTAAATTAATTATTGATTTCCTGTGTCACAAGGCCAGAATTCATAGCGCTCGTTGCTATCAAAAATACGAACGAAAAGTATTAGCTTACAAATTTTAGATCGAACCCATCTTTCGGCTCATTTCGTTAATTTAATATAACAATGAATCAGATCGCATTAATGTACACAATAACGATAACGATTATTTATATAATACATCTAATGCAATTTTTATACATTTAGCGATTAGTTTTTGATTTCCTTAATAAGTTTACGGCTAAAACAAAACAACCACACAACAACAAAACAAAACAAAAACAACTGAATCAAAACAAAATATATGCATAATATGAATATTTAAATATTGGTTTGAATTGATTTATATGTTCTCTTATTTATTTAGCTCTGTTTTTACTAGTGACTCTTGTTTTCCTCAGATTTTCTGTTTGATGTGCATGCCAATTTCCTCCAGCCAGCGGCATGCTCTATGATCAGCGAACTATTTGCTTAAGTGGTCCACATTGTTCAGTTGGAAATTTTCACATGGAATAATAGAAAAACGAAATCGGAATTACACTTCTTATAGAAAGAAAAATACTTTTAAAGACCGTTGTCCTTCAGATTTAAACGAAAACATTTCAAGTTTCATTATTCCATGCCCGGTGTGTTCACTGAACTGCAAGTAGACCTTTAATCTGTTTCTGTTCTGTTCTGGATATGTTTAGGACATTGGCGACTTCAACATAGCCACGTCATCGCTGCACGCACTCAGCACCTCGTCCACGGTGGCGGCTGAGAAGCACAGTCCGCACACATCGCCACGTTTGGGACGCCGGAGCACCACGCCCAGCTTGATGGCCGTGCAGAACGATCTCTATGCCGGCGGCACGCCCACCCTCAGCCTGCCTAGCAGCTCGTGCTCCTCGATCGCTGCCGCCTCCACATCCTCCTCCTCCTCTTTAGCATCGGTGGCAACAGTGACAGCCTCAGCATCCTCCTCCCAGCACCAGCAACCGCAGCCCTCGGCTCCTCCTGCTTCGGCGGTGCTCAGCAATGGTGGTGGTGGTGGTGGTGGCGTTGGTGGGGCCAGTTCCAGTCAGAAGAACACCAACCGGATGAGTGCACCGCTTATTGGCTCCTGTGTTGCCAACTCCACGTATGGCCAGAAATTGCCCCAGAACTGCAGCCACAGCAGCGCCAGCAGCAGCAGCGACAATGCCTCCAGCTCGAGTTCATATGCCATCTTGCAGAATCTCCATGATACGGGTACACCAGCAATGGCGGCAGCTGTGGTGGCTCCTCCCCTGCCACCCCGAAAGTCCTCACCTGGCGTGGAGACACCGAGCAAGGCCACGGCACCACCACCACCCAGCAGCAGCAAGAGTATCGACAACATCCAGTGCAGCTTGGACAATGTGCCGCCGCAGACGACAGCTCCACCAATTCCACCACATGTCTCGCCGAGCGTGGACACATTGGCCGAAGATTTGATGCGACAGCAGCTCATAGCAACTAGTACCACGTCGCCGGTGCTCTCTCTCTTGGATGAGGACATCGTAGAGGTGGGTCCGGCGGAAACTATAAGTGGGGTGATCGATACACGCCCGCTGGAGGCGCGCGGCGTGACCTTGAGCCGGCAGGATTCGGCCTCCTCCCACTACACGCAACTGTGCACCACCAGCAGTGGTGGCACCGCTGCAGCACTGGTCAACGGAAAGAAGGCCAACTCGGCCAAGCAGAGCCAAGCGACAACGACGACATCGGCGGCGGCGGCGGGCAATGGGTCCAATCCTGGCCAGCAATCGCAGCCGCTGCTCTATGCGAACGTGACGATCAATCAAAAAGACTGCGGCACCGTGCCCTACGAAAACATTAACCTGGAGTACATTGCCCGGCTGATGAACGCGGGCTACTCCAAGGAGAACGCGATCACCGCCCTAGGGATTTCGCGCAACAACATCGAGATGGCCGGCGACATCCTGCGCGAGTTTGTCTCCAAGAACAGCGCCTGAAGTGCCCAGCCGTCGGATTGTTAAGTCGGATGATAGTCCTTAACCAAAAAAACAAAACAAAATGAAAACAATCACCAGTCGAACTTCTCTAGCTCAAACATTTGAATATTGTTATGATAATTAGGTTGTTTAACTTGCGAAATTGACAAAATTAGCATTTTATAATCGGTGAAATTGTTTTCTATTAATGTAGTAAGTTTCTTTGATTCGTGTTAATCTAAAATTACTTTTTAATTTATATGTAGGGCAACTTTGTATTTCATTAGGAAACTATACATATGCTTTGTGTTTGTAGCAAACCCAATTAGTTTTAATGATTTAAATTATGTATTATTAATTCCCAGATTGTAGCGAACCCATCGTAAAACGCTAGTGTTACTAAATTAAAAACACAAAACCAAGTTGGAGAAGTTCGACCGTAAGGAAAATACAAAAAAATTCGCAATAGAATCTAAAAGCATGGTAAATATTTTCGATTTAGGAGCACCAAACTCACACCTGTCCCACAATTAGGCCAAGGACATTCGAATTATTCTAGTGTCTTTGATTAGGCTGGGCTATGCGATCCCAGGAGTTTGAGTCCTTGGAATTCCCCACTTGGCGTAGCCAGCACAAGCAATTCTCGTTTCCCCGTTCGAAAATTTAATAACAAAAAAAGAGATTAAAATATTGCCAGTAAGGCGAAGATGAAATTTAAGCACAACCCTTGGATATCAAATATAGCTATGTACACTTAAATTAAGACTATCTAACTTCTTCCTATTAAGAGCAAACAAATATATAAGAAATTATAACTCGTATCTACGCAGTTCTGGAAGAAACACTTGCCCACCCCAAACAAACGAAGAATATAAATATATTCAAATTTTCTTGCTCTCACAACAAAAAAAAAAAAAACAAAGTTAAGGAAAAAGACAAAGATCTGGCATCTTAAGATATTGTATCTCAACTAGATCGATGCTTCTTTCACGTGTCATGCTCATGAGCCCATCTATAAGTAGTCCATCGTTTCATCCAAAGCCAATCCAACCGAATATTGAAGAATCGGAATAAGAATCAGAATCGAACGCAGCGCAGCCATTATTGAAATGCCTTCGGTGGCGAATGCCTCCAAAAAAAAAATAAATACTTAAAAAACAAAAATACAAATGAACACAGATTTCTGAGTTTCCCATGAACACCAATTGCAAGCAAGGATTCACACAAGTTGAGGACACAACACCCCAAACAGATCCGATGCACTATCAAGTTTACCTCGATTTTTTATACAAAGCTTGAACGTTTTTGTAATAGTACTTTGTAAGTTCGAAACGAATCAATTAATCTCCCAAACAAGTTGAACGAGAAAATATGCATAATTCAATTTGTATTACGAATCCCTTTTTACTGGCTTTATACATAACATATACGATAATCGAGATCGATCGGTTTTTAAATTCGTCAACAAAATGTTCTAGTCCCTCACACACGAAAAACACAATTTTTGCCATACTCGTATATCTACTACACCTAAGGCGATATATATATATATATTTATAAATAGGCGATATATTTAATGTGCGACAACCGAAACGAAAAAAAACGAATCTAAATCAATGCAATATATTCACTAAAACGAGAAATCAATGCAAGAGCGTTAAATCGCAAGATTATTCGACATAACCTAAAAAGGCATACAAAGTTTACAAGTATTTAAGCGCAAGGATCGTGAGTTTTAAGCCGAAAACCGAAATTCCCAGCATATAGAGAGCCCAACAACCGAAAAGCAAGTCAATGAATAGAACCGAGAAGTTTGTCCAAATGGGGCAGCAGTTGAGTAACGATGATACCATACCATAGTCACGTCATGTAACCGAACAAATCTAAGCAGATATAAATTATTCTTATAAATAAAAGCGAAAAATAAAACCAAAACCGAATGTTTCATTGGGAATATAATTGCACAGGGGATGCTTTGAAACACCAACTCAAAAGCATAGTTTTCAAATAGTATATTTTATTATTACGTTTCACTCTCAGACTCCAGCAGTAGATGATAACATAAATACACAGAGGGGGGCTTTTAGTTTATTGAAATATGTATTTATTATTTATTATGTTGTTGTTCTTGTTGTTGTATTATTTGACTTATATAGTTTGCGATTTTTTTTCGTATTCAAGCACATATGTATGTATGTATTTTTCTTGTATATTTTTTGTATCATTTTTTTTTGATGTTTTTGTTACATTTTTGCAGTTTTTACGATTTTTTTGTTGTGTGTTTTTACTTGAAATGTCTTCATGTTGGTTTTGTCGCTTTTCTCGCAATAAGGATCCTTGTTACTGTGCTGTTCATTTCTTGCGTTGCATGAATGACTCTAAACGCTCAGCTGCCGGCCACTCGGAAAATCTTTTTGGGGCTTCAATGGCGAAGGCGATGGCGTTTGGCATGTCTGTCGATTATCCCATTATCATCCCATCAACCTCGATTAGCCCACCCGCCCTGCAGGATATTTGTGTCCCGCATATATCGTTATATGTACGACGATGTATAATCCTTATACAATATTAAAGTTACTATGTTTTCATGCTCTTTGTTCTGGTTTTTCTGGTTTTTTGTTTGTCTGTGAGTGTCAGTGTTGCTGCTTAGTGTAAGTTCTGTTTTTTTGTGTTTGCTCTGTTGTAGTTGTATATAACATGGCTATAATAGGACGTACTGATCCCAAATTTGTTGTTAGCTTGTTAAGTGTTTTTTTTTCATCTTTTTGTTACATTTAGTTTTTGTTTCTTTAGTAATTGAAATTCATAATTTTCACAATATTTGCTCTTTGTTACCGACACACGACACGCTCATAAAGTTTTTTGTTTTGTTTTATTTTTTTGTAGCTTTTTTTTTCTTCGTATATGTAGATTTTTTAAAAATTATTTTTATAATCTTCATTAAATGGTTTCAACAGATTTGGCGCAGCAAATTAAATTTGCTCTTCATCGTTACACAAAACTTTTCGTAATTTCCATCTCTCCTGGATAATTTTTTGTGAGTTTTCGTAATGCGATTTGTTGTTGCTTTAAATAAATATTTGCGTTGTAGCATGCTATGTTTTTTTGTATAATATGTTTGCTATGTAATAAGTTAATGCAACTGTCTGAATGCAACTAAAGAATTGGCAAAACCACTTGACGTGTTTATACAAGCGAAGATCAAATCATGGGAAATAATAACATTAATATTAGGTATGTTTACGTTAATGAATATGTAAAATATATATGTACTTGTAGATATAAATACTTTCTCCATGCTTCACTCCATTGATTGATTTCTTTGTTTGCCGTCGCTGCTGCGACCGTTGTCCTACATAACTTGCAGTCGTAGTACAACAATTGTTCAATAAATATAAATCGTTAACAGTAAGATTGAAAGCGGTGAAAGAACATTTTTCGAGAAGTACCAAAGAATACGAGTAGATCAAGATACAGTAGAAGCAGGAACTATGCCAGCCATAGATAAATGTTAATAGAGTGTTGCATTTATACGAATTCTAACGCAATTATGCAAGGAGTTCGTTGCCAGAAGAATTCTAGAATAAATACTTCATAGATTATAATGTTCCTTGTTTTCTCTCTCGCTCATCACTTATGCCATTGGTTTTTTAATTAGTTTAAATTGAAGCAAACTAGTAGAAAATAGTATACGTATACACACGTTTTGGTTTCATCTCTCAGACACTTGGATTTCAATTTCGTTTTGCTTCAACCTGGCCACAACTCAGATCACCGTTGCGCCGAGTTGAAAGCAAAGCGTTACAATGGTGGAGGGGTTAGTTGGTAATATTACAAATAAGTTTCGATTTCAGACACGAAGAGCTCTCTTGTTTGAGTTGCCGTTAAGTATTGTAGTTTCGTAAATATTAAATGTATGCCATTGCTATCCATTATTATGAATTACAATCGTTTCCAATAGTGTTTGCTTGGTTCTAGGGATTATATTCGTTATAAATGTTTCTGTATGTATGGTAGGGGCGACCAGTTCACGTTGCTGTTAGTTTGTTGATTGGTGGTAGCCTGCTCGGTTATGGCTTGCGTACAAGAATATATATAGCTGTAGGTAATTGTCTTTGATGTGCATCTAATATCCTGGCTTGCTTATACAACTTCTTCAGCAATCTACTCCACCAAGTTGCCTGCAACGTTCAATTTCGTTTGGTTAAAATAATCTATTATACAATGTACTATGCACCGTCTCACCTGGAATGCGTGGATGACGCGCTAGAACGGAAAAGCCCTTGCCCTGCGGTCCCTTGGGTGCGCGAATGAGGATCAGGCGCGGCACAGTGTCATCGCCGTTGAGCTTAAGGCGCGAGATCAGACGATCCGGACGATCGTTTATTTTCAGAACATTGCATGCCGACGACTTTCCATTGCGCTGATGAATTTAATAAATAATACTGATCAATATGCATTCAATGCAAGTAGTAGCAGTCAACTCACCTGATTGGTGACCACGGAGAACTCCACAGTATCGCCTGGATGTAAAGCGACAGTATTGCCCTGCACCTCAGACATGTGGAAGAACAGTTTTTTGCCGTCCTCCACCTCAAAGTTGAGAAAACCAAACTGACCCTTGATGGAGTCCACAGTGGCACGCTTCTTCTGCCTTACGGCATTCACGCATGCTGCTCGACCGCTCTCATCGATGCGAAAGCTAACGAGATCGCCCTTCTGGAGCAGATCCCTCTTGTTCACCAGACTAGTGATCCCGAATTCGTGTTGCGAAATGACAGTGGTACGTAGCTCATCGAGGATTTCAATGAGACCGGCATATTCCTGCTGGTCGGGATTGATGCAACGCAGTGGACGTGCTACCACGCCATTGTGTGTGGTTTCCAGCACAGCCGGCTGGGGAATAGAGTTCTTTGGCAGCATGCGGACATTTTCCGCCGGCAGGCAGTTTCCAGAAACGGATGTATTCCCATTTCGAGCGAGAGTGTACTCCACCTCCTGACCCAGCTCCAACCAATTGGGATTGCCCATATAGTTGCTAAAGTGAAAGAAGACCTCCTCGTCGTGGGACAAAGTCTCAATGAATCCAAAGTTCTCCTTCATAACGGCTATGAAGCCACGGTACACCTGACCGGCATCGGATCCGGCATGGTTGTTGTTCTCCATCTTGAACTCATCCAGATGACCCGGATTATTGCTGCCCACGCTGCTGGTACTGCCGCCAGGGCTGCCGTGCATGACATAGCCATTCTGTAGCGAAGCATTCGAGCTGCTGCTACTGATTCCATTCGACAATCCTCCCAGCTGGTCATTTTGGTTGATATTTGCCCCAGCACTCGACTGATTAAGATGCAACTGCTGTTGCTGCTGTTGTTGCTGTTGATGCAGCGATACTTGCTGTACGTTGACGGCTATACACTCCTTGTTACGTTTGACCTGTTGGTTTAAACCACATTAAACTATGATTCTCGAATGTTTTATTTGTGAACTTACCATGTAAATATCGAAGCGCACACGCTCCCCAATCCTTGGTGGTTTTTCGCAGTCTTTAAGAAAATACATTATAGTCTTTTTAACATCGGCATGTTCATAGGTAATCACACCGCCCTCGACGCGATCTTGAGATTTAATTGGGCTCTTGGGCGCCTCGCGAGTTACGCATCCTGTTCAAACATTTCACGAATTAGTAGGGCTACAATTAGGAATAGTACTAGAGAAACCTACCTTCTATGTTGCTGGCCACTAGAGTTTCAAATTGCACTGAGTTGGGCGGCAAGTGTTTAATGCGTATGGCCTGCAAACGCGAGTTATTATAGGCCAATCCAGGCTCCTGAATGACAGTGAATTCTACCTCATCGTTGATATCGATTTCGCGGCTCTATATAAAAAAAAAGTAAATGATAAATGATACTGGCTCCCATATAACCATAAATAATTATCTTACCGTATCTAAAACTTCAGTAAAGTGGAAAAATAAACGAGCCTGACGCTCTACGCAGCGCAAGAATCCGAAGCCCTCCTTGAGAGAGGCGATGGTGCCCTGCTCCCGCTTCTCGCCGGAAACCTTGAATGTCTCGTCCAACAGGGCAATCGATGTGGCCCGCTGCAATTGATCACGCCGATCCGTGGCAAGGAGGAACTGCACCCAATCGCCGTGGCGCAGGGTGAAGTCACCCTTTTGATCCTTGTCCCCGAATGGAACCTCCACCTCGGAGTAATCCAAGGCCCTATAACGAATACGGCCCGGCAAGGGATCATTGTTCTGGCGCACCGGGTTGTTGCGATCAAGCGACTTAAGCACCTGGCCCTTATACACCGTGCTGTCCACGTCCTCAAAGATCACTGATCCCGGAGCTAGGCGCGTGATGTTGCACGCAAATTCACGGCCCTGCGGAGGCACAGATGCAGACTGCATTTTTGATTGAAGCAGATTGGGATTGGTCGGATCGCCACTGCCACTTACGCTCCGCGTCTGAATGGTGAACTCAACATCGTCACCGGGACGCAGCTCAACATTGCCCTCAGCCTCTGAGAAGTGGAAGAAAATCTCCTTGACCACATCGGCACGTTCTATAAAGCCAAACGATTCCTTCATCGAGCAGACAACCCCACGATACTTAACCGGCTGGGCCGGATTTTCCAGGCGAATATGGCAGGCGCCTAGATTACCTCTGCAATGGAAAAGGTTCGTTAGTTAACCACGAGTTTAAAATGGTTCAAAATCAATGCTTACCTTTGGTTCGTTGCGATTTGAAAGCTGACCTTGTCGCCAGCGCGCAAGTTGACATTACCTTCCACATCGTCTTTGGTATAGGGTAAAAAGAAGCATTCGCCTCGGTTCTCATAGCTTATGCGACCTGTGGTCTCGCTGGAGTTGAGCACATTGTTGGCGCTATCTGTGCGCAGCTCGGTGGTCACCGTGCCGGTGACCCGCTCCTCGGAGAGAACAACCTCTGGGGCTATTTTTGATACTTGACTAGCTATCGGCTTGCCGGTGCGGCGATCATAGGTCATCTCAAACTCCACGGGATCTCCGATTTTCAAATGATCAATATTACCGCTGAATTGCGAGAAGTGAAAGAAAAGACGCGCCTGCCGCTCACAGCACTGAATGAATCCATACGAATGCTATAATTAAGATGAAAATAAATAAAGTAAAATTAGATATTGTGGTCACGCGAAAGTTTCACTTTTCTACTCACCAACAACTTTTCAATGATGCCAGTTTCCCGGGTGGTTTGGCTGGGATCTGCAGCTGCCGCCGATGAATTGCTCGACTGGGAGCCAAAGATCGAGGAGCCACTGCCGGCTCCGTTGGTCAGAACGCTGTTAGACTGGAATACTCCGATTTGAGGAGGATTCTGGATGACATCGTTAACCTCGTTGGCATCGAACATTCCAATGGTTGGATGCTGTTGTTGTTGCTGCTGATGTTGCTGTTGTTGCTGCTGTTGGTGTTGCTGCTGCTGATGTTGTTGTTGTTGCTGCTGCTGCTGCATGTGTTGCTGCTGATGTTGATGGTGATGCATATTCTGCTGATGTTGTTGCTGCTGCTGCTGCTGTTGTTGTTGTTGTTGATGCTGCTGCTGCTGCTGCTGGGACGACGGGCCCTGACCCTGCGGCTGCAGTCCCAACGTAATAGAGTCAAGTGTAAATGTTCCAATGGTCGGAAACGTTGTTGGGATTCCCAGGTTGCGAACGGCATTCATGTTGAAATAACTATCGCATGGCAAGTTGTCATAGATTTCTGCAGCATTGCAGGGGAAATAAAATCAAACATTATAAGGACGAAATAACAACGTGCCAAATAGTTTAACCCCTTTAAATGTTTTTAGTAAGGCAAGTACTTATATATATAAACTAGATTAATAAGAGACCCAATTTCGGACTTACCTTCGCCGATACGGTACACCTTCGATTGGGTATTCATGTTTGATTGATTGGATATTAACAAACAAAGAAAATGCTGATAAGGACTAGCAAATTGGAGACTGGTTCTTGGCGATGGTGATTGCGATGTAAGAGGTGTTATCGGATGGTCAGTGGTTTAATCCGATCTACCAATAATGGATGCGAATGACGAGAATTATTGGAACGAGAGTTAAAGTTGAAGAAAGCGCGAAAAATGACCGAAAACAGATTTCGTGATATCACTTCTGTTAAATTTTGTTTTTATGTTTTTTGTTCTTTTTTTATATTTTTCGTGTAGTTTTATATCAAAGAGAAAAAACTAAGCAATAAATACGTATTTGTTTTTTATTTGTTGTTTGTTTTGTTTTTTGTGTATATATATTTTGGCTAAACACTGGCACAAGAGGCACTGAAATTCCTTGTCTTCGAAGTTAATAAAAATTTTTGTCTTTTCTTGAGGGCATGCCCCGCAAAAAATGTGGTTGTTTTACTTAGCTTTCCTTTGCTGTTGTTGGTTTGTTTGTTTGTTGTTTTTTTGTGTTCCTTGTTGTTTTGTGTTTTTATATTTCTTGTAAAAAATGCCGACAAATATTGTAACGTTGTTGGTTGGTTTTGGTAGTTTGAAGTTCCTTCCTGGGTCTGTTGTAGGTTGTTTTTCTTTCTAAAGTTGTTGTTCTTGAAATATTTGTTTTGCTTGTTTTGTGTATTCAAAATATTGTGGTTTTACGATGAAAATGCACACCAGCTGCTGCCGTTGGTGTTTTTTGTTTTTGTTCGAGTTTTGAATTATTATTGAATTATTGCATTTTGTTTGAAATGAATTTGGTTGATTTTTTTTTTTATTTTTACTTTAGTTTTACTAGAAAAATACACTGGGAATACTTTTTACTTTTGGGTTAGATTAGCTTTGTTTGATATTTGAATATTTTGTGTGTTTTGCTTGATTATATTGTTTTCTATTTAGTATACATATATATAATATATATTTTGTAGGCAATCGTTGTGGTTTATAGGAAGTAGTAGTGATTTTTTATTTACTTTCGAATACCTCTAGTACAACGATGATTTTTTGGGGACGAGGTTTAAATCTCCTTCTTCCTCTTCTCGGGACTTCCGTTTCCGGTTCCTCGCTCTCTCTCTTTCTTTCTGTGTCGATTTCCTATTTTGTTTCGCTGTACGTTGCTATTACTTTTCGGTTGCACGATTTGTATAATTTGTTTTTCTTTTTTGTTGTTTTTGTTGCTGTTTTATTGCTGTTTCATTTACTATTCACTAAGCAAAAATTATGAGTTTTAATGTTTTTTTGTTTTTATATATGTATATAATAGATATAGGACACCCGTTATGTAAAGTTATCCTCGCTCATTTACTATGTTGAACTTTAAGTCTACGATTTATTTTGTTTTGTTTAAATATATATTTTTTTTGAATGCGTTTTGAAGTCTTTTCATAACCTAGGGTTTTTATTTTTTGCTTTGTGTTGGTTGGTTTTGTTGTTTATTCACTTATTCCATTGTTTTGTTTTTGCTTTCTCGGTTGACGCTCACTAGATTTAAGCTTAGTTTAATAGTTTATATAATATAATATATAATATACTATAGTATATATGTATCGAAGTCCTTTAAGATATCACGAATTTGTTTCAATGTTTTTTATCTTTTCATTTGCATTTGCTCTTAAGTGTAAAGTTGTTGTTGGTTTAAGATGTTTTTCTGCATTCTGCTTCCTCTTTCGCTCCTTCTTCTTCTTCGCCTACTGTTAAAAATTACGGGGTTTTCCTTTCATTTAATTAGAGATTTTTTTGTGGTTTTTCTTTGCGTTTTTTTCCGTTTTTGTTTTTTTAAATTTATAAATTTACAGTAATTATCACAGAGTTGTTAAATCTTTCTTTGAATTTGTTTTGTTTTTCTTTTCTCCGTTTTACTTCCGTTTGTTGCAGTTGCTTTTGCTGTTTTAGACTTTTAACATTTCTCACTAGGTACACTTATAAAAAAATCTGAATTGAAAACTAGTAAAAAACAATGCTTTATTGGAAAAAATAAAAACTGTTTTTTTGGCACAAGGCCGCAGTTTTGAATTTGTTATGGGTTCTCTATGTATATTTGCTTAATCCGTTTTTTTTTATTTTCACTAATTAAAATTAAAGTTTTAATTAAAGTTATTGGCTAAGTTCAATTGCTGGTGTTGTTGTTGTAGGTCTGTGTAAAACGTGACTTAAAATTTATAGAATTCTTGTAGATTTTTGGTTTTAAATGTTTTCTTTATTGTTACCGTTATTTTTTTTAGTATATATTTTTTATTCACACTTTTTTTTGCGGCACAATTGTTGCTTGATCGGTTTTATTCAGCTCTCCTTGCTTCTTCCTACGTTTATCGCTATGTCTCTCACTTCCCTTTCGCCCTTGTGGGCGTTTATCAGTTGCCTTTGGACTTAAATTCTAGCAGTGTTTGTTTTTATGTTTAGTTAAATAATTTAGATTGATGTTGCGTTTTAAATTAAATCGTTTTTAATATGTTTAAATTATTTGTTGTTGATTTACTCCCGGTTATTTTGTACTTTAAAACATTAATTCAGTTGTTTGTTGGTTGTTGTTTGTTTGTTGTTGTTGCTGCTTTTGTAGCTCGGTTGTTGATGTCTTAATTTAAATTAATTAGCAAATTGAATTCACTCTGACTTAACAACAAAAAATTCGTAATTAAATTAAAGCTTTTCAGGAAAAATAATGAGGAATTTGGGATTTATTTAGCGTTTTTCCAAGTGTGGTTTTTGCAGTTTAGCTTGAATTGTTTTTGTTTTATTCGAGAGTCCGAACGCCGCAGCGCCGTTTCCTTTGACTTCACGTTAGTTTCGTTTCCCGTTGCTTTTTTGTTTTCAGTGCTTTTGCCGTTTTCTTGTTAAACTCCGCTTTACTTGCTCCTTCGTGGTTTGCCTTTTATTTTGTTTTAGCTTTTCTTTTTGTTTATTTATTTGTTGGTGCTTTTGAGTATTGACGAGTTAATTTCACAGCGTTTCAATTTGTTTGGTTTGTTGTTGGTTTTGTTGTTGTTTTATTTGAAAGTCTTCGTTTCAAGCTTGGCTTGTTTTTTTTATGTTGTTTGTTGTTTTGTTTTCTTTTTTATTTGCGCAGTCGCTTTATCTCCCTCTCTCTGTCTGTCTCGCTCACACCGACGGGCGGCGTAAAAATTCTCGTTTTTTCTGTTTTGTGTGGTTTTCTTTGCAAAGCAAACGAAACAAAAACAAAGAGTCCAAAAAACGTAAAAAGTTTTTGCTTTGACTTTTCCTTTTTGAGCTATGTTGTTGTTTTTTATTTCTGCTGTAACTTTCAATTATTTGCGTTTTATATTTGTATGTATTATTTTTTGATTCGTTTTCGATGGTGATTTTATTTTTATATTTTTTTCATATTTGTTGTTGTTTTTTTTATATATTATTATTATTTTTTCAGATTATGATGAAAGTGATGTCAAAACGGAGTTTTAGTTACAAAAGCTGTTGGATGAGAAAAAGAGAAAGGTGGAAACGATTAAGAAACATTTTTACTTGTTTTATTATTTTTTTTATTTTTGGCTAGTGAAATCTACACCGAAAAAGTCTTGCTGCAGTTTTATCGATTTTTCAGTGTTGCAAATGGAGAGATTTTTGCCTGCCGGAAAAAATTGCACACACACTGGCACAACCTACTACGCACACACACATGCACGCCCATACACACGCACACGCAATTGCAATCGTAAACTATTTTTACACATTATTGTTGTGGTTTTTTTCGTAAATTTAGCAACCCCGCAGACACAGACACACACACGCACAGTCACCGAAGTGCCAGGTTGGTAGAAAAAAACCAATTTTCTTCCTCAACTTTTTTTTCGGGCTGCAAATTTGGTACCCTCAAACGCACACACACACACACAGAAGCGTAGAAAATCTGGATGGGCACCGAGAAAAACGTTAATTCGCCATTAAAAAACTAATTTCCCTAAAACTTTTCATATTTTTCCATCACAGCTTTGTTCGCGGCACACTTTCTGCATATTTTCGTTCCGAATTTGAGTTAAATAATAGTCCTATTCAAAGCGAAAGAGAATTTTCTGGACCAGCCACACGTACCACACGACAGCACAACAACTGCTAGCGGGCGCCATATTTGCCGACAGTACAATAGCAGTGCTGGAAGGTGCGCGAAGTGAGGAGCAATTATGACGTCAGTGGTCATGAAAGTAGGAGCAGGGATCTCTTAGCTTCTCTATTTCTCTATTTAAATAATCAAAGCTTATCTTAGATGACCATTTAACGGTTATTCAGTTAAAAGGACTATCTTTAATAAAATAACAGCAGCAGAAAGCAGCAGAAGTGTAGAATTATACAAAATTGTTATATTCTATGCTATCTCTGCAGATAATAAAATATGAATTGTATGTACCTTTCATGTATTATTTTTAGATTTAATAATAAACGAAAACTATTTATGTAATTAAATGCATTATTACTACGGAAATTAGATCTAAATATTGAATCTTAAACTGTACGTATCCGAGACAAGAACCATCGCTAGCTTTCTCAAACTGTAACCAACCCTAAAACCTTTTCGACTTTTATTAAGTAAGTGTTTACTTTTTGTGGATAAATTTTATTTAAAAAATGAAATTCATAAAAAATTAATTCCTCTGAAAAATAAATACAGTTTCTCAATATGGAAGATATGTTATAATTTTGTAAAATTAGAATTCCCCCAAAAATGCAGAAGTGTATTCACTTAGTTAAATTTCTAATTTTCGAAAGTTTTGTCACCTTTTTTTAGATTCCTTTTAGTAGCCCACAGAAAATCACATTAGTTTTACGTCTTCCTGGGTCTTTTAACGAATTTTATTTCAGCAGCTCCTTAGTTGCTTAATCCATAATTAACTTAAATGGTATTTTGCATGATAATGGTATCCAATACATATGCTGATTAATTGGTTATCCTTGAAAAGATTTTTAAAGATTACAATTTACAAAATCTAGTTAATTGGTTACGGTGCCTTTTATACATTCGACAGTGCAAAATGTTATCAACATGAATAGATTATAAAAACGCCCTCGCTAAATATAAATCTGGGCTAATTGTAGTCGAAAATATTTAATATCAGGCTGCGTTAAAGTTTATAATTTTTACGTTACGAGCACTTCGATTTGGTCACACATTAAATTGCATCTGGTTTTGCATATTTTTGGGTTAGTTAATTGCCTGGATTGCGTTACATTTCTATACACATTTGCAAAAGGTCCAAAGTTTGGTCTCTGTGGATATATTTGAAACAGATATTTTTGTGACAATATTTTTTGTGTATGGTGCAGTTTATATGGAATATAAATAAATACGTCTTTATGTATGTACAGCGAAATTTTAAATTTTAAAAACCCCTTTAGCTGGATATCCATAGGCTATTAAGACTGTCCATAGCTTAAAAGGGCATGCAATTTTCTCAGCTTCGATTGCTTTAATACATTTCAAAATCCATTTGAAGGCAAACTGTTTAACATTTTAATCTTACTGGCGAAATCAAGAATTTGGGACATAACACGGTCTTGAATATCAATAAAAATGTCAAGTATATTTGGCAGTTCGCCCACTCACGTGTAACACAAACGGACACGGTTATTTTACAAATGTTAAGTACACTAAACAAAACTGAAACCGAAATCTAAAGGTAAATGCTCAATGAATTTACGTACACGATAACTTGTAGGTAATAACTAATGTTACATATTATTCTCTTCTCTTTCACTTAAGAACTATGCAAGTATTTGCAATTAACTAAGAAAACAAGTTGCGGCAAGGCGAGAATTGGGATGCCATCTTAGGGCTTGCTGTCGAAGCCAGCGAAATCCGAGGCCTCCGACTCATCGTCATCCCTCTCGACGCCGATGCAATGGATGCCAGTCCGCAGCATAGGAGTTCCCTTGCCCTTGCCCAACACCCGTGCGGCGATGACCAGCTGTAGCAGCTCCTTGGCGTTCGATGAGCTGACGATGTGCAGGACCTCGCGCAGCAGCTTCTCCTTGTAGGCAAAGAACTCGATTTTCATCTCGAAAAAGTCGTGTTCGTCATGCTTGGTGCCCTCGAACTCCGTGATCCTGCAGTGCAAGCTCGGCGTGGCGCTGATCACCGGCTCAAACTTGCTGGCCAGCGTCTTGGCATCGCCGAATAGCGACGTCGGCAGCTTCAGTTCGATCAGATAGCGATGTCTGATCTGCAGAAAGCCCAGGCTCACCACAATCGTGTCGCCCGACCTTTGGTATGTCACACAGCTGTCCGATTCGAAGTCATCCTTCACCGTGTTCGTGTCGAAGTGCACATGGTGGTCTTGAAAAAAGAAGGTAGATGTTAGATTTTTTTTCTATAAGTGTAAATATATGTATACATCTTGGAACTATTGGTTCTATAGTTAGAGTTTCAAAGTAAGGCTCTAGCTATGTATAAGTTAATTATATAAATCTTGACTTCATGTTTTTAAGTCGTATCTGGAATTTCACAAGCCATCTTCAAACCTGACCTTTTACAAGTTACGCAGTTTCCCTGATTCCACAAGCTGTTTGCATGTTTGCAAATTGTAAATTTGCACAGAATTTAATTGAGAATCTTATTTGTTAAATAATGATAAATTGTGCGTCCGCGGAGCCTAAGGTCAGCCAGGTAGACAGGTAGAATCGAGTGAAATTACCCTAGTAAGTAAAATATTCCGAGATAAACAAACAAGCGAGCAAACAGAAGTCTCGGGCCCGCCCCAAGTAAATTCCCTCCAGCGGCATTTGCAGCGGAAATTGCGTGTAAGCGTGTAATTAAACGCCCCTACCACTTCCCCTCTTCCTTACACTGAGAGAAAACTAGCAGTCATTTAATGAAGTCAGTCATCTGAGAAATTAGGAACTTAACTACTATATCATTGCTGAATGATTTGTCATACAATATTGACATGAAACCATTTCAAAAATCTTCACTGTGTAAGAACAGATGGATGAATGGTGAGTCAAGGAACTGGACTCTCTGAGGGCTTAAATCACATTAAAATTGGGTCAATTGGGACCAAGTGCACGGAATGATGTTTAGAGATTTAAAGCGTCGAATTTCACGCTTGGTTGGAATTTATAAATAAAGTATCCGCTGGCAGCATTTAATTGTTGCTAACACATGGCAATTGTGAGGTAACAATGATGAATAAGCGAAGCATTGCCAAAAAAATAGATATATGCACAATACAAATAAATAAACGAGGAATTTTTCACACATAAATCACAAGTTTTATGAATTTGCAAATAAGCTAAGCAAATAACTTTAGTTTAAATATATTTAGCAGTAGATTTTTTAACTGATTACTGATTTATTCAGCGAGTTTTGCGTATTTTGAGTTGAATTATTGTACTTTCTGTATAAATCACAATTTTATTTAGCGCTAGAAACTAACTAAAGCGCGTCTTGCTAATGACTGACATGAGGTATTGCATATTAAAACTAAGTAAATGGCTTTCAATAGACCGCCTGCTTTACTTGCCAATTAACAAATCGCTGACAAATGTTTCTATAGCTCTTAAAATTTAAAAGCTTGTTTGCTTCTAATCGCATTTTCAATCTCAACCGAGCAATGCCCTAAGATATCTACAAAGTCACCTAGTTAATCATAGGCGATTGCCTCAGATATTGTTCGCCATATCTTCTGGCCACAAAAAAGTCGAGACTATGCTAAAAATAAAACCCTTGACTAGTTGGTCATGGCACTGGCATCGGAAATTGCGGCTAAAGTTTGTTCTTTTCGGCAAAACATTTCTACAAAAATTTGGAAATTCAGACAGTGCGTTTCATAAACGTATCTGATCTTTCTGATACAAATATTTACCTAATTGCGAGAGGCATTCGTCTTTATTAGCTTGTTTTAAGTTGCATTTGGTTGCATTTCTACATTTGTTTATTCATTTTTGAACTAACTTATCGATTTGAAACGTGTTGTACGTTTGTTTTGCGATTTCAAATGGATATTTCATTTTGTTCTGGTGTCGCAACGATTGGAATGTCTGCGCAAATGGTTGATATTATATTTTCATTTTCTTCTCGACCGTATTCTTTTGTTTATTTGGCCGATCGCCCGCTCAGCAGAACGTAATAATTCAATTTTGCACTTTAATGTGCAGGAAATGGACATGATTTTTATGTGTAATTTATTTATTTCATTTTTGTCGTAAACGCAGACGAATGCGAAATTGAAGCAATTTTCCGGCTGCTCCTTGTAAGCAATTTATTGTAATCCAGCTTAATCTGCTTAAAGCCGCCACAACAATGGAGGCAGCATTTTCACAATGCCAATGTCATCCGGTCTTTCTATAAATTTCACTTGGCAGTCATGCGGCTCACTTAAAAATCCGACTCTCACGTGCCCTCCAATCACCATTGATTAACCATTAATGGAAATTCACAATCAACTGCCATTGCTCGATATTCAAATTCAAATTCAAATTTAAGCACTGGCACGGTTTTTTTCGGGATTTCATTGCGGCACACAGCGTTTTTGTATAGAGATAAATTATCTGATGCATATCTGGCAGATTGTCCACCAATTGAATTCTCGTTGGCTTTCTCTATGTAGCTCAATTGGTTCGTTTGCTCGAAATTAAAGCATGGAAAATGGGTCTAGACAAGCCAAGAAACCAACTCTTCACACAGCATAAACACATAAACATGTTTCTATGATCTAAGCGAGAACTGAATATATCAATCTATAACTCTTTATATCATATCTATGATATTTAAAAATTCCTTTGAATTTAAGAAGCTTTTATAAAGTTCTGCTGCTAATTATATGTTTATATGTTTTTCCTATCTATAAGCCGCTTTATTAACCATCTATTCACAAATTTTAGAAACAGGAAGCCATAAAAGTTCCATACTAAATGTGTTTTTAGTCATGTTCGTCCAATTTGTCCAGCTTTCAACACCCTCACACGATGAATTATATAATTTCGAGCCGCCAAATTCAAATGCTCATATACTTTTATTGCTGGGCGGTGTGCTTGTGGGTGTCTGCCCCCCCCTTAGCTAATGCAGGTGCTTCCCAGTTGGGGGATGCCATAAAAAGGCCACCCAATCGCCGAACGTGCCAAATCGACTATAGAATATAGAAAATGCCATATGCCTTATGCAAAATGCAAAAACGAGTACGAACTGCAAACATGCATAACAATATTGTAAGTTGTGTATTTCAGATTCCCTCTCGAATCGAAACAATTGAAGAAAAGGTGTCCGTGCCCCACCAATGAGACAAATATCAATCACGAACGCCTTGTGGGCGTTGGGTGGCCAACCGGGAGCGGGGGCGTGGCAAGCGCAGCCCCAACGCTGCTCCCTCATGCAACAAAAACAACGTGCCCGCAGGTATCCGTACGATGCTATAAATAGCCCGCCACATGAGGATTGCACAATTGCATATCACTTTGTAGAATACATAATAACAACAATAAACAAAATAGTGACTACGACAATGGAAACCTCCGCTGGCGGTCAGGTTATATGCAATTTAATCAGCCCCATTCGTTGTTGTTTTTATTTATTTTTTATCTCTGGGGTGTTGGAAATCTAATTCTTTGGGCGGTCGCCAAATAAACTTACAATTGGCATTGCCCATGAAACGCTGGGCAAACAATAAAAAGCTCTAACTCACAATTTGCATTTCTGGGCGATAAGCGTAAGGAGAAACAAATTATTTAAGTACTAAACAAACAAGCACATTAGGTAAGCAAATAGTTATTAAAAAAACAACTGTTAAGCAGTATATCGCTATTCTATCGCGTTAAATCATTTCGTGCTTGCTTTCGCAATATATTATTCACCAAAATGGATCGAATATAACTGCCACTTGAAACTGCCCCTCAAAAAAAAAAAAATTCTGATAGCCGCTAATTGATGAAGAAAGTGTGTGAAGCGCGAAATGAAAACTATTTTCGTTTTCCATGTGCTGCTCGCTGGCCACAATTCATTAACTTCTGTCAGGAGATCATAAATTAAAATTAATCTAAGACAATTTAAGCAGGCTGCAACAGGCTGATAAAAACTCGGGTCGAGCGCCGTTTGAAAAGCGATAAGGAAACCCATTTAAGTCACGCGAATGGCGACAAAGTCGGCGAAATGGTAATGAAAATGGTAAGCCATCGATTGCGGGGGCCAACAAAAGTGGGTGGGGGTGGTGGCGGTAGGTGGTCAAAATTGGCTTAGCTGTGGCCATGAACAAATATTATTTTTAATATTGCGACAGAAAAGCAGGAAGAAGAGGTCAAAGAACAACAATGGGCGGAAATCGAATGTGTGAAGTGAACGGGAAGGAAATGGCTAAAACACTCGTGCACACTTACACTGAGCGAATAAAGGACTTAAGAGCAAGATAGTCTTGAAAAGTTATAGCTTATATTTGTATGTAAGCAACGCTTGATAATTATCAAAAAAAGGCTTGTTATTATTTATTTTACTTATCACAAAAAGGCATGTTACTCATTTTGGTTGACTAATTCAAGGATTACTTAGGTTTACACTTACTACTTAGTTCCCCGCCACTTTCTTTCAGTGCATTCCCAGCTGCATTTCGGTTTCTGAGCTAAGAAGTGCAGCTGTCCTGAATCGCAGAAAAGGTCAGCAAACAAGCGATTCCCTCGAGTGGCCTGACTTGCCTAAATTTAGCTCACTCTTTTCATTCTTTCTGTTCCAATTAAACCGAATTAATCGCCAAAATCCACGCGCAATTACCCCCACTTACCCTTTTTCCCTTCTACCAAAGAATCTACAGCCACAACCGCCGCTTTTTCCTAATGATATTTTAACGCACTTGAGCTGGTTTCTATGCAAATATTGGGCGCCACTTAATGGCCAAACAAATGAGTTGGGCAAATAACACCGGGAATTGGAGTTACTAATTTTTACCTTGATGCTCCACATTTTCAATGGACTCGTCGCACATTTTGAGGATCCGTAGATTTGCAGTTCTTGATTTGATTGGGTTTTTTGGTGCGAGTGTTAAATGCCAGCGATTTTGCGGACTCTCAGAATTAAAACAGACGACGCGCTTTCTTTGAATTTCCCGATTTTCGCAGCGAGGTGATTTAAATCAGAATCCAAAAACGACGAAAAACAAAATAAACAATAGTGGTGGTGCGTCGGTAGATTTCTTGTGGCTATCGATGTTAGAGTCGATAGTCATTTTTTTGCTTCCCGCTTTTGCCGCAATGGCGCTTTTGTTCAGTTTTCTAACAGAAATGTTAATATACAATAGGGATATTTTACAGTCAGTTGAATTTTTAAAAATTAAATATAAGTTTGTGTAATCGAATTTAAGAACAATAAACGAAAATAAATCAATTTGCTGTTAAGCAATTTTATGCGACGAACAACAGTTATTTTAACAAAATAGATCGGATATTAACTAATTAAACTCCAACTTTCTCCGTATACAATTTTCATAGAAAATCCGAAACACAGCTGTTTACCATATATTAATATTTTAATATATTTTATTTATATTGTTAACATATACTCAGGAAGTATTTAAGTCGCGCTAAAACAAATAAATTACCATTTTAAAAGAAAAACATACGAGTGCTCACTGACGAATGCTGTTGGCTACACAACAACTGCTGGCTTATTTAGCACTTAACCAGCAGCAATGCTGCCACTCTGCCACCGCGAGCCTTGCCAGACCCCGCAAAGTATATATTTTTACAAAATGGTGGCTTCTTCGCGGAGAAATTCGTAGTGGCGATTTTTAACAAAAAGCACGCATCTTGGCCAGCCAATTATTGCAATTTGCTGGCGAAAACATTCGCAACGACGCTGGCTGCGGCGTGTGGCTGGAAAATCCGCGAAAAAGCAACCGAAAATCGTGCAAGAACCCAGTGAAAATAACTGAAAGCGAAGGCAGGCAATAAAAAAACGCAAGCAAGCAACCAAAGTGCGTGCCTGTGTGTGTGTGTGTTCGTGTGTACGTCTGTGTGCGCTGCTCTCTGTCTGTGCCTGTGTGTGCGAGTGTGCCTCTCTGTCAGTGTGTGTGTGCGCAAAGTGTATGCAAAAAAAGAAGAAGAGAAACGGAGAAGAGCATTAAAAAAAAGCGTACGACGAGTTTCACGCGCGCCCAACAACAAAAACACCAGAAAGCAGCACCAGCAACAACAACAAAATCCAACAACACTTGGCAGCAGCGGCAGCAATAAAAAAAGCAACACAGCAACAACAAGCAGGCAGCGAAACGTAAGGAAAAATCTACAACAAGTGTGCGAAAATTAATTATTACTAAGTGTGTCACTAATTTAATTTGGAATCGCAGTTGCGCAGCGTGCAAATCATTCAAATTTATGTGAAGTCTCTCGGGCAGCAAAAAACAAAAAACCAAAAAAAATAACGAAAAGCAGTAAAACAGAGAAAACAGTGGCGTACCCCCCCGAAGTTTTTGAAAGGGGGACCGACGGGTGGGTGGGTGTTTGAATCCAGTCTATTATGAACTTTTTGGGGTAGAACAATGCAAACACGAACGAAGGCTCAACAAATTTGCTGAAAAGGAATCGCAAGCGCAGCAGCAGCAACAACAAAGCAAAAATCCAAGCGTCAGCAGCACGGGCAGCAACTAAAACAACAAAAACAGGCCAAGCAACAACAGCAGCAACCCACCACCGTTGTTGCCCCTTTGTTATTGTTGTTGTTATCGTCGGCGTCACCACCGACGCGACGCAACGCGACGCTCTTGCGACCAGCGCACCCACCACCCCCCAAGGATGCTCCTGCCTCGGACTAACCCCACTCCTGTAAAACCCCCACCACACCGCCCGCCCCTGTTCCCGTGACCGCTCCTGCTGGCCGTGCTTCTTCTTCTTCCACTCAGTCAACTGCTGCTGCTGACGTTGTCGGAAAAATGTGTCTTGTTGCCTTTTTGCTGGCTGATAAATAAGCTAAAATATGTACTTACCCACTATTAATGCTAGAGAAGTGTTTGGAATTGTATTTATTGGCAATAGATTATAAAACATATCGCTTTAACTGGGGTTATTCCCTGTACTAATAGTACTATTGATACGGAAACTACGACTTACTACAGATTTTCAGATAGCTATTGTTATTCCATTATTATTATACAGACAAAATATATAGATAAAATGGGTATTAATATTACAGATATTTTGAACATAGATATGCCTGGTTTATAAAATTTAAAAAGGAAAGGGTCTAAGAATATGGGTCACATTATTATGTAATTAAAAGTTTTCAACTCAAAACCAGGTACATAGGATTTAAACTATGCTCGCAAATAGCCAACGTATAAAATTGCCAAGTTCTATGGCCTCATTTTGCGACTGCTTTTGGTAGTAGTATCGCTAGTGGGGCATTGTTCTTCCTTTTTTTTTTGCAGGGGCTCCTTGCGCCCCAGCTGCTCAATTCTTCTGTTTGGTTCTTTCATTTTCTTTTCTTTGCTTAATCATCTCCCTCGTCTCGGCTCTCACCTACGTCATCTCTTCGCCTTCCAGCTGTGTTTGTGCAAATTAACCAAAATATACATTTCCGGCTACTCGCTGCCCCCTCGCTGAGCAACAACTACAACAACAACACCAATAACAACAGCAGGAACAACAATATCAAGAACAACAGGAGCAGAGCAACAAGAACCACCAAGACCGCCGCCCACCCCCTTTGAAAATCCATCGACACAGCACCACATCACCATCGTCGTCATCATCATCATCATCCTCAGCAACTTGGAGTCTGGAATCTGGAGACGGAGACCGTAGACCGGAGTTACTTTGCCGCCTGCTGCTGGAGAGAGGAGCATCTTCGTGCGGAACGCCTCGACGATACACAACCCCGACTACGGATTCATGGTGAGCCAAGACATCTGTTCGAGCCCGGCGCACACATTTAATTATAATTATTTGTTTGCTTAATTCGATACTTCACGCTGGCCCCCGTCTCATGTGTCACATCCCCTCGATGGGGTTGCTTGTTCATTGCGCCGAAGGGTTTCCACTTGGCTAATGGAGGAAACTATTTTTCAATGGTATCCCAAAGCAATTAGAAAACCGGGGGGCGTGTGCCCCTAATCCGTTGATTTGCTATTGTCGCTCATATTCGGATTTCTGGTGTTCATTTTGTGGCCTGGTATTTAGGGGGAATTGCGATTAGATCGGTGATAAGGCTTACACATACCCAAAACCCGCTGAAACAGATCTTTATCGCCGCACTTGTATACTGCTAATGAGTTGCCTTGTAGGCCAATTAGTACACCCTTGTTCGGAATAAAAAAAAAGGGTTGTCCGGGATCAGACAGTTTAGAAACTCTATTAGCGCATTGTGGGGGCTTGTTTGAAAATATTCCACGTGTTAATAACTATAGGAATCTATAGAAAGCGTTGAAAAATCACAGCAAAACTTGTTTTGATGCTCACCTATATGTTTATCAATTTAATAATACAGATAATATTGACTGCCTGCCATATTTGCATTTATAGTGCAATTGTTTTATGGCCACATCTAGTTAAATAGATTAATTTGTATTTGTAGCTATTGTGGGTCACTTGTTATTCAAGCCACATTGTGCAGGCTTAAATCAGAGCTAATGAG
Source organism: Drosophila mauritiana (assembly GCF_004382145.1). NCBI lineage: Eukaryota > Metazoa > Arthropoda > Insecta > Diptera > Drosophilidae > Drosophila > Drosophila mauritiana. Next base: position 8,202,953 of record NC_046669.1, read on the forward strand.
GGATTACCAGGTCATATGATACGCGCTTTTACGCATTGTTCATGGGGGATTTACGGATCTCTTTATCTCTTCCAATGAAGTGCCATGGTTTAACTTGCTTTTAGCCAAGTGAAATTCGAGGCGGTTAGTTCTTGGAAAATGGAGATTGATTTCGAGGAAATTCCCAGACAATTTGCACCGCTTGCCGCCGTGCTTATCTTCGAAACCCACACCCTGCCCATTTCCACATTTCCATTTGCTCGGCACGCCCGCTTATCTGCACCCACCGAACCAAAATCCACGAAGAGTGCGGCGGCGAGGCCATCTGATTAGAGACGCATTAAAAGGCTGGAGTGTTTAATTAATAAATAACGTGCTAATAATGCATTTAATAAAAAGGCGCACAAATAACAGGAATATTTCAGAAACACAAATACAAAAAAAAAAAAAAAGAAACAAAGTGCTGTTGGGAAATGGATGAGTTCCCTCGCGGTTTTCCGGCTCCTCTGGTTTTGGTACGGTTTTGTATTTTGTGTTTTGGTTTTTATTTCTTTTTTTTTGTTTTTGGTATCTCTGGTATGTTACACAGTTGCTGGTCGCCTTTGATGTCGGGGTTTTGTGCGCGCTTTCATATTTTATTATTAGTCATTTGGCTTATTTATAAGGTGCCGTTAAAGTTTAACTTTTATTAATCTGTTTTGTTGCGCTTTTAATTTATAAGTGCTGCTTATCTGATTGAAAAGTCCGTCCATCTATCCGCGCACACTTGACTCGAGTGTGTCGATTTATTGATGTCGATTAGAAATAAACGGAAGGTTTCCCCCATTCAGCCTCGGAGTTCTCGCCCCTCTTCGATCTGCTCTGTGCTCCGTCCATTACATAACCGATTTAATTAGCATTGCTGACTGGGCAGCCAAGCGGCTTGATCTGAGCCATCCCCACGAACAAAGCTAAACCTTGGACCTAGTGGTGTGTACGTGAGATAAGCTCGTGCGGTGGTAATTGGTCAATGGAAGTGTCAACAGCAGACAAATTGTTTAACCTTTTGATAGCTTCTTGGAATGTATTATGCGATTTTAGGTGTCGTTTCTAGCATATGTTACGTTTTTTTAAGCGCGAAAACCGGCTCAAAGGACCAAAGTGAATATAAGACTGGTTGCTTCAGTAAGAACTAATCCATAAGAGGGGTAATTAAATACAACACCAAAAACCTCAGCATCGGTTGCTTTCTCAACAAAATATTAAAAAAAAAAACCCTTTTCCCTCACGATGACATCGTTAGTCAAACACTCGCGGTGCTAAATCAATCCCAGTTACTGTTTCTGTTACGTGTTAACTCCATTTAGCGATAAGATAATTAGCACACACAGACTGCTTATTAAAATATACAATTCCGAGAGTGATGTATTTGTGGCTTGGCTGCATGTCAGCGTATTATTATTATTATTATTTATGCGTTATTTATAAAGCGAGAACAAAAAACGAAATATGAATAATTAAGCTCGTGTTAATCAGTGTAAAATCAATGAACAAGGCCCAAATGGGTGAGAATATAATGCATAAGCGTGTTAAATGGGCCCATAAATCTTTGGCGTTGTGTGTAATTCTATTAGCCAAGCGGAATAATACGCGACCCAGGAGCGGGAGGAGGCACATCATGCAAAGAGCTCATTTACAAACATACAGCCACTCGTGCAATGCCAGGCAAACAAATAACGACAGTTCCATAAACACTAGGAAAAAAGGGACACCATTCGAGGTGTACACAGTGTAGAAAGGAGGAAAATGCGAAAAGAGAAAGGAAAATGGAAAATGAATAGGGGAAAAGGAAAAGGGACCAGACAGACACAGACAGCCGCACATCCTGCCGCCTGCGGACGAGACACATCCCGACATAAGTAACACAAGACAATTTCCAAATGAAGCGCGGATAAGCTGCAAAATCCTTAAAATACTCTATAATAATTAATATTACTTAATTCCTTCTTAAGGAATTTCTAGGGAATTCTTATGGAATTTCTAGGGCATTTAAATGTTACTTTAATTAGCTAAAATTTCCCACAGAATTATATATTATTATATTACCCACAGAATATCAGACAGAATTGAATCAGATTGACTTTTGTGTTCGAAAATTTGTTTTTTCGAACACTCGCGAGGAAAATTCCTGGCGAGGAGTTTTGGTACTAAAGGGACTAATCGCACACATACACACACACACACACACACACACACACAGAGAGAAAAAGCCGCAGACTACAGAATTGGCTGGATACTTATGGTGCAAAAAGGAGGGGTGGGGTATGGAGGTTGTGAGCAAGAGGATGTGGATGTGGATGATTAAGAGGCGGACGGGGGACGGCGTGCAAAATGATGAAGGTATCTACACCGACAATCTGTTTAACAACTTCATGAGCAAATCCAACAAATCGTATGAAACGAAGCCGACAGCAGGCCAACAGCACAGACACGAGCGGACGTCGTTGTATTACGATTTGGACTCGGATTCGGATTCAGATTCAGATTCGGGTTCGGTTTCGGATGCAGCCGAGCGACCTCAGTTCGGATCGGATCGGTTAAGTTCGCATCGGATCGGGCCAATGGATATTTGCACCTGGGGTGGACCTTGGTCTCGTGGTTTATGGGTGTCATTAAACGCGAAATAACTAGAACAAGGGTTTATTAAATTTATGCTAATTGGTTTCGCTTGGGTTGTTAACAAGTTTTTATAACTGGCATTTTATAGCTATTGTATAGAACTCTATATAAAATAATTATTTGTGGGTATTTTTAACTTTTATACATTAAACAGACTTCAATAAAAGTAGAGTTTAAAAGCGTTATATTCGGATTAGAACCAATAGAAGGTCCACCCTAGAGAGCACAGGTTAGTCGGAGGAGGCGAGTACAGTGGCAGCGTTGTGGGTCGTTTATTTGGCTTTTGGAGCGTTGACTCGTCGTTGTCGGCTGTGCATGATGATGATGATGATGCAGAAGAGAATGATGATGATGACGACAACGATGGAGGAGACGAGGCTGCTTGAATAGATGCTCAATCGTTTGGGTTGAATGAAGAAAAGCATGTGGAGTGGCGAGTGGAATGAAGTGAAGTGCCCATGGAGTCCGTGTCCATGTCCGTATCCGTGTGTGTGGCAGAGATTGGAGCATGAATAGGAATGCCAAGGAGGAGACGATTGAGATGGAGGAGAAGGAGGAGCAGTAGCACCAGCGTGAGTGCCACTGCGGTGGCATAATGTTCTTGTTGATGTTGAGTAATGGGCATAACAACTGTAAGCTGCCTGTCCAGACAAAAACGAGAAGCAGAGTGAACCTGCAACCTGAAACAAGCTCGAAAAATGTCCAACAGAAGCAAACAATTCCATTACCCGGGCGAAGAAAAGAGAAATTTGTTTTATGGGTTTTTTGGCTAAACGCTGCGTCTCTCTCTCTCTCTCTCTGTCCTGCTTCCTCGCCACTTTGCCAGCAGCCTTTGTTTGTTTCTATCTGACTTCTGCAACGTCTGTTTTGACTTGTTGTGAAAATTTGGCTTTCACAACACGAAATACTAAGACTACCCATATTTGTGTGTGTGTGTGTGGGTGTGTGTATACAGACACAATCACACGTTGTCTCTGCAAAGTGCCTACGAACATTTAATGGGATTTCCGTACTTGACACGAACCCTTCAAATGGACAGATGCACAGGCATACACCGCTATTCACTCAAATGGGCGCTATTTGCTAGATATATATGTATATATATATATATATATGGACATATATGCATGCCTACCTTATGCCCCATGGTCAAAATGCCTATGACGAACTCAATTGGCCATGCTGCATGGTTAAATATGTGTGTGCGGCCCTCGGTCTTGGTAATTAAATGGACTCCTCTCGAACGCCTTAATAGAGTGGCTTTTGTTATGCCCTCGGGAATGCGGCGGAGCTGGGTAATTTCAGTTGAGTTATTTAGGTGAGGTCTTAAGGGGTTCTCAAACGGCTAAATTAGTGGAATTTCTCGTTCTTTACAAAGCGAATTCAAATGGAAGTGGCAATTCAAATGATTGCTTTTCAAATATATAAGCTGCTTTCGGCACAAAAATGCTGATGTCAAGTAATATATTAGCAGTGAAATATGGAAAAGCTAACTGCTAGTTTATTGTATAATAAAATGGCAATTTATATGCATTTTTCTTTCTTACTAAACAAACAGCTAGATTAATTCACTGTGAAAATATAATTTTACAGCAAAGGAAATAATTCATTATACGTTTACCTAAGCAATTCAAACAAAGAAGCTTATAACGAAATTCTAGGGCGCACTTGAGTGCGTTAATTTAAAGATCTCAGCCAAATGAATCATTAAATACACAAATGGGGCTATAAATAAAATAAACAAAATAGCCATGCACAGAAAACAGAAAACAGGAATCCAACTGGGACCAAAGGTTCGCTTGAGTGGTTCAATTGAAAGTTCCGGTCGATTGGACAAGTTCAGAGCGATTGAACCCCACTCGAGTTGTGGCGAGTCAATTGAAAACTGAAGGATGCCATTCCACCCCTTTTTTCCAATGGACTCCAATCACAGCCGGGGGTCTAATTCATTTACAGGCCATATCACTTAAACTTCGCCATCGCCTAGCCCCGGCTACTAACCTAATAATCTCGCGCTGAGAGCGTCGAGTAGATAAGGATAAAGTCTCGGCTTTTATGGCCCACGGCCGGGTCCACCCTTAATGTACAGTTGTGGATGGCAGCATAAGGGGCATTTTCCAGTTGTCTATCTATCTGTCTGTCTGTCTGGCGCTCTTATTAACGCCATCGTCGACGACTTGTTGTTGCAGTTGTTGCTGGCGTAGCTTGATGCCTATTTGTCAGTCAATTAGTCAGCTTATTGGCAAGCGATGATTACAAAGAGAAAAAACAAGCCAAGAGCTAAAGCTAAGCGGGAGAGCACCAAACAGCCAAGCAGCCAAATAGCAAAACAGCCGACAAGCCAGACGACGACGACGACGACAGTCGACAGCTTTTCCATTTCAAAAATTATACTCGACAAGGCTGAAGGAGTGAGCGGAGCGGAGATAGCCAAATGGAGAGAGAGACAGCTTACCGAGCGAACGAGTGGCCCCGCGTCGGATTTTCCCCACTTTCCATCTATCCCCACATGAAAACACGGCACCACCCCCTCCCCCTCCCTTTGGGGAGCAGAGCCACTCGCGTCCGTTTAGCCGCGTGCGTACACACAATTTTCCGCTACTCATGCTACAAATTGTTTATTGAATTTCCTCTTTCTGCGGCCGTTGTCGACGCTGTTGGTCTTTACACTGCGGAAAAAGATGTGTTTTTATGGGTTATTCAATATGGAAAATACCACATTTATATGAAAAATTAAATAGAAAAGTTTTTTCCTGAATTTAACGAATTCCTAGCAACATAACCAGTTTGCGTAGTTACTAAGCCAAATACGGATTCATATAGACTTTGAATTTTTATCAGTGTACTTTGTTCGTTGCTGCTGCTGGCATTCCAAGTTTTTATTTTCATTTACATTTCTCGCTTTGTTTTCGTTTATGTTTATGGGGTGTTTAGAAAACAATTTCCAGCCACAGATACGGGCTCCAGTCGAAGTTGTTAATCCAGTGTAACTTTATAATATGCGCTGACATTAATTGAGCGAAGACGGACGCGCCAGTTGAGCCTGACAGCATTATTGGCCTTAAATTTACACGCAGGTCACCACCGATGGAGCAAGGGGGGGAAGGTGGATATCCAGGGAGTGGAGTCCATGGAAAAAGCCAAGCCAAAAGCTCCATCCAAAGCGACATTGCTGACTCACAGAGTAAAGTGAGTAAGTGAGTGAGTGAGTGAGTGAGCCAAGTGCTCGAGAACGTCACGTAGTCAATGTACAGACTCTACCTCTACTCCTAGCTACTTCCGTCTCTGTTTGACTGCATATACCCCTCTCTTTCGCCGGGCTTGTGCCATAATTTGTGGTCTTTTACGGATGAAAAAGGGACGAGGACAGCAGGGGAGTGGCAATAACACACACACACACACACACACACTGAGGGCACTTTTCGGTGGTGGCAAATGTGTTCGAGCCTTTCGTTTTGTCTTTTCAGATTTTATGGCTTTGTGCGTTTACAACGTCGCTTTTTGTAGTACATTTGTTTTATAACAGCCGCTCGACACCGCCACAGAATAGAGCCAGAGCAGTAGCAGGAGCAGGAGCATGAGGCCAAAGAAGCCCGCAGGCGGCGGGAGGAACAGCTTAGCACATTGCCAGCAGTTATTACACAATTTTTCCCCAAGCGCCAGCCAACCAGCAGCCCAAATGGCATTGCACGCAGCGGAAAATGCAGTAATAAATCAGGGGAAAATTGTAGGTACATAGCTTTTTGGGCAAAGATTAATTTGATCATGTTCCGGGGTGACTGAATTACAACCCTTGTTCCTAATAAACCCGAACTATTCAATGGGTGGTTTATGAATCGATTCGATAGAGGGAAACCTACTTGGAAACCTTTCGAATATTATATAGTTTTTGAAACACTATACATAAGGTAAAGAAAACTTCAGGCATGATTAAATGTGCTGTTGAAAATGGGAGTTCTACGACATGATTATAGATAAGATGTACATTAATAATTTCTTACTGTGCAGCTGCCCGGGGCCAAACGGCAGCAAACCAGCGACAATGCTCGGCATGTGGGGATCGGGATTCAGTCGGTCGCGTGCCCTGCGCCCTGGTGGCCACCGCCACCTTGTGTGTGTTTATATGAAATTTTTCCACTCACGACTCCCCCATAAAAAAGTTTGCTGCCAGTTAAACCAACCAAGCAGCCAAGCAGTCAAAACCCAACCGGGCCAACAGGGCCAGGCCAAAGCCAAAGCCAAAGCAAGTAACCTGGCCTGATGTGATGTGGTGTGGTATGGTGTGGTGTGGTTTGGTATGGTTGTTGGAATGGAGCGGTGTGGTGTGGTATGGTATGGCATGGTATAGTATGGTGTTGCTGCTGATGTCGTTGATAAGTGTTGGCCCCAAACGCAGACCGTTCGCTGCACAGTGGAGCAGGGTACTATGGTGTGCTGAGGTAATCAAAAAGTTGGGGCTTCAAACCTTTCTGCAGGTTAGCTAAGTCTAAGTTTTTATTCAGATAGGCATCTGTACTAAAAACTCAAAAAAATATCCTCTTTTAGCAAGCTACACATTCACTTTAACATTGATAGCGTAAGAACTAACTATATAAACCAAAAATGCACCTATAGATAGTTAGCAAATACTGTCTCATTATAAACCTAAAAGTGCCTTATGCAGGTTTATAAGACTTGACGGGTGATGAGGAAATAAGTAGAACACTACTGATACGGGAAAAGCAATCCATTGATATCTCCGGCTTTTACGCTGGGTAAACAATTATTCATAGGTAAACATTCATTGGCATATTTCGCTGGCAGTCAAACAAAAGACGGCACAAATACTCGCATTTATTTCTCCCTTTCGACTCTGATGGTCATGAATATTTCATTTGTGTGTGCCTGTGCCGCCGAGGGGATTACCGAATCGAATCGAATCGAATGCGACCACGGTGCAACCCTCGGGTCCAGGTCCTCCACTCCCAGGCGTTGTGTGCCCCTCCTTCGGGTCCACCTCCTCGGGGATCGTGGTGTGGTGGCCTCCTCGTCCCGCTCGCCGTTGTCGTCAGTCATTTAGGCGGCGTGTCGTGCCTTATTGAGTGTAAATCTGTCGACAATGCGCACATACACCTCTATATATAGGTGTGCATATATCTGTTTTATTTTTTTTCTTTCTTTTTTTTGCCTGCCTCTGCAGATCCGATGTGAGTCGGGCAGCCGGGCAGCCGTAGTCGTTGCTCCCGTAGCTGTCGCTGCATTTAATTAATTGATTTTAATTGCCATAATTTGTGTGCCGCTGCCACACAACCGCAACACCGCCGGCATTCCTGATGTGAGTCGGCAAAGGCAACATCAACGGCAGGCAACGCACTGCGTCCGTCTGTCCGTCCTTCCGTCCATTCGTCCGTCCGTTTGCCTGTCATTGTGCCAATTGCCAATGATATTGATTCATAAGCAAATTTAATGATAATTCCTCTTGGTGGGGCTGACATGGCTATGGGTTATGGGAGTTGGGGTATGTAGTATGTATAGCTGGATGGGATGGTTTGGAACTGGAGAAGGCTTACTTAACCGCCTCGTTACAGTTATTCGCGGACTTACTTGAGCGGAAAATCTGTTTACAGCTGCACGCACACTCCAGAGACAGGCCCAGACAAGGCGAAGAAAAAAAAATGAAAGAACACCAGCCTGTGATGGCCGGAAAAAATGAGTAAAACTCTGTGGGGAGTCGAAGCTGGTAGTACCCTTGTGATAGCTACATCAACTATAGGATATGATTATATAATGCTAATGCTTTAACTACAAAATCTATTACCAGTTCTAAACAGATGGAATTGAGCACAAAGCAAAGCGATAAAATCGTTGTCAGGAATAACAACAAGAAGATTATAAAACCAACAATTGATCCCAGCTATAAAATCCATTAGTTTATAGGGTAGAATGCAAAACCATTCGTCTGTCAGTGCCGCCAGGCCAATACTCCGATCCTTCTCCGAATCCCTCGTGCTCTGTACGTGGCGGGCACATTAACATATGCAGGCGATTAAGTGGCAGAGAGCTCAATCGTCCGACAGCGTAAACCCCTAATTTCCCGGCCCCGTCAGCAGTGTCCCCCGGCCACGCCATCCACTCCATGCACTCACCACTCATCGCCACTCCATCGTTCGCACATTACACGGCATTATTTTTATGGATTATTTATTTATGCATGTTGATATGAACTTCATCGCTTTATTGAAAATGCTTTTTACAACACCGCCCATTCGCCGTTGTCTCTCTATATGTTTGAATCACTTTTTTTTAACGAATTTTCTCTGTGTGCTTGGATTTATTTGCAGTTGAATTTTCATATCGTAGAGGGCATAAAAAGGCTTAACACTGGACCGGAAGCGTGTTTTTAAAGGGTGATGGCGGCCTCCACTCAAGGAGAAATTCGAGTGGGTCCCGGCCACCAGGTAAACGATGTCTATGTACGTACATAACTCTCACAAATCAGAAATTCAGCTCACGGTAACAAAAATGAAATCAAAGAACTACAAAATTTAACAATTATGCAAAACGAAAATGTAGCCCCTATATTTCTTTTGTTTATTGCAAAAGTTGTAATTTATATTCCTTTGTTCTTCCTCTTGGATGTCTTCAACAAAAAGTTCGTTTACCAACTGTTTTTAAGCGTGTAGCCTTTGAAGGAACAGAAAATAAGTAATAACGAAAATAATGGTCCTGTTTCCGTTTCTAATTTCAGTCAAGAGAATCTGTAAAAAATGACTTTTCTGCCATATTTCGCAAACCCTTAGTAAACAAGATAAACTTCTATAAGTTCATTTAATACCTATGTTCTTTACTTCCGTATACAAATCTTTGTAACCTGAACTGATTAATATTTCATGTCATAAGATTCTATCGTTCCTTCTGATAAGGCTACAGCGAAATGCATTTCTTTAAACATATACATATATCGGTTACACTTAGCATAACCTTGTATATAACGCCTAATTCCTGTAAATAATTTGTAGTTCTAGCGTTTATGCAATTGGCTATTAATAGTTCGAATCCTCGATGAGTAGAAGTTGACCCAGTTCCAGATCCCAACCTTCTTCCCTGCTTCCCTACCGAAATCCGTTCGAAGAAATTCGTAGCACACATTATACATTATTCATCCATAATCATGCATTAGACTTAAGTTTGTGTATCATCTCGTGGGTGCTGGTAATCCCCCCGGATTGCCGGCACTAGCTGTCTTGCCTGTGGTGTGTAGTGTGCGTGGTGTGGTTGTGTGACTAACCCATCAATCGTTCTCCTGGAGTTTTTGAACTAATCCCAAAACTTTTCGTTTGTCTCCTGTGACGACTGAAGGCAAAACTGCCCGATTATAATCCAATCTCAAGCTTCCCCATCGACAAGGAAACCGATGAACGTGAACTAGAGGAATCAAGATGGAGTCCAGGCGTTGTGGCCGATGGCGACTTGTTAATGTTCTTGCGTGCGGCTCGCTCCATGGCTGCATTTCAAGGAATGTGTGATGGTGGTTTAGAAGACGGTTGTTTGGCTGCTAGTCGCGACGACACTACAATAAACGCACTCGACGTGGTGAGTTGCCCGAGATGATATATGCATATTGCAGTACTCTTTAATCCGCAATGCCCTTTTCAGCTCCACGATTCTGGCTACGATCCAGGCAAAGCTCTACAAGCGCTCGTAAAGTGCCCCGTTTCGAAGGGCATCGACAAGAAGTGGACCGAGGACGAAACAAAGAAATTCATCAAGGGTCTGCGTCAGTTTGGGAAGAACTTCTTCCGCATCCATAAGGACCTGCTGCCGCACAAGGACACGCCGGAGCTGGTCGAGTTCTACTATCTGTGGAAGAAGACGCCCGGCGCGAACAATAATCGGCCACACAGGCGACGCCGCCAAAGCGCCCTGCGACGCAACCGTGTCACGCGGGCCAACAACAGCAACAGCAACACTCCTCCGAAGAAGGAGGACACTCCAGAACCACAAACTGCGACGACGGCGACGGCGGCGGCAACCGCGGCGTCCGAGACGGCGAGTCGCTCATCGCCCGCTGTCTCCAAGGAGGAGAACAGCTCGCTCACCGAGGACGACGCCAGCGAGTGCGACAGTGATTCGAGTCTGACCCACAAAAGGGATGAATCACCCTCAAGGATGAGGACGCGTAACAAGCAACAGAACAACAACAGCAGCACCAGCAGCGGTAACAACACGGCCGGAAACGGTGGCGGTAACGCCACATCCATAAGCAGCGGATCAACCGGCGGCGGTGCCGCTGGCGGCAATAGTTCGTCTAAGGATCAATCAGCCAACGCCGTGGCTAATGGCAAGCGACCCAAGAGGGGCTCCGAAACACCGGACGTTTCCGGCGGAGCCTCAGTCGATAGTCCCAAGACACCGACGAAGGCTGTGGCCGAGAGTTCGGCCAATAAGCGCAAGGGTGGCAAGCAGGATACGCCCAACAAGAAGAAGCGAACGGAGCAGGAGTCCAACGAGCCAAGCGCCCATGAGGAGAATGCCATCAAGGAGAAGCGCAAGAGACCGGACAGCCCGGTTGAGAGTATGAACTCGGATAGCAGACCGGATTCAGTGCTCGACGATGGGGAATCGAATACCACGGACACCACCACCGCCGAGCAGCAGTCCACAAAGGACAGCAAGGAGACGGTCAGCTGCAAGGAGGAGCGCGAAATGGTCACCAACGATCTGGAGGCCAAGGCCGAGGAAAAGGCCATCAAGGCAGAGGCTTTGGCGGAAGACAGCAAGGATAGCGCCATCAAGAACATGGACGAGGAGACTAACATCCAGGCGCCTACCAGTGCAGAGACAAGTTTGGTGGATGGTCCCAATCCTAATGCCTTGTCCAGTCCGGTGGCCGCACCAATCACTATGAAGGTGCCGACAATTGCAACCGTTGAGGCGTTGAACGCTTCCGTCGACCGCAAGGAGGCGATCGAGAAGATGGAGTCGTGCGACAGCGATCCGGAGATGCTTAAAAAACTGGCAACCATTAAGCAGGAAGTATCTCCGCAGCAGCAACAGCACATTCAACAGCAATCACAGCAGCAGATGCAGCAGCAACTCGCGCCTGTTGGCATACCGCAACCTTCGTCTTGCCCGCCTTCGGAATCAGTCTATATCAAAAAGGAGCCCATGGAGGACTCGATGGACGCCACCTGCAATCAGAACAGCAACGAACCGCAAGACCTGAAGGTGAAGATCGAGATTAAAAACGAGGATGCATTGAAGCACAGTGCTGGAGGTCTGCCGCCTTCAGGTCCGTGTGCACCGCCTTCAGCTCTACATCCGCTCTCCGGAGCTCCGGTAGAGAGCGGCCAGGAGCCACTGCACCTGCAACATATGCCTCATGGGCAAGTAACAACGCAACCGCCCCCTGGCTACCTAATTGATGGCCAGCTAAAGTATGGACCATCGGGACAAGGTGTGCCTCCACAGCCACCACAACTGCACAGCGATGCGGCTGGAGGAGTCAGCGGAGCACCACCTGGAGCGCCGACCACGCCCCAGAAGTATCCGCCCGAGATGGAGATGAAGTTCGCTCCTCAGGATCTCAAGTATCCCCCACCGCCGCCTCTAGACGCACTCAAGTACAGCCAAGAGATGCAAGCTGCGGCGGCGGCAGCGGCTGCTGCTGGCAAATACGATATGAAATACATGATGGAGCAGCAGGGCAAGTACAACGTGGAGTTGTCAGCTGCACATCAGCCGCCAAGCAAGCCGGGCTACCAGGACTCGCTTAAGATACCCGATATTAAGCCCGGTTTCGGCCACCTGCCGCACAACGTTGGCTCTCCGCTTGACGCCGCCCATAAATACGGACCGCCGCCGACGTCGCAAGAGTCCCAGCAACAGCAGCCCCAGCCGCCGGCACATCAGGTACCGCCGGGAGCAACTCCACCACCTGGTATCGCCATGCCCAAGCCGCACTACCAACACGATGTGCAAACGCCACCGTTGGGACGGCCCTTCGAGCCTACCGGACTAATGCTCAAGTATGGCGATCCCCTGGCAGCCAAATACGGCCCGCCACAGGATCTCAAGTACCCGATGCCTCCGGTTTCTCAGGCGGGATCAGCGGACGTAAAGCCTTATGGCGGCGAGAATTTGATCAAGTCCTCACCGTACGGACCGCCGCCGGAGAGTCCTATCGATGCCTCTGCGCGCTCTACACCTGGTCAGGACAGCCAGGGCAGCAATAGCAATTCACAGCCGCCCTCAATGCCTCCGCAACCGCAGCAGTTCCAGTCGCCGCATCCCTCGCCGCATATGCCTTCGCCAGCAGGAGGTGGGCTACCACCGGGAATGCATCCGCAAAATCTCATCCACGGCCCGCCACCAGGTGCAGCGGGTGGCAGTGGCCCCCAGCCGCCTCCACCGCCCACATCGCTGCACCAGCCCACGCCCACGTCTGCAGGTCCACCCAGTCTGCAACATGGACTACATCCTGGCCACCAGCACTCACAGCTGTCTGCGGCATCATCGATACCGCCGAGTTCGATTGGAATTCCTCCCACGCTCTCAACTATGGCGCCCTCGCACATGCACCCGCACCTTCATCCACATGCGCATCTGCAGGGTCTCCATCGGCCGCACGATCTGCCGCCCAGTATGCATCCACATGCTCCCATGCCGCTGTCGTTGCAGGGGCATCCGCAGCACGGACATGGCTTGCCGCCCTCGCACACTTCTCAGCAACAGCAGCAGCAACAACAACAACAGCCCGGCGGACCAGCTGGCACGGTGCGAACTCCGTCACCAGCCCAGCAACCGCCGAGATCCATGCACGATCCGCAATCGTCTCGAGAGCCGCCCACATCGCAGCCCTCGACCACTATGGCAGGATCGAGTGGTCCAGGTGGACCACCGCCGCAACAGTCGCCGCATGCGCATCGCACATCACCGTTGCCAGGGCTCGCGGGTAGTGGTCCTCCACCTCCGGGACTCATCGGTCATCCGATGGCCATACACCCGCACCTGGCCCACTTGCCGCCCGGACATCCGGCTCACGCAGCGCTGGCCCATCCTGGACACCATCTGCTGTCGCACTCGATAGCGGGCTTGGGTCCTGGCGGTGGACCCATCGCGTTGCTGGCAGGACCCGGTGGGCTTGGAGGTATTCCAGAGTCCGCTCTAAGTCGCCGCACCCCGCCCTCACACCTGCCGCACTCGCATGCCTCTTCGGCCCCACTGACGGCTCACTCGGTGGCCAGTATGACGTCCACCAGTATGTCGCTGACCACCAGCACGGTGCCATCGTCCGCCTTTAGCCGCGCCAGTCCCAGCGTACAGATCTCGAGCAGTGGAGGAGGACCTTCAGGCCCCGGAAGCGTTGGACCTGGAGGATTGCCAAACTCATCGGCAGCGGCGGCTGCTGCGGCAGCTGCTCATCGGGCAGCTTCCCCGGCATCCAGCGTAAGCAGCCTAAGTCGGCAGAGTCCGCTGCATCCAGTGCCGCAGTCGCCGCTCAGCCATCATCCCTCGTCCTCTGCGTTATCCGCCGCAGCAGCTGCTGTGGCGGAGCGGGATCGACATGCGCTGATGCGACAGCAATCGCCACACATGACTCCACCTCCGGTGTCCAACGCCTCTTTAATGGCGAGTCCTCTGAGCAAGATGTACGCTCCACAGCCGGGTCAGAGGGGCTTGGGAACGTCACCACCACCGCATTTGCGGCCAGGAGCATCACCGCCGGTCATTCGCCACCCGCAGATGCCTCTACCGTTGCCACTGATTGCGCCCGGCGGAGGAATCCCGCAGATTGGAGTGCATCCGGGTCAGTCACCGTATCCGCACCCGCTACTGCATCCCTCGGTATTCTATTCGCCGCATCACCATCCATTTAATTCGCCATACGGCTATGCGCCTTATGGTCCTGGATTCCCGGCATACATGAAGCCGCCACCACAGCCAGGACAGCTCGATCCGGCAGCCGTGATGGCGGCCCACCATGCTGGATTGCAGGGACCACCGCCCCAGCAGATGCGTCAGGACGAGCAGAATGCAGCGGCCGCCGCTGCACAAGCAGCTGCTGAGAAACAACACCAAGCGGCTGCAGCAGCGGCAGCCCAGCAGCACAAGGCGCCGCAACAACAACCGCCTGGCGGAATGCCACCCAACAAACCGCCAACGCCAAAGACGCCACAGGGTCCGGGCGGTGGAATGCCCCCAGGAATGGGTGGACCGGGAACACCGACGGGACTGCCGCCAGGTGCCTATCCTGGCAGTCATATGCCGGGATATCCACAAGGGCCGCCTCATGGGTCACCCTTTGCGCCACAAGATGGTCAGCCTCACGGCCTGAAGCCCACATCGCACATGGACGCCCTGCGAGCCCACGCACACTCAGCCAACTCGGCGGGAATGGGCGGTGGACACCATCCTACGGAGCCATGTAAGATAGGCACTCAAGAAGTGAGAATTAGGGTGTATCTAATAACATGTCTAATTTCAGTGCCCATTGATATTGAACCGGATCCAGAGCCAGAGATTCCCAGTCCAACGCACAACATACCACGTGGTCCCAGTCCCGAAGCAAAACCGGACGACACCGAATGCCATCGCTCTCAGTCTGCCATGTAAGTGATATGCCAAGCCGTCTCGTATTTCTGCGCTCAAAGTGTTATATAAATAATAATATAATTTAATAATTTTATAGATTTGTGCGCCACATCGATCGTGGGGATTACAATTCGTGCACGAGAACAGATTTGATCTTCAAGCCGGTGGCCGACTCAAAGTTGGCCCGCAAGCGTGAAGAACGCGACCGCAAGCTGGCCGAAAAGGAGCGTGAGCGGCGACAGGTTAGTGATGATGTTATTTACAAGTTTACCAAAGCTAATATCATTTGTAATCCTACACAGCAGCAGCAGCAACAACAACAGCAGCAGCAACAACAGCAAGCAGCGGCCGCGCAACAGGCGGCACAGCAAGCCAAGATGAAGGCGGAGCTGAAGCCACCGTATGCCGATACGCCGGCACTGCGTCAACTGTCCGAGTACGCTCGTCCCCACGTCGCCTTCAGGTGAGTTTCAGGAGATGGAGGAACCACTTTTCGCCGAGTTTTACGTCTGCTGCTAGGATTTTGTTCAGTTCTCTTCTGCCGTTTGCCTTCTCTTAACTCCATTTGGGAGTCCACCAAGTCGCGTTCGATGATTGTAATTATTTCCATTCGATTCAATTTCAGTCCTGTTGAGCAGATGGTGCCATATCATCATCCAATGGGCCCCATGTACAGAGAGAGGTACAGTACCAAAGCCTGACAAGCCCTGTCTTCAATGCGAAAGCCATCTTACATATCCCAACACACAACCATTAACCCTCTCACGCCTCATCAATTCCAACCACAACTCAATATTCATCACTCCCCATTTCTCCCTTACATAAACAATACCATTGGGGATCTCTGGACTAACCTCTAATCTTTTACAAAAACCTAATGTTTATATTGAATATATTGAGATGTAACAAAAATTAATCAATGATTAGCGGTGTTATGTCAAAGGGATTCTAAAGAGCATCTTCATTTTCCTGCTTTAATACCCCCCAGCTTTTAACGAATTCGGTATCTTGTGCGCACGTCCAAAATTATGCTTCAGCTCTTTATAATTTGCAATTTCGTTTACTCCACGCTTTGAATAACCCTTACCAAAAACACAAAGATCCCAATATAACCAGCATTCGATACAGATTCCAGGTTCATATTAACATTTTATTACTTGCAGGGAACTGGAGGAGATCAAAAACGCACAAGCTGCTGCGGCGAGTCAATCCCGACTAGATCCGCACTGGATGGAATACTATCGACGGTTTGTTAAGGCTTGTTGATTAATTGAAGATGATTTTAACTGTATAGATTACTTTTTTCCTGTTCCAATAGCGGCATCCACCCCTCGCAGTTCCCGCTGTATGCGAATCCGGCGATATCGCAGATGGAGAGGGAGCGTCTGGGAATTCCACCTCCGCACCATGTGGGGTTGGACCCGGGCGAGCACATGGTGCGTATGGTAGGCTACACTTCTTTATTATTCCACTCGACTCATATTCACAAAATCAATCGTATTTGGAACGTCAAGCGATCGAACCGCAAAACCGAACCAATCACTATGTCCACTTGTTGTCAGCTCACCTGTTAACCAGTCCAGTACCCGCATAAAACCCAAGCACGTGTCCCGTCATGCCGTTCATGTTCTGTGCTAACCATTATTTGCCATGCCATGCTTTTTGCCCATCTCGATGGGGCACCTAACCAAAAACCAAACCAAAATCGAATCGAAACCGACATGTGTCGCCATCTAACCCGCATTACGCATAGTTACATACAACTTTCTATATCTTCTATTGGCGCCAACGCCCATGCAGCACTGGCTCTTTTGAAACTTTCTACGATATTCGATAATTTTCAGATACGATTGACGAGAGAATATCATGCACACTCTCATACTCATTTACATTTGCCTTTGCATCCACAGCCGCAACCACCGGAGGCCGGTTTCCAACTGCCACGTGAGTTTGTATAGCCCTTGAGGTTTTCGCAATATTTTATAGACCACAGAGGCCACATTAATAACTAATTCATATCTTCTCTTCACATCACATTTCAGCGAATGTTGGCCAGTATCCGCGGCCAAATATGCTTATACCTAGGGAGCCGCACTCGGATGTCCTGCTGCGCATGTCCTATGCCGACCAACTACAGGTTTCCCAATTCCCTTATCCACATCCTAACTCATTAATTACATATATACAGTATTTACAGGCCGCCGAGTTCCAGCGACAGTCCCTGCACGATCAGTACTTTAGGTGAGTGTTCTCTTAGCCATACAAAAAGAGGGTCTACAATTCGACGGTGGGTGATCTGCAAAATCTTTTGTATTTTACTGAAAGATGTGGTCTTCAATCTGAAATACATAAATACAAATCTGACAAGGGTATCAAAATTCGAGATAGGCTCATCCACCCCATTATAATATAGTTTATCCATCGTTTTCTTGTTGCTTATGTTGCCATTATGTTTCTGTTTCCGTTTCCATTTGATCATCGCCCGCTCTTTTCATTCCCACAGACAACGGCCCAGATAAGTGGACAGACAGCAATTGTAGAGAGCAAGCAACTGAACAAAGACAATACTCGGGCCGCGGCCGTGAGGAACTGCTTTGTGTGATTTTTGTGTTCAAGCGTTTACATTTTGTTTTCCACACGCACAACCCCACATACTCACCACAAAACAAACATCAACATCATCTGCAGAGACGACGTCAGCGTATATGGCTCAAGAATCCAGAAACCAGAAAACCAAGCGACTCAAAGTTGCGCAACGCCTTGTCACGTTTTTATGTAAAAAGTTAGTAAGCCTTTTTTGATTTAACTCATCCGTAGGCCTGATATCATCTTGTTTAGCATTTAATCTTAAGATTGTTTCGTACTCCATCTAATATTGTATTTTGGTAAACAGGAATCAGCTGCGTTAATCGGGAGTGGTTCGTCGATTGTTCCGGCTGCACACAGCACACTTCACACCAGACACTCACTGACCAAGGCATCCAGAATCAAAAAGCAGAAACCAACTACAAAACTAAACTAAACAAAACAGGACACGATGGTCGCAATATCTTAAGTATCCTCTTCATAGTGTATAGTGTTAAATTCTTAAACGTAAGCGAGATATGGAGCATGTTAAATACGGTCTAGACTTATTAAGGCAATGGAACAAAATCGAACTTGGCACACAAATTTTTATGGAGGTTTTCAAACAGCTTATATATATATGTATATGAATGTGCTACACTTCGACAAAAACTATCTAGTAAGCTCCACAAATCAATTGATTTAGACACGATGATAACTAAGCAAAACCAAAACACAAACTCACCAGCACTTGCTGCAGGAGGCAAGGTACATAAATTAGTATAGACAAAGGATTAAGGATAGACGAATCGTGCGTTCATATATATTCGAGAGTACTGTACAAATGGATTCGGAGATAGTTTTCTTTTTACGACACAGTTTGGCACTCTACGCATTAGAGATACGCCTAATATTATTTAAATGTATTTACTTCCAGCCACAATTGAACTATGTACGGTTTATATATGCTTGCTGCTTTCGACTTTTTAGCTAAAATAAAATGGAAAACGAATCACGCCAATGCCTAGATTTCGCTTTTTATATGTAGTCCCTGTTTGTGTTAGCCTAGCCAGCAGCTTTGCCTACCAACTAACTGCTACTCATTATTTATTATTTTGCTATAACTAGAGTATTATAGGGGTTGGGAGATGAAAGTTTTGTAAAAAGTGCATAAAAAATAACGAAATAATTATATGGGTATTATGTGAATGATTTGATGCTGCTCTCAAGCCCAAAAGCACAGCACGGCGTTCGATGTTTGTGACGCGCCCGCATTTGAAGCAGCTGCAATTTTGAGTGCTTAATTTATATTAGTAATTTATACAATTATTATACGCAAAATCATGCATTGAATACACACAATATTTAAAATGATAGTATGTAAGGCCAACAAACCGCTAAGGTGGATGGATTCAATGGCAAACAAAAGTGTGAATTATACTAAACAAAAAGAGGAACACAAAGTAAAAATATTTTTAAATACAGTTTTTTATTTCACATTTTGAATATACACATTGATATAAATATATTGTAGCTATATACTAATTATGGAAATTTATCGTAGGAGTCTTGCAAGCATATTCAATGGCACACAAACGACAAAAAAAAAAAAAAAATAATACAAGATTTGGCGTAGTTAACATTTAAGAACTGTAAAGTAAAGATCCATACATATTTATATATATATACAAAAAAAAAAACAAACAAATGCAGCTATATTATTGCAGCTATATTACTAAATAAATTATAAAACAGAAAATCACACTGAAAAGATAAATTATTAAAACCTGTAAAAACTAAGTAAAACAAAATAAAATTAGTTACATTAGTTACCAAATCCCAGAAAAAATTCTCTGCTTTCACCATGCATTGGTAAATTCTTTTTTGTTTAATAAATTAAATGGAAAAGGTTGCTAAGTGGGATATCGACAAGAGATTCGAGCGTAATTCTTTTCAGGAATATGAATAATATTAAATAAAACAACATTTTCATTTGCAGATATTCAGTATAACAGTTTATTTTTGCTAAGTCATATTCTATAAATCCTATTAACTTAGGGGATCTTATTGTAGACCTAACATAGTTGAATAAATTTTAATCAGTGGCTTGGTTATGAATATAAGTTATGCCTAAAATCAGTTTATTGAAGACTATCAAAGATATAAATATATTTAGTAATTGAATACAACGAGAAATCGAATAGGTCTAGACAAGGCGAGCAGATGAGCAGGTTGCCCCCGAGGAAGCACTCTGCGCTTCCGCTTCGCTTCCTTTTCCAATTCCAGCCAAGCTAAGGGCTCCTCCGGATGCACTGGCCAGCACTCGTTTGTAGTTGCTGCTGCATTGAGAATCGGCTACCGATCGTCCATCGCCTTCATCACGTCGAGAAAGATCCACGGAGTATGGAGCTCCTGAGCGGAGCTCGGAACTCGTGGCCGTGTGAATCTCTAGACGACGCTCCAATATATCCGCTGTGGTCAGTTCGCTGGCCTGCACCAAACTGCTATCCGGCACATTGCTTAGCCAGGGCTTAAGGATGCTCTTCTTCTGAATGGTGACCGCCTTGCAGCGGCAGATGACGTCGGCGGGCTCACCACAAATGGGACACGTGGCTTCTGCGGACGTACCCGAAGTGCCCTCTACTTCATTGGCTCCTCCACCCACCACCGTGGGCATAGTGGCTCCGGATGAGCTGCCACTCAGCTCCAACTCGCTGACGGCATCCACCAGAGTCTTGAGATTAGCACCCGACTGTGGACAGGCCTCGGTTATGGACACTACCTCCTGTTCCTCATAGTTGGGACTCAACAGAAGCTTGGACAGCGGTGGAGCCAAGCCTAAGCCCACATTTCGATCATGATACATTTCCGAAATGCTTGGAGTCAGTTCGCGATTCATGTGGCGCATCATGCTGTCTTGCAGGCTCTTGGTACTCGACTTGGTAGGCGGAGGAGTCTCCTCCTGCTTGGGTTCGTTAAGCAGATCAGAGTCCGTCTGCGAAAAGTACAAGCTGGATGGATTGAAGACAACATTGGAAACATCTTCCTCCTCGGGCAGAGCAAGGGGCTTTCTTGCAGCAGATCCACTAGTCATAGCATTTCCACTACCAGGTGCACTTAGCTCCGTCCTAACACTCAGCCGGTCCATGAAGAGAGCATGCTCTTTGTTAACCCGCGCAGCAAGAGAGCTCTGAGCACTACCCAATTTGATCTTGGGTTTGCTGCGTCCACCTGCACCCACGCTCAAATTGTGGAACGTTGGTGGGCGTGGTGGTGGTAATGGTGGCTGCTGTTGAGGTATTGCTGCACTAACTCCACGTCTCAGTACCGTAGCATGCCCAGATCCCTCCCAATCGGTGGTACTGCTGGCCGAGCTAGAACTATCCGGTCTTCTATTTAGGTTCGTGGATGCTGGTGGAACTATTGCCGCTGAACTGGTCTGGGAGTAGAGACTTCTAATGCGCGTCTGATGAGCCAGTGCCAGTGATAAGCTCGGATCGGTAACTGGTGGACTGGGAGTAAAGGCTGCATCGCTCTCGCCACCTCCACCAGGTCGGGAAACTCGAACGGGAGCACGCATGCTGGCATAACCAAGTCGAGGATTGGATAAACCAAAGCCAGGTTGAGTGACATAGCCATCCGACAGGGAATGCTCACTGTCGGTGGTGTTGGCCAGACTGGAGTCCAGTGCGCCACTTCCCGCACCGCCAATGGCATCAGTTCGTCCACCATCAGGTTCTCCACGGCGTCGTACATATGAGATGAAGGCACTGCGTGGATGCAAGGGCAATGGTGCCTTGTTACCTCCATTTACGGAGGGAGTGCTGCTGGCCGCAGGCGGAATTGTCGCCACGTCCATTTCCGGTTCGGCCAGAGACTCACAGCTGCTGCTGTGATCAGAGTCTCTATCCAATCCCAAGTTTTTGGGAGCCTCACGGGTGTCTAAAGTGAGGAAATTATTATTATCACCATTAAAGCAATAGGTAATGCTGCACTACTTACCAAACAAGGCTAGAAGTGCCTGCAACACAAACTGGCACTGCCGGCGATTTGCCTGTTTTCCGGTGCGCAGGATCACTTGGTCCGCACCCACCTCCGTAAGATCAAAGCCGACGGAGGCGAGCAGTTCATGGCACCCGGCTACCCTCCAGAGTCTTACACTCAGCGGCATCTCAATAAAGCAAGTCTCGGCGATGGCATCCGATTTGGTGGAACTTGAACCGGTGGCTGGATTGGAGCCCGGAAACTGGGCTAGGATATTGCGCACCACTGCTATGATGTCGCCCGCATATTCGGCACTATTCACGTGGACCAGTTTTCCCAGAGCTTGGAGCGTAGCCGGAGTCAGGGCAAGAAGAGCCTGGAGACTGGCTGAGCACTGGGCCAGTCGTTCCTCGGGATCCGCTTGGGGGAAGAAAACGCTGGCCGGAATACCATTGGCGGCCGGCTCGACGCGGAAGCCCACTGCCATCAGCAGATCCTTCCAGCCGGCAACCGGTCCAGCTTTATTCTCTATGCTCTGCTGAGTGGTGTACATGGCATTCTTCTGGCCGCGGTGAATCCGCTGCAAACTCTTCTCCACCAGATGCAGACACACGCGCAGCGCATCTCGACAACGTTCTGGAGTTCTGAGGAGTTCGCAAAGGGCATGGCCCATGGCCACCTTGTTCGATAGCCGGATATTGCTGCCCACCAGTAGGAAACCGGCCCAGTTGGCCGGATGAGCAAAGTGCTTGGTGTGCTGCACTGTTTGCATAGCTTCCGCCAGGGCGCTGAAACAAATAAAAGTGATTAGTATTGCGATTCTTATTGAGAATACAATGATTACTTACCGGGCTGCTCGGGCACCCTGCAACAAGGCAGAGTAGAATGCGCGCAGTAGAATCTTGGCCGCTGTTTCCGGAACTGGCCAGAGCGATATAAGCACGACTCCGGCTCCGGCTAAAAGCCAACCGCCTGCCAGTTGTGCCACTCCGTCTCCGGTGATGGGTTCCACGGAGTGATATGAACTCAGGACCACTAGGCGGGCACTCAGACGCAGCTGTCGCAATTCTCCAGCTGCCAAGGTGAAATCAGTCATCTGGGGTT
The DNA here is from genome assembly GCF_004382145.1 of Drosophila mauritiana. NCBI lineage: Eukaryota > Metazoa > Arthropoda > Insecta > Diptera > Drosophilidae > Drosophila > Drosophila mauritiana. The sequence goes on from NC_046669.1 coordinate 8,225,816, forward strand.
CGTGCGGCTCCTTTTGCTCCTGCTGTTCAGCCGTAACCACATCGCCGGGACTCAGGACCACTGCTCCCAACTGCCAGCTTATATTCGCCGCAAAGTGGACGCACTCGGCGGAGGGAAGCTCCGCCAGCACTGACTCCTTGGTGGCATTGGACCCGGCCAGTGCGGTGGCCTGCAGCATATCAGCCACCATGGCGGCCTCCTGCAAGGCTGCTGGCGATTCAGCTCCAGCCCAACCCCAGAGTTCTGCGAGATTGGATGGGATACGGGGACCTCCAACCACAAGAGCCTTGGGTGGGCGAGCTCGATCCCTTCTGATCCGCGGACGACTGCGCATAGATTGCAGTGAGGGAGCTGTAAGAATTGCACACCTCTCACACAAGTATTCTCCATCCTCTTGAGCTGCTCTTAAAATGGCAAATGGAACCAGATATAGCGAACTATCTAGTACCAGGACCAACTCCCTTCTGCCCTGTCGGTTGGTATCTGCTTCTCCAGCTGGCAATAGATCATCAAATGGCGCTAAGAGAAGATTGTACAGGATGTGCAGGCAGGATGGTCCCCGCCAAACTGGCAAGCCAGGAGCTCTCCGGGAACTTCGACTGCCAACGGATCGCGTAGAACCTTGCAGGCTGGCCACTGAGCCACCGACCGATCCCACCGAGAAAAGCGAACTCAACGAGTAGTTCGAGGAGTTGAGAAGTTGATTGCGGCTAACCATGCGAAGAAAGCCTCCTCCTCCGGAACCTCCAGCTCCGGGCAGATCCTCCAGCAGCTGTTCCGTGCTGGCACGCCATCCACTGCCGTCGCCTTCGTGAAGGAGACTCTGGGAGTTCACACCCAGATTATCTCTTACCAAGCTCATATAACGTTCCAGTAATCGATTTGCCTTATTGGATGTTCCCTGGTCTTCAGCCTGCTCCTGATTCTGATCCCTGTTTAACTTAAGTTCCCTCTCCATCTCCAGATCCTCCTCCTCCTCTTCTTCGCTGAGGGACAACGGAAGCTGCAGACTGTGGGCATCGATCTTGGCAGCATGGAAACGTACAATGCCAACATGTGGTTCCAGCAGCCAGGAGAAGAGTTGATCACCAGCCAAGCTGTAGTAAAGTACGGTCGTGCGACCACGGTCTACTGTCTCTTGAATGGACTCGCTGTCGGCCAACGGAACCTTAGAGCCCTCTCCACTCACAGCTTCCGCTCCGCCGCGTGCCTTGCATCGCTCGGCAGCCACCAGGGCATCCTCATTGCGATTCAGTGCCACGAGGAGAACTTGAAGCAGTTGATAGCAAGTGGTCTGCAGATCATAGAGAGCCTGGCGCGTCTCCGGACTTCGCTGTTCATGGCGCACGGACTCCAGCAGTTGGGCGGCAGTCTCTAGTTGAATGTGGGCTCCTTCGGCATCGCCAGAGGATCGAAGGGCAAGACCTACGGGGAAGATCAAGAGAAAGGTTAAAAATGGTCATAATTCACTCCTACTTCCCACTTACCTAATTGATGTCTTATCTTGGCTTCCTCCTCTGACTTTCCCGTGGTCTGAGCACTTGCTAATCCTTGCCGCAGGTAGTCCACCGCTTGATTGTGCTGTTCCAGCTGGTGGTGAACCCTTCCCAAAGCCAGGCATGCCATCGCCTTTGCCAAGCGATCTGTACTCAACTCCAATTGCCGTTCGTAGCACTTAAGGGCTTCTGCCTGCTGGCCCAGGGATTCGTGGACGGATCCCAGATTACTCAAAGCTCTGGCTTGCAAGGCGGGAGCAGAGAGTTCCGTACAAATCTCCAGATCCTGCCGGTGCAGCTCCAATGCTTGCGCATGCTGCCCCATTCGCTGTTGCACCTGCCCGAGGGCACACATGGCATCCGATTCCAGAGCTCGATCCTGCAGACCCTGTGCCAACTCACGCTGATGCTCCAGGCAGTTCAAAGCCTGGGCATGATTCCCGAGGGCGGCATGAACGTGACCCAAGTCACCATAGGCTAATGCTTTGATCTCTGGGCTGTGTAGTTCGTGGGCGACCACCAGACGTTTCTCGAGGCAAACCAAAGCAGCGGGCAATTGACCTAGTGCTCTTCTGGCTTGACCCAATCCTCGATAGGCGCGCTCCTGATCCCGATGGCTGGTCAAACCCAAGGCCAGCTGAAGTTGACGGTCGTGACACTTTAGAGCCTCCTCATAATCTCCTAGAGCGGCATAGCAATCACCCAAATGACCCAACGCTCGCGCACGATCCGCTTGAGTAGAGGGCAGGGATACGCGTTCCAGGGTTCCCAATTGCGCCTCCAGGCAGCCAATGGCCGCCTCATAGTGGGCCATGTTCAGTCGAGCAATGCCCAGATTCCCATGCGCTTGGGCCTCCACTGCAGCATCCCTTTGCTCCTGAGCCCGTTCCAATTGCTCCTGATAGCACTTCACCGCATTCGTCCAACTGCACAGGGCCATGTGCACGGCTCCCAAGTGTCCATGGGCACGACATTCGCCGGACAAGTCGCCCAGCTCCTGGCGCAGCGTCAACTCCTGGGTGTGATGACCCAATGCCTTATCCCAACGGCGCATCAATCGGTGGGCCAATCCCAGAGCTCCACAAGCAGCTGCCTCCATGGAACGATCTCCAGCAGCTCTGGCTAAAGCCAACTGGCGTTGATACAACTTAATGGCCTCCTAGAAAGAACGAGAAAAGGATTTAGGAACGATTGGAGAAGGGGAATCTCTTATTTACCTCATGTGATCCCGTTCGTATGAGGATATCACCAATATTGCCCAATGCTCTAAACTTGGCTGGCAGTTGGTTGGTGGCATGGGCCACCGCTAGAAACAGCTGCTGACATTCCAACGCCGCAGCAGTGTGTCCCAGGGCCAGATGAGCCAGTCCCAGATTACAGTACGCCCTGCCCATGTTCGGTCGATGTTGGGCATCCTTGGCCAGGGCCAGATCCTGGTCGTAGTACCTTACAGCCGCCCGATAATTGCCCAGCGAGAAGTGGGCGTAGCCGAGTAGATGACACGCCTTACCCTCGGCAGCAACGTCACCCAGTTCCTGGGCGAGCATCAGGTAACTCTCGTAATGAGGCACCGCCTCCTCATACTCCTGTCTTCCACTCAGGCAGTTGCCCAGGTTGAGCAGGGCACACGCCTCTCCAGCCGTATCCTTCAAGGATCTTGCGGTGGCAAGATGCGCTCGATAGTGGGTCAAGGCTGCATCATGGGCACCAAGTGCCTGATAGGCTACGGCCAGATTGCCATGAGTGGCCGCCTCAGCACTGCGATCGTTCATCGCCTGATTGATGGCCAGTTCCTGCTTGTGGTACTTCACCGCCGCCTCGTAGGATCCAGCCATGTGGGCCATCCTGGCCATGTTCCCGTAGGCCTTGCCCATGCCCGTTCGATCGCCCAGGGAGCGGGCAATCCCGAGATGAGCCTGATGCAGTTTCAAAGCAGCATCGTGGGATCCAAGCATTTGGTAGACAATACCGAGATTAGAGCATGCTCTGCCCTCGCCCAGTTTATCCCTCGCTGCCAATGCCATGGCCAACTGCCGTTCGTGGAACCTTTTGGAGGCACTGGCATCACCGGCACAACGCGCCGCATGGCCCAAGCCAGCGTAGGCAGCCGCCTCAATGGATCGATCTCCCAGTGCTTGCGCAATCCGGAGCACCTGCTCGTGACATGCAGCCGCCTGGGTGAACTGACGCCGCTGATGATGAGCAGAGCCCAGATTGGAGTACGCCCTGGCCTCTTCCACCTGGTCGTGCAACTTGCGTGCTAGTCTTAAGTGCTGCGAATGGCAGTCCAAGGCAGCTTCACATTCTCCGAGAGCCAAGTACACCGCTCCCACGTTGCCAATCTCCCGAGCCTCCTGCAATCGATCTCCCAGTTGCTTGAAGAGCTGCACACACTGTTTGTGGGAGGCCAGGGCATTGGGGTAATCCCCGCTAGCCGTGTACACGTGTCCCAGTGAGGTCAAGGCTGCGGCTGCCGCCTGAGTATCCTTGCACTTCATCGCCAGGACGAGTTGATAGCGATGCGCTGTGAGTGCCTCCTTGTGGGCTCCTTGACTGAAGTAGGCCGAACCCAGATTGCCATGTGCCCGACACTCGCCTGCGGTATCTCCCAGGGATTTGGCCACCGCCAGATCCTGCTGCATGTAACCAATAGCCTGATCCAACTGATTCAGGGCCCAGTGCGCGGAACTCAAGGCGCTGAAGACAGAACCCCTCAGTTTGAGGGAGCAACTGCCGATGCGAAGAGCAGCCTCCAGAACAGTCACCGCCGCCGGATACTGTGTCGCCTGTAGGAGCTCCTGACCCACCACAGAGCTGACCACAAATGGCGACTCCTGCAACTGCATGGTGCGCAATTGCTGCAACGTGGGCTCCAGTGCCGCACGCAAAGGACTCTTCAAAGACGCTTCGACCAGGCCACCCATCAGCTGCTTGTTGCTCGGTTCCTGGGCCAATCCGGAGGCGAAAGCAGCCAGAGCCTCACCATAACGACCGAGACACTGCAGTGCCACGCCCTGACGGAAGTACGCCTTTGGCCATTGCGGACACAAATCCCTCGCCTGCGTCGCATCCTGCAAAGCGGCCGTAAATTGACCCTGTTTCAGTAACGCAGCCGATCGATTGCTGTACAGGATGTGGTTGCCCGGATCCAGCTGCAGTGCATCCGTGTAGAGCAGCACGGCCGTAGCGAAGTCACCGCTCTGGCAGGCGGCATTCGATTGACGCACCTTCTCCAGGAAGAGGGCACGGTTTGCAGCGGGCAACTCCGGCGTGCATTCCGGCTCATTCTGCAGATGAAACATATTTCAAGCAAGTGAGCATATGTGTTTTTATTATATATGTTATAATTATGGAGGTTTCTTAGGAGGAGATGATATGATATTTTCTCTACGTGTAACCGATTAGAGTTAGCATTGATTATGGCCAAATTACTGGGATGAGGAGCATTCCTCAATGCGATGGCCTTAGTAGAGCAATAAACACAACTGTACAAAAGTGGAGGAGCAGGCGGTGCCAGGAGAGGATTTGCAGAATTGAGGGAAGAGTCTGTATGATTGCACATCTGCCGCTGTTATTGGGAAGTACAGTGGGCTTGAGTGGCATTTTTCAGAGGAGAAAACTAAAGATACTTGATCAAATGGAATGAATACATATACATATATGGCAGCTGAAAAGGAAGTTTAATGATTTTTAAATTACCCTGCCTTTATTTTGTTTATTATCCAATGTTCCTAATCTTCAACGTATCCCGTAGAACCTTTATTTCCAGGTAAACCCCGACGACTGGCTGACCCACAGTGCGGTCCGTCGGTGGGTTGTAATTATGTTAAATGCCGACGCACCAGCTTGGCGGCCAAGTCAAGTCGCCTGCCCTCGGAACACAGGTATGCGGCCACCGAGTCACGTTCCCCGGCCAACTGCTGTTCACAGCTCGCACTGCTCACAGCTCCAAGCTCCCAGCTCCCAGCTCCCGATCCTGTTCGCTGGCCAGGCCATCAAATGCGGAAGCAATTCCACGAATTCGTGGCCCAAGAACTGAACTGAACAGACGACCACGACTATGCTGCTGGTGAATCAGTAGCTTACTAGCTGAGTAGCTGTGGATCTGTGGCCTTTTTTGGCATAGGCCACCGATGGCCATGGTCACGGCCACATCCACATTGCCGGGACGTTGAGAGACGAGACCGTGACAACGACGTGGAAATTTTTACATATTTTTTGAAGCAATTAAATGCAATGAGTATGCAAATGCATTAGGCCAGCACTGAGACGGCGACCGAGTGCCCAGTTGGCCAGTCCTTGATAGGAAACGTGGCCAGCTGGCGAGGCGTGAGTCTCGGTGGATACCTTGGCTAGATTGGCCTTCTGGCCGAGAGCTCTGCGAGCTCCGAATAAATCAGCCTGCAACAAAGTATCTGACAGATGCAGAACGCAATTTTCGTTTTATGCTGCCTAAAAAAGACGGCCAAAACGGACTTGGCCCCAGCGATAAGGCCCAAATGAAGAGGGCGTTGCCAAAAAAATAAAAAAAAACTAATATAAGGGAAGCACCGAAAAAAGGAGAGCGCATGGAAACCGAATGGCTTAATACACTAGCATATTAGATATTGTTATTGAAAATGAAAAATAAGTACATATGATACCAAGTTACTAAGGCCAACTTCTGACTTAGTGAATGGACCCTTTCCAAACAGAACTTGGACTCTTCATCTTCGGAGCGTTGGCGGTGCTAGCCGAGTAGATCTCGCAGACATGATATGGCGGTTCTGCTGCCAATGGTCAAAGTCAAATAACACGCACAGAGTGCAGCAACATGCCCTCCAAATGGCCAACGAAGAAGATCTCCAGCGGTAGGGAGCGCCGCTCTGGGAATTCGGACGGAATGGCATTAGCAGATGTTATCACTTTGACTAAAATAATAATAATAATAGCAGTCAGTCCGAACTTCAGCCGGAATGTCGATGGCTTAGGATAGGGATAAGCTCAGTCTGCGGGAATGCTGCAGAGGTATGAGTATTCCGTGATCCAGCGATGACAGATGGTAGACATTACTTTCAAGTAAGTATACCTCTCGGGGAGGTGCCTACTATGTTTTATTATTTATTTTGCGGTTTAAGCCCACTTTTTGGTGAGCTGAAAACTTGTGAAAGCATCCTTAAAAAGCATATTAAAACGGTTTCTCTAATGAATTAAGTATCTTTTAAGTAACTGGCTACCGCTTTTATTGACCATACGAATTCCATTTTTGCCGCGAGGCATTTCTTGCTGGTGCTGGATGAGCTCCGGATCAGTAACAAGATCACTGGAGGCACTTTTCTGTATTTGTATCTCCTAATTAACTACCTTTCTTTCCTTAACACAGTGCACAAAATCTCGGATCTTTTTCTGGATTTTCTGCCCTTTCGCTCCGTTTTTTGTTGCACACCGTGCTGTGTATGTCAATTTAGGAATTGGCGCCCAAATGGCACATAGAGAAGTCATGTAAAGTGATAGTCTGGCTATCTCGCTTCGCCAATTCCAGCTAAATTGGCAGCAGCAGCAACAGTTGCAGCAGTTGCAGTTGCTGTTGCTGTTGCCGCACCAACATGGCCAACAGCAGCAGCCAACTTGGGCCAACCGTGCAATAGCAGCATTTTAGAAAATAGTCAAAGACGGACAAGAATTTTATGCAATGAGAAAGGGAGAAAAGCGGGTAGAGAAAGGAAGTTGCAAGTCGGCGGTTGGAATTCAGGAATGCAAGAGAAAAACCTGCGATTCGAGAACTGGTCGCCGTTTTCCTGGCTGTCCGCCCAGCAGCCAAAGCAAAAAAAAAAAGCGCAGAGAAAAATAAAGTGAGCGCTCAGTAAGACAAAAAGTGGCACCCATAGATGCACTCGGGCTGCCGCCTGGAACCAAACGGGCTAGTATGTGTGTTGGCCAAGTTGGCTTTTTGTCCACACATATGTACGAGTATATGTGTGTTAGCCCCAGAGGATGGAGCATCGATAAAGTCAGCCGCATTGGAATGCAAACAATTTCACGATTGCTCGTGGCGCACATTGGCATGTTTTGCGCTCAGCTCGAGAATTTTGTTGCAATTTAACGCGTAATAAAATAATTAGCTGCGGGCTGAGCTCCTCTGAATCTCTGCCACTTTGGAAAGCCGCGCCTAATCTCCGATTATCCCATTGCAGCGTAGGCAGGAAGTTGGGCCTCTTAGATATTTAATCCAGGCATTAAACTTTTAATTTTATTAGACACCGCTTTTAGTGTTTAATATATGGTCTTAATTTAGATTGTGTTCCACTTAGTGAACTCAAAATACTAACTGCATATAAACATAATTATAAAACAAATATAAAAGCTTATTAAGAACAGGCTTGAGTTGCAAACATAACATTATTATGGAGTAGTCCTGTATCTTCGCAGTAAAAGCGAACTTAAACTCTAGATTTTATTTTATATGACCATCAGCGGGTAACCTTTAAATATTTGTCTGTTTAGACTTAATCGAAAGCGACATTAGTCTGGAATTTATGCACTCATTTAGCTGCTGATTCCCCCACCTCGCTGACCACCAACCCGAAATTCCTGGCCACGCTTCTCTGATTGCAGAAACTGAGGGGAACAGGATTGGGATCTGGGAATGGGCAGGGGATTGGTCACTTCCTATCGTCTGTCTAGCTGGCAAAAAGGGACACTCGAATGCCAGTCAGTCGGCGAGACAGGCCGCAGGGGTCTGAATCTGGATGCTGGATGCTGGACTCCCTGATCTTCTGGATTCCGAATTCTGGACTGGTCCGTCGCAGAGACAGAGCCTGAAACTTATCCAACATCGTTGACGTTGTCGTCTGTTCCTCAAGTTGTTGGATCTTTTTTGTTCTTGCCCATGACATGACAGCGCGGAATATGATGAAAGGGCCCAGGGAAAAGGAGTCAGGGTCAGAGGAGGAGTCGGAGTTTGGAGTCAGTGTCAGACCCATTCCCATTCCCATTCCCGTTCCCATTCGCAATCGCTTGAGGTTTTGCGTTTTGGCATTTTTATCTCCCCGCTCGGCTGGGCTTTTGTTTAATTTGGCCCTTGTAGCTAAGCCCTTTTGTAGTCTTGCCGCTGAGTTAATCAACATTGAAATCATTTTGCCATCATTTTGATTATTGCCCCTGATTGTTTTTTTTTTCCCCCCAGTACAAAAAGCGCACAGACTCGCTTTTTTCTTATTGACTTATTTCCACTGCCTCATCTCGTCGCTTTGTTGAAATTTTTTTCGGCGAGCGTAATGCCTGATTAAGTTTTATACATTTGAAGGCCATAAATAATTGTCATGGTGTTTGAACTGCAAACTGGAAATACACGGGCTGGCAAACATGTTTTTCGATGGTTCGTTGGGACGAGGGGCGGTGGCTGAGGTGGGGTTGTACGGCCACAGACCAAAAGCATAATTAAACAATAATACGATTTCCTTTCGCCTTTCGACTTACCTCGGAGAAATCCCGCTGCGACATCTTATTCAGCAGCTGCTCGCCAACGATGGCAATTTCGGCATTGTTCTCATTATTACCAGCGGCGTGATTATTTGCATTAAAGTTTAATGGCAAATTTATAATGTTCTCATAATTCGTCATTTGTGTGCCAGCGAGGAAACATTAGGATCTTCGTATCTCTGCAAAGAAAAGCGGAGTAGATGGTGTTTTGTTTATAGAGCAGCTATATAAATGCAGAAAATAAAGCAAACCAAAAGAATAAAGCCCTGACAATGAGACTTTCAAATGCCAGGGAGAATTCTAGGGAATCAAGGGACGCCTCTTATGCAAATATTGGCCGATCCTCAGCCGCAGTCACATAAACTTGACAATTGAATGTGGCCATAAATTTGTGCGAACCCCAGACCCCCAACCCCCTATTTCCCCCCAAATTCCCCGCCCAGAAAACAGACAAGCCATGGCGCACAGTGGCCTCAACTTCGGTGAGAATTCTGTTTTGCCACTTGGGGTTTTTCGTTTGGGTGTCGGCTTTGGGTTGCGAGATTCTGATAGCGCCATTCACTTGCCAGCGGCGCCTGCCTATCAACAGCATCGGAATTGAAAAACCGCCTCTTCCCTTCGAATTTGTTATCATTTAATTGGCTCGCCTTCTAGAGAGAAAGTTGCGAAAAGCAAACAAGCGGCTGTAATTAAAAAGGCACCGAAATCAATTAATGCCTTCTTCATAGGCGGAAGCTACCAGAACGCGAAGAGATGCGATTCGATCCATTCAGCGTCGCGTCTCTTAATGGGCTTCCATTGGCGGTGGCCAGAAGCCATAGATACATAGATACTCAGATACACAGATGCACAGATGCACGGCCCTAATTGAAATGTTAGGCCTTGTAACAAGAGTGCGTTGAGTGACAGGCCGAGGAAAACCGCAGTCACCATGGATGCGTGAATCCCTGGAAAGGTGCGTTCCCCCAGCTGAATTGATTATTCAGTGCAACTCGCATGGAATTCTAATGAGTGAGTCGCGGGTTTGGAATTTCTACAATCAAATTTTATTGAGTGCACAATGCACTGACCACCGGCCATTATTGTGCGCTCTTCCATATTTTTATGACCATTGCTGTGCTCTCAATTCGCTGCTATCGTCGTCAAAACTGCCTACAAATAGGCATAAAAATCGTGGCATAAACCGTAATGCATTCAGGTGGTTGTCATAAAGCGCTTATCAATTGGTCAGCGTCTGTGTGGCGGCACTTTTAACAGTTCGCTTTTATTACTTGCATTTGTTGTAGTTTTTGTTCGCCATTTCTTTAGTTGGTCCCCCCTTTTTTTTTTGGCACAATTATCATTCGTTTCTGCGATTGCGAGTTTTTTTTTTTTGCAGCTTTTTAACGATTATGATGACCGGTCTCATAGCAAATGAGATAATTTAGATGCCTTAATGGTTTTATAATTGTACTTGGTGGCAGCTTTTTATGTGCCAGTGTCTCGGTTTTTCTGTACAAGTTGGATTATGATACCTAGGGTTCCGGATGGGCGAATTTTTCGCTTTCGATTATGTTTTCTGTTACTTTTTGCTGGCAAACCGGACAAGTTTGTGCCCTAAGTCTTTCGTACATTCATTGAGTTGTGTGGAAATAAAGTCATAGAAAGTTGTTGTTTGCGTAGCTTCTTTTCAGTTAACATTTTGCCTTCTCTAATATAGCATTTATTTTTTATATGGTATCCTACTTTTGCTTCCTGTAACTTATTGTTATCCCTATTACCATGCCAGAGCACACATTTTGTAAAGCTGCAAACAAGGAGTAATGCGTACTATTTAATCTATTTTTGTAGCTAATGAACCCTTACACTTTATTTGCGCCAAAAGTCAACAAATGCTACACCACAACGGCACCAACAACAAGAATCGCTTTGAATTGCTTTTGTCAGGTCATTAGCGTTGACTAAATTCTCCTTAACTTAGTCTCCTTTGGAGGGGCCAGCGTCAACTCCACCTTCACCAGCACCACCTCCACCTCCATCTCCGCCATCACCAACACCCCTCTCTCTGGCCAAGCCACTGTCACAGTAACAAAGTGTTGCAACAGTCTTGCATTTGGCTACGTTGGCGGTCGTTTAACGAGCACAAAACTCAGCCCTGGGCATCATGGCAACAGCAAGGAGGACTCGTCGGCATGAACCGAAAAAAATAACATGACCACCAATGGTTCAGATGGTTTAGAGGAGGCAGCGGGTATGCTGCGACTTTATTACAACTTCTATAAATGATTTCCGCTATTAAAGTGAAACATTTTTGCATAATTTTTCACTTAGAAAGGACAACAAGGAACAGCACCAACGAAATCGATCAGGAACTGGAACGGAACGAGGGGTAGGCGCAGGAGGAGCAGGAGATGGGCATCGGAGAAATTCCTCACGCTTCATGAGACCCGCCAGGTATGCCCCAAAATATTCCACACCACAACGCCTACCCAGACCCATATACCATGCCCCCATACCCATACCCAAACTCCTGATCCGCGTTAAGGGTCTCCTGCCAGACCGCGTTCATCGTCATCGTCAACGTCTTCTTCGGTCGGTTTTTGATGATAATGCCCCTGCTCCGGCTCCAACTGCATCCCAATGCCCCTCCTCCGAGTCAGCCATCTCGTAACCTGTTGAAATGTGTGACAAATTGGGCGTAAAGAGGCCTCAGTCCTGTCCCTTCCCAAGATTCTGTCCCATTAAACCCCCGAGCATGAAACGTGGGCGTGACAGCACCGATTTTGGTTAAGGTTTTTTTTTTCGATGCTTTTCCTTTGCCCGAAAAGGCCGAAAAATATATTTGGAGCGTTCTCAGTGCAGAAATTGAGTCATAAATTATTATGTTTATTACATTTTGCGATTAAGTGCACTTGGTGGGTTGCCTTCGCGCGTAAATACATGTATATAAAATATACTTATCATAAGTATAGGGAATCAACATAAATTTAATGAATTCAATAAATCAGAAATGTCCTGTTACTAGTCATTTATCTATGTAAACTTATTACACTTCTTTTGGAAACCAAAAGTTTCCCATGGTTTCGCTCGTTGTCACTTTCCACCCTAAATGGCCGCGTCTTTTTCCACACATTGGACACTTGTTAGCGGACAAATCGGCAACAAAATTAATCACACAACATGAGATGTGTTGCGGCTAAGAGGTGTTTATGTTTTTTGTTTCGTAGGCCTAGCGTTTTCGCAGCCGTAACTGGCATGTTGTACAATTTCTGGAAAACTCATTAAAATTGCTGACTGGCTAGGAAACACACGAGTACAGATACATATTTTCCAGTTGCCGCAACATGAAAACAGCATTGAATAGAAAAAGGAAACAAGGCGGACGAAAGAAGAAAGATGCAGGCAGGCCAAACGAAATGCAATTTTAATGAAGCCAAAGTCGCAGCCACTTGTTGCAGTTGCAGTTGTTTCTGTGGCAAGCCGCATTGTTGCCGCCTTATAAGCACGCCATGCATTTGTTGTCCGCAATGCGAGTGGCACGATGTAATTGACATCATTAGACTAAAGCGCACCGAGTTCGACTAGAAAGTGGCCGGCTCTTCCTCTTCCCGGCATTGTGGCACCGTTAGTCCCATTGCCATTCTACGGGCGACGCAGCCCACCCAGCGCAAGTTCGTGTTCTAAGTCTTTTGTTTTTTCTTGGAATTTCATTTCATTGAAATTCTTTGTTTCATTGTTCTGTGCTGTAAGATGTAAGTAGTATAAGGTATTTAAAATTGCCTTGACCTTAATTTTAAATTATAATTTCAGAGCAAATATCTAAGCTGTACTAAAACCACTGAAACAACTGGTTTACATATGAGTGTATATTATGCATACTACAATTTTGTTAAAAATTAATTAAAATGTCATATTGAAGCTTAGTCACATTATGTTATTATCCTTGTAGGTTTAAATACATTTACAGCTTTCACTTTAAATGTTTGACGACAAATGAATTAAGTTCGTGTCCTAAGACTTTTAAATTTTCGACGAATTATATTGCGTAATTTTTTGGTTATATTTAAGTTGATACTATAGTTACTATATAAACTGAATTTACACTGAAATGCCAATTACGTTAAAATATGTAGCCCCAAAAGTAAAAACGCCAGCATCATTATTATTTTAATGGTATCGTGATACGATGCATGTTAAAAGTCATTGTAGTAAATTCCGACCAAAAAGTAACCCCTACACGGCTACTAGGCACCGTTAGTCCGACTGCACGACCCACCGCGATGAGAAAAATGCCAAGGTACCCCACAGCGTTCCAAACGAGGCCCCAATTATGCAAATTATTAAATGAAAATAAAATCTAATATAATTATTTCGTGCTGGAGATTCGAATTCCTAATGCCATTGTCACATAAATTTCAAGTTTAAGCATTTTCGGTTAAGACTTTCGTTGGGAATTTATGGGGATTCATGCTCACCATGGAATGTGGCTGGAGACTGGAAATCTCTGCTTTGTTCTCCACTCTCTTTTCCCCTTTTTTATTGTTTCTCGCTTTGTTTTATCACAGGCTGCCGCAGAATTATTTTGAATTAATGTAATGGGTGAAAATGTGGCTCATAAAATAGTAATTATACGAAATTAGAGCAAACTTGATGGCGATTTTCCTACGATTACGCTGGTAATAGGTCAATATTAATGAGTAACGAACGGTATTGAAAAATTTTCGCACTCAAAATGATTAATGGCGAATATATGCAACCGTTATTTGCTTATTTATCGCAACTTTTGGCTGCACATTATATAATTTTACAGATTTATGCAGCTTAGCGGAGGTTGCATAAATTATTAATACATTTTTATGGCTCTTTGGTGTCATTTTGGTCAGTAATTTATGTAGAATACGGCTGGGCCAACAACAAGAATCCGAAGAAGAGGAAAAAGCAGAAGGAGAAGTCGCACTCGCTCACACACACACAACACAGCCACACACACACACTGGAACTCAAACGCGGGTCAAACAAGTCAAGCAACTTTTTTCACCTCTTTGGCCAATCTTCGGATTGCCTTCCTTTTTTTCTCTTTTTCTCCTCTTGTTATTAGTAGCATTTACTTAGGAATGCACCAAAGCGAGAACGTATCGGAAAAAATGTACCAACAGCCACAAGTGCACAATTGAAAAAAATTCGGTTGGAAAATGGTTTTGGCCTGGTTTTCTGCACCCAGAAGAAGCGAATGAGAGACGGTGTGTGAAAGAGAGTTTCGAAAATTCCCGATCGCGAACAGATGTCAAAGCCAGTGGACGAGTTCAAAGGCCATTTGCCGCAAATCTCCCATGTTTTTGGACCGCATTTTATTTTTGGTAACTTCACTGCCTTTTCGCTTTTCTTTTTGGCCTGGTGAGCAATAAATTTGCAACAGCCACCGCTACACACGCACGGGCACTAACACACACTCACTGTTTCTGTTGTTGCTCGAAACGGAATCCGCGTTTGTTGTTCAGGTGTTGTACGAGCCGCATGCGAAATTCAACTGTGGCGAGAAAATCGAGACTCGAATCGAGAGAGCGGCTTGAAAACAGGTACACAACTATGTGGCGCCACAAAATCCAACAACAATAGGTGCCACCTGGTCACACTGCACGATCGGCATGTTGCCAGATGGTTGTAAACACCGCGAAAAAACTGTGATGTATTCTGGTAATAATCTTTAACTTAATCTAATGCAAATTTTTACCTTTTCCTCGAGCGTTACAAATTTATACCGAACCCATAAAGTTTACGCAAATAAATTTGTCTTTTTGAATATTTTATTAAAAATTGAAACTAAGCTACTAAAGTTAAATCTTAGACTAAACGTTAAAATCAATACTTAACCGAATTAATTTGTACCTGAAACGTTGGGTCCATAGCATTCGCATAGCTTTACAACTCTTCTTCGCCACCTAAGGGAATAAAAGAGGGTAGAGTTCCCAGTTGAGGACGCCGTCGAGGGCAAGGGGCACCCGCTTCCGTCTGATCCTCATCCTCCGCTTCAGGTTTCTCTTCCACCTCATCTGTAGTCAATATTGCTTCCGCTGGTTCCTTGTGGGACCCAAAGTACCGTGAACTGGTGGGCAACTCCTCCGCTATAGACGGTTCTTTCGCGGCATCCGCGACGGCGACAGGTTTACTACCCAGTTTGGGACGCGACTTGACCTTGGCCAACCGCATTGATGGCGACTTCTTACAGAACACGCACCTGGGCAACTCACACTTGCCCTTGCGCTCCAACTCGGGACAGGCAAACTCGTGACGTTTGTTGCACTTAAAGTGTATTTGAGTTAATAGGTTATCAATGGAAATAAGTGGCAGACCAATTTACCTCGGCAGCCAACGGACAGTAGCCACGCACAAAGTCAATGCAAATCTCGGTCTTGCTGCTCAGCTTCTTGTGTAGGTAAGGGCAATCTTCGCGAACGCAAACACCGCGCAAATAGTACCGACAGACGGGCATCTTCTCCAGCGTGACATTATGGGACAGCAGGCATTCGGGCTTGGTGCACTCGCCGCGCAGAAAGCTGCAAGTAAATGATTTCAAAAAGATAACCGCATTGGGAATTTCGAACCTTGGACGCCATCGAAGGTTTAGCACTCTTCGCTTGGCCTAGGACAAACCTGACACAGATGGCAACCTGTCGCTTGTCGTGCAGCTTGCGGCACTTGCCACGATTGTGGGCAACGCACTTGCCCAGCTTCTGGAAGATGGCACAAGGCACATTGGTCTTCACCAAGGATTTGTTGAGCAATGTCAGGCTTCTCTGTTTGGCGGTGATTAAATGAGCTCGCGACACGTGATTGCTGGTGCGTACGAAGACATTCAGTGCCTTTGGCGAAGCCACGTAGGTGAGGCCGCCGATATCGATGCGCCGCAGGATGCTACGATTGCTACTCTGTGCACCACCAGTTGATGAGGTTGGAACTCTGGTCAGGCGGCAGCCGGAAGGATCTAGAATGAACTTATTGCCGCTGACGAAGAGCGTTCTGCCGGACAAGGTCCGCTGCAAGGTCCTGGGACTCTCCGATTTGGCTACCCTAACGGAGGAACTGGCATCCAGCTTGGTTATCTTGTTCTTCGATATCTTCTTGTACATCACACCGTGTATGCTGACCATGCTCAGGGATTTGTTAACGCCCAGCTTCAAAACCTGGGGCTTGGAGCTGTAACAAAAGTTAAGTTAGTTGATGTACGTTTCCTAGTCTAACAGAGTCGCCTGTTGCTTGACTATTTTCAACTGCTCCGATTTCCATTACCTCAGTTTTCTGTTGGGCTGCGCTTCATTGGTACGTCTCAGGGCGTACTGGCCCACAAACTCGCGAAGAGGACGACGCTTCTTGACCAGCGGTGTGCAGGTAAGTGATAAGGAACGCACTAATTTGTACCTAGTGCGCTTGGCAGGTGGAGGAGGATGGGGGGCAGCAGCCGCTGGCGCTGCTTTCAATGCTCCTTGCCGCACAATCTTCCGCTTGGAAATGCTTACCAATGGAGGCTGCACCAGGTTGGAAACAGTGGGCACAGGTACTGAAGCAGCGAGCTTCACCGCCGGACCAATCGCCTTCACCAATGGCTTGCGCACGAGACACGTGCTCACTTTGCTGATGATCTTGGCTGGCGGAGGAGGTGGAGTGGCCAGTAGGGGTATCGTTGGATCCAGTCGATAGTGCGAGGCGGAAACGTGTTGCATCATAAGCAGCTCCTGCTGCTCCCGCTGGTATTGGTCGTACATGGCCCGCTGGCGATGCAGAAAATGCGGATTGATATGGATCGCGGGCTGAGGCTGCATTGGCGTCTGGAACGCCTGGAAGGGCACTTGGAACGGCAGCTGATGCACCGTTTGACCTTGCAGCTGAAAATTGGGATTGATGTACACCTTTCGCGACATAGACGGCTGTGCCTCGTCGGCGCTTATATGCGGTAACATTTCGTTGCTTCCTTGGCTGGACCTAATAAATTAATCCTTTCGTATTTTTGGTTATTTCTTGTTTTTTTTTTTTACACTTATTTCCAATGCTTCTTTGTATTGCACATTTTTATTACGTTACGTACGCAGTGTGAACTTGATCTGGCACCAGATAAATACCAAGAAATACTGGACTGTAAATGATGAAAATATACTAACAATAGTTTTATTTTATATATATTTAATATGTTCTTAAAATTATATTTATTATACAATAAATAAAAAAAAGTTTTATATTTGCGAATGAACTTATACTAACAACCATTTAAGAAATCTATATCACAAATAAATAGCACATGCGGTCACCCTAAAAAACGTTTCAGTTTATTGTGAATGGGCACATCATATGTTCTGCAAAACGTGGATTTCATTTGCCGACAATTTTTCAAACGTGCATTTTGAATCAAGATGGGCAAGGATCGGGGCAGAGGACGCAGGAATCACCATTCCGGACCATATAACAAGAGCAACTGGCGTGGCCAGAAGAAGGATCGCCCCCAAAACAATGGTGGCGGGCAGCGCAACAGGTACAATTTAAATCCCATAAATAATATCGTTGTTAACCGGCGTTTTTCGTTGGACAAAAGTGCTCCACAACAGAAATCCACGCTGCTGGAGACCCAAGTGGGCATTACGGAGTTCACAAACCCGGAGGCCCCTGGCTTCACGGGAATACTTAAGTCTCGCTTCTCTGATTTTCACGTGAACGAGATTGATAGCAATGGAAAAGTATTGGAGCTGAACGATCTCAGTGTGCCTAAAGTGGCTATTGTGGGTCTGTATTCGCCAATTATCCTAAATACTTCAAATGCTCATGCATCTAATACTATAACAGCTGTGACCGAAAACGAACTGGACAACTGGCGGAAAGAACTGGAATCAGTAATCGGCCCGGAAGTTTGGCAGGATATAGCCAATCTTGCTATGGCCAAAAACGATCCCGCGATCGAACAAAAGCTGGAGATTGATGTGACTACCCTGGACAAGGAGCAGCGAACACAAGTCCACCAGATGATAAAGCAGCTTTACAAGGGAAAGCTACTGTCCACCACCATTGGGCAGCAGCAGGCTAAGCCGAAGGTCCAGGAGGTGGCATCTTTGGAAAATAAGGATGCGGCTGAAGATGAGACCACAACCCAGGAAGACTCACAGGTGCCGGCCGAGGAGAAGAAGACTATAAAAGTATTTAAACCAAAGCCAGGACGCGGTTAGTAGAAATGATTACCCAGGGAATTCCTTTTTATCGAATTCCTTTGTATCGAATTCCATAGGTGACAAACGCTGGAGCTTTCCGGCGGATTACGTGACCTTCCTGGTGCACAAAACCAATTTGGTTACCAGTGATGTAGCCTCTACTTTAGCAGCACGGCTGAAGTAAGTATGATCCAATTTTAAATGCAGTACATTAAATACTAACAACACATTATTTTTCGACAGCTTGCGACCATCGCAGGTGAACTACAGCGGCATCAAGGACAAGCGGGCCAAGACCACACAAAAGTTCTCCGTCAAGCGGCGAACACCAGAGAGCATCTTGGTTGCAGCTCGCTCCCAACGGAATGTTAATATCGGCAACTTTGGATTCGAATCCAATACACTGAAGCTGGGCGACTTGCAGGGCAATCGTTTCCGTATCGCCTTGCGACACATTGCCAAGGAGAAGCGAGAAGAAATCGAGCAGGCACTGCAATCATTGAAGGAACGCGGCTTCATCAACTACTATGGCTTGCAGCGGTTCGGCAACAGCGCCAGTGTGCCCACCTATGAGGTGGGAGTTGCTCTGCTCAAGAACGATTACAAACTGGCCTGCGAACTGATCCTGAAACCCCGGGACTCGGATGTGGAGTTTTTGCGTCCCATACGCGAGGAGTGGTGGAAAAATCGCGACTCCGCGGCGGCAGCTGCACAGATCTACGGCGAAAAGTTCATCGAAAAGAAGCTGCTGGACGGCTTGGCCAGATTTGGTGAATCAGATTACTCATCAGCTCTGCGGCAGATACCACGCAACATGCTCATGCTATATCCACATGCCTACCAAAGCCTGATCTTCAACAGGATAGCGTCTAGAAGGATTAAGGAGTTCGGCTTGAAATTGATACCCGGTGATTTGGTTTATGTGGAGCAGGAACAGCCGGAAGCCGTGAAAGAGCAGACACAGCAGTGTGAGGCCTTGGAAGAGCAAAAAGAAGAGGAGCCTAACGATGAACCTCTAGAAATCGCCGAAGGGGATGAAGCCATCGAAGAGGAGTCGGTTTTCAAGCGAAAGGTTCGCCCGCTCACAGCAGAAGACATCGCTAGCGGCAAGTACAAACTCTCCGACGTGGTCCTTCCCCTGCCTGGACACGACATCACTTATCCCAGCAACGAATGCGGTGCCTGGTACGAGGAAATGCTCGCCGAAGTGGGTCTCTCCTCGGATCAACTGAAGCACAAGGAGAAGACATACGCATTGGCTGGCGCCTATCGCAAAATGATCATATCGTCCAGTGATCTCAAGTGGAGCTTTAGAATGTACAATTCGCCGGAGGATACACTTATCGCTTCCGACTGGGAGCTATTGAAGAACATTCCGGTTGCACCAGAACCAGCTGAAGCTGAGGCCAATTACATGGCACTGCTGCTGGAGTTCTCGCTGCCCACGGCTGCCTATGCCACCATGTTTTTGCGGGAACTCCTAAAGCAGGACACATCGTCAGCGTCGCAAACGCAGTTGGAGAAGCAGGCAATGGCTAAGGAGGACAATGAAAAGAAGGCGGTATCCCAGGAGGAACAAATGGAGGTGGTAAAGGAGGCGGCCGACGAGGAAGGGCAGGAAACTGAGCAGGCGGAAACTCAGGGGGCCGAGGAGGCGGTGTAGGCCAAGTGAGATACCAAAAATCAATATGCTCGGGAAATCAATTTTACGCGCGCTTCGTATTCAACTTCGAACCAACCACAACAATAACAATGCGCACGTGAGGACGAGGGCTGCTCTCGTAGCTCGCACCCCGTCAATCTCAATCGCTCTCTCTCTCTCTCTCTCTCCTGGGAGAGTCCTTTTGGTCCTGTTTATTGGACTGCGATTTCATTCGTTCGGTGGCCACCAACGCGAAAGCTCAAGCGACGCGCTGCGCAGTTTCCCCAGCTCAAAAGTCCAAGTCGCACGGTTTTCCCCAGCGTTCTCAATGAAGAGCAATAACAAATTATTAATTGACAACAAATAACGAATAAGCACGGTCCCCCGAAAATCCACGGACTCCATCCAATTCATCCAGTGATTCAAAGAGATATAAAACCAAATAAAAATCCAAGTGGCGAGACAAGGTGAATTTCCAGTTAAATGTAGCATTTAAACGTTTTGGGCGCGTACTTTGAAAATCCATTTATTAAGGCGTAAGTATACATTAGAGTCTACAAATTGTTTATAACTTTTGCGACAACACTGAAGCAAACAATCACAGAACTGTACAATATTTGATTTTGGCTCTGGCAGCTTATTGATTTTTGTTGTGTGCTTGTGCTGGAAATCAATCGATAATACGGTGTTAATACCAAGAGCTGAGTCCGGGGATTGGGAATGGGAATGGGCGCCAGTGGGTAGGTGGCTGGCCGTAGGAGTAGTTAGTTCATATAGTGGCTTAGTGCGTCGGAGGGTTCACCATGTACGTGGGGAGTACGGGAGGACTCAGTCGGCTCGAGGGGGTAGTGGTAGTGTGGCATCAGTCGTTAAGGGTGCACGACGCTCCTCGCTCGTTATGTTTTTGTTTCGGCACACCGCGCCCCCTGCGGCAGTCGTCAAATTAATAAACTAAATGCTTGTTTTGGCGTCGTCGTCGCCCTGTCCCCGTGCTGGGGGCCTTCCCCCGATCCGATCCAGACATGGATATTGGACATGTTATTGCTTGCGCGCGCACTCTTTGACTCTTTGACCATTTCCCAGCAGCAGCTGCGTCATAGTAGGAGTTTTTTGGCGTGGCTCAATTCGATTTTCCCCCGCCTGCTCCACCTGCTCCCCGCCGCCCGTCCAAAGTTGGCTTGGGCCACACAGATAGCTTCCTACTGCATTACTATACTATCCCCCGAGTCTCTGGGTCTATAAATGACCTCTGGCGACAATTGATGCGGACACGATGCTTTGTTTGTGGGGTTTACCAATTGTTTTGAATCTTAAATTGATAATCTTAAGCCTCAATTAAAAACATTTGTTTAGTTGAAAACTTAATATGTTCCCATATCTTAAAATGCAATAATTAGTTTCTATAGTAGAATAATTCATTAGATGCAATTAATATTTTCAGACGATGCGTCAATTATAAGTTTAGTTAAATTAATGGATTAACAATATTTTTTAGGGAAGCATACATCTGAAAAAAAAGTTATTTAGCATACGCCTAAGATAATTGTCCAGAGATATAAACTATAACGAAAATGACTTAATATTAAACAATTATTTGATCAGTGACTTATTATCATGGCAATCTTCCTCTATAACTATATCATCTTGGCAATCTTCCTAAATAACTATATCATCGATTTGCTCGTCGTTGAGGACGCGCAGATTGCATTTGCATAGATAGGCCAGGATGCGTTTCTCCGCCTTAATTCGGTTCGCTTCGCCCAGTCCTTCGAGCAGGGCTTCTATCCTCTTTTTTGCTTGGACGGGAGCGACTGCCGTTGCCTGGGCAGGATTTGTGGGTGGTGGTGGTGCAGCTCCCGCCACAGGCAGCTGCTCATCCATGGCCTCCTGGAGCGGATCCTCTTCGTCGTTGACCTCGTCGCTGGATTTCAGTGTGCTTCTACTCAGGTCACCCGAATTACGGTGATTAATCGGATAGTGGTGATGGTGCAGGAATTTCAAATGCGGCAGAAGACTCCAATCGGAGCCAGTGCCTCCGGCCTTTTCTTTGGCCAGCTCCCGACGCTGTTTGGCCACCAGATGGTTCCAACGAGTGACACAGGCACTAGCTAAGTTAAAATATAATGAGGAATTAAGGGATATTTAAAAAATTTAACAGTTTCTTACCATCTGAATTTAATGAAGTGGCTATGCTGCTCCAGATTTCCGGATGGCGCTTCTTATGCGCTTCGTAGGGTGCGTTTCTAAGTTCGCGCTCATAAAGCTTGGGATTAGCCCTAACCAGCTCAATAAGTCGCGTGTCGAACTGCGACATTTTGTTATTTTCAAAATAAACACAAATTAAAATATGTAAACAAATGGAAGCTAGCGAATGAGTATGACCGTTGCTCCGTGTGAGAAATATACTGGCACAAGAGCATGCTGGCTAAGCCCTCTATTCACCACACCTTGGGTGGTGTGGTGGGATCGGGGGATTCAAAATAAACACCCCACCGACTGGCGGCATTTATTGATTTATTTATTGATTTTATCGTTGTACAGGAGCTGCCGGCCGCAGAGATGGCCGCCGAAAACTATCACCTCAAGTGGGACTCACACCTCACCTATCTGAACTCTTCCATAGCCACACTTTATAAGTAAGTACCATAGTTCGTAAATATTTGAAGTTATTGTTTTTTGTAATTCTGAGCTAGCAGCGTTTAAAGTAAAAAAACATTATCATCATATCATATCATATTTCTCCATTAGGAACGAAAAGTTCGCCGATGTGGTTCTGTACAGCTCCTACAACAGCAGCGGAATCCCCTCGGATATACCCACAGTGGGCATCTCGGCCCACAAGTTCATCCTGAGTGCTTCGTCCCAGTTCTTCGCCACCATGTTCGAAACGGCACCGATCACCAATCCCAATGGAGTGCTCTATGTGGTCCTGCCGCCGGAACTTAGCCATCGTGCCATCCAGATCCTGGTTCAGTACATGTACAGCGGCGAGGCCACCGTTTCCAACGACATACTCAACGAGGTCCTGCGCGGCGGTGAGATCCTCAAGATCCGTGGCCTGTGCCGCACCAGCTCTTCCAATGGCGGTGGCTCTGGCTCAGTGGTCACGACCACACACCATCCCCACTCACTGGCCGGGCATCTGCATCCGCGAGAGGCCAGCACCATGTACATGTCGAATGGCTCTCGAACCGCTTTGCCGCCTCCTCCGCCGCCGCCACAATCAACCATGTCGGCGCAACTTCAGGGAGATCTCTATTCCAGCAAGCCGGGTGGATCGACACGTTTCGCTTTGGATCACCACCACCTGTCGTCACACCACAGCCACCTGAATCACCATAATCCTCAGCAGCAGTTTCGTGGACTTGGTGCCTCCGTGATGCCCAAGGACTCGCCCGTGATCATTAAGTCACCCAAATTGGCCGCCCACACAGGACTACTAACCGTCGCGAGCAGCAGCAAGTTGGGCATTTCCGTCAACAAAGAGGTGGCCATCGATCCGGAGGACAAATGCTGTTTCGCGGCACCCGGTCAGTTGGAGTCGCAGTCTCACCCACCACCACCAACCTCCACAGCGACAACAGTCGGAGGAGGAGGATCAGTTGGAGGTTCAGGTGCCCCGCCATCGCAGCCCATTTCCATTTGCACGGAGGTGGGCTGCAGCAGTTGTCCCCTGGCCGCCGGACCAGGTGCTGACCAAGCGGAGACCACGCTGCGGCGGACAGAGTACGAGGAGCAGGCACTCCGTGAGCGAAACGAGGTGGGCCTGGTCTTTGAGCGACGCCTGAGGAGGGAGAGCGCATGCGAAAGATGTGAGTAAGAATACTCAGCCCAGCAGATGATGACTAATCCCATGTTTTATTTCCCTAAGCTCGGGACTACTATGAAGCACCGCACTTTGAGCATGTGGTGCCCTCCCGCCTGGCGGCCACACCTCCGCCACCACCACAGCAGGCACCACCATCACATCCGCCGAACCTTCGACATCCGCACAACTTCCTCACCATCAAACAGGAGCCGACCGACTGGAGCAACAACCCACCAAACGCCTCCAGTGCGTCGAACAACAACAATCTGGAGGAGTTGCCATTGGCTTCGCCCAAGCAGCCACTCGACTTCAAGATGTCCGCCGTGAAGCTGGAGGTGAATAGGGATCGCGGAACACCCTCCGAGGAGAGCGAGGAGCACACGCTGCGCGACTATAACAACTTCAAGCAGCTGCTGGTCTGCGAGATCTGTCAGAAGTCCTTCGAGGACACCAAAATGCTGGTCCGTCACCTGGGCACACATGCCGGCGATCCCACGGGCGGCACGGAGAGGAACCTCCTGCCATCCAGTGCCAGCGGGAGCACCACATCCGCCTCCAGCAATCTCGCCCTGCGATCTGTTAAGACCTATGTGCCAAAAAAACGACGCCGCGTTTCGGTGAGTACTTGGACATCAACTCGTCCATTCAATGAATAAATCTGAAGTACTGAATCCATACCTATCAATACCTATTGGGAGTATTAAGACCAGATTATATATTTCGTTTTTCAGCAACAGGAGAACAATATGGATCACGATCACGTAACTCTGCTCTGCGATTTGTGTTCCACGTAAGTGTTTGGAGTTACAAATCCATTATAGAAACAAAATGTATAATAACTCCCTTTCCCATGTGCAGATCCTTCGATACGCCGGCGGAGTGGGTGCGCCACATGAACAGCCAGCACACGGAGATCGAGTTGGCCATGTTCAACAGCAAGAAGGATGGCGAGCAGAAGGGGTGTGTGTCCTAAGGGCCAGCAAAAGCACACTGATGAACTCTGTCCACTTGCAGCCAGCAGCCACCGCCGCCGCCGGCGACCAGCAGCTCTTCCACAGTGTCCAACAGCCAAATGCAGCCAAAGTATCCCAGCTCCACCGCCACCAGATCGACGCACTCCCTCATGCTGCACAAGATGAGCAACAGCGATGCAGTGGCCACAACCACATCTCCTGGAGCATCCACCTCACCGAATGGCTAAGGCCAGCCATAGGGATCAACTTCAGAGCACCATTGGACCAGTGGCGAATGAAGCTGAAGGATTCGAAACCGGATGCCCATGGATAAATTTGAAAGCAGCCATAAAACTTTTCTTTTTCAAAAATCTCAAGTCGTTCCAATAATCAAAAGCGAGATGGATGTTTATATGCAACAGCAAGAACCGTGATCAAAATGCAACCAGTTTGCACATTTTATAGAGCAACAAACAAAATACAAATTGCGAACAAAAAAAAAAATTAACGAAAATTATAAACGAAACTTAGAATGGGAATCGTCAGGCAACGATGCAAAACAAGACAAAGCAAGAAATTGAGAAACGAAAGCAAAGCAACATTTAACTCCAGTGTGTAGAATTTTTTTAAGTGTACGTATTTACTTAGTTTTAGCTACTTATCCCATGTAATTACTGTAACAACAACGCGCAATTGATTCGGGAAAAAAAACGATACAGTTTAATCATTAAATTTTAATGTTTTCCATTTGCGGACATTTTTAAAATGAATTAAAAACAAAAATCAATCATCCACTTAAGTTTTCAAAAGGATGCATCAAAAGAAATCCCATTTGTAGGACCAAAAGCAGCGAAAGGATCTTTTTACATTTTGATAAACAATTAATTGTAGCAGCAAATGTAGTAATCATTGTTTATTACTTTCCGATTTCGTTTTTCGAATGCAATTACTGATAACAACTATTTATCGCGACTCAATGATGTCAGCAACTCTGTTGTATATTTACTAATACTTTTTTGTATTTTTTGTAAGGCATGAACGGAAATTTCGAGAACTTTTTTGTACATAGATTAAGTTTGATTTCGAAAGTCCGCCGATCGAAACTTTTTGCGAAAAGTTCATAAACTTAAAACTCTAAATGTACGTAGTAGTTCGAGGTTCAATTAAACAAATAAAACTCCCCCCAAGCCATGTAAAAACATAATATATCTATATATACAAGCAGGCGTGATTATTAACTAACTAAGTAGATGTACTATGTATAAAGGAGGAAATGATTGTCTCTTCCCACAAAACAAATCGCAAATGTAGCAAAGCGTTTTAATTCGAAATAAACGTCTGCGATGAGAATTCGTTTTTAAAAGCGATATCAAGAGCCGACAAAACTAAGAGTCACGTCGCAAAAAGCTCGATTACTATTTGCGGTAAAAAAACAAACTTTATATAAACAGAGCGCCGTCGAAGAGAAAACTCAGTTCGCAATTCACCGCCGACATTTCAACAGTTAAGCGAATTTGTTCAGTTCTGCAATTAACCAAAATGAGTGCTGGTAAACATTTGGCCAAAGGTAAGAGAAAAACAAAACCAGTTGTCGCCGCCGCCAAGAGAAACGTCATTATTGTCATTAGAGTGTTTATAGTATTATTTATAAAACAAGTTCTCCAACATTCAGCCTAATGATCGAATAACGATTTTTATATTTCATAATGTTACACAAAATTGGCATGAATTATTGGGATTTTTGGCCAAAAGAGTTAGAAAGGTATATTATTTTAAACTTCATCACGATTTTATACTTAGCTAATAATTTTATTTGTAAAATTTACTTACATTTTGAGCCGTAGCTTTCACTCCGATATCAGATGAACCATAATATTTACACTTTAAAAGATAACGTAGCGATAAAATTTGAACGACTGAGCCCTATCAACATTAACTTTAGTGCAATGACTTG
Organism: Drosophila mauritiana; assembly: GCF_004382145.1. Taxonomy (NCBI): domain Eukaryota; kingdom Metazoa; phylum Arthropoda; class Insecta; order Diptera; family Drosophilidae; genus Drosophila; species Drosophila mauritiana. The sequence continues at coordinate 8,252,297 of NC_046669.1, forward strand.
CTAAACAAATAAAAATACAGGTGCGGATTTTAGGGCTCCACTAGTGACTCATGAAGTTATTGATTTATTTGTATAACCTACCGTGAAATATTATAAAAATAACTAAATAAATTCCATCTTTAGGTTCCCCCAAGCCTGTCCTCCCTGACGATGGAGTCCTCCGCCTGTACTCCATGAGGTTCTGCCCCTACGCTCAGCGAGCCCATCTCGTCCTGAACGCCAAGAATGTGCCCCATCACAGCGTCTACATCAATCTCACCGAGAAACCAGAGTGGCTGGTGCAAGTGAGTCCGTTGCTTAAGGTGCCTGCCCTGCAGCTGGTGGCGGAGAAGGGTGAGCCCTCGCTCATCGAGTCGCTGATTATTGCCGAGTATCTGGACGATAAGTACCCGGAGAATCCGCTGCTGCCCAAGGACCCATTAAGGCGGGCCCAGGACAAGATCCTGTTGGAGCGCTTCAGCGGCATCACCAGTGCCTTCATGAAGATCCTTTTGCAGGGCACCGGGCTGGATGATTTCTGGACGGCACTTGAAATCTTTGAGGAGGAGTTGACCAAGCGGGGCACCCCATACTTTGGCGGCAACAAGCCCGGCTTCGTGGACTACATGATCTGGCCCTGGTTCGAACGCCTCTCTGTAATCGAGTTGAAGTTGCAGAAGGAGTACAGCTTCAACGAGAGTCGCTTCCCCAAGATCAGCAAGTGGATTCCCCTCCTGAAGGCGGACTCGGTGGTCCAGTCCTTCTATGCCACTCCCGAGCAGCACAACGAGTTCTGGCGCACCCGCGCGGCCGGCAAGGCAAACTACGATCTGCTGGCTTAGATCGGTACTGAAAATGAAACTATAACAAGGAGATTTAATAATGCTCTAAAAAACAATAAAAACTAAAATATTTTATTTGACAAAGCAATTGATTACGGCTAGGAAGGCAAGAATTCCGTTCAAGAATCACAGAACGGGGTGCGAAGAACTCAGTTCTTATATTTAGAATCAGTGTGCAGGTTCCAAGGGGTCTTCACTGTATCCACATGGCTTGGTATGTGTGTCAGCCGCAAGCCACCAAGTTCAGCCGCGTAAGCGAAGCCACCCGGCGAAGGGCAGTGAGCCGCACTTTATAAATCACTCGCATGGCAATCGCTGTCACCACTTGCATCTCTGGACCCGAGCACGCACATCATGAGTAACGGCAGGCATTTGGCTAAAGGTGGGTAGATCCAGGAAACCAGGATAATCATTGTTATTAATAAATGCGCCCGCTAGGCTCACCCATGCCGGATGTTCCCGAAGATGGTATCCTTCGCCTGTACTCGATGCGCTTCTGCCCATTTGCCCAACGGGTGCATCTGGTCCTGGACGCCAAGCAGATCCCCTATCACAGCATCTACATTAATCTCACAGACAAGCCGGAGTGGCTGCTGGACAAGAATCCACAGGGCAAGGTGCCGGCTCTAGAAATCGTGCGAGAACCTGGACCACCTGTGCTCACAGAGTCGCTACTGATTTGCGAATATCTGGACGAGCAGTATCCACTGCGACCACTCTATCCACGTGATCCGCTGAAGAAAGTGCAGGATAAGCTACTAATCGAGCGATTTGGAGCGGTGCTAGGTGCCTTTTTCAAGGCATCCGATGGCGGTGATCTGGAGCCCTTCTGGAGCGGCCTGGACATCTACGAAAAGGAGCTGGCTCGCCGTGGTACGGAATTCTTCGGTGGCGAACAGACGGGCATTTTGGACTACATGATTTGGCCCTGGTGTGAGCGCCTCGAGCTCCTTAAGTTGCAGCGTGGAGAGGATTATAACTACGATGAGAGCCGCTTCCCCCAGCTGGTGAGCACGTCCGTGTATTCCAGGAGTGATGAAGTACATTAGTATACCATTTTTCAGACCCTTTGGCTGGAACGCATGAAACGGGATCCGGCTGTGATGGCCTTTTACATGGAGGCCGAGGTTCAGGCGGAGTTCCTGCGCACACGGAGCCTGGGTCGACCCAACTACAATCTGCTGGTCAAGGATGCCTGATGCACTTGGTTTATTTGAAATCTTCGCATGGAATGAATAAAACATAAATGCAGTCCATAACCGGTTCCAAAGATTTGATCTTGGCTAAACCAGTTGTCGTTCTATGGAGTGCCCTTGAAGGCAATGTCGTACTGGGGATTTCCAAGGGTCTTCGATTTCTGGAACTCGGCATGCAGCTGGACATCCAAAGCTGTCTTCTGCACAACCTCATCCTGGGTCATCAAATCGCGCCACTTAAGCTGTAATAGAACGATTTTGGATGAGATACATGCATCGTATGTTGGCTTACTTAAACATACCAACTTCTCAAATCGTTTTGCATCCAGCTCATACTTTTGCTCCGTATTGATTTTCATGCTGGGAAAACGTTCGAACCAAGGCCAAATCATGTAGTCCACGATTCCAATGTGCTGGCCGGCAAAGTAGGGGGTTCCTCTTTTGCCCAACTCCACTTCAAAAACATCCAAGGCATTCTCGAAGTTCTGTATGGCATCTTTCGGAGCGTTGGGATTACAAGTCAGCACAGGATAAATGGCACTGACCACTGGAGCAAAACGTTCGATTAGAATCTTGTCCAGCGCCTTCTGCAGCGGATCCGTGGGAAAGTGTCGTGTCTGGGGGTATTGCTGATCCAAGTACTCTGCTATGATGAGCGACTCCACGAGGGTCGGTTGATCCTTCACCCCAGTGAGCTGCAGAGCGGGCACTTTGCCCAGGGGACTGAAATCCTTGTACCATTCTGGCTTCTCAATCAAATCGACGTAGATCTTATGGTGTTCAATTTGTTTGGCGGCGAGCATGAGACGAACTCGGTGGCTGAAGGGGCAGAATGCCATGGAAAAGAAACGAGGAACTCCATCTTCAGGCAGCTCGGGCTTGGTGGAACCTATAAGATCAATGTAAACTCGATTAATTGGCAGGAATAAAAACACTGACCCAAATCCCAGTTGAAGAGGCAGAAATAACATTTGATGTTCCACTTTATGGGTTTAATATTTTCTTAATAGGCGGTTTCACAATTTTAGTTTAAGTATTTTGCATCCTGTCATCCAATAATGTATCCTTTACAAGGGCTGGAAGGCGACATCGTAGTCGGGTTTGTTCTCATGGCGGGTCTTCATGAACTTGGCATGAATTCGGGCATCCAAGGCGGTGGCCTTGACAGCCTCATCCTGGGCCACCAGATCCCTCCACTTCAACAGATTCTGATACCGTGTCTTGTCCAGTTCGTAGGGTTCATCCAGAGTGTACTTGAGGGCCGGGAATCGCTCGAACCAGGGCCAAATCATGTAGTCCGCAATGCCGATTTTGTTGCCTCCAAAGTATGGAGTTCCTCGCTTGGTGATCTCCTGTTCGAAGACATCCAGAGCGGTCTCAAAATTCTTGATGGCATCAGCGGGTGGATTCTTGGTGAAGAGCACGGGGTAAATGGCGCTGACAGCGGGCGACAGGCGTTCGATGAGGATCCTGTCTAGCGCCTTTTGCAATGGATCCTTAGGGAAAAGGGAGCCCTCGCCCGGATACTGCTCATCCAAGTACTCGGCAATGACCAGGGACTCCACCAAAGCCGGTTGTCCAGGCAGATGTGGCAACTGGATAGCCGGCACCTTGCCCAATGGACTGTAGTCGATGTACCACTCTGGTTTCTCGCTCAGATCGATGTAAACCGTGTGATGTGGAATCTTTTTGGCGGCCAAAACCAAACCGGCACGCTGCGAGTACGGGCAGAATCTCATCGAGTAGTAACGCAGGACTCCATCCTCGGGAATCTCCGGTTTGGGCGAACCTGTTGAAGGGTGATTTGTGACGTCAGCGGAAAGTTTTCCATTATGCTTGGGCTAAAATTAAATCTCTATCTCTGCGTAATTTACGCCTCTCGAAGTGGGGTCTAGATAAAACTATGAAATCAATTGCAAACTTTTGCAGTGTCACTATCCCGATGACCTTGAAGTGCCCCCCACTCACCCCTCTTGAAGTGCTTTTGCGGCAGGGCCATTTTGTTAACAATTTTAAGATAATTCCCAAGACGTGAAATGTTGGTGGCTAAGTAGTTCCGATCGACTGACAACAAATAGAGGGATTCCGCTACCTTATATAGTGGTCGCAATCGCCGGAAGAGTGAATTATCGAATATATTTCGATTGTCGAGCGGGTGAATTTAAAATTCGAAAGCTCACATTAAAAAAAAATATTTGACCACATATTAAAGACATAAACAAGTTAGGTATTTTCATATAATAAATCAAATAAATTCAAATAAATCAATAAATTTATCAAGCATACCTCCAATAACCTAATTCTAAAAAAAATTTCTTATAATCCGTATAAACAATACCTATTTAAAGAGTGACAATGCAAATATTTATTTTTTAATCACAATAATGCTGCCGTAGTATGTACATGTGTTATTCTTAATGCAAAAGGTACAATGCTGAAGTGCAAGCGCCATTATACCGTAGACTACCCCAATTTGACACGTTTGGCCTCATTGCTAAAAACGAGAAATGGATCAGTCACATATTATATGTATAATCTTTAAATCTTACTATAGCATATTATAATCGGCCTGGCCCGATCGCCGAGAGTTGATGTATTTGGCATGGGTCTGTCCATCCAGATAGAAACACTTCACAGCACGATCCTGGATCATAAAGTCGCGCCACTTAATCTGCAAGAGAATAATCTTGGTAATTTAAGACATAATTAGAAAGCCAGTAAATCCCACCAAAGTGGGAAAACGTTTCGGACTCAATTCGAATTTTTGTTCAAAAGTGTATTTCAGAGAGTCGAAGCGCTCGCACCAGGGCCACATCATGTAGTCAAGCATGCCTGGGCTGTCGCCACCAAAGAACTTGGTACCGCGTCGCTTCAGTTCCTCTTCGTAAACGACCAATCCGTCATAGTGATCGGTGTCAACCAACTGCTCGGGATTGTCGTGCAGCACCAGGTAGTAGAAGGCATTGATGAACTGTCCGAAACGTTCGATAAAAATCTTCTCCTGAGCCTTCTTAAGCAGATCCTTGGGATACAATGGCACCTCCGGATATTTTTCGTCCAGGTAGTCACAAATAATGAGCGACTCGATCAGCACAGGATTTCCCGGTTCGTTGACCAGCTCCACTGCCGGCACCTTTGTGGAGCTGCTCACCAGGGAGAACCACTCGGGTTTGTCGCAAAGATTGATGTAGATAGCGTGGTAGGGAATCTTTTTGGCATCCAGGACCAGGTGCACACGATGTGCATAGGGGCAAAAGCGCATCGAATACAGCTTTAAGATCCCATCATCCGGAAATATGGGCTTTGCCGAACCTGCAATATATATGCGCTTTTTAAATGTGGATTTGGGACTTAGTAACTCAAGCTAACCAGTAGTTAAGTGCTGAGTATTGCTCATATTGGCAATAAAATTTTTTTGGAAAGAAACACAACCTGTTTTGCGCGTTCTGGCAATTATCGATATGTGACAGTAAAAGTTAAGGTGGCTCGGTAAAGTATTGACTTTTTATAGGAATGATGTATTTTTAATCAATTATTATTAAAGCTTTGGTAAAGGTGAAAATTAGATTTATCTTAATCTTAAATATAAATTTCTTAAAGCTGTAATTTTTTAAAATTTAATTAAAGTTATCGAAGTTGTATGCTTTTAGCAGCATCTAATATATTGGACTTTAATTTAAATTAAAAACAAAAATGCGAGAACACTACGACTTAATTTGGTATAATATGGTAATAGATTCATGATACTTCTAAATCGATTATAAACTATTGCCTTACTGATGCAAATTTAATTTAAGATCAATATATATTTATCATTTTTAATACATGCTGCAAGAGATTACATTGATTTGCATCGATGTATATCGATGTATAGCATTGATAGCAAAGGGACCGATACCTATCGCCGATGATTCGGTGTTTTTCAACATCCCTACCGCCTATCGATAATTGTTATAACAAAATTGTTTTAGTTGCGGATTTCTTGTGTTTGGCGGTGTGAGCGAAAGAGAGATGGCTGCTGCGGCATATGTTTAGCGTGTCCGGAAAATGTTTACAGTTAGCCCACCCTTGCATAACTGAGCCCGTGTTGGTGTTGGTGGCCGCATCCCGTGCAAATCTCGCCGCTCCATGCGGATTTGCTTCGATTCGATTTCCCGTGCCAAACCGAGATTATTACAACGGAATTGACACTCGGCGTAATCTCAACGGCCTCTTTCATTCACGCCCACCGCATCGGCAAAATATATAGCTCCCAGAATCGTCCAGCATTATCTTCGATCCCGCAATAACTCTAGTTGGAATTGTGTGAGTGTGTGTTACAGTGTTTCAGTGTGCGATGTGCTAAACAGTCCGGCAAATTTACGGGTGAGTTAGTAGTGGGCTTGCATTAATTACCCGCCTTTTATTAATCTTGGCATACATTCGTTCAGCATGGGAAGTGCATGCGACGCGCCCCTATTCCACCTCCCACCGCCCACAATCCACCCACCACCACCAACTAGTATTTATTTATAGCGGGACATTTCCATGTGCGTGTGATTTTGACACCCGCTCACTTACATGCATATGTATTTGTTGTACACACACATAAACAGATGCACACGTAACTACACTGATATTCAGCACGTTTTTATGCTATTTTCGATCGACATACTTATAAGTCATCAGTGTGTTCTATACATAATTCAGCGCAATTCCGAATACCATTTCCATTCGCGCTATCTTCAGAGCCTAATTACGCAAAATCAGTGGAATTAGTAGCAAACGGGCCAGAATGCTTATCACCCACTGGCGGGGCTAGATAAGATTTCAAGGGGGATGACAACGTGGATGTGGTCTTCTCTTCGCGTATGCTTTATCTCTAGCATTCTCCCTATTTAAATCAATAGACTTATCCAAACGATCATAGTATCTAGAAATGAAGGCTGAGTTATACTAGGTGTATACACTATTTCAATTCGCGTGTTCAATGTTTACTGATTACATTTTGCGTAAATAAATACTTTTCTTATAAACTCTTATCACCTACAAAAACGGTCATTTGATTTTATATTTTTATTGCACTGATAGCAAATATTTAAGTTGTATTCCGGATGCGTAACCCCCTTTGGAAGGCGTCACTGCTATCGCCACTGACCCATATATCAACTTGTGCTCCTTTCGCACTTTTGGCTGCCTTCCACATAGTTCTGTTGCTTTTGTTTTTTTTCAGAAGTGTAGGTGGTGCATGAATCATAGATAGTATTGCCGGTGGTGGCCAAAGAGAAGCATCCTTATCGGGCGCGAACTTTTCCATTTCTCCGCTGAACGCCCGCCGCCAATCAATTATTCATGAGCCAGCGTAATTTGCAAAAACTGATATGTATTTGCAAATAAAAAAAATGCAATATCAGCTATGAATGCCTTGCAACCAGGCGCCAACAACTGAGGCATTTAAGAAACCAACAACTCAATACGGAAAACAAACAATTCTCGGCGACCCACGATCATTTCGATGCCCCCAGATGAATTATTTATCGCATATGGCCAGCCCTTCAACATCAGTTATGTGTCAGTTGGTGGTCGTACTAGCTGAATACTAAACCGGCCACTCAGCCAGCGTACATAGTATGTAATTCAGCAGACGGCGAGCATGGCAAGGTCAGAGCCTCGTTCCGTACGGATTTGATCCAATCGGATTGGATCCGTAGCTGTCCATTCGGATTCCGAGACCGAGTCCGAATCTGAATCCGACGTGATTGACCTCAGATTAGTCTAGTTGTGTGTACTTGGCTTCTATCCATCCAGAACTTCAGTTCCATGTGGCCATCACATGACGCGAGGTTTTTCATATCTTCCTAAGCAGACATGCTGAAATTTCACATCAAGCTTTGGCTTATGAAAAGGTAGAGACCAAAGGAAAAAAAAAACGAAAAAGATAATGCTCGAATTTGTGTGTGTGTGCGTTTGGATTCTTGGGTACACCTTTTCGCAGGTTATTTCGCTGAAGTTTCAGGTATGAATTTCGTGTTTGTGTTGCGGCCAAGATAAAAGATAAATCGCTCAGCAGGTAGAGAGACTATCTGGAGATGTAGTTGCACGGTGGAAATTTCAGGCTAAACAAACTGTAGATTGTGCATAGCACTTGGTAATAAATCGTGTGAGGGGAACTACGAGTACGTTCCTAGATTTAATATCGCAGTTTAAGGTTGTTACATGTATAAAACGAGATATTATGCAGTGTCAGGGGCCTAAAAACGTGGAGATACTATGTACATATGTACATATCATGTGAAATTTATTTTAATCAGGTGACTCATCAATGTACTTTTAGCGATCGCGTGTTCAACTTTGGGCTTTTTGTGCAGATGTCATGCGAAATTTGATTGTGCGATTGAAGCATAAAAAGTGGAATGGGTTCCAGGAATTATGAGTTTATGAAATGGAGATTGCATGTGAAATTTCATGAAGTTTGACTCATCGAAAAGGTACCAGAACGTTTTGGAATTTCACAATTTGCGAAATGAGACCCACCCTTCTCCTGAAATTTCAGCATGGAGATCTTTTGCGATGCCAAGCGAATTTATGTGGCGGTTCGGTTCTATGTATATGATATTCATTTATGCTGGCTCAGCTGCATAAGCATTCCGCATCTAAAAGGGTTACTCTGCGGAAATTTAAGCCGTCTGGGACAGCACGATTCGTTGGAGATATCATGCGAAATTCAGGCAGCAGCGAGTTCAGTGACTTGCCGACTATACAATTACCACGAGAATTCGGAAAAATCCGGACGCGTACGATTTGCGATATGGAGATGTTATGCGAACTAAAGTTGATTCAGCAAATCGAATCGTACGTTTTTGGTACAGTGGCCGCTTGATATGTACGATTTTTAACTGAGATTTGAAACAATAAAATTAAAGTAATTTTATCTAAAGTTTATTTATGTATTTAAAGTTCTTGGAAAAAAAGTGAGTAAATTTCTGATTATATTTTTTTTTAATTCTCAGACCACCAGATGGAATGGCAAAATAATTAAATTATTGAAGGCTGGCCAAAAATTAAATTTTTTTTTTTAATTTATTGGTTTGAATTGGATTGGTTTGAAATGTACTAAAATATTGACGTTTTAATTAGATCTTAGTTCGAACCGCATTAAGTAGCTTGGCTAAGAGCTCAAATTTAAGATGGAATCATTGAGTTCTGATTTTCGTTCTCGTCGACATTGGACATGGTACAGAATCAGCCACGCCCCGCCAAGTTAGCACGCCTTCGATGTGGGTATGCTTTAATGTGGTCCCCAGTCATATGCACATCGATATACACAAATATACATATATACATACGTACACACTCACTCAATTAGCCAGCAATGAAACTGGCTTATAAATCGAACCGCAAGCGACGCGCGCCGCTCAGTTGCAAAGCGTTTGCAAAGCTCACTGGTGGTGAGGATCGCAGATCGGCTTGGTTTAGTGTTTCGTTCCCTCAAATCTTCTTTCTGCGCGGTACGAAAACCATTCAAGATATTTTAAAAATATTTCAATAAACATATGAGCCGTGTGGTGTGGAAGAAAGTGAAATGAATTGATGGCCCCGAATAAAAAAGCCCTATAGCATTGACGCCGTCATAAAAACGAGATCGTTAAACATTTTCTCGCAGTGATTCCATTCAAATCACGCGAACAGAATTTAAATGAGGCTTGATTTAAAAAAAAAAAACTAAAATAAAAATAAAAATAACACAGCACTAAATACAAACGAAACAGTCGGTCAATGGCGGCAGCACTTGACCAATTGACTGAGTTGGCTGGATTGATTGGGAATATTGCCGATGAATTGTGTCTGATCTGATTTGGGGAATTTGTATGCAAATCGGAGCTTCGTTGATTGATTTTTATTGCCCTGAAATTAAGTTTTTCGCAAATTTCCTTTGCCAGTTTGGCAGTTAATTTCCTCAACAAGTGCCAGAGCTTCAGCTGCAGCAGCAGCCTCAACCTTTAACACTTAACCCCTTGTCAAGGCGACGTGTGTCCTTGTCAATGCCGCGGGTGTCCGCCCACTTCCTGTGACCTTGACGCCACCATAACTTAATGCAACAACAATGGCGCTTCTATTATTACCTATAGTGGTTTTGGCTTTCGCTTTTATTAAGTCGATAACCAGCGAGCCACCCAATCCACCCACGTGTATCTGTATCTGTATCTGCCTGTGTCGTAAATTTTCGCCAAAGTTTTATCAATAAATTGGATTTCAATGCAGGACCGTTGAACTAACTGCCATTAATGCGCAATTGCAAAATTGTCCGAGTCCCAACAAGTTGTTGTTGCAATCCCACTACAATAACAAACTAATTTTCGGTTAGTTAGATGGTGGAAGGGGGGGATGGGTTAGGAAAAATTCCAGTACCGCCTGGCGAATTTCCTTTTAGCCGCGTGCCACTCGCATTTTGCTCATCGAAGAAGCCGCATGGCATCCAACAATTTGGCTCCCGACTAGGAGCTGAAAACTAGTTGGCCGATTAGCCGCAGTTAGTAAATATCAATGTGCTATCGTTATGTAACTTCTCAGCTGATTTTCGTGCAGTGTAGTGTCAAAAATCTAAACAAAAGTAGCGCAATACAATCGAACATTTTGATTCTGGCATTGAAAAGTCCATGGAAGAAGCCACTGAAATATGAGATTGTGATTTGAAAAGCAAATGCTCTGATAAGAAGTAGGAATGTTAACGCAATGTGCATTAAATGGGGTTTCAAAGTGATAAAATTCTGAAGACTTCGAAATGGATTCTATTAGGTGTGAAAATACATCAGAGAATTTGTGGTTAGATACTAAATAAAAAATTAGTATACTGCGCTTTCAGATGGAAAATTCATATCTAATTAAAGTGATCTATTAGCGAAAGAACGAATGCAGCAAAACCGCCTATTTATGGCGATCTTGAAGCACCTAAAACCAGTTGTTTGTTGTCCCATATTTGGAGGTGTCGATCCACCAACGAACGATCTTGAACTTCCGCTTTGGTTCGCTGGCTATTTTGGTTATGCAATGGGCAAATGGCCTTTGTAAATCGGTTCTGGCTTATTGAGTGTGGGATGGTAATAAGGGGCTGACAGTGGAGCGGCAACCCATAAATGATTCTTAATTAAATAGAATTGTGTGTGTTGGCTTGATGTACTTGTTTTCGTTTTTGGCTAATCTCTTGCTGACATTCCCATTCAATTCCAGATCGAACGAAATAAGCGAGTGAATTGACGACTGACTGATCTCGGCGGATATATAATGATTGTAGCCAACCGTGCTGGGCAGTAAACCGAAACGAGAGTCCGAGTCAGTAGCATTAGTCCTAGGAGTGGAAGAGAGGAAGGAGAGCAAGTCGGGCCAGAAAAATGGCGCGTCACATAATGGCCGTTTGCGTGGTGTGCCTACTCTGTGCACACCGCCTGCACTGTCAGGATCACATCGAGAGTCTGCTGGGCCCGGCGCTGGTCACGACCCACAACAGCCAGGAGCAGCTGAATGCCCGCGTCTACACGAACCTGAGTCCCTCCAGTGAAACCACCGAACGGCGACAGCAGCGATCCGCTTCTGGCGACGGCGACACCTTCAACTACAGCATCAGCCCGCCATCCAGAAGAGAAAAGCGCCATGCTGGCCATGAGCATGGCTCCACATCCGAATCCCGCGTCCCGCAGATCACCCAGTACTATCTCGAGAAGCTAATGGCCCAGGATGAGCTGATGAACAGCAGCGGATTCGATGGCCTACTCCAGCAGCTCAGCCTCCACTCGTTGGCCAGTGGGGCAAGTGAGGGAACTGTGAGTATAGTGCTGACTATTGCATATTTATTGCTGATTAACTCCGATTTCTTATTTACTTTAAAGTGCGTTCCTGCTAGTCGCCTTGTGCATCACGTCCAGCCCCACGATCATCACCATGCTCATCATGACGAAGATGAAGATCACAGTCTGCAGCTGAACAACTGCACGCTTATCCAGAATGGCACCACCTCCAACGTCATATGCCCATCCCTGCCCAACAACAACACACATCAACTCGGCAAAGAGGCCAAGAACTTTACGCTGAGCGATAAGGACTTGCTACATCTGTGTCCGATTCTCCTATATGAGCTGAAAGCCCAGAGCGGCGGCTGCATAGAACCTGCTGTCTTGTCGGACATTGATACCACTGAAGAGCTGCTGGAAGCAGAGAAGGACAAGGATATATTCTATGGTGCGTTTTCAGACACAGTTTTGATGGCCATTCGTTGTTCCTAACTAATCTGTTTCTCATTTTTCGCAGTATGGATCTATGCTTTTATTTCTGTGTTTGCCTGCGGCATCCTCGGCTTGGTAGGCGTGGCCATCATACCGTTTATGGGTTCCAGGTATTACAAGTACATCATTCAATATCTGGTAGCGCTGGCCGTGGGTACGATGACCGGCGATGCCCTGCTGCACTTGCTGCCTCATGTGAGTAAAGCTGATAATTCTGATGGGTTCGACCGAAGCCATGACTAACGTTAAACTTATAGTCTCTTGCAGGCCAGGATGAGCGGGGGATGATCATGAAAGGACTGGGGTGCCTGGGTGGCATAATCTTCTTTTACGTGATGGAACATGCGCTGACCATGATCTCCGAGTGGCGCAAGAGCGTGGAGAAGAAGGAGACAAAGAAACCATCGCGGGCAAAGGTGATGCGGGATCCCGACTCGTCGGTTAACAATTCCGTGGCCGGCGACAAGATCTGCAAGCAAAAGTATAGCTCCTATCCGTATTGCTACGACGAGATCACCATGAACAACAAGCAGAGCGAGTGGATGCACTTGCCCGGCGATGCAGCGGCGGGCGCTGGCGGAGATGCTCCTTCAGTAGCGGAGCTACGTAACGGTGTGGGCGATCATGATGGATCCAATGACATGGCCGCCGCTGCCGAATCCCTATTATCAACGCTGCACACGAACTGCGTGGAAATGAATCACCATAATCACAACCACAAGCACAATAGCCACCAGCAGAATCATGAGGGCCAGGATAGCAACACAATTGTCACGGATCTGGACGGAAACGCCGTGTACGCAGCAAACAATGCAAAGGATAAGGACGGCCGGAACGATCATGTTACTGTGATCCTGCGGGAGCACGAGTCCTCGCATCACGGTCACAGTCATCGCCATGGACACGTCCATTCGCCGCCGGAAACGCTGAGCGCCGTGGCCTGGATGATTATCATGGGTGACGGTCTGCACAATTTTACGGATGGCATGGCCATTGGTGCAGCCTTTGCGGAAAACATTGCCGGCGGCTTCTCCACATCGCTGGCTGTCTTTTGCCACGAGTTGCCACACGAGCTGGGTGACTTTGCCATCCTAATAAAAGCAGGCATGTCGGTGAAGTCGGCCGTCTACTACAACCTGTTGACGGGTGTCCTGAGTTTCATCGGCATGATCTTTGGCATTGCCTTTGGTCAATCGCAGGATGTGGCCCAGTGGATGTTTGCCGTGGCTGCGGGTCTGTTCATCTACATTGCCCTAGTCGATATGGTGAGTGGTCAACACAAGGTGTACCTAAATACAATTATTTATGTATGATTTTGTTCTATTTGCCAGATGCCAGAGATCTCGGCCTCGCACAAATCACTGGGCCAGTTCCTGTTGCAGATTCTCGGCATGCTCAGCGGAGTGGGGATAATGCTATTGATTGCCCTTTACGAGGGCGATCTGATGAGCGCGTTCGGCACAACGGGAGCCGCATCACACCAGCACGCGCACTAATAACATAAGTGAAATTGTAACCAACCGCAGCGAATCTTGTAGCGTATTATGTGAATTGCAGCGAATCTTGTGTATTAACTGCATTTTTTCCGCCAAGCCTATAGGACCTCTTGAATTATTATTTTTTGTATAATTTCATTACATTGTTGTTTATATTATTAGTCCACAAAGTTAGACAAAACAGAACCACAGACACAGCCGGTTGGCGCTTATCAAACGCATTTGTTATCCAGTTTATGAAACACACAACCTCACACCCACACACAAGCGACGCGATTCAGCAAACTCGTTTTATTTTCGTTCCTAATTTTGCTATTGAACTGCGTTCGAATCCATTTCACACCCAATTTAATGTAAGATGTCTTGAAATTGGCTAGGTTATAAAGTGATCTTGAATTTAGATGAAACCATTTGAAGAGCATGCCGAGAAAGATGCTGTCAAATGAGAAAAGGAAGTAACAGAAAATGGATTGGATCTGGATCCCACAATCCTCTTACAATTACTGATCTTATACACGAAGAAAGAACCTAAAAATCACGATACATAATATATATATATATATATTGTAGGATATGTATACATACATATACTTTTTGTATTTTGTAGTCTAGAGTGCGCACGTTTACTTTACGCGAGTTTAACATTCTAAACCCAAAATCAAGGGATGTCCACCGCTGTTATGATTTCTACAGTACTTAACGACTTGAACGCATATAATTTCCACTTTCGGGAAATGTACACAAAACCCATTTAAGCTTAATTTATTATCGTATTTGTAATAAATTGAAAAGATTATTATATTGCACCATCATGCATAATTTACATTTTCGCTACCCTGTAGCGTCTTCGTTTAATTATGATTTTGTAATAAACCAAGCTAAAACAAAGACTTTGATTTTGTTTTTACGGATTTGAGTTGTTTTCCTTTTGATTGCGCACACAACTAACACGAAAGTGATTGTGATTCAAAATGAGTAACTAACATTTGTAAAATGGCGCAACTTGCGGCACGATCGCCCCTAATGACTATCCCCCACACACCGATCTGCACACAAAGCTATCACTTGTGTAAACTGAGCAACTAACAATATTTTATGAAGCCCACACTATGTGCTACCGAGGCATTAAAACCTATATTAATTCTAGCTGTAAGCTCTACGAAAACTACAAACGGTAGGAAACCAGAAACAAAGAATAAAGACGTAAACATATATACACACACTGTGCTAACTGTGCTAAAGGAATTTTGGAGAAAGGATGTAATACTACTTTGGTGATATCACGCAAAAGGCAATTGAAACAAATAACGAAATAATTTTACAATAACGTATTGATAAACATGTATGTATGTAAGTGTGCACCAGCACATGCGAATGGCGCGTATTTTGCTATATTTATGTTTATTTTATAACGGGACGTAAACACTTTAAATTTTCAAAATAAATGTTTTTCCACCTCAACATCATAAAGTGATAACAAGATCTCTTGAATTTGGCGGGTATTTGCGATATCGATACAAAATCTACCGACATCGATAGCGATTGTATTGTCGCTACTTAAATATTTTTTAGATCACATGGTACTTGCTTCTAAAAATGTATGGAAAAACTTTGATCTTTGTGATCTAAGCTTAAGTTAATTTCTATAGGATGGCTGGTTTTGTACATGACTTCATCGGTTTTTACATATTTTAGTTTAATTCATGTTTATATACGCAGTGGATAATCTACAGAAATGTTCTAATGAATTTATATTATATTTACCCTAATGTTAGATACAAAAATATGATTTTAAATTATTCAATGCTTTTAGTACATCCAGTGCGATACCATCGCTTATCGATGCCGGCTGGTTATCGATATCATCAGTTTGCACCATCGTCGCCCACCCACCACTAGTTGTCAACATATAATTGCAAAGATGCGGCCCACATTCCTGGCCATTTTGTGCTTCCTGGCGTGGAATCCCAGCTCCGAGGCGACCGGCAATCTGAGTCCTGGAGCCGTGGGCGTGCACCGTCGCTTCGAGTACAAGTACTCGTTCAAGCCGCCGTATTTGGCACAGAAAGACGGCACCGTGCCGTTTTGGGAGTACGGGGGAAGTGAGTACGAGTGGAAGACGCAGCTCCACGTCAGTTGTTTTGGCCCACTCGCTGCTGCTCTGCGGCCGTGGGTGCGAGCGAGATGGCGCGAGGCGGCCAAGTGTACACGCAGGCACTTTGTTTGGATGTCGTTTTGACCACGATTCCGGGTGTTTCTATAGCCACAACTTGTTGCTCCTCATTTCAGATGCCATCGCCAGTTCGGAAAGTGTGCGCGTGGCGCCATCGCTGCGCTCACAGAAGGGTGCCATCTGGACAAAGTCGCAGACGAACTTCGACTGGTGGGACGTGGAGATCGTGTTCCGGGTGACGGGACGTGGCAGGATCGGAGCCGATGGATTGGCCTTCTGGTACACCACGGAAAAGGGTGACTACAATGGGCCTGTGTTCGGATCCTCCGACCGCTGGAATGGTCTGGCCATCATGTTCGATTCCTTCGACAATGACAACAAGCACAACAATCCCTACATCAGTGCCGTGCTCAATGATGGCACTAAGCTGTATGACCATGCCAATGATGGAACCACTCAGCTACTGAGCGGTTGCCTCAGGGATTTCCGTAACAAGCCTTACCCTACACGGGCGCGAATCGAGTACTACAACAACGTGCTTACCGTCATGATCCACAACGGAATGTCCAACAACAACGATGACTACGAGCTGTGTCTGCGAGCGGATGGCGTTAATCTGCCCAAGAACGGCTACTTTGGCATTTCCGCCGCCACGGGCGGTCTGGCCGATGACCACGATGTGTTCCATTTCCTGACCACGTCGTTGCATGCCGCTGGACAAGTTCAGGAGCAGCCCAAGGTGGACAACCAGGAGAAGCTTACGCAAGAGTACAAGGAATACCAGGATAAACTGGAGAAACAGAAACAGGAGTACAAGAAGGACCATCCCGACGAGGTAATTGCCACGCAGCCAGCTGATAAACATCGCTTATCGCTAGTTCTGATAATCAACTTTCGTATAATCCCATAGCACAAAGACGAGGAGGACTGGGAGGAGTTCTATGAGTCGGAGAACCAGCGTGAGCTGCGTCAGATCTGGCAGGGTCAGAGCCAAATTGCCGATCACATACGCGAACTTTCCCGCAAAGTGGATGAGATTATTGGCCGCCAGGAGACCACGCTGTCGCTAGTCTCACGTAATGCTGGACAGGCTCTGCCTCCGCCCGCCGCCGGCGGAGTGCCACAGCAACAGCTGCCCGTTGGCGCTGTCAGCAGGAGCGATGTCGATCTTCTGCTCACTAATCAGAACATGCTGCTCAGCTCCATCCGCGAGATTCGTCAACTGGTTGGCGATATCAATGTGCGCACTGATAACATTCAAACGAATCAGAAGCATGCGCCCACAGCACAAATCCAATCCACCGGCTATGATGTACAAACGCTCATCGCCGAGATGCGCGATGGCATGAATCAGGTCAAGCAGGGCATCACCCACGTGGGCCAAAGGTGAGGAACACGCTCAAAGTCTTTTTATAGTTTCCTAAACCAGTTATCATCTAAGTCAATCAGATCTCGAATGAATTTTAACCTTATCAGCAATATTTTGAATTCTTAATTATGAAATTAGAGTGTTAACAAGTTTGATTCAGAGGAAGACGTTTATGTGTTCCTTCACTGAGAATTTATCTGAGTTTTAGACTATTTTTGATACTTACGTACCTCCTTGATACTCAAAATGCGTTTTCTTACCTTACAGATTGGGAGCGCCACAGGGAGCAGCTCAGGTGGCCAATTGTCCCACGGGCAATTGCGTTGGAGTCACCTTGTTCCTAAGCGTAACTGTTGTGCAACTGCTGCTAGTCTTCATCTACAACGTCTTCAAGTGAGTTCATGGAATCTTTACGTTTGGATTCGAAACTAAACAATCTAACCAATTATTCCTTGCAGAAACCGCAGCGAAGCACAGGCGAAAAAGTTCTATTAGGCGAATTCACGACTCATTGGGATCGTAACGAATAACAAACACACAAGCATACACCCACAGAAATCACGAGGAAACAGATTCGCACACCTGACTAGGCAGCAACTAAATTTAGTTAAAATGAAAGATTTAAGACTTCAGCGTAGCATGCTCTACCATTATGTGTAACTGTTTGTTTTTAAATAGAAGTCTGTTAAAGAAGTCAGGTTCCGAATACAAACTCAAGTCGTTACTTAATCAAAGAAAGAACAAGAAAATTGATCAATGATGTATGCCTCATGACAATGCCACGCAATACAAAACGAAGAAACCGTCGAAGAAGCCACAAGACAAACTTCCCTTAGTAATAGCAAACAGAAGATGTTTCTTATTTGTTTTAGCAAGTCAAGTCGAAAGTTTCACTCCATTCTCAACTCTGCATATCATGTGTGCAGGCATTTATAAGAAGCACAAGAAAACCTATCTGAAAAAAAAAAACAAATAAAAATCGCAAAATCTATATATGTACGAAAATTCCGTAAACGTAGCCAATTTTTGTAATATCTTGTATACTTTAGAGTTGAGATGAGTCTTTCAGGCTCGGCTCTTAAAACTATTTGGCAACATAAATCTTTTTTTTCATTTTCATGCGCCAAATGGTCAACAAAGCTAGTTAGCCAGCTTTTTTGTTATTACGCCAGAAAGTGAATTAATTTAATAATTATGATGAACTGTCTCACTAAGTTTTTGTTTGGTTCGCATCATCACTGGTGCGATGTAAGGAAGTTTTCTACTGAATAATCTTAATATACATACTGATAAATTATAAAACAATTGAAGTGAAGTGTGTTTTTATATATGTTGTCCATTCCAGTCTCGATAGAAATGTTTAAAAAATGAAAATAAAAATCAATTTATAGAAAAGTCCATCTCCAACTGTTCAACTTGATAGTTTTACTCTGCGCCTCATTTTATTTTTATATTCGTCCGAAAGCGATATTATTTTCGCTGATGTCGACGGAGGAAAAAGTTTATTTCTTGAAAAGTCCTCGTAAGCATAAACTAGAATCCCTGTCAGCTGCCCCCATCCCCATCCTCATCCTCCCATCGATGACAATGCGGCAAAAATGGCGCCACTTGGTCGCCAGAGTGCGTGGAGCTGGGGAACGAGTTGGGCTCTGGTGAACTTTGGCCATAAAATGTAACTGCCATTGGTGGCATTGTGGGCAGGTCCTCTGTGGTCTGAGTACCCATCCCATCGCATTGGGGAAAATCCCAGGAAAAACACAGCCAAAGATAAATGGACAGAAGCCAACGGCAGTCGCGGCCCAAGCTATAAATTCTCTACGGGATCGGGGAATGGGTTGCACAGTCCTGGTGTGCGGTTGGATGGTAGCTTCGCGTATGTGCTCCGAGTCCTATGTACTTTCACTGCGCAGGAGCAGGACCAGTTTCCAAGTGGTTTGGAAGGGGGCCTTGAACGGCTATTAACTTTTTATAACAGCCAATCGGCATGAGGCTTGCAAACAGAGAAAATGGTTTCCCAGCAGGGATGGGATGTGTGCACTGCAACAAAACTGACTTCATAGTATATGATTTACACACGGCCGACTAAACTAAATCATGATTTAGTACATCCTTGTTATGTTAGTAAATATATATACATCTTTGCTAGCTCTAAAAAGTTGCACATATGAAGTTTACTAAGTGTTGTCGTAAGAAACAATATTAAGGTAAATTATTTGCTATGATTTTGCTTAATAAGGTACAAATGTACTACTCAAAAAATACGTTACTGTGTAAATTAAAATTTTAAATAAAAAAAATCTTAAGGAAGTAAGAAAAATCGAATATGAAAAGTATTTACCACAAGTCTCATCGAACCAAAGTCTCAAAATTAATTCTTTTAAAATGTTCTAAAATAATATGAACTTGTTTTACTTGCAAAATACACAAACTTTTAAAATAAAATTGACACCTTATTTTATTATATTTAACAATGTGATATTTAACAAATGGATACACAGGTGTACATTTGTAGTTTTCATAACTAATGCAGTTTTTAGGATTAAGAAAGGCATTTAAGATATCTCAGCTATCATCATGTAACCTTGTAGAATTACCATTATAGAATTTCTGGCAAAGAATATATTTGAGCTAAACTAAACAATTTAAGACCCTTACATTTACTTAATCGTTTCCAATCCATTAAACCAACCAGATCAGTTTGATTTCCCGAATCAGATGAGATGAGTGTAGCTGTGAAAGGATGTCAAAACTTTAATAATCCATATTGCATATTTACACATCTGTGGAATTTCAGAGCTCACCACAATCCATTAGTAAATGAAATTCATAAATCCCCGCCTGAATGTCCTTATTGCCTCCCTCCTTAGCAATCAGCAAACCGACAAACGAGGACGACAGTTTGCAACATTTGCCAAACATTTGCGAAAAAAGGGGACACATAAAATCAAAGTCAAAGTAGTTACGCTGTAACGGGGTGGATCTGTCTGGCTATATCGGTGCGATATAAGTAAGTATCCTTCGCTGTTGACAAATCCCCAGACCAGGTCCTGCATATCCAGCCAAAGGAGGAGCAGCGGCAGCAGCGTGACAAATGTTGCGCAAACAAATGGATTACATTGCTACCACAGCCAGTCAGCTCTACCCAAATGCCTCGCAATGAATCATAAATTTCCATAACTGTCATCCGATCTGGGCAGATTTCTTTTCCTCATCGGTCGTCGGTCGGCGAAGAAAGCAAATTGGCCGTCACCGGATTACGAACTTTGTAGCTAATCCGTAAATTGAAATTCGCTCCGTAATTTGCTAATGACACGAACGAGGCTTAAAGGACCAAGTTGAAATTGATACAGACTCATCCAATTGTTATAGGAAATTTTAGAAAGAACTTCTTTTTTAATGTTCAAATCAAATAGTTATTCCAGTTTCTTTAAATGTCATTTTAATCTGAATGATTAAGTTTTCTAGCTTTTCTAGCGGAAACTATATTTCCGGTATTTTGAAATTCATACAGACTGGGAAACGGAAATGAACTGATTGACTTGGCTAGTGGCACTGATTAAATATACATACACTTCCTAGTTTCTTCTACCTCCTAAATACTCTACTCTCTACTCTATGAATAACGGGAATAATACAGTTACTTTCGTTTTTACTGGAATTTTTTTTATTGGCGATCCAAAACATAACATAACCTTACTTTGTACATTTTGTTGTATGAAGTTATCATAAAGTTAAAACTTGTGAATTATTTTGTTATAGCTTTATTTTATATATATAATGTATTTTCCACTTTTTATAAAAGTAAATTGGTATAACTGCTATTTCCCAAGCTATAAATAGCGTTCTATCTATTCCAAGCGAATTTAAAGATTTATGAGTTGAAAGAATTGAATTTTTCGTTTCGCTTGATTTCCTTATCAATGATTCCTGCACCGATTTAAAATCATTCCATCTGCATTCGAACGAATTTAGAGCAGGAACACTCCCATACAAAGTGCAAGGACAATGGGAGAACTGCTCCTCGGCTGCTGGATGTTTGTGCAACTGCTTTAGTTTCCCGTGGCCATTAAGTCGCGGGTCGGCGGATGACAAAGGATAGTCCATTAGACACAAGTCACAATTCCATTGAGGCGAGCTGGCAAATGGGTGTCCCCATTGAAACCCTCATCCTTCTGGGCTGCATCCTGCACTTTGAGTCCTGCGCCCTTTGTGATTCATTTTTGCAAGCGAAACCAGAACAAAAGTCGGGCCTGGATAATATTTTGCGCTTTTTGGTATGACGAATCCACATGTCGCACACGAATCGAATGGGCAAACTCGCCTCCTGGTCGAGGGGAAAACCCCGGAAAAATCCGGGAAAACCCCCGCCCCTCGTCATCCGTTTAGCGGGCAATCAAGCGTGTAGGGCAATTCAATAAGCCGGCAGTGGTTGGGGTGCCACAAGTTTGGAGAACTTTATCAACACCCATGTCGGCATTAGTTTTGTTTACAAACTTTCCGTTGCCTTTTTGACAGTTTGCCCGGGGTGGACGCCATGCCATTTGTGCACCCCCACCCACTCCGAACATTTTCCCAGTCCACGCTTTTCCGGGGTGGATTTTCGCTTGGATTTTTATTTATGAGCACTTAAATCGAAGCGCAAACTGAAATTGCACAGTGCACATCTACATAAATATGCAATTGCGGGATTGTGAGAAAGTAGTATCGCTGATAAATGATGAAAAAATTATAAATAAATACGGAATGCAACGCGGCCCTCCTCCTTGTTGTTATATGTTTTTTTCCCCCGCTTTGCGATTCATCGCATCCCTCATGTAGATGTCACCCCAACCAGTTCCTTAGATGACAGCTCCCGATAATGGTGACATCAATTTGAAACTCAATTGAGCCTGTTCCGAGCTCCTTGATAAATGCTCTGCTATCAGCGCCGTTTATCGTCCTCCGCTTTTTGACTGGGTGCGACAAGTCAGCGAATTGGAAACGGAATTGGACAGCCAACCCCCACAAGGTGAGGGGTTCCATCGCCCCGGTATCCTCTGGCTCATCCATGCTCATCCTTGCCCAATCCTTGATCTCTGGGGCGTTGCGAGCAGTTTACATGTTTAATGCCTGCTTAATTGCTGCCTCAGTCTCAGCGGGGCAGATCCTTCAGCCAGGATAACCGGTCGTCCTGTGAATAGCGACATGTCAGCGGTCCCAGAAACTAAAATAAAATGCTCATTTCGGGAAAATTAAGTGAAGGCTATTAAGATAAAATGCAGTTGGAAATGGATGCTATGCGTTAGGGTTTTGGTAAGGAAATGCACGATTTTATAGAGCGAATAAATTTGTTTTGAATATAAATATAAAAAGAAATTTAATAAAGAGGCACAAATATAAGAGTTTTTAGTAGTGCTTAGGAGGCATTAATCAAAGAATTGATCCAAATTATTGAAAAACTTAATACAACTTTCAATTACGCACTGCAAATAAACATTTTAATGCCTCAAACGAATGGAACTTTTAACAAGCTCACTGCACCACCTCCTCCACTTGACACCCCTGACTCCAAGCCGAATTCCAAATCCTCGGATACGAACTCAACCTCAACATGGCCATTAGGCCATGTCGGTGCATGGCCGCGCCAGGATAAATAGACTGTTGAGTCATTAAACAATTTACGCAGCCATAAATTTACGCAATTTACTTAGTGCGCAAACACACACACATCCCGCAGGATGCCGAATGTCCTGGACAGGGCAATAAAAAATACCCCTCCAGCCTGGGCTGGAATCGAGAAACATTAACACATCTGGCCAGATACAAAGTGCTTGGGATTGGGCTTGTGTCGTCCGCCTGAGCGATTAACTTTTTGCATCCTTCACACTTGGCTGGGCGAGTTAACCCAGCGTCATCATCTTCATCATCTCCTATCCTGGAGCAAGGACATTGCCCACGCGCCGCTTGTTTGCATTTTTATTGCCCCACGCTCCGGGGTTGCAGGATGCCGATTTTCAGCACGGCCGCCACGAAATTTTAATGAAATCGTCATCAATTAAAATTCGCTCTCTTCCATGTCCATGCCTCCAGACTCCAGTGACAATGGCAATGGCAATGACAATGACACGGCACAACACGCCAGTTCCACTTTTGACTGCACTCTAAAGAATTCTATAATGGATTGAAAAGGTCTTCCAAAGTCTTAAAGTATCTAAGATTCATGGGAAAATTCATTGAAATATTCAATATCTTTCTCTATTGGTTGCTTGCATAAGTTTAAACATAATAACCAACTAGTTCTTATACTTAACTCTATCTAAAGTCTCAATGATTTCTTCCTGTGCACTCCTTTGAGCTTGTTCCATCTTTTTACGACCGAGACGTCCATCCGGGCACTTCCACGGGCTTAGTCCCGGATTGCTTATGGGATTCTCCGGCGCATAACTCGCCGTACTCGTGCCTGGGATCGTTCTCAGCTATAAAAATAATTTGTGGCCAAAAACTCCCCTTCCATCCAGCTTCAATCCCGATCTCGAGTTCATCCAAAAGGGGTTTGGGTCGAACGGCTGCCGGCAATTTGTAGTCGTTTGCTTGTTTTTCCAGCCTCGCCCTAATGGCTTTTCATAAATTTTTATTGTTCTCAATATAAGTTTTTCATAGCTGCCCGCATGCAAATGTCGTTCGAGTGCTTCGAATTTGTGGGGAATTTGTTGGGCAATATCAAAACGAGTTTACGCCTTTCCAGAATGCTAAACAAATTGGGGAGAAAGGACGACTCACTTCATAATTGTGAAGCAAATCGAATTTAAAGGTTTTGAAACGAATTTCTCAAAAATTGTCAGCGGGATCTTAACTAAGTAATACATTTAGCAATATTTTCTTAACATTTTGTGTTTGGTTCTAGTTTCTGAAAACGGAGAAGCGGTTACAAATTGGTTGATATTTTTGAAGCAATAAGTTTTTTTGAAAACAACTTCTTGAAACTTCTTGGCATCATAAATTTCCACGTTTTTCAAGTTTTCCTAGCTTTTGTTGCACTTATCATAAAATATGAAAAATACTTATTATATTTCAAGCAATTTATTGGACCCCAAAGAGCTCAGATTCATCCGCAACTAGAAACCAGAAATGCATTCGGAAAACTACAAACTCAATTAGATGGCCATAAATCTCCGGCAGAGCCAAGAACCCTCTAAATTTTGGTTGATAAAATGCCGAAATTATCACGGCCCGAGCACATGATATATGGGCACTCGGCTTGTCCGGTTTAACCCATTAGCCAGCCGGAAGATTGCTCAATTAGCGTTGCTCCTCGCTGCTGGTCAGTCCCAAGTCCCAAATCCCAAGTGGGTCACTCGAGGAAAGGATTTGCGAATCGGGTTTTTATTTGCCATTACCGAAAACCAAACTCCCTGGCCCCTTTGTTGGGCCAACAAAGTGACATAAATCTTGGCGAGCGCTGGCACAAACTCAACCGGAACTAAAGCAATGACGCAGCAGGAGCACCAGGACACATGTCGATGCGTTCGGCTCATCCATTTCTCTTGCTGCTCCTTGGCCAGCAGTCATAACGGGCGTGTGTGTGAAGCGAGTGTGCCAGTTCCGAGATTTATCGGCCCGAGGGGTGAGTCCATATCTGCACATCCTGCATCTTCTATCTGCGTATCGGTTTGGCAGGCCTCGAATCGCGGGACGTCAATGCTCAATGCCCAATGCCCAATGCCGGATGCCCAGAACGACAGGCGTTCGATTGAAATTAATTGAATTTGCGCCCAAGCCTCGAACTTGACTTCATTTCAAGAAATTTCCCAAGCGCGCAGAGGGCGGGCACTGTGCACAGCGAGAAATTTTAAGATGAAGCTATAACATGACAGAATCATTAAGTTTAATACTGTTTAATGTTTCTCTTAAAATTTCAAATAATTTAATTCAAGTAGGAAAAGGAATAAGTTTGCAAATTGTCTTTAAGAGTGTAGCGAAAGAAGGACCGTGGACGCTTGTTTCCTGTTTATGCTCGAGATGTTTTGCAGCATAAATTACGCGTACACATATACCCATGTACGCGCATATGATATCCTTGACAAGTCGAGAAAGGAGAAGGGAAAAAAAACAGGAACATTAAATTTATTTTTATTTCGCTGGCTTATAGGGAAAGCAACCCCAGTGAAAGGGCCCCCAAAGTCGCGCGCTATGTGCGGTCCGTCGACTTTGGCAAAGTCATGAATTCGCTTGCTTATTTTTATGATTTTGGCTAGTTTTTGTTTTTCGGCCCTTAGATTGCTCGTCTATTTTCTGAGGGTTGTAAGTTGCACACTTGGCTGCCCTCCAATCGGCGAAATCAAAACGGAAACGATGATCGTCTCGGAGAAAATTCAGGAAAGCCAGACAAATTTATCAAGTTCGTGCGGGGGTGCGCTTTGGTGGGGCTTGTAACCTTCATTAATCATGTGGATATGTTGTTTTTATAGGATTCCACTACAAATCGCGTAATCTTTAAGCCTTGTTTTAGTTGGGCTGCATTAGTTGGGGTTTTGGTTTTAAATTTGGCGCCCATGCCTTTACATTTGGGGTGACCCTGCACTTAACAGTCTGCCATTGGCATAACAGCTCTGTGTGCAGACTACTTTTTGCTTGCCGTAGTAATTTCAAATATCAAAAAAGTATGACAAACTATGATTAGAATATATAATTACATATGATTTGTATTTATTTTGTAATTAAATAACCAAAACGCTAATTGGTTCCGATAGCCGCACCAACTTATCGATAGCTGCTCGGCGCACGGTCACACTGTCTTAACTACGGAATTTTTTGTAAAGTGTTAGTTTTATTTACTCGATTTTAGCTCTCTTTAAGCCCTTTTCGCCGTGTGTTTCTGTAAGTTTACCAATGTTTAAAGCCCCAAGTGCACAAATCAGTTGAAAGTCCCTTTCCCGCGGCATAAAAACGCGGCAAACAAAGCCAGTGGAGACTCAGCTGCGGCCTGGCCAACAAGAACTCATTTCGATTCGTTCGCACATTTTGTTGTTGCCGCCTAGTGGGTGCTCCTCCGGGGTGGAGTCATCATCGTCATCCCTACCCCTAGTTGTTGGCGCCGACTGTCCGGATTTTGGTCTCTCCCACATGTGTCCCGCACATTTGTTTTTGTCGGTCACGCGAATTCCGCCCTTTTAGCCAAGTTTCCAGTGTAACAACAAAAGAGGGCAACAAGGGAACGCCCGCATTTGTATGTTTGTTTGTTTGTAAGCAGCGCCAACGTTTTATGCTAATTAAAGTGCAACTTTTTTTTAGCCAAAGCTGCGAATATAATTCAATTAACGAGAGTCCAACTGCGACTGCCTCGCATTATCAGCACAGCAGTTGGTTTGGTTTGACGGCTTTATCTGAACAGCTGGAAGAGCGTGCAGAATAGCATGGTGTATATGTATATGGGGTACATTCCATACGCGATAAGATAACCCCCGGTTGCTAAAGAAGAAGCGCCGGATTCGCGGTCCTTAGCAATTCTCAAGTTAATTGTGGAGTTTGCTGTGCAACTGCAACCCCCGAAGATCCGAGACGAGGAACCACAAGACTCGTGCCGACGTCCCGCTGTCAGTGGCATAGAGATTCACTCTTCCCGGGATCAGACCCTCAATTGCGTCAATAATTGGACCTAATTGAAGTCAACAGGCTATTATTTTGCCTCCTTTGTTTATGCACTTTTTTTTGGGAACTGTTGTTATTCAATTATTTCAACTTTCCCAATCAAAAATCTGCAAGCTGAGCGACAGAGATTGAAATTACTCATGTAATCTGTTTGTCTAAGAGTTTCAAGCGCTGTTACTTTCTTTATAAGTATATGAATTGTTGGAGTATTATCTATAGACATTTGATTACATTAATATTGTTTAGAGGCATTCCTTTCGTGGAATCATCTAGTCCGTAAAAGAGTCATGATATTAAATGTTTGTGTCACTACCAAAACATTTTAAAATACTAATACTTACAACGCTCCAATCGCTTGACTAGCTCGGCCCTTGAAAAGCAGGAGTAATGCCTATTTCTTAGAAAACCCCATGTGACTAAGCGCACTTCCTCTTCCAATTTGTCGCTTCCTCTCTGCTCACTTTTGAGAAGAAAGAAAGAGCCATAAGTTGGGCACCAAAAGATTAGTCACCACTGGCACGGGTCCATCACCTTGTGGCCACTACCTCCTCCTCCGCTGCCCCTTCATTTCACCGCCCTCCCTCTGGCGGGCACCTTTTGTTTTGTTTACATTTGCAGACGGCGATCAGGAGAATCGGAAGAATCAGAGAGAAGAGAAGCCTAGCAGGTGGCTCTCTTCGCGGCTCTCCCATCTGTTGCTCATGCTGCTCACACTGCCCATGGAACCGAGCGAACCACTCGCTTCTACGGCCCGCTCATTCGAGTTTCGTCCGTCGTCGGTGCCAATTCGTTCGATTGTGCCGCGCCCGATATCGCTATTGAAATATATATATATATATATACCCATATATATGTATAGCCGATTCGTACATATATGAATATCGCATATCGTGCATATCGTTCAAGTTCAAATATCAAAAGAGTTTCCAGCCCAATTGTGGGAATTAAAGAAGGTATATACATACGAGAGTGCGCGGTCATAAGTGTGTGACATATGGTGTTATTTTTACCCATTCCGAGTGGAATATGTTCCACAAAAAGGCAGTTCCATTGTGTAACTCAGTTCAAACGCCAAATGCACGTTGCGCCTGCGCGATGCGCGCCAAAAACCCATCGGAAAACCCTTTTCCCCATTTCGGATGTCCAACGTTTTAGAAAACAAGCTGAAAATTACCTCATCGCGCTGCCGGCGCCAGCGTCGACGTCTGCCGTTTGATGTCTGCCCCTGACTACGCTGGTCCACAGAGAAAAAATTGGGATTATAATAGATCACTATGCTATATGTCATGTTGGCAAAATCTTAGGACTAGTCAGATTAGTATGATTCGCTTTTCATGATGATGCTTTTTTTGTTTTTGTTTATAAACCTATACTCCATACAATTCATATCATTTGATTATGTAATCAAGACGTACTGCATTATTTATATTACTGTTTATCAAAAAATACTATGTTATTTTCTGTGTAGCCAAACATATAGATATTTCATTCTATATTTCTTGCTTGCCTAGCAGCTGGCGGCTGGCCTCCCACTCCCCTCCTCCACAAATGCGATTTATCTTTAAGATACACGTACGCTAAGATTTGTTTTGTATCTTTTTTCTTCGCTCTTTCCTCGCTCTTCTCTACACCGATTTAAATATCTCGCGTCTTTCGGTGTTTTGTCATAATTTCTCTGGCTTTTGTGCTGTTTTCCACACATTTTTTGTCCGATTGTTTGGCAAATTTCGCCGTCGCTCCATTTTGTGGGCGTATTTTGTATATTATTTATCCATTATCTCGAAATGTCAATGCGCTCGTTTAAAGCTGTTGTTATTTTCAGTCTCTCTCACTTTTTCGAGCGTTTCGACCTTATTAGCAGTGGGCTTCGGTTTTGGAATGCCCGCCACATAAACACGCTTCGGTAACATAAAGAAATCGAGATCGGAGCTCATTTTCACTCCATGCTCCACTGTGTGGGCAGTGCATCGGCTCCACATCCACCAAATATTTCGGACGTAGACGTGGGGAAGTTCAGCATCCGCCAAGATATTTGTACACTTCACAAATATTAAGGCCCAAACATCCAAATATCATTATCAAAACCTTCAAATATAAGTTTGTTATTCATGTTACTTCGTTCTTATGGAATTTCAACACTTTCCTTTTCTCCTGATAAGATCTTTACTACATGTTAGAACACTCGAACCAAAATAAGTATGAGAGTGTTCCACTTTCACCATCTTATCTGCAATTCGATTTCCTCCTCAAACTCAACTCATGATATACCTCTTTCTAGGCAAGCTGATAGCAGTAATGTTTTTATACTTCATTGTTAGTATATTTGGATCAGTACAATCCAATGATAATAATCCACATGTTTGGAATGTTGCCAAGACATCGATTTATTTATAAGCTATTTATAGCAATTATCCAAAAAGTATTACCCGGAATTTGTTAAGTGATCCGCGTGCACATTCGGCTCGGCTGGAGCGGCAATTCATTGAGCAAACTGATTTGTAACTCGGTCACTGGTGGAAACACTGGTGGGCAGCAGCTTGTGTTGCCCATTTTGGGGCACGTTTCGATTGCCAGACAAGTGACTGCATTTTCCACTTGTATCTGTTGGATATTTTTTTTCATGGTTTTGCATACTTTTCGTTCGCCGTTTTATTAATTGAGCTGTATTCATTAATTCGCTTTGCTCTGGGGCGAGACGAGTGCAAAGGTCTTCCGCTGATCGCTGGCCATACAACTTTCGAATACGAGATTGATGTCCCGGGGATGTTTTCGCAGCGAGGATTACTTCATAATTTCGGGACTAATTGAATTGGTTTTTTGGCAAGCGTGAAATGGGAACTTTTTGATTGCTTTATAATATGAAATTACACAAAAATGTGCCGTGAAAGTATAAATTAAACTTCTAGAGAAAGTTAAAAGTGCACAAATCGCTAATGCAGAACCATTCAATATTTATTCACCCATGTTACCTATGATATATTTCGATTTTCCGCCCATTTGTTCGATTTAATTTTCAAGCTCAATTAAAGTAAATTAAGCCACCCGTTCAACTCGTTACAATATTGAAAAAAAAAACTTCTGGCGGCAACCAGAAGAACAAAAGCAAAACGACCAGCGTAATAACAATTAAAAAATAAAAATAACAACTGGTGTGTGTGCTCTATTTTCTTAACGCCTCAGCATTTTCAATGGTTTTGTATTGCACTTGAGATACATGAATGCATACATGCTGAATACACATAGGCTATATATAGCTACACTGGGCAAACGAACCATCTATTATTGATCTTGTGTAGAAGTCTTAAGATAAAACTCAGATATGTTGTAACTTAAGTTCTATAACAAAGTCGTCTTACCAGATAGCATATAAATATCTATTAAGATATGAAGAACATACTTTTCTGCTTAGCGGTCATGTTTTTTCTACAGAAACAAGCGGCTAACTTGATAAACGTTTTGAGAAGATCTTAAATATTGTTCTCTCTGTACAACAGATACAGCTACTTCGGGCTGATGTGAGTTTATGTGGGTTTAATGCTGCCGCACACATGTTTCGCTTTTTCACCGGACCTGAATCAAACAGCCGAAATGCTAAATAAACAAAATGGGCCGCAGAACTCAGAACTCGTAGATGATTCCATATTGAGTTCGATTGGCCGTAGCGTATTGTGGAATAGTTTATTGTTTTGGAATGTTTCCTAATAACGCGGAACTCGAGCGGCGGAGGTGGAAGCACCGACCAGAAACGACCATCCGAATCGGAATCTCGAACATTTCCATCTCGACTCAACGCGATTCCACTCGATTCGCATTCCCATTTCGCACGCATACTCATCGTTGAGTCATTAAGAATCGCTGGCAGGAAAGAGCAGAGATGGAGCCCTTTGTTTACTATTAATGCTGATAAAGAATATGCATTCGCTGCTAAAAATAAACGGCAAGTATTCATTCGCATTTGTTGTCTGCCCATCGGCGGCACAACGTTTATTGTCACCATTTTTGTATGCAAACAAACGCATGCGAAGATTTATGCAAAAATTTCATTTTTCCCCCATCGACCACGGGACTACCGAACTTGGCGAGAGATGTGTTCGTATCATTTTATTTGTTTCGTTTATCGCCGATGGCTGTGGGGATTGGATTGGGTTGGGCTCCAACGATCGGGTTGCCGCCTCCTATATCTCGCCGTGGGTGTCGTAAATCCCTGCCCGATTACGTCAGTAATTCATTGGCGCTTTTTTGCCAGAGAGCCTGAGAGTGAACACGCATTTGGGCACTTCATCAATCTGTCAGTCCATCAGCGAAACGATTCGATGCGGTCAGCCGATAAGTCCGCCTTGGCATTCCCATTGCAATGGGTTGCGGTTTGTCACACCCCCTGGATTCCCGCCGTGTTGAATTGTAATGAAAAATTGATGGAAATCTTGAGGATTCCGATTTTATAGCCCCATAGAGCCCAGTGAAATTTCTCTAACCGAAACCATTAGACGAACAAATTAGCATACATATTTTGATTGATTGGTTTTTAATTAGTGACAAAAAAGGTTCTATGGTTCACATGATGAGTGTGGATTTTCTGTTCGATGTATAAACCCATTTTAACATTTAAATTTGAACAACACATAAAGAACAATATTTTACATCGATATAGACGCTTAATGAGAAATTTATGATCAGGGACTCAGTTGCGTTGAGTCTAGAAAACTTTCTTGTGGACCTTGGCCCGTCATTAAGGAAGTTAGTGTGTAGTTAACCCCACATTTTATGCATTCCTTTCCCGATTTGATTATCTCTCCTCTGGATGGCTCCCCTTTTCCGGCGATTGTCGTGTCCATCGGCAGTTATCGCTAGGCTTGGCCTTGCCTCGCAATTTATTTCCATCTGGCTAAGGGGATTGGGTGGCTCTTTTAATCAATGGAACTGCTTTGTGTGTCGCCAGTGGCAGTGAGTGAGTGTGAAAATAAAAATTCATTTCTTATTCGGCTTATTCGAATGCATTGGCATTCGAGTATTTGAGTGCTGCCCCTCAAAATCAACTCAGCTGCAGCTCCTCGCCCCTCTCGCAGGGATGCCCCTGACTATTTGTTATATCGCTATATATAGAAATACGCACATATAACTTTGTGTATATGTTGTGTGGCACTGTCGCTTTTGGCACTCACTTGTGCGAAAATCCATTGGAGCCCGACTGGCGGGAGCCTAATTTTTTGCCGTCTCCGATTGACGATGTCGGCCGTGGATGAGGGGCAGCAAACGGCGGGAATGGGAGAAGTAGGTGGCCACCGGAGAGGGTGACTCAAGGAAGGGGGGGGCTCCTTCTTAAGTGGGTAGGCAGTGGCATGGGAATGGAACTTGGCATCCAATCATAAAATTGCTTGGCAATGTCTTTCGTATGTAGATGGTGTATGAGGCACGTTGAGAAAAGGAAGGAAGGAAGCTAAGGCAATCCATGTTGGCAGGAAATGTGAAATTTGTTGGGGGGAATATAATACACTGAAGACGGTAAAAGTGCTGACTAAATACAGAGGTGGTCAAAAGTATTTACACAACGAGCTTTTTTTTCAATTGTCAACTAATTGAAAAAAAAGCTCGTTGTGTAAATACTTTTGACCACCTCTGTATATTCACAAGCTGTATCTTATGTTAAAATAAGTTTGTATCAAATTATGGAAAGTCATATAAGAACTTTTATGCATTGCATTTTCTTTATCCCAACAAAAGAGTACATATATGTCTAATCCCTTTATTCTTCTATGAGTTTGGGTATCATAAGCTGAGCTAATTACACGCACGTTCCTTTCCAAAGGATTTATAATTAGAGCATTGATCCTTATCACTTGGTTGACATAATTTGGCCACATTATGGTGTGCCACCACCTTGATGAGAATTGAAAATTACAGGGCCATCGAGACCTTTCAGTCAACCCGATCCCATCCAGCAACCACCCACTTGCAACCGACTCCCCCTTTTGACGTCACTTCTGTCGTCGCCGTCGTCGATTCATTCGATTTGATTTGTTTGTTTGCCTTACCCACCCACCCATCTGCCCATCCATCCATCTAGGGATCTCCATCCATCCTTTGGCCGTTTGTTCGTTTGTTTATTTGTGTATTTTGTTACTTTTAATGCATCTTTTATCTGGATTTTGCCATCATCATTGGCCGCCCATTGTTGTTGTGCTGGCGATGCTGATAGCGATACACAAATTTGAGCCCCATTGTTGGCCACATTGCTCATTGCCCATTTCCCATTGCCCATTGCCACAGCGACGATGTCTTGTTTACTCAAATTACAGCCGCAGTCAGGGGTTATCCAAGGTGCACATATAGTCCCTGTATGTCAAATCTGCCAAGTTGACCCCCGTTGTGAGTTTGTGAGTAACTGAACTGTGCGGACAGTGCTTTTTTATCGGGCCACTCAACTTGGATAGTTTTCCATGGAGAAAAGTATTCGTTGAAAGTGCAAGCTCAAGGAGAATATTATTTCAAGTAAAAAGTGTTTATTGGCGATCATTTAAGTTGAGTTGAATTAACCAATCCGGGAAATGGAAACGTAGGAACGTGACTGTTGTTTATAAGTCGTTTAAATCTGAACGAATTCTGGTTGAATGTGCAAAATGTCCAAATAAACATTGTGGGCAATACCTTTGTGGGCATTTCATTGAATTCTTTAAGCAAATATGAGTTCATTTCCTCTTCTGTACTTCTCATTGCACTTTAAATAGTTTTAAATACTTCAAGAACCAATTTTTAATCTGACTTCTTTGAAACTCGCTTTTTAGTTTGATTCAGTGCTTTTATGAATGCACACTCAGTTGACCCCCAGCTTACATAATTCCACAGAATAAAGTGTATTGTTTTTTTTTTTTTTGGGAATCCGTCTAGCATTTGACTGCCATAATTGCGCTCATTAGGCCATTTTCAGTACCTTGTCACTGGATCGTGACACATTTGTTTAACGACCAGTTTTTTTCGCTGACCAACTCGTCAATTTCCGCTGACATGAAAAGTGAAATAAAAGTTTTTACACGAGTCGTTCGATGATGCTGAGTTACATTACTCAAGCGCAACCAAAAATCAAGCGAGTCGCCGGTGGGCATCGCTCTGCGGCCATCTGTTGGACCTCCAAACTAGCCCGTTGTAGTACACATAAATTGAAAATTTCTATAAATTCATCTATGACTCAGGGATCGAGCAAAAAATAAGCAAATGAATGATCCAAGAGCAGCAGCATCATCATCAGCATCATCGCCGCCACCAGCCAAGTACAGTGAAAGCTCCACAGAGAGACCCTTTCGATGGATCAAAGATCTGTGTGATAGGTGAGATTCGGCTAGCAAGGAACTGACTGTGTGTTAAGATTCGGTGGCCGGCTTCTTGAGATGCTCAGCTTATCCGCTTAGGTGGCTGCGTTCTATTTCCAGTGTTGCATGAACATCGTGCCACAGTTTTTGCTCGGGGGGCAAGTGTGATCCGTGGGGATTGCCTTTTCTCACACTTTTAGTTTCGACACTGTTCATTGATTTTATATTTGGGGGCGCATCGAATGGAAAATCCAAGAGATTTGTCTGCTCTCCAAATAATATTTGTTTACCTTGAAAGTTCTCGTTTGGACACGGTATTTATAGCGCTCCATTTATACATATATATATAGAATGGATTTGGGTTTGGGCACATATAGTATGGCTGTTGTTATGGTTTAATTAAAATCTGTTTTGCTTTTATCGTAGAGAGAACTTTTTCCTCGGGCCTGTTTTTCAACGCAATTTACGTTGGATTTTCTTTGGCAGTTTATTTAAATTCTCCTTTCTCTCGTTTTATTTTTATTGTGAGTTGTGATGTGATTTATAGCATTGGAAGCTGATTTAAGCACTTGCATGTGTAGTCATCACCGCTCGCATGTATGATGTATTATTTTATTTGTCATTATGTGTGTAGATAATTAGTGATTTTTGGCATGTGGTGAAACTCACCCGAAAGACTAATCCAATATACAAAAAATGTGAGATTAGTATAAATTGGAAGGGAATAGCTTTTATGAAAGACAATTACTGTGGTTAATTCTGAGTATCTTGCGAGTATTATGAATATCTGCCCGTTTCTATCTTGGATCTGCACATGTGTATCTGCTACTGTTTGGGTCAATAAACCCATACAACAGTTGCTCTTAATCTGG
The DNA here is from genome assembly GCF_004382145.1 of Drosophila mauritiana. NCBI lineage: Eukaryota > Metazoa > Arthropoda > Insecta > Diptera > Drosophilidae > Drosophila > Drosophila mauritiana. The sequence goes on from NC_046669.1 coordinate 8,287,411, forward strand.
CGTGTCCACGTTGTCTGGCTCGGTCGTAAAGCACTCGGAACCCTTTTCAGCAGCTCGGAGGTTCGGCACTGTAGAACGTGCCTGAGCACCTAGACCGACATCTGGCTGCATGGCAGAATCGTGCCAAGGTCTCAGATTGTGTTCGCCATAACTACGTGACGCTATCGTTTTGTAATTTTGATTGCTCCGCGAAGACTGATACACATGCGAACCGATGTAGTCTGTATGAACGCAATCAGCCGTCGACCTACTAAATGGAAACTATACAAGCTACAAAAACTTGTCCAACGCCCACAATCGCAGTTTCGCTTTCATTGAGCGGCCGTGTTGGGGACCAGATGGGGGCCAGGAGATCAGTAGGAGGCACCCACGCCCCATGCTATTCCATTGTCTTGCCAACAAGTCGAGGGCTGAACTGCACCTGTAATAAGTCGATCTGGGGGATATGGGTCGGTTATTCTCAACTCATATCATGAAGTTTGTAAAAGTGGTCTCAAAATGTATCATTATTAATCTCATATGTATATACGCTAGTTATGTAACCCGACATATTGAAACAAGCAAGTAATGTTGCTCACAATACTTTTAACTTTCAACTTTAAAATGATTCTTAAGAAATGAACCTTATAGAATTGTATTTTTTATGATATAAATTATTGTTGGATTCTTGAATCATCAATTGAAATATCATTTCTTTTGTGACTAACAACGCCTGAGGTTTTCAAAATTGTCTGATATCTAAAAGTGAAATGTTTAATTATAATTTCAAGCTTAAATCAGTCATCTGTTTACTCACTGATTGGAATGTTGAATTAAACACATTTATCAGTAGGCATGAGTTAATGTTTTGAATACTATATTTAAAATATTATTTTGCCAAATCATAAAAATGCAATCAAAACAAAATTATTTTTGTTTTTCATATGATTTTTTATATTATGAGTACTTTAAAAACTTGATTATTTTGTAATCCTATGTTTAACATACATAAGAATTGTATGAATAATTATTAGGGATTGGTGTTCAGAAATGGGGATCATAGCAGCCGCATTCTTGACCAGCTTCAGCTGACAACCAATCTCCACCGGATCCTCCGACTTCTCCAGCCGATCCCGATCAGCCACATTGATGCACTCTTTTGGGCATTTGGGTGTTGATTGATATTTTTTGTTGCTATAAACAAAAGTCGCGCTGGCGATGTGCAAACGCCGCTAATGGAAAAGTCTGGTGCAGCATTCTTGGAATGGTATTCTATGTGCGCACATATCGATGGCTGTGCTCTTGCTCCGGCTGCCTTGGTGGCATTAACCGCAATGCCGACATCTAGCCATATATGTGCTGCTATATCGGCTTCTTCTCCTCCAGCTTGCCCCACCTAACAGACTCGTCCACATCCACATCCACATCCTCATCCAAGTCCACCCATCGGCGCCGAGGTCGCGCTGCGCTAATATGGAAAATGAAAACAGGAAAAATGCTTTGTGCGTTTGCAGTTGTTTTGGAGTGGATTGCTTTGGGCTCTATTGAAGTTGCCACAGTGGCAACTGGAGAGTTGGATAGAGATTTTCCTATAACTGCCCGCACTTTTAACCGTTTGCTCTGTGTTTCCCCTCTCTTTGCAGATCTTCTAAACAAATCAAACAAACGACAACCGCAACGAGCAACGAAGAAACAAACAACGCAACAACAACGACCACACTTAATACTGCCATAACACCTACACACACACACACACACACGGGCGCACACACAGCAAACAACTTTCGTTAAACACATTTCTCCACTATCTACGGAACAACTGAAACTAAATCGAACCCAACCCATTAGCCGAAGATAAGCGGCTGACTACGAACTGAGGTAAGTGAAGGTGTGAATACAGATCTGCATAATCAAATAATTAGTTTTTGGGTTAGTATTGTTGAAAAAGTGATTTCTATTTGGATATCTCAGCTATATTTACTTTTAAGAACTCTGAAAAACAAAGTTATTTGGGGGCTTCTATTAAAGTTATCAACAGCCTCTTCTATTTTATCGAGTGTAAAAAGTTAAATTGCTGTTTTTGATTATTCCCACAAAACACAATTAATCAAGGCGATCTGAAGACCAATATCCTACCTATAAAAGAGAAGAATGCCTTCTCCTATTTTATTACTTTAGTTTATGCCTCAGACGAGTCCTTTGTATCTGCTCGAATTCTATTTTTCCACTTAACAAACAGAAATAAAAACTGTGCAAATTACATAAAACGGCTCCACATTGGCGCAGCTCGATGGCATTTTGTTATCCGTTCCTCGAAAGGACGAGAAGGAGGGGAAAACATGGCTGCGAAGAAGTAAACGTGTCCCAAGACAAGTGAATAGTGTGCAGATTCCTTGGTGGCCACCGCAGGACTCCTACGCACGGCCACACGCGTTCCAGGACGAGGCAGGACACACTCACTCGGATCCCCATGTACTCGGCTATATGGCCAGACAAAATGGTGGCTTTGGCGCCAGGATGTCGCGCCAGTTGAGCTTATTTTTTTTTTTGTTCTCCGCTTGCTTTTATGTCGACAGCGATTGCACAGATAAGTGGGAGTGGGTGAAGATTACTATCCGACCGCCTTCCCATTTGTATCTTAAGGATTGTTGCTTGCTTACTGTCCTGAGCCACAATTTTCTTAACTCATTCGGTTATAATTAATCAAAGTAAATCAGATTAATTAACGAATGTAACGCTGAAAACGGCGATCTCCCGCTGTTCGATTTCCCGGTATTCTTTAACCATTATTCATTTTGCATGCCCCGATGAGATTGTGAGTTTCTCAGATAAAAAAAATAATTACAAAAAACACTCAGCCACGTTTAATTTATACAATTTTAGCCATGTAAATGGCGCTGGCAACAAACAATTCTCGTTGTACATAAGGCGAAAGCGAAGTTCAGCCATTGGTGGTCCATGCCACCCATCGGGTGCTCCCAGTTGGTGGTGGATTTCCCGCACAGACACACACACACAGACACACACATAGCATTAAGAAAACCCAAGTGAAAAAGCCAAAATGTTACTATGCTTCAACCCAAACCCTCCCTTCAGTGTGTGTGGATAGGCAATTTTTACGATCTCGCATAGCAGCCACCTACTCACATCCTTTTCGCGCAGCCGGGCAAGAAGGATGCCCGGGCACATGCCATCTCATACCGGCATCCCAGCAGCCGAACAGCCCAGCATCCTGGCAAGCTGGCATCCTGTCCGCGGAGCATGCGCGGATCGGCCGCCAGGACGACGCCGTCCAGTCGCGGATTCACACAACGGTTACGACTAGTGGAATGAATGATGCTGACATCAGAAGCTCACGATGTGTCGCCGGCATAGCACATCATTCTAGGCCTAGCCGCTGATCGGGCAGGACTTGCCAGTTCAGAAACCACCCAGAAAGTTGGTCCAGTCAGTCAGTGAGACAGAAAGTCTTAAGTCGCGTTCTGAAACCGTTTTGTGCCTGAGTTCTTGTTGAGTTTTTGCAACTGCAAAACAAATTCGTTAAGTTTGGCGGTCAAGTGCCTTTTGTACCGTTTCGGTTCCTGTTTTCTCGTCATAGTTCGTGCCTTATACCTAAGAAATATTATTAACTTTTTAAAAACACACACACACACACACACACTGCGTTGTTGTCGTCGAGTGCCTTGGACAGATACTTTACTTTTAATAGACCTTAAGTCGATGCGATCAAATCGCCGCTCAAAACTCTGCCACTAATTTGCCTTAGTAAAAACATAAAAAACCAACAAAAATACTATAAAAACTTTGTTACCAAGCTTTACACGTTTTTAACAATATATATACAAAAGTCACACGTTTATATATACTTTACAAGATTTACACAAAAACCAAGCTTTTATACTAGAGAAGAAAGAACTCGAGAACATTTGAAACGTTATTTGTTATAAAATTCGAGAACATTGAGAATTCCCACGTTAATATGATGTATACGCGTTTTAAAGATTTTCCAAATTGTTAGCGGTTTTTGCCATCGTTTTGTGTTGAGTAATTTGTAAATTCAGTTTCGGTTCCGTACAATTTGTTGTACAAAAACGGTACGCTCCGTTGCCAACACCACAAACGTGCCTCAGCTCGTCGAGCAGTTGCCGCAGCAGGATCCGCAGGACTCGCAGGAGTCGCAGGAATCGTCTGAACCAGCGCTGCCGTCGCAGTCAACGATTTTTAAAATCCCCTTTCAACAACACCCTGTAATGCCTTTCGATGACAACGTCTAGTAAACGATCGCAAAGATCCTGTTAAAACACCAAACACCAAAAACCCAAAAAAACAAAAACACTCTAAACACAACAACACACACAAAGATACACACACTACGCCCGAGCGTGCCTTTATAAGCATTAAGCCTTAAAAAGTAACCACAAGCTTTGTGCCTTAACGTTTTTCGATCGCCATTCACGAAAAAGTATTAACATCTTCACAAAAGAACATCATTGTTGATAAGATACCACGATGAAAGTAACAAAGGGTTCGAAAAGTAAGTAAAATGTAAATGATAGATCTTGAAGGGTTTTAAAAAAATATCATATATTGTTATAAGATCTTAAAATGCAATATGTTGTTCTGTTTTATATGGTTATTATATCCATTGTAAAACAATTTTATAAATTGGTAATTTAGTTTGGCTTAAACTCACCAGCTATGGATGAAATATCGCAACTAAGGATGGCTTATTTTTGAAGACACAAAAGTTTGCTTGTTCAACCCATCTGAATCTCGAACTTTCTGTTTTCCCTGCATATTAAACTCCACAAGTTGCCTGGCTGTCCACATCCACACTCAATTAATTAGATGTGCTCGTAGAAAAACGTTGCCGGCAGTAAATTACATCCATTAGCAGCACAGTGTGACTTCTGGATGGAAAGAGGTTGCCAATTAGTGAGAGGCTTCGACTCCACCACCGACTCCTTGCATGGGTTCCATTTGCATTCGGATGGTATCGCTTGGTGGCCAGCTGTGGAGGAGGATCCACGAAAGTGGGTGTGGATGCAGGCGGAGTTGGGGGAATCAGCATTTTCCAATCGCCCACTGTGAAAATTCGTGGCAACCGCAGGCAAAATTCGCCGCTTAGTTTGTACTAAAATTAACGAATATTTCCATGATTATTATGTTTTATTACTTCTCTGTAAATTGCAACTGCTGAGTGCCATAGGGAAATGTTTTCGGAAAGCATTAGGTTGCTGGGAAACTTGAAACCGTTTAAATAAGGGGTCCATTGATGTACTACATCATCATTCCCTGTATTTTATTGTTTGCTCTTTTGACGGAAGAAATCCATCTTAACGTGACTATGACAGCTTTTCTTTTCTTACTCGAAAAACCTATGTCCTTTCTTTGGCTGTTTTCTCTTGTTTGGCACATACGAGCACATAAAGTTAATTGAATTAATGGGCCGTATCCTATTACAATATTCACTAGGGTTCGAAGATGATATGTAGTGTTTAACAAAAACCCAAATGGGCTTTAAAAAACTACAACTGAATGGTACCACTAAACATAAACCACTTCAAACTACTTCTCCACAAAAAGTTAATTTAGCATTATTAAATTACGCAAAAATACTGTTTCTGATACACCAATTACCTCAAACAAGTTTTTGTTTGGTGAATTTAACAATTAACTTTTGAAAAGCAAAAGCAACCCCACACTACCCACCGCTCTGAACTTTGAACCTGTTTTCCTGTCGCGCAGTGTACTTTCATATCGGATTACGCAGTGATTGCTGGCCGTGCTCAGCCACCGCCAACACCCTCTCCTTCCGGCTGATGCTGCGCAGGATTCAGATACTTTTTGACCGGCTGGCGCCACTCAGGCGCCCTAAAAAGTCTACCATTTCTCCAAGAGAAAGGGGCAGCATGTGAGAGAACTCTCCGGTGGCAAAATGAGGGTGAAATTGCGGTGACTGCACCCTTTGACCGAAGGTTTCTCTCCACAAAAAGCACTGCGCAAGCGCTGCTCTCTCCGACGCTCTTTCGGACTTTCTCTTCCGAGTCCTGCCGGTGGTGGTGGGTGCCACCACCAGACAACGATGATGTCCTAGGCACCAAAGGGATGCTGATGCTGACGTCGGCGGAGCAGCATCCAACCCTCTGCCGCTGGCTCAGCCGCAACGTTGAGTCAGCCTTTTCATCACTTTCGTGCCAGATTCCGTGGAGAGCAGACGTGTTACTTCAGCCGGACGCAGGATGCCGACAATCGGTGCCATCCACAGCCGCCATATGGAACCAACATCCTTGTTTCGTTGTCGTTGCCCCCCTACAAAAAGTAATTGTGAAATTTGTGCGTGATATTGTGTGTGTCGTCTGCCGGAAATTTCAAGTGCTTCCTCTTGCTCTCTCTGTGTGTTGTATGTGTGTGTGTTTCATCACACACACACACTTACGAAAAAAAGAAAATAACAAAACATTTGTGTAAATTATTGATTTTCACATGCTAGAGCAAACAATAATGGTAGCGATTTTTCCACCCGAACTCTGACACACTTTGGCAGCTTTTGTCTCTTTACGTGGGCAGGATCAAAAAGCGGGCGACAGAAAATCAATTACTCCTGCCTTTCGGGGATGGAGAATGTGGCATTATGAGGGAACTTGGCTTAAAATCCAAAGCCTAATCATCAAGAGAACGGAGCATGCAGAGAGAGTTGGAGAAGTCACCAAAGTGGGCTTACTTTGCTACCCCATAAGGATACACTACAATGGGCCTGGGTTTTCAGGCTTTGATTTGGCCTGAACTCAAGTGTCCTGCTTTGCCCTCTCCCCTGCCTATTTGTGTTTGTGTGTGTGAACATCTAATGCCCTTGTGTGTGTGCGCGAGTGCTTCTGGAGAAGATTTTCATCAGCAATTTTATCGGCCGTCTGCGATTTGGGTGGTGGCTGCCACCGCCATCGCCCCTGCCCGCTTTGCCGGAAGATATCCTTGCGCTTTGGGGGTGGTTTCGGTTTGGTTTCGGTCTCGACCGATGGTTCCGGGTTTCGGCTTTTCTGGTGTCTGTTTTCCACTTTTAGTTTGTCCTCTTAAGTGTAATTCATTAGGAAATTAGTATATTTCAATTTGGACTAACAACACCCAATTATATTTCAATCAAAGTGAACTTAATCAATGTCATAAACTGCACTTTCTGCCAGCTAATTTGACTCCCTTTAGCTGAAAATCATAAGCTCGAAAATTTATAAAATGGGGAAATTTGTTACCCATATCGTTGAAATCTAAGCTTATTTTTTGTGGGACATAGGAGCACCCAATTTTTTTGCACGAAAAAGAAAAATGTATCCTCTAAAAACACTTATCGCTGTATCATAACTCATTGTTTGCTAAAAGTCAACCCGAAGTTTTATTAAACTTAAATATATTCCCTCTTATTTTTGCAGTGCCCATTGCATTTTTCACTTCCTTGGAAGTTTACCCAAGGAAACGACGACGAAGCGGAGGAGAGAGAAGTAAAAGAAAAGGAGCAGCGGAAGTCGAAGTGAAGCAGCGAAGACGACGCCAGAATGTCCACACTATCGCTGCGCATTCAACTGGAGGGTGGTCGGGTGACCAAGACCATACAGTTCCAGCCCAACACCACAGTCTTCGATGCCTGCAAGGTCATTCGCGATAAGTTCGCCGAGGCAGTGCAAGGACAACGTATGTGAAGACTAATTTCTCAAGCAATCTCATTTTTAAATCAATGATTTTTCGTGTTTTTTTTTTAATAGCCAGCGAATATGGAATGTTTATCTCTGACGAGCAGAACCAGCAGGGGGTTTGGTTGGAACCGGGACGCACCCTGGGCTACTACATACTGCACAACCAGGATACGCTGGAGTATCGCCGCAAGACGCGAACCCTACGTGTTCGCATGTTGGATGGCGCTGTAAAGACCATTCTGGTGGATGACTCCCAGCCGGTGTCGCAGCTTATGGTGGTCATCTGCACAAAGATCGGCATCACCAATCATGAGGAATATGGATTGGTGCGCGAGGACAACGAGGCGCAGAATGAGAATCTGCCGGACAACAAGTTTGGAACGCTCACCCTTAAGCGAAAGATTATGGAGAAAGATCGCGATGCCAAAATGGAGAGTTTGCGCAAGAAACTAAAGACGGACGACGAAAGTAAGTAACTAGTTTTAGTCCGCAAAAAGTAAAACATTACAATGGGGTTTTATTTTCAGTGAACTGGGTGGATGTGAGCCGCACCTTGCGAGAGCAGGGAATAGATGAGGCAGAAACTGTTTTGCTCCGTCGGCGCTTTTTCTTCTCGGATCAGAATATCGATTCTCGGGACCCCGTGCAATTGAACTTGCTGTATGTCCAAGCCAGGGATGCCATTCTGGATGGAACGCATCCTGTCACTCAAGACAAAGGTGGGTCCCTTGTTTTATGCTGCCAAGAATATTGTATTAATAATTATAAATTCCTTAGCTTGCGAGTTTGCTGGCATCCAAGTGCACATTCAATTTGGACCGCATAATGAGGCCAAGCACAAGACCGGATTTCTAGAGTGAGTTAAAGATTTATCCAATGTCCAGTACTTTATCTAAACAAAATTTTTATATGTAGTTTGAAGGACTTCCTGCCTCAGTCTTATGTTCGCACCAAGGGAATCGAGAAGAAAATCTTTTCGGAGCACCGAAAGCATGTGGATCTATCCGAAATCGACGCCAAAGTCCTGTACACTAAGACCGCCCGGGAGTTGCCCACCTACGGCGTTACCTTCTTTCTGGTCAAGGAGAAGATGAATGGCAAAAACAAGCTTGTTCCCCGTCTACTCGGAGTGACCAAGGATTCGGTGCTGCGCCTAGACGAGCACACCAAAGAGATTTTGATCTCGTGGCCCTTGACAACAGTACGACGTTGGGGCGCCTCGCCAAACACCTTCACCCTGGACTTTGGCGACTACGCCAATCAATACTACTCGGTGCAGACGACGGAGGCCGAGCAGATTGTCCAGCTTATTGCTGGCTACATCGATATTATTCTTAAGAAGAAGCAAACCAAGGATCATTTCGGCATCGAAGGCGATGAGGGATCCACAATGGTGGAAGAGTCAGTGGCACCATCCAAGTAAGTAAAGCTGCTTAGTGTGAGTAATATAGATTTGTAATCATTCCTCTATTTATATTATAGAGCCACATTCTTGCAACACGAAACGAATCGCATGGAGCAACTAAATGTGGAGAGCTTGGCTCATCCAGGCATTATGCGTCCATATGACGGTAAGTTTTAATTGCCTTGTAACAATATAAAGCACTTTAGCTTGAGCTGATTATTATTCGTTTAAATGTAAATGCTTTTATTCAATTTGTACGTTGGATGAATGAAGTACATTCTGAAGATGGTTTCTAAGAAGGTGTTTCATTTAAAGTAAAAGCTTAGTAGTTAAAGTCCAAATATCTTTGATTATCATCATAAGGATAAAAGCACAAAAATATCTTTGGAGACTAAACCTATAAAATTGTACTTAAGGTTTTGCGACTCCACATAAATTCTTAGATGCAATGTATTAGCTTTCTGCTTATTTATTTTATTATTGCTTATCTTGTAAATGCTAATTTATATTTTTATTTCTTTTACCAATCCCCTCTGAATTCCGCTCAACGAATCGAAACATAGGCGAGCGCTCTTATATGGAGAATGAAGTGCAGACCGTGCAGTACGGTGCCTTCGTCGGCCAGGTGAACCATGCCCACCAGCCCCCCACGGTGAGTAGATCACACCTCCATGCTCAGCCCAAAGCCACCAAGCATTCTTCATTAACTCCACTTATTTACACTCAGCCATTTATTTATTTCACACGCATTTTGCTTACGTTGCCACTGCACATACTTGTAACACTAGCCTAACAACTAAATCTGATCCACAAAACCATAATCCCATCCATCTAAATCGAACTAACATGAATCATTTCTCTAATTCCTATCTCCTGACATGCTGCAATTTCAAAATAAAGCCAGTGGTCATCCAATGTTTTACAAAGTATGCATTTTGCTGGAGAGAGTTCCTTCAAACGCAAATACTAATTTTTCATTTCAAATATGTTACTTTAGACTAAGGAAGTTCGCATTAGTTCTGTAAATCTGACGGAGCCACAGCGAGCTCTGCTGGGTTACATATCCGCTGGTCAGGATGTCTTGATTCGCGCTGACGAAGAGCTGCGCACCAAGGTAAGATAATTGACTTTTCTAAAGTATAAGTTATCTAATACGCAGTTTCGTTTCTTTCCAGGCACCCATCCAAGAGCTTGGCAGCGATTTGCGCTCTATTGAATGGCGTGAGAACACCTTGGACACTTCCAAGCAGGCGGTTAGCAGTCATGTGGCCACCATGAGCGCTGCCACTGCCCAAATTATAACCGCCTCTCATCCGGATGAAGTGGATACGGAAGCCATTTCGGCCTCGGTCTCCCAGATCGCCCAAACAATTCCGGAGGTGACCAAGGAAGTGCGTCTTATTGCCGCCTTAATGGAGAACGACACGAATGGTGACCAACTGCTGGAGGCCGCCCGCAACTTGTGCAACGCCTTCAGTGATCTCCTCAAGGCAGCCGAACCAGAGAGCAAGGAACCGCCACAGCATCTGATCAACGCAGCGAGTCGAGTGGGTGAAGCTACAACTCATGTACTCAGCACTATTGCCGAAGAAGAGGTACCCGAGAACCGTGACCTCCACGACATGCTCCTAGCCTTGGCCAAGGCGGTGGCCAACACCACTGCTGCCCTTGTGCTGCGTGCTAAGAACATTGCCGCGAACTGTGAGGATGAACAGGCCAGGAACCGTGTTATTGGAGCTGCCAGTCAGTGTGCCCTGGCTACGAGTCAATTGGTGGCTTGTGCCAAGGTGGTGGCACCAACGCTACACAATGCTGCCTGTCGTGAGCAACTCGAAGCGGCTGCCAAAAATGTGGCCAGAGCCGTCAATTCTTTGTGCGAGGTCTGCAATGAAGCCAGCAATGACCCTAAGCTGAAGGCCGATCTCCTTGCAGCGGCTCGTGACGTGTCCAAGAGCCTTACTGATATGCTGGAGCACGTAAAGCTGAGCTCCAGGGAGCATGCCAATCGCACCAGCACCGAATTGAGCCCCGTGGAGAACGTGATAATCGGCACTGATATTCTGGTATCCACTCACGATCCCCAGGAGATGGTGCGCCATGCACGTACCCTTGGACAAACAACTGCTCAGCTTATCCAGAGCATCAAGGGGGAAGCGGATCAGCAACAGGATGCAGACATGAAGCGTCATCTGTTGTCCGCCGCCAAGCAGCTGGCGGATGCCACTGCTAAGTTGGTAGAGGCCGCTCGTCTCTGCTCATCCAACCCGCATGATTCGGATAACCAAAACGCTTTGCGTAAGGCAGCGGAGGAACTTCGGGAGATCACCACTACTGCGGCTAACACGCCTGCGATGAAACGTGGACTTATCCAGCGATTGGAATTCTGTTCGAAGCAAGCAGCCTCAGCAGCTACTCAGTGCATCTCGGCGGCTCAGAACGCAGTCCAGCACAGCCAAGACCATCAGACTAAGGAAACCCTTCTGCAGGATTGCAAGCGAGTGGCGGACACTATCCCACGACTAGTCACCTCGTTGAAAACAACCCGTGCCCAACCCGATGACCCTAATGCCCAGCTAAATCTCATCGAGGCTGCTGAACAGTTCATTGAACCTGCTCTGCAGGTGTCAAAATCGTCGCGGGCTCTACAGCCCACTGTCACTGATATTCCATCCGCTACCCAACTGTCCAAGGGTGCCTTGCACTTGGGACAATGTGTCTCGGAGCTACATTCGGTAGCACAGCGTGCTCGTGATGCCTGTGGTGGTCAGGAACTGGAGTCAGCCTTAGAGGAGGTGCGCAAACTGCATGACGTGTTGGATGATACACGCCAGGCTGCTATCGCCGGGCAGTTGCGTCCATTGCCGGGACAAACCGTGGAGAATACAGCCGATGAGCTAAGAAAATCGGCAAAGAACGTGGGAATCGCCTTGAGCCAACTGCTCTCCTCTGTGCTACACAACCAGCGCAGCTACGCTGGAGCTGCTGGACGGGACACTGCCCTGGCATTGGGCGATTTCACCAGGAGCGTACACGGAGTGGCGGCCACAACACAGAATCCAGCAATCATCGACTGTGCTGATGATGTGGTTACCAGCTCGGCGCGACTCATTGAGCAGGCCCAACGCACGTTGCAGGGAGCAACTAACCCGGAAGCTTTGTCTCAAGCTGGACGAGAGGTCACCGGAGCCCTTTCCGCCACCGTTGACTGCATTCCCGGACAGCGAGAAGTGGATGTGGCTTTGAGGAATGTCAGCGAATTGAGTGAAATCCTATCAATGAGTGAATTCCCACCTTCAAGCCGTCCATATGCCACTCTGCAGTCGGAACTTAAACAAGTGGCAGAGCAGTTGAGCAGCGCCGGTGGTGAGATTGTGGTGTCGTATTCCTCTCCCGCTTTGCTGGCCGAGAGTAGCCAAAACTTTGCTGCCAACTATCGGGATCTATTGTCCGTCAGCATGGAAATGGCCGGCCAAACGCAGGAAGAGGAGGTGCGCTCGCATATGATCGAGTCCCTGCGTCATGTCTCCACTCAATCATGCTCTCTCCTCTCGACGGCAAAGTCGATTGCCGCCGATCCCGGTCAGCCTAATGCTAAGAACCTGCTGCATGCCGCTGCCCGAGGAGTGACCGAGAGTATCAATCAGTTGGTTGATGCCAGCATCCAATCCGCTCCCGGACAAAAGGAGTGCGACAACGCTATGCGCAACATTGAAGCCTTGCGTCTCATGTTGGACTATCCTCATGAACCTATCAACGAGTTGGGATACTTCGATTGCGTGGAACAGGCCACTGGAAAGTCAAGGAACCTTGGCTATGCTATCTCCGAGATGATCAATAATGCCAAGCAGTCGCAGCATGTGGAGTTTAGTCAATCGGTGAATAACGTTAACGACTCCATTCAGGGATTGATCGAGAGCTCATCGCAGGCCGCCTATTTGATTGGAGTTTCGCATCCTTCAAGTGTCGCAGGAAGACCAGGAATCATCGACCAAGCCCAGCTTACTTGGGCCTACCAGGGAATCCGTCAGCACTGCGACATTGTGAGCAGCCAGCAGTCTACTAAGCCGCAAATGATTTCTGCCCTTACGGTGATTGCAAAGCACACCAGTTATCTGTGCTCCATTTGCCGTCAGGCCTCGATGAACACATCGAACCCTGTGGCCAAGAACGAGTTTATTGTGCTGGCTAAGCAAGTGGCCACGGCTACTTCGGACTTGGTGCAGGCTATCAAGGCTATTGAGGAGCAGCCGGCTGGCGGAAGTCGAGAGCGTCTGGTGGATCCTTTATTGGAAGCTGTCAAGGCTGTGCGTCAGTATGCTTCGAGTTCAGAGTTCAGTTCAGTGCCAGCGAAGATATCTGCGGAGGGCAGGAAAGCCCAGGAGCCAGTCATCCAAGCGGGTCGCGGTGTAATCGATGGTGTTGTAGAGATGGTCAAGGCTGCCAAGTCATTGGCCCTAACCCCCGATAATCCGCCAGTGTGGCAACAGCTCTCCATGCACTCCACTCCGGTTTCGGAGTCGGTAAAGCGATTGGTGGACAATATTCGCGACAAGGCGCCTGGGCAGGCACAGTGCGAACAGGTGCTCCACACACTGGGCACATGTACGCGAGAATTGGACAGTTGTGCCCTTGCCGTTAATGCACAGGGTCTCAGTCAGCGACGGGATAACAACTTGCACGGATTCAGTGGCCAGACGATGAACTCTGCTTCCGAGCTTATTGACAAACTGGAACCTATTCGTGTGGCTGGCAAGAACAATGCCGAACAACTTGGTCACGCTGTGGGCGAAATCTCGCGTTATGTGGTGCCCATGGTTAATGGAGCAATTGGAGCTTGCACCCACATTGTTCACAGTCAACAGCAAATGTCGCTAATTCAGCAGACCCGTTCGGTGGTGGAAAGTGCCATTACCCTGGTCCAATCGGCCAAGGATTCGGCTGGCAATCCTCGTGCCACTCATGCCCATCCCCGACTGGATGATGCAATCGATGGCACAAGGGAGGCCATTCAGGAGCTGCAGCAAACCGTGGAGAAGATCAATGCAGAAACGGGCATCGTGACCGGATTGATGGAGCAGGTGAACCGTTCCATCACCCGTTTAACCGATAAGCGGCAGTCCCTGCTGAACGCCTCGTACTCGGACACCTTTGTTGATTACCAGACGCGAATGGTGGCGCGAGCAAAGGAAATCGCCAGTCTGGCCAACGAGATGAACGCCAAGAGCAGCGTTGAACCATCGGCTCTACCTCAACTCGCCGTGGACATGACACAAAACTATCAACAGTTGACTCAGGACTCCGTTGGAGCAAGTACAACCACTTCCTCGCCGGATGTGGCAATGCGTATTCGCACCACGGTAATTGATTTGGGCCGATCGGTGAGCTCTATGATTCAGTCGTCGGCCGGCGGAGCACGACCCAACGATGTGGGTGCCCAAAAAGAAATTGCACGCAGCGCTCGGGAGGTGTCCGAAAAGGTGGCCCAGGTGCTGGCGGCTTTGCAGGCGGGATCGCGTGGAACTCAGGCGTGCATTAATGCAGCCCACACGGTATCCGGCATCATTGGAGACTTGGATACAACCATTATGTTCGCTACTGCCGGAACTTTGCATTCGGATGGAGATGGAAGCTTTGCCGACCACCGCGAGCACATACTTCAAACGGCAAAGGCTTTGGTGGAGGACACCAAGGTTCTGGTGACTGGAGCGGCTGGAACTCAGGATCAGCTAGCCAACGCCGCTCAGAATGCTGTCTCAACCATAAGTGAGTGCAATTTAAAGAAAATATTACTAGCTTACTAATAAACGAAATGTTTCTAATTTAGCTCAACTGGCTGAGGCAGTGAAGCGAGGTGCCTGCTCGCTAGGCTCTACCCAACCCGATTCCCAGGTCATGGTCATCAATGCCGTCAAGGATGTAGCCTCTGCACTTGGCGATTTGATTAACTGCACTAAGTTGGCCTCCGGCAAGTCCATCAACGATCCCTCCATGCAGGATCTTAAGGAGAGCGCCAGGGTAAGCTGCACCTGTCCCATTTTATACCCCCTGTCTTTCTCTATTACTCTCTCTCTCTTTCTTGATCTTACGTAGTTTTTTAAACTCTTGCTAATAAGCTTTCGTTGTTGTGGCTTTTAGTATCTGCAGGGTGATTCCCTTAACTGATAACATGTAGCTTTCAATAATGCAGTTAAGGGAATTATACTGCTTTAGTTTCTTATCCTTACTCACAAAATTGTAACTGACTTCAAGTGGTTATGGTTTGTGCTCCTAAATTATGCCAATTGGTTTATCATAAAGTTTCAAAAGGGACCAAAGACTATAAGTAAAATAGGACTGCATTTTTGGAATACGGACGGATTTTTAAGGATTCATCTTTATTTTTATAATCATTTTTTCTTTTCCACGCAAAATATGTACCGCGCATACATAAATGTTGTCTGTGGCATATTGAAAATTCAATAAACATCAAATGGCTTTGGCACTCATCTACTCATACACTCAATAAAAAGAGGAATCCCAACACCCGCTAAAAAAATCAACCTCATAAATGTATCTGTGTATATTTGGACCCACTGCTGCTGTCTGAATTTTTGAATGCAAAATAATTAAAAAGGCGTCTCCCATGCATCCTGCATCCTGCTCCCTTTAAAGCTTCAGCTCTGTGTTGTCGTTTCTTTAATGTTATTAATGTTATCAATGTTTAACCGAACGCACCCATGAAAAGCCCACTACTTGCATTAATTCTCTGGCGGCATCGGCAGCAAACAACAGATTTCTCGCCCGGCTACTCAACCACCCTTCTTGTCCAGCTCTCTAACACCGTGGTCATGCCAGTACCATCCCTTTCGGCTCTGCTGCTGCTGCTTACTGCGCTCTCCCAACCACCAAGGCACCCCAACCACCCACCTATCCAAACACCCACCCTTCCGAAACAATCGTCCACCCACCCCACCTACCACCCACCACTTCCAACGTTTGTAAAAAGAAAACCGAATGGGAAAATCCATAAATTGATGTATTTTTTCGTTTTGCTAATTCGTTGTGCCTTCGACGTATCTGCTCTTCTTTTTTTCCCACAACACACAAACCGAACAAAAAAATAAAAAATACACTCATGAACTGTACAAAAATGCAAATCGAATTCAAACCGCTCCACGCTCCTCCTTCTCTTCATGCGCTGCGCTCGCTGTGGAAAACAATCTGCTATCAAATCGATATCAAACCAAAATCTCCATTCATCCGCATATGTATATGTATGTACAAATCGAACAAAATCAAAAAAAAAATCGAAAAATAACGCCGAGCAGACGCTTCAAGATGTTTGCCAAACAGCTGCCCACAATGGTCATTCAAAAACTAACCCACAGTCCGAAATGCGAAGTGGCAGCCACATCCTCCTCGGCAGCAGCAGCATCGACATCATGGCCAACTGAAATTCTGGGACGAAATTCTACTTGCATTACTCCATTGCACAATGAAACATAATTTTCGCCACTCGAGAAATTGAATTCAATCTGATTGTAAGAGAACTTTTAAGTGCTGGGAAGAGCAACGAGAATTGAAGTCCTCTTGAAATGCAGACTTTTAAAACAGCAAACTTTTAATTTTTAATTTGAAAACGCTTACCTGGCGCCTAGAAGTTCCCATTTATCTCTTTTCAATGTTACCAAGTCATTTTTAAAACTAATTCTTATTACTTATGCGTATAATAAAAAATCAATGGAATATTATTTTTGCTATATTGTAGTTTTATATTGATTTGTAAGAGTGCCAAAGCCAATTAGAACGTAGTAGTAGAAGTAGTAGAATATCATATGTAGTGGTAGAGTAGCTTGTAATCGTAGTCATTCTCCTATCTGTAAGCAACTCTCTTCAAATCACTTCTTTACTGACCAAAAACATTAACCACAAACATCTCTGCTCTGCTCCCAAAAAAACTTCTTTACATTCGCAAACGAATAGGTTATGGTGCTGAATGTGTCCTCCCTGCTAAAGACTGTGAAGGCTGTCGAGGATGAGCACACTCGCGGAACTCGTGCAATGGAGGCCACCGTAGAAGCCATCTCGCAGGAGATTCGGGTAAGTTTATAAAAGAATTTGTATGGAATTTATTGTAACACCTAAATATTTATTCCGCCAGGCCATGCACTCTCCCCCACCAGTTGGCAACACCCAGGTGGGACCCGAGGATCTGATCCGAGTGACCATGAATGTGACGGCCGCCACGGCCAAGGCTGTTGCCGCCGGAACCTCCAATCTGCAGGCTGATATTGTATCTGCAGCCAATCTGGGACGCCGTGCCATCTCTGAAATGCTTATCGTCTGCCGCTCCGTGGCCTGGAACTGTGCCGAAACGGAGGAGCTGAGATCACGCACTCTGGAGGCAGGAACTGCTGTCGGGGAATCGTACCGCGATCTGCTCAGTGGAATCCTTCACAACTGCAGTGCCGACGATCGCATGCATTTGTCGCGTCGCGTGGCCAAGTGCGTCACCGATCTGGTGGCCATGGCCAGGCTGCTCAAGGGCTCCGATTGGATCGATCCCGAGGATCCCACAGTCATTGCTGAGAACGAGCTGCTGGGCGCTGCCGCCTCCATCGATGCCGCCGCCAAGAAATTGGCTTCACTGCGTCCTCGCCGTCAGGCCGATGTCAAGGTGGGTCTTAGTTTGCTATTCTTTACATAATCAAACCTAGTTTAAATGGTGAATGATAACTAACTATAGTGATATAACTGAAAACTCATCCTAGTACATAAGCGGTGCTTGATTTATCCTTAACTTGCCCTTCAAAATGAACTAATTGATGGTTCCAGTGAGATATGTTTGATATTCTTGGTTGTTTCATTCAAAAGTTCACCCAGGAATCAAACATATTATTACTGTGACCCTCGCCAATCTACTAAAACACTCAGCTCAAGAACTTAACTAAACTCCATTGGTGATTGTTTCATTCTTTTTCGCCTCAAGTCAGCATGTAATAATATTTCACCTTTGATTTCTCTACCACATAGATTGAACTCGACGAAAACATGAAGTTTGACGAAATGATCTTGGAGGCTGCCAAGGGCATAATGGGAGCATCTGCTGCCTTGGTGCGTGCTGCGAACGCTGCTCAGCGTGAGCTCATCGATACGGGCAAGGTGGCCCGTCGTCCGCTAACAAGCTCCGACGATGGTCAGTGGTCGGAGGGTCTCATTTCGGCCGCTCGTCTTGTGGCCGCTGCCACTCACAGCCTGGTGGAGGCAGCCCAGAACCTGGTGCGCGGAGTGGGCACCGAGGAGATGCTTATTTCCACAGCCAAGCAGGTGGCCGCTTCCACGGCTCAGCTACTGATTGCCTGCAAGGTGAAGTCTAATCCAAACTCTGAGGCCGGTCGTCGTCTTCAGGCCGCTGGCAATGCAGTGATCAAGTCCACAGACAACCTGGTGCACTCTGCACAACAGGGCCTGGAAGCAGAGGAGGAACATTCGCTTAAGATCAACACATCGATGGTCGACGGTATGGCGCAGGAGATCAACGCTCGATCCGCCGTGCTACGCAAGGAAAAGGAACTGGAGGAGGCGCGACAGCTTCTGAAGAATGTACGCCATGCGCAGCGCTACGCGAAGAACGCTCAGGGATTCACCACAGACGAAAGTGACACCGAGTACGCCTATAGAAGCCAGAACAATGTATGAAACACGTTTATCACTTTTCCACATTGTTATATTTTTTATTAGTCTTTGAAAGCACAAAAGCAAATGAAATTGGCATTGAGATGAATGGCAAAATTGAAGCACCAATTTCTTTCAAGTAGTCTAGCTATAATATCTGGTGTGGGTAGCAAATCTAACACGTAACCGATCTAACCGGCAGTATTTCTTTTCTCTCTTCTAACCTCTAACCATAACAGACTTTGGGTCGCAGCGGTTACTACGGATCCAGCGAAATGCCCAGTTCGCCAAGCTACTTGTCCGGTGGGCAGCAGCAGAAGCATTACTATAACCATGCCAGTCCTCAGCCGCAGCACTTCCATCACCCAGGAGCGGTGTCTCCACCGCCGTCAAACTATCCACCGATGGATGATCCCAATGGTGACTTCCCACCACCACCGCCACCACTGTCTACAACCATTTCTAACATGCAAACCGCCACATCGGGTCACAGTTTCCGCCCTAATCCCAAGCTAACAGCCAATGCCGTGCCCAGGCCCTATCCAGGTAGTCCTGGCGGCAGCAATGGCCTAATCCCTGCACCCACCACATCAGGCACACCCACTAACACAAACTACCAGCAAAGTTATGAGTCGTCCAGCATTAAAACGCTAAACTCATCCCCACCGGCGGTGCCAAAGAAGCCCGCTGTAAACCGGAATCTGGCGGCGTGTGTGCAGGATCTCCATGACAAGACGTTCGGTCAGGGCGGCGTAGTACAACTTACGGGCGGAAATGGCTATCCAGGTCAAAACTACGAGGGATACACGTCTAGGTGCGCTTGAACCCATTCCCTATTGAGCACTTTTGCTAATCCTCTTGATAAATTGCAGATATGAGACGCGTAACTTCGACAAGTCAGCCAATAATACCACCAGCAGCAGCAGTGAACTTGGAGCGGTCAAGCCATTGGAGTCAAGTTTCTCGCAGATGACCCTTAACACCGATGGCGGTAAGATCAGCATTGTTGACCAAGGCTCGGAGCGACTCACCTCGATGACCCAGCGTGTGATGGAGCGCAAGTCCTTCACCACAACAACGGAATCCCGTTCGGAGACGAAGACGGAAAAGCACAGTTTTCGATTGGACTGAGCGTTCCAATTGAAGCAATTCTAGTTGCTTAAGTAAATGTTGTATGATTGCCAAAAGTGCTTTTAACATTTACACACCCATAAACATACTAATAGAAATAATTTAATATTAATTGTAATTAGCCACTAGCGAAACTACATCTATATGCCTCTACCCATACCATATAATCAGCCTAATATTAACAACCTAATCTTGCTAATCGAGTTTCAATGTTTTCGTATATCTGTGTTCTACGTGTTTATTTGCCATTAAATTGCCCATATATATTTATACGAGATGTGCGAACTTATTGAGGCAAGTTTTTGTTTAAATTCAACGAAATTACAATTAATCTCTAATAAGCGTAACACAAACAAATTTGGTTCTTCACTTTGTTGTTATTTTCGATGCAATTTATTACTGTGCACTAAACATGAAATATTATTTTCTAACGTAAGAAAACTCTTGTTTTTCACCAATACGTAGAGCAGTCAGTCTATGTTCTATAGTTGTGAATTTTATTCGATGTAATCAATGCCTTTTATTTCTCTTTGTATATACGTACGTGTGCGAGTCGTGTATGCAGTTGCATATTTAAATTGTGTATTTTTTGTAAATTAATAAAAAAAAACATATTTTAACATATAAAGTTTTACTTCTTTTATTAAGGCACATATACATACATATAGACATTGATAAAACATACAGATTTTATAAATCTTCAAAAAATAAATGCAACATTTAGTCTGTCAGGTAGTAGAGTTGGTCCACGTCATTGCCACAGTTGTCATACCATAAATGCGTCTCTGGGTTACATTGGAAAAAGAGATGGCGATCTCTCTTTACTTGTACTCCTGGTTGAGCTGGCGACCAATCAGCCAGCGTCTGATCTCCGAGGTTCCCGCGCCAATCTCGTATAGTTTAGCATCTCGCAGGATGCGACCAGTGGGATTCTCGTTAATGTAGCCATTACCACCGAGAATCTGAATGGCATCGAGAGCCACCTTGGTAGCTTTCTCGGCGGTGTAGAGAATAACGCCAGCACAATCTTTGGGACTGCGATTGCCGGCGTCACAGGATCGGGCCACTGTGTACAAATAGCTCCTGCACGCACTCAGTGTGGTGTACATATCGGCCATCTTTCCTTGCAGCAACTGGAATTCTCCAATTAGCTTGTTCATTTGCTTTCGCTGGTGGGCATAGTCGAAAGCCACGTCGCAAGCGGCCTGCATTAGACCCACGGGTCCGGCGGCCAGTACTAGTCGTTCAAAGTCCAATCCCGACATGAGCACGTATACGCCCTTGTTCTCCTGGCCCAAAATGTTCTTGGCCGGCACCTTCAGATCCTGGAAGACCAGCTCACAGGTACTGCTGCCTCGCATGCCCATCTTATCCAGCTTTTGGGCCACACTGAAGCCTTCCCAGGCGGTCTCGACTATGAAAGCCGTAATGCCATGCTTGTCCGGAACACCGCTGCCTCCTGTCTTGGCATAGACTATCAAAGTGTCCGCATCAGATCCATTTGTGATCCAGAACTTTGACCCATTCAGCACATAGTAGTCTCCTTTGCGATCCGCACGCAGCTTCATGGATACGACATCGGATCCAGCGCCCGGTTCGGACATGGCCAGACCTCCAACATGCTCACCACTGCACAGCTTGGGAAGGTACTTCTCCTTCTGCTCGGGGGTGCCGTTCTTGGTCAGCTGGTTAATGCACAGATTGGAGTGTGCTCCGTAGGACAAGGCCACGCCACCAGCAGCACTGGAGAATAAGGTTTATAAGGATTATCGTAATATAGGTAATATATGTATATGTTTACCGGGAAAATTCCTCCATGATGATGCAGTGGTCCAAATAGCTGCCCCCAGTGCCGCCAAAATCTGGCTCCGCAGTGATGCCCAGAAAGCCAAGATCACCCAGTTTCTTCCAGAAGGGGCGCATGTCCCTAAAAAATAATATTTAATTAAAGGTAATTGTGATATAAATCCAGCATTATCGTACTTGAAATTATCCAATTTGTCGATTTCCTTGGCCAGAGGCGCCAATTCCTTCTGGAAGAAATTAAAGGCCACTTCCCGCAACTTTTGGCGATCTTCATCCAGACCGAACATCGCATCGTTGACGGGATAGTGGGCGAGGGTACGGGTCCAGGACAAAGGACGATCGCCACGTTGCAGCAGGGATCTGCATGACTGGGCCACAAATCTCAGAGCCATGTTAATTTTGGGGAACACTATTCTATACTATTATCTAACGCGATCAGCTGTTGCCACTCGTTACAGCGGAATCAACTAGTAGCGCTCAAACAAGTGGGCGGGCATGTGGCCAAACGAGCGAGTTGGAATCAGAAAATAATCAATGAAGTAAAAAATATTGATAAAATACAATAAAATATTTAAAAAAAACTAATATTTCATAAATATAAGCATTCAATTAGAGCTATTTTTATTTTTAGTTGCGTATCAAGTAATACCAAAATATAAACATATACTGAAAACCATTATGTTAGGATAACCATCTAAAAAAAGGCAATTAATGGGTAAGCTTTCTAAATAAATCGAATCTTTTTAACTTAGGTAAGATAAAACAAGTCTTAGTGTTCTACACACTAACCAACACTGTTTGGCGCGATATTTAAATAGGCAATTCAAAAGTGCCCGCCATTTCACTAAACCCTTAGAATTGATTAATTCAAAAATATTTCTTAAAAAATCTCAATTCGAAATGTATAAATTATTCATAGAAATTAAAAATAATAATAAAAGACCGAAAATTTAATTTTAAAATCGTATTGCCCGCCACTCTGTAGTTAGCCTCGTCTTTTTGCGCATGATTCACCAATGACCCTTAGAAGGCCCCAACAGTGACTACCAAAAGTGCGCTTCCCACCAGAAGCAGGTCATCGAAATAGCTGGCTAGACCTGCACATCAAAAGGACATCCCAATGGGAGCGTTAGGAACACTTGGCCACCAGTGCGCATGACTCACCAACAGCGGATGGACGGGTTACCGCTGCCGATGCCGGCAACAATAGCAACTACCACAACAAGGGCAGTGCAGGCGCAGGGATAAACATAAACAGAGCCACCAGTCTGCCAGGAGCTTCGGTCTAAATGGAATTAAAGAGGCGGCGGCGACCGAGCCCAAAGTCCTCAGTGCCGCAGTCGGTGTCCATTGCCGGACCTATCGGATTCCGAACCGGATGCGGAAATGTGTTGCCCAACGCAAGGCTAAAAAGATAATTAATTGATGGGACCCAGAACCAAAGGGGAGAAACAAAAAACAATACAGTGGCAAATGTGCAGTGCTGTTTCGGCTCTCGATGGCCAGGTGTAACCGAAATAATTGAACAATTCGGGAGGCAAATCGATAAATGTCCTCATAAATAAGTCGCTCCGGGCAGGTGGAGAGGCTCACGTGTGTGCGTTTGATTAATGGCATGTTGCCCGGTTGAATGTTGTCATGAATTCCAGCCAGCTAGCTATCTAGCTCCTCCCCCAGTAGTCGTCGTCCACATCCTGTCAATCAACTGCGACCCACTGAGGACACAGCTGGTATTGTAGGTTTCCATGGATCTGCTTTTGGATCCGGACCCGGATCCATTATTGCTGTTGTTGTGTCCTGCACGTGTTTTCATGCTTAGCTTTAATTAGAGACCATAGAAATCCACATCCACTCATTGCACCCGCACTTGGCTTAAAGGTCAAGGATGTAGTAGATGTCCTGGTTGTGGCTAATGCCACTTTAATCACATGCTCTTTGCCTGATTAATCCGGGCAATGGATTGGACTCTGGTAAATACTACTGTGTGGTGTTTATGTAACCAACTGAAACCCCTGCTGCAATCTACACTTTCCTTTGCCTTTCCCAGCAATTAAATGCCGACCGGGTCTATAAACAGATCTCACTGTCAGTGTCTGTTGCAGCATTCTTGGGATGTTTGTTTGGGCGCACTTAATGCCAAGTGGAATGAACTTGATGAGCAGCACTAGCAGTTGCCACTTTTAGTGGCCCACAAAGGCGTCTCCATCTCCGATGGCTTGTAGTGCGGCAATTGAACCCGACGGCTGGGTTGTTGGGCCCTTTGGAGGGGGCTTGCATCCTCATAAACATGGCTGAAACACAAAACATGCAATCTGCCGACTCAACAGCTTGAACTTGTCGCGTCCACTGCACAAAACTTTTGATGAACTTGCCGTTTTGCAATCGTAATAACAGTCTAATGCACACCCGAACAATAGAAATCAGTTTTAGGATTTATTAGTTTAATTGTTTATAAACTTTATCAGTACCTGAGATGCGAATTTGAAAAATACTCCCATTCACTTTTTCACCGTATGTACATGATCTGAAAAACGAAGAATTTTCAATTACAGCATGAACATCTTTAGTCACATTCCATGAATTCGATTTTGATACGCTGTTAGCAGTTTTTCCTCCCAAGCGAAATGATGAAATGAAAAACTCCCTTGATGAAATGGTTTTCAAGTAAATAGCAAAATCCAACCATTTTCCATTACCCATCTGGCTGGCAATCAACCAACTCGATATGGCCGAGGCTATATCTCTAAAAATATCTCGCTCAAGCGAAATAGTGT
This sequence comes from Drosophila mauritiana, assembly GCF_004382145.1. Taxonomy (NCBI): domain Eukaryota; kingdom Metazoa; phylum Arthropoda; class Insecta; order Diptera; family Drosophilidae; genus Drosophila; species Drosophila mauritiana. The sequence goes on from NC_046669.1 coordinate 8,311,845, forward strand.
GTGATAAGCAAGTGCATTTCGATTGATGAATTCCGGAAAAGCGGAGCGGATCGCCGGAGAGCGGCTCCGTGAATAGATGTATATTTTCCGCCAGAGAACGCGGAACAAACGCGCGCGGCGTGTGACCACCACCAGTGACAAAAAAAAAAAAAAAAAACAACAACAACGGTCCAAAAGTGAAACCTACTGAAAAGCTTTCGGATCTCGAAGTCGCCGCAGGTTTAGTCGGCATTAGTCGCGCGCGGTACGGCACGGCAAACGATCCACGATCCACGATCGACGACAGATCATCGACAAAAAACCACAAAAACGACGACGCATGGACGGACCAGCGGACTCCGTGCGCGATTTTCATTCACTTTTCACCCAACACCCAACTTCTCGGTTCTCAGTTCGCGGTTGTATATATATACATATATAGATAATACCAAACCGACCAGTAGTTAACGAGGCAACCGGCCAGCGGTTCACTTGTCCAGCAGTTCATCAGTTTAGCGGCGGCAGTTGGGAGGAAAACTTATCATTATCCGTAATAATCGTTAAAGTTAGAGCTTTTACCCCAAACCCCCTCCATGAGCCACGAATCCAAACTTCGCGTTGTCACGTAATGCCCATACAATTTAATTTCATAATTCAATTTTTTTGGAATATATCGTACTGAGGGGTGAAAAGCAAGTGCTGTCGCCATTTCTCGTGATTTTTTGGCAAGTAAGGAATATGAAAAGTGGCCGAGTGTGTGTTAAATTAAATCACCGCATTATAAATAACTTGGGAAATTTTTAAATCTAAAATATATATTCAAGCCAAAAAGATATATATACACATATATATGTACGTGCTTCGCTGCGGACGCGCCAAGTAATCGAAGCGACAAAAAATACGCAAAGTTCGAAAAAACGCGACAGAGTGCGGGATTTTGTGTGTGTTTGCCAAATGTCACTTGTGTGTGCGTCACTGAATAAGATAAACCACGAGCACATAAAAAACGCACACACAGCCCGATACACGGCATAAAAATATATAATATTCTATTTACGCGCGTGTCTTGTAGCCAAAAAGTAAATCTTAGCCAGCAGCCGCAGCCGCAAAAATGGAGTCGAAACGCTCGAAAAAAGGACGCAAATCTCGGCCAGCTGAGTCCGAGCTGCCATCTAACCAACAGCAGGAGCAGCAGCCACACCAGCATCATCCCTGGGACGAAGGTAGGGCCAGCCAAGAAGGTACATCTGGGGTCAACTTGCAACCCACATTTGCATCTGCCCCACAAATTAGCCGCGCATTACGCATACGCCGCGTGGGCGCTGTGTCGCATCGCCTGTAATGAGTCGTTGACGAATATAGAACAAGTTGAATGCTGTGGGGCTCCGAGAACTACATGGTACACACATGTACACATGTGCTGGGTAGCAAGAACATTACTTATGATTGCCTGCCAAGTTGAACGGCGGCCAAAAACTATGACAAGTTCTCTGTTTTGGCGCCGCAGCGGAGAGGCGGTTCCACAATTATGCCCCCGTATGCACGGCTCCGAAAGTTCCCACACCCAGACCCCAGACCCATTCCAACGGAAATCGGCAATCAAATGCAATGGCCACTAATATCACACAATTGTCTGCCCATTGGGGTAGTACTAAAGCACTAGTGCTGGATCAACTTGACATGCAGAACGTTGGAAAGCAAACGAACTTTGGGTTCACCATGGTCTATGGTCTATTTTTTCTAGCAATCTAAAACACTAGACAAAAAACAAAGAAAAAAGCATATAAAACACAATGTTTTGAAACGTTTTAATAATAATATTTTGTTGATGCTGAGATTTCTTTCCATTAACTAAAATAAGGCTTGTAAATCCTTGAAAAGAATTTTCTATTTCAATAGCCACCACATTGTTTTTATTAGTCAGAATTCTAGACCTTCGCAAGAGCATATAAAGTTCTGCATTGGAAAAATCTAGGTTTTCCCACAAGTTTGCTTATGGATTTCGGCATCTTGTGAACTGCCTGGCATTCAGTTAGCAGATAGACAGACTAGACAAACTGAAAACCGAGTTCCATCAAGTGGGTCCGTGTTAGCGGCATCTTCTGTTTGGCTGAGCACAATGGGCGTGGATCTGGCCATGTGAATGAATAAACCGGTTATACGCCACCCAAACCACCTCATCTCCGGGTTTTTTTTTTGTAGAATACCGCTAGCCGTTGCATCGATCATGATTGAAATTAGCCAGAGAATGAACGTGATCTATGGGCAGTTTTCCGCTATTCTGGCTGACGAAAGTGAAAAAAAAACGCAATAAATTTTAAGCTTATTGCCAAACAATAAAAGCGAACAAGACCCGTTTGACTTTCCGTTTCCAGACGGCCTAACAAAAGAGTTCTTATCTCTGGAGAATGCAGTCTGCGCTGCTCTGATTGCCACTTGACGGGCATATTTAGTTTCATGGCTATTAAAAAAGCAAATAGGCCAAGTTCAAGATCCCTGCACACTGGGACCAGAGCACGTAGACCGTTCCCAGAGCGTCACATTGGTCATATGATGATGGGGCTCTAAACATATGGCTACGCTATCTTATCGAGGGTTTGACAAAAAAAAAACAGCTATGCCGCCTTTATCTATTTAACAACCTTGTTGATAACTAAAGCATTTGTTACGTAAGCTGGTGTTTTGTTTATGACGCCATGATCTTTGCACTTTAAGTGTCTTGGGAAACTAGCCCTAACCCCTTTTAGATATATTAGATGCATAGTAAAATATTGGATATTAAATTAAATTTACCTTGAATTGAACTACCTTTATAGTACATTTAAATTTTCCTGTTAAGCTCCATAAGTTTTCTTGACCATGCGTCCCTGCATTAATATTTCATTATGGCTCTAGACATCAGTCAACTATGAAGTCAACTGCTATTCTTAGCAGGCAGCGTATGATTATTGTATTGAAATCATAAATCAATAAGCTCCCTACCCTTCAATTTGATATTGCAGCTACTTTGGTATAATTTATTGATAAATCATGCAACAGAGAAACGAGTAGTGAAATGCTATTAAGTCTAATGTGCTAAAATGTTCAACCCAAAATGCCAGTAAAAAAATGAAACTCATAACCATAAGCCACAGAACATTTCGCCCATTTATTAGCATGGCGAATGGAATTGATGACTCAGAATAGGTGAAAATTGCCGGTAATTGGCAGAGAAACTGATCTTTGATCGTTTGGAGGAGTTTGCGGAAGACGAAGTGGCCGCCTAATGGTGGTTTGATTGATTTCCAATTAGCAACCACATACCATCACATGACCAACGGAAGACTAATAACCAGTATTAAAACCAACTTTAACCTAATTGCAGACCCTTCGGCCAAGAGTCCCCAAGCAAATAGGGCAATTCCCAGCACGGGCACAGCACTGACCCGCTTCCTGACCTGCATGGCACCAGTGATTGGTAAAAGATTTTCCACCCTTTCCCATAAGATATATATATGTATATATATATATCCTCGTCTTGTGCTGTCCCAACCATTTTCATTCACAAAATAAAGAGTTCAAGAGATTTTCTCTGGCAACATGTTGCCCGGATTGTGTGTACCACCATTGTTTACATTGTCTCGGGATAGTCTGCATCTCATTTTCATCGGTTGTGCGAGGCTCATCGGAATTGTACTCACTTTTTTGTGGCCACCACTCGTTCTTGTCCGTACTTTCATTATTCATGAGTGTTGCTCGTGTTTGTGTTGTGGCATAAGTTCCTTAACTTTTCCCACTAAGTTAAGTGCTCGGTTTGTGCCGTGATTTCCTCAACCCATTCGAACTGTCTCTCTGTCTCATGTGGGCCACCTATACGTATACGTTATATTCTGTGCCTGTTTGATTTCTTGATTGGATTTCTGCTCCGTCGCTTTCGTTGACGTCGTCGTCTTCGTTTTTTGTTGTCGCTCGCCGTCGGTTTATTTTTATTTCAGTTTGGAACTAATCGACAATATGAAGGAAAGCCAAAATGTATGTACATATATACTTTATGCCAGTGTTCTCCCTGAACTATATTTATGTGTACATAAATAATTCAATATCTGACCAGTCAAGGTCAGAAGCCGAAAGCATCTGCGTGGGCCGTTGGCCCGGCCATTAAAGTGCAATGAAATTATGGAAAATGGGATTTGCTGGGGGCCAACTGAAAGTGGAAATCAATTAGGTTCGGCAATTTCCGTTTTAGTTACGTCGATTTGCGTTCGCTTGGAATAATTAGACCGTCCAATGAACTCGCAATTGGAAATTGTGTCACCAGAATTTCTGAATTTATTTTCACAACAAGCAGAAATTGGCCGGGCAAAAACAAAAAAAAAAATATTTAGCCGGGACGGCGACCTGAATCCGCATAACGCATACGCACCGTGTGCCAGTTTCTCAACATTTTCGCTCATTCATTAGCATTCACTCAGCGCTGGCAACAAAATATTGCTTTCAACCAAACACCATGAGCGGGTACATTATTTGATTGGAATTATCTAATATTTAGTAAAAATAAAATACTATCTTTTGATATTTTTTAAATTGTATTCCAAAGAGTACACAAGAAAGAGTAGGAAAATGTTGTTATCTTAGTTTTTCTTTTAATTTAAAGATCCTAGGAATACCTTTTCCTTTTGAATGGTCTAAGCTAAGGAATTGATTGGCTAAGTGCTCTGGCTGGTACCAACAAGAAACCACTCATTAATAACTTGGCTCGTTGGCCCTTGATTGCGTTACGCTTAAATGATTCTAAATATAGTGGAGAGCGCCCGGTTGCGAAGGCGACCTTGGGCGTTTGACGTCGCCACACTCGCATGCAACCAGTGGCGAAAGTGCAACACGCTGGTGGATTCCTTCGAGGTGGAGGAGGAGCGGGAGAAGGAGGAGCGCCAGTCGGCGGCAGAGGAGGCGGTGTACCCCGGCCTCTTCTCGCGCATTTCAATCAGCATTTCACGTTTTGCGATTCGAGAGCAACGTCAAAGCTTCAACGTCAGCGACAAGTTCGCTGCCGGTGGCGCTGCCACAACTTTTAGCTAGTTTTGTTGTCAGCTTCGCTTTTTTTACTTGCTAGTATTCAAAACGCGATTAGACGTCGAACATGTGAGGCTCAGGCGGCGTACACAAATAATACTCATTTCCTTTCGGTTTTTTTCCAAATTATTATTTTTTGTTTCTTACTAAATTTAATACAATTTGTAAGCTGAACAACCAATGATACTAACTGAAAGTTCCTACGACTATGGTTTATGTTTTCCTCAGTGTCGCTGGCAATTATGGTGAGTGAGTCCGCCCAGCCGGCGAGCACTTAATTGATTTGCATGTTACGCAATTCGACGGTACTGAAGGTTCAGGGTTCGGCCATAAATTGACAATAGTGTAATGGTTCCTAGGTTCGACTATTTTTAGAGTTCATGTATATTACGTATACGCCGCATAAGCACAGCGGGTTCTACTCCGACTCACACCGCTTCGAATTTCCCAGCTCTTTATCTGTCTATTCACGAATTCATGTGTAAAGTTCAGCGGCGACAGTGTTCATGAACTTGTCCGTGATTCGGGTTCGGATACAGATTGACTCCCCCAGTGGAATGGCAGTGGGGGAGCAGCAGGAGGCGAATGCTCCCGGAGGCAGTTGTCCATGTTCATTTGTGTATGAAAAGTTGATTTTGAGGAAAGGCAACGCATCGAACTCACTCAACTGCGAACAGGGGATCTCCATGTAAAGCAAGACGAGCCAAGGCAGTTACGCTCGAATTGTTATGGTAAATCCATCCACACGTGGTTGTTTACAGAAACAGATGAACCAATATGCAATGGGCTCCAGGGTGAATGAGTACAGATGATTGAATACGAAAAGATCAAACGGAATAGTAGGGCATTGTTATTCAAGAAGTTGTTTCGGGTTGGGAAACTTCGAAGTGAGATATCACTTCTGATTTTAATAGGCAAACACTTTGGTATCAGTGAGCACAAACATCATCAATTTTATTTTATATTGATAATATAAAATATTCATTTTATAGTTTATAGTTTCATTGTGTAAGCAGTATGGCTATGTTTGTAAATAATAACTATATTTTCGTCCATCTTTTCCTATAAGCATATATATATATCCATTTGATCTTAAATCCTATAGCTTAGTTTGCAAAGGGCATCACTTTCCTATAATTACCCACTTAAACATTTGCCAGATTGGTATTATTTCTGACATGATGTCACACACGAAAGGAAAACAACTTTGTGAGCCAAGATTCTTAGCTCACTTACCGCATATGGGAAATGATTAAAGCGATTTGTCATGATATGGCAAATTGCATTATAATGAATGAAATTTTCTTGTATAACCCCACCATATCGAAAAAGTTCCCCAATCATCCAAAAGCCAAACGGAAGGCGAATTTCAGTTTTGCACAAACAATCAAGTTTCGTGGGCTTGTAATTTTTGATGTGATTACGTTAGACCCCATCGCATATTTACCAATATGAAGTACATATAGATACATGTGTGTCTATATAGCAACTAAAAGCAAACAATAATTGTTGTTAATGTAACAACACATCGAGTATTGTTGGGCGCATGAATGTAAAACGAAATTTACTTTTGGTTTTTGCGGGTCTAGTTTTTGGTTTTGGTTTCTCTAGGTGCTCTTGTTTATCCGCGGTGTGCTAAATTAACGATAATATGTGTGTAAAAATTGCAAATTGTTTACGACTGGTTGTGTGTGCGCAACTATTTTTCTCGTACCAAGCCAAACCAAACAGAAACTAAAGGAAAAGCCAGAAAAATCGCGCGAGAATGCGAGCGAGGAATAGTGAAAAAAAAACAAATTTGCTAAACATAAGTATAAGTATTTTGAAAGCAAAACAATTGAGCGTAACGCCGAGGAAAATTGGTCTCTCGACAATTTTCCTTGTATTCTTCTCGGTGGGCTTTGCTGTGCGAAAAATCAGTTTGCCCCGGACAATTTGAGTGCACGGCTCGTGTGCCCGCGAATTGCGCTGATATCCGAGATATTTGTAAAGAAAACCCAACCATTCGATTGATTTTAATTTTCGAAAATCAAAAGGCAACCGAAAACGATTAATCCAACGAAAAACGAAAGGAAATCCGCCTGGAATCGAACTCAAATTAGTTGATCAATTGTGGTAAAGGATGCATCTATATTATATTCGTATTTCGTAATTGCAGCTTTCGAAATCGAAATAGAGCGTATTCATGAGAATGTTTATATGTCCACCACATCGCGATGTTGTGTGTTGTCTTCCACATTTCTCGATTTGCGATTTATGTAATTGTGTCTGGTCTAGTGTCCGCCGATTGCGCTTATTTTTAGCACCTGTTGCTGGCAAAGTGTAAACACCTCATATACTCACCTTTTCACCTGTTACCTCCACCCATATTTTTTATGTAGTGTCGCTACCTGGCGCTGGAACTGGCCCCACTGAGCAGCCGACCATACTACTGATCAACGGCATCGCCAGCGATTCGCAGCTAGAGGATAAGCAGTCCAAAGCAGCCGCCTTAAAGTTAGCCCTCGATAACAACAACAGCGAGGCATCAGCACCAGCACAGCCACACCAAGTGCCCACCACTCCGGGTGGCTCGCATCTCCTGGACTTCGAGTCGCATCTCATCGAGAGCATTGCCGACGAGGCCAGTGGCGTTGGGATCAGGGAACTAACTCCGTTCGAGCAAGAACTGCAGCAGGGTTCATCCAAGGCGGGCACCAATGACACGGACCCAGTCATCGAGGTAGAACCAGCTGGTGTTAGGACCAAACAGCCTGTGGAAATCTCACCGCCGGCTCATCAAATCGCCGAGGTTGACGAGACGGCCACTCCGTCGGAGGAAGTACGTCGCACTGCCGAGCAGCTGGTGGATGAGATCGAAGAGGAGCTGATCCAGGCACTCAGCCGGGATGTAGACGAGGCGCAGCGCGTGCACGAGGATCAGGTCCAGCGAGATCGCGACGAGATCAGCGCACTCACCCAACAGGTCGAAGTGCAGTTGAATGAGCTGACCGGCATCCTAAAGAACAAGCCCCAGGCGGAGATTGTCTTGGAATTGCCGGCGGAGGAGGAGGAGGAGAAGAAGCCCAAGCCATTTGTCGCTGCTCCCAGTGAACTGAAGCTCGTCGAGGTACCCACTCCCAAAACCGAGGCTGAGGAGCAGGAACGTAAGGAGTTCATCGACTCATTGCCCCAGATCGAGCAGAATCGCCTGCAGGGAGGCAGTGGATCCGAGGAGACGGATGCTCAAAAACTATCGGCGGACTGCAAAAGGGAGTACTACCAATCGCTGAAGAAGTACCTTCTGCACAGCAGCCAGGAGAAGCCACCAGTGCCACTGCAAACATATCGCTGGGAGGACCTCAAAAGAGCCAAGGAACGGGTGAGTCAAAATGAGTGATTTAATTTTTTTTTAATGAAAGAATAAGTTATCCAATGCGGTTCGTGTTGGGAAAACGATCCACTTGTAAATTCAAGACCCTGAAGAGCAATTTATGATTTCCTGAATACAATTTTTGTGTTCTTTTCTACGTTTCATAAAAGAGCATTACTCATGCAAAATAATTTTAGAAATATGGTACAAGTAAATTTATTTTTGAGGTTTCGAAACTTTTGGCGCTTTTTATTTTCTAACAGAAAAATTCCCTACGAAGCTATACAATATTTGAATTTAGGAAAGTGGCAATTAATGATTTCGTTTAATTGAAATAGAAAAATGCTAACATTTCATGGTCACAGTTATAACTAATTTTTGTTTCTCCACAGGGCGGCTATCCCTGGACACATTTGTACAAACGCCCACTGGGACCCGACGAGCAGCCGGAGATTGTGCTGCTCCTGCGAAAGTCCCAGGAACTGCGCTTCAAGTCCGAGTCTCCCAAATCCCTGAAGAAGGTACGCTACGACGAGCAGGTGTTGGTGAAGGAGACCGAACGCTACATTCAGGACCTTTCCGAGGACGAGGCGGTAGCCACCACCACCGACGACAGCAGCGAAGAATCATCCGATTCAGAGACCGAGTCGGAACGTGATCAGCACAACGAAGACGCTCTGAGTGAGTGCATCTCCTGCGTTTCCGACTCCGTGCTAGCGGTTGGAGGTCACGCCCGACCACGTAAGACGAATCGCCTGGCCCACATTCGTGACCTTATCCGGCGCAGGCGCAGCGGACGCACGCACGAGGACGCCCAGTCACTGCCCGGTAACTCCGCTAATCCCAGTCGACAGAGCAGCGTTCACGAACTAGCCCCGCCTCCGGGATCCCTAATTCCCAACGCCGATAAGCCTCCGAAGTCCAGCAAACCCAAGCAGGGATTCGACATCATGAAGAAGCTGAAGAGCCTGGCGGAACGCCAGAAAAAGCGGCTGAACATTAAGAGGATCACTTTGAAGAAGGACGACAAAATCGTTCTCGGCGAGCAGCAGAAGATCATGAAGCTAAAGGCCTCACCCAAGTCGGATCGCGGTGAGATTCCTCACTTCATCGAGAAGCAGGACTCCGACGAAATCCTGGAACTGGTGGAGTACGATGAATCGCCATGCCGCAAGCGGACCAAAGAGGAGCTACTGGAAGATCAGCCCAGTGGCAGTGGAAGAGTGCCTGAACCCGATGAGATCATCGAGCTGCCTGTGGTCAAGACTGAGATAGAGGCTCCTAAAGTGGAAGTCACCGAGCCTGCAGAGGAAAAGCTGGATAATAAGGACGAAAAGGAATCGGAAGCAGAGGAGGACCCGCCCAAGAAAACACCTCGCATTCGGCGAGAACATGTATACGAAGAGATTGGCCAGGCTGGATCACAAGAGCTTGTAAATCAGCCAATCCTGGAGCTAGAATCTCTTAAGAAATCTCTGACGCGTCAGGACAATCTCGCCATCGATGAGATCGAGGCGGCCAAGGCTGTGCCTCTAGATCGCATGGGCAGCAGCGAGGAGGAGCAGGTGACCGCCGGCAAGCCAGGTGCGCTATTTGCCCCCATCTCGTCCATAGACTCTACCTCCTCGGATGAGGATCGCGCCCGCCTGGCGCAACTTTCACCCGTTACCGAGGAGAGTGATGAACCCATGGACATCAGTCCAGATCTGCGTCCATCCCTCAAGAAGGAAGCCTCCCCAGCGCCCTCGGACAAGAAGGTGACCTTTTCTCACGTCGAAGACGAAGCGGAACCGCATCGTGAGGATGTCGAGCTGCCTGAGGATGTCCTGGAGGCGGCCACCAATGCCGCCAAATGGAAAAACGAGAGGTAAGTGTGAGGAGGACTCCAATAAAGTACCACCCAAACAGAAAACACTACTTCCCGGCTTGACACTAACACTCAGCACAAACCCAAACTGGCTGCTGTTGCTCTAACAATCTTGCAGAGGCTCTAACCTATTTGACTTGATCATGAAATTGTTACTAACCCTGTTGCCGGGAGCTGGAGCTGGAGCGGCGGGCGGAGGCAGAAGGCGCCGCCGGCTCACCAAGCACCACCGTGCCCGTGCACCGCGATACCAAGACTACCACTACACTACCGACACAGACACCCCCGGTGCACCCACCAACACCATCCAACATAATCCCAGCACGTGGCGCATCCGGGTGAAGCGATCCGCATCCTGGACGCTCTGCTGCTGCTGCAGCGCCGGCGCCACCAATAAGTTTTGGTAGCGGGCTCAAGCCAAAGGTGGCCTGAAATGATTTAGACCTAAGGTAAGACCTAGGCGGGGTGGTACAGTGTCTACCGGTTAAGAAGGCAGTTGCGAAAGGATTTCTTTTAAATATAGTATCTTTAGTGCACTTTGACATGGTCAAAGCACTCACACTAGAAAATATTTACGAAGCATAGATAATTTGCCTTCTTCAGCTTAAAAGAAGAAGGTTTAAATAATCTTATGAACATAAAGGAATAACTGAGTAGGAAATTTATAGGAAATATATTTCAAATAGCTTTTGATTTCCTTTTAATCGGTAATTACTGTACTTACCCTACTGCACTTTCCTTACTACAATGTTTGCGTCCCTTTCACGTTTCCATCGGTGTTGGTTAAATAAATGTGAAAAACATGCATATACATACGTATAAATAATACTGAAGTGTTTGGATGGACTCAAGTGGAATTGAGGTGGTAAAGGAACAGGGTGGATTGATTCATTGACTCCTTGATCATTTGAAAACTACTCCCAAAGGTCTCGTCACGTCCGCTTCTCGAGGTCGAAATTCAACATATAACTACATGGATAGGCCAGAAACTAACGACGCTAACTGACGAAGATTAAACGGCAATTGAAGACTATATATTTAGCGCGCTAAAGGTCGACGAATGACAAGAAGATTTCCGGCAGGCAGACCAAAAGGCCCCCAAAAATAGAACGATAAAGTGCAGGCCGAGCGACTAATTGTTACTTCTCCTTATTCATCTTCCGATTATCCTCTGCCCCACCACGCCCCAACCCACCACACTCTGTGTAAAGCTCACCACGATCGCAATTATGATCAGTCAAGTTGCTTTGTGACCACACTCACACAATGACGCGCCTAATCCGTGTCGCGACTATGTGTGTTTTGCTAATTTTAAAGAACAACATTTTCATCTTTCGAACAAGAAATTCGGTTGAAAAATTTGTGTCGCGCAAAAGCTCTCCCATTCGTCAGTCCTGGCCGAAAATCGCAACGATGTAGACGCGCTCGCGCACGCATAAACAAGCACGCATACATAACGGGACCCAAAACAACATCTCAAATGCGAGCGACAGGGACAGCAATTGAGTTATTCCAAAGCCCGGTATCGATAAACGATTATTAACCCCTTGTAGTTGAATAACTAATTCAAACGATTGCAATTTGCAACACCACAGAGCAAAAATTCTTGGGGCCCCGCAAGAATTTCGAATTCGGGGCAGAAAATAAATTCAATGTCTGCTCTGGTGGTGCTTAAAAATAGCCACCGACTACGACGACCACACAACGAAAACGAACAAAAGCACTGAAATTGGCAAAGAAACGAAGGAGGTGGAGGCGAAGCAGTGGAGGAATTACGTCCGGGGACAGTGAGCAAGTAATAGTTGGTGACCATGTTGAACTCCCGACGATCCGCCTCCGTGGGCGCCCTGCCCGCCGAGAAGCGTCACTTTGTGTCGCGCCAGGAGAGCGCCAGTGGTGCCTCCTTGGACGTCCGCTGCGCCTGCCAGTACTTCATGTGCGATTCACTGCTCCCAGAGCGTGTAAATCCAGTTGATTCGCGTCCTGGCTCCCGTCTAAGTGGACATGCCGAGGAGCAGTTTCCACCGGGCCACCTCAATATAATGCGCGATGATCTGTCCACTCACAGTTTCGAAGTGGTGAGTCATGCGGATGTGGCACCCTCTGTGGACCTTAGCTTCATGGAACGCTATCCGGAGTTGGAGCAGACTGCGCGCTCGCGAGGTTTGGTAGTGCGCAGCATCTCTGATGCCACGGAACCGGATCAGTTTTCTGCTCCCCATCAGGGAGTAGGTGGAGCCTTTGTGGCTGGAAGAAGGCGACAACTGTCCATGGGTGGCTTGTCCTCGGGCAGCGTAGGCCGTTTTCCCGATACCCTCTCCATGCGGAGTGGTCCATCTCTACGCCGCATTTCAGCCGGGAACTCAAAGACGGATCTTTACTGTGCGGACATAAACATACCCAGTAGTCAACCTCTTGGAGGTCGTCGCTCGGCCAGCACTAGTCGTCGAGCATCCAATGCCGACCTCTTCCAGGCGAGCATAGTGCCGGGATCACTACAGCCACCGCAGCTCAATCTTATACCAGCCACAGCTACTCCGGGGTTGATGGACCAACCCCCACTCTTCCCATCGCACCAAGCTTCGCCAGCTCCGTCGCAGCAGGATTTCCGGATTGCCAAGCCGCCACTTTCAACGGATTATATGCGCCCAAGCGAGGTGAATAAGGAGAACCAGTTACCTGGCAATACGCTTCCTCAGAATCGACCCATCGATGTTTCCCGCTTTGGTGGCGATGCTGTGCGTCCTTCTTTCCTTGTGGAATCCGATTTCCAGCAGTTGCAATCTCCCTATCAGCCCACAGTCACTCCCATTGATCCTTTGGCCAAAACAGTGGCGGAGCTGGAACAAGTTGCCCAGGAGCACAGTATTGTGCAAATCAGGGACAACATCCAAGCAGAGACCAGACGACCACCATCGATTGGTGGAGACTTAAGCGCTACCCCCCTAAAAGTGGGGGAGCAGACAAAAATCGAGATAATCCACGACATACCAGTGGTGGATATTGATCAGCTGGTACGGGATGAGGAGGAGAAGGCAGCGGAGCACCGCAGCCGAAGTCCCCGACCTTCGCCAAGGAGGCCAAAGTCACCGCCCGTAATGGCCACTCTTCAGTTACCCTCCAGTCGGACAACTAGTCCCACTCCAGCGGAACCACCGGTGGCATCAGCTGGCTTCCAAAATCTGAAGCGTCAGCATACGCCGGAGAGGCAACTCTCGCCGGAAAGACCAACCCAATGGCTGCCCCAACAAGAAAGGGCAGTGAGCCCCGCTCCAGCTCCCACTGCCATCAATCTACAGGATGCCTCATCAGAAGTAAAGAGTTCCTATACCTCGCGTTTTAAATCGATGTTTGGCGCCAAGGAGCCGCGCCAGAAGTCACCGTCTCCGGCTCCACAGCGTTCCCGAACGCCTAGTCCCAGCATGCAGAGGCACGAGAAGTCGCCATCACCAGTTAAACTGCTATCCGTGTTTTCAGGCAGTAAGCCACAGGCCATGTCCGTGGTGACCACTTCCTCGGCGGCAGTCAAGGGAAAAGAAGCAGAACCACTGGCAGTGCGAGTCACTGAGACGTTTTCCCTCAAAGTGGATGACATGGATCAGTACTGTGCCCGGCCAACAAAGCCACTGGCTCCTCCACCGAATGCTCAGACCATGTACAGCAGTCGCGAGGATTTCGCCGCTTCGGAAAGGGCATCGGTGGACATTAGTGAGGCCTTTGCACCGGTGGTGGTGTCTGCTGTGCCGCGGGGTGGAAGTGTCAGTGCGAGCATGAGTATAAGCGGAGGAAGCTTTATGGCCGGAAACAGGAACCTCTACTCCAGCGAGATCGAGATGCCGGATCCAGGCTACGGACACAGGGACTCGGCCAGCAGGGATATTTCGTTGGGAGGCAGTCGGCCACTCATCTCGGTGCCCATTCAGATATCCGGAAGTGGCAGTCACGTCTACCGACCGCTCCAACATCGTGCTCCCTCCGAACAGCGCGGCTTTGGGGTTCAGAGGAAGACGTCGTTCCGGGAACCGCGCACCCAGTCGCACGACCGCAACTCCCATTTGGGACGATCCCAGGAGCAGCTCTATGGGGTGGGCCGCATGACAAAGACGGTTAGTTTCCATTTTGACGAACGCAAATCGCGCCTCGCGGAATTCGAGTCCAACTCGCCCCTGAACCAAAAGCAATTAGAACACAGAGACTTTCTCGAACGGACCTATTTCACTCGGTAAGCCATCGACACCTATTCTGACCCCCATCCTGAGCCACCGACCTCGACACTCAAGCAGCAGGCCTTCTCTAACCAACCAACCTACCAACCGCTTTTACACCACACGTTCAATGTGCACAAATATCACTTCCCCTTTTAGAAACGCAAAACAAAGCAATAAGGATTTTCGAAATTGACTAAATTAAAATCGTATATCCTAAGTCAGCCTGAGAGGTAATAGAATTATGATCCTGGTTAACAAATTTGAAAACTATATTTTTGGAATGGGGAACGAAAAGGGTTGAAAATAATGAAGTTAAGTTATTAAAGAGGTAAATATTGTAAATAATATTGTCAAATTCGATCCCACAGAGCTACGCATTCCTCACACATGAAAGTAATCAACTTTTAAATCCCTTGAACTAATCTTAAATTCCGCTTCTATTTTCCAGTGATCATGAATACGAGCCCGTGGGCGTGACGCCGGCGCACGAATCCTCGCCAGCACCTAGCCCCCAAAGCGAACTGCAGCTGCCCATGGACATCGACTTACCGCTCAGTTCCGCCGGCACCACGCCACGCACTGAATCCCGGACTGACTACGAAATCCACACCAGCCAAGTGGACTCGAGCGCCTTGGAGGAGTTGCCGTTGCAGCCGGAGAATCGTCGCAAGGGTTTCATGGCTTCGGCCCAAGATCGCACCAAGAAGATGCAGGATGGCATACGTCTGCAAGCTGGAAAATTACGCACACGACTCCAAACCAAGCCGAAACCAAAACCCGTTTCCGGAAGTCCCAAAGGTAAGGCCAAGGATCGACGACGCTTCAAGGCTCCCGAGTTCTCGAAGATCAAGATGCCTGAGATTAGGCGACCGGATATGTCCAAACTTAAAGAGCTAAAGCGACCCGAGTTCACCAAGTTTAACAAGCCGGACATGTCCAAGTTCAAGTTGCCAGAGAAGTTATCCACTCTGAAGCTGCGCCGTAGCAAGAGTTTCAAGGAAAACGAGGGTGAAGTGGTTTCGGATGAGACCCCGGAAGGCACTGGAGGCACAGCATCCCCAACTCAGCCGGCGCCCAAGAAGAAGTTCGAGTTCAACTTTGGCACCTACCCACGTGCTTTCCGTAAGAAGAAGCCGGTAGAGGAACCAGTCGCGGTGGCCACTGAGTCATCATTGGGAACAGAAGGCCTTAGTGTGATTCCCAGCACGGAGACGCAACCGTCGCAGACCTCTACCAGCTCTCCGCAAGGTGATCGTGGACCCGGACCAGTTCGTTCCCGCTGGGCGGATAAGTTCTCCGATGTGAGCTACAACGATAGCGAAGGATCACGTTACCGGCGCTTCGGCAGCGAACTGGAGAGTTTCGACAGAGAATCCTCTCTGGAGCGACGCATGAAGGAGGATCTGGAAGGCACCGAAGATACGGCCAGTGAGGCACAGCCCCAACAGGAGATGGGCATCTTGGGCGTGGTGGCCGATAGCAAGCAGTTTGCCGAATTCGACGAGGAAAACCGAGCCATTCACGAGATATCAAGTAAGAGATCCCGTGAGTTCAAGCGCCGCCCTATGGTTCATCAAGATTCGGATCTGCGCTCGGAGGATAGCAGAGATGCCGAAGGCTGGACGGAGAAGGATATACAGAAGAACAAGCTACTGAGAAAGGCGGAATTGGAGGCGGAGGCTGGCTTTTACAAGTTCCACGACCTACAGGATGCCCAATCCACAGCCAGTTCTGGCAAGAAAGTGGTCATGGAGACAATCGATGATGATGAGTTCTTCCTTCGCAAGCGCGGTATTTCCGAGGATAACATCCAGTTGCGACAGTACATCAGTGAAGCTATTCGTGAGGGTTACGATATGCCCAATGCCCTAAAGCATGTGGGTTACTCAGCCGAGCAGGTTCCGGCGGAATATGGTGACTACGATGTGCCTCCGGCCAAGCCACGTCGCCTGCATCGAAACTACCAGCCCGACTTTGACTCCCAGGAGTTCCAGCGCAGCGATTATGGCGACGATCTATCCATGTCACAAAATGGCAGTGAGTTCACTCCAAAACGACCACTTCGCAAGGCTCGCAGTCGCAGCAAATACTCGATTGAGGGTAGCCAGGACATCCCCCAGGATGGTGGTAGCAGTATCCAGTACTTCGAAGACGACGAGGAGTACCTACGGCCGCCGGCCAGGGATCAACCGATTACGGACTCCGAGCAGGCACTCAATAACCTTGATCTTGGCGGCAAGGCAGCGGCGATGATTCAGGAGGAGATGGAGCAGGAGCTACAGAATAAGCCCCGTCCGCAGGCACCGAGGCGCCAGAAGAAACGCACAAGGGACGACGCATCCGTGGACAAGGATGCGGACTCCTTCATTAATGGCTTCGGTGGTAGATCAGTATCGAACACCTTTTTGCAGCCACACGAAGATGTGAGTAGAATTTGAATTCAGGGAGTCATTTTCCAGAGCATAGTCAATATATAAAACTATTAAAAATTGATGACTGGATCTACTTAATAAGCCACAATATATTCTGTTTAGGTAATTGTTTATCGCACTGAACACGAGTATCGTCACATACCGCTAGCCACGCCGGACAGATTTACGGATGCCACCTCTGCGCGCACACAGCGTTCCGAGGACGACCGCACTTCCCGTGGTGCCGACTCCCTGATTC
Organism: Drosophila mauritiana; assembly: GCF_004382145.1. Lineage (NCBI taxonomy): Eukaryota > Metazoa > Arthropoda > Insecta > Diptera > Drosophilidae > Drosophila > Drosophila mauritiana. The sequence goes on from NC_046669.1 coordinate 8,328,973, forward strand.
TGGACGGGCACATAAAGTCCCGCGCCGAGCTGGAGGACAACGAGGATGTGGGACCACGGACAAGGAGCGATGAGAAGTTCGTCATCGATATGCTGGAGAGTGATGGGTAAGTACAAACACCCTTATCCGCCAAGAAAAGAATGCCAGGAGTTGCTTTCTTGCCCGCTTTCAGCTATGCGGTGGTCCGCAAGGAGCCGCTTCCGAAGCCCACGCCACCTGCCCGCCGAAAGAAGTTTACGAGATCGCCGGGTGAGCGGTTCGCCACGTTGCCCAGCATCCGAGGCTCTCGGGGATCTCCGCCACCCGCACGACCACCGCCACCACAGCAGTATGTGCCCACTGAGGACTCTCCGGTGGTGCCACGCCGCAGATCCGCGGACAGCCTGGATGAGATTCCGCTGATGATCAAGTCGAAGTAAGAGTATAGCCTCTTGAGCTTTGACCAATTGAGTTGTTACATTTTTTTGGTTGCCGTTAACTTGTTTCGAATGCATTTTTGTTTAGTTTCTATTTAATATTCCTTTGTTGTTAAGTTTTAGACTAGGCTAGGCTATAAGCAACTAATCCGATCCTCCCGAGACACGCACTCCACACACACAATAAAGCCGATCACCACACAAAAGACACAGCTCTTTTTGCCTTTTGCCTTTGGCTTTTGCTCAGTTGCGAACCCCAACCCAAACCCAAGATTCTGTCTAATGATCCTCAAACCCTTTTCCCTAGCTACGAGTCACAGAAGGAGAAGCCGAAGCAGCCGGAAGAGGAGGATGACTACGAGGAGCCGGGTGCTTTGGATCGCTCCAATTTGCAGTCGGGCGCAGTCATCAACAAGATGAAGTTCCGACCACTGCCGCCGCCACCGCGTCCTCCGCGCGAGAAGCGATCCATGAGAGCCGGAAGCCAGACTCACGAGAGTTACGAGGACAGTGAACAGGTGGCCAGTTCCAGCCAGGCGGATAGTTATGACCAGGGTGAGTTCGAGGTGGAGGTGTCTACCCAGACGGATCCTCTGCCCGATGATTTTGTGTGCGAAGAGTTCGAGATCACTGAGGACATGAAGATCATCGAACCACGACGCTCCAATGGATCGGGTAACAAAACCCTAGAGGATCTGTTGCGCAGCGTAGAGGCAGCTCAGGAACAGGATGAGGTAGACGGAGCTCGAGTTCTTTCCGAGGACGAGCAGCTGGCTAAGGGTCTGCAGAGATTCCGGGACGCCAATCAGCGCAGCATGTCGGAGCGATCACGGGCTTCATCACAAGCAGATCGTTCCAAGTCTCTGAGCCGGCCGCAGACGCCTTCATCGGCGGTGATCATCGAACGCCGTGTGCCCACTCCCAGCCTAACTGCTGGCGAGGATGATGCCACGGTGCAGGCCTCACTAATTGTTAGACCCATTAGTGCTGCCGATTTGATTGACGATGATCTGCGACGGGAGGAGGAGGAACTGCGTCGTGAGGGCTTGCTCTCTGACAGCTCGGTGCAAAGTAAGTCCGACGTGGAGGATGAGCACGGTGAGGTGGCATTGAGTGACTACGCCGCCAGCACGGCCGACTTGGACGCAGCGGTAGAGCAACTGCAGCAGGCTCACTTGGAGAGCGACTACGAGAGTAGACTGGAGGATGATGAAGTTGAACGAACTCTCAGGGACAGCGAGTATGAGGAGGAAAAGTTTTCCGAACAGGAGGAAGAGCAGGAAACCACACAACTGGAAAAGGAACTAACTGAGCAGGAACTGGAGGAGGCTCTGGAGAAGGAGCTACAGGAAGCAATGGAGAAGGAGCTATCTGACTACCGCCAAAGGGAGAAGGAGCAAGAATCAGAGCAAGAGCAGACCTTCTCCGAGGAGGAATTGGCTGCTTCCGAGATCGATTACCACCAATCTGAAGAGGAGCAAGCCACCTCCGAGGTCGATTATCACCCATCTGAGGATGAGCATCCCTTGTCCGATGGTGAACAGCCTCTATCCGAGGAGGAGCACACTTTATTCGACACGGAACACATCCCGACTGAGCCCGAAACACAGAAAGCTGAGGAAACCATTCACAAATCTACAGCTAGCGAACCCACCGAGGCCGAAGTTGAGCTAAAATTCGTTGCCACTTTGCCCACCGAACCCGCTTTTGGAGACAAAGAGGAGGAACCAGAGGAGCCGCCTCTTCCACCACCACGTCGCAAGTCCACCACCGCCCTGGAACCTATTGCCACCACAGCCCTGACCATCGCCGAACAGTCCAGCCGCGAACTAACGCCCATCCAGACGGTGCAGTCTGCGCCAGAACCGCAATTCCCCAGTCACCTGGCTGAATTGGAGGTGGAACGTTTGCGCGTCCATGCCCTGCAGGCTGGTCAGATTCAAGTATCGCAACTGCATGGCAATCAAGTCAAAGCAGACGATCTGCAGTGCAAGTCCGGACAACTGGTGGTGCAGAATATCGAACTCCCGCCTGGTTTTATTGACGACATTGTGGAGCGGGTGCAGCGAGAGCAGCGTCCTTCTTTGCTTACCACTGAAACCCAGACTAGTCGGCAGGCAAGCAGCGAACCCGCCACCTCCGAAAAGGAGCTGCCCGTTAAGCCACCTCGTCACAGCAAGACCACCGAGCAAGTGCCACCCGCATCCAATCTGGACGAGCAGACCCAGACGGATGCCGGCTTGTTGCCACTACCTCCACCGCCGGCAGCCTATCCCAGTGTTGAGTACCTCCAGTCCTTGGCCCCACTAGCCTTCTTCAATCTGCAGCGAAGCGCAGAGGCGGAGCAAGCGGAGGGCTTGAAATCAATCGAGCGAAAGGCACCGCACAAATGTCGACGTCGTCATGTTCAGGAGCCCATCGAATCGGAAACAGGCTCCGAACCAGAGGAACAGCTGGTGGAGCGACCACGCTCGCGATCTCGTCGCTCTCGCACCCGCAGTGCTACCCAGCCATTGGATGAAGACTACGACGAGGATCAGCCCAAGACGGTTGCTCAGGCAGGACGAAATTTTGCCTCCGCCTGCAGCCTGGAACTGGTTAACATTATCAACCAGCTGACGCACTATGTTCGAGGTGACGCAATGGAGCCTCAACAGGCCACCCGTAATATGTCCGCACTAGTGATCTTCTTCATCGTGATCACGCTCGCAGTTTTGGTATTCCTGTTAACGGGGCGGCAGGTACACACCCATCATTGGGACTACTTTAATCCGCCCGGGAACGATCATGGAAGGCAGACGTGAGGGACTGTGGGCAGTCTCATCCTGGTTTTGCTATCCTTTGGAGCGGTATTGCATTTTGGAGCATCGAATCTGGCCAAGAATCTTGGCGGGATGAAGAAACGAATTTAAACGCGGCCAGGTGTCCGCTCGAAACTTGAAGGCCTTAATGATACTAACAAGAAATTACTTTAGGAAAGAGGTGCGCCAATGGGGGCGGCGTTGGGCGGGGGCGTGCCCGTGCTACTAGTCACACAAAACAATCGAAACCAGAATCCCAGTTCAATGACCCATCATCACACACATACCGACATCTAACTTGTACTAACCAGAAATATAGAGGGAACATTTTTCAACATTGTCTACCAACGATATAGAAATCTATATGGCAGAGCATAGCAACAGAAGCAACGATCATGTATTAACTATTTACTTAACTCATGCTATGTACATACATATGTAGACGTTCTCTGTTTCTTGCGAGGAGGGGCGAGGACCACTAATAAACACTTATTTTGTTTGCTCATCTTTTCTACCACGTAAGGCAAAGCGAGAGATTCAATTGTTGAACAAATTGTTGTTTAATTTAGATCAAAAAGTAGGAATTAATATACAAAACATACACTCTTTTTCATTGAATTCATTTGAACGTTATAACTTGAAATGCGAGTACTTAGCCAGAAAGTGAACATATATACATAAATATATAGAAGCGTATTTTCAATAAAGCAAAATGATTTTAAAAAAAACTAAAATGTGTTCTGTTACTAAGTGATAAAGGAAGTAAGTAGAAAGCTAAACGTAGAAACTAAGTATTGGCGCTCTAGAGCAAGAAGTCTTCATCGTATTGAACCATCTCGCGGTGGTCCTTGTGGCTACCCTTTTGTGATTTGCTGGCGGCTATTTGGAGAGTACATAAGATTTGATTTCGTTTTTAAGTTATAGAGAAACACAGAGCACTTACCAATAGATGACCAGACTGCCGACGAGGAGGCATCGTTAATGGGCTCAATCTGGGGCTGGCGTCTAGCCAGCTGCACCTGCAAGTTGATGCCATTCACATTCTTGCCATGGATCTCCGCAATGGCGCGGTCTGCCGACTCGGGTTTGGCGAAGGAAACAAAGCCGCGACTGCAAGGCCATATAAGATAAATTTACAATTTCTCCAGTTTGGAAAATATTATACATGTAAGCTACAACATGGGCTCTCCATGTTCACATACCTCTTTTCGATCTCCATGGAGACATTGACAATGGTGCCGTAGTCGTTGAATGTCTTCTTCAAGAAATCCTCGGTGACCTTGTTGCCAGACACGAAGATGGTATTGCCGGCACGTGGCTTCTCTGGCTGCGCTGTGTCCATGGGCACCTTCTCGGGCATGCCGCGCTCCTCACGATCCCGCTCGGTGGCAAAGTGTTGGTAGAGATTCTGACGGCGCGGTTCCTCCTTAATGATCTCGCTAATGATAGTCTCCTGGGCCACGTCGTTCTGTGTGGACGAAAAGGGCTGGTAAGAGGCGACACTGGTCTCCGAGGTGGAGCGCTTGGCTCTTTCCTGCCCCTTGGGTCGCTTGAAGGATGTCTGATCTTGCTTGGTCTGCTTCTGGATGGCGGGAATAGCGCCGCTTTTGATCAGTTTTCTGGCCACTTCACGGGCATCTCGGGCATCCGTGGGTCGCTTCAAGGTCAAGGAGCTCTCCGGCTCCGGCTTAGGCGCCTTGTGCGCCTGCAGTGCCTTTTTCTACGGGTTAAAAACTTTTTAATATGATTATCACATTTGTGGTATGAGTTTTCCCACCTTTTTCTTGAGTTTCTGATACTTGGCCTGCAGCATCTGCTCCTCTTCGGTTAAATTATTGGGGAAGTGTATGTAAACCATGTTGGGGAAATGTAACTTTCTGCTTGAAATTAACCCCGTAAAAAGTAATTTTTACGAAAGTAATTATATTATTCCAAAATGTTTATTTTTACTATCGAAATCTATCGAATTGGCTTAGTGTGACTGTAACAGTTGATAGCGAGAAATACCACAAAAGATGTGTTGCTGAACAACACTAGCCCACATGCAACTCTGCGTTTAGCAACACTAACGCCATGCTACCACCGAGCTGTCAAAAAAGTTCTTTCCTTCTCTTTCTTTCCGGTTAGCGTCATGGTAAGAATCGACGAAGGTTTCTGCGGATCGGTTGAAAAATGTGAAAATTCAGCGGTCTAAATGGCCCGAGATGAATTAAATTTGGCGGTCAAGCGAACGGGTCAGTGCGTTGAACGTGTTAAAAGCGAAAGCAGCGTAAAAACGTTGGAAACCCATGGGATATCCAACTTTCAAATATTTCACGTGGTGGACACCAACACAAGCAACGCGCTGGCCATGCAACAACCGAAATCCAACATTTTCAGCCATTTATAATGGACTTCTCTCTGCTTGCAGCCTTTCGAGAGATTCGTACAAACTGGTCGCATTGCCAAGGCCTCCGCCGGTCCCCTGAAGGGGCGCCTGGTGGCCATTGTCGACGTGATTGACCAAAACAGAGTAAGTGCATCATTCCATCGTGGAGTAGCAGCAACAAATTGCCAAGTGACGAGCTCTTGCACATGATGATAATTTGTCTTCTTGATAGGAAGTGCCAACTGACACATAAATGAAGCTAGTTTAACCCTCTGAAAGCAAGCAAGCAAAAACCGCATTTGTTGCTGTACTCCTCCTTTCGTGGCCATAAATGTGTATAGAGACCCTAACTCTCTTCACTCTTCAGGTTCTAGTAGATGGTCCTCTGACTGGCGTGCCCCGTCAGGAATACAGATTGAACAATCTGCATCTGACCAAGTACCGCATCAAGTTCCCCTACACCGCGCCCACGCGCATCGTGCGCAAGGCCTGGACGGAGAGCGACCTGAAGGCCCAGTGGAAGGTCAGCCCCTGGTCCGTCAAGGCACAGAACATCTGCAAGGTATGTACACTGAGCACGAGGAGGATTCATAGCTGTTGGAAGGGTTACGTAGGCAGAAAAGAAAATACTTAACGAAATGTTGTACCTCTTCTCTGCCTTGTTGTTTACCTCCTTGAACTGCACATGATGATAATTGAAAGTTCTTGATAGGAATTGCCGGCTGACACATATATGAAGCTAATTCTAGTTTATCTGATTACAATCCTAGCTAGGCGTCTTCATAAACATTCAGAATAAATCAAGTACTAATTGACAATTTGTCTACTTTGCAGCGCTCCTCGTTGAACGACTTTGACCGCTTCAAGCTGCGTTATGCCAAGCGCCAGCGCAACAAGCTGCTGACCATCGCCTTCAACACACTGAAGAAGCGCACCAAGGCTGACGGCACTCCCCGCGTCCTCAAGAAGGATCGTCGCGAGCGTCTGCGTGCCGAGAAGGCCAAGGGTGGCAAGAAGGCCGCGGCCAAGAAGTAAAAATACTACCTTTAACGAAAGTAACTGCTTGATGAACATCCACCACCATGGAGAAAATAAAAGAAAGTGTTATTTTTAGGAAAAACACAAGCACACTGCCAGCTTTCTTTTGGTTTAACGGTTTTATTTGCTCTCAAGAAACAAAATGATCTTAACAGTCCAATCTTTAAAGCACAGTCTACCAAATAGCTAACGACCAGGACCCCGCTCAAGTGGGGCACTTGCCGTAGATGGTCTTCCAGTTGTTGGGATGGTTGTAGCCCAGCAGGATGGGCAGGTGCAGGAACAGCGTGATATGTTCGCCTTGTATCGACGTGGACACCTTGACCCACTTTCGCAGCCACTCGATCATGGCCTCGCTGCTCAGGCTGTCGGGATTCAATCCGCGCAGATAGCAGGAGTAGCGCAAAGCATCCGGTGTCAAGTTGTGAACGCCGCCCTCGCGGGTTATGGCCTGGTCCATGTAGTGCACCAGGAAGGCGTGCTCGTGGAGGCGATGTCGCTTGAAGATGCTGCTGGGCAGTCCATGAAGATTGACTAGGTTTCTCTGGAACGTATGAATTAGTGATATGCTTTAGGCTGCATAAAATGTGTGATTAAACGTACAACGTGCTTCCGCGACATTCCCAGCAGGGAGTAGGGTCCATCGGCGAATATGTCCTTGACATCGATGAGCATCTCAGGCGTGGGGTGCGTGCCGCTGCCCAGCTGGCCCAGGATCTCAGCAAAAGCCGAGTGCATGGGGTGAGATGCCGTCGCTTTGAGCTTGGCCTGGAGGCAGCGAAAGACATCCTTGTTATTGCATAATCGACGTTTCATGTAGTAACTCTGGAACTCTGAGCGCTGCTGCGGAGTCCAGAAATGGGCAGTGAGAAAGGAGCGGGGGTAATAAAAGCTGCGAATGAACAATTCGATTTATCTAACTTTGCAAGAGTGTTAAGTAAGGAATATCTTACACGAGGGGAAAGAACGCATAGCCCACCATGGGAAGGGAGCAGCCGATTAGAGCCGGTGCCACCTTCATCATGTCTCTTGGCATCTGCATGTACAGCTCCAGCTCCTGGCGATTCAGGGCTCTAATGCCTTGAGGAGAATCATTGGCAATGCGGGCAATCTTGAGGAAGCGTTTCATGTCGCCAAAGAAGTCCTTGACGCCATCGAAGAACACCCTGTACAGCTGCATGGCCTTGGGGAAGTTCTTTTCGAGCACTTTGTCGTAGTTCTTCACATAGTTGAAGTACCGGGTGAATATGTAGTCCTGCATATTGTCTCGCATCTGATCCCGTTTCGATTTCAGAGTGTCCAGCTCCTTGCGCTTCTCGTCTTCGGGTTTCTTAGACGGCGCCGGCTGTGGGGACGACGAGGTGCTGGTCCGGACCTTTGGCTTTTCAATGGGCTTGTTGGCATCCCAGCCCGTTTCGTAGATGACCTTACCCACGCTGGTTATCTCGGCGGCCACATTTCGCTTGATTTGCGGTGGAGCCGCTGCCTCGGGCTTCGTTGCGTAGTTCCTGCTGCAGAAAGCTGTTGGCCTCTTATCGCTGGCACTGGGTAATTGAATTTTAATGCTGATTGATAATTGGGGTCAAATACTCACCTGCTGCACAGGTGTAACAGTCGCCGGCGATCGCGGGGCCAACAGTTGGCCGGAATCGCGGCGCATCGGGCCACGCGCAGCGCCAACGCCATGGTGGAACTCCAAGTGGCAGCCAGAAACCAGGAAGAGGCGCGTTATTACGCAACCGCCGACTCCAATGCAGGAGTTGCCCACAAAAATAAAAAAAATCAAGGAGCAATTACGATTTACTCGATTTGAACAGCTGTTGAACTAGAGATGGAACATAAACAGAGCTGCTCACACGTTTAGCGAGTGCCCGCACCACCGCTGAGCGAATGCACAAACCTATCAGTTTTAACGAAAGTTCCAGCCAAGCAAATAATTATATTTAACGAAAAAGTGTTGTCTTTTTTTTTTTGAAATTGTTTATAAAACTATTATTTGTTTAATAAAACTATTATAGTTTAGAATAAATCCATTGAACTAGAACTCTTTAATTATAAAAATCAATAATAGCATGGCAAGTTTCCTAGGCCAAAAATTAAGGCTAAAAACTAGATGGTATGAAAATAAAGTTAGAATACAATATTTTTTATATCAGTTTGAAATTAATTTCAATAATTGCTTCGTGTACTAAATCTGGAAACATAACCAGAAGAGAATTTCGAATCTTTGGCGCCCTCCGTGCAGCAAGCAGTGCGCACTGCTTCACGGCGAAAGACTTTCTCTCGGCTGGCTGCAGAAATTGCGCTGCTGCTGCGGGAGAAGAGAAAGTGAATTTCAGTCCACCCGGAGTCGTCTGTTGCGTCGGTTGCTCGAGTCCCTTCCGTTGGCCAGAAAACTCGCGGCGGCCGTTCTGTTTGTTTTCGCCTCGTAGATGCTGTCTGCAATCGAGAAGCAAAAAAAAGGCATTGAAAGCAATAAAAACCAGAGCCAGCGCGGCAACAAGGAGAGAAATTAAGCGTTAGAGTGGCAGGAAACAAACAGAAAAAAATCGTAACTAATCACCAGGCCACTTTTGGCCATTTTGTGGCATAAGCGGAAACGGAAATGTGCGTTAGTTGTTTGGCAGGTCGACAGGAGTGTTGAACGAGGGCGGGGGGCGTGGACGGGACTGGAAAAGGGGGCGACAAGACCTTCAGCGGGAAATTGTAAAACTTAGCGCGTGTCCAACTTGCTTGACTTTCCACTTGTGTCAGCGCTGAGAAAAGCGGAAAAAGACGGACAAAGTTACCCGAAAGACACTCTGTAATGTCTCTCTTTCTAAGCACGTGTGTGCGTGCGAGTGTGTGTACATATGTGAGAGTGTGTGTGTGTGCCCAACGGTGCGTGTGTGTACGCGTGTTTTTTCCGCTTAGCTTCAATGCGACTTATTTATCTGCCACAGGATATGGGATATATCGCATATATGCGCACATGTATATTTGTGCGTATATTTAGCCAGCTGGAAAAGCTACAGTTACACTATTGACACTGGTACCCATTTGTTTGTCCTCCCCCTCGTAAAAATAGAACTAACCGAGCGCCATAAATACCACCGACAAAGTGCCTGCTGGCCGGGTTTAATTGAAAAAACGTCAATATTCCTTCAGGCGACCACCCGTTGAGTCCTTGTCCGCGTCCGCGTCCGCGTCCGTCCGAAAAAGTCCTTGGCCAAACTCTGTCGAAGTTCAAGGTGCTGCCATGCTGCCCTGCTGGCCATGCTGGCCACATTAAGTCAATTCCCACGCCTTGTTCGCTGGGATTACATAAAGTGCCAATCTTTGCAACAGAATGCCTTATTTATGGAGATCTCCCAACGCTGGCAGTCAATTCAATATGGATTCGGCTTTATTGAATTGACCGGCTTTGAGCTGCACTTTATGAATATTTAAGTTTAATACATTTTCACTATGTCGCACCGAAGGGAAAACAATTTCGTCGAATTGCACTGCAGAATCCATGGTTATGGCCAAACATTGAGGGAGCAGAGTGGACAGGACATTTCTGTAGATGATATCACTCTGCAAACTTTAATTTCACAGAAGCACTTGCTTGGTGCCAGTTACCCATTACTATGTGCACAACTGAAGCTGTGAGTTCCAGATATCAAGCTGGATAAGCATATTATTTAAATTGGTTCATTCTAAGCCGAAATATTTTAGTTTGGAATATTTTGCAATCTATTTGAATCTTAAATCCCCTCTTGAACTCAAAATCAAAAATCACAGATCAAGGACTGCCAAAGAAACAATTACCCCTCAAAGCGCATTCATTTTGTCTAAACGTGCAAACGTGATTCTATTTTCAATTACTGGGCCAGAACGGCATGTGGATGCAGCAATTGCGGTCGGACATGTATAATTAAATTAGGTTTGGTCGCCAGCACGGAATGTTTGACACCATTAATTGCTAGAGACATCCAGCAAGCCGGCAATCAATGGGGTCAGCACAAAGCGTGGTTTAATAAACACTGCCTAATAACTACTTGTTAAGGTCAACGTTGTAGTTCCGAAACTATGACAACAATTAGCATAAACGGCAAACAGGCAGCCGCGTAAGTGGTGTATCGTACAGCAGGGCCATTTGCTGCTCACTAAATGGAAGTTGTTTAGTCCTCCGCTTTGCTGCTGCCATAAAATTAATCATACGCACCGTTGAACCGCAGCCAATTCCATTACATGGCTGCAATTTTCAGTGCCAAGAGCACGAGAACACACACACACGCACACACACTAGATTGCAGGAAAACAAATACTTGCAGTGCAAAATATACGGTAGTTGAGCGCGGAAAATCGAGAATTGTCTTGGCTCGACCGGGAAAATGTGTTGTAATAGTTTTAGCTTTATATTTAATCTGTTTTGTTTCCCTCTAATGCAAAGCACATGTAAGTGCACGAAAAGAGGTGTGAAATTAGCTTTGAGCTGATTTTTCCAAGCAGAGTTTACTATACATAACTTTGCAGATTTAACTTTTCCCTTTTCACTTTTTGTTGATGTGCAAAATAAACTTGTCTTAAAGTTTACAGACTTTGCTTATAAATACTTTCGTCAAACAAAAAACTTACTCTGCAAGATATTAAATTTATATAACTTTCGCTCATATTTTTGAAAACATGTTTAATGACCTGATTTTTTTTTTAGTTTTTTGTCCACCGTTTGCTGACAAATCCTTTCACTTGCCTTGCAAAGCTCTCCTAATTTGATTTGTCAAAATTATTGGCCGCAAACCCCGATTGGAATTGGCTTTTCTTGTTCAATTGTGGGGGAAAAGTGCATCGTTGCCATTTCTTAATGCCCACAAGAAGGTGGCGACAATGGCAAACGACGCTGGCGAAAAATGCAAAGCACGCGAAAATGCGTTTAAAAGTGGGCACAGCTTGGGGAAAAACTATTTGTTGCCAGAATGTGGACGAAATCGGGTTTCGGTGCTCCTTGCCGCATATGCAAATTCACTCCTGAGCTTTGCCGCACACAAACACACACTCACTCACATACTCTTGCTCTAAGATACTAAGAACACACAGGCCACGAAAAACAACATGCAACTGCAGTGAGTTGCGGTGAGTGTGAGTGACAGCCTGGCAGACACCTTGTCAATGTCTTGCGGCTACGAACGACCCCTGTCCGCCCGGATTCCCCCACGCCGGCGACTCTGCCACGCGTTGCCAAGCAATACCAAGTGCACTGAAAAAAAAGTGGGGGTTACTAGGCCACCTTCTCGCTGATGCACACGCAAATAAGGCTTTGAACTGCAATCCAAAAGATTGACTTCTTAGAGCTGATTTAAATGTTCTTATATAAACATACATAAATATTGCTCGAATAGATGTATAGTTTGGGCATTTTTCATTTGATGAGATATTTTTCTCAGTGCACTGAGAGCTCAAAGTAACAGAAACAACAGCAACAATGACAACGAACAGCGAGGGGCAAGCCAAGTGGCAACAGCACAGCTGACTGACTACACATTTGCATACACTGAGGTGTTTTTCCCTTTCTTTCGCCTTGCAGGTGGCACGAGTTTAACACGGTTGCCGCCTTTGTTTTTCGGGCCTTGAATGCGCCGCGGGTGTTGCCTTAATGAATGTGCAATGCTGATGCATTTCTTTTGCAAGAATGCGAGGCACAAAAAGCATTGCCTACTTTTGTGGGCCCCCAGGAGGATTGCAAGTTGCCAGCAAGTCCGTGCGAATGGGATTAGCTTGGCTTTGGTTTGTGTGTCCGACATCGGCAATTAGGGAAGAGGAATGCGGAATGCACATTTTCCAAATTCTTCTGCTTCCAAAAATTTGCTAATTTCACACTTGATTGCAATTTGCAAAGCCGAAAAGTAATTACCCAAATTGCAAATACAATAGCGAACAGCGCATAAATTGGGAGGACATCCTGGTGGATCCAATGGCAATGCCAATGCAATTAAAAAATCATTAGGGTAAAATTCTGAATTCAATTAAATGCCATTTTATTTTTATAGAACTAATGCCGCACTTTCCATAATTTGGTAGGCATTGTTAGCCTTAAAAGTTAATTTAAAACGCAGATAATAACACGCTTAGCAAAAGTTATTGGCGGTAAAAAGTTCCGACAGCTGCCACGAACTTTATTTTCGAGTTAAATTATTAAGAAGCAGCACTGGTCAGAATAAAATCCAATTGAATGTCTTAATAGAAACGAACAGGCAAACTTTTTAATTGCGAAGTAGTAACATTAATTCCAAGTGAAGTTCATCCCGTCAGGAGTAAAGTTTTAAAAGCGTCTCCAGTCTTCTAAATAATGGAAAATCGCTTGAGCACGTTAAAGTTCCATAACTTTTTTAAGTGAATTTAAATGGGCTCTAAACGGGTAAATTAAACATAAGCCATAAGTAAATCAATTGAAAATTAATATCTCTGCAATAATCCGCAAAAATGTATATTTTATTGAGTTGCACAACACAAAAAAAAAAGAACATTGCAACCGCAGCTAATCCTTCGGTAGTAAATTTTCCCCAGCTTCCCCATTTCAAAGCCCCCACCCCAAAAATCGATGCCCTGCGGTTTTCCACGTCCATAAACTATAGCCACTATATGTCCGGCCCAGATTGACTCACTGCATCCTAGAGAACCAACCAAGTCGGCTTGTTAATTATACATGCAGGCTGAAAATGTTGCCCAAATAAGGATCTCTGAAGAGCCCAGATTGTGTGTGTGGGGATATATTTGGATAGTCGAGGGTGCCCAAAGGAAGTGCTGCGCAAATGCAGTCGAGACCAAGGGGCAAATAAAGGCTCAAGAAGTTAAACCAGGCAGCTCAAGTACCATATGTGCCATATAAAACATTCCTCGGCAGACACTTAAAGTCAGCACCAGTGACTTAAGCAGGATTTTGTTCAAGGGGGTGCCAAAGCCCCATCGAATCCCTAATATTTCAGTGGGTAAGCCCATTTGATGGCTTGACTTCTTCATAATTCGATTAGGCTTTTGATTTGCCACTTCAGACCGCCGCAAGTGGGTTAATTCATTAAGCTCATTTGATATTTTTTCAAAAATCCGCATTAGTGCGGATTACTGATTATTTGTAATGGCTGTTTGAGTGGATTCAAGCCCCCCAGGACAGTTCCCATACCTACACCCCTGGCCAAGATAGCATAGCATATGGCTCTAGTCTCCGTTTCGCCAGCGATTTGCCGGCTCAATGCACACAGATTCCCGCAAACGAGGCTTGAGATTGTTGCCATATCGAGGTGGTTTCACTCAAATTTGTTTAAAAAGCTGCTGGATGAGGGGTAAAATGTGGCTGCGGGGGATGCTCTTTGCGTGCCGCTGAGCGCGGGAAATTGAATTAAGTTTTCATTTAGCAAATAACTTGCAGCTGCCACAGCACATACAAATTGCATTATTTATTGCACTTTGCAGAGGCGACCCCAATATAAACAATCATCACATAAATACGTAATCAACAAGCGGCCCCAAAAAAAGGCAGACAGCGACTCCTTGGCAGGCGGCCAACGCCACAGACCACCACTCACCAGCCACCACCACCCACCATCCACACCACCCAACCACTGAGCCACCCACCACAGCATGTAAAGCCTTGTGGGCGGTGGGAGTGGCACACACAGACAGCACTTTGGAGGCGACTTTTGGCTAGGTGTGGATGAAGCGATGTGAAGGCACAACATTTTGCAATATTAAAGAACAGCAAAGGGAAGGAGGAGCGGGAGGAGCAGTAGGAGCAGGTGGGTCAGGTGGAGGAGGACCAGGACCTGTTGCCGACACGTCCACAAAGCGAGCGGATTGGGTGAAAGCCTGTCTGGCTGGGTGAAAGGTGAAAGCGCCGACCGTCGCAACACAATGGCCGTCAATGTACTGGACTACGATCACTTCGCCATCAGCGCCATCGTGGTGGGCAGTCTGCAGTTGGTCTTCTTCCTGATCAACTCGGTGCTCCAAATGGACAAGCTGACGGACTTCGCCGGCGGCGTTAACTTCATCATCATCTCCCTGCTCACATTCTTTCTCGGCCAAATCGATCGGCCATCGAAGGTAGGTCTAAAATGATTATCTTATTGCAGTTTTATAAAAGAATTTAAGTATATTTATTACAACATTTGTTGGGCAGCAAAATCTGGTAGTTATATTTATTCTCATTTAATTTAATTTATTTTGAATGCATTAAGTTTCAAGTTCATTTGGTCTATATTTTAAATAAAACATTACTACACTATGCAAAGTAAAAAAGAAATAATATTATCTCTCCTTCTGCAACAATTGATGCATTTTTGTGCAATAAATTATTAAACATCAAGAACACAATAAATTGGTCCTTAATTTAAATTTGTGCGAAATGCGTGCGTTGTGCGTTTTTTCGCAATGCCAATAATAAATCCCCAATGACTACAAACCAATTTCGGTGAAAAAATTGCTTTGAATTGCTTTCCAATTAAAAGCTCAATATATATTACATTTGATATGTGCATAATTTATTGCTATAGTTCAATTTTGAACAATGCATAATTTATGTGCAATTTGCTATATTTTGTTTAATAGCTCGTTGGTTTTCATTGTGCGTTACTTTGTGTGTTAGCAAAATTAAATTCTGTGAACTTGAAGCGTGTCCATTAACAAGTCACCCAACTGGGCGTAAAGTGGGTGGTGGTTTGGTTTTGGGCCCTGGTGGTTTCGGCTGCTGACATTGAAAACTGAGTTTTGCATACGCACGCAGCCACAGACACACATGCAGACACAGATACAGACATCAACGCACACAGACGCAAACATCCATTGCCGACAAACAAAAGGTTACGCCCACACCGCCCATCGAGGCGCACATTTCAGCTGTTGTTCCTCGTTGTTCCGTTTGTTGTTTCTGTTTTATTTGTAGTTGCTGTAGCTGGTAGCTGGTAGCTGGTAACTGGTGGTTGGATGCATCTGGCACATGCATAGGTCTCCTTCTGGCTGGGCATGACCTTGGCATCGTGAGGGTCCTCAATCCGTCTGTCGACGTGTCCTTCCGCCGGGCTAACACGCTGCCTAAGCAGCTAACTAAGGCTATTTGCGGCCGAAAGCAGCTCGAATCCTCTCCGAAAGCGAAAGCCAGCCGATTGAACTCAGCCTACGCCAGTTGGTCCATTGATTAATTCCAATTGATGGCCAATTTCGCTGTTTTCCCGCTCATTAGCAGCAGTAAAGAGGAAAATTATGTTCACCTTAATTAGTGTCTGCAGGCAATTATAGAGTGCTATATGTATGTGTCTTTAAAGTAACAATACTTTAAGCCACTGAAAATAAAAATTCTTATCTGCAATAGCCTTAAATAAAGTTAAATAATTTAACAAGGTTTTAATTAAGATTGCCCCAATTATCAAGTGAAATATGAGATGCGAAATTATTTTGGTTTCAATTTTCAGTGTTCATTAAAAGCGGCTATCTGCTTCATTATCCCGTTTATCTAGATCGTTTTATTTTAATTAATATGAGGCCTACTTGGCGAGCATTATGGCCGCTCGAAACGAGCTCAGTAAAGATATATCTGTGATATTAATAAAATATGATACGCTTGAAGAGAGCCCTTCAATAAACAAAGACCTTAAAAGCTTTTCGTCCGGTTTTCAGTTTTAAACGCCACCCAATGTATCGATTTGCTGGCCTGGCCCATGAAAGCTGGTTAAGGGCTTTAAGCAATTTGGCCATGACAACAACAGATACAAATTGAGAAATAAATTCATTCTTATCTGCTGTTGGTTTTTGTTGGCCAAACACACGCGTGTGCTGGTAAATCAACAGAATGCACTGTTCTTTCGACCGCAAACACATTTATGTGCATTTAATTTTTGCACCCACTCGCAAAATAAACATAGGAGTAAATATTGAAGTATGAATTCTCGCTGGAGCACTTAAGCTGCAGTTCAATTAAATTTTGTTGCCACATTAATGCGGCGCACCAACGAATTGGCTATCGATCGTAAATTAAAATTAAATTGCCGCCCTCAGCTCGAATTAAGTTGGCAATGCAAAATTTATTTAAAGCCTTGCACTGGAAGCAGGGGGAGGGGGCTGAGGGGAAAAATGGCGGTCGCAGGACGTCGGGCGGAAACGGAAGTGCTGCCATTGCTTGTGGCCGTTGTTGCTTGTACTGCACTATGCAGCTGTGATGGCCATAAAAATGGTTTACTACCAGCTTATGCAGTCGCCCGTCGATGGTTTATTGCCGTTCAGAGTCGCTTAATAAATCGAGCGATAAAATAGCTTGAGCCCCCTGGTTGAAAGCTGAAAGGCAGCTCAATCAATCGACAAAATGGGCAATCAAGTCCGCCCTGCGATACGACAAACCCATTAAACTATCAACTGTTTGAGGCACCACCATCATCCCCCCGCCACCCTCCTTCAATAAGAATGCCCTTCCATAATGCCATACAACCCGGTGACCTCGTCCTCTGCCAGTGACTTTGGTTACGGTTACGGTCATGAATCAGGCCAAACGCCCATTCGCTGCCGCCATTGACAAAGCAATTTAACAATTTTTCCAGCATTTCTCATGGCGACGCTTGACGAACGGCTCCTCCATGAGAAATGCATTTCTGATTCGGTTCGGCCAGTCAATGCCGTTTATAAATATGCAAAGTGCAGTCGACTCATTCATTATTGAACCAGCCAACCAACAAATCCCGTCCAGTTGCGCCGTGTCCATTTTTTGGCCAGGGCGGAGGAGCATAGAACGGCTGGCAGTCGTGCGTGCTGCGCTTTATTTATGCAAAATTTGCATGACCACCGAAAGTGGTTTTGTAAAATAAAATATCGCCAGCAAAAAATACAAGAAAATTCGACTTTGTGCGGCAAAAGAGAAAACTCGTGCAAATTGCTCGTTGGCCAATGAATTTTTCCACACTTTAGAGTTGTGGACACGAAGGGCGGGATACCCTAGGTGAGCCAAATGCCCCTTTGTTATTGTGGAGATACCGAAATAGTTACGAGTACGCCTTCCTGGCCAAGGATAGCAGCACAGCCTTGAACTCGAACTTTCCCAGAGCCTCCCGAATATTTCTCATTCGTCTAAATGGCAGATAGTAAATGTTTATTGCAAGCGGAGGTGATCCAACCAGCAGTTTATCGCCACTTTATTGCCCAGGAACACCTTTGCTATTTTAGCCTACTTCCTAAGGCTTTTTAAAGCTAGGATCTTAAAATGAAATGGGATTAAATTCATACCATTTCGTGCATTGCTAACAGCTTTATTATTTCCATTTCATGTATGGCTAACAGCTTATTGGGATATTAACTTGTTTATTTTCAGGCAGTAAGCACTTGTTTAAGATCTTAGTGGTTTAACTATAGTTATGAATTTCCTTTCCAGGCCTACGATAGTCGCCAGCTGATGGTCACGCTCTTCGTTTGCCTGTGGGGCGCTCGGCTGTCCGGATATTTACTCTATCGGATCGTGAAGTTGGGCCGCGACAAGCAGTTCGAGGATACCCGTCGCAACATCATCCGCTATGCGGTCTTCTGGACCTTCCAGGTGAGCTCCGCTGGGACCAAAGTCGGTGGGTGTAGTTTTGGTGGTGGGGGTCAGGGAAAAATCGCTTGCGTCAGCCACTTTTCAATTCGACGCTCAATGACAGAACCTTCAACTTGCTGGTGGAAAATCAATCAAACTGTCACTAATTGACACGCGCCCAGAGGTTTTGAATATTTCATATTTCAGCACCTGTCGTCCGTGTGAGCTCGACATGGCTGGTGGAAATGGTAATCTCAATGTGGCCCAGAACCAGAGGCTCAGACCCAGACCGACCAACAATTAAAACGCCATTCTCTCTGGCAGAGTGACATGACACATGTGGGCGACACCAGCTAAACGTTAAGTGGATGGGTGGGTGGGTTGATAGCTGATGTCTGGTGGATGGTGGCTAAGTGGGTGGTTGGCTGCCAAGTGGGCTGGCTGGCAGGCTGGTGGTTGCAGTCCGTTTATTGTCCGTGGTGCTGCCGGCATTGGCATTGGCATTGCCACTGGCGTTGGCGTGCTGCATGTGGCATGTCCTGCCATCGTTTTGTCTTCATTTATTTCCCATTTCACCCGAATTCCAATCACTTGTTGCCAGTTGAAATACTGTCATTGCAATCTGAGCATAAATGCCGCAATGGAAATATGCCTGGGGTATTTGCATTTATTTATATATATATACACTTTGGCAATATAACTTTCGATTCACAAGGACTGTGATATATGAAATAAGCACTTAAATTATTAAAAACTGCTACATATCAGCAATCATATTTCTTTTTTAGGCTGTTTGGGTGTACATTGTGTCACTGCCTGTAATAATAATTAATTCACCGCGCCACTCGCAGCCGCGTGCCCCAAAGACCATGACCACGCTGGACTCCACGGGCACGGGCATGTTCATCGTTGGACTGCTGGCGGAGACCTATGCGGATCTGCAGAAGTTCTCCTTCCGCCAGGATCCGGCCAATCAGGGCAAGTTCTGCAATGATGGTGAGCTAGCAATAATAAACTTAAATATTATATGCAATACAATGTGTGCCAATTGAAAAGGACTGTGGAGCGTGTCGCGGCATCCGAACTACTTTGGCGAAGTGGTCATCTGGTGGGGCATCTTTGCCATATCCCTAAACGTGATCAGTGGCCACGAGTGGGTGGCGATTGCCTCGCCCATTTTCACCACGATGATCATCCTCTTTCTGTCGGGGATTCCCCTGCGCGAACGAAGTGCCGATGAGAAGTACAAAGAGTAAGTTGAAATATTTATTTAAAATAATATAGTAAGCCCTTTTTTATCCACGTGGAAGAGGTATGAAAAGATAATTGGCTTTAAGTAGTTCATAAATAAATAATAGAGGTGTCTAGTAGTTAAATGATTTATTATTCTATCCCTTAATTTTTGCAGCCAACTGGAGTATCGGAAGTACAAAGCCTCCACCTCGCCGCTGATACCAGTGCCTCCTGCTGTCTACGTGGAGGTGCCCAGTGCTCTGAAGTTCATCCTGTGCTGCGAATTCCCCATCTACGATTCGATGAGGATTCAAAAGGACCTCAGTCCGTACTCCCTGTCCATAGCGCGCTCCCACTCGCACATCTAGCAGTCAGTGGCCCACTCCAGCAGTGCGGCTGGGGTGGGTCAGATGAATGCCCATGGCCACTCGGTGGGTAACTCGCTGCACCGGGGTCAGTGCTATGGAGCCAATGGCGGCGATGCCGAGAGCCACCAGAACTGCGGCGGTAGCTGCCGGAACGTGCACGTCAAGTCGAATCCGTACCAGTGCGAGGCGGGCTATGGCCACTATCCGGTTTGCCACACGGACGACGATACGGATGACGGGATAATCTACATGGACCGCACCCACTTCTACCACGATCAGGAGCAGCCGCACGTGGTGAAATCGGTGGCGGTGCCCAGTACAAAGTGCAGCTACCTGGCCGAGGAGGAGCTGGCCTCCGACTACGATGAGGATGTGCCGGCCATCGATCTCAGCAAGGCCACCAGTGTGGAGAGCTTCGGCACCCGGGTGCAGACGGAGCATGCCGTGAACGCCGATGGGTTGCCCGTGACAGTGACCACGATTTTGTGATTGCCACTTTAAGATTTTGTCGCGATCAGTGTCAGGTTGTTCGGATCGGGTTTTTATCATATATCGGTTGTACAACGGGGTGGAACTCTTTTGCTCGATTTTTATACCTTTGAAATAATTATCTGCTTTTTGAGGAATATCAATGTTCAGCAAATTCATGCCGTGAAGTAATATTCTTCTATACTAATGAGATTTATTTATTCGCAATTTGGTAAATAGATAAAGATATCTTTTTTTTTTGCAAAATAAGCTGGGCACAAATAAATCAAATTTAAAACTAATTTCGGTGTGTAAAGGACAAAGTTAAGAAATGTTAGGAGCTCGAAACCAAAACCTCGTAGTCCAAGATGAATGTTCTTGTAAATAGAATGAATAACCAAAAATGTCAAAGATATTAGATATAAATTTCGTTCCACCCTCGTGTGCAGAATTGAAGCCAGGCCTAAAAGTGCTGGCCTGGAATGACATTTTTTTGATGACGAATGCCAAAGTACCGTGGAGTACCCAGCATCATGGATACTCACAGCTGTTTAACACTCTAGTCTCTATGCTACTGTTGCTCAAATAACTAATGTGCCTCTTATGTGCTCTGCGCACCCCTAGATTGTTGCACTCCTTCAAAGTTTACGCTAGTCTCTGTTGAATCCACTGTTGCCCCCCCCCTCTCGAAGAACGAACTTCAACTATATAGACCTGTACCTATATCTAACATACATATATCTATTTCTCAACTGCATACTTTCGCATCGAACCGCGAACCGCGCGAACCACACACCCCACCAAACGAAAGGAATCGAATCTGAAGCCATTTAAACTGAAACATATCCCGAGGCAACGGCAACCCAACCAAAGGTCGATTTACACATACAATAAGTACAAGAATTGTCGCAGTGCAATACGATAGAGGACGTTCGATAGCCATTGTTATTTTATATACCGGAATATATGTATGTATATCTGCTCACTGTAGCTAAATCGAAATATACCCATGTATGGACGTTACCACAAATGTTGCCCCATTAGTGTACGTATACGTGACGTGTCTGTGTCTAGTTGGTGTCTCAAATGTTAAGCAGTATTATACATAATGAACGAATTGTACCTAAATGATTATGCTGAGTATGGAAACTAATAAACGAAATCAAAGTAAATGGTCTATTTCTATATAGTAAATTTGATACAAATAATCAATCCTTGTAGGCCATGGAAAAATGGTAGAGATGGCCCTGGAACATCTGTCATCCGACTTTCGGATACATTTGCTACCTAATCCCTAGGCAGCTCTCTATAATTCAGTATCCGTGATCGTTTCATAGAGTTAAGAACTCATAAAAAAAAAATTTAACGTAAAAAAATTGTCTTTACTTGCACAAGAACCCATTTCGACTATTTGTTATTTCCAATTTATGGAAACAAAATTTTACGAACGATAAATTCCTAGTTTTCTTTTTTCTCGATTTTGGAACAACATTTTTTTTGAGGGGTACTTTAAGTGTGCAGAAGTACTGGGACAATGTTCGGAAAAACTCGTCAGTTGCTATTCAGCGCTTGCATTCGGTCGCCGGTGTGCCGCCGATATGTCCCGAAGCTCATCAAGCGGTCCTACGCCTCGCAGGCGATTAACCAGATGCTCCTGCTCCAGCAGATGGATATCTGTGCGGATCAGCCGTCGCGAGCCTTAGTCATAGGCGTCTATGCGGATGAGGAGGACAAGAACGATGCCGGCATTCTGACCCCCGCCGGCTGGCGTTATAATCTTCAAAAGACAAATGGTCGTCTGATAGAGGTGCTCCGGATGTCGGGGCCCATGCCCAAGAGAGGCGAGGCCCGTCTCCTGTTCGCCGTTGAGCCGGAGCGTATTCCCTATTATTCTGTGGTGGCGGTCGTTGGTCTGGGCAAGGAGTGCTTGGGCTATAATCCCTATGAGGTCCTGGACGAACAGAAGGAGGCCATCCGAAGGTCGGTGGCAGCCGCCTGCAGGATTCTCGCCGAGTTAGATACCGATCGTATTGAGGTGGAGAACTGCGGACACGCCGAATCGGCTGCCGAAGGTGCCGCCTTGGGTATCTGGTTGTACCAGGAGTTGCGCGATCCCAAGAGTCGAATCTTTGTTCCGGCCATCGATTTGTACGCCACCAAGGACGAGGTCTGCGACATAGAAGGATGGCGCATTGGGCTGCAAAAGGCTGCCGCGCAGAACCTGACCCGCCAATTGCAGGAGATGCCCTCCAACCTTTTGACCCCCACTGCCTTTGCCCAGAATGTCGTCGAAGTGCTCTGTAAGTCCGGTGTCAACGTAGAGGTCAAAGTCGAGGGTTGGGCTGAGAGCCAGTCGATGCACGCCTTCTTGGCGGTGGGAAAGGCCTCTTGCGAACCCCCAATCTTTTTGGAGCTGAGCTACTACGGCACCTGTGCCGAGGAGAGACCCATCGTCCTGGTTGGGCAGGGCATCACCTACGATGCCGGCGGTCTGTGCCTGAAGAAAAAGAAGGAGCTCTTCAACATGCGCGGCGACATGACTGGAGCGGCTGTGGTGGTGGCCACATGTCGGGCTGTTGCTGGACTTCGATTGCCTGTAAGACACTCGAGACGGGTCCAGGTAGTTCCTTTATTAATCAATCCCATTCCAGGTCAATATCCGTGGCCTGATCCCTCTGTGCGAAAACGTCGTTGGTTGCAACTCCTTCCGACCTGGAGACATGGTGAAATCCATGAATGGCAAGACCATTGAGGTTCAGTGCACGGATCACGAAGATGTCTTGGTTCTGGCCGATGCCCTACTGTATGCCCAGAACTTCTGTCCCAAGTGCATCATTGACATCGGCACCTGTTCGGGATACATGCGTCAGTCCCTCGACGAAGCTGCATGTGGTGTGTTCACCAACTCTGAGATCCTTTGGCAGCAGATCAAGCACGCCAGCATGCACACTGGAGATCGCGTGTGGCGCTTCCCCCTGTGGAACTTCTACAGCAAGGCGGTTCGTGCCGGAGGACGCAGTGATGTCCAGAACTACGGCAGCGGTCGTGGTGGACGTCCTTGCAAAGCTGCCGCCTTCCTTCGTGAATTTGTCCCTTGTGGCCAATGGATGCACATTGTAAGTTACACCTTGTATAGTATATACTATATTTCGCTAATCCCTTTATTCATCTAGGATGCCACCAATGTGATGGTCACCAACGGTATTGACTTCGAGTACCTGCGCCGCGGAATGGCTGGCCGACCAACTCGTACTCTTATTGAATTCATTGCGCAGACGATCTGCAAGGACACTGCTCCCAAGATGGGCAAGTAGGACGAAGTGCACAGATCGGGCCATGAGCAGCTGACCGAAGATGCGAAATCCCAACGGCAGTGACAGCGCTATCACTATGTCCATATTTTGGTGAAATATTTTTAAGTCTGTGAAGGATGGATGTCTTTAGTCAGTTCGTCAGCGTCCCTTAAAAATTTCAAACGACATTGTTCCCAGGCAAAAAATGTTTGTTCGTTTTAAGCAACTTAATAAAAAAAAATACTTAAGATGCACTCAAATCTACGTTTTTTTGTAAATGGTTCTTTGAAAAATATAATGGTTATTATAAATGGCATTAGTACTTATTGGGACACAAGAGCTCTTGTAGGCCTATCCAATATATTTCGATATTTCCCGGATATCGTCTTTGGGAAATTTGTGTAAAAATCAAATCTGCAGTATGCGGTTTTATGACTTTTATTGAGTGCATTGGACAGCTGCAAGAACATTAACCTTTGATTTTTCGAATATGATTGCTATTTTGTGGAACAGCATGTTGCAAATCGCAACACAACTGACATTTGGAGCATCTTATCTTAAGAACATGTTCTCTAAAAACCTCGCACTGAGCAGGCAAAGATTTTACATTAAAATCCTAATGATCTAGCAACCTTATCGAGACTTATGTCAGTGCTACGTCGGAACCGAAACAAGACTAGCCCAGTCTTATTTTTATTCGTTTCGAGGTTGAACACGTACACACTTTTAGCTAGTCTGGGTGAAAAAATTTCATGAATTATTTTGAAGCGGCACAGAAAATCGAAGAGAAAGTTTTCAATACTAGTAGTAATATTATTTAGCATTCTTCAAAGTTTTAAGTTAAACTTCAAGCAAAATGTTTCGGTTTTCTCGCAATGCCATAACCCGGGCGTGTAATCTCTCCATTCGTCGGCCGGAGGTGATCCGACATCGTAGGTACGCCTCTCAGGCGATCAACCAGATGCTGCAGCTGCAGCAGATGGAAATCTGCGCGGATCCTCCGTCGCGTGGCTTGGTCGTTGGAGTCTACGCCGACGAGGAGGACAAGAACGACGCTGGCATCCTGACGCCAACCGGCTGGAGGTACAATGTGCAGAAGACGCACGGTCGGTTGCTGGAAGTGCTGCGAATGTCCGGACCTATGCCCAAAAGGGGAGAGACCCGCCTCCTGTTCGCCGTGGAGCCGGAGCGGGTGCCCTACTATTCGGCGGTGGCGGTTATCGGTTTGGGCAAGGAATGCCTGGGCTATAACCCATACGAGGTGCTCGACGAGCAGAAGGAGGCCATCCGACGGTCAGTAGCGGATGCCTGCCGAATACTCGCTGAACTGGACACCGACCGCATCGAGGTGGAGAACTGTGGACACGCCGAATCTGCCGCGGAGGGAGCAGCTCTCGGGATCTGGATCTACCAGGAGCTTCGCGATCCCAAGCGGCGGATCTCAGTGCCTTCGATCGATCTGTATGCCACTAAGGATGAGATTTGTGACATAGAAGGATGGCGCATCGGCCTGCAAAAGGCTGCCGCACAGAACTTGACCCGCCAGCTGCAGGAAATGCCCTCCAACCTTTTGACCCCCACTGCCTTTGCCCAGAATGTCGTCGAGGTGCTCTGTAAGTCCGGCGTCAACGTAGAGGTCAAAGTTGAGGGTTGGGCTGAGAGCCAGTCGATGCACGCCTTCCTGGCGGTGGGAAAGGCCTCTTGCGAACCACCAATCTTTTTGGAGCTGAGCTACTACGGCACCTGTGCCGAGGAGAGACCCATCGTCCTGGTTGGGCAGGGTGTGACTTACGATGCAGGTGGTTTGTGCTTAAAGGAGAAGCAGGAACTTTTCCACATGCGCGGAGATATGACTGGAGCGGCCGTAGTGGTGGCCACTTGTCGTGCTGTCGCTGGCCTGAGGTTACCGGTAAGTGACTGGATTCCTGCATCTTATTCCTTGGATAACCATATTGCTCTTAGGTCAATATCCGTGGACTAATCCCCCTGTGCGAGAACGTTATTGGGTGCAATTCCTTCCGTCCTGGAGACATGGTGAAATCCATGAATGGCAAGACCATTGAGGTGCAGTGCACCGACCACGAAGATGTTCTAGTGCTCGCGGATGCACTTCTGTACGGGCAGAACTTCTGTCCGAAGTGCATCATTGACATTGGCACCTGCTCGGGATATATGCGCCAAGCGTTGGATGAGGCTGCCTGTGGAGTATTTACCAACTCCGAGATCCTTTGGCAGCAGATCAAGCACGCCAGCATGCACACTGGAGACCGCGTGTGGCGCTTCCCCCTGTGGAACTACTACAGCAAGGCGGTGCGTGCCGGTGGACGCAGTGATGTCCAGAACTACGGCATCGGTCGTGGTGGTCGTCCTTGCAAAGCTGCCGCATTCCTTCGTGAATTCGTGCCCTGTGGCCAATGGATGCATATCGTAAGTTTTGTTCTTATTAATAGTAGGACTTTGATTTGATTTGTGATTAAATCCAGGATGCCACCAACGTGATGATCACACGTGGTGATGAGTTCGAGTATCTGCGAGAGGGCATGGCCGGACGTCCGACAAGGACACTCATCGAGTTTATTGCACAGTCCATATGCAAGGACACAGCTCCAAAGCTTAACAAGTGATCCTTCGAACGGTGTTTTAGTTTTATCAGACGATGCCACACGTTCATCGGTATTCTTTTAACGACTGACCAACCTATGACTTCTTTAACGTTCTGACGTTTATCTAATTGGGACCACGAAATGTTAAAATTAATTCGTTTATTAATGACATACAAATTATAAGTCATGTAAAAAAGTGAAAATGCGTGTACTTATTGGATTTCCTGTTTCCAAGATTGGGGCTAACTAAAGTATAGTTGATTGCTTGGTTCTTTCAGTTGTTAAGCTAGGGGGCTTTGCAAGCACTTCGGCACAAGGATATTTTCCTGGAGGAATGCTACGCCAATGATCCGGCATGAGCAATCACAACATTAATGTCAATTGGCGGATAGTTTTGCAAGAGTTTCACATTCGAGGCAAAGTCGTTTTCCAAAATTGCTTCCCTTTGGATTCTGGAAAATTCTAAATTGGTACTTGCTTTATACTTAAGCCAAATTTACTTACAATATCATTGAACAGCATATTTTTATCAGAAAATCAAATCGCTGTTCGTCCGCAAACACGGAATCCCAAATGCGGAGTACATCCGGCAGTGGAAACTCCTGCGAGAGGAGCAGTGTGAGCCACCTGAAGCTATAGTACTGCGGATGCAGCTCTTGGCTCCTGAGTAGCTCGTAAATGGTTAGGTCCTTTGATTTCAGCATATTCGATAGCCTGGCCATCATGAACTTAATGCCGCCTTCCGCGTCGTCTAGTGTTTTAATGAAGAAGTCTCTTATCTCGCTCATCAGGGCGGTAAAACAGAAGAAGCAATCAGCCTCAGCGTGGGCGCGATATGAGAGGTCAGGATCGGAGGCCATAACATAGTAAATGGGTCCCACGATTTCGTTCATGCCCTGTACATATCCCTGGCCGGGATTAAGTTTGGCATAGATGAACAAAATGCGTTGTACAACTTCCCAGTGAGCCTCTTGGCCCTCCTCCATGGCTGCATAGTTCTCAACCGAGCGTTTAGTAATCAAATTGATCTATAAGGAGCACAAATCTTCATTAGGTTTGAGGCAGCTCGTTGTCCGCTTACTTACTTGCTGCTAAAATCCACACGGTATGCATGAAACAACACATTCTGAGCTTATTGTCTAGCACAATTCCGATCTTGAACTCACCTTTGTCATGCCGAGGCCCTTGCGTTCCACATTCGCCGAACTTAAAACGGCGGGAACCACCCGTTCGTGGAGCCTTCGTCCATGTTCTCCTTTGCTGTGGACCACAATCTCGCAGGGATAATCGGTGGGCTGCTGGAAAAAGGATATGTCCGGGCACAAGCGTCGTACATCCTTGTCGATTTGCAGTAGGAACTCGTTGTCATTGAAGAACGTATTCCACGCGCTTTCGGGTCCCTCGCTCAGCGGATGATCTTGCAGGCCAACGCCCCCCGAATCGACTTTGTCCCCATCTCCTCCGTCTACGCTAGCTCCATTGCTCGAGTGTCCGGGGGGCAGGACTAGCTCCTCGATGAACTGTTTGTACAGGGCTCGCTTTTGTGCCAAGGTCGTGGTCCAACTACTGCGTCTGGGCCCCAAATAGCCAAGGAGCAGCTTCCAACTGAGTGCTCGAAAACTCTGCACATCGGGCACACCTGTGGATTGTTCAGACATCAAATTTTGAACATTTCAAAAGCACTCATAGCTTTCTACCATTAAATGCCAGTTTCCTGAGTTGATTTAGGTCAATTGCATCCTGTGGCCCCGCCAAAACATCCTCAAATTCCTTGACTCTGCAGTTTGGTTAGAGAAAGTCTTTGTTTACGGAGAAGTTTAAATTAGCTTATAATGACAACATACCGCGCCTTGAAAATAGACATGCTGCGGCTCTATGTGGGCGGGGATATGCTGGGATCTTGCAGTACCCCTATGTGTAATTAATTAAAGCTTTATCTCCGTTTTTTGCTGGGTGAAACCTGCAGATATAAAACACAACAAAACGATGGGCGTTGCCAGATGGTTCGAGCTCTAATCGATGGTTTGTTGCGACTATCGATTTTTGTGTGTATTGGGCGGCAAAATTCAAGCTCTTAATATCGTAACGAATTTTGGCTAGGGAAATAAAAAAACATTTTACCCATAAAAAACACTAAGTCGAAATTTTAAATTTTGACTTTCCTTTTAAGAACGTATATAATTTCCTTCTGTATAAATTGAATTGTACTTTTTAATTAATTAATTGAAAAACTGTTTTGAAGCTGGTTGCCAGATTTTGTAAAGCTGAAGGCGCTATTTTTTGAATTGTAAATGTAAATGATAAAATCATGATTATTAGATATTGTTTGTATGTACGGTAATTTGTTAATTATTTCTTTGCAATAGAATTTACTGACTAAAACTTAAATCAATGCATTAATAATTCTCCGCGTCTCACTCTAGCTCACACTAGCTTTTTTTTGAATGAATAATATTGTGTTTCCGTTCATTTTCTCGGATTTTTTCTCCGCTTTTATTTGATTTTTCAATTGCCTACTAGTGCACACACATACGCAGTCCCGAGCAGACGCGTTCGAATCGTAGAATTTAGCGCATATTTCTGAATGTGCGGAGCATTTCTTTTGTTTACTCTAGTCGCTGGCCAGCAATGACGACCAGCAGATCATCGGCGTCCGCGTCATTCAGTCGACCGGCTTTCTGGAAGGTGCCCGGTTACGAATTGCCCACGTCCTACCGCCCGCAGGCGACCCCAAAACCGCCGCTCGTACCGCTGCCATCGCCCTGCAGGCGGCGCAGCAGCAGCGGACTGAAGAAGCGCGTCCATTTTGCCGATGAACAAAACGTGGGGGTAAGTCCAAGTGGCCGAGAAAAGTGAAAACCCCCTTTCAAATCGCCCGGCTTGTCAATCATCGCGCGTGTGTTCTTTTCTTATTCGTATTCCAATGTATTTGTGGCCCCAATTCACAACAGGCCGACTCAGAAATCAGTTCAATAACATTTCGCCCCTGGCGGCTCGTAAATTTGTCAAGCCAAATCTAATTAATTGGCCACTGCTGCACTTTTCGGTCAAGTAAAATGGCCCAAAAAGATGGATGGATCTATATTTCCATTGGCATGACTTTTATACCATTCGCAATACGTTGGGTGAAGAATTTCGTATGATTTACAATCCGCTCAAGGCTGATCTACAGCAAAAGTCACCCTAAGAACATTACACGAATTCCAATTGAAAATGAAATGAAAACAATTCAAGCCGCAAATAGTAAAAACATTTCAAGAGCCAGCCAAAAAGTGCCGAAATCAGAATGTATAAAATGAAAAATGAAATGGCAAGCCATATATTGTGTGTATATATTCAGCGGAAAGCCGAAAGGCAGGAAAAGATCTTTCCGCTGTAAACAGTAAAATTGTTGCCAAAATCGAGAGGCAGACAGAATGTTTAATACAAAGCAACGTCCTTCAACCGTTGACCCGTTCACATTGCGTATACGTCACGTTGGCCGTAGACTTTTCCATTGACTAATGCATTAAAAATCTAATATGATTTGCTTATTTAAATCGAATTGTTTGTTGCAGTTGTGCTAGTACCGCCTCAGTAAATAAATCTAATTACACTCTCTCTTGGTTGCCTCATCGTTCGGCAAAAAAGTCTGGGGGAAAGAAACACTAATAAAATTGTCGAAACTGTCGAGGAAAAACAGATGCCTAGATACTTGATTTTTATGCTTTTTTGCATCAGGCGAGCTAGCTCATCAAAGCATTCGCCTAGATGATGATATGTGGCATTCATCTCTTCAGGGTCAGCGTGCAACTGGATCAAGTGCTGCCCTAAAATGTGGTCAACGAATTGCAGAATGCCACAAATGCAGGGCACACGTCGAATTAAACAATGGGAACAATGGGCGAAAAGGTTTGTTTGTGGTGGCTAGTGGATGCTCTTTGGGATTTGGGTATACATAATAATGAAAATAATATAGCTTTAAAAACATATGCAATCATGCTAATTAACACTGCGTATGCGTAATTTGATATGCAGCCTATTATCAAGTATACGCCTAGTTATCTTTTGGTAATTATGAGCTTTGCTGAGGTAAATGCTCCTGATGCTTTTTAAATCCACGACATCCTCTCTGAGAAATTCAGAGTGCTCTTAGCGGAAACCCCATTTAACGATTAGGATTCGCCAATCGAATTCATGTTTCTCAGCATGTAGTCGCCGTTGCCGGCGGATATAAGTTGTACATGTACTTGTATGTGTATGTAAGAAACAGATTTGTGGCGCAGTGTACTCTGCTGCCGCTGCTGTTGCTGCAAAAAGGAATACGAATTGTATTTTAAAATTAGTACTTGAGCAGCTTTGCGATCGAACAAAACGCTTAACGGATTGCAATTTCGCGCCGCCTGCGCCTCGCAGGCCAGAAAAATATAAACAATAAAAAATAAATATATATTTTCGGGATAAACCATCGCTGGATCGGATGAGCCTCTGATCTTCCAGTCTATCTCCAACATCAGGATGAGCCCCAAGCTGCATGAGTTCGCGGTGGTACTACTGCGCGATGGTCAGGCCACGCCCTGGGGCATCCGTTTGGTGGGCGGCAACGATCTGGACACGCCGCTAATCATCACCAGGGTAAATCGGCGTTATATAACCAGAGAGACTGTCGCCTTGTGGTCGCTTGTGGTCCATTCATCAAAATTGAGCCAGAGAAGAAATGGCTGAGGAAAAGCGATTGGCCTTTGTGCCCCGCATGCCGCTTTGTTCTCAGCGCCCAAATAAACAACTACAAATCAAAATAGCGAAACGGGCACAGCAACAATAAACGCTGCAGCGTTGCCAAAATGCGACGCCAGTAAAACTAATTGAGGCGCAACCGAATAGTCGAAGAAAATTTCCACTTTTCCTACCCCCTTTTAACTAAACTACGATGTAAACACACACAATTTGGCGATCATAATTCTGTCTGCATCTATTTAGGCACCCATAAATCTGTGTCAAGGTTGCAACCAGCCCGTTGCTCCCTATACTGTGTGTGTATGTGTGTATAATGACCTTCCCACCCCCTTTTCCAACCCCCCGTTGCAGGTGCAAGTGGGCAGCCCAGCGCACGGCGAACTTCTAAGAGGCGATATCATCTCGAAGATCGGCGAGTACGACGCACGCGACCTGAGTCATGCGGATGCACAGCAGCTGTTCCGCGGCGCTGGCAACGAGATCCGCCTGGTGGTGCACAGGTGAGCCAGGAAATCCGTGCATCTGCATACAGATGAAGGGGATACCAAAGATACCAATCAGTTCCGTATGTTTCAGATCAGTTTCTTCTATTAATTGCTTTAAAATTAAAAGATTTAAACAGGGCTTTTGTCATCCAAAAAATTAGTGGATTATTGCCATAGTATATTGTTATAAAAAACTTAACTTATTGAGCTGTGACAGCTAATGCTCCATTGCTAAGAAGAAACCTTCGTCTCGGAACAATTAGCATTAAGAAACATTAAGAACTGACTTTTATTTTGTATGGTGTGATATTAATAATTCTTAATTGCAGGGATAACAAAATTGCATACACGCAGGGTGCAACTCAGGAGGCAGGTCCTGGATCGCGGAGTAACTCCACTTTGCCGCCGGTCACTCCTGATCTGTTGCCCCACCGCGGTCCGTCGCCTTTTTTGCCCGGACCCAGCCACTTTGAGAGGGCTCTGCAGTTGCCAGTGGACACCTTGCCGCAGACCGTGTTTCCCCAGCTGAACTCATCCGGTGGTTATGAGGTGCCATCGACTGTGTTCTCGCCCAAGCCGACCAGGGACCATCAACAGGACGTCGATGAGGAGCAGGCCGCCATTGTGAATCAGGTAAGATAGTTATCTAAATGTTTTCTAAGGAATACAGTACTTAAAATCAGTTTATTAATTTTAACCAATGTGTGTTGAAAAACATTTATCCCGAATGGTATGCTGCGAGTGCTGAGATTTTGATAATTCCTTTAGCTATTTTTAAAAATTTTGGATGAAGCTACTTAAAAGTAATAATTGAATAGATTCATTTTACATTAGTTTACAATCCAAAATCTAGGATTGCATCTCAAACAATTATTTGTATGTAAGTTGGTTTGAATCTATAAATATTACAACAAGGTGCAATAATATCCAATATTTTTCATATACATAATTCTGCAGTTGACCGTTGCATACTTTTCGGGAAAAAAATTGAAAAATGTGTGTAAAATTAATGTGGTAAAATATTTTCCGCGATGTCAATCGAAAATAGCTAAATGTTTAAGCCAACTGTGTTATGTTTTTCATTTTCATTGTCAGTGTATGTAGATTTTGAAGATGTTCATGTAAAACGCTTTCGAAAATGTAGAAAACAGTTCGTTTTTGTAATTTGAATACACTCAAACGATGACATCAGCACATAACAATGTTGTTGGTCAAGGTTCCATCGCTTACATCCGCTATATATAGACTTCGGATCGAGGATGCGGGGTGCTAAACAGGAAAAGGCTCGGTGACGCAGTGCGCAGGTGGAAATTGGCTGGGAATCAAAGAAAAACAAGTCAGAATCTCTTACAGAGAACTAGCCCGCCCCCAAAACTCGGCGGAAAATGCCAAGAGCCAAAAACGCAAATAAACAAGCGTCTATTTTCCGAACTATTTCTGTGGCAGGTGAGTGGGGTGCACGGCGGGGATTTTGATCCACTGTCCGTCCAAAACCTGTGATGCCCCGTGGCAAGGCCACTCAGAACACCTCCCTCCTCACTCCATATGTCCCATTACCCTCGGATGGGATGACGCCGCTAATGAATCAAGACACTTGCCAAGGTCGCAATTTGATGTTTGGCAGTGCGGCACCGAAATAAAATCAAGGTGCCTACCTACATGATTTTGATGTTTGACGATTTGTCATACGAAGGTGTGAGAAAATTGTCTCGGGGAAAAGTTCCAGAACAGGTGACCTCCCCTCGGATGAGAGTTGGTCTATTCTCAGCTAGGGGTTATTGTACTTTGCCTTAACTAATTTATGGTTAATATGTACCTTGAATGCGTTCTATTTGTGTTCTTAATTTATCTTTGTTAGAGGCGCGGAACGCACAAAAAACCATCAGTCGGATTGTTTATTGATCGTTTTGTTTTAAACAAACGCGGGTGCACCAAGAAAAATTCCATTGGTGTTCTAAAAAAAATTGGTGATATGGTTTGGTATTTATTAAGATTGCAACAAGGTTAGAACTTAAAAAACTGAGGAATATAAGTAGAGATCTTAAACAGGCTTAGAAGATATATATATATAATAACGCTTTCTCTAAATCAAAATTTTTCTTCAAGTGCATCACACATAGTCAAACGAACTGCAGCCTTCGCAGTGGGGAACATATGTACATATGTAGCACATGATTCCGTGTAAGTTATGCGTTCCTTGGATCCTCCATCGAACTTGAAACTTTTCCAACGCCTTTCAAGGCCAATTACACCTGCTCGTGTGTCTTTGGCTCCAAACGCCCCGTAAAAATCAACATCAAATGATATGCCCAATGCCCTGTTCCAATGCCAATTGCTTATGACAGCCAAGAAAACTCAGCATGCCAATGCCAATATGGTTTTGAGATTTACGACCTGGGATCGGTATCTTTGGAACTGTCAGAATTATTTGACAAGTTTGCAAATTGGAAATGCTTAGTGCCAGTGCAATTTGGCGAAAGCAAACTGAGCAAATCAATAATTTAGCTGCAGATTTGCGAAATATTTCTATATTCACATTTATGTTGCTGCAGTGGGGCGAAACAATAACCTCGAGTGCGATAAATATTTGTGCCTAATTTCGAAATGCGAAAAAAGTGCTATGTGAAATTGTTCCACAAAAGCAGCAATTAAAACATATACGCGAGATATGTTATATGTGAATAATGTGAATAATTCTCGACTGAGGCGGCAGGACAAACAACAACATCCGTTGGGGGGAGGAAATGGGGGCGGTGTTTAAGGTGGCGCGTGGGCGGGAACCGAGAAAAAAAAACAAAAATATAGATCACACCAAGTCCAAGTTTATACGACGACGGTATTGTTGTTGCCCGAGTTTACGCTCGGTGAACAGGCTATTTGCACAAAAACATATTTTGTATATTTAGGAAAATCTGCTCTCTCTCGAATATATAGGATTTTCTAGCGGATTGGTATGGGTGCGTGGGTCGAACGGCCTCTGACCGTCAGCACTCGGTTCTTCTATATGGTGGCTCACACAGACAGACAGGCAGATAGACACTCTCCAACCAATACCGAGTTGGCTATATAGACAAATTGGAATTCCGCGCAGTCGGAATAGCAATAATTCGCCAGCATTTGAAAATTTTCGAATCAGTTGCGTTCGGAATATTGAAAAATAAACAACAATAAGACTCGAGCTCGAGCATCCTTTTTGTAGTGAATCCTAGTGAAAAGATCTCCGATCTCACCAGCTGCAGCGTTGATTTAAACGTGACGAAGAAGCAAGTTGCCAATAATATATTACAAAATTAAAAAAAAAAAAAAATTACAAATAAAATTTAAAACACTGCGTGATCTTCCATTACGTAATTGCACCTGGCTATAATATCTTTCGTTTCTATTTCGTTCGAATTGAAGGAGTTTAAATTCAAACCCAAAACACACACATTACAAAAATGGAGTACGTTCAGTTCAAAAACGGATCCCCAGTCTACTACAAGGAGCAGCCAGACCTCAATGAGTGCATTCAATACCAAGTAAGCGAGCCAGTGAACAATTAACACGAATTAAACCAAATTTAGAAAAATATTTAAAAGGAAGCCAAAGTGTGTTTTGATATAGTCTCAAATGAAGACATTACTATTGGTTTTATAAAAGATACTGGTTTAACCCCATTATAGATAGAAAATAAAGCAAATCATGCTGATATTTATTTAATTTTGAATTACTTTTAAATATTTCAAATTTCTAAGTACGTGCCACAATCCAGATGAAACATTTCACCTTTACCGTCAACCATTTGATCTTGGAATTCAAGTTCAAATGCAAACGCCAGCGCCAACAGACCTGTATGTTTTTCGAGGCTTTTCGCCTTACTGCTCCCTCAGAAATATATGTATTTGAGGAATAGGAATATAGAACGCCATATACCCACACCTATAGATACATCCATGCATATATCTGGCTGGCCTCTCTGCATATAGCTTATTATTCAAACATTTGTTCGCCTTTCGTCAATACGCGTCGAAAGGCAACCAGAGTTTTTGAAACATATTTTTCATTGCGCTCTGGTTGTGTCGGTGCTCAATGTAATTCATACCACTCAAATGGGGATATTTTTAGAGCAGAGAGCGCAGGAAGAACAACAATAAGCCAGCAAATAAATAAACAAAATGATTATAGAACAAATTAATTTCATGTCGAGATGGCCAACAAGCCCACACGAATTCAAAAGCACTGGTGTTAATTTGACTGGTACGTTCTGAAAACGCCTCAGAAAACAATGGCAGCAGACTTTCCCTATGATTTTCACAACTTTTGGCACGACCCAAGATTCAAACTTGTGGCGCAGCGAAAGTGGAAAACGTTTTCACTTTTGCGTTTTGTGTATTGCGGAACTATTTAGTTTATTCTTATTTGCTTAAGGTTAACAGGAAGGGGATTCTCTATAACTTATTGGTCAACGGATCGGATTAGAAATAGATTATGGGCGCAACATTTACTTAAATTTATGACACACACAAAGTCTCGAAGATTCGATTGAATTAATAGTCAGAAAATAGCAGAAAATGTCGAAAGTGACCGTCAAATGATATTTCAAAATATTTCAATGCTTGCGCCAACCACGAATTTTAAAATTAGCGTCAAAAAGTATTCTTATACATATACGTTCGTCCTCAAGGTGAATGAAAATGAGAAAAATGCGCAATTAACCAGCAGTTTGTCGGGCACACTAATTTCCTAGAGGTAATCGTCCAGATCGTCACTTGCTCAGGCAGGCGGTATCGCTGAGGATCGAGGCGATCAGCTGCTTGTCGCTCAGCGCCGCATGCACCTCCTCCTCGTCCCACTGCAGCAGAACCTTGTGCAGGCGCGGCTCCTTCTTGCGCATGATCCGCAGAATGCCTCGGGTCTCGACCAGATCCACAGTCCCAGTGAACTCCGCTTGGTCCAGGGCCAGGATGTTGCGTTTGGCGCACACTCTCCTGTAGACCTCGTGCAGGCGACCCATGCTGATGTCTTTGTTGCGCTCGTTGCGCAGCATCAGCACCAGGGTGCACAGCATCAGCTTCTGCTGCAGCGGAAAGGATCCCTCGATGTCCTCCTCCAGATTCTGTGAGGCACCGTAGACCTTGTTCAGCACTGCAGCCACTTGGGTGACCTGAACGGGCTTCAGAGTGTCTAAAATAGTCCAGATATAATTTCTTATAACACAATCTCTACATTTATCTTTATACACTAAAGAAACGAAGGTTTACCTTGCTTTTCCTTGGCCTCCCCCGCATCCTTGCCCTCCAGTTGCAGGGCCTTCATATTGAACTCCTTTTCGCCATCGCGCTTCTGCTGTTCTGCTATCTCGACCACTCGTCGTCCAATGTCCAGCGCCCTTCGCACATCTCCACTGATCGCACTCACCTTGGCGGCCAGCAGCTGCAGGGTCACGGGTGGAAAGACGTCCAGCACCTCCGCCTCCGCCAGGCGAGACTTGAATATCTCCACGATCTGCTGCTTGGAGTAGGGCGGGAAGTGCATCAGTCTGGGCTTCAGCTCGCACCTTGCATTCAGTCGCATCAGCGCACGATCTGTGAGATCCAAACTATTTGCAATGCCCACAAGTAGTATCCTGGAGCCAGGAAGAGCTGGCCACTCGAAGATCGTGTACAACACCTCCTGCCTACTGGTGCAGAGCTGATCAATCTCATCTAGAACCAATAAAAGCATTCGCTTTGCTGTCTTTAGGTGACGCTGAATGGCCTCCAAGTGATCCCTCTCTGTGCGACCGCTGACTTTGAGCTGCAGTTCGGTGCATAGCTTCTTGTAAACTGCTCCTACACTTGCTATGCTGGTGCAGTTAATATACACACGTTGTAGACGTTTGGAGAAGTCGGGATCTCTTAGAAGTAGCGATAGGCAGGCGGTCTTGCCTGTTCCTGGCTGACCGGAGACATAGAGGCTGCCGGAAGTCTGGCTTTCCAGGTGACTGCTGAAGAATTCACGTAGCTCTTGGAGCTGGGACTCACGTCCTGGCAAGTTTTGTGTCTCGGCGCTGTTGAGCACTCGTCTGGCGTTTTGGTATTTGTTGCGTGAGGGAGAGGGCAGGTTATTCTGTTGGGTTTCCTCATTGGTTTGGGTTTTTTCTTTAGTTTGGATTTTATTCGGCTGCTTTGTTGGAGGTTTCTCCTGTTCCTTTTGTGCTAATGGATCCTCCTGCTGTTTTGGCCGTGGCTTTGCCTCATCCTTGGCTTGAAGTTTCGGTTGCGGCTCAGCCTTGTCAGTCTTGTGTGTGGTCGCCTCCACCTCTTCCTCCTGGCGCTCGTCGATGCTGAGCCTGTCCAGCAGCCGCGAAGGACTGATCAGGTGCTGTGGCAGTGGCTGCAACTTTCTCTGCTTCGGCGGCGATCCATGAAGCGGGTCCACCTCCGGATCCTGTTCGCCCTCCAAGAATCTAGCGGTGGCCTCACGGTTTTCCTGCTCACGTTTGGCCCGTGAACTGCCAGCTGATTGGGCTGTTTTCTTTGTGCTGCGTGGCGTCTTCGGCAGCTCCGATTGAGCCACCTGCACTTGCGAAGTCCTGCGTCTGGAGATCTTGTCCATTTTGTTGAGCACGTTGCGGTTCTCGTTGTTCTCTGAAACGGGGCTGGTCAGGTCATAGATCGCCGTCACCGCCTCCTCCTCCTCGTCGCTATCGGCAAGCACTTTTTTCGGCTGCCTGCGTTTCCAAACTTCCGAGCGACGCGGCGTCTGCGTCGACGGCGGCAGCGGAGAGGCGGCCGCCGCCTTGCTGATGCTACTCAGGCGTGTGGAGCGGCGTACGGCAGCCATTCTTTAGCTTAGTTTATTGATCGGCAGTTAGTTACTATTAAATACGAGTTAATTGAGCAACAGCGTGTTAAAATTTTCAGCTGGCAGTCACAGTTAAAAAAGCGCGCAAATTGCGTTTGCCATTCGCCACGAGCAACAGCTGATCAAGCCTGGTCTGACCATCTGGCAGCTCTGGCCCAGAGCTGCATATCGTCGATCGCTAATCGATTAGCCGCGCTTAGTTACAACATTTCAAACAGCAGTCCGCCTATATTAAATTACTTACATACTCGCGCGTGGACGGCCTGGTAAAAATAAAATGGTCCGCGGCAGATAGAAAACACAAATCGCTGGACGTTGAACAAGCTTACGTAAGCGCCTAAAAATATTTCCCCTGGCTATGGGATATTTTTAAAGTATATAAACGGGCGCACATAAAATGGAATTTAGATATAGCGAAAAAATTATGCACACACACGCTCGAAGTAGAAATACGTAGCACAGTGGGCAAAGATCTGGTGATTTCTAGAAACTCTTTTAATCTCTGTCTGATTTATTTATATTATAATTTACCGCAACGGCTGGTCGGCCAAATGTGTGCCCCATTTCGGCGTAAACAAAGTCGTTAATCTTCACCGATCCGCTTTCCAGCCCTACCGTACAACTCCGCTGGTCCTGCCCGGCGCCAAAGTGAAGAAGGATGCGCCCACGACAGAGTCCTACTTGAGGCATTACCCCAACCCGGCTGTGCGCGCCCACCCAGGACACGACTACCATGACAGTATCATGAAGCAGCGCGTGGCCGACACCATGCTGCACAAGGTGGTCGGTTCGGAAGCCGACACTGGCCGCGTAAGTACGGGGGAAGTCCCCTTAATTACTTAAAGACACACCTACATAATGGAAAATTACAAAAACTAGGGTTTTCTACATTTACAATTGACATTTTCAATGTTAACATTTCGAATTCGTGACCTGTAGTCTCTGTTGTAATCCGTTCACGAAATTTATTGTATTTAATTTAAGATTAAGTGGTTTTACTAATATTTATATATATCCCCCGATTTCAGGTCTTCCACAAGCAATTCAACTCGCCCATCGGCCTGTACTCCAACAACAACATCGAGGACACCATCAGATCCACAGTTCCGTAAGTTGTCACCCAGAAATGTACCATCTGGAAACTCCTATGCTTAGCTCGATACAATGAAAAAAAAACACTAATATATGAACTTTTGGAATTCGCTTGTCAAATTGAACTTATAAGCCTATGAATTACGCTACATATTCTTTGGATTTTGCAATTTACGAATAAACCTGCGTAGAACTCTTCGAAATTTTTGATGCAGCTTTTCTTTTTGCCAGAGAGACAGAGAGAGCCACTCGAAATGCGCCAAGTAGCTTGAAACTAATAAAACGAGTCACGAACACACGGTTACGAGTAGCCTAAGGTCCACATAACCCGAAAAATTGGTTCCTGGTTAAGCTGCGGCCATAATCCACTAACCCAAAAGCCACAAAATCAAAGTCGAAACGAAATTTACTAAACCGATGCACACACGAAATGAGAAACACACACACAATTCGAACATACGATTAAACACGAAAACCAGTCCATAGATGTTGTACGTACTACTTACTACTGCCTACTGCCGGATCTCTGTTTTACATACATTTATATACATTTACATATATAAATATACCACTCTCTATATATCCTATATATATTCTATGTATATTGTTGTAGCTTCGCCACAAGCGAAAGCAATCGCTTGAAGGACAGTCCTTTGCATCGTCCTTTGCCAACAAAACTTAACGGGTAAAAGTAAATTCATATCTTGAGCACAGCCTGATTTCGTTCTTTGATTGAATCCTTTCACTTTCACTTTGATATGGAAAGCACAATGAGCAAGAACGTGGAATTGTACCTGAACTTGCCTTGAGACAAATTAAATTGAATATGAGGAATGTTTGCCAAGTTCCCCGTGTTTTTCCCTGCCTGTCTGTACAGATTAACCCTCGATTATTGTTGTCTCCCGCAACCTGAACAACTGAACTATATGTGTGGTTTCTAAGAATCAGATACAATATCTATGTCAGAACAACAGAAACAACACGACACGAGTCCAAAACCCGAATGCATGTGTTCTGCTGTCTACGAATATGTATTTTCCCTTATATTTCCCAAAAACTTCCTATTGCAAAGAAAAGCTCAAATGATCTGAGTCTGCGATTAGGAAATTCATGCTCTGTAAATATGTGTTTTTCTGGAAATTATCTTCATCGAAACCCCCAGCGAACGTTGTTTGTCTTGAGGCTTTTCAGTTTTGGTGTTTAGGACACATGTATGTAAGTTTAAGGTATGGCAAAAGTGGCGTAGGTGCATCGGGAAGGGTTTTAAGTGGGTAGATCAGGTGCTGTTTCCATAGATTAACCAAGTTCAACAAATAAACGAACCCTAGACCAATCTACCAATCTAGCTCTTAGACTCTGATATGCTTAGAACTTAGCTGCACGATTAATGTTAGAATTTTCATCGATCTATCTTTCCTGGAACAAAAACGTGTTATTCTGGAGCAACAAAAGCAAAAAGACCAACTGGCAGAGCAACAACGTCAACAACGCCAGCAACAACTGCAAATACTCTATCAACAAAACAAATGATCAATCAAATAGTAGCCCAAAAACTGAACCCACTTCTAATAGACTATGAGCCAAATACCCTTTCCCAAGACCCCTGCTGAAAGTCCCCCGATCCACTACTTTTCGACCCACCACCACCCCACAAGACTAATCCGAAACTAAAAGACGTTTGCTGAATTATATTTACGAACTGTTTGAAAGACAGCACTGAAAGTTCCTATTCTTGATCCCCATCGCCATCGCAACCCAGTATTAACCGAACGAGACTAACTAACCACCCTAATCCCGCCCGATCTCAAGGCTTCGACTCATCCGATGATACATGATAATCTCAATATAATCTCGCACCTTGTTATGCAGTTCTGTTCGATTACTCTTAATAATAATAATAATATAATAACTAGATCGTAAGGAATTTGTTTATGAGTTTCCTATTAATCGCAATCCGTTTGAGGAGTGTGCAGTTCCAAGACAACGAAGCACACCTATTGCCCAACAACAACAGCAACAACCAACAACAACTACAACAAAAACAAAATAATTCTAACGTATTTTGTGCACATCCTGTTTTCTCTTTCTATTCTCTCACTACTCTGTCTCACGCTACTCAACCGATGTAAAAAAAAATCAAAAACAAAAAAACCAACATATTTTTTATAAATCTCGATTAACCAACAACAATAAAACAAATTAAAAAAATAAATCTTTTGAAAACTTGCGTAACACCAAACAAAAAATCCAACGAATTATTGACCAAAATAACGGCGCTTTCAACGATCTCAATGCAAACCCCCGAATTACTGAAACTTAATCTCAATCGGAACCCGAATCACTGACCACTGCCAACGAGCAGCTATAAGAAAACTGTCCAGTACGATCCCAGGAACAGCGAAACCTACAGAGCCATTCAAGAAGAGGGCGGCTACAGCAACTATGGTCAATCCTCGCCACAGGAAGTGACCATTCCTGTGCAGACTAAGGTCTATCAGCCCAATAG
Source organism: Drosophila mauritiana (assembly GCF_004382145.1). Lineage (NCBI taxonomy): Eukaryota > Metazoa > Arthropoda > Insecta > Diptera > Drosophilidae > Drosophila > Drosophila mauritiana. Next base: position 8,370,694 of record NC_046669.1, read on the forward strand.
ATTGGTTCCAGGAAAGGTAAGATCGTGCGCAACCGTTCGAAAATCAAGCAAATCTCTCAATCAACTCGAATCAGTCGAACTCAGTCAAAACTTTATGTGAAGGCATCCGACAATATCGCTCGATTCTCAAGCTCATCCTGTACAAAGTCTATCTATTTCTCTCTGTTCCTATCTCGCTCGCTGTCTCTCTTTTCGTGTCAATGTAACGTGTACAGTTGAACCAACCGAATGTTAGTCAACAGTGTCTGTGTGTCCTTGTCTGGCGGCATGTAAACGCGCTGTAACGACGACTAACGGGGCCGAAGTAGTGTTACTAACCTGATTTTTGGTCGATCGATCACCTGCTGGCATCGAACTACACTAAACACATCCATTAACTCCATCTTTGTGTATATTTTCCAAATCACAAGAAGCACACATCTTTTTGGAATTCTAACACGATATAATAACATCTAACCAAAGCTCATAACAGTTGATTATGGCATTTGAAAAGTTTTTAACCGAAATAGCTGGACTTAGCCAGAGTTATTAAGTTATATCTTATCTGTTCACTCCATCCAAATGCTATTACAGAAACCAGTATCAGCGCCAGTATCCCGGCCGCCGTACAATGTGAGTAGCTCGGCTTAATTCTCTGTTAACTGAATGTTATACTAATTATGTGTCTTATGGGTGTACAGGTGGTAAACACCCACGATGAGAACATACGCCAGAGCGGCTCCTTCAATCGTCTCATGTACAGCGTGATTGGTGCCACCGAGTACTAGAAAGTGCAGCTGCAACATCAGCGACAGCAGCAACAACAACATCAACGCAACATCGGCAACATCTGCTGCAGTTGTTTTATCTCCTAACATATTTAGCGGATTTTTATGAAATTCTGTTTAACTTACTCAATAAATTATATGAAGAACGACAAGAAATTGTGAACCACTAACAAGCTTGATGATATAATGGATTGGTAATCAATTGGCATCGAAATAAATTTACGATATAAACACCACTTAACGCCGCCTCAACCTAATTACTGTCTGCATATGCAATAGAAAACGTATATAAATTAATTAAATAAAAAAGGAAAGTAAAATTTGATTTATAGTTATGTTTATGTTATGCTGATTCTAAGTTAACAGCCGTCAGGCGTGTTAATACCGAGTGATTCTAGTCATGGAATGTAATAGGTATTAAGAATGTTTTAATTAATAAAAGTGACTTTGATTGGATGAAAGAGATGTGTGTGCACTATGTGGTTTTAATATAAACAAGCTAATTTACGTATATTTGAATCCGATTTTTATAATTCAAGTGTGATGCAATTATACCATGTGGAACTATTAAGTAATTTACAAATGCCTGCACCTGAAATTTACGCTTAAAGTGCAATATATTTGGAATCGAACATTTCAACATGCCGACAACGTAATTGTATCACAATAATTTGAATATGACGAGCTCTTTTGTCTGTCAGCCTGCCTTCTTTTAAAACATTAAGTAGGGCCAAACCCAGTTGAACCCATAGCAAACCGAAGCCAAAAAGAAGTAGCCAAAAATCTTTGCATAACATGACGCTGCAGATCTGCACTTATTCCATCAATCATTCCGGCAATTAAACGTATTTATATTGAAACTATATGCACACATGAGCCGAGAAATGAGCGTACCCATAAATTTGACTTTAATTTGAATGGAAATAAGTCACTCGAGTGTGTGTACGTGTGTAATGTGCATAACAATCGTCTGCAACACATAATGTACTTTCACTTCACGGCTAAGTAAGCCACAAATGTGGTTGGGTTTTCTTTCGATTGTGTACTGTTTTGCTTTATTTCAAAGCTGTTACAATGTCAGCGCGATCCCATTAAACGGTCAGCCCCCCATTTAACGCCCCGATTTCGACTCCCCCGAAACGACCTTGTCGATTGCGAACCGATGCAAATTCAGGGCGTATCTCATGAGGCATACGCAAAGAGTGCTCTGTGGCAATTGTAATCACGTATCAAATGTTGTAGGAGGACTTATGGGGCTTAATGCCACCATCACATGATCGCAAAGATCGTATATGCAAAGGGCTTGGGAGTGCAGAAAAAAAAGAGAAGATTTGGCAATCGGCGACATCGAAGATCGCTTGAACCCATTCAACCGCAACGCAAACGCAACGTCTGATTCAGATACAGATAGGCAGATACATATATAGCTAGCTATTCACAGATAGATGGATACATAGAAAAACGTTTAGTCGAATTTGGGTCAGCAACAATGCACTTGCTGGGTTCGATTTTTGACTCGGCGGGTGTGGCCCTCCTCCGATCGCATTGACCTCTTCTTCTCCGAAAGCCAAGCGATTAATTGGGCATGATTATCTAATGGGAAGCCATCAAGAGAATTGCGTGGAATATAGATATATATAAATTATATAGACTTGCATGTCGAAGGAGTCAACTGCAAAGGCAACTTACATTTGCTCGTGGGCACTGCATGCCTTCCAAAATGTGTGTGAGTTGGAGTTGCAAATGATAAATTCGGGAAAGTTTTCCAATGCTAGTCAGCTGCCTCTTTTTTTGGCCAAGTTAACAGCTGTTGGCCGAGATCACGTAGGGTTACAAAAAAGTAGGAAAAAACCTTTAACAATGGCCCAGGTCGAGGGTAGAGGAACTGTGATTCGAACGGAAGTGACAACCGAGCTGGGGGCTTTTGGCCACCCAAAAAAACAGCTGTTGTAAATCAGCCAAGAGAGTCGCATTATGGCCAAAAAGAGCGTGAGAGAGCCGTCGTTTGGCTTACCGCTCGTCGTTTGTCGTTTGCCGATATAAAAGTGCAATTTGGATTCGCAGCCAGCGCAGATACAATTGTGGCTCCGTCGAGGTTTCAGTTAGAGTTTGAATTTGAATTTAAGTACCAGTGCCCGCGTTCCGTCGTCCAAGTGTGATCTAGTATCCAGTAACCCCGTAGCAACATGCAACTCCTTTTGGTGACGGCCACTTTGGCGATCTGCGGCGTGGTGGTCAGTGGACAACAGGGCGTGGATCCCGCCTACTTGAGGCAGTACTACCAGCAGCTGCAGCACCAGCAGCAGCAGCAGCAGGCTCAGCCCCACGATGGCACGCCCATTTTCGAGCAGAACTCGGAGCAGACGCAGCAGTACGTGAACTCTGGCCAGCAGATCAGGATCAAGGATACGGTGGCGGAGCAGATCCGGGCACAGCAGCAGCAGGGATACGTGGCTCCATCGGTCAGGGATTATCAGGTGGGTTTGCTTACTTACTATGCATATAATCTAGATGTCTAGATTGTTGGATCTGCAACCTCTTCACAGCAATATCAGCCTCAGCAGGCCGCCTACCGTCCACCTGCCCAGGCTGCTCCTCAGCCACCACGCAGGATTCAGCAGTCCTCCTACCAGGCTCCTTCCACTTCGATCCTCGGCAAGGGACAGCACAAGTTGTCGCTGCAGCAGCAAAACGAGGAGGAGGAATACGATGACGTAAGTTAACAGTACACGTAAAACAATATGACTATTTTTCAAACAAATAATGAGGTACGAATATGAAAAAGATATGTGAAATGTGAATAGTTCAACAGATATTTATGAAACCCAGTGATCAGCTAAAAGTAAGCAGTTTAAATCAATTTGCGAAAAGAAACAAGCTCAATTAATTTAACACACAGCCGTTTTGATATTTTATTTCAAATTGAAATCGATCCTCTTTTTGCGGTGCACCCAGCTGGAGTTCGAACTCCCATTCGAGTGGGACTTTCGCGCACTTTCCTTTTCGCTTCACTGCTGCAGCAACAGCAGCAGCAACAGCAGCAGCAACAGCAGCAGCAACTGCAACAGCAACTGCAGAAACAACAACAGCATAATTACAATTGAAGCATGCAATGGCATTGGGGGATGGATCGGGGGAGGGCAACTGTGACTTGGGGTTCATTAACCACGCTCAGTGTGGCAATAATGTGGATTTGGCCATGGCCATATGTGTGTGCATCGCATTGTGCATGTTCATTGGCCCGGGTTCGCTCCTGGTCCGGTCCGTTTGGCCACTTAGCCACCGGCGATTGTTTATGGCCTTTGCATGCGGAAGCTGGCGAATATCCGTTACCAAAGTGACCATAATCCATCAGGCTTAATGCGGCGGCAAGCCAACGAGATGGGGTTAAGGTGCTCAGCTGGCGTGTCATCCTATTAGCCACTTAAAATTTATGGCCCAAACAGGATTTGATGGGTTTTGTCAAGTAAAAAGTTACATGTTATTTAATTTGGTATTTCATCATCCTAAAACTAAGATGCAACAGAGATTAGTAGACATTAGGGAAATGGAAATCATCACATGTATTGATTAAAACACAAAGAGAGCTGTTATATTCATCATTACAAGTGATTGCAATTTACAGTTTACTGTCTCCGCCAGACAATCTCTTTCAAATGAGACCCATTTACCCAATCCCCACTCCGTGGCCAAAAGATCTGCAACTCCGAGCCCAATTCCCACAACAATGAGCTCCACTGGACATGGCACGCATTAGAACCGGCTTGCAAACTGGCTTTGCCTTTCCAATTTTTGGCCTGCAGTTCTGTGGGCATTTAAGCTCTTTGTTTTTCGGGCCACGTCAGGCCTTAAAGGCTACCTAAAATAAAAGAACGAGGAATCGATTTGTGGCCACGCCCCAGAGCCACGATCTTCTTGTTACCTTAACCCAGTTGCCAACAATCTTAGATTCGATTGTCTTGGCCAACCGAAGGTCTTGCTGCCATTGGATCCTCACAAGAACTAGGGGGAAATCGCACCAACCTTGTGCATAAATTATCCAACGCCTCGAGGTTTTTATGTGTGGTGCTTCCATAGCCTGGTTGCATAAACATAATCCGCAGTCATTGGATCGATCGTGTGATCCGCAGCCGCTGCAACGGACCGGCACTTTGATTCCGTGCGATCGGACCATTAAAATATGCAGGCGGCTCCAAATTACTTTCACTTGTGCGTGATCTGGGATTGGGAGTTTGGAGTTGCACAGCCTACGCGCATGTGCCTTGGGGCGATGACGCAACACCAGCGTCTGGACACGTTTTTTGGGCCAGCCTCAAAAGTGGGTCAGCACCAGGTTGCAGTACGCATTTGAAGTCACCATCGAACGCCACCTCACCCACAAAGTGCCCAATCTGATTTAATTTCTTTGCGAAAGTGAATTGGAATCGATACGGTTTTCATTGCACAATTTAATCAGTTTTCAATGTTCAATTACTTGGCAACCATATCTTTCAGTTAATATTTATGAGATCATAATTTTTTATTACATTTAATTTATAAATCAAAAACAAAATGTAAGTGCCTTATAAGAGAGTAATATTATACATGTGCTGAAAGCATTTGCAATTAGTTTACTAATTACTCATAAATCATATTAAGTAATAGCTTTAGTAATAGCCTCATTTTCTAACTAATGTCTGACTAATAATGTTTTTTAGCAAAACTCCTCGTATCAGTTTGGCTTCGATGTGAAGGACGACGAGTTCACCAACTACCAGAACCGCAAGGAGATTCGCGACGGTTCGGTGATCAAGGGCAGCTACTCGGTGGTGGACTCTGATGGCTTCATCCGCACCGTCAAGTACACGGCTGATCCCAAGGAGGGATTCAAGGCCGAGGTCATCCGCGAGCCCACCGACATCGTGGTGAAGATCCCCACTCCCCCGCCGCCGACGCAGTTGCTCCGCGCTGGAGGCCACAAGGCCCAGCAGGAGTACAGCTCCGGGCCCAGCAAGCAGCAGTATCAGCACCAGCAGCAACAGCAGCCACAGTACCACCAGTACCAGTAGGGGATTCGATTGGAGGACCATCCAAGATCGATGACTCTTGTCGAAACACTCTTGAAAGTTCCGCAAGTCCATGTAGTTTGTAAATATGCCGAGACTCGATTGGCACGAGATTATAACATTATTATATTTTATGTCATTCATTTAGGTTCGACTTTCTTGTTTAGAATATTAAATTAAAAGTTTCAAAAAAACTTTAAATGTGTCATGGAATAATGTTTTTGTGGGCTAATTGCTAAGTTACTTTTTTGGTAAATACTCCACCAATGAATACAAATCCCCTTGCCCACCAAACTTCCTCCATAGCCACTTCCCACTTTTTGTAAATCTAAATATTCTAAGACCATCTTAGACTCCCCAAATTGAGGTCACACCAATGTCTGCCAACTCGAAGGTAAACAAATTTTATTTTCGTATAAATCAATGTCCTAACCCCCGAGCAATTGGCAAAGTTCAGAAAGGACGCGGACCAAGAACCCAGTGACAACACCCAAAAGGCAGATCTAAAGACAACCCGTTCGGGCAGTCGATGACAAAGGCCATCTAATGGAAGTTCTCACAGTGGATCGTGGTCACCGAAGACACGGCTACGGATTCGGACCCGGCTGGACCGGTCAGACCGGTTGTCCTTTGGGAACACGCCACAAAAGCAATAGGAATAGCAACAGCAATCGCAATCGCATCGCAGTCGCATCGCAGTGTCCTTCTGCAATGTCCTTGCATAAATTAGACGAGCGTGTGAGAACTTTGAGCAGTCGAATATCCCCGGCTTTGATGACCTTATCGCCCAAGAAGCAGAAGAAGACGGCCGGCGATTACGAACCGGTTCTGGACAGTCTCCAGATGATGAGTTGAGGTGCGATGACTGACAGCCAGTCGGGATCGCTTCGCTAATGACCCGCATAGCGGGTCAAAGGGCCTGTAACCCATTTACATATGTAGGTTCGGGGACTTAATATTGATCTGCAAGGATCCCGAACATGTGCGTGGTCATTCACGCCGTGAATATTCCAACAAACAACTGGACATTAGTCCAGGCCGCCGGGCATTTGTGTCATTTGCTTGGCCGTCTTTGGATGGATATGCAAATGAGCCGAATGCAACCCCCGAGGTTACAAGATAATACCCTCACACATCTTCAACCCCTTCGTCCTGCTCCTTGGCAGACGCATTTACATATCCTTAACGAGCGACCCGCATGATGGACCGACCGACCGACCGACTGTCTTGTCCTGTAAGTGAAGTAACTGCAGGACCTTCGGGTCACTTCGAGGAACCAGTTTCCGGCTAAAGGATGGCCCAGTTGCCAGTTGACCTTTTTGGATGGCCCAGTGCCCGTTGAACTTGTGTAACCGGTTGGACAGTCCACTTTTCCGGAGCGGCGTGAGAAAATCTCACATCTCAAAGATGACCTAAGACAAGAAGCTGAGCAAGCTGCATTCGTATGCAAATCTTTTGCAGTGCTCATTCCAATTTCACGCCAAATCATTGCCCTTAAATAAATAATACGGCAAAATTATGAAAAGTCACGATTTATGCGAGTTCGCATGGGTATGTACAGAGAGTTTTTGGTTGGGAGGGAAAAATGGTATGGAGTATGCAAATCGAGGTCTGATCTCAGAGTTTTCCCTGCGCCATGTCCCAACGATGTTCCCCGTGGCCTCCTTGACGATCTGTCCAAATCACCTAAGTCGATCGAGTGGTTAAGAGGGAGAAAGTCTGGCGAATTATCTGGAAATTTATTGAGTTGGCTCTTAAGCTCGACTCACCTCGCCCTTGTAACGATTCGTGCCTCGCTGGGATTCAAAGCGCTTTTCCTGGGCCTTCGGATGCTTCAGGACGTGACCATGACTCCGCGATTCGGGAGGATCAAAGCGCATGAAAATGTCACTAAAAATAGATATTAAAAGAAAGAAGATAGTACTAATTAATTTTATGAATCAGGAAGTAATTGGGCTTGTCCAATTGTTAGTTTTTATTGTCTAAATAACAGCCACCATTTTGTCCAAAATATATTACTCACTTTTCACCCTTTTTTCTATAACAATTTTCCTATAAAAAAACTGTTGGCACTACTTGTTAAGTTCAAAAGGGTTAACAACCACCATTTTTCACTAGGAATATCTTGTTATTTAATAAATAACTGAACCACCACCGTTATTTCGTGATAATTTCACCCAGATTCAAGCTTAATTTTCTGACTGAATTGCATGAATATGTATGTTAATAAATTTGTGTTATAAGTGGATAATTGATTTTAGGCATGAAGTGCATGTTGAGAGCTATTCCAAAATAATGAGCAACCACCACTTTTTAATTATTTTTCAACCCAATCAACTTACTGAAAGTACTTGGTTTCCTTGGCACTTCGGTCAGCTGAACTTCTGGTTTCGGCCACATCCGTGTCCAGATCCTTGGCATACCGCCTGGGTCGTTCGGTCTGGACATTCTGGGAGGGTTGCTGCTGCTGCTCCTGCAACCTGGCAATGCGAGGTGGAATCACATGCAGCACATCGCTGGTAAAAAGAGCCGGTGGCACATTGTAAAGTTGTTGCGGCTGCTGCTGTAAGTGTTGCTGTTGCAAGTGCTGCTGCTGCTGCAAGTGCTGTTGCTGCAACTGCTGTTGCTCTTCGGCGCGTCGTTGAGGTTGCTGCAGCGAAACCCGCTGCACCGGCAGATAGTTCCCTTCATATCGATATTTGGCCAACTCGGAATGTGGAGCGATGGTCCGCTGCTGGTACTGAACACTCTGCTGCGGATACAGGGGCGGAAGGGGCGCGGCAGGAGCGGGCAACTGCTGCTGCTGGTAATCCAAGCCCAAGGGCTGATAACTGGGCCGATAGTTGATCAGCTGAAAGTGCGGCGTCTGCTGCTGGAAGTGAATCGCCGGCGGAGGAGCCGGACTATAACCGCCCACAATGGGCGTGGCAGCGGCAGCATACTCAAAGCGACGAAGACGCGGTGAATCGTAGTACAATTGTCTGGGATGGTAGAAGACATGTGGCTGCTGCAACAATGCCGGCGAAACGAAAAGCAACAATTGCAGGAGCAACATTTGCATCTTTAGTACTCCGTTTAACTTCCCAATTGGCAGATCCATCGCGTTGCACTCTCGTCAAATTTGTGGCAGCATTTTGACAACAACATAGCCATTTATAGTTGGCCACTTTTCTGGGCTTGGCCAAAAGCCGGAAGTCACTTGCCCAGCAGTCAGCGGTGTGTGAAATCGATCGATGCTGCTGCCCCGGATTGTGCAATGCTCCAACGGTCAGCTGCAGGGCTTATATAAGATATGGCAAATAAAATGCGAGAAAATTGTAAAATAGAAAAAAGAAAAAAGAGGAAATTCAGCTAGACTGGCGGGGATGAGACCTAGAATCAAACTGCCGGCAGCTGGCGGCCTTAGCCATCATCAAGGTCAAAAGCTTGGGCTATTTAGCATACAAAAATTGTGTTTTGGCAAACTCATTGTCAAAATCTGGAACTTGGAACTTCCGTTGACCGTTAGAGCCGGCCATATCCAGTTCTGGTTGATCCTGATTGGTGGAACACGTATCCTGACAGCCTGTTGCTTCTTGCAAGGGGTTGAAAGCCTACGATGTGACCTATAAGCATTGGGCTTTTCAACCCCCTGTCATCATGTTGAAAAATCACCCCTTAAATTCCTGCCAGCAGATCCTTCGTCGTCGAGCTGCGCAGTTGTTTAGATCATTCGACTTCTGAAGTTGAAACCCACAGCACCGCCAAGAGCAATCCACTACCAAAAACCGAATCCTTAACGAATCACTTTTGGATACTCCATCGCAAGCGAAGAGAAAAGGTGAGTGCTTTTGATAGCCATAACACATTTATAATATAGCGACACGAGGTCTGTTCAACTCATCAACATGCATATGTACGGGTACAAACTCCAGATCCACCAAAGTTACATTATAGATACGGTTATAATACAAAGATTGTGGCCTCCACGAGAGACTGCTGCAACAAATTTTCAGTGCTTTCGATTTAGTTCAATTCGGTTCACAACAGAGCTAGAAGAGATTGAAGATCGGTGGCCTAGTCCGCCATGTTCACATTGTTCATGCGCATCTTGGCGAAGTCCTCGAAAACAATATTATCGTCATCGTCCTGGTAATAGCCCTTCACATTGCGGTGCTGCTCGATGGACTTCATTTTCTTCATGGCATTCGAGCGCTTCTTCTCAATGGTTCCTATACCACATCAAAGGGATTATAAACTTGATGTAGAGGAAGTAATCTTGGCAAGCTTACCCGGTGCCGGTTGGAGCAGCTTGAAGGGCACATCCGTTTGCATTTCGCCTCCCAGAGTGCCGCAGTTGAGCTTGATGCGCACCGAGTACGAGATGACAATACCACAGGCATCTCCCGTGGACTTGCCCTCCTGCACCATGGTGGATGAAGCCAGGTTGACATCCTCGTCCTTCAAGTGACCATCCAGGGCGATACCTGAGTTCACAATCAAATAATCCATTAGAAACTAAGCAGGTTCACAACTATCACATCCAAATCCTACCATGGCGATCCTTGTTGTTAGCCGCCAGCGGAATCAAGTAGAAGGTCTTGGTGAGATTGGCGCCCGGAGTGATGGGGCAGCCCTCCTTGGTCTCCAGCTGGGCCACATGCTTGCTGAACTGGGCGTTCACCATGGTGATTTCGGTGTGCTGCACAATGAAGCACTTGATGCTCTTCACGGACTTCTTGGAGTTGTTCGACACCTGGACGGTGGCAGCCGTCTTCTCGCCATGATAGTAGATCTCCCTGTCCAGCGTGACCTCCAGACTGATCTTGCCGTTCGAGAAAGTGAATCCCTTGCTGACCAGCGAGCTAGGCAGACGCTGGCCACGATTGAGGGGAGCGTACTGCAGCTTCTTGATCACCAGACTGACCATGCTCCGCTTGTGCTGGCGATCGTCCTCGGAGTCGCCCACAAATGCCCGGATGGTGTACTCCACGCCCAGGGGCTTGCCATTGTCGTCGCCCTCCTGCTGCAGAGTGACGGAGCTGGGCGAATTGGGCGGGAAGTGGAAGGTGAACGGATGGGCGTTGCTGCCCAGTTTGCGGACCAGCTTCTCCTGCATCGGTGTCATCTCCATGTTGGGATTGGTCATCGGAACAATTTGCTCCCGGCACAGGATAAGCTCCTTGGAGAACTTTACTCCCATGACCTCGTCCTCCTCGCGACCATAGCGATAGGTGGTGGCCAGTTGGCCAAAGACCTTCCTGTTCTTCAGGTAGTCCGGTTCCACCACAATTACTCCATCGACGGGATCACAGTAGTCGATGTGGTCGATGAAGTCGCGGCGACCCAGATAGAAGGTGACCTTGCCGTTGGGCGTGGCCTTCTTGAAGACCTTCACGGATACAACCATTGTGGATTACTGGATTTCTTTGATTCCTGGCAAATGCAACTGGATTCGAGGCTAAGTCGTGCGATGCGCGTTATAGAGTTTTCCGTTCCGCGGAGGAAAATGCGAAACCCAAGTGCCGTGCAACCTGCTTATATACCTTTGCCCTGGCCCTGTCCGTGGGTCTTCATTCTGGGCACTAACTGGATTTGCTCGTTATGCACTTGTTTGTTGGCTTGTCCAACACGACAACAAGATAGAACCATAGAAACTAAGGGAAAACTGCAAACAAGCTGCTTCCAGGGGTTGGTCTATTTTCTGCGCAGTTTGCCACTTGCCCGAGCAAATTGGCTAATGTCAAGTATCTTTTTCCGATTCCGACCTAGTGCGAGGTCATCTGGACAACTGTTGAATAATTGGGCATGGCAGCTTGGAGCTGGATTAGCATCCGATTTGGTGTTACCGGGTTGTTATCAATTGGCCAGTCTTGTTCTCTCTTAGCCAAACATCAGTGGTCAGCAAGGGGAAACCTTAGATGTTTTTAATTTTGTTATGGATCAAATGTCGATATATTGATTTTAAAGTAAGAGGTATAATTGAAATTGGCATTTCTTGCAACTAGTTTACGAAAGGTCGCAATTCATTGTAGTCAATGTTAGATAATATTTAAGGTCCAGAGAAATTGGAATAATCTTAAATCTTTCCTTTCCTTTTTCCTTGCAGTTGAGATCTAGAACCAAGATGCAAACACAGACACACACCACCACAGACCGACACGGCTATAGCCTGCGCTTTTCGCCTTTCGAGGCTAACTACTTGCTGCTAGCTACAAGGTGAGATCAATCTTAAGCTCTAGAACCAACAATATACTAATATAAAACCAAATTTCCGATACCCAGCCAACTGTACGGTCTTGCTGGAGGTGGTTCCCTCTTTCTGCTGGAACAGAACTCCAACACAAACTCCTCATCCACAGATGGCCAGAGTCTCGGAGAGCTGTGCCGCCTAGAGTGGTCCGATGGATTGTTCGACGTCGCCTGGTGTCCGTATGCCGCCGATATCGCCGCCACTGCCTCCGGAGATGGATCGCTTCAGATCTGGTGCGGATTGGACGGCGAATCGGCGAGCAACCAGCTGACGCCGAAACAGCCGCTGATCTGCCTGCAGGAGCACAAGAACGAGGTGTACAGCCTGGACTGGGGCGAGAAGTGGAACTACCACACCCTGCTCTCGGCCAGCTGGGATTGTACTCTGAAATTGTGGGACTGCAACAGACAGAACTCCATCACCACCTTTGTGGGCCACAACGATCTGATCTACGGGGCCAAGTTCTCGCCCCTGATCGCCAATCTGTTTGCAAGCGTAAGTACCGATGGACACCTTAACTTATGGAATTCTCTTGACTTTGCAGGTAAACCCCTGATGAGCATCGAGGCACATGCGAGTGAGGCACTTTGCTGCGACTGGTCGCACTTCGATCGCAATGTCCTGGTCACTGGAGGATCGGATGGCCTGATTCGGGGCTGGGATCTGCGCAAGATGAGGACGCACGTCTTTGAGCTGTACTCCGGAGAATTCGCTGTCCGGCGATTGGCCTGCTCACCGCACTCGGCAGCGGTCTTGGCATCGGCCAATTATGATTTTACCACGAGGTAAGTGGAAGCAACAGGAAATTTGTATGGTTAATAACAACTGTCCACTTTTGTCACATTTAAGGATTTGGAATTTGGAGCGTGGCGAGTCCGCCCAGGAGGTCAATGCGCGGCACACGGAGTTCGTCTGCGGATTGGACTGGAATCCCCACAGGACCCACCAGTTGGCCGACTGTGGCTGGGACTCGTTGGCCAACGTTTATACCCCGCAGTGTCTGAGCGGTGATCTGGTCGTCTAGGTTAGTACAGGGCATGCCCACAACTGGAAACTGGAACTGGTACTCCCTAAATACCGAAAACACATGTGATAAGGCGCTAGTGGCGTCGAAATAGCCAGGCCTACAAGCGGTGCACCGTTAATACGATAGCTGAGCTATATGCAATGCCTATAAGGAACTGTAAGGAGCCGAAGACAAGGACTCATCGGCGCAACGATGACGTGTAAATAGCTGTGTGATAAACGCTGAACGGGCTAAAACCTCAAGCAGGTGCTTCAAAATGTCAATAAAAGCTTACATATATCACGAGTATTATATGAATTATATGGGTTTTCTGCGCTGCTCTGTGTGTTATTATGGACTTGTTTCTTGGCCCTCGGCTATAATTTGCAAGCGGCCCTTGTCTTAACAAGAATTTAACGGATCTCGGAATTGGAGTTCGAATTGGTTAGGTGGCAAAGAGCCAATGCAGACGCTGACGGAGATTGACTTGGCATCCTTATCCGGTTGGCTAAACTCTGACCAAACAAACACGCAATAAAGCGCTAATTTGCTGCAACGTTTTATTGCCCGAGTGGAGCCGAAATCCCTGTCATTCCCGGAATTGACACAGCCAACAAGGTGGATATGGCCCAAAGGTGTGCCAGCCATCGCACCTTTTCGGCTGACATGGTGTGAAAAGGCAGCAGTTGCTCAGTTGCTCCCTGCGAACCCAGATCCCACATCCCTGATCCTGGCACCCCGATCCCGTCATTATCAACAGACTGCGCTTTAACTGCCACTCGGGGCAAATATTTGCTTTGAAGCCAATTGGCGCTGATTTCTTCTGACAATTGGGGGCAGATCTGGAGGACCTTACTCTGGATTCTCGACACTAGGGAACAGCAGCTGCTGACCCGCAATTATCTGCTCGCCAGTCAAGTGATGCCAAAATTGATATTAATGCCTTGTTTGTGTTAATAAAAATCGGTTTTTGGAGCCTGCCAAACTAAGAGGTGCTGAATTTATCCTTAGGCGAAGACAGATCTTGATGGGAATTCGGCACCTCATTTTATTTTAAATAATTATTTAATGAAGGAGTGTTGCCATTATGTATTATTTGTTTTAAGTTAGGTGCCAGAAAATAGTGCAACTGAAGTTTTCTTTGGTAAAAAAAGCCTTTGCATAAAACATGATAGTTGTGTAAATATTCCTTAAATATAATATCATTGTAACATATTATACTAGTAATTTAGAAATATTTTAAATTTATGGTTACAACGGCTTGTGCTATAAATGTGTGGCGCTGCCTATCGGTAGTTTACAGTACCAATCTATTTTACATCCACTCTACATGACTTCACTGCTTGCGATTCAAATCATAGTGGTATGCACTGCTTTATATCGTTAATTTGAATATTTCGACGCAAACTGAAACACACATTCAGAAAATTTTGTAATATAGCATATATTTTATGTATTTTAAATATAAAAAACAACAATTTATATTCAGTTTAAATTCATAACAAACAATACATTACATTTTAAGCCATAATCTCCGCCATTTCGAGTCTTTGCTGTCATTAAAATGAAACTCAATTTTGAATGAAGCCAAAGTCCTTAAAATTACAGACAGTAACTTCGCGCAAAAGTCAAACAGTCGTTGCCAACTATAAATTAGCGCCAAACAAAGTTGCAAGCCGAAGGCGGCTGGGGGCGAAAAAAAAAAAATTGGTCACTTACCGAGTCCGCGTTGTGTAGCCCATAACCTTGAGTTGGCCCTGGCCCCACGGATCTCGTCAGTGTCAAGGTTGCGTTGTTCTTGGTCTGCAGCTTGTTATAAATAAACGGAGAGCAGAAGTGTATTTCAACACCCAGCACGCGAGGAGGCGATCGCTTCTGCTTCGGCAGCTCCAACGAAACGAGTGCCTCCCTTGGAGATCGGGATGATATGGTATGGTATGGGATTGTATGGTAAGGTATGGGGGGATGGGACCCCTCATCGTCAGCAGGTTCTGAATCGTGTCTCTACCTGGGTCTCCAGAACTCCACACACACTCCACGCGCCTCGCTTTGCAGTTCAGCAATTTAAATTGCCTCCACGAGCATTTTGATGGCGATCACGCGCCCCCTTTGAAATCTCGCTGCCCAATCTGCGCCATAAAGGATCCGCAGACGACGACGACGACGATGATGTCGAGTCCGTTCTGTTTTTGTTCCCTGTGCTCCCTGGCATACTTCTACTGATACCGTCTTCTTTTTACGACTGCTGTCGCTGGTATTAATTTTGTTTCAGCGTTTTGTTACTGGGGCCTTAATCGTCACCGTTCCGTTTGGTTCTTTCGGCTCATTCGGTTCCTTTGGTCAGCTAACACGTGTAGTTGCCATCGAGACCTCCTTCGGCGCACAGTTGGTGCATCATCACAGAACATACCGCAACTAGATGGTTTCTCTCTGCGTGTTCTTGGCGTTGCAGTTCCACTTCGGAGTGGGCGTAACACAAGGGCAATCTTGATAAGGAGATCGTTCGTTTGAGGAAAGACAAAAAAGAGTGCCGGAAATAATTGTCAGTGGAGTGATTAGGGCTGCTGTCCTAGCACAGCTACCTGTCTTCACCGGGCTAATGATGCAGGAATCACACACATCCTTGTTGGGTTAATTAAAAATTCAAAGAGCCAGCCAGGATGTGGCTACCGTTAGATTCGGTGTGAATTTATTCACCTGGGCACTACTAGGCTTCATTTATTCATAAGATTCCGCTGCGCGACGACAGGAAACTCTTGACGAGGTGTTGAATGCCCAATTTCCGTGAGTCTCGGCCTGGAAATTACCTAACCTACGCACGCCGTGATCCTCTCGCCGATCCTCGCTGATCCTGGCACGCCATTGTTCTAGCTCGCTTATGACATAATGAGAGCAGCCAGCCAGGACTTGCGTAAATCCTGCCAGCGGCGAACGCAATGTTATGCAATACCAGCAGCAGCGAGGCTGGTGCCATAAAACCAAGGCTCTCAGGACCCTAAGACCTAGATGACCTACTATAGATGGCCCATAAAAACGGCCACTGAACTACATTCGCTGCCTGGCCAGCGTGTCCATTGGTGTGCGACCTGAAAAAATCTGCGCACATTTGTTTATGGCATGTTGTTAAAAAATTCAGGACATCGAGAGCGGGACCGAATTTGGGTCTCTTGGTTTTTGGGATGGCAATTTACGCAATTCCGAGCAAAAAACAAGGCCAAGGTGCCCGCTGTTAATTCCGCGAAGTATTTTTGCATTTTTTCCGGAATTTGTGTCGTCCTGCGAAGAGGATCAGGGAAAACAGGATCACATCATCTCTGCCCGGCTGCTCTAATTTTTTGTTACAATTGTTTATTGTACTCTCCGCAGATTTGCATTCGCGTGGCAGCAGGTTTTTCTTTTACATTTTCTTTTTTTGTGCGCCACTTGAGGTTGACCCAGGCAAACAAAAAGTTGTCCTACATAAACAAAAAAATTGGCTCAGTCGGCAGCGGTTCGACTGTGCAGACGCGTGGCCAAAAAGGACCCTACTGCTGCAACTGCTGGCCAAATAAATAAAAAATGGGTCACATCAGCAGCAGCTACTGTATGAAGAAGCCACTTAATCTTGAGAGTTTCCTTTATTTACCCATAAATCATAACGCTGAATTCCTGGTAGCGCCAGCAAAGTCTATTTACAAAGACCGATTAAAATTTATATTCATAAACAAGATGAGCAATCGCGATTCTTTTTCTAAAAATATTAGTTCTAGTTTATTTCTGCGACGTGTTGAGTGATTTTTGTAACCTTCGCATTACTTTGAGTATTTTGTAATTCAGCTTATAAATTTTATGTCTAAATTAGGTTTCCATCGCTGTTGAGATTGATTTATTTCCCTCGTATTGTATTCCGTAGGAATTGAAATTGTTCTTGCTGGCATTTAATGACTGATGAGGGTGAAGGACGTTTTACGGCGTGCTCCAAAAGATCAAAAAATACAATTATATCGGCGAGACGAACGGTTTTTGGGGAACAAGGTCGTCTCGCCGTCGGCTATAAATAAGATTTTCCATTCCGTGCGAAATATTTTGCGTATAAATAATTTGTTGGATAGATAAAACAGTCCGACACTCCGTTGACCACGGTTGATCTGTTCGACTTGCTGCTTGTTTTTAAACTCATGACCAAAATACTTCAGCGGCCCGTCTCACCGTCTAAAAATAGTGCCGCCTCCCACACGGATCCAGACCCAGATCCCCCGGATTTCTGATTCCATATTCCGGCCGTAGTCGACTGACGTGCGCCGCGATGACGCGTTCTCGAGCGTCGTGGGACTGATTCTAAACAGAGGGCTCCAGATCCAGGTGATGACGATCTCCAATCGGCCATTGGTCAGTGGAACCAGCTAGGCAGCGATTGCTAAAATTGGCAAAAGCCAGATCGCATGCGGATCGCAATTGCTGGGCGAGTTATGTGTGTTTGGTGATCTTGATGATGATGATGGTGGTCCAAAGGCGTCAGCAGTCGGCCTAAAAATCCATTTCACTGAACGATAACAGCGGTTAGTATTTAGACACAATTTTATATTACACGAATTAAAGATACCCTAGAGAATTATAAAAATTAAGATCCTTAGAGAAAGTATGTCCATAATCTGTTGATTTTATAAAATCTAACTTTCTAATACATAACATATAACATAAAATCGTTTACATTAATAACGTATTAAAGTAAGAAAGTGCTTCTGAGCGTGTTGAATTTTTTCCAGTTCCACGACCTAAGTAACCCTTTTGTATACCCTATCTTTGCATTACCCTCACGCTGAACACATTTCTAACAAAAACAAGCAAAAAGTGCAAAACGCGAAAATATTTTTCACGAAAAACAAATTCCTTTGCAGCACGTCAATGACGTCAATGCGAACGGAGGCTGTCAAAAATATGTAGCGATCGCAAACGCGGGGAAAACTTTTCTCCGAAAATTAAATAAAATCTTCGAAAGGGTGAGGAGAAAAGGGGGCGGTTGCGTCTGTTAAGTCCAGACGTGGGCGTGTAAATCGGAGGAGGTGCTGTTTTTGCGGCTAAATCGAATTTTCAGCCTGGCGATGACGCGTGAACTTGCCTTTGATTTGTTATTTTTTTTCCTTCTCTCGACTTCAACCGATCGCGATCATCCCAAAAATAACAAGGTGGGCATTTGCATTTTGTTATTGTTGGTCAGGCGGCTCGCACACGCGCCCCAGTGGGTGGTTGAGATCTTTATAAACTGGCTATCTGATGGATTGGCAAATAAACCTGATTTATGCATTCTCGCCTTTCCCACTTCCGGCGAGGATCACAAGGTGTGATTACCAATTTGGGCCTGCTCATGCGTAGCCGCACGTGTCCTTCGGATGGAAGATGATAGGATTTGGATCCCTAACCAGCCACATGCTCATTGGGATCCCCAGCATGGCAAACACCTCACTTAAGTGCCATTTCCGCTGGCACAGCGGACATTAAATTAGCAATCATTAGGCCAGCTCCAGCTCCAGCTCCAAATCCAAATCGCTGGCAATCAGCATCCAATTTGGCCAAGATGCCGCCAGCTTAAGCCTTTTATATTCCGCCGGGATTTAGTTATAAAAAGATTTGCCCCTGCTCCTTCCTTCCACCAGCTAAGTGAGCGTTGATTTCGGACTCAGTTTCGCATTGGGCCCACCTGTTGCCCCATTGTCCTCCAAAGTGCCAGCCGCCTGGCACACACACACATAACTATATCCATATATACTTATATATTTTATTCGGCTGTTTTTTTATGGGCTCGAACGGGGCCGTTTGCGAAATCGCATAAACATAAAGGTAATTGCACAGACATGCCAAAAATTATCCGATATTCGTCGTCGATGTAAGGCAGTGAGGATGTACTACCACTGTATGTATATGTATAAAGCCTGGGCAGCAAAAAAAAAACGAGAGAGAAACCCATCGATGATGCTTGGCATTTATTGTGATCGCCGCTTATTGCCCGCTTCACTGAGATATCCCAGAGTGCCAAGGTTTTTCATTTAGCTGCCAAAGGGTTCGGCACTACAAACCTTCTTAATGAGCTACAGAAGAACTAAGGAGCATAACTTGATGAAAGTTTGTTTTTGAAAAGCGATCATAAAATAACACTTCCTAACAATCAGTTTAAAAAAACTATAAAATAGGAAAGATGATTATAGGAGTAGGCTAACAAATCTAGTTTATATCAGTACATTGTGAATTGAACACAATATTTTGAAGATGGAATATCTATATATATATATCTATATCGTTACATGAACTACATTAACGCATTATTCCCCGTGCAGGGTGACAATCCCCAAATAAAAGTGATTGTTCCCTTTAGTCTCAAAACAAAAAATGGAAGAAAAGCACAAAAAACCCAAAGTCGGCTAAAAGATTCGCATTGCCTTTCAGCTGCTGCAACTGCTCCACTGTTTACATGGGATGCTGTTGGCATCATCGCTGCTTTTTGTATTTCTTATTTTTTTGTTTTAACAAGGGAAAGGGGATGTGGACATGGTCGGAGGATCGCCTTGTGACATATGCGAAATTCATTGTCGCGTGTTGCGTTGTCCGTGGATGCCAACGACTTGGCAACCAACCTTGGCTGACGGGCAATCCGCTCAGATCCCCATCTACCGTCACCCATATCCCGCATCCCGCCACCCACCAGCACTCCTCCATCTCGGGGGGCATTACAGGTGCTGCTGCCAGATAAGCACGGCAAGAAAACATCCGAGGAACAGATATGAGTTCATAATCAGAGAAAAGCTATATACATTCTTATGCTGTGACATATATGGTGGTTATAAACCCCTTTTAAAGCAAATCAATGCAGTCCATCATTATTTAAGCCATCTTTAATACATATACCATTTAAATTACGTAATTTTTTCCAGTGTAGTCAGAGGTAGTGCCATATCGCGACGGACATTATCGCGCTCGTCGTCGGTCGCTGGGCATTGAAAAATTGGCAATTGTTTTGGGACAGCGGCGAGAAACACAACCGGCCAACTGAAAACAGCAACAGAAACGGACAGACTTTAACTGGCCGCTTAAACGATCGCTTAACTACTGTTAATCTGCGGCGGATTGGGCTTTAAAACCGGACAGCGATAATATAATCCTGGTCCAAGGTTGAACGCCATTCGTGCGTAAGTGCAATTAGTGTAATGTAATAATGAGCGATGCCCCAGCAATTTGCCCATAAGCATTTTAATGTGTTGCGCCATGCGGGGGCAGCACATGTGGGGATCTGTGGGGACCGGATCAGGTGGGCTTCGTATCCATGATGCAGAGAGCTACGGATTTTGGCTCCACAGAGACAGGGCCACGCGTCTGCAGCAACTGACGCACGCGGCCTCATGTGACCGCAGATATAATGTGTGGATACGTTGGGTCTTACGTCTGCAGTTCGCGGTCCGTAGTCCGCTCCCCAACTTTAGACCTCCAACCGGCACCATTTGAGTACACATTCATTCAGCAGAATTTTCCCGCAAATGCCCCCATCCATAAAAAAAAAAACAACACACATCCGCACGCAGTTTTCTGCTTCTCAATGAGCCAAATTAGCAACCGCCTCTCTACGCAAATCTTTGACGTCAGCATCCGAACAGTGAGCACACAGACTCTGGGTGGCGGGGCAGTGGGGGATTTGGGGGCTTTTTGGCAAGGTAAGCGTGACCAAATATGGGGAACCAGAAGTGGGTTATGGGAAACCTGTGCGCTCTGCAGAAATTTCAGGGAAATTAGCACTTAATGCTTCACCATTTACAAATTGTGCAGGGGAAATCTAGGTTGACTTTGAACAGGAAGTCTTCTTTGTGAAATATCAGGTGGGCACAAAGTGTTTCCACCTATGAATTATTCATATTGCAGAATCTCACTTTCAGAATAGATTTCCAAACGAGACAATTCGAAACAGACAACAGAGAATCATTCTACTTTTAACAGGAAACGTGTTTCATATGATAATCTACTTAAACTAATAACATAGTTTGTTGATCATTTCTTATGAAAATATATAAGGAATGTTTGAGATTTTCGTATCATTAATATCTTAAACATTCCTTAAATATTAGAAGCATTTAAATGAATTAGAAAATTCCACTCCAGAACGAAACAGGATGCAAAGCAGTTAGCGTGTTTAGCAGGTGCCCGAGGCATTCCTAATGACGCAGCACAGCCCCTTTTCTCTCCTGCGACCTGCTCCTCTTCCGAACCCACCGATTCTTCTGGTTCCTCAGATTCAGTAAGCCCAAGGTCCCAGTGTTTGCACAACAACACGACGCCAAAGTGGTCGCCACTTGAGACGCTGATTTATGCACGAAATGCTAATGGAAATGCAACTTCAAATGCTAATTGCGGCGACGGTCAAAGACTCGTCTTCAGTCCTCAGACTTCGGTCCTCCTCCTCGTCTTCGGCATCCAAGGAGGCATCGCGAAGTACGAGAAGAACGGGGGCCTGAGGAGACAGAAGACAGTTCATCACAATTGCGTTTGCAAATCAACGAGGCGACAAGCGAAGGCGCGCATGCGCAGCACAGAAGATTCAGATTGGATCGGAGGAGGGCCTAACCCAACTGGTGGTGGTTGATGGCCGATGGCCGATGGCTCTGTCTCCGTGCCTCATTCATATGCAAATCCGTCCACGCTGGTGACCACAAATGAAATGCCAACACGCAGAAATGCAAAGAGAGCATCGAATTGCAAATTATGGGGATGCCAGCTCGTTGACAAAGTTGCGCCTGAATAATTCCACAGCCCTGTTAGAAGCGACGACAACTTAGCGACTCCGAGTGCGAATAGGAATACGAATGCGACCCAGACACATACGCAAGAACCAAGATACAAGATACCAGATCCACGATCCAAGACCCAAGCTCCAAGAGCGTAGTCCAAGTCCCCAAGCCCCAATAACCCAAGGTAAAAGAAGCAAAAGCGCGTGCCCGCGGTCTCAACTTCCGCTGCTGCCAAGTGTTCGCTTCCATGCGTGACTATATCCACGAGATCAGGAGCGGACCGAGGTCGCCTCCAATGGATCGGCAAAGTCAGCAAAATATATGGGATAGCACACCAGCAAAGCAAAAAAAATCAAAATAAACTCCAGAAATAAGAGTCCCCTGTTTGTGCAGTTGAACAGTGAAATTGAAGTAGCAAATATGCAAAGTGTTTCAGGTCTCAATTCGGTTTAAAATACTCACATATGTGGTATGACAATGAAAAAGTTGACAAAAGTACAACAATAATTGAACAACAAAGCGTTTAGTAAGTGGTATATCATTTTACTTGCTGTACAATTGCAAACATAAAATCAAAGCTTGCAGAATAAATTTTTTGGCATTACTAAAAGGTTTACTATATTTGATTGTTTGGATATTGTAGTTCAGTGGACATCTTAATCAGTTCATTTTGATTGATCCAGTTTGTTCATAAAATTAACCAGATTTCTATACTTAATCTTCTTCGCATGCTCTTCAAAATATAACAAATGTCGAATTTTTGATAGTTTATATTTTTAAGTAAGCAATTAGGTGGTGTTCAGTAACTCCGCTCCTGGTGGATGGTCAGTGAGTGTGAGATGACTCCCCCTAGAAGCTTTTCGAAGCTAATGCCGAATGCAGGTCGGTTTCCGTGCCTCCACATTCCCAGTCGTTTTGTTGTCATTTTCTGCTGCCTGACTTCCAGGAATCTGTGTGTTTGCCTGGTGACGAACTTGGTTGCTCCATTAGCATATAGCCGGTGGAGTTCTTCAATGGGGGCGGGGGATGAGCCGAGCGGATCGCTGTGGAACGGATGTGCGCTTGATTATGTTGTTTGCCAGCGAGGCTGGTCCTTCATCTGGCTGCTCGAGATGACGAAGATTCTATGAGTGCCCTGCCTTCGCCGGGCATTAATCATTCTTGTTTTTGAATTCTTCTCAAGCAAACAGCGCGCGACTGACGCCAGGCGGTCGGCTACCAGAAAATGGGAGAGACAACACCATGCTTCGAACAAAATACGGTGGCTATCAAAATAGCTACGTACACGTTTTAGCCCACCCAAATGGTCAAGGGTTTCCTCGGATCTTGATCTCTGTTTGTGCGATCACGATCACGCGTTGTCCGCCGCTTTGTCCTAATGCCTCGCCTTGTGCAAATGTTTATCCAAGACAATCCCAAGCCCCGGGCCCGATTTCCAGCCCGAAAGGATTTGTCTCGCCTCGTCATCATCGGCATGCCAGCATTCCAGCATCGCCGGAATCATCATCCGCATCGTCGTCTTCGTCGGCGGCGTTAATGTGAGGGCAAACAAGCGTGATGTGGCAATTGTCTGGGGAGCGATCTGTACTGCGTGTAAGTAGCAGACTTCTTGCTCTTTTCCTATTTGCTAAGTAGCCCCTGGGCAGGAGAGGCTGTGCCCGATCCCGAGGTGTAGATCCATTAGCTACCAGTCGAGCGGCCACACAGGAGTCGATGAAGTGAGCATACGGATTCCGGGATACGAAATGAGTGGGTGTAACCCGACTTTGAAGGTGCCCGTTTTTAGGGAGAAGTCGAGGAAATGCGAGAAGGATTGTGGTTTCCCGACGAGAGACTGCTCATGTACTTTCTAACGATTCAAAGGGATATTTCTAGAAGATCTGTAAACATTCGTCCAAACTTAAGGCAGTATTAAAATATTAAGGTTATGGATTTTAGAATGTAAAAACTTAAGATAGCAGATGTGAATAATAAACCGCACTTACTTATGTAATTACCCATTAACTCATTTCCGAAATCAGCTAAAATAACACGGTTCGACGTTTTTAAACACGACCTAATTGCGATCAACTAGTCACCCTCTTTATTGACTCAAGCTTGTAAAACCTGATTGATTAATTGACTAATTGTGTGTTTTCAGTTCCCAGGCTCAACCGAAGTCCTGGAATGTGATTTAACCACTTTTGATGACCGGTCCGCAGTTCCAGAATATTAATACTTCCCCTCCAATTCAGTTAAATGAGCTTCATTAGCAGTACGCTTGCTTTTCACTTTGGCTTAATTATCACGGCTCTTCAGCAGTGGAGCAATCGGAGGGGTTAAAAGTGGAGCAGGAGTGACAGGAGTGCTGTGGACGGAGCACCTGCCACTCGAGGTGAACTTTCCTCGGTCGCAACCCGACAATTGTCGCCAATTAAACCAACAGAAATGGAGATATATGGGCAGAACCAAGAGAGCCCTTTGGTTTATGCACTGGGAAAAAATATAGGCTGATTTCCTTATTTCAAAAACCTTCAAAAAACACATCCTACAATCGCATCTGCATTTTATTATATATTATATTATATGGTAAGGGAAAAATATACGTTTTTAATGAAACATAAACCTTAATGTTGCGCAAATGGAAACATAACTCTTGATTGATACCCCAATTTTGTCGCTGTTTATCGAGTTAAAGGAGCACATTAATCAAGGGCCGTTGCGCGAAACAAGTAGCTCATTGGGCATATGCAAATTATGCCCGATTACTCTTACTCTCCGCCCTGGGTTCACTTCTCCTTTATCAATTGAGTCAGCAATAATGACGATACACATATATACGATATAACCCACCGCAGCAGATACGATTTCAAGGTTTCCAATGAAAGTGCCGCTGCCCGCTGCCCGCGCCACGATCACGAATCATTTTTTATCACAAACATTCGCCATTCGACTGGCTAATGACAGGCGACAAGTCAGCAAGTCGACGGATTTCTGGCGACTGGTCATCGCTGACCACCGGTGACTGTGACACGCTTCTGGTCAATGTCAGTCGGGTGGATAATGGGCAATGGACACTGGGTAATGGGTAACCAGATATAGCGCTGATTCCCCTTCTGGAACAGAGTCTCCAATCCCCACGAATGCTTGCACTTTATGCCCCACTTATTGCGCTTATCGCAGTCGTTTGGGTTTCTGGGAAATTGTTTACGCTTTCGGCACGAAACAAATGCCGGAATATTCACATAAAATAGAGCATTTCATGGTCTTGGAATCTGGAATCTGGAAACTGGAATCACACGGACATGGGTTGTGTGACCAGTGTGGCCTTGAGCAAATCGGTGCATCCAAATTAGATATGCTTCCAGTTCGGCGTTGAAGTTCAAAGGCAGTGTCCAGATTCCGATCCCGAGTGCTAAAAAGGGTTTCAGCCCAGCTGAAAAAGCGGCAGCAGCTGTTTGCAGGCCATAATTGAAGCATTTCGTAGGTAATTGGTGGCGATTTTTTTATGGCCAACGCATAAATTAACACCACCGAGCAGAGAGTCTCTGAAATCCGACTTCGAATCCTCGGCAGATTTGTGTAATTGCGCTCCACTTGCAGCGGGTACAGCCCATCCTGGTCGGATTTAATGTGCGTCCATCACCAATGCTTGGTGGTTATAGGGCTCAAACTCAATCTGCCGGGTAGAAAACGTGCAATTTGGGTCAAGAGAGGTGTCTCTCCTCCTTTTTTCATCTGTTGTTTCCATCGTTATTTTATATGTTAATTTTGGCCCGGGCTCAAAACTCCACTTTTTATTTTGACCATCTTCCTGTTTTCTCGCCGGCCAAACGTTTTGTACCTCATTAGAGCGGCGAAAGCGCGTTTACAAGTGCTAAATTGGCCAAATTACGGGTTGTTAACAGGATATAAAAGTAAAAGTGTCTGCCAGCCGAAATCTCCGCTTCCAGGCAGGTGCCATTAAAAGGGAAAAGGACGCCCATGCCCATCTCGCACTTCGGTTTCAATTTGGACACCAAGCACATACTTAAAGATTTCAAATTTATAGAGTGATGATTGAGAAATATCGATAACACTTTAGTTTTTTACCCCACGGGCAAGGCCACCTGTATGAATCCTCCTTTTATGGGTGGTTTGTAAACAATTACCAGACAAACATTTAATTGGAGTCTTTAGGGAAATGTTGAAAAGTTAAAACGATGGCTTTTAGATGATATGATATGATAACTATAGTTTATTGACTATAATTTCTATAAGCTAAATTAAATGTAATATACTTAACTTAATTACTTTATACTCAATATTATGATGATGGTTCTTCCATAAAATACACATTTTAAGCGACTTTAGCTTTCATTATGACATTATAAAATTGTGTTAAATATAAATTTAATTAAGAAATCCCCTTTAAATTCCAATTTTGGGCTAAAATTTCAATCTTTTCCCTTCCCCCAAACATCTGCTGTCAATGATCATGCAGATACAAAGTCGCTCGGAGTTATCGTGGCCATTATCGTCTTTTGGCCCTATCTCGGCTCCATCAGCAGCTCCTGATCCGGCTGCTTGGCCAGCTCTGGCTCCAGCATCTTGAGCTGCTCCAGGCTCTGGATCTTGGTGACTCCCGTCGATGCGGCCAGATGCAAGAGAGGTGATTAATTGCCACCCGAATGTCCCGGCCAACTGGTCGGACCTTACCTTTTTTACGTTTACCTGTCGCCGGTTAATGTTGCCAACTTAATCGCATTTTGCCAAGACTCTTGATAATGTTGTTTATGTGCAAAACGATTTGGCTGACCGGGCGATGGGCAATGGGCGACGCGGATCTGCGGATAATTAATGAGACGGACTTGTGTAATTAATAAAAAACTTTTAATTACTAAGGGGAAGGCCTGTCCTTGAGCCGATGCTGCTGCTGAAATCCTAATGAGTGGCGAAGGATGAAAAAAATGTTACATGTCCTGGATGATCCATAGATGGGCGGGAAAAAGTCCGATATGCGACGAGATTTTTGCGTAATTTCTCAAGGCCAGACAGGGACAACATAAAAAGGACGAATTTCTTACGTAAGTGACCGAAATATGTTTTTATGAGCGCATCATAAATTTTTTTCCCCTAAGAATGGGAACGCGTTCTCGTTCTCTGATCTCAATGTTCTGATCTCGTTCCATTTTTAGCGGAACTGTCCGCCAGTCCGGTGTCCTTTTTCGACTGCCTCACGGCATGACATAATTTCGCATAATTTGCAACAATCCTCGAAGGACCTTTCGCCCCGAACACCAGGACACCCACCAGCACGTGACAAAAAAGATGAACAAACAAAAAAAGAGAGCGACCTGCTCGCAGATTTTTAGTGCGAATTCCGCAGGTCATCGCCGAAATTTGGCCAACAACTTATGAATCTGCATATTTTGGCAATATGCGCACTCGTCCTGCTGCTCGACATGTTCCCATTTTTTGTTCTAATTATTTTTTATGAGTTCAGTACCCGCGCAAAAATTGTCGCACTTCTTTGTGGCCAGCCGCAGGCGTGTTTTTCTATGGATTTTCGCATTGTTTTGGGGTTTTTGTTTCTATTCATGATTTTTTATTTGCCCCGAGCCCTGCTGTTCGTTTTGGCCCTGTTTTCTTTTTTGTGGTTAGAAGTGGACCCAATTTTTAGCTAATAATTGTTGCAATTTTTGTGGTTTTTGGCATAGACCTGTTTTGAATTTAGGGCCGAAGCCAATCTGTATAGGTAGCAGCTGGTAAAATTAGAAGTGATAATGAGGGCTACGCAAATCGAAAATCTTTTTTATTAAATCTTTTTTTAAGTCCATCAAGTTTAAAAGATTTTCAGCTGTTTTTAGTATTCTTACGAAAGAGTGTCACTCCTTCTACTTTAACTCTCGCTCTCAGTTTGCCTTTTACCTTTTCGACTAATGATCAACTTTAACCTTTGCTAATGACAACTGGCCAGAATCGGTCCACCTTTAACCTTGACAGATCGCCGTGGCTTGGTGACAGATGAGGAGTTTTCAACTCAGCTTGAAACCGAAACCTAAAAACCTAAAACTCACCATCATGTCAACACTTTCCCTGCCAACCATAAATACTCGAAAAACCCATAAAATCACTGAAATTCAGACGAGAGCAGGGCGAAACCCTTTGCCACAATTAAAATGTTAAACTGGAGTAAATATCATAAAAGCAATAAAAATCCCGGAGACGCTAAGGGAATTGCTCTACTTAAGCCGAAAAACGCGCTGCTCAGAACAAATTCCCAAAAAGTTGCCTCAAAGCAAAGCAAGACTAATTTTTAACAAAGCAGAAAAAACACAAAAACTCTGAGTCAGTTCTTCCGGGAACCACGGAACTATCCGCTCAAGGGTCACCGAAAGGGGTTTGCGAGGATCAGGAACGAACACCCGAACTAGGTCACTGGATCGTCGGGCACAAAAAACGCACAATGCCGGCCAATAAAAAAGTAGAGCGCATCGCAGGACATCATTGTCCTGGCCGAAGCCCTTTCTCGGGTTTTACGATACAGAGCGGCTTTTTGTGTCCTTTTTTTTTTGGAAACTTCTCCATAATTGTAGCAAAAAATTAGTGCACATCTTTAGAATTTACATAGAACGCGACCTTCGTTGACACTGCGTTTAACTTTTGATTTGGCATCTTGACTGAGTTCGACGGAGCAGGGGAAAAAATATTAAAATGGTGGCGGGAAAGGCTGGGTAATGGCTTTACAACTTGTTGTCTCTAATTATGGTTGAAATGGGCCGTAATCCTTTGCTAAACGCAGCAACACAGACCGCCCCGTTTCGCCACGAATTCCAGTTCTTCCGAGTGGCCGAATCCATTGAGTTCCCGCGAAATCCGCGTCATGGTTAAACGCGACTAATCCTTCCCGTAAGCCCTTCGCAGCGACCTGAACCCGGTTCAGTTCACGGCAGTTCAGTTCGGTGGGCGTTTTTGTTTAGTTTCGAAATCAAAATATTGGCAAACACGCTGAAGGGAATACGCCTGAAAGGGAAAATGTGCAAGGATTAAGCCGAACACATCCTTTCGCAACCTTGGACCCTTCCACGTTCGCGCACACGCTCGCAATTTTACGACTTTCTCCTAACCCGAATGCGATTTCGATTTCGACTTTGGCGAAAACGCATGCCAAGCGCATGTCCTTGCCACGATCCTACGATCCTCAATTGTTTCGCCCTCCGAGTTGACTTTCGTTTTTTAACTCGTCCCGGCCGAAGGACAATCCTTTGCCGATTTGCCCATTGTTGCGGTTGTCTCGACTCCTTTTTTTGCCAGAGGGTTACGGTCCATTGTGGTGGCGATTGTCGCGTCCTTTGTGGCGAATTTCGACCCGGGATCGCCGTTTTTTACGATCCTCAACGGGTTTTACGACCTCCGTCCGTTTTTTAAGCCTTTCTGCTCTGCCATCCTCTGACCCGTCCAGTTCAGATCAGTTCAGTTCGGTGTCAACTCTTTCGGGTCCTCTTCGCGGGTTGTAAAATCCGGCTGGAACAATAAAGTTTTTTACCAGATTCCGGGAAGTTTGTAGCGATTTTTTAAAACGTTTTTTTTTTAGAAGTGCAATCTTTATTTTGGCAAATAGTAGGGGCTTAAGCGGAATTTATTAGGTTTCTCGGAATTTCCACATTTTTTGATTAGGCAAAAGGCTTAAAAAACAGCCCGCAACCTTGGTGTTAATTGAGATGGATAGATAAAGAAGATGTCCTTAGGAAACTATGTTTTTAAGTCGAAAAGCCAAAAAGTCAAATGTGATTTTTTATGGGAACAAGACAAAAAAGGGTTTTGCGGATATTTCACGTGGCGTGGTATCAGTTTTTTCCAGACATGTTGTGAATTTACAAAGACGATCGTAAAGTAGATCTTAACCCAAAGTTAATCTGCTTTCGGAGAAAAACGCTGCGGGCTTAAACGAAAGGAAATGAAATCTAAATAGCATACCAAGTCTGACTTAAAATAAATGAAAACCAAGATAATTTTGTAAATTTCAATTATTAAATTTGTTAATTCAGCTATACAAATCGTGCCCGAATTTGAATAACAATTACTGGAACCTGATAGACAATTATAATTAATCCCTCAAAATTAATATTCAGTGCAGTTAGCTCAAAATTATACCAACTCATTGAAGCACAAAATTTCAAAGACTTAGCCGTTTTTTGATTGTACTTCCAAATTGAATCTGATTTCGGCATTTTCCATCTATGTAACCAACGAGGTTAATTATCGCCGCATTGCTCAATAAGAAAAATTAACATTTTCTCGGTGGTGCGACTTCCTTTTGGGGCCAGACAAAGAGAAGATCGGACCCTGGCAGAGATGCCCCCATCCCCCATTCAATTCGGTGCCCCCAGATCTGCACCTCCGCCACTCGCCGCCATATAGCTCATTACGCGGGTCGTGACTTGCCGAAATGAAAAACAAGTAAAATCGGGCAGGGGAGCAGAACACAAAAAGAGTTTATTGCAACGGATGCTTGTCGGAGATGCTGATATCTAAGAAGGGGAGCTTGGGAGGGGTCTTCGGAGGGGATGGGGTGGGGGATTCGGGTGGCAGACGCAGCAATGTTAATCTCCATAAAATGAAAACAATGCGCCGGCGCGACGATCGCTCGCCAGCCTCAAATGTTTCAGCTCTGCAGCTCCCGAAAGGCACTGGGAAAAAACAAGTATCTATTTGAGAAAAATTATTATTATACTATTATTACAAGAGGATATTATTTCAAAAATATTATTATAGCTTTACTTTGATATTTAGATATCCAACTTCAGCAAAAATGTATACTAGTGTTATTTAAAAAAGAGAAAAATCTGGAATCTTATTTCTTGAAGTGTTTATATTTCATGGCACACACTTCAACTTTTCTCAGTGTATTTTTGGAACCCCAAGCGCTCTGGCCATGCTTCGTGGAGCGCGCATTTTGCGCAATAAGTGTGCCAGACGATTCGGATTCAGATGCAGACGTTGGAACAGAAGGACGGACCTTTGGACCGGTTGGTCAGCATTCGCGATGCCCCACCTCCCCCCGCAATATAATTTATGCAGCAGCAGCAGCTCAAGGATTTGAAGCCGGCTCCCTGGGTCTGTGTGTGCGTTTAGGTAATCGCTGGGCATGATCTTGGCGAACCTCCAACGCCACCGCCGTGACAAGCTGCCCGCTGAGTGGATGGGGAGTACCGTGGACCTGGATATGGATGTGGATGCAGCAGTTTCTCCACTCAATCCCCTTTGCCTGAATCCCAACACCACCCCAGCGGCTCGGCTGGCTGAGTGTAAATTACAACTTGCCTC
Source organism: Drosophila mauritiana (assembly GCF_004382145.1). NCBI lineage: Eukaryota > Metazoa > Arthropoda > Insecta > Diptera > Drosophilidae > Drosophila > Drosophila mauritiana. The sequence continues at coordinate 8,401,779 of NC_046669.1, forward strand.
TTGGCTCAACGCCCCGACTTTTTGCGGATCGGCCGCTTTTGCTGCTTCTGCTGCCGCTTATTTTGCCGCAGCCTGTCGGTTTCATTCAGAAAGTTCAATAGTGCATGCAACGCCGGCCACGACTTGGTGGTACCGCCCTCCCCCAACTCCATCCCTCAGCTCCCTCAGCCCCCTTGACCCTTCCACTACCCCCGAGCATTTATGATCGATACCAGAGCCGATTTCTTTGAGGCTGCCTTTTGTGATTGTCGTCGTTCGGTTTGGTTGGATCATCGCCTGCTGTTGAGCTCCCCAAGTATCTGCTCCTCCTGCACGCGATTACCTTGTAGGGGGCAGGATGTACCCTTCAATCAGCAGGGTCATTCAGTAGAAGGAATTGTTTTGAATGGTACGAAAGGGAACTAATTCTCTTTTTGATTGCTTAAATACCAAGGTTATTAAGCATCTAAACTTACTAAGGATAAATCATGCGATCTTTAAGATACTTTCTATCCCAGGCAAGGGTATTTTTGGTTCGTCCATCTGTCATTTCTTGGGCCAGCACTGATAGAGCATCGACACCTTTAACTGGGGCTGCTGGTGGGAGAGCTTTTCGGGAAACCTGGGATCTGGCATCTTGAGTCTGGGGCGGATGGTGTTGTATGCGGCCATGTCTGGGTCTGGTCACGATTTGTTGGGACTCGTAAAACATTTTTAGCACCTCAACGACGACCAAGACGACTGACGATCATCTATACACATCGATCCGCGTGCACTTCTGCAGTTCGGCACTCGATTGCCTTTGTTCTCGCTGAGTTCCCCAGCCCGTTTTAATGGCATTTTTGCATTTTTGTGTTTCTGTTCCAGCTACCAAGCAGAACGCCCACTCGGTGGGAACTCAATTTTTTTGTTTTTTTTTTTTTTGTATTTTAGCACAAACACATCCTGTCATTAGGGAAATATTTATGTAGATATCGGCTGGGATCGAAGTGATGGGCAGGAGCAGCTGCCTCCTAACGGTGCCCCCAATCAGAGGCAGTCAAATTAGTCTCCACATAATTAACTCAACAAGTTTTTGGGACCAGACGATTTTATTTGGGCATTAGGCGGCTGCTTTGAGCTACCTTTTATAAGCTATCTTCGCTTTTATTTTTTCCTCGGCGGCGATTAGCCAAATTTATGCAGAGCGCCCTCTGGCGTTGGCGAAATGATATTCCCGGAAATTGGCAAGGATTCGTAATCGGCCGAAAGAGGAGAGGGAATGAGTTGCCTGGGTGCGTGGCGTGGTGGCATGGTGGCATGGCGTGTCGTAAAAACTCTTTGCGAATCAGGCAGCGGCAGCGGGTTCGCATCGGCGGTATTAGCCATCAAGGCCACGAAAGACATTAGCTTGGTGGATCGTAAAACCCCTGAACAACGGACACAGAGGGCTAATCCGTGGAAACTCTAAACTCTATCCCAGAGAGAACCTCTTTCGGCGCGAGACTACTCAGTTGGCTAGGTAAAAGCCGTAGAACTCTTTCCACTCTTTCCCGATTCCCCGATCGCCGAGCACTACCTGTCCTGCGAGTTTGACGTTTGTCCGCCAATTGATTTGACATTGAAGGCTCTCTACCGTCAAATAACCCTAAATAAAACCATAAAATCCTTCTGCATGCTGCGAACCCATCCATCGAAAGATCCTCACCTTGAGCCACCCGCCATCTAAGGTTTGTTTTTTCTTCACTTTTTTTGACGCGTTTTTTAGCCGAACTCGTAAATGTGAGGAAATCATTTTTTATGCAATTCGTTCTCAACGACTTTTGAGAATTCAGGGAACTGCGTTCGTTTTTTACGCAATGCCATGTAACGTCTGCTGGTTTGTTGTTTTTTCTTTATGGGAGGCGAGTTGACTTTTTTAGAGAAAATTATGAGGGAGGAGCGGGCATTAAAAAAGGGAGTCAAGGAAAAGGGAAAACTGCCAGTACCAGGAAACCCTAAACTAAAAAAAAGTAGAAGTATTCGTATGTATTTGCCCAAAAGAGCCGCACGCATCGATCTCTCGCTGAAATCCTCTCCAGAACTCAAGTTTCAACGGGTTAACTTGGTCCAGCGGCGTGTGAGCTACGTCTAACCCTATGCATATAGATATAGATAGATAGACAGGGATAGAGGTATACCTGCACCCACCACGCCCATAATCCTTTTATGGCAAATAAACAAACAACGTCACGGCGACTCAGTCGCGAAGGATTGCCATGGCTAGGTAAAAAGTGCCAAAAGGGTGCAATAAACCGGGTTGAGATGGCCAAAGGGTATGGCCACGGCATGGCATGGTTATAGATATGGAAGGATAGGGAAGAGTTGTTGCACACGCGCAGTGGCATTGTTGCACACTCGGTTTTATGGGTGTGTGGTTTTAGCCCTTTGATGGGCATGATCATCCTGTTAATAGAAAGCGTGGAAACCCGTTGCAACTTGTAACCCTACCTGCACGCCCAACCAATCTCTAATCCTTTCCGCGGCGATCCTGAATCCTTTTCGGTTCAGCTCGTTTGGAGGGGGCGAGCGTGTCTAAGGCGATTTAATTAACGCGGTCGCAACTAAGCCACCGAATACCAGGACATGGCTTAAATCGGAACCCTTTCCTCGGCCGGGAGGAGGTGGCCCTGCTAAAAGCCATCCGGCTACTGTTCCGAGGACGGGTTAAGGATGCATGGATGCGGTAGCAACGTGGGCGTCATCGCAAAAGTCAGACAGGGAGCGGGTGGGCGGAGGGATTTGACTTCCAGCGAAAGGATTGCCGGACTTAACTTTCGGAAAAACTCCAATATTTACCAAATACCAAAGGGCCACCAAGTGCACTTGGCCAGCAGTCGAAAAGTCAAGTCTGGTTTTGGGATTTCAACAGCAAATTAACCGGCTGAGCCGGCAAAGCGAGGATCCACAAGGCATTGAGATATACTCATATCTGAGGGATTAGGAAGCATTGTAGCTCCCTTTGTAGCCTCAAATTTGGGTCACTTTGAAAGATAACAACTGAGTTTTATGTTGATTTTAATTCTTTCAGATCTTCACAATACTATTCTGAGAAACCCAAGACATCATGCTATCATGTATAGCATTATTCAAATCTTTTCTTTTAACAGCTTCCGAATCTTTTAAAACAGAGTTAACATATTAATATATCATATTATAACATCGTGCACCCCAGAAGATACTGTTAGATCGTACTAAAAAATAAACCCGTTTTGAGCTGCCCCCTTTTTCAGTTATCCGTTTTCTGCATCACGCGATCCCCAGATCCCTTCCATTTTTTTGCCCTTATAAAGTCGCTCGGCCGAGCAACCTAAAAAATACGACATAAAAAACAAACGCAGAACGTAACGAAGACAACAGCCTCGAAAGGAAGGGGAAAATGTATTTTTGCATTGTTTTTTTACCTGTTGCTAAATTTAGAATGTCTGTCGTCGGGTATTTGCTGACGTTTGTGTCGAAAAATTAAGCCTTCTGCCGCAAATAAACCCCACCCACCGCCGACCGACCTCTCGCCACCCCCTTTCTCATTACCCTCCCTGGCCGAAAATAAAATTCTGGGCAAAATGCGTCGTTACGCTTAATGAGTAATAAAATACTTTGCACAATGTGGGGAACAAATGCGATTGCTAACTCGCTCGCACGCAGGCCGTCTCGCTCCCACTCGCTCTGATCCTCCCACTCAGGTTTGCCAAAATTTACAGCGCCATTAGTTGCGAAAACAACAGCATCATACTCAGAGAAAATAAGATCATTTCAGGCCCAGGCCCAATTTTAATGTTTTATTTAAGGTCATTAGTATCTGAGATTTGTATATAGAATGATAATATACTCGTACTCATCATATCACGTTTTTGTATTCATCAAAGAAATTTAAACTAGTCTTTTGGAAATTGTATAATAACAAACGGCTATAGATTGTAAAATAAAATGTTTGTGATATTATCCCATCAGGAACATTTGATGTATGTAACATTTTCGGCCAGTGCATTCGCAACAGCGGATAGCGCAAATGTGGCGCGCGTTTTTAACAGCGTTGGCGATTTTTATGGCGTTTTAATCGCGAGAGTGGCGCGCGCGGCTAGAAATTTATTTTCGCCGCGGCCATGGAGCGTCCGCATGTTCTCTCTTTCTCTCTCTGTTTGCCCCACTCTCGGGCGTAACAGATGCTCCCCTAACCCCACCAAGTACTGTTATTTTTAGTTACATGCCGCTGTTGCCGACCTACCGACTTAAAAGCGGCGCGTGGGCGTTTCTGTCGCTGTTAAACTCGCGACGTATCTGTTAACAGAGCCCTACGATCAACAGATAACAAAATAGTTTAATGGACACTATATATAGATAATATCTAGATAGTTACTAACTAGATAAGATCTTCTTTATATTTTAAACTTAATAGTGAGAGCTATATGGTATTTTGTGTCTAGTGAATAAAAATTTTTAATGATAATGGCTCAGAAATTTAATTCATTAATCTTATAAAATATAACCTAATAATAATAATTATGATATTAAACATTTGCTATAATGTTATTACCATCGCTGTTACGATTATTAAATAGTTAGTTACATGGTCCAAAATGATTCGAAATATCTTCGAGGGGTTCTTTATCGTACCACCAACGTTTTTGTTTTGCTTTCAGTGATCAGGGCTCCCGGGGCTTCTGGGGAATCTGGGGGATCTGGCGCTGTCTAATTTTAGACGCAATTAGCAATGCGCACATTTTTGTGTGCTTGCGCCTTTTCGACTATAAATTTTTGCCACAGTTTATTTTAGAAGCTGCATGTGATCGGGTCCGCCAGCAACAACAACAATGGGGCGTCAAATTGGGCGTTCAACGCACAAACAACTGCGAGTGTATCTGTATCTTTAGCGTTGTATCCGTGAGATACATCCACACCTTTGGCTGTTTTTGGCCAGCGAGCATGATGTAAAACGCCGCCAACGTTTTCCGACCTCTCGTTTTTTTTTTATTTTGTTTATTTTCTTGTTGCTTTTCGTTGCAATTAAATTGGCATGCACAAGTGCCGCCTCTGCCGCCGACACCGCCTCTGCCGACGCTGACCGCGGGCGGGCCGCCTTTTGATCGGCTGCCAAATTGTAATTGGAACGCGAAGGTGTTGTCGACGTCCGCCACTACCGCCTATATATATATCCATATTGTTGGGGCATGTGTTCTCGGCATAACAACCTTCCCTGGCGACCACAAAACGCACAACACTCTAGACAACCCTCAAAAATGTCATAAATTCCCCAAAATTGTTGTGTGTTTTCACGAATCGATAGACGTGATTGTTGATTAAGTTAAATTTAATTTAGTTATTTAACAGAAATCCATCTTGAAGTATTGTAAAAACATAACCTTTTAAACGTTTTTTTACTCATCTTCATTAGAGTCAACTTTATTAGTTTCTGTATAAAAACTGCCAGGTGGTTTCGTTATAAAAAATATTGTAAGCACCCGTTTTTAGTCAACTTGAATGTTTTAAGCCTGGCTGACTCATTCCAATGTAACTTTGTTGACGAGTCGTGGTTTTGTTATAACTTCACTAATCAGGCTTTACAAATATTTCCCAAGAACAAACGTCAGCGATAACGTAATTTCCCTTTATATATCGTGTAACCCAAATATATGTCATCTACCCTTACCGATCTCAGTGTGGTTAAACTAATTACATGGTTATTTCCAGTTCTTGGAACTAAACCCATATTTTGCAGATAATAGAGGGCTTAAGCAGTTATTTAAAATATCACTTTCGGTTGTAACCAAACGTGTGTGACGCACTTTGGCTTTTTACTACCAAATAAACAATATAATTTAAGCTTCATCTTCATCTTAATATACCGAGTTTTCAGAGCAATACCCCACTTGTCATTCTGCTAATGAATGGTTAGTTTTCTGATGCCCGACAATTCCGCGTGTCGCGTAATTATAGTCAACCTTCGATAAATCATTACTCCAAACAAAACAACAAATAATATATGAAAAACGTGAAAATCCAACGCTGCACGTAGAAGCCATCAAGCTGAATCTAAGCGTCCGGCGGAGCACGTGTGATCCACGCAGCCTTGTCCACAACGATTTCCATTTCATTTAGCCCGTTGGCGGCTATCGATCAAAAGCCAAAAGGGCGACCTTCACTTAATTGAGGCGCACGGCATGCTGAATGAGTCGGTTGTACAGACTGGTCTGGAAAATGCTAGGGGGATAACTATAGCCACCACCCAACCACCCACTTCCGCCTAGCGTGCGCACAACCTTGTGATCTTGTTTACTGTTTAGCGACCCCCGAGCGGCAGATACACAGTACACAGCACAAAAAACCGAACCTGTCGCACTGGGGTGGCGTCATATAGCCAGCTATTTTCACCTTCTATGGGACGTCGTCGCGTTGGCCGCATGAATCAGCAAACCACGAACGGCGAGCCACCAGAAACCACCGCAGAAGCAGCACCAGCACCAACACCACCGCCAGAAACACAGCCTCTTGTGAATCCCTCAGTTAGCAGAGCCCAGCAGAGTCAAGCCAAACCGATCGCTGATCGAGCGACCAACCGGCCGACCGACGATCACCAATGGGGGTTTCGCAGTGTGATTTCCAAAAAGGAAGAAATGCCCATTCCCGCGAGCCACGGGGGCGTATGAGTAACGCGGTGTGTACTTTAGGTACCGCTCACAAGCGCGAGCGCGCACACACACACACGCACACACTGAAGCGAGCAGGTAGCGCCTAAAGTATAACCCTAGGTAGCCGCATTGCCAGTGCAACTGTATTGGTGCGGTCGTGTGGCTCGCGCTCGCGTCTCGCAGCGGCGATTTAGCCTACGAACCTGTCGATCAATCGTCAGTCGTCCGCCGAGAGCTCAGCGATAAGGTAGTCCCGCTACGCTCCGCAACAACCAGACGCAGTAAAGCAAATACTTATATATATATACATACATATATATAGCGCAACCATCCGAAAGCCGAACGATCGATCTTCAGCTTCGTGCCGAGTCGTTTCGGTCTTTTAATCGCACTGCAGCCAGAACCTGCTGCTCATTCGCCTGCCGTATTTCGTAGCGTGCGGTTCTATCGCTCCGCCTTGATAAACCGAACCGAAATCTAGAGAACCCCCAGACACAATACCATTTTACGTGCTTCTCTGCGACGCTGCGCGAAAGTGAAACCAAGTGAACTTGAATATAAAAACTGACAACTGAGTTGATCTACAAAAGCAAAACAGCAGTGAACTCATATTGCCAAGAGCAGCAAATTCAGATTTGCTGCCAAGTGAAACCCAAACTGTGCCTCAAACTCAACAAACAATACCTGACCGAAATGGTTACCGGCGTAACAGCAGCCAACATGACCAACGTTCTGGGCACAGCCGTTGTGCCGGCCCAGCTCAAGGAGACGCCGCTCAAAAGTGACCGTCGGGTAAGTGTCTTTCGAGAAAAATATGCCTCGAAAAAAAATCCGAAGCCAAAACCAAAAACCCCGTCAATGGATTAAATCAGAACCTCTAGTTCCCCGAAATCTGTGGATTAAATGAAGCGAACCAAACCGAGAATTCCCCTAATTGAGAGCCACCCACTTCGAGCTCGAGTTGATTTCCATTCGCGACTGTGGGCGACTGGCCCCATCAATCCCGCTGCCCAAATGCATTTCCTTTTTAGCCATCTCCCACATGGCTGGCTGGGAATAAAAATACGAAAAAAAACACTTGAGCCAGACCAAAAAAAGCCGCAACCGCCGTCGGCGCGCCAACACAAAGCGAATTTATCTCGCGTCGCGTTGGTGGCATTTACTATATGGCATATGGCATACTACTCCGACTACACACGCTCCATCCATTCATGAGTGCCGCCCAAAATTGGCTGGCGTAGCTGCCCACCAGCTCCCCAGATTCGGACTCGGATTCGGATTCGGATTTGGCTGCCACTTGGCGCGTGCGTCGCGTGGTGGCTGCAATTGTCGGTCATCAGCCGCCGTTTTTGGCCATTCGAACGGCACCGGTTCATTGAGTTGGCCAGAAAAAAAGCTGACTTCATGGGAGTCCAAATTTGGCAACTTGTGCTCCCTAGATAATAATGTACCTAGTTTTGGCATCTTCGAATTTCCCGCTCTGACCTTGTCGCATTCTCATTATTTTTGCTCATACCTGGCTGGTTTATTTATAGCCACTGGCTGTAATTTATAACCGCCAAACTATTTTTAAATAAATGCCTCGGCCGAGTGGCGCTATAAATAGAGCACGCGCCGTGCGACTAAATTTGGCCGCCAGCCAGTCAATCCGCTCCCCAGCCTCCGCCCCCACCTCCTTGATCTCCTCCAATCCAATTGAAGACCCATGCAGCTTCCTCTATTTTTGGGTCGCTGCATGAGGTCAAATTAGCCGTGCAAAAGCCGTGACTAATCGATGTTTTTTCCATTTCTTGCCTCTTGCAGTCGAACAAGCCCATCATGGAGAAACGCCGACGTGCCCGTATTAACAACTGTCTCAATGAACTCAAGACTCTGATTCTGGATGCCACCAAAAAAGACGTAAGTATCTGATAAAAATAGATAAAAACAACAAGCACAAATAGATGTTTCCTTAAAAAAAGAAAAAAATATTTTTGAAAAAATATAAAATATATTTTTTGAAATTTTACTAATTTCCAAATTATTTTCTCTCTACTTTTAGCCGGCTCGCCATTCCAAATTGGAAAAGGCCGACATTCTCGAGAAGACAGTGAAGCACCTGCAGGAGCTGCAGCGCCAGCAGGCAGCCATGCAGCAGGCCGCCGATCCCAAGATTGTGAACAAATTCAAGGCCGGATTCGCCGACTGTGTGAACGAGGTTAGCCGCTTTCCCGGCATCGAGCCCGCCCAGCGTCGTCGCCTGCTGCAGCACCTGAGCAACTGCATCAATGGCGTTAAGACAGAGCTGCACCAGCAGCAGCGCCAGCAGCAACAGCAGTCCATCCACGCCCAGATGCTGCCGTCGCCGCCCAGTTCCCCGGAGCAGGATAGCCAGCAGGGGGCAGCGGCGCCCTACCTCTTTGGTATCCAGCAGACGGCCAGCGGTTACTTTCTGCCCAACGGCATGCAGGTGATCCCCACCAAGCTGCCCAACGGCAGCATTGCCCTCGTGTTGCCCCAGAGCCTGCCCCAGCAGCAGCAGCAACAGTTGCTGCAGCACCAACAGCAGCAGCAGCAACTCGCCGCCGCAGCAGCAGCAGCGGCCGCAGCAGCAGCACAACAGCAACCCATGTTGGTTAGCATGCCCCAGCGTACAGCCAGCACCGGATCCGCCAGCTCGCACTCCTCCGCCGGATACGAGTCGGCGCCCGGAAGCAGCAGCAGCTGCAGCTACGCCCCGCCCAGTCCGGCCAACTCCAGCTACGAGCCCATGGACATCAAGCCATCGGTCATCCAGCGCGTGCCCATGGAGCAGCAGCCCCTGTCGCTGGTGATCAAGAAGCAGATCAAGGAGGAGGAGCAGCCCTGGCGGCCCTGGTAGAGGGTGTCTGCATATGCATATGCGCAGATAGCATCGCATAGCCCCCCCTATCGAATCTCCCGCTTTTAAGACTGACCCCCCACAACTCATCCAACTCACACACATGCGCAGGCGTTGTGCGCATGCGCGTAGACATTTCACATCATTCGCCGGGATTGCGCAAATGTTGCTTTGAAGTGTTGCAAACATGCGAATCCTAAATCGGTTCACGGCTTCGTTGGCTTAGTTTCCTCGCTTATATCCTGGAAACCCGCCGGCGAGGCTAAGAACCTTCATCAGACGCACCCAAACACACACTCACGCACACACACACACACACAAACGTTGTTATAATTTATTTATTATTATATTATGTAATCGATTTGAGAGAACGGTATTCTACCAGGACATCGCCAAACTACCTCAGTCCAAGTACTTGGTGTTGAATTGCCTCATGTATCATGTATTACTCTTTGAATAACAGCAAATCAGCGAAAGTCTTCCAAACACTCACAGAATATGAAAATGCGAAAAAAGCACTTGAAAAGCTGAAATACTTTTTATGAAAAAGATAAACGCAAAAGCATAACTCTTACACATAGTCGTACATCTCCATTTAAGTATAGGTTTTGTACCATAGCCAGCTAAGCCGCTTAGGGTTTCTCTCGCTCTTAAGTCTAATCAAAGAATAATTATATTTATAAAACACACAAATCTATTCGTAAGGCCACGTGATATAGTGAACATAATGAGCTTCTAAGAAAACAAAACAAGAATTTGATGCAAGCAAAAGCAAAAAAATCAACAAGAAAGAAAAAACAAACAAACAACACACTAAAAAGAAATAAATTTAAAAGATTCTACTAAAAAATCAAATACGCAAAACGGATTTGTTATTGTGGTTGGGGTATCTTTTCCTGGGTTTTTTCAGTCGGGTGAAAGTCCCACATTATGGTTCTTTTTTTTTTGTTTTAGAGGTCAAACGCTCTGAGTGACAGGAAACTTATCGAGCCCCCCGACTTATCGTAGCAAATTTCGACGCTAATTATTATAATGCCCATGGTGAAATTCATTTCGCTGGAGAGGATCGGCGGGGATTTCGACGATAATACAACTACGTTTTAAGGGGCTCGATTATGGCCGTTTCTGCTAATGTAATCGGCACGACGGGTTGAAGGTTTCTCTGTGGCCAGACCGTAACGGATATAGATATATGTGTGTCATAAATAATATAAAGGAATGCCTTGATTTTCACACATCCGTTCGATAAGCTAGTATTTTGAAAAAGTTCTGACGAAAAAAATACTTATAACAATCCTTTGTTCGATAGTATTTCAAAATATTTTGCAATTTAACCATTGGCTATTCCAATCGAAGTGATCAGCAAAAGTTAAGGCGCACAAGAGTATATTTTGAAATTCAAGGCAGGTTAGCTCTGATTGCAATAAATCCAAAATTCCATTAGCTGTCGATTCAGCATAATACCGAATTACTTGAGGATATGGAATTTCAAGAAGTTGTCCACTATAGCCGCAGGAAAGTCGATCCGGTTCGCGTTAGTTGGAACTCAATCGGATATCGCCATGGATCAAGAATGACCGATAGCGACAAATGCGCTTGGAAATTCCCTGGAACTATCCACTCGAATCCAGTGAGTTACAAGGTACACGATATATGCAAGTTTATCAGTCATTAGGGAAATCTGTTACCCAGTAGCAACCGAGTCACGCCCTTCAATTCTCATAGTGCCCCCACTCTAATCTAAGCAAATCCCTGGGCCATTAATCGTCATGCTCGTGACAAAAGTTTCCGCGAAGTCTGCGGAAAAAATACCGCATCATGCTGATAATATGAGTGCGATAAAGCGGATAAGTGAATAAAATTGTTTTCCATTTGCTGGTGAATCAAGTGCAGAGCGCCACCATTCAGTTGCTCATCACGGCGTGCCTGCCACTCCCTTGCTGCAGTGCGTCTGTATCTGGGCCTAGTCTCATTCGCCGCATGACTGGATCAGTATTCACCCGCCAACTATTCACAAAACTACCTCGTGCAGCCTCAAAGTCCAGGGGAAAATTCTCGTAAAAACTGAGTAAAGATTGCACACAGCCGTTCAGATGTCGCATGTTCTGGAATCTAAGCAATACACTGGAAACACGCTTCGAGAAAAGTCCGATTGGGTGGTTTGGTGGTTGGGTGGTTGCATGACCAGGCTTTTGCCCCACTGAACCGAAAGTGCACTCGATTAGTCACTGTGGGAGACGACCGACTTTCGACCCATCGATGAGGATTACTCATCGCGGTTCGTCTAGCTCGAAATAGCCTCGAAAATTTTGCCAGCATGTCTGCTAATTTACAACGAATCCCCTGTTGACTGTATAAAAACCCGCCCATTGAGTCATCATCATCGTTTGCTTTAATTGGCAAAAATCTGGTTTCTTTGGAGGACCAATTTTTAAATTAATCGTCCCCTAATGAAAATAGTCCCATTTGCCTTTGGCATTTGGGGTTTTCAAAGTAGTTGTTTTATTTTATGACTAATGTGTATCGAGGGAGCCTGAATCAGAATGGAATGAAAATATGTAGGTAGATAGTGTTTCCGTTTATATAATGATAACACACAAGTAACTTGTGATCTTTTGGAATTAGTAAAGAAACACTTAAGTAATATTTTTAGAAATGTTCAAGAAACGTTTTTTAAAAACCTTAAGTGCTGCTATAATTCATGTACGCTACCTAATTTCCAGATCAGCACTCTGTGCAAATCGCGATTTGCATAGCTGCATTCCTTAGACGGCAGTCAGCATGTCGTCTGATTTTTGGTTCCGCCTGAAAGTCGGTGGTCCTTCAATTTGATCTGCTTGGCACCACCACCAGCCACAATACAAAACGCATTCGCCACAGTTGCGCACAAATGAAATCGAAATTAAAGAACTTCAGAGCACTGGGTACACTCAGTACTGGGTTCTGAGTTCTTGTGGGTTTTACTTGGGTTGCAATATATGGGTGTAGGGAACTCGGGCAGTCAGGGAACTCAGGGTCTGTTGCGACATTTGAGGCTATTCGCGACTGCGTGGAATGCCGCCAGTCGCCAGTTGTCACGTTTTGCTCTGGCAAATGACCCCAAAAATGAATGAAAAAACAAAGCTGTTTGTTTACGACGACTCGTGTAGCATTCCGTGGAATTGTGTGCGGCATGGAGCAGCTCACTTCGCATCGCATCATACCACACCACGCCACGCCACTCCACTCCACTCCACTTCATTCATGGTAATTGAAGATCGAGCCGTCGTCGTCGTCGCAGATTTTTCGGCGAATTGCCGCCCTGATAATCCGGAGTTGGAATCGCCATTCGAATAGGAGGCTGCAGCTGGTGAATTCGGGGAGTACGCATAAACAAGTTGAATGACCCAAGAATTTCGCGACTCTAATGCCAATTCCGATTCCAAATCCACATACACTTCCACTACCTGCCAATTGGCAATGTCAAATGCGAGCCAAGTTTAATGACTCGCCGACTTCTCTTGACACCCGCACTGACTTTGTTTGGATTATTGGTGTATTTTCGGTGTTTCAAGCTTTGTTTACCATGGGCTTTTGAACCCGTTCCGCGAGTCTTGATTAGAGGCAGCGCATATGAAATGAGTCTGAGTCCCGCGAACGGGGATCTCGGAAATGTTAGGTGCTATTGAACCGTGCGCGGCGGTTCAAGGAGATTGGCCGCGACGAGATTCTAGCTGCTAACTGGGCCTAAACACAGTTACACAGACGGCAAGGTCGTTTCGTCTGGTTTTGGCTGGTTTTTGTTTTAGTTGTATTGCTTCTGGGCTAGCAGACGTGCTCAGCATAGACAAGCGGCGGAATCGAATTCGGTGGCTTTGACATTCAACTCGCTGTCCGGCGGTTCAAGTGGCACCACCATCCCCAGCCACTGAGCAAGGTCAGTTCTCTAACTAGCCCAAGCAAATGGGGTTCACCTACTTTACACTTTACACTGCGCCATTAAAATTCGGGTGAGGGTGTTTACACACTCTATCGCTGATAGGGCACCCAAACAAACACCTGAGCTGAGCCACCGAAAGGAACCAACTACCTTATCACCTTGAGCGGCACGTGATCGCCCGATTCGATGGTTCTAGTGGTGCGAACCAATTCCCCCCGAGCAACCTGATCGTATGCCATTGGATCCTTGGGGTTGGGGGAGCTGGCTTCGCTGGAATCTCCGCGGCACTTGATGTAAATATCAACGGTGCTTCGATATATGTGCATGTATCTTCAGAATTTGACTTACAGAGAGAGAAATTTGTAAAAATAATATAAGCATATCATTTTAGCATCTATGCCATGTTACACTTTAGTGAATGTTTTATTTTTTCAAGATAGATGTTTACTGTATTTGAAAAAATGAGAAAATAGTTTAAATCAGTTTAAAAACCTTTAATTTTTCTCAGTGCACTCGTTTCCATTTCGATTGCATAAAGTTTCAGACCCCGTGCATAGCAAACTGCAGGCCACGCAAAATATTTCACATAAATAAATATAGCCGCTTATTTTGGGAAATTGAAACAAGCAATGCGAAGTCGAAAAAGTAAATAAATATATACAAATAAATAAGGCAGCTAATACAGCAACGGAACCCACTCGAATCACGTTTTCTGTCACGCAATTTGAGTTCTTTCATTGAAACTGATTTGAAACTGGAAATGGCGCAGTATGGTGGGCATATGGTCTTCGTGGCTCCACATCCCCAATTCCCCCACTTCCATTTCCTCCCCAAATGGTTATTGACTTATCAAGTAAAGTGGTGGAGCAAGAGCGAGCGATATGGTGGCTTCGCTCCAGGAGTGGGTTAAGTCCAAAATGGGCGATTGAATGGGCAGCTTCTGGTTGATAATGGTCAGCGTTTGTTGCGGTCATTCGTCGCATAATCTGATAAAGTAGGTTCAGCCATTTGCGATTGAGTGTTAGCCACAACTCTAGCCATGTTTGCAGTCTATATAGTCTTCAGTCTAGACTTTATCATCGGTAATTGGCCATATCTTTGGTGAAATGCTTAATTGGATTGTAATGTTAAGTGAACGTTTACAGGTGTATAATACTAATACTAAACCTTCTCAACAAGTCTAAAATTGATAAATTACCTGGAAAACTGATTGTATTTATTTTACGTTTCAAAAGAAAACGAAATAAATTGCAGGAGACATTACTCATCCGCCACTTTTCAATCTTAAAGCTGCCTAAAATTACTAAGGCTCCTGCATTACTTGTCTAATCTCCGATATGTGTCACTTTAAAATATCGCAATACCTACCAGCTGGGAACTTCGAACAGGTGTCTAAGCTTCGCGGGTTTCGGTGTGGAGTGTCGTCATTCTTATCGGTGTCGCACTGTCGGCGAACTGAAAGCATAAGTCGATGAATTAAAAAAAAGGTGGTGGTGCGCGTGCCAGAGGAAAATGCCATTGCTTTGGGATTGAGGCTGACTGGGAGGCTGGGGCCTGACCCAATGCACCGCAAGTGGAAAATTTTCATGGTTTACATCAACGATTCGAGACCCGCCAATGAGAAGTGTCAACATGTGCTCGTCTGATTAGCACCGCCAAAGTCATCGCGGTTTTGGGGACGTCAATCGTCGACCAGGTGCCAGTCGCGGTCGCCGTCGCCGTCGAATTGTGGAACCACTCGGAGGTTCGGCCCCGGGGAATTCACGCCCACTCCCACTCCCAGTTCCAGTTGCAGACCCACTCCCGAGACACCCGTTGCTCCGCCGGAAATTAGCACTCATCTCCGCCGGTCTGCTGATTCCACAGAGAACAATTTCGACTGTAATTGGGCGAACTTAGGATCCAATAAAAAGTAATGCTTATATTTTATTATATAAACTGTAGATTAAGTATTTGAAGTGCCAAAGTATCTAAAATAACTGAGGGGTGATAGATCTCAAAGCAAGACATCTCTTAAGTTTGTACAATAAATATTTCAAAGCTAAAATTTATTTAATATATATTTTAAATTAATGACTAAGGATTAAATACACATTAATTATAATGATGTATTAATTTAACTACTGACAAATGTCCAGAAGTGTTATATATATATATTTAAACAAATTTGAAAGTAAGTGGGATCATTGGCTTGTATTAAGTTTTATTAATTGTAGATTTCCAGTTTTGATATGAGGAAGAATCAAAGAGGAAACAAGATTTATCTGATATCCAATTACATTATATATTATTCTGAATTCCCCAGCGCTTACTAAACCTGATAATATTTTTTTCCGTGTTCCTTGTAGAGTGGGCCTTTGTTTTGGGTACCTGGAGGGGAATCATTTGCCATTCGGCGCGGCGGTTACCAGTTTTCTGCTTTCTGTTATTCTGATATCTGCTTTTGTTGTGTTGACTTGGCACATTTTTGTTGTGATTTATTTGCGCGGTGTTTTTTGATTGAAATCACCAAACAACGGAGCATTGACGTTGACGCAACTGTGGGAATATTCCACTGCAGCGTGCGCGGCTGTGTTTGCTTAACTGGCTGCTGTGGCTGCCACCCTTGGCACCTGCCCCTCCATCCCTCCAGGCTCCGCCGCCCCCCTGAGCCACCCGATTCCGCCGCCCGCCGGAGAGCACACGCCTCCTGCCGCAAAACGTGTTAATGGATCAACAGTTTTGTGTTAGTTTTTTAGGGGCGAAGTTGGGGAGGAGGTTCTAATATTTTTTCCCGTATTATTTTTCGACAGCCCCACCCCCTTTTGGTTGGGCACATAAGCACTCGATGAAAACTGATTGATTGCCCCGCTAATCAGCCGAACTAAGTGAGCTTTTGTCCCGTGCCCGTCGGTGTGCGGCTCCGAATTTGCAGTGTGATTCGTTTTTCCGCGAATCGTGTTTGTTGACACAGTCATTTGGAGCGTGCGAAAGCGGAGAGTGTTTGCTCGGATTACTGGACCACTCAGTCGTAGAACCCTGGACACCTCCTGGACATCTCCTACTCGTCCACTTTAAGCGCATTACGCCCATGTGACGATGATCGCGTTGCTCCAAACGTGACTTCCCTAGCGTTTCGCTTTCATGAACGACGGGTACTTGAACTTCGGAAAATGAGTTGACAATGACATTATCATTAGTTGTTTATTGGGTCGATATATGATATTACAACGGTGAGTCATCTAATGGATGGCATTCAAATACATATGGTGTCTATTGGCGGGAGTCGTATATTCAGTCATTTGCGGTCAGAAAGTAAAGTTAGACATCTAAAGATAGAAAATATATAACATTTAATTAGCCGATCATAATTCAGTTTAAATTACCTTTAGGGTATTTCCAAATCGACCTATATAAATACTCCCAAATGCTCCATATTTCAATATTTCTTTTTCGGCTATAAATTCAATACCGATTATCTTTCAAGTGGGTCCCGTTCCTCATTTTCCGAAGCGTGTGCCGTGATATGGTTTCAGTTCATCAATTATATCACACTAGGGCACGTGGCTTACATTTCAGCAATCAATAATATGTTTTGGGAAATGCCAGCCCAGGCCGGGGAAATCCGCCAGTTATTTTGGTGGGAAACATCCGCTTTGAAGCGGGCCGCCTCAAAAATAGTCGCACTTAAGATGGGGCTTAACTAACGGCTATGGGGAGCTCATATGTACTTATCCACCAGCAGGTCACGCGGGCTGTTTGGGGCATTTAGGTGTTAACGATGGACAGTTCAAATGGGGCTCACCGCCACAAGTGCTCGACAAACTCAAGTGCATGTGTACTCGCTGTCGGATGAGTAATGGAATTCCCATCATGCAAAGTCCGGGCCTGATGGATCCTCTTGATAAGGTGACTTTGACAAATGAAATTATTTGGCGAATGGGGCAATATGGCAGCACCATAAATTAGTCCGGCCAAGAGCTACTGGCTTTGTTTTATTGGGTCTACATAAAAGAGCAGGGGTAGCTGAGTAAATTGGCTTTATGGATCAATTAATAGAACAAATATTTTTCGCATATTTTTTTTAGAAAGATCTCTCTGCCATTATTACCCTTCCATTGATAAGATAAGAGCCTCTGCAGAAACATGAAATCATCTCATGCCAGATACCCTTCATTATAGCATCAATCTAGTCATGTTCCACGCACTAATGCTCAAATTCTCATAAAATGACTCATGGATTGGCCAAAAATGTGATGAAATTCGTACCATTCAACTGTCTGCAGATAGGGAAAAAATTCCAGTGATAGCAATATATGGCCATATGACATTGTCATTGTTGAAATTCTTAGAGCACCCCATTGAAATTCTTCTAAGGGTGCTGAAAGTTCTCGCACAATTTGTATATTGAACCCGGTGACATTGCCAAAGTGCCGGAGCTGTTTTTCGTAGCAAAGATTAATTGGCAAGACCGAAGGCACTGTCGAATAATTGGGGAAATACCCGATATTAACCTGCGATGGCCCCTTGGGGAATATATAGTAAGTTTTAGGTGCATATCAAATGTGCGAATAACTTGTGACGCATCGCAGAGATAATAACCCGATGAGCCACGCTGACCAGCCCAGTAATTTTTGGGGTAATCAATCAAAATAACATATTGATGTCTGGCCGGAAATGACCCACTCGCCGACTGCCACGTACTAACTAACGATGTCTCTAAATGCTTATTAGCACTCGAAATTAGCGACTCGCCAAATAAAGTGAATACAATTCGAATGCCCCACTGTTTTGAGTGTTCGTGTGACTGTGACGTCGCCGACTTGTGACTGAAATCCGGAGTTTGGAATATACATATAGGTATATCTGGTAAATCGTAAGTTGCTCATGCAATCGCGCAGATACACCAGAGCAGCACGCGCCGAATGAACCGAGCGTGTGGCCAATAGATAAGTATCTGTATCTGAATGTGAATCTCCGGACGAAACGCTGGATCCCGTGCTTTTGCTGGCGGGTGGAAAGTTTCTGGCTGGATTATTTGGGCTGAAAATTGACATACACAATGATAATGAATGCAATACAAGTCGATTATCACATTTAAACGACGACGCGTCGCCGGCTAACACAATGCGTTTAGCGAATTCCTAATGATTCGCACACGGCGTGAAGGATTAGGCCATTCACGGGAACCAACAGCTCCAGATTCAGATTCGGATTTGGATATTAAGTCCCTGCCTGACAACAGCGGTGATCACGCGACACACTCTTTGTGTCTGTCGATGATTATGCAAGGTTTCGCAATGCCAACAGCAAGATGCGTCAGTCCGACAATCCGCGATGTCTGATATATGATGTCTGCCGCTGGCTTAGGGGTAATTAGCACCGCCAAATCACCGACTACCGACCACTGACCACTGATCACCCTGTCCACTTGATCAGTTGATCACCTTCGCCGGCTCTTCGGTTTTAGCCAGTCCAGTCTAGTCTGGTCTAGGTGTTAAGTGCGCCGCAACAGAGCGGGATTATAATTGCAATCCCTCTTTGGGTCTTAAGCCTTTGGGCGCCTTTTTTTTTTGGCCAGGATTAGGCAATGGTGGCCAGTAAGCCGCAGGTAGCATTGTGCATCTCATGCATTGCGGCCAAGACGTAGGTTGCGTAAGTTAGCCCAACTCCAGTGACTGGCTGCACCGCACACAAAAGCTAATTGCGATTGTCTTTCTGCTCGCGATAAGATGGGGTTCTCCTCTGAAGGCCACCGTTGTAACGGAACGGAAATGTAATAGGAGATTACTTTCCAGGAATGCGAAAGCAACGAGTTGATGGCGATTTCTTGGAATTAAGGTTGCTTTTATCAGAAGTGACTGTAAAATGTTTCCCATTAGTAATATTACAAATTTAGTTACCATGCATATTACCAAGGATCCTGCAACAACCAAATGCAATAGCATTAGTCATCTTGAAAATCAAATGGGCTTAATAATTATTATTATTTAATTATTATTATTTATATATATATCAACAAAATAATTCGTATTCATAATGGCTTACACTGTAGTTGACCTTCAGTTGAGTAGCATGGTACACTTGTTATTACTGAATTGGAAACATATTGGTAGAATCCGTAAAGTATTTCCCTAGAATTCTGGATCGGGAGACCCCTTATCATGCGAAATCCGTAGTAAATTTTTTCATAAACAACCCCATTGCCTTCGATTCGCTCGACAAACATCGGAAAGCACGCATATTCATAACACAAATCGCACCCTCCGCTTTCTGGGTGTATCGACATAATTTGGCCTTGAGCGGTTCAAGTTCGGCGGCGTCACTCGCACAGAGAAAAAAGCAAAAAAAAAAAAAAAACAAATTTTAAAGCGGCAGTCAAACAAAGCTGTTTCGCTTTTGAATTTCGAATGTTGAAGCTGCAATCTGGCCCCCGCCCACCAAACAGCACCCGCACATCGGACGGAATGGGATGGCATGGGATTGGGATCGGGATCGCAACGACTCCAGTCACAGTCGCAGTTTTTGGTTCCAGTCGCGTTCACAGTCGCCTAAGTTCCGTTCCCAGATAGCGCAGCTTGAAACTGACATTACTTTGTTTTATTTATATACACATTTTTGTTTTTACAGTCAAAGTTCCGGCTGAGCGCCAGACATTGAATCGAATCCGAATCGCACATGCCGTAGCTTCAAGTAATGTTTTCACTGCATACGCTTATGTGTACAATGAACGCGCCTTGTGGGCTGGGTTGGGTTGGTTTTTTTTAGCTTTTTGGGCGCATTTAGTGACTTAATTGCGCATACGCCGTGTGGGCCATTGGTATTGCTATTTACTGTTGCGCCGTCGCTTATTCCCTCGTTTTGATCTGGCGCACACCCCACAAAACCCGATCGACAATCGACGATCATGTGGGTCATTGGACGAGCCAAAATATTGGGTTTGCACGATTATAACGACCTTGCCCGACCTTGAACACTGTTGGCTTATACAATTGCCAATAACAATAGCAAGAATTGCGTCCATAAATGGCAAGCTATTACCACTTATTTGCGTTGCTGTGATTGGTTTTGCAGTTGGTGTAAAGAAATTATATATCTTTCTATTTTGTAGTACCAAGAATAATGGTTTGATTTCTTTCAAAAACATGCTAGCCAGAAGCTCGATTCTTGGAATTAATAATATAAAAATAACTCCCAAATTTTTTGAATTCAAATTCAATCTAATCACCATCAAATAATCACGCCACCATAATTTGACTACCGAATTATAAGCTCGATTCCATTTGGATATTTCCATACATAATCATAGTAATTAGTATGAAGCCAGTGTACGACAGCAGCCAATTATAAATCGGCAGTCTGTCTTTAGCTTTCCCCTTGTCTATCCATCGATATTGTCGCTTTTTGCCCCAATGTTGTTATTTGGTTCGGCCTTACTGTACGGTAGGGCTACTGTATAATTCCCGACTGCGAAAAAAACAACGAATAACAGAGAATAAACAAAATATTCAAACAAATAAGCAAACAAACAAACAAGCTGCTGCTTCTAGTTATTTGCGACTGATTTATGGGGAATTCCAGGTGCGTCAGATCGAGTGGTTCTGTGGGTCGTAACTTTGCCACTGACACCGAATTGGGTGTCCAAACTGTCAAAAAAAAAAACCATTTTATTAAATATATAAATAGCTGCTAAGTTGGCAGACAACGGATGATAAAACCATCTTGCCAAAGAGGGGATTAGTATGATTTCGACTTGGCCTTTCCTATAAAGTTTAAAAATAATGTCATTGTTCTTCTTTCCCTAAACTCTCTACAGTTATAGCCAAAAAACGTAGCTTTTTATAGATTTCTCATTGTTTTGTGACTTATGTTGCTAACTTTTTTCTTGAATTTTGAATATTTTTTGTTACTCTGACAAAATTCCTAGCAAGGTGACTTTTTCCGCCGTCTGCTTATTTCTGGGTGCGAATTTGAAATGCAAATTCTTCGCCATCGGAATTTAAGCCCCAATCATAATGATCACATATCTGCGCTTATAGACGGGTATGTGGATTTCTAGTGTTTTCTGTGCACATAAAAATAAAAGGTATTAATTAACAATAAAAATAACTTGACTGGAGGCACGCTTTGGCGTTATTTCATCGACTCCGGGGCACAAATGAGTAACAAAGTACGAAACAAAGCTGCAAAAAAAAAAACACAAAACCTTAGAAAATCAATCCGTCGGATCCATCCGGAGCAGCAACAACAATGCCATCATCATCGATCTTCAGACTGAAACTCTTTTGTTATTTTGGGATATTTTTGGCACTGTTTATTTATTTATAAAGCAGTCACCAGTCGCAGTCACATTTGTTTTTCCTGTGGGCACAATCAATCTATGGCGCGAAAGCCAAAAATAAATCGATCACCGAGGCTTAACCGCAAACTTAGCGCCTTGGGCTCAGTCGGCGATATCGTGGACATATCGAACTTATGACGCAAGTATCACGTCTGGACATCCAGTATGCAGCAGTCAATACCCAATACCCAGATGACGGTGGAGTCAATCCGACCGATCCGTAGATACAGCAATGCTAAAGAATAAAAAAAAATCGTGAGAAAGGCCACCGATGTTGACAATTCACACCCTGGATCGTCGAGAGCGGAAGATTTGTTGCTCTCCTACGTCATGGAAAACTACAGGGAGCTTCTTGGACCCAGACCCCAATTTGCTATCATTAGATAGACTCACTCCAGCATATATTTACAAGCTTTACGACTTTTAACACCTGATAAGATTTGATTTAAATGTCACAATTAGCGGATGACAAAAATTTCCATATCAGTGTGAAAATCTCTGTCTGGAGTGTCAGGAGGTATTTTTGAAGTTCGTTCCGCTTCGTCTTGCGGATTGCCCTATTTTTAGATAGGCCACGTGCAGTCTGATGTCTCATAATGACATTCTAATCAGTCCGAATAAAAAGCTCACCTGCCCCTGAGGCATTTCCTTTATTAGTTTTACAATTGCTCAGCAAACCATCAATTACACATTTCCCTTGATAAGCCCATTAAGTGTTTCCGCAAAACTAAAAATGCTCCTTATAAGGTCAGTTATTGATAGGGTAGTATCGTGGTAATATTTTAATTTTAGCACTCACATTCAACACACCTGGAATATGATGCTATGGCGATATATCAAGGTGTCACCATCCGGAAATGAGTCGAGCCCCGAAAAGAGGAAATTCTTTATAGTTTAACGCGATTAGATTCGCGACCGTTAGACTGTAAGGGATATCGGATGGGTGGGTGTACCATTCCCCAGACGAATCATGCTGATTGCATGCATCGTACGATCTCTGCTGGCTGATTCCAGCTCGAGTTCCGGCAGCCAGCTGCTGACGTCAAAGTCTTTAATCGAAAGTCGAAGCGCTGTGACCCACATACAAACATTGAAAGCACAAGTGTTGGCCTAGCCCTTAGTTGCTGACTAAAGTCGGCCCGGGCACCCAGATAAGGCCAGACCATCCGAGCGCGGATCCCATGCACCGCACCACGTACTCCTTGACGGGGTGTAAGAAATACACTGACGAAATTTAGAATGGGCTTTACACTTATGATTGTGATATATGATTGAGACAGGTCTTCTAATGATGTTTTTCCAGCCATGAGTTATAAGAAACGTAAAGAAGGGAGTTCCCCCTTTTATTTTGTGAGTTGGTTGTTTAGTTTAGTTTAGTCTTATGATAAATGCATTTTTTTTTTAAATCTTAAGCAGGTTTTCAATATAATTGTTGTAGATTCAAAACGTAGAACATATTTATTATAAACTTGTTTATGCCATGTACTTAGAATGCATACTTTGTATGATATTTACCTATTTTCAATGCATGGTAAAATAATATTCGAGAAAATCTATTTTCGTATCTTACAGCAAGAACATAACATTTTTTTTTTCAGTGTACAGTTCGAAGGCGTCTACGTGCGCTGCAGTGCGAAGCACGAGCCCCGTCGTTAATTTCACCATTAGCCTCCTCGCACAGTGAGCACTCCGATAAGACGCCGGCATGCCGTGCCACACATACACACACGCTTAAATATATAAAGTAATATATGACTGATTGTCTGCCGAGGCCCAAGACGTCGGTCGTCGTAAACAGCTTATCAGCCGGGCGATGTGGTTACCCGTCGAAAGCGCTGGAACGGCAACCAGATCGGGAACCTGTCACAGACAACGGCCGAGTCTCCGGCGGGCACATGCAATCACCCGGGAGAGCAAAGTGCGAGGACCGACGTCATCGTGGAACTCTGACGCAACGACCTTGTCGAGCGGCCCACCTCCCGACGCTCCCACCGGCCACCCACCTTAAAGTCCAACGGGCCGTGAGTCACCACCAGTCGCCAGTGACTCCCATTAGATTTCGATTCGATGACTGGCACTCATGCGGATCACAGATTACAGGATGTCGGACGACTTAGTTGGTTTTCTGGGAATCTCGAAATCCCACTGAGCAATGCTATGATATTGACTTCGATTGCATTGCGGAACTGACTTGGATTACGATTGGATTACAACACGGAACTAGGCTGGCTTTATGATGATATTTTCCAAAAGCCTTTGGCCCAGTTTATTAATGAAATCATGTAACTAAATAATCATAGAATATTTCCCCTAGTAAGATGCTATATACTATGCAGACTCTGCTATAATAATTATAAGTCCGACGACTTTTAATGATTTGTTTTTGATGGATTTGAAAGATACAAAATTAAAACATCGCTCAACTTGCGATACTAAGCCACACACACAAGCTGATAGTCCACCGATCGATCATTAGTTCTTCTTAGCCATTAGAAAAACCCTTCTTTATATAACACGATCATCCGATGCTATCCGTTGGCTCTTTCATCAGCTTTTTGGCCAGACATGCCCTGGGGTCTCGAAACTACACAGACACCTCATACATTCAAAATCGATATTTTTTAGATGCTGCTCTTTCGAGTCGGGCTTAGTTTTTTTTTTCGGTTTTTGCTGGCTTTGTCTTTGGCGCCGTCTAGCTCAAAAATGTCTAAAACTGTCATTAATTAGAATTTGCAGCGTGTCGAGTCTGTGCCATCCGTCGTCGCTTGTCTGGCTGTTTGGCATTAAAATGTTAACCACCAAGAGGCCAAAAAGGGGGACCAGATCGCATCGCGAACGTTTCTGGAATTCCCCCGCCGCAAAAAAAGAAAGCAAGCCACAAGAAAAATTAGCCAACAAGCGTGTGTTTGCCAAAGCCAAAGCCAAGGCAAAAACAACAACAACAATAAGAGTTAAAAATAATCATAAATAAAGGTAGGAAAATAAAGCAAATATCGCCTGAGACAAAAACCAGTCGGAGATGCCGTTGGAGACGCCAACTTGGTGGCTACGCTCGACAGGGGGGAGTGGGTCTAGGGGGCCTCAGACGGGCCCCACTCTAAGCCACTCTAAGCAACTGAGCAACTGAGCCACTGAGCCACTGAACCGCCGAGCAACAACTCTGAGCCACTTTGAGCCACACGCGCCGCGCTTTTGTCATAAGCCTGTCATAGACCACGCGACTGCAGCTGAATTCACACGCTTCATTGTGGTTTATTGTATTTTTTTCCATAAATTTTATAATTCACTTGATTGTATTCCACTTCGTGGAATTCGCGGCGACATTCCCAGCACACTCCGTATATATAGTCTACTGACATGTAGATATATGGATAATGTGCCACAGTCTGGCTTCTATTCAGAACGATTGTTCGATTTGGGCCCAGTTTCTTAGGCCAGATTTGCATCGAAAATTAACCAATTCGATCAGATCTTATCTTTTATTTCTAATTCTAAATCATAGACTTTGAAAGGTTCCAGTGGAATTTTTTGCTCTTGGCCTATTCATAGAATATCATTTTTCCACAATAACTGGTATAAAGTTTTGACCAATGCAAAACCTGAAATATTTCAATGGTCTGCAGTGTATAGCAAGTAAATATGTATATATTAATAACTATTTTTTAAGGAAGACTATATACTGTAATTGCTATTTTCCGACACTTAATTTGCAGCTGACGTTCTGTCAATTAGCCGCATGGAATGGCAAAGTGCCTGTGTGTGGGCGTTTGATTGATGTTAGAAATGCCGCCACCGTGCGATACTCGAATGTGATAGTGCAGGTGAGCCTCCAACAGGTGTCACTGCCATTGGGGATTGGAATGGCGGTTGGAATGGGATCGGGAGTGGATATGGCCAACAGTTCGCTTTGGTGCCGAGTCGTGCTGGTTTTTCCCAACAGAATTAACTGAAAGAGCAGATAACATGCCTCATAAATCAAGAGCATGTAAATAGTTTAACGCGTGTGTGTTCCACTTTATTAGCTCATTGAAGCTTATGAGCATTGCTTTTGTGCACATTGTAAAATAATAATATATGTATAATATATTAATATCAATAATATCAATTTTATTAATGTATTCTTCTCTTAAACCACTTTTGGTATTTATCATGAATTTACCTAATTGACCATCATCACTTGAGATACTTTGCTCTGTGCATTTATAGAGTGATGGATTGGGCCACCTAGAGTTCGATTAGCAGTGAACGAAACGAGCTTGGGTTCCAAACTGTCGAATTCTTGGAAGAAATCAGTTAGTAAGCAGCGAATCGTGGCACGTTTTGGTAATTATGGCTCAGTTTACGCTCACTGCCAAAAGTCCACAACTTCGAGCGTCTTTATTTACCCATTTTCAGAGTTTCGCAAACGCGTGCTGTGTATGATCTGCGTGTCGCCACAAATCTTCAGTATCAACAGTTTTTTTGTTGTTGTTTGTATTTTTTGTTTATTGTCAAATGGTCAGTGCAGAATGTTGCGTAAGAAGCCTCTCATTTTTCTTGACTGTCGAATTCCTTCTGGCCCGTATTTTTTTCGGCTGAAATGGGCGCGTGTAAACGTCACGCTTATGTTTTCTTTTTTTTTACCATGGTTTTACGTAAAGGTATTATTGAACCGAATTCGTTTAAAAGTTCGTGAAACCTGAAGAGGCGTTTTCAGTTGGGGATAACCGAATTATGACGAATTTCCAAGCACTTACCTGCGAATTTTATTTCTTGGCCCAATATTCATTTATTTGGGTTTTCATTTAATAGAAGCGGTTTTGGAGATAGATTTTTTAAACATTACGAGTTTTAATTACTTGGTAATTAGCTGTGTTCAAGTCACGGATTATATTATAAATATAGTTATTGTATAGTAGCAATTAATTCGGAATAACCACTATGAGTGTTACGACAAGTCTAATTTCTATTACATCAGGTTATTCTGTAATGGAATATTAATGCAAATTGATAGTGATACATAGTAATAGTTTCTTTATGTTTTTTGTGCCGTTTTAGCCCGGCGTAGGGTGACAGCTGTTTTTTTAATTTAAAATCAATAAGTTCTCAAGTCACAACAAATAAAGGCATGAAAGAAAATCGAAAAATACACAATGTCAACTCAGTCGGAATTTCGATCCAAAGTCAATGCAATGCTTACATAACGTAATAGGGTCACTTAACTCGCGAATTACGCAAGCGAACCGAAAAGAAAGGGGAGCCAATAAAAAGAAAATACTTATGCTGGAAAAGGGAAATGTTTTTGGGGGAAAATTGCACAACACTGTGACCCAGTGAAGTGCGCCAAAATAAAGAGTATCTCGCTAATCTCGACACGCGCCTGCTTCATGGAATCAGATTAGAGATGCCAAGTGATGCGATAGGTGGGTACTAGTGCTTTTAATAATACTAACTAATAGTACTAATAATTGTTATAATAATATAATTATTTAAGTTTGATCACATATTTTAAAATTTGTATCCAAAATTAAAAAAGAAAAGAATTTTTAACATATGTACATAATACAAATTTCTAATCAGCTTACATATTAATAATACATACATAATGCTATCTACTTGAAAAACTTTTAGTAAACTGATTTGTGGATTTTTGAAATATAAAAAGCAAGTTAATATTTTTAAATGCTAAGCATTTCCAGAACCATTTTTTTAAGATAAGATTAAGTGGTGCCTCTCTCAGCGCTAATAATTTCGAAAGAGAGTTATCCAAAGCGGTCAGTGCCGGCTCCGAAAGTAGAGATTGTGGCTGGAATCAGGGGAATATATATATATATCTTTATACATATATATATGGGCCGGGAAGATCTGGCATGGCGACAAAGCGAGAGTCAACAGCGGTGGAAAAATAACAAAAGCTCATGAGCAAACAACAAACAACGCGACAACGGAAACGGAGGCCGCTCCGCTGGCAAGGGGATGAGCCAGCGGGCGGCCGAGTGTCGAGCGGGAGCAATGGAACAGCGCCAAGATTGTGCGGCACGTGCCGCTGCCGGCGTCAGCGGCAAAAGGTAAATGGGGGCCAATCGAGTGCGAGCGAGCCGGCGATAGAGGGCCGAGCGCTTTTAAGCGAGCGACGTGCAATTGATCGCGAAAGCGCTTCGCACGCCAACCCACAGCCCAACGCCTCCCCCCTTCAAGTAGCCACAATCAATCAATCGCCTCCCTCCCCCTCTTTTTTTTGGGGGGATGGGCACCTGGGGGTTAATGGAGCATGATGGCGTTTCCAATTTGAATCCGGAGCCACCGGGCGGTGCACAAATTATCACGAGTTGCCACTGGCAAACGGGGGCGATAGCTTCAGCAAACAGCGAACATTTCGCAAGTGTACTTAGGGATTTATTGAATTATTGCTAGCAAAATTACTGCTTAAATGTACTTGACACATTTTCCTAATTTAACGCACTTCGAAATCTTTTATATGTAACTAAAGAAAGTATCTCAGTACAATTCAATAGATACTATCTGTTACTCCTATCTGGTTTTAAATATAGCGCAAAAGCAGAATTATAAATTCAATTTCAGTTATGTATTTATTTATCATTTTATATCAGTTATAATTAATTAATTAATTATTGTGTATTTTCTGTTGAAACATGATTATTTTTACAGCTGTTTTTTAAGATATGTAAATGGTATTAATTAAATAAAATTCCCTTTCAATTAGAATAAATGACGCAGTTCAAAAAAATAATCTTAATTAATAGAGTAAAAAGAAAACATACTTTTTGCATTATTCTCAACATTAACATTATTCAAACCGATCTTCCAACCACACTATCTCTAATTGTTCGTAGTTATAATATCTCTCTGCTCCAGTTAATCTATGTGAGTGTAAGTGAGCATAAATATGAATGAGAACGTGAATTTGTTGCGGAATGTGAATTTTCAATTAATGAGGTGTTTAAGTATTTCCCGAAATTAATTTAGGCCCCTCGCTGAATAAATTAAAACTCGATGAATACCGCTGAATTAATTGGTCGAAGTTCGCTTATTCAAAAACAAGAAACAAAAAAGCGATCGGCCCACCCAAGGAAATGCGCGTACTGTGGTAATTAGAAAGTTCAAATCTATAAAAATGCCAGTGTTAATTTGCGGCTTAGTGAATGGTCAATAGGCCGACCGAATCGGATCGGTGGAGGATGGCGGTGGATGGGGGTCTGTGCCCCAACTTGGGAGCACGCCAAGCCAAGGCATCACACAAACATTTCATGGGCTCTGGCAGTACCGGCTCCAAGTCTAAAGTGCTCGGGCTTTGCTGACGCACGGGATGATTATCAGAGGGCCTTGTTTTTGGGGGCGGGGCGGCCGGACCAGGGGGGGTGGCGCAGGGGCGGTCAGCGGTCGGTGATCGGTCCGCCGGCAATCAGAAACACGAGCCACAGGCCCAATTGAGCGTGCTGCTCGTGCTGGCAGCTCGTGCCGTCGAAATATAACATCGCCGATCGATCAGAGTCAGTCGGTCATTCAGTCATTCAGTCACTTAGTCACTCAGTCATTTGATCAGTCGAGCTCTGAATTCGTTATGGTAATCATCATTAGCGCGAATCGTCGAACTCGTGCCAGACTTGTCTCTATTTTATTTAAGCCAAAGGTCGAGCGCTCGACTAGGGGAACCAAAAATTCAAAGCCCCTTGCTCCAGAAGGGGGGAATCGGGCGAAAACTAGGGGTAAAGCACTTCCGTTTAGCAGGAATCAATCAGCATTTCGCTGGAATCCACAAGTGCTGCCCGTTGATCTTTGGATCTTGATCTCAGAGAGTCGATCTCACCGCCAGGCGGTACGTTTCGCTAGCCAATTGACTAATCAGTGGGTTTCAGTTCTCGGAACCCGCTACTCGAGATTTGTCACCGTCTGGCGAACGACTTCCTGAAGACCAGATGCCAAGGGTTCCAACACCAATTCGAGGGGTTCTTACAGAAGGCGGAACTGCCTTGGCTGGCCGGCTTATCATCGATCGCCACCCGGGGGGAATTGACCACCCGAGGTCAACTGGCTCAGTTGTCTTGATAAGCGAGTTGAGTGGTCGAGCTCTTGCAGCTGGAATCATAGCTTTCGGCTTTTGGCTTTTGGAATGGGTATGAGTATGGGTATGGGTCTGGGGTCGAGCCACCCAGAAATGGACACATCATGAGCCCCTCGAGTCGGTGCCTCTTGGCTTTATGACATTCGACAGCCTAATTAGCGTCCGAATACTTCAGTTGTTTACTTAGACGCCACATTAGATGCGATTAGATTAAATCGCCCGCTGGTCGAATGCCCTCATGATTGATGGTTTATTTTTAGTAGCTCTCGGATTATTAATATTCATTTAGTGTGACTCCTGGACTCCTCGAGTGCCGTGTGTGTAATCAG
Source organism: Drosophila mauritiana (assembly GCF_004382145.1). Taxonomy (NCBI): domain Eukaryota; kingdom Metazoa; phylum Arthropoda; class Insecta; order Diptera; family Drosophilidae; genus Drosophila; species Drosophila mauritiana. Next base: position 8,431,892 of record NC_046669.1, read on the forward strand.
CTTTCCGCAGAGTGGGCACTTTTTGTTTGTTCCATTCGAATTTATGGCAGACACTACTCTTCTGCGCCGGACTTTGGCACACTTGTGTTCTGGGGGCCTTTGGCTATCTGGGTCTTTGGGTCTACTCGGCTGCCGCAGTATTTCCGATATGGGGGGGTTGCGATACTTACCGACATATTCATCCATTTCGTACGGCGTACTAAAGTTGATGCGGTATTTGGCTGGAAAACCATGTTCACCACCACGTGACTAGCGGCACACAAAGAAAGGTTTTTTGCTCAGTGCAGCGATCAATTGCAGAAGGTGGTATTGAGGTCGTTGGGGAAGGTTTAATCAGTTTGTTCAGGGTTCTAGCTGTTATCGTACAACAAGAATTGAGTTATAATAGTCAGGGGGGGTCAAAGTAAAACAGCTTGGACTTATAAGGCGGAAATGCCTTAACTGCACTGCACCTAAAGCTATTTCAAATGAAGGTTGAATATATTTTAATCTAATATTTTAATTTAGCTTATATATAGATCGATCCATCATATATTTTGTATAAATACTTATCCTTAACATATGTCCCAAGATTCTAACATTTGAATCTTAGCAGATTTCTTCTTTTGAAGCTTTGTTTAATAGTAAGAAGAATACCCATTTCTCTATTTCTAGGCTGACGACAACGATACTTAGTTTCTAGATATTTCAAGGCTCTTATCACGGTCTTTCTTTATCGTTCCAGTCTATGACTTCTGCAGACCCCATTGGTCCCCTATTGACACTCCACCGCCGCCCAACGCGATTCGCCTGTTTATCTTTGGCAGTCGAGCCTACTTGAGTGCCGGGCCAATCCATGGCAGCGAGTCAATAACACTTGGGAAATTGACCAAGTCCCCCCCAAAGTTCTTATCACAAGGAGCGTGACTGTTCCGCCGCCGCAGGTTTTTGCCCCTTGCCGCCGTCTTATCATGAGATCCAAAACCCGTGCTCGCCACGGTTGTACACATATGGCATACATGTATATATCATATTTTTCGAAATGTAGGGGGACGTCAGCCGCCCTTATCAGGTAAATACATATATATATACATATATATATGTATGTATATGGGGAGATAGGTGGCGTACACGTAAATAGATTATATCTAGGTAGCTGGCAGGGGCATGACTTTTTGCGTGTGCCATGACGAATTCGCATCGTAGCGGACTCTACTCTCTCCGCTAAATAATGCTATTTTTACACTGACAGTATGCCGTATACCGTATACCCAACACCACCCACCACCCACCGCCCATCTGGGGGGAAGCAATGAACTGCGAGTTGTTGAAAAATTTTCCATGAATCGTTGTAGTTTTTTGTTATTTTCTTATTTTCGCCCTGGGCAAACATACATACTCGTACAAATGTGCTGTTTGCCTGTGCAACATCTATGTACATACATACGTACGAACGTGTGTGTGTTCACATAGTCGTAGAGCCGCTTTTATCAATAATTATTTTGTTGTGCTCGCCGCGAGTTGTGTCAAGTGGATTTTCTTATCACCGCCTGACGCTCGTAGGGTGCCAGTTGGGTGGTGCTTTCGGTGGAGCGCTGTAACTGAGGTGGGGATCGGGGGATGGGGCTAGTGCTGGGGCTGGTCGTGTGACACAGACACACAATCACGTAGGCACAGTCGTCTGAGCCCGGGCTGGGCGCTATAATTAGACGGTCGCAGTCAATATTAGCCGTGCAAGGCTGGCACGATCGCTCCGCCGATCGATCGATTGGAGTATCTACACTGGGGAAAATAGTACTGCTAACTACACACACATAATCAATTGAAAACTAGAATTTGCTAAGAGAAATTTATTGGAAACAGGGCTTTATTGTCGTAGAATAAAGGTGTGGATAGTGAAGTAAAGTATCTTGTATTTAAAAACATACTTAGCACATTGTAGCTCTCTGAAATATCCATTTGTACTTCATTCTAAGTTAAGATGGCTTAATTCTTCAATAAAACTTATACCATATGTCGCCCATTGTTGTTCCCGTGCACATAGACCAATCGAACTGGCGATCGATCGCCTGTTGCCATGTAAACCATACCCTTACCTAAGCCACTTAAACGATCGCCTCCGACGGGCATGGCTTTTACTATCTGTTAATTGATTGACGCAGTAACCATGGGGTAAAACTATATGGCCAACTGCGGCGTGCCTACTATCTACTACTGCTCGTAGTGTTTGTCAAGGGGTATTGCCAAGTCTTATCTTTGAGTGGTGGAAAATTTGAGCGCGCCTGGTGGCCATTTTCTTGATGCCGTTTGGCAGCAGGTTTTTCGCTGGGTCCGTGTAATCGATGGCCAATTTAATGCATTGCAGCAGCGGCCATTATTCAAAAATGACTCTATACCGCTCGCTGGCCATCCCTTTCGCTCTCACTGGCTGCAAAACTAATTAAAGTTGCGGCAGCTGCTGCACTTGGGTGTTAACTTGCTTAACGTGCATCAAGTCGCATGCAATTATGAGATGCAAAGGGTTCGCTCCGCCAGTGCATCCCATCCCATACCATCCCATTCCATCTTGTATCTCGACATCCCGGTGCTTCGATTCGCTGCAAATGCAAATCGCAGTCGTTGCTGGGCTGCGACTACCCAAGTAGCCCTTGTCTCGACATCCCGAGCCTCTGTGTAATTGAACAATTTTCTCCACCGGTCTGCGAGCCACACAAAGGACCAGGACCAGGCCCTCTGGACGGCAGCAATGGCGGTGGATGTCACAGTGGTCAAAACAAGTAATGCTAGCTAGCTAAATGATTTATTAAAATAAAATTTTTTATCTTCTAAGATTATAAGATTTTTCAAACTATATTTTTTTAATATTCCTGCTATAAAATTTCTTTTGTGCTCAACATATTTATTGCTCTACCATATCAGTCTTGTCAGATTTCTAATAATGGAAGAAAATGTTCACTAAAAATTAATTATTTAGATACACAAATTTTGTAATATTTTTTAAAAATAAAATGTTTAGTTTTTTAGTGATTATCTAATAACTATGCACTCCCATTATTATCATTAATTCGAAAGCATTGTAATATAACATACCAACTATGATAAATGGTAATAACAATTTATGACTCAAAACACCACCATGCAGCCCAGGGTCGCCTTTGGAGTGGTGGAGTAAGTTGCCGGACTCGGTGTTTATTTGGGCCCAACCGGCTCTTTCTGGCCAAAAACAACAACAGGAGCCGCCGCACACGACGTCGACAACAACGAAAACAAGGGCCAAGATGGTGCAGGGCAAACAAAGGCGTTGGCCATAACAACTCAATACACAAGGCAGGGACAGAGGATCGGTTCGGTTCGGTTGGGTTGGGAACGGATCGCAGGGCGGCACCCAGATGAGATGAGATCCCCAGACTTGAAAAGGCCAACTCATCCGCTGCCCAGACTCTGGGCAATGGCAATTTATGTAAATATCCGTACAGCCTTGATTTCCATGTAAATTCAATGGGGCCCGGGGATATGTGGCAGGTGCGAACTACTTTCAAACTACCGATCGCGGCAATCAGTGGGCAAACAGATATAATACGAATACGGATCCATATTTGCTTGCCCTGCCCTACTGTTTGTGCAGTCGGATATGGCAGCTAATTAGCCGGTTGCAGGTTCTAATGCGTCCGTCCGTGGCAACGGTGCGTATGAGTAATGTCACACCCAGTGCCCGGAGTGCAAATATTGACAGCGTTTTGCTTTTCGCACCGAGTTCAGTCGAGTCGACGAGCGTCAACGACTCTTGAACAAGCCAGTGGATCTGTATCTGTATCTCCAGAAATATTTGTTTTAATGCACCTCTCTCTTTTTTTTTTTTGCAAAACAAACAAGAAAGTGACTTGCAAATATTGACAGATCGACCGATATGAAGGGTGCAAACTGAAATTCAATGGAAGGCAAGCAAAACGTCTAGGAAATTAAATATATAAGAACTGTAAATATACACTATATAGTATATATATATATATAGATATTTAAAGTAGACGACTCCACCTTAAACCAGCCAGCCCATTTGCTGACGTAAATGCGGCGGGTAGAGAACAAAACTGTAGCGCCGGCTAATGATCACAAGACATTTGATAATGACGCGTGCTGTACGCCGCCCCTTCCTCGCCGCCACGCCCCCTGCCCCATTCACCGTTTCTTTTTTCTGTGATAAAAGTGTTTAACATTCATTAAGATTATTAATAAAAGGCCGCGCCAGCCAAACGAGTTTCAAATAATTCTCCCCTTTTGTTGGGCTCAATGGATTTTTATTTTCGCAAATATTTCTTTACCCAGATTTTTTTGCATAAATGTATTTCTTTTCACGCGACGACATTCCCCATAAACCAGAACCTTTTCATGTCTAATTTTTCAACTGGTTCTCGCTGCCGCATTTTAATATGTGCCAGACATCAGCACATACAATATATCCTCGATTTTATTTGAGAAACACTTTTGGGGCAGAGTTTTTGGCTTGCTTTTGGGTGGAGTTGATATATTAAATTTATGAGTTTTGCACGAAGTTGTTAGGTTATCGAATATATGTGGCATTAAGTTCTTATATATGAGAACAAATATTTTGCGGTTTTTTATCCGCATAAAAATAACTTGTATTCAGCTGAAATGAATGAATATAGACGATAAAGGTTTGGGATTTCTGGCTTAGTAACGATGACTTGAAGAAATTCCTGTGGCGCTTTTTATGTCGCTGATATGTAGAAATCTCCTTGTAATCAATGTATTTTTTTTAGTCATGTTTATTCCGAAAGAAAACCAATTTCCGCCCAAGTTTTAGCCAAGCTTAACCACAAAATGTAGGCCAGCAATGTCTGAATCAACATCGCAAATACTGGGAATATTTCCAAGAAGGCTTTCAAATATTTTTCGAAGCGCCACAGCAACGAGTATTTGACTCGTAATGAATATTTATAAAGCCTGGCTAAGTTATGTAGTCTCAGGGAGGAAGCATATTCAGAATCTTCGCCTTATAAATATTGTATGGCCGATCGGGCGGGGAATTAGCATAGATCAGCCTAAGCTCGACTTGGTGGCAGATGTGGGGACAACGGCGCGAGACTTTTCTAATTCCATATTAATTGTGTTGATGGTCCATGCCGTTTGACGTCAATGGTATTATAGAAACAAATACAGATACCGAATACGGAATACTGGCAGCAACAACATCTGTGACCCAAAACTGGTTCGAACTTCACGATTTTTCAACGGTAGCTGCAGGAATGTCGGAGCTGTCGGTGGATCCATGAAAGCCGCCGTGACATCGTAACCATCTGGATAATGTATACATATACGTGTATCGTACTTTCCAGAATCGAAAATCTGAATAGTCGACAAGGCAACGAAACCCACCTATGCATCCGCATCTATGGAAATGGCAGCTGATTTCTGAGGCATCATCATCATCATCATCGAAAACATCTCTTGGGCGAAATTCTTTTGCTTTTGAGGAAATTTCCATGGCATTTCAAATTTTATTTGTTTGTTTGTTTCGTTGGATCGCTTGTTGCCTGTGTTCGTTTCGCACAACAAATAAACTGAATTTCGTTTGGTCTATTGATAACACGAAGCGAAAATACTCTTAACGCAAAACTTTCCTAGTTATAAAGAGACTCTTGTCAAAAACAATAGCACCATTATCTAAAGCCATTCCGAGTTCTATAGCTCAATGCTGTATCTGCCCTATAATCATAAAGAGGAATTAAAAGCATAAGCTTTTATTGTTAATAATCTAACAAATTCGAATTGGGTTGTAAGATATATTAATATAGATATTAAAAGTACTACTCCTATCCTATACTATGGACTGCACTTAAATATTATATTACTCCTTTGCAATAAACCAAGTGTATCGTGATTTATATCTGTATATATGTAGAATCCTATCTGCATTGACGTATTCTTCATCCTAGCATGCTGAGATTGTAGATTTTCGAAATCAAATTCCTAGATTACGTCCACATCGTGATGGGTTAAAAGTGCTCGGTGCTCGAGGCGATAAATCAGAGTGCTGCGATTTCCATCTGGGACTCTATCTGGCGGCCAGCTGAGAGTGGAGGACCCCTTCCAGGTCAGAGTATTCGCAGCACTTTCGATGGGCCCCCGTCTTCTTTTTTTGGGGTCTGAATTGTGGGCCTTATCGCCGCGCACGCCGCTCGCAACTTGGAGCCGCTGATTGGTGCCTATAAAAAGCCTCGCTGCTGTTGTGCCAGTTTGTTTTCGCCCGACGGCCTTATCGCCAGTCCGTCCGTCTGTCATTATCACTATCATTATCAAACGATGACTGGCCGATGGTGAGTACGTTCGCGTATACCCATACATAAATCACTTATATTATTTTGTTATTGTCACGCGACCTTCAGCGGTATCACGTGTTGCAGGCGATCGCGTCGTGATCGCGATGGCTGCCAAAGTCGGCCGACTTTCCCCCTTGGGCTGGGGTACAAAGGTGGGGCTGGGAAGGGGGATAGGGCGGCTAGAGTCGCCCGTTGTGGGTGCTGAATCTTTGATAAAGCCAATTTATGGCACCAAACGGAGCAGTGTGAGTGTGTTGATTGCTTAGCAACGCCCTGCTGATAATGATGACGTTCGGGGAGATGTGCGCTGAAAATCTTCCGTAGCTTTTTGTTCGAAAAACGTGACTGGCGCCAAATGAAAAGAAGGAAAGATGGGGGGCACCTGGAAAGCTTCCATGAGTGTGGAAAAATTTCGACACTCACAACACCGCTGCGATGGGGGCACTTGTGAAAAGTCGACTCTATTAACACCCGTTTCCCAGTTTCCCGGCCCGCCATCCACGAATCAACCGGGCTGGCTGCTGACTGACTTCGTGCCATAAACTGTCCGCACAAATTCTAATTTGTGTCATCGTAAATAGCGTCAAGTTATCAATTAAGCTATTGATTTATGGTTGTCGTAAATCGAAAACAATAACACTCCTGTCCTGCTGTTCCAAGAGTCTGCTCATGATGGTTATGACAGCCCCCTTTAATAGCGTTTCCACTGCCAAATCGCTGGATAGCACGGCGATCGGGGATTGGGGATCGCGGATCGGGGGCACCTTCAATTAAGGCTGCCACACCAAATAACCGGGCGTTACGTGCTCTCACTGCCGGTTCGGTTATCCTTAAAGGGTTTTTAATTAAATTTTACAAGTCCCGTGGACGCAAAAGGCGGCGGCGCGGCCCTCTTCCCTCTTTTTAATTGAAATGTGTTAAAATTACTTTGAAAGTGTGAAGTCGCTGCACGTTCGCCGGTCTTCAAGGGGATCTCTCCTCTTCCGCTCTGCGTTGTGTTTTTTTTTTCGCAATTTACGTTGTCAATTTTAACGCCCCGAAATATATAAGTTTGAACAACATCCCCAACCAACCAGCCAGCGAGCTCCCTTAGTTTCCATTAACCATTTTTCTGTTTTTCACTTTTCTGGGTATTTCATTTTGCTGGGTGTGAAGTGGTGGTGTTGATAACTCTGAGGTTCGCTTAACAGTAAGTGGCCTGCTTAATTGTTATTGCTTATGACGTCGGTAGATGGAAGAGGTCCCACATATCAGATACAAGGCCTCTGGAATGCTCCGTCCAAGGCTCCAGATACCGATTGATGTCACTGTGATCTCATGTCACCTGCAAGACCGATTGAATCTACCATAGGAAGTTCCACTTCGCAGACCTACTATCAACAGAAAAATAGTTGTTTGTTGACATTGAAATTTGAAATCAAGGTTGTTGTAGCTGATAAATATAAGTAATGTTGAATTTCCTGTGTACTTATTTGTATCTTTTATATACCTTATTTCCATAGTTTGATTCTCCTTAAGATCTCAACTAGTATGAGCTGCTAAGAATGTTGTGATTATAATATATCGTAATTTTTATTTTTAGGTGCAAGTGTATATATATTGTTCCGCATTTAAATAAGTTTATTTATTTTATTTTAATTGGTTTTCCTTATTCCCATTGTCCATTGTCCATTGCTCGAAAAAATTCCATTCGGGCAATAAACTCTCCCATTGACTTTGCTATTTTAGCAAAACGAAAAACACAAATTCGCCACAAATGCGTACGAAGGGCAAGACTCGACAATAGACTAACAATTTCATGCATAAATAAAATATATGCATAAAAGTAAAGCCGACAGAATAACCCAAATAAAAACCAGCCACAAACGAGAAAAATGATTACGAAAATTTCCCAGAGTAAAACGCGAAATGGAATACGGAATGCGCGACTCCGTCCAAATGGAGCAATTTACAAGCGGGGGAAATTCCGCAATTACTTCGATGCCACGCGCAGCCACAAGGCCGGAATTATCATAGGGAAATGCTGATAGATGATAAACACGGCCGTAAAATTGAGCTAACACTATTTGGAAATAGATAAATGCTCCTTCCACCTGGCACCCGATAAACTTGACCCACTTCTAAGTGTTCCAATCGCCGATAAGAGCCAAAGACACTCGTGGCCATAAATAACGCTGCCTGATGGGTTTTTAAACTCCAAGTGGCTTGTGCAGATCCCAGATCGCGTGCAGTCAAGGGGACAGATACTGATTTCGATCCAGAGGTACATAGCTCCACCACGGTGGGCCATCACTTACGTGAGCTTTCGCTGTGAGCCGCAGCTCATTTCCATATTTCGACCAGCTGCATGGGGATCCTGCCTCCAATGCCCGGACTCCCGAGTCTGGACCTCGTGTGAGGCGACCGCCAACAGTCACGACCCCACAGGGTCTCAGAAAGTGCGGACCCAGGACTACACAGAGAGAAATCAATAACAGTAGGTAAACTATAGAGAAATCTTAAGAAAACTAAGGGAGCATAGCTATCAAGTAATCTTAAACAATCATGAAAGAATCACAGTAAGTAACAAATATCAAATAGTATTACATTTATCAATAAAGTTATCTAAAGTTCTTGATCTAACCTTTCTATGGCAAACTCTTCTGCCACCCCGCGACTAGACTTTCCCAGTGACCCGATTTCTTTCAGTGCACTCCTGCACCCATTCATGTGCCGCATCGTGGCAGTTGCAGTCTGGTGCCGCTCACTCAATTACTATAATTTGCCTGCATCAACGGCGAGTGGAGAGTAGAGAGTAGACGTCTCCTGGCTACTGATTGAATTTCAAATTGCTCAATTTTTGGGCGCAGATTTGCGGTTGGCCTGCCTTCCAGCCTTCCAGCCATCCGACCTCCCAACCATCCAGACCCCCTGAAACCTAAAAAAAAAACAAAAAAAAAGCAGAGGCCCAGTTCCAGTTGCAGACTCATCGCCAGCGTCGTCGGCAAAAGCGAAATTATGTTATTCCAGCGATAAACTGTTTGTTCCTGCGGCATCCGCATCCGAATCTGTATCTGTATCTGAATGGAGGACCACCATGTGTGTGCCACCACTCGCCATCGAGATCGAGATTTTGGACGCTCTGCGACGGGTAATTAAACAGGCCCCGAAAAACAAACATACTTATTTAGTTATCTTTGGGAAAAAAGGGCTTACGTTTTTGAAAAAGCTTTTCAAAATGCCCTACGGAGGAAAAGCATTATAACTAATAACTAAGCCAGTTCTGAATTATCCCTACTATGCTCTATATATGATAATTTTCCATTAACTTGTTTTTTGATGTACTTAATCAAGTACAACTTAAGTGCACCGAGTTTGGAAATTGTTTTAGAGTCCATTTGAAGCCCAACCCTCTTTTTTCAGCATAATTTGTTTATGATGATTGAACGATATTTGCAAAATCTAATCTGAATCTGAGTGGAGTATCGTAAAGTTAACAGGGTAAATTTATACACCTAAGTTATGATGAAGCTCTTTGACGCATTTAAGCATTAAGTGTTTGTTTTTTTACGTTTAATGATAATAGCGGAACATTAAAGTGCTCACGTACTCCAGATTAACGGTGAGTAAATTACGAAATTTGTGAAATCTTTTGGAACAGCCTGGTAAACAAATAGTCAATGCATGATTAAGGCTAATTTATTCCCCGTATATTGTTATTAATAGTCTTGATGCAATTTAATAAACAAAATTTGTTTTTGAGGGCATTCAGACTTCGGTGCTTCAAAGGTTGCCCTTAATCTCGGCCTGATTCGATTGCGGCGCCGGATGTTATTAATTAATGCCAAAAGGCAGGGTCTGCGATTGTGACTTCGTGGGGATATCTGACGGTCGGCGTTATGTGGAATGTATAGTAGTTGTTAGAGGCGGCGGCAGCCAAAACTAATCAGCTAACAAGCCGCTTACGCCGCAGCATCGCCAAAAAGCCGAAGGAAGATCCCGCCAGACTTTATAAAGTTGTTCGTTACGCATGCGCATCGCTTTTTTGCAGTGAGCTCTTTTCATTTCCTTTTTTTTTTTTGTTTGTTTTTGTTGTTACTGGCATTTTCTTCGTTTTTTTCGGTTATATGTTTGTATTTATTGTGTTTTTTTTTTTTTTTTGCTTTTTGGCGACGGCGTCATCTCGTCATCCGCGCGGTTTGTCGGCGATTTTGCTTTGAGGCGGTTTTTCCATTCATTTGCATACATTTTGCATTTGCACATGGCAGCCAGACGTGGTCATATCGCCCGGATCCCCGACAGAAATGTTGCGAAATATCTTTGGACACACGCTCGGGGATCCAGTGCAGGGGTTTCTGGTCGAAGAGGGCTGCTGGAATCCGGAATCTGGCCCTTTGAAGCCCAAGCCAAGCTCGTAAATGCCAAACCGCAAGTGCATTTGTAGCGATTTTCACAAGTCGTAGCTAATTTCTGTTGGTTTCTCGCTTGGCTTCGCCCCATTCATTATCATCCGCCGCCGTTTCGGATTCTGCATTTTGGCTGTGGAATATTTCTGCTGTGTGGGAATGACCAACGTTGCAACGGCTGGGAATGCCGCAACATTGTTGGGGTTTCGGTGGAGTATCGTTGGTGGTAAGTAAGAACCCATTGGCAAGCGTAAAAATTCCAAAGCCTGAAGAGTTCAATAAGTTATAATAATTCAAATAACGATCTAACCAATCAATAAGAGACGCATCACACTTAGCAGCTTAATAAAATTAAGTAGATTTTGACAGGGAATTAATATTCGACGGTCATACTTCAAGTAAGCTGAAGACCTTAAAACCAAAATAGTCATTGACCACACGATATAGACGCACAAGCTTACCATTTGTACCGATTTGGGCCATTTGCGGCTTTGGGCCACCAAATTTGTGGCGCGTACGTCCTTCACGCTTGGCTGCCATTTCGGCACTCGAACTCGCCGGCAGTCAAACGTGGCCAAAAGCAAAACAACTCCCCGGCACTCGGAGCTCGTGTTAAATGCGGTAAATAAACGAGGCTTACTTGGCTGAGGAATTTTGTTTTTTATTACGGTATGACTATCATGAGCATAACGCCGAGATGCCATGGGATGGGGTCTAAAAACTAGCCACTGGCCAAGAAGCCAACGATCTCAGGTCTTCACACTTTTAAAATGCAATTAATAATAAAATTGGCACGCAAGAGCTGTTCGCAATGAAATATCAATCTATATGGACTCAAGTATTTATGTTGAATAGATAGAAATGTCAGGTATGGGGCCACATGTTGTCCAAAAAATGCTTAAAGTTAATGCAACATATCAAAAATTATAGCATACTTTTTGGGGGTCACTCAACAGAGAAAGGAAACGAAAGCGATCGTTTGTAGGTCTAACTTAATAGTTCCCGATATTTTCAACCAATAATTTCATTTGAAGATGATTTTTGAGATATTATAATATTCTGAGCTACCTCTTTTCTAAGGTTGCTCAAACTGCAGGCTTTTAAATAAATTACAGCTTACAAATTGCATAAATTGCCTTGACTTCTCACCGAAAAGAAGCTTCCAAAGGTTGAATGATTGATGATAGAGTGCGCTCTCGTCGGAGGCTTCATGCTACTTAGGCGTGCCAAGTCAGTCAGATCGTGTAGCAGCCAAGATCCATATCATTAGGAACTCCAGCTCTAGGTACAACTCCATCTCTATCACCATATCCAGATCGCGGGGTCTTACGTAAGCCGTGGCCGGCGGTTGAGTTCGCTTTCAGTGCCGAAAGTACAAGTTAAGTACATACATCGTGCCACTATTAACGCTCCACTGACAGCGGCAAAACACGCATCAAACAAACATACAAATCGGCAGAATGGAAAATCGACAGCATTGTAGTGAGTGTGAGTGAGTGAGTGTGCGAAATGCTGCACCGTGAAAAACCGGGGGTACACTTTGGAGGGGGGCCAATCGGAGTCAGAAGCGGAAAGGCAGCCAGCGTATAGAGGCTGCTAGCGAGGCAGCGATCCGATTTGATGGATATTAAAATGACCGTAAAAAGGAATTAAGGTCTGTCAGACTTGGCGTTCACAGCACCCAGTTGCAATCGAGTGAATATGCCGTGGCGGCAAATGGCAAACAAAGGCCCTAAAAAACTCGAAACAGATGCAAAGTCCGCAGATTTTTACATATTAACCGAACAAATATGCCACCAAAAAGGCAGCCGAAAACAAAAATGCATTCGTCGAGTCGGCAAACTTGCAAAAGCATCCCGGCGATGCGAAACAAACAAATCACGCGCATGCCACTCGAATTTTCGTATTCCTCGGCATTCTCTCTCTGTGTTAAAGGAAAGGGCCTTGGATTGGATGATACTGGGGGATATGGACACAAACCGCAGAACTTAATTAGTGTCACGTTGCACTCAAGCCGAAACAAACGGAAATCGGCAGGACGCCAATTGCGGATGCCGGAATGCCGAATGCTAAATGCTGTTGATGACTTCCACACAATTTGTTCAAATGCCAGGGATGGCTTGTACTTAACTCTTTTAAAATATCTATCATTTATTGATTTTAATTTACACGCAATATACATTTAATGATCATGAACCACGTCTAGCATTAATGTTATTCACCATCCAAATATCTATCAAATGTTGGTCTAAATTCACACGCAAAACCAACTTAATTGCTACGATCATACACTGCCAAATAAAATTAAAATAAATTGCTTTACCATTAAATATTTCATTTTAAAATAATCATCGTATTTTATTATGGATACTGAGATTCCATTTCATTTAATTGCTTAACTGCTTGGTAAACAAAGCTATTTTAAAAGCAGACTTGGTAAAAATGAAAGTAATTTTCTTTATGGTAATGAAGTGTGAATACTTATAATTCATTTCACAATTATATAATATTCATATTGATTTTTTTAAAATTTTTACCACCTTAAGCGAATAACCTGGATACGTAATAGCTTAAAGATTCTTATCTACAGTCCCTTAAGCCAAATGTCTCAATCGCTTGAATCTTCCCAGCCCTGATGGTAATTTAGATCTCTTGCACAACCTCGTGACGTTTGCTTCGTTATTTTGGCCCTTTTTCAAAAGATCGTCGTGGACAATGTCTGGCCGGTGGTAATGGAATGGAATGGAATGGCCAATTTGACTGATGAGCGACCCACACAGCGATGCGATGTCCGCTGATAATGTGTGAGCCAAGATAGCCATCATCTCGCTCGCTCTCGACCAACGTGTGAAGTCCATCAATCGTGCGCGGTATCCGTATCTGTAAGCGCATCTGTATCTGTATCTGTATCTGCGCTTGCGTAGCTGTATCTGGCGTGCGACCTGCTCTGTACTCCATTCCCCTAAGTTACGGCGACCACCTGGGTGGGCATGAGTTTCGCTTTCAGTTTTATGTTTGAAGTCGCGTATGCACTGCAAGAAAATATTTTGCAGTGTTCTATTACTATAAGTAAAATATCTACATTTTATGAATTTTTAAGTTTTATTTTAATAAAAAATATTACAAAAATTGTTTATATTCCTTTTGTTGGTTAATTGTTATCATATATTGCTCGTTAATGCGCGAAACTACAAAAGTAAATTGTAATACCATTCAGACTGTCTACAAAATTACCAAAAAATGTGATTAATTTATTCAGTACTTTTTTTTCAGTGTATGGATGAGGAACTCACACGTCGTTGCGCTGGCATTAATCATGCGAATGGCCGAAGGACCTGGGCAACATAAAAGCAAACCACAGCCCCCAATTAGCCAGCTCCAGCAGGCGATTAGCCCGAGCCTAGAACTCTCTGCTTGTGTGTGGTCCTTTTTGGGGGTCAGCAGCTGAAATCGGGACTCTTGGGGCCTGGACGCCAACGGACTTCTTTTTTTTTTGGCGGGCTTAGTCAATTTCGGCGAATGCCTGTCTATAATTACTGAGGCATTAAGCCCGTTTCCATGGCTTGGTTTTCGGTTGCGCCTCGCTAGCCGGCCTCCTTTATGCTGGGCTGGCTGCCTTGCCCACGCGTGCGCTACCGAATGGTGGATCACCAGCACCCCCCTCCTCCCACTCGACATCCCTGAAGCCAGCTACCCCCCATCCGCTATCCGCAACACCCCCTGGAACCACCCGGCACACACGACTAATTTTCCAATTGGAAAATCATGTGCTTTACATATGAAAAGGCCGCTGCGCGTGTCGCTCGGCCAACCATGTGAGTGAGTCGATGTGAATACACTCGAGTGTGCGATACGAGTATTCCAGTGAATACACCACTGTATATGGTATACGCTGTATACATTCACGAAAAAACGCAATTATATCGGTCGGTTGCATTTCGATACATTTGGTTGCCTTACGCCGCACACGACTGACCGCGCATGTTTTTTTTTTTATTTTTTTCGACTGGCGGAGCAGCCGAAAAGGGGCCGCAGGTAGGGCTTATAGATCGAGCTACCAAGCCTCGTTTCAAAACTCAAATTATAGAAAACCAAAAGTGTGACCGCTGCACAAACACAAGCGAAGAACTGGGCACAGAGGTGTGGAAAGATTGAACGGATTGATTGGGGGGTTCTAAGTGGGGCTTAAAAATAATATAGATATAACCACAAGTGCTAGATTCAAAAATACTATTTAATAAACACGAAGTTTATTTTCTTGATCATCAAAACTTAAGTTATCTTCTACACTTTATTTGGATTATTCATCAGTATGCACATACTTGTTCAATCATACATAGGTATGGAGTACTATAGTTCATAAACCAATCACAAAGGTGTCTAAAAGTATGCAACATAGAATATTTTCCCTTGTAATTACTGTGACACTGTTGATAATATGCCTATTATTTAGATCCCTTGTCACCACCGCCTCTGGCCATCCATCTATTATGTATATTTTAGGCGGCGCTTCGGACAGCTGAACGTAACCTCGTCTTGGCCGCCCCCCTTTTGGCCCTGTTACAGTGATTAATTTGCCAAAGGCAAAATACTTACTTTGATGGCAGTGGCGTGCCGCAACGCTGAGTCCATGCCACAAACGCTGCTTTGATTCCCCACAATCACCCCACCACCTCCTTTCCGAGTCTGTCCTTCGCGTTTAAGTGAATTTGTTGCACATTTGCATTTAGATGACGGAGGCCGCACTTGTTTATGGCCAAAACCCGACTGGTAGAATGCTGTTGGACACTTTCGATGATGTTGAGGCAAGAGTGTAAGTAAAATGGATGGAACTGTTATAAACAATGATATACTGGGCTTGCTTAAAATATAGTTATATAAATACAGCAGCCTTATTTATTCAATATTAATTCAATCAGGACTAACTTCCTTGATTTACAATTCAAATTTTAAGAAACCCCTCTTTATACATTATTTGGTTATATAGAACAAAAATCAATTACTCCACTGTGGCTTGGAACCCTCGAGGAATTCTTGTTCCCTGCCAATGGGCCGTAATTATCCAGCTGCAGAGCCAACTTTCTTTTTCATGGCAGATAATACCAACCTTGAAATGTCTAAATTTACCACGCCGGACAGTCCCCCATCGCGAATAAAGTATGGGGGGCAGTCCAGAAATTCCCTTAACCACATTCATTTTGGTAGCCCCTCAAACGCCGGCGCAACAAATTATTGCGTTTAAAAATAATTTCCTTTAAAAATAAACTTAATGAAACAGCGCGTGATGTGCAATTGACACGAAGAGCCCTGGAGTTGGATCCCAGGCTTATGGATCCAATGGATATGTACGGGGGCAATGCAAACAATTTGCCCCACAGATTCCAACGGCTACTGGCTGCACGCACTGAATCCATACGAACATGAACCTGAACCTGAAACCGAAACTGAATCTGGGATCTGGAATCTGGAGTTTGAAGCCCGGGGAATGGGCGAGTAAACCCATAATTATCCATGAGCCCAGGCGTCGTGACATGAGAAGAAGTAAAAACGTTTATGGCACGCCAAAAGCTCCAATTTGCCGGGCTGATTTCGCAGCTGCCGCTGGTGGGTCCCCCTTTTCAGATCGGTGGGCATTATAATTAATCAAGAGTTGTATGCACAGAAATCAAAAATAATCATCAATGCCTCTGTGGTGCGATGAGAAAGTGTTGCAGTTGTTGAAAGCGATTGCCCACAGCCAATTCCCCGTGATGACGGCCAACTCCGGGCGTCAAGTGTCCGCCATTATCACCATCATCATCATCATAATCGTCAGCAGCATCCGCAGCATTCGCAGCATCGTGATAGCCCAAACAACAAGGCGCAACAATTTGGCATTACATGGAAATTGCACTCAATATTAGCTGAAAGGGAACCCAAAGCAAACCCAACCCATCGCATCCCATACCATTCCATCCGCACTGAGCCGGCAAACCGAACCCGAATCCGAAGATGGGCTGGTCCTCTTGTCTCGCACCATTTAATTAGATGCCGCGTCAACAAGGTGCTAAATGGGCTGCCATTATGCTGCTGCCAAGGCGTTGGGCCGCGTGGGCTGGGCGGATGCACCACACAGCGAGAAAATACCGCATAAAACATTTTGAAGCTATCCGTAACCATACAAAATGAAGCCACCATAGACAAACCTAGCTTGGATAATGTATATAACATATCCGTAAGTCTCTTTGGATTCCGATCTTCTAGTTAGATTATTTGAAACAAAATATTATAATATTGTGCTTAATATTTGTTAATAATTATATTTAAGGAGTTGCCATTGGTTATCTTTGCATGATCATGATGTGTACAACCTATATTATGATAAGCCATATCCATATATGGATTGGGTCCAACTTGCATTATCTAACCAACTTATCGTACATATTTTTTCTCAGTTTGAAGACGCCGCTCCTGTTACCGAAAAAATGAAAGCTTTCCGGGCTGTGCTGCAACCAGCTGTCGGAGGAGCTGCCCCACCCGGGGGCATGCGTTGCTCTCCTTGTTCGATGTGCTCACCTCGTTGACTCGGCCGCCTGTCCACTTGTCCACCTGTCCAGTTGTCCGCTGGTCCGGCAGTACTGATTATGCAGAGGTGATAATTGCAGTGTCCGGCGCGTCAAGATTTATTTTTTGAGCTTTAACGATGTGTTAAAATAAATTGCATATGTACGCTCGGCAAGCGACCGCTTCGCACTCACTTTCCTCACTTTTCCATTCTGGCCGCCCGTGAAAACCCACAAAACGTCGCGCCTGTGTACATAAAAATTTAATGGGCGCCTGCTGCATCTGCGTGAGATACGTACGAGTATACCCATATCCATATAGGTGTGCCCTATGGACCCCGTCCACCCCACTTTATATTCGTAATTGCAAGCGGGCTTATTAAAACATCGGGGTGTGCCGGAAGGGGGAGGCGTGTGCCCGCCCATAAATCGCATAGGGACTTTCTAAAAATCGCAGATTTATTGCCCAGTCAAGTTCAACTTTATATATTTGGTTTTTTATCTCTTATTTCTTGGTCAACTAACGGTTGGGGATGCGATCGTAATTCAATATATTCCCCCCCGTCTAACCTCAAAAATGTCTGTCTGCCTTCCAGTGAATTCTGCTTCACCTCTGGCCCAAAAAATAAAAAAAAGGAAAAGAGATTTCTGAATTTCTGGTAACTGGATCTGTTCGAGGATATCGTATGTATTTTTTCGACTTGCCTGTTGCGTTTTCCAGCCTAATCAGTCGTGAATAATTTGCAGCTACTGTGTACGCCCCGGCATTTGGATCGAGGATCCGGGGGGCACTCCTTCCGCTTGGCTAAAGCGTGTCTGCAACATATGGCTACCTCCGCCTCCAACTTCCACTCCGACTCCCTGAAGCCCGTCTACAGCTGTAAAAAGTCTGGCTCTGGCTGCACTTTGCATTTCTCGTACGCTTTTTGCGCCTTCTGCCCTTTTTTTCGGGCGTAGCACGTGCTTCAATGCACATGACACCGAATCAGAGTCGGATTTTTGGGATCAAGGGGTCTGGACAGGAAGTGAAGGAGTCTGAAAGCAGTTCTTTAAATAGAAATATGAATATATCTTGTTAGATCTCTGACTAAAAGAAATATTTGATCATATCATATTACCATCAAACATATCTTATTTGGCCAAGACGAAAGTTAAGCAACATTATATTTGCATTTGTAAATGCCTCGTCAATGATTTACATATCTCACTTTGGTCATTCACAATAATTCTGTGAAGCCCGTACTATGTACGGGTTTGTACGTTCTTCACATCAAAGAAAAATCCCCCGAGGAAGTAGGGAATATCCAGTGTTTCGCCCGAGAGCCCAGTCACAATCTGCAGATTGGGCGAGCCCATTGAACACTCAGAATGCTCGAGCCCGCTTTTTGTTTTAATCGCACTTTTCTCCGAAATTCGCAGCTTTGTCCATCATCAATCCGCTGCGAGTGGCCACCAACGTAGCTGGCCGGTTAACAACCACTTCCAGCGCCGACGGCAGCTGCCAGGCGAGGATCTGGGGATCTGGATGAGGATCGCGAGCAGGGACATCCGCTCAGCTCACTTCCCCAAGAAATTCGGCAAATCTTAAAGGCATAAAGCTCCCGATTCTTAGAAATTAGCCAGCCTAGAAACTCTATCTAGTCAGAGGAGCCGAGGGCAGGCGAGCTCATTGATTTTCGAGGCGGCTTTTTGATCTTGGGCCGGTCGGTCAGTCGGTCGATCGATGGATGGATGGATTGATTTTGATGGACTCGTTGGGCTGGCCCGAGCCCGATCGACAGCTGTTTTAGCTGGTTCGCCAAAGGTCTCAAATCGCGAAAAAGGTTTGAAAGCTTGCGCATGCGCCAAACGTTTGCTCAGCGATCTAACAATAATCCTCGTTTCTGGGACAGTTGGTCAAAAATATGGCTTTGCCAACTGCTAGTTGAGATCCAAAAAGAGGCACAAGCTCCACCAGCTGGCTAAGCTCCCTTTTCATGAATTTCGGTCTTGTGATAATCAAATTAGATACAGCTGTTGAAATAAAAGGAAGCAAATTGTTGCCGTAAATTTAAAAATCTAACTTTTTTCATAGAATCCCTACTCAAATAGAGAAATATTTATACTCTCTTTTTCCATTTTTGTTTATAACATGTAAGCTGTGATAAGTAGATGCTAAGGGTTGATTAGGCTTGGCTCGCTCATATTGTTATCAAAGGAAATTTATATAGAATTTTTTAAAATGTATTGTTTTTCTGAGTTTTTAATCATTTAAAGCTAGTTATGATAAGCTGTAAAATAATAAAAGGTTGTGACATGTCTACATGACCGCTACGTAAGATTTTACATGCTTAAACATAGGCGCCATCACAAAATTGTGTTTAAAAATTGAACTAAAAAGGTAAGCATACATATCTGTGCTATCGATAGTCAATGAACTAAACTCAGTTTTGGCGGTATTTCTTAAAAGTAAAGAAAACCATATACGACATAAATTTAAGGCCCCAGCAACCATGCTATTATTTGAAGCCTTTGCTGATTCTACATTCAGTATCTGCGTTTTAAAACTCATCTTATTCGGCTTTCTTCTTCTTAAAAGGTTTATAGATGACTTTAGATGACACTTATCTACCGACAAATTAATGCTAAAAGTATAAAAATTTCCACAATAACCTAAAATTAAACAGGGAAATAGGTGGAAGGCAAAGGGCGGGAGAAGAGGATATTTAACAATGCGCGGATTTATACTCTAACAGCGGTGTATATCGGCGTAGCATAATAAATACGACATTGAGAGCGCTAAACGTTAAAATAAATATCAATCTGTTGTTTTGTGTTCCGCATTCTTTCCTTCAGGACTCCAGTTTTTATCAGTCTGAGAGCCTTGTGTGCCCAATTCACAGCAACCGAGCGAGCCAATCGGTGAGGGGGCTTAGTTGAGTGTCCTTGGCGGAGGCCTCCGCGAACTGGATATTCTGTGCGATGTGTGAGAATTCGAAGTCGCGTCCTGGCTTGCCCAGTGTGATGGTTTTGCTGCTATCCTCATCGCCCACGGATTGAAGTTTGCGACTTCTGGTGTCGCGCACTGTATGCAGTTCCGACTCCAATAGGCTTTTAATGACCTGGGCGCTCTTGGCGGTGGTTTGATCCTGCTTGTTGCAAAGGACTAGCACAGAGCAGGGTTGTGTGGCACTGTCTGATAGGATGGTGTACAGAAAGCTGGAAAACCAATGAGATTAGCACCGTATCTAGGTTGTACATTACTTGAAAACTCACTCTGCCACATCCCGGATATCCTTGTGGGCAGTAACCGAGTCCACCACAAAGACAATGCCCTTGGCACGGTGTTTATATAGCTCCAAGCACTTGTCGCGCACCCTATAATGTCCTGGTATATCCACTAACCTGGTAGACGCGCTGCCCGCCTGGTAATCTCCAACGTTCTCCTTGATGGAAGTAAAAGTGGCCGGGAATTTGCCGTGGATCAACTGCATGAAGATGGCACTTTTCCCGGATTCACTGAGCCCAGTGAGCAGAAAGTCCTTGCGGCCAGACGAACGCTTTCGCAGGATCACAAATATGGCTAAAAGAGAAAACGTGTGATTGCGATTTCAGACATCAGGTGAGACTCCCGGGGACAAAAGGCGAACTCCACGTGGCGTACTCACCCACTGCAATGAAGCCCAGCAGGAGGGCCACTAAAATGGGGCCCGTGTCGATCTCGCCCAGCTTGATCTGCTTCCGCTCTCGAGCATTTTCATTTAGTTTGTCCATTTCGGCTAACAAAACACCAAACAAATTGGATGGGGAAAATGACACGCACTCATCTAGAGTGAACGCAGCGCAACACTATGTATACGAGCAGTGTAGGAAAACACCCTTAGACCAAGGCGCGTGATTCAAACTGAATCTTGTCCGAAAATACATTTATTTGATGTGGTGCTTACATAAAATTGGGCCTTTACATTCAAGAGTCAATGCGTGATGAAGCTTAGCAAACCATAACAAAGTACATAGTTTCGAGCGCCTTCTAAGTGCTAAATGAAATGGAGGGATTTCGCTCGGATGAAATCACGCCCCACGATTTTTCACAAAGCCGTAGATGAGTCGAAATGTCAGGTTGCAGGAGAATGCCCAGGCGGGCACAGAAATGGCATTGGCCACGCCAGTTGGAAAACTAAGAAGACCTGTGAACGGAGCCAGGCTGATCGCTTCATCGATGATCATGACGGGCGTTCCACGATTCCGGATGCTGATAAACACGGTTATTGCGGAGAGCAGCACCTTAGATCCGTAGAACATGGCCGTATCGATGCTCATCCGCATGAAGTTCTCCATTCCCCGGGCAGATTTCAGTTTCGCCTCCGCCTCTGATACTTTACGCTCGGCGCGCATAATTTTAATGGTCCTGGCGTACTCTCCGGAATGCTCCGCATTGCTGACCACCTCCACTTGCTCCCGGGCGTCGTTCAGTTCTGTCTGCAACTGCCGAATTTCCGTGGAGTTCCTTACGCCCCACAATCGCGATACTTTGAGCTGCAAGTCAGGATAAGGTTCTATACCGGGATTTTCTCTTGCGGATGGTACTCACGTAGTTCCTTATGAAATCTGGCAGGATTGTGTTCAGCAGACTGAGCAGGGCGATGAGGGCGAACAGTGTCATGCTTTTGTGTCAGATTTGTATCCAATTCGGGAAAATTTACGACAGTCTGTGATTAATCGTGTTACTGAATGGAAAACAAAATAATATGCCAGTGTTGTATAACGAGCACCAGAAAGTCATCAGCTGAATTGGTCAGTGGCGTAGGAGAGGGGATCGTTTCCCACAAGTATTATATTTTCACATAATTTTCGATAAATTTTCTTAAAATTTTGAGCTACCACTGAAACAAATTTCATTGTAAATGAAGCATTTGTTGAAAAAAGAATTTTAAGTATTTTCGATTTTCTAAAGTGCAAAAGTGTATTAGAAATATTGAATAGTTAAATATAAGGTTTATTGTACGCCATATATATTTAGTCTTAAAATTTATTTCAAACCCCCTTGATTGTAAAAGTTTGAACTCTACCTAATCCCATGTAGCTGTGCTGGCACTAAGTTGGCAGCGCCGGCCCTCTGGTGTTGGAAAACTGCGGAAGCTCTCAGCTGAGCCGGCAAAACAAAAACACATCTGCTTGAAAGTTTCTTGAATATTCCACGGGATTGGATTTTCAGGGAGTTACCAATGAGCCAGCGCAATAATGGAAGATAGAAATGAAGAGGTAAAAATGTGCGCCATGAAGCTTAAATAAATAACACATGTTTTTCGATAGATTGAACCGTGCAGGAGTATTGGGCCACATGAGTTGGACGTCGTGAAAAGCCAGGCGGTGATTAAGTTGTCTCCCGTGCCAGTGCCCGCCCACTTCAAGCGGCTAGAGTGCAACACCAACTTGAATCTTCCGCCTCTCAACTGGCTGACAACGTCGCACAGCAGCCATGGATTACACCAGGCTCTCTACCAAAGTGCCGGCTTTGCCAGTTTTCGACTGGGCCAGATGTTTCCTGACTGCGTGGGAGAGGTGGATGTGGTCAGCGACGCGGAGAATATCAAGCAGCTACTCAAGTTGCCTTACAGCGCGAAGAGCGCCATCAGCATGGTTGTGCACAAGGTGGGCAACACATTGCTCCTGGATGAGTTCGACATCCAGAAGTATCTGCTGCGAAAGGCGGATGACGACTGGAAGTGGCTAAGATCCTTTATTCTGGAGCACGTCCTGACCTATGGAGATACACAGCACAATTACTGCCTGAAGGAGCGGTCCCGGGAGGCGCTGCAAACAAAGAATTTGCTGTCCAAGTTCCTGTATCACAGCCTGAAGCAAACTGGTGATGAGCTGGACTACGATGTGGCCAATACACCCACACAGCTAACCAGCCGCAAACAGGGATTGCCCATCACGGGACCAGTTCTCCCAGAACCGAAAATAGAGGAGAACGTTCCAGACCCAAAGTCGAGCCATGCCTTTAATAGAAACGTGGTCTGGACATTTGAGGATATACGCATGCTTATCGGCACAGATATGCCCATATTTGGAGGACCCAACAGGCCGTGCATCAGCTTGCGTTTAAGGGATGCGGCTCAGCCTATAAATGTGTTAACCGGAATCGATTACTGGTTGGACAATCTTATGTGTAATGTGCCCGAGGTAGTGATGTGCTATCACCTGGATGGCATTGTTCAAAAGTACGAGATCATCAAGACCGAGGACCTGCCGTACCTGGAGAACTCGCAGTTTTCGCCTCAAGTGGTTCGCAACGTCGCACAGAACATTCTAGCCTTTCTTAAGGCCAATGCCACCAAGGCGGGTCACACCTATTGGCTCTTTAAGGGGCGCAACGATGACGTAGTCAAGTTGTACGATCTAACTACATTATGCCAAAATCAGGCATCTGAGAAGTCGGAGGAAGATCCACCCGAGCAACAGGTTAATCCCTTCACCGTTCCGGTGGGAATGCTGCTTTATTCAGTGGCTCGAAACATGAAGAACACACTGCCTCATATAAGTCCTAAGGCAGCGGGCAATATACGTGCACTACTGGATAACTGCATCAAGCTGCTGCCCAAGGAACAATACCCACAAATCGTGAGCTCTTCCCACTATATACTCTCGGATCTACATGTGCCGGCGGGCATCGATCCAAAGTCGCCCAAGTTTGAGGAAGTGGACTCAGATGATCAATCGTTGTATGACGACGATGAAGAGGAGGACGAGGAGGACTATGAAGATGATCTTCTAGACTACTCAAGTGAGAAGAGCTACCAAAGTAGCGAGCAGAGCGGTGGCAGAGCTAACGTGGCTGTGCGTCATATATGCGATGCCCTAAGAGACTTTAAATCTCATGCCAAGAAGTCCAAGCCGGCTCCTCTAATAGCTACAACTGCTGAGCGGTGTAGCTTTTCATTGGAGCACATTAGTGCTGGACTATCCTGCCTGCAGTATTTCAATGGAAGTCAAGAGGAGAAACTAAAGGAATCGGAGGCAAATGCCAAACAAGAGGAGAAGCGCCGAATTCTGCATGAGGAGCAAAATCCGAATATGGCAAAGCCTTGCAGCGCGATTCCTTTACCATACGAGCAGCTTAAAGTGAGCCAGCAGCCAGCACAAGTTGTGAAGAAACCAAACCCCAAAACGCAGGCCAAACGCAGCAAATCCAAGGAACTCACCACTACTACCAAGTCCAAATCCGCCAATGCCAGTAATCGGCAGATGAGTGCCAAGTTCAACACACAACACTTTGGCTCCTGGAACGTCCACTTAAAACTTCTGCTGTTAGAAAAGGCCTGCCTGACATTTGCCACCCTGGCCGAGCACTATTATGAATCCCGCCGGTACGGATCTACCTTGCGATCCATTGAGCTGGCCTGTCGTTGCCAACAAGTGCTCAACAAGTATATGGCCAATGTAGTTTCACAGTACAGTTGCTTGCTAGGCCGGGCGGGTGACTGCTTTTTCCAGATTTCGAAAAACTGGGAATCCATTGAGGAGTACATCCAGCAGTTTGGGGCGTTGGATCCCTCAATGGACTTTATCGGCGACGAGTTGGCTCAAGAGCTGGAAGGCGAAGAAGAGGAACTGCCCTCCTTGGAGCCTTCCGACAATGTGGAACAAGTGATGCTGCACAGCTGCAAGTGCTACGAACAAGCATTGGAGCATGCCCAGAAAGCGGAAAGCAATGAACTTCTTCGGCGACTAGGAAACGTGCGGAACGAGCTGGGTCTTAAGTACATGTACTGGGCTCAAGGTAGGTAGCGCAACCATTGAAATCATAAATATACTAATGGAAATTATAAATTGCAGAGGAATACAGTGAGTTAATGAAGAAGAAGGAGTCCACAAAAGACGCTGAAAATGACCAAACCGAGGACAGACCAACGGCAGATCCTTCCGAGCCGTTGTATGTGAAACTAACAGTCAACTCTTATGATTGCCTACGTCGAGGAATAGAAGCCTTCACTGCCGTGAAAGATAATGTCAATTTGGCCTTTCTATATTGCAATATTGGTAGATTTATGCGCCTGCGCGCCCACCTAATCATGCCCAATGAGAGGTAAATAGTTTATTAATAATCATGATTCGTTTTAAATAATTCTGAATCATCTTCATTTAGTGCTATAACCTTAGAAAGCCAAAAAGCCTTCTACAACGAGGCATTCAGCTATTACGAGAAGGCCAAAGATTGTCTGGATACTCGTAAAGCAAACCCCGAACTATGGGACCTCGTCCATTGGGAATTATCCACTGCCACTTTTACATTAGCTAAACAACTTCAGGACCACAGCGCAGCAGACAAATCCAGCCTAGTTGACGCCTCCAAAGAAGTGCTGGAATTGCTTCAGAAATCGTTGCGACTTTGTGATGTCGAACACCCTGGTGCACGCCAAGTGCTATACAGTTTTCGATCGGGCTTAATACACAAAAGGTAGGACGAGGACTATGAGTTGCAATTAGCAAATGCAATAAACAATTATTGACTTTTCCAGAATTGCCTCCTTCCACTACTCGCAGCTGCGTACTCATGGCTGTTGTGATTTCTCTCAGCTGCCCAAATCTACTCTACAGCTCTGTAAATATCACTACGAGAAGGCCACCCAAATTCTAGAGACCCTTAAGGAGGTGGGAGACCTGTTGGTGGTGCAGCTAGAGCGGATTTCCCTTCATGAATTTCTGGCCGAACGTAAGTTTATCATCTCTAAGGTCTTGAAGAGTTAGAAAATAAATTATTTCAATTTTCCGGCAGTTTCCACTCACACCGCACAGAAGATCAAGCAAATGCAAGCGGCTTTGGAAATTTGTTTACAGTGTGAGCTCATATTTGCCCACGTCATCGATACTAACAGTGGCCAAGTGGCCGATGACGAGTTTGCCGGCCATTTGACGCTCTTTGAGAGCCGCCTGCAGAATGCGCTGAAGACGCTTACGAAGCTCACGCTGGCCGGCAAGGATCCCAAGCAGTTGTCAAAGCTGTACAAGCGCATGTATATGGAAACCTTGACTGGGAAACATGGCCTAGGGGCCCAGCAATCGTCGACAGCTTGCTTAAAGCATTTGCACATGCTGCTCGCCCGGCTACGGGCCATGTGCGAAACACAGCTGGCCCCGCGACCAGCTGTACGTGTCTTCTGATAGGTTTTGCCCCAGTACCCACAACAGTTCGAATTGTATGCATTGCTCGTCGCTTGTTTATTGATGTAACATCTCAGCCCCGCCGCCCGCAGCCGCATTCATCGCTCTCCAAATGATCTGCTCCGATCTGCAAAGCAGCCAACACAAGCAGCACAGCCAGCTGTAGGATCTGCAGATTGAAATTACCATTAATGTGTCCATCCCGATGAAACCATAATCATCCCATCTCACCTTGCAACGCAGACTACTCATTTTGTAAGCGTTTGGAGTCAGTTTTCTGATCTGGTCATCGGCAGCTCGGCTCTTATAAAGTCTGAGGGCCCTGGCCCAAACGTGTCGTTTATCTAGATTAGCCTCCGCTAAATATCTTGTTCAACAAGCTAGCTATATCGGACTTGCGATGGATGTTCAGATCCGTCAATCTTGGCTTGAGGTTTCAGCCGACTTACATTTGCATTGCATTGCGAATAATGTTACTATTTAATATTTATCGTGTCGTCGTTGGCTAGTTCCAGTTCCCAGTCTTATAATAATATTTTTACTTAATTCCTAAGAGCAAAGCAACTAGTTAAAATCCCAATAAAGCAATCTTGAAGAGAAAATGCATACGGAGAAAGATCGTTTTCACTCGTCTTCTGGCTACTGGATGCTGGTACCCTGAGCCTGGCCAACATCTAAATAATTTATTATTCATTATTAAACGTTTGCGCCCGCCCATAAGCCATTCACAATTTGTGTAGCGCCAATTGAATATTATAAAAAGCTTAGTGCGGCAGTTTGGAAAGTGGAACGGTTAAGTGTTTATAATTTTATTGTAATTTTATCTCAATTTTTTTTGCTTTTGTATATAAATTCTACCAACGCAGCAGAATTTTCAGGCCACTGCCTTGACTTCACTGTGCCACTGAAAAATCGGTGTCAAGCTCTCGGCACCGTGGGGCAAAGCACCTGCAATACTGATCGAAACTATGTGGATCCGGAGCACGAAGAGTCATGCGGTCGGAATCTTACGTAATGGGGTCTCGTCTCCGGTAGACGATGGCGTAAGCACAGACGCCTGCTATCTGGACCGGCCCGAATTGAGAGCCAGCATTTTGGCCAGTGCGGATTCGGCCTGGCTGCACGTCTCCGGCGGCGTCTCAAGATTGCTGGACAAAGAGGCGAGGCCTGGAACTGCGTCTCCGGGAACCCGGAGAGCCGAAACTTGCATCATATTCGTCACGTAAGAGTTGGGCCTCTGCCTGGATCTGGTATAAAAACAAAACATTGCGCCAGAATGAGACATTAGTTACCTTCGCATCGATCAACTAACCAACTCAGCCTCAGAATGATGAAGTTCATGGTAAGTCTTAAGTTCTAATATTGTTTCTATCGACACCTCAACTGAGTCCAGTATGATCCTTTCAATGAAATATATATCTATATTATTATAATTGGATAATATGTTGGGATCTATCTTTTCTTGGATCCTAATGCAAGTTGTACCCAAATTAATTGAATTTTTCTTGAATCCCTTAGTGCATCTGCCTCTGCGCCATCTCTGCCGTTTCGGCCAACGCCTACGGACGTCCCCGTGGTGGATACGGTGGTGCCCCAGTCGGTGGCTATGCCTACCAGGTGCAGCCTGCCCTGACCGTTAAGGCCATCGTTCCCTCATACGGCGGTGGATACGGCGGCAACCGTGGAGGATATGGCGGTGCCTACGAGTCGGTGCCTGTGCCCGTGTCGTCTGCCTACAGCGGTGCCAATGTGGGATCTCAGTACTCCGGTTCCGGCTACGGCGGTGCTCCACCAGTCGATGCCCAGGCCATTGCCCTCGCCAAGCTCGCCCTGGCCGCTCCCAGCGCTGGAGCTCCTCTAGTCTGGAAGGAGGCTCCCCGCCACGCCCAGCCCGTCTATCCCCCCACCAGCTACGTGCCCCAGGAGTACGGATACAGCGAGAAGGTGAAGGGAGGCTCCGCAGCCGCTGCTGCCAGCTCCGTGGCCGCCGGAAAGAAGGGCTACAAGAGGCCCAGCTACTAAGTGGCAAAACGTTGAACAGTGAACCAAAAACTTACCTGCCAATAAGGAACTAGGTCATAATAATAAAAGCCAAAACATCAAGACTTAAATTTTGAGTATCTTATTCTTGCTGGGTTTTTAGTTTCGGGCCAAGAGTTGAGATCTGCCTAACTTCGCTGAATTGGCACAGACTTGCGGTTCATTGCAATGCCATGCGATACTTTGAGCCAGCAAAAATTTCTTGGTCTCGTAGTTAAATGAAAATGCTGCTTAAAGTGCTAAAGAAAAATTGTCATGTCAAATGAAGCTGAAAAGCTAAAATTCAAGTCATTTGTGGGGCCAAGTTAAAATTATACTTGGTCTAAAAAGCCTTAACGTTTTTAACTAACCATTAAATTAAAGAACCTATTACATAAAATGAGATTATATAGATTATAGTTTTGCTTAAAATTATTTTGTAAAATTTTAAGAATTATTGTAATGCTTTCCAAAACTTTAGTTTTCTAATTTCTAAGTTTTCTATGTGACTAGTGGTCACTTTAATGTGATGACTAAATATTTTGCCAGGATAACCGGCTGTAACCAGTTCTAGAAGAATCCTCCTTTAGGCCAGCCAAGTTCCCGGGCACAACCGACCTGGAAACCATTACCCCCAAGAATGTGGATAAAATGAAGTTCAATTCAACAAATTTTGGAGTGTATTCGAAAATAAACGCGTTCGTGGGTCCCAATTGAGAGAGTCGCGTGTTCATAGTGCTATCACTACCCAAAGCCCGGTAGAATAGCACATCGCGTAACCAAGCGATTTTATAATGGCCCGACAACAAGTAAATGACAGTACATAAATCAAATGTGAGTATATTCCAGCCGGGCAATTATGAAATGCCATTTCTGGGCTGAAACAGAACAATTAGTGTATATAGGTCACGTAAATGTCCAGGCTAAAATTTGCGTATAAAAGCGAGCGTTTCTGGTCGGTAAATCATAGTTTGATTGATTACCCCAAACCAACAAAACTAAGCACTCACCATGAAGTACCTGGTAAGTTGTGGTAGTCCCCTTGAAGGAGTGGCAGCCATCTGATCCTCCGTATTTCCCCTTTCCACCTTCAGATCGCCTGTGTTACCCTGGCCCTGTTCGCCTACATCAACGCCAGCCCAGCGTACGGCAACCGTGGAGGTTATGGTGGTGTCTATGGTGGTGGCTACGGTGGTGTTCAGCGCGTCGTCTACGAGGAGGTGCCCGCCTACGGACCCTCCCGTGGCTACAACAGCTATCCCCGCAGCCTGCGATCGGAAAGTAATGGAGGAAGTGCCGCTGCTGCCGCCGCTGCTTCCGCCGCTGCCGTGAATCCCGGAACCTACAAACAGTACGCCATTCCCTCGTACGAGTTGGATGGCGCTCGCGGCCACGAGATCGGACACGGCTACGGACACCGTGCCTACTAATTCCCGCTTCATCGGCAGTGAATTGAACTTGCTCAAATCCTCGAGTGGCTGTCATGGCGAAACTCTGAGAATCAGTGAATAAAAGCAGCTTGAACGCAATGGAAAATACCGAAAAGAAAACCGCATTGTGTGTTTTGCATTGTGACATACTTTTCAGCGCATTCGGGTAAAGATTTAGCGGTGGGTCATTATTATTATTCCAGACACAAGATGGGTTTCAAAGTAGTTCAGCTAGAATATTCACTGCAGCAGATCTCACTATATAGAATAACTATGCACTTCAAGCCACAAAGTAGACAGGTTCAGTGACTCCAGAAATTAGTTACCTATGGTAACAATTTAGCCATTTGCACAATTCTTTGAAACCATTAGTTTGTCTCAGATGAACCTCTTAAGTTTTATAATCAAACAAAGGGATATACATATATTATTATAATTAAATCCATATCCAATACCCCTTGGCCAGTTGTTGGCTCGTTATCCCATTAACCCGGTTGCGTTCCCGCACGCACCTCATAAGCAATCATTAAACCACCATTGATTTTGGGCCTCAGTTGGAGCATCTGCATCTGCCACCCCCAACGAAGGTCGACCGCCGAATGGAGGCGATACGATGCTGCGGTGAGCAACCTGCTCGAGCCGAAACGAGCTCAATGTGGAGCCCCGATATCTGGCTAGGAAAAGCTAGAAATCCACAGAAAGTTCCCCAACAAACTGGCCGAGAAGAGACGGCGAAGCCAGCTCTTGAGCCGTGATAAATTTCTGGGCGAGATCACGTTTCGAGTGCAACAATAAATTTGCTTATATAAAGAAGTGTGCTTGGCCATTTAATATGTTAATTCAGCCAACTGTGCCAAAACCCATACATCATAGCCATGAACAAGTTCGCTGTAAGTGTCCCTGAGAACCGCTTCCGTATTCCCTGCTGCTCTTCCATTTTCCGTACTTGTGCTAACTGGAAGCTTTCCTAATTTTCCAGACTCTGGCCGTCATCTTCTGCGCCTGCATCGTGGGCAGCTGTTACGCCAACTACGGTGGCCAGCAGAGCTACGGACAGCGATCCTATGGTCAGGATAGCTCCGCCGCCTCCGCCGCCAGCTCAGCAGCTGCTGCTGGAGCCGAGGGTCAGCAGCGTTATGAGCGCCCTGTGGAGATCATCGCCGGTGGATACCGCGGCAGCTATGCCCCCGAGATCCTGCGTCCCATCCAGGTCAGCGGTGGATATGGTGGTGAGCGACGTGGCTACAACGGTGGCAACTACCGTCGTGCCGGCTACGGACCCCGTTGGACTGTCCAGCCCGCTGGAGCCACCCTCCTGTACCCCGGCCAGAACAACTACAAGGCTTACGTCTCGCCCCCGGAGTACAGCAAGGTGATCCTGCCCATCCGCCCCGCTGCTCCAGTGGCCAAGCTCTACGTCCCGGAGAACCAGTATGGCAACCAGTACGTTAGCCAGTACTCTGCACCCCGCAGCAGCGGCTACTAGGCGCATACTTGATTATCCCCAGCCAGCCTGCCGGATACTTGATCTCAGCCTGATCGTGTACATAATAAACCACAAGAAAAAATCATAATCATATTTGGAATATATATTTTTCGGGGCTTTTAGCTACTCTTTATATCTATGAGAAAACAAATTTTCGGGGCTTCGAGCTCAAATGCAGCTGCAGCAGCTGTTCAGAGCGGGTGGAGCATTGTTCATTTGATTGCAGTCGCCACCGGGAATGTCTTTGAGTGTCTCGGCGGAAACGTGCTCCGGATTTGCTTGCTCCGGTTTGCTCGCAAATCACTCACCGAAGTGGCAGAAACCATAAACATTCAATTATTTATTGTGTCAGTCAGTCAATAATCTTGTGGCCAGAAAGCGCCACAGTTCGCCGAGTTTGCCGATTGCAGCGCTCATTTTCATATTTTCATATTTTCTGGCTGGTAAGCAATCGCATCTGCTGACTTGTTTGGGGCCAAACTCTTGGCCAAGAGCTTCAATGCTGCTGGCCATCGCTTGACATTCGAGTCGAGCGGTGAATCACGGCAAGAATTCTGGCTTCGAGTGCGGCACAATTCTTGGGAGAACTTGTCGTTGAAATTAAAACCGTGTGTAGAAGTGTTGTATGTTTGAAGAAATCTAATTTTTATTAAAAGTAAATTAAGCCGAAACATAAATAAAGTTATATATTATTACTAACTTATCTTACGACGTTTTTCAGTAACACAGTTTAAAATTTGGTACTTAGTTAGTTTGTAAAATTACTTTAAAATAAATATAAGAATGAAGTTCTAATCAAAAGAACTACTTAAATGTCAATCTATTTGAAACATAACTTAGAATATCGACGTAATATAATAAATTGTTTAAGGCAACAATATGAAATCCACTTTATGGCTATGCACATTTTTGGCAATTTTTAAAGAATTTTTTATCATGCGGGATATAAATTCATAGAACTGAGTTTAAGATCCACAAACTTTTTAAAAACATAGTTCAGCCTTAAAGCAAGGGTTTGCCCGACGTCCAAAGGCTTTCGTACCTCGCTGGTTCCGGTTAGTGTTCATTGATCGGTGGCTTAACCCCAGTTGGCCCGATTTCCGATGCGTGCATGGGCCGGATCGCCGTGGAGTACGGCCAAAGCCCCGATACCGCACACACCAGAAGCGAACAGAGCGTGCCGAGCAGGGGGAAGTCGCTATCAATGGAGCAGCTTCTCGGGGTTCCCGGGGTTGTGGCAGTGCCGCAATTTGGCGCGCAATTTCAATGAGCATAGAAATTGGAGACGATCCCGTGGCCTTATCGCCCTGGGCCAGAGGGGACGGAGGGGGCTGGAGATGCTGCCAGTGGCGGCCCCCCGAAAGTGACTGGTCATCGAGGTGGTTTGGTCACGTCTGGTGAGCTCACAAATCGCGGAGCAGCTCAAATGGTGTTGCTATAAAAGCAATTTGGACACACGCTCTGGTTAATTAGTTTTCGAAACAGTCCGTTCCTCGCACCACCACCAAAAAAAATGTCCGCCACCCTACGCCTTCTCTGCCTGATGGCCTGCTGCGTCGCCCTGGCTGTGGCCAATCGCCCCCACTACGGCGGATCCGGATACGGAGCCAGCTACGGCGATGTGGTTAAGGCCGCTGAGACCGCCGAGGCTCAGGCTTCCGCCCTGACTAACGCCGCCGGAGCAGCTGCCTCCGCCGCCAAGCTGGACGGTGCTGACTGGTATGCCCTCAACCGTTACGGATGGGAGCAGGGTCGCCCACTTCTGGCCAAGCCCTACGGTCCTCTGGACCAGCTATACGCTGCTGCTCTGCCACCACGCTCCTTCGTGGCTGAGGTCGATCCAGGTGGGTTCCTAACTAGGCTACAACATGGATTTCATAACTGGATTATAATGTTTATCCTATGACTATGGATTGACTCCATAGCACCGCTTTGCCACACATACTTACTTTCTTTTGTATCTTCTCTACCTTTCAGTCTTCAAGAAGAGCCAATACGGCGGATCTTACGGCCAGACGGCGTATCTGAAGACCGATTCCAAACTGGCTGCTGTGGCCATCTAAGAGCTTGGATTGTATAGCTCCAAAAGTGTTAATAAATAGTGATAGCTTAAAGCAATATAAATCAATGGAAATTCATTTATTGGGCTGGGAAACCAAACTTGAGCGAATCATTATATGGTTGCGAATCGGAAACTTAGTTCATGTTAAGCGATTTAAAAGAAAAGAATGTTTGTTTAGAAGAAAACTTCAATAGATTAAGTTCACTAAGGTTCGCAGCTACACCATTCAGAAATCTTGAAGACCCCCCCATTAGTAAAACCGAATTTCACTTACAATTTCTTATTGTTATTATTATGAATAGAATTTCGTTTTTATTGCAAGATACAAAGTAAAAAATGTGAAAATTGCTCAGTTTTGTTGATGCTGATTTAATGTAAAATTCAAATTCGTTACGAGCACACAGAAATTTACCTACTAAACATTAAGTGAACTAAAAACAAATAGTAGAAGCGGTTGTAACTCGGTTAACTCGATGCTGCGGTGGCGTGCTTAGTGGGATTTCGGTGACGATTATCATTTCCATTTCAAGTTATTAAGTTTTAGTGCTTTTCGTTCAAATGGGCGCCATTTCCATCAAACGTTATTGTTCAGCCAACTCGGTTGATCTCTCTCATCTCTCTACGTACAAGTATTATATATCGTATGTGGTATATATCATATCTCTAACGCTAGCAAAACTCTGCCAAGTTTTCGTTGGTTTGTTTTTATTTTGTTTTTAGGTTTTCAGGTTCATTATTTTAATTAAATTACATGAACTTCAAAATAGTATTATTATTATATAGATAGGATGTGTAGTGTTATGTATTTATAGTGTGTAGCCTATACGAGCCCCCGCCGAAGTCCACTGGGTTCTTGATCGCTGCCGCGGCGTTTGGGGGTTGACAAAAAAATTTAAATTATAAAAACTTTCTCACGCAATTCTCGTTCTCGTCCTGCACTCTGAACTCTGCCCTCCGCCAGATGGTCTTCTTCATGGGTTCGGATTGGTTGTGTTCGGTTCTTCGGTTAGCGTTTGATAATGAAATGATCTCGGTGCGGAGCGCGGGGCTCTATTCGGTGATCGTCCTTGTGGTCTCCTGGATGTACACCTGGGATCCGGGCACCGTCGAGGTGGTGACGAATGTGCGGTGCTTGGCGCGGATGATGTTCAGGCTGGACTCGGCGGTGTCGGCACGATCCTCGGCAGCCTCCAGCTCGCGCTGGAAGCGGCGCACACGGGTGGTGGTCTGTTGGGAGACACCCTCCTGCTCGGACAGCTGGCGGCGGTAGATGTTGATCTTGGCAGTGGACTTGTCCAGCGCATCCTGCAGCAGGATGAGGTTCTTCTGGTCCTCCTCGCACTGCACCAGCACCTCCTTGACGGTGCGCTCCTTCTTGCGCAGAATCTTGATGGTCTCGGCGTGGCGGCGCTTCTCCTCCTCCAGCTCCAGCTCCAGATCGCGGATGCGGGCTTCCAGCTTGCTGATGATGCGCTTGCTGCCGGCGACGGCGTTCAGCTCGACCTCCTCCAAGCGGATGGACAAGTTCTGGGGGAGAGAGCAAAGTTCGTGGACTCATATAGTACCAGATACTTAGTACATTTTATCCCAAAACCCAAACACCCACCTTGACTTCGACTTCCAAGGACTTCTTGATGGTCTCCAGCTTAACGATGCGCTCCTGCTCCTCATGTACCTGCTCGACGACGTGCTTGAGCTCCACCTGGACCTTCTGGTAGCGCTCGTCGCTGATGCGCAGCTCCTTGGACACCTCCTCGTAGTCGGAGGCGACCACGGTGAGCTCCTGCTCCAGCTTGGACTTGATGGAGACGAGGCTGACATTGGCGGTGGTCAGTTCGTTGATGCGGGAGGCAGCCTCCTCGTACTGCAGCTCCACGGTGCGCTTGGCACGGTTGGCGCTGTCCAGGTGCGAGCGCACCTCCTCCAGCTCGCCATTCAGACCGGCCAGACGGCGCTGGGCAACGGCATACTGGTCCAAGGTGGCCTGCAACTGGCGCTGGACATCCTCGTAGTGGGCCTGCAGTTCGGTCAGCTGCAGCGACTGCTTCTTGATCACCTTCTGCAGATCGATGTTGGTCTTGTTGGCCACATCCAGCGACATCTCCAGCTCGGTGATCTGGATCTGCAGCTTCTTCTTGATGCGGGTCACCTCGGTCTTCAGCCGGGTCTCCGCCTCGATGACGCGGGCATTGAGCTGCTCGATCTCGATCGAGGTCTGCTTGCTACGGATCGAATGCATTCATTAGAACTTTGACACATTTTTACACCATTTATCAATTGAATTGATTACCGAGAAGTAGCCCCAGTTTACCACACAATGACCCTCCGTCGATTCGCTTTGCTGGCTCTATTTTTGGCCCCAATGCCTGACCCACAATTTTACATTTTTCGCACCACTCAGCAGTTGGGCGCACTCAACCACCAAGCACTCAACCACTCAACTCAGGTGCTCTGGCATTGTCAGAAATGTTTCATTGTTTCGCTGGCCGCTGCATTCGCGAATTTCGGTGTATTTTTACGCATGATAAAGACATCGAACTTGTCACAAATAGTTGGGGCTTACATGCCAAGCTATTTGCCGACTAGTTCCTTCTCCCCCTAAAATGCATTTGTTTTTTGTTTTTGGGGTAAGTGCATCATGCGTCTATTCTTGGGCGAAGGTGCAGCGATGCCAACTAAATTTGAGTAATGTTTGCGCTTCTGATACTCTACCTGATTCACTTTCTAATTTAATTCAAAGATGTGTACCTGTTGCAATTAGTGATAAGTGAACATGACTACTGAATTCTATTTTAGTGGCGATAGGTCATTTTACAATGTGGTAAAGTAGAAAGTATTGAAAACATAGCTAATGGATTTCCAGTTTCTAACAATTTTTGATTTTGGAGGAGTATCTTTATGATGCTTAATTTGCAGAATCATTTCCTCTTTCCTGGTTATATAACAATATTATTATCCCTCATCAGTCAGTATTTCCTAATTCCTATGATTATTCTTGTTTAGTCGAATACTATGCTTTCTTAGAAGAGCCCCTGTGTTGGTTACTTAATCTGAAAATCATGTGTGTGTGCCCATTGCTGTCGTTTTGCCAAGGTATTTGGCTTTCTAGTGTCTTAGGTAGAAAGCTTAAGCATTCCCATTTAGATTTTAATTTTTCCCCGCCATTGTTTTCAATGTTTACGCAAAAATATTTGCTGGGTCTAATGTTGTTCTGTTTTTTTTTTTCCGCCACCTCTTGTTTTTGCTGTCATGCGCATCAGTTTTCTTTTCAGTTGAAAATAAAATAAATCTCGATTTGAAGGACAAACCCAAAGAAATAGTTGGTCGGACCATCTACGCGCAAATCGGACTGACAACCTCGAAATTTCTGAGGTGCGGGTGCGAAATATGATAGGACTGGGCTAAAAACTGGTTATTTCAGGGGAAAGTGATGAATAGATTTGCATTTGGATTAACTTGGCATTAAGGGACTATAGTAACTTGACATATTCTGCAGATAGGAGTGTTGATTATATACTCAATTAAAACAAAGACTAGAAGGTTTGTTTAGATGCCCAACACATGAAGCATAGAAACACCCACAAAGTTTCTAATTAATGACCAAATTGCTGGCGATTTTCTGCAATTAGCCGTGGTCAAATATGCCTCGCATAATTCTGTATAAATAATTTTCAGAAGACTGCACAACAGACACAATGCTAGAGGAACAAAACAAGAACGCGATTCGCAAAAACTCTTGAAACAAAAATACATTTTGTGCCAGACGAGGAACGACAAACAGACAAATAGAGATGCCAAATTGCCGGGTCGGGGGAGGAGGTTCTAGGATGCTCAGACAAAAAATTGAGCTGCAATTCAAAAATGTTCGCATTTATTCAAATTGCCCGGATGGGAAGTACACAGCGAAACTCAGTTCGATCCACTTGATATTAACACATTTTTGTGGCTTTCTAAAGATGGATCTTTTAATATCTCGAGATAAATATATTGAACCACTCCATGTCATTTAATATTTGTAAAGAACTGTTTCGTATATGGAAAAGTAAGCAAAATGGAGGCCTCTAAAAATCATATATTTGATTTTTAAAATGTTTTCTCCCCTCTTCGATGTGTGCAGTAACACAAATATATCCTTTGGTATACATTTGAGATACATTTCGGATCGTCAAAAATGATTGAGTACCTTATGCTTGAAATCTAAGATATCGAATGAAGCTATGAGCGAAGGG
Source organism: Drosophila mauritiana (assembly GCF_004382145.1). NCBI lineage: Eukaryota > Metazoa > Arthropoda > Insecta > Diptera > Drosophilidae > Drosophila > Drosophila mauritiana. The sequence goes on from NC_046669.1 coordinate 8,469,509, forward strand.
AGGGTCTGGAATTGGGCAGGGAATTGGGATTAGGGACATCGACCTCGACCTAGTGCTTCCAATACACATAGCTATAGTCCTTGAGCTTGGGATGGGTGCGCAGGACCTTGCGACAGATCCAGCACTTATCCTCAATACCACACCTGCTGTCCGCGTAGAACTCCACAGTGCGCTGATTCAGGGTCGACAGTTGGCGCTTCACATTGTGGAGCGACGAGGAGACGCGATGGTCCAGCTTGTCCACCAGCCGGTCGTCCATGAGCTCGATGTGGAGCGCATGGGCGCGATACTGGCCATCGAGGGGGGAGGAGGAACGCGAACGGGCACGCGAAACTGCCCGACTCGAGCGCACTAAAGTTTGGGCGATGTAGTCCTCCTCCTCCTTCTTGGCCGTCTTGATGTTCTTCTCCGATTCGGAGAGCAGCGCCTGGGCGATGGCACTGGCGGATTTGCCGCGAATCGAGCGCTTGAAATCGTCGGACATCTTGTCGAGTTCGTTATCCAATTCAATCTTACGGATGCGCTGCAATATCTTCAGGGTGTCGCGTTTGATCAGATCCTCGAGCTCCTCCTGACGGCGGCGGCGGCGCTGGCGCGATCTTTCGACAACTGTGTCCGGTTCAATGTGCTTGGTCACTCGCGATGCGTCGACCAACTTTTGTACACTGAACGGCGAGCGTTTCTGGGCCCGAAAGTTAAGCAATATCTCGTCGGCACGAGCGGCGCAGGTGCGCGACAATCGGACGATCTCGTCGGCGTTATATTGTCGCACCGCATTCGAGGGACGGTACTGCTTCAGGCCCCTTTCGCTAACCCACGGCAGGTGCGGCTTCTTGACCTCCAGACCCTTGGCCTTGGCGTCCAGATAGTCCAGCATGGGCTGGTAGAAGTTCATGGTGTACCCATAGTTATCCTCATACGTCGTCGTCGTCGGACGGAAGCGGGAAGGTCTTTGTTTAAGGGCTAGGGCCATGGTTTAGGAAGGGGAGTTTTGGTTGGGTCGGATTTATCAAGGGGGTTGCGATGGTCTAATGGTCTAATGGCCTATTGGGTTTTCTTAAGAGTACTCTAATTAAAGCTACAATTGTCGCCGCCTCTGTGTGTCGCCTTGTCGCCTCTGTAGCTTCGGGTCTCTTGGGTTCTCCTCGGTTGGCAGCGGTGGCAGTTGCTGCTGCTTTGCAAATAAATTTTCAAATTTGTCGAAATCTATAAAAAGATTGCATTTCGTTTCTTTCAGCTGTTGGCATCGGGCTAGGTATGAGTATAATGACGACAATAAAATCATCATCACCATCATCATTATCATCATCATTTGTTGGCAGTCAATGTGCGGCTATGATTGATTCATTTTGGCAAAGTGCTCATAGACAATGTCATAATAGCAAGGCATTTTATGCAATAGCCATGGAAGACTCAAAGGAACTAGGGAATGTGTCCAAAAGTGCATATATTGTATTTATCTTTGTAAAGTTATTTGAACATTCCAAATCAATAGTTTTCGATTTGTACAAGTTCAGATAGAACACTTCTATCGATTTCACAATAGCATTTAATTACCGGAAACGTGTGTAAAAATTTAACAAAATCAAGGACATCTATTAAGATCAATCATAATGCACACTTAACTTATCTGTTCACTTCAATCACAGAACAACACTGACCACCAACTCGATTGATGATTGATCCAAAAACCTACCACTTGCTGGAGAGCCACTCTTCAACTCGAAAGTTTTCTCAATGGGTTCTTTCGATTTTCAACTATGAACCCACTTCGATTGTGTAATCACAGCAACTGCGCAATTTTCTGCGGAAAATTAGATACGGATTTTAAGAAAATCGGTGTGGTTTTGAAAACCAGATGGATATAACCCACTTCTTGAGCTGAGCCTGTGAACCTTCAGTGGGATCAGGATCTTTTGCCTGGCTTCCTAAATAGAAAACTAATGCCGTTGCTTTTTGTGCGACTAAAGAACTCGAACTGATTGCTAATTGCTAAATGGGTCAGTTCACTATCAATTGTGTTGGCAATTGCGAAAGCGATTGCAAATCAATCGAATAATTTCCCCCCTGGGGCCTTGAGGGGTGTTTATTTTTTTTGGGGCTTCCGCTTTGGCAGGGGAAGCGACAACCTTCGTCTGTTCTCGCTGTCACTCGTGGGGCAGTGGCGTGAGGCTACTTCCAAAAGAGGGGTTTACGCTAGTTCCCAATCCCTGGTCAGTAACTTACCGAATGGCCTCGATCTCCTCATCCTTCTCGGCCAGACGACGCTCGGCGTCGTGACGGTACTGGTTGAAGTCGGCGGCCAGGCGCTGTCCGCGCTGCTCCTCAGCCTTGCGGCCCTATAAAATATTATTATATAAATTATTAGGATTATAACTAACAATGTGATATGTGCTTCTGATTACTTACAGCCTCGGCTTCCTTGTAGGCAGCGGTCAGCTCATCACGCTCGTTCTCCAGACGACGCAGCTCCAGTTCCAATTCGTGCAGACGACGGTTCAGTTCGTTGATGGCACCCTTGGCCTCATGAAGATCATCTGGTTAATAAAAGGTTGTTATTAATATATCATGATAACTACAATATAAAATTATGGATTTTAGAATGGTAACGCACCTCCCAGTTTCTTGTTCTCGCGGGTCAGCTGGTTGTTGTTGTCCTTGACCTTGTCCAGTTCGTGGACAGTGCGGACGAGGTCGGCGTGCTTGTTCTTCAGGTCGCGCTGGCTGGTCTCGTACAGGATGATGGTCTCGTCCAGGCGGCTCTTCAGCTCAACGTTGTGCTTCTCGAGGGTGTTGACCGACTTGGTCAGCTCGCGGCAGCTGTTGTTGGACTTCTCCAGATCGATGATGAGCACCTCCACCTCGCTGGCCAGGCGCGTCTTCATCTTCTCCAGATTGTTGACCTTGACGATGAGGGACTCGATGTGCTCCTCCAGCTCGGTGATGCGGACCTGGTACTTGCGACGGATCTCCTCGACCTCCTCGGCGCGGGCAGCCACCTCGGAGTTCCACTTGTTCTGCCAGGAGGTGGCATCGGCATTGGCCTTGACCAACTGACGTTCCAAGTCGATGCGGGCCTCGGACTCCTCCTCGAGTTGATTACGAACCGAGTCCAATTCGATCTCAACCTGATGCAGAGAGGATTCGAGCAGCGAGCGACGACGGTCCTCGTCCTCCAAGCGACGGCGGGCGTCCTCCAGCTGGGAAATGACCTGGCTCTTGGAGAACGAGACCGTGTCCAGCTGGACCTTCAGATCTTGGACGTCCTTGGTCAGCTCAATGTTCTCCTGCGAGAGGCGGGATCGGTGGGAGCTAATGTCGATCACGGTGCGGTTGAGCTCCTCGATCTTCACGTTCAGCTCGGTGATCGAGACCTCCAGCTTGGAGATGTGCTTCTCCGACACGATCTTCTCCTTGTTGTAGGACTCGATCTGGGAGAGCAGCTCGTAGACTTCGGTCTGGAATTTGGCCTTGTCCTTCTCGGCTCTGCAAGCATTCGGTTAAAAATAGGGAGAAGAGGGTTCTCCACTTTAGTTTTGGGGGTCTAAAATCACAATCCCGATACTTAGTCATGGTTTGTGAGATCGGCCAGGCTGTGAGTCGCTAGCAAGCTTGAGTGGACCTGCGAGCCTTCGGCCACCGTTCGAAAGTTTATCGATGGATCACGAACGGTGGTCGAAGGCTCAGCAGACCAAGGGTTAAGATCATGTTGGGTCTGCCTGGAAGCAAGCTATGATAATTGATTGTAAAATAAATATGCATAAGCTGGGACGAATAGAAAGGATATGTATTACTCCGACCAGGGTGATTCAATTCGATAATTTCGGTAAATTGTATCTTATATGTAAATTGTATCTAAATGTATCTTATACATATATGAATTTAATACCATCGTAATCTTTTATAATCGTAGTGGTTATATATTTAGTTCAGTCTGTTCTGGATCGATCAAAGAAATCCCATTACATATCGCCTTGATTATCGATCGAATTTTCCGTGTGCAATCCGTGGCATTTGCCAGCTTTTCCACCTGTCAGGGGGCTAGAATCGGTGCAACCGACCTTTCCCACCCACAAGCTGAAAAGCCAGCCAAAAAACGTATCGGATTTCCATAATACGCGATGGGTCGGAGCGGGACAGCAACAAAAACAATAAACACATTTTCTATATGATTCAATCAAAGACATATTTGGGTTGGAGCGTTGGTGCGAGCGAGAGGGAGCGATGCAGGGAGGCGGTGGGAGCGGAACGGCAACAGCAACAAAGAGCCTCTCTGCTCAAGAATGTGGATGAAAATTTCAAAATTTCTATAAATAAATTTCCGCTCAGAAAGAAAATATGGTATGGGTGGTGGGCATAACAACATATGGAAGAAAGTTTCGCTGTGCGAAAGCTTTCCGAAGCTTTTTCGATAGAGTGGGACGGCTGCTTGATCTTCCGACCTTCCGTCCTTGTCTTCAAACGGAAGTGCGCAAACTCGGGCGCACCTATCTTAAAGGTGGAAATCTTAAAGAACGCAAGGGAACTCAACTTTGAACTTGATTTAAGGAAACTAAGACTTAGGATCTCAGTTGATTTTGATTTATTCGAAAGCATATTGATCAACTTGACTAGTTATCTTTTGATAGCCTTGAATTGCTGCGATTTCAAAATTCCTGGGAATTTATTTTTGGAAATCGCTCGCATCGATTTGGAAATATGAGAGGCGGCCAGCAACCGAAAGTTTCTCGAATTTTTTCTCATACGTTTGGCCTTTCGGCCGCGATTTGTGCCAATAGAACTTGCAAGCCATGCAGGTTTATGTTTTCAGATTTTTTCGCTTTGCATTTCGCATGTCATGGCATTTTGATGAATGGTTTATGATCTGCTTCGATTTTCTCTGTTTTTTTTTTTTTGGGTCAGCGGGGCAGCGCAAGGTTAGGCATTGTATTGTTTAGTTACTGCACGAGATCTCGAGACATTGAAATGTCCGCAAGAGCCAGCTGACGCCACTTGATCATCATCATTGGGGGCAAATAAATATGTTCTGCGGATGCATGACAGCTCGGGATGGAAATGTTTATGTTTTGGATATGGTACGGTTTCTGGGTCAATGGAATGGAAATGGGGACGTCGGTGGCGATGGCCAGAGCCTGTTGGAATGCCTACCTGGCCTTGTTTTTCGTTAGGATTTCAACCTGTTCCTGGAAATCCGTGATAATTTCGTTGTGCTTTTTCTTCAAAAGCAAAGTGGTCTCCTCCGACTCAAGATGAACATCCTCAAGCAGCTTGCGAAGCTTCAGCAGCTCAGCGTCGCGCTTGCGGTTGGCTTCAAACTGGGATTGAAAGATACATCAGTTATGGCTGGATTGCAATATCGATATACCACATGGTACTCACTTGATGTTCAGCACCACCCTCGGCCTCCTCGAGACGCTCGGACATCTGAATGACCTGAACGCTGAGATCGGCTTTCTCACGCTCGATCTGAAATTTGAAGAATATAAGCAGAGATTAGGACGAGATTCCATTAGGAACTTGGTATAATGTAAAGGATCTATAAATACCCTGCGCTAGCCATGCTCTGTGGCTACTCAAACAGCCCATAATAAAAATTATAAATCACATTAATCAGTCAAAAATAATTATGCACATGCAACACCTAAAATAACAATGGCAACTTGCCAAGAAATCTTCCACGCAGAGGTGTAGCCATAGTCCGATTGCATCCACGATATATGCGCCTATATATGCGTATATATCTTTTGTGGGCGGCCGCACACCGCTTTCCTAGATTGCATTTCCAAAAAGGCATTCGAACATTTTTCGCTTGAACAGAAACATTTTTTGTTGGCTCCCTCGGAATCTAAACATTTGCTTTTCGCCTTTGTCGACGACCTCGTTTGGTCAATTTTGCGAATTGCAATTAAATGCTATTTTATGAAAGCTATGTGCTAGATGCGGCCAGTGGGATTTCTGGTATTTGGAGCTGTCCGAAGCAATCATAAAAAATTCAGCTAACTAAAATGCCCCAAGCCTAAATAAAGAACGCATTGGTCTGATAAATCTCTTTTAAATCTCTCGCTGAATATGTTTCTACATTTATGTTTATGATAATACCTAGGCGAACATGTGTTTGTCCGTTCATTTGGCATAACAAAAAGTTGCCGATTGCCACAAAGGCCACGTAAGTTTGGGCCGTAAATCCATTTGCGCCATATGTATCTTGTAGATACATGTTTTTTCCGCCTATATATGCATATGTGGATATGTAGAAAGAATGCCAGGCGGTGTGAAGACTTTTAATGTGCATGAAAATTATTTAATTTTCCCACAGACACACGCCCACAGACAAAAAGCGAAGATTTTCCCGCAGTGAGCGAGCGAATTTTCCTCTCTGCCGCCGCTGATCGTGAAGATGGTGATGATGATGGCTCTTTGGCTACTTTTTTTTCTTTTCTTCTCTGCTCATATTTTGGTTGTTTTCAAGTTAATCATTCGCTTCTCTGTATTGAATGTCGTGCGCTAATTTTAGCCATTTTGTTCCATATATTGTGAGTGTGTGTTGGGGGGCGGTGTATCTGTTTGCGAGTGCGTGCTAATCCATAAGGCACAAAGTAATTAAATTTGATTTTTTAACAAAATTTTCAGAACATTCCTGGCCAGCCCATTCCATTCCGGCAAGAGCTCTTCGCATTTTCTAAATTTGTAATGCCCAAGCGGATTGCGCTGAATGAAGTGCACTTTCGGCCTGCGAATTTTCCCACTTTTCTCTGGCTGTTCCTGACTTTGCTGTCTTTGCGGCGGCCGCTGTCTTTGCAAAGTCAGGGGAAAAATCATTTATCAATGCTCCGCAAGGAAGGAAAAGCCAGAAAACGAAAGCGATTGAAGTTCAATGCACATCATTATCATTTACTTTCACACTTTCGAAACTCTACGAAGGGTAGTTTATTCTTAGATTTGCATTTGTTTGCTGACTTTTCTATCGGTTCTATCGCTACTGCTACTTTGGTCTATTTTGATTTTATTTTGGCTTTCCACATATTTTTGCTGTTTTTAGGGTGACATTTGCGAGGTGAAAAAAGTAAAAATGGTTTTCCCTGGCGCTTTGATTTCCATTGGGTCTCGGAGAATGCGGGCTGATCTTTTCTAACTTCCTCGGATATGTCATATCTCACACGCCGATTTCATCAGGAAATAATCTTATTGACTAAAAAAGCCCCATGACGCTCTCAATTAATTAAGAATGTTAAAAAATATTCTAAAGAAACCTATTATAATACCTTAAGAATACTCGGTTCAAAAAGAACTTAAAAATATTTAAAATTATGAATATTTCCAAAATAGATGACTCACCCTTTGACGCAACTCACGTTCAACTTCAAGATCATCTTGGAGCAAACGGATCTTGTCCTGCAAGAAAATGGTGGATACATTTATTGAGTGTGATCTTTTATGGGCTCGTTATTTCATATTATTTGATTGCAACTTTCATTGAAAAGCACTTTACAGCACAGTATTGATTTCTTCACAAATTTTTCTTCGATGTTTTCTCTTGTATATGTATTGCCCAGAGGTGGCCATTACATAATTTTTAGCAATGCATATGTATATACAGACACGTTTAGATACATATAGACATCTAGAATTTTGCTTCACCGAATTTTCTATATTTCCACACACAAGAACGCGCCGAGAACTTAACACACGAATATATATCTACGGTATATATGTGCATTTGATATAGAGTGTAGATGAATTTTTCGGGTTTCTTAGTTTGTTTTTCGTATTTTTTCTTGATTATATTCCGATTCTTTTTCAGTCTCTACACAGACACCGAAACAAGAGAGAGAAATTCTCGTAGATTTTGAAGAAAATTTGGCGCACACGCATTTCGTATTCCTATTCCCTGGTCGGAATTCCAACGTCTTTGGGGATTTGGTGAAACGGGCTCCAAATGCGATGCCGATTTCTTAACCGGTACCGGTCCGCTTCCAATTTCGAATTCGAATTCGATTCCGAGATGAGACGGAACGGGACGATCCTTACCTCCAAGCGGGAGAGCGAGCTCAGGTCCTGGATGTACTCGATGTTCACATCGGCGCCACCGGGTCCGGTGGACGTGGCCCGGTAGGAGTATTTCGAGGAGCGGACAGCCTGCGATGACGACATGTTTGCTAGGTCAGATTTTCGATTCTGGTTCTATAAATTAATGTGCGATCGGTTCGCGTATCTAGTATTATGATTTGTGTGTTCCTCTCAAGCGAAAATCTCTACAGCACCGCACGCAGTTTTGTAGTTGTCACCGAGTCACCGAGAAAATTCGTAATAAACGTCGGAGTAAGGCTGGTGATCTACTGAACAAGAGATCCCGTTGTCGTTCGAATAAAGAGTATTTCGTTGAATTGGTTTGGCCTGCCAGCTGAATTCGTCTATTTCAACGATTTATTCGGTTCCCTTCGGGCGCCTTCGTGCGCCGTCGGGCGCCATCGGCTCTCCGCCGATCGGATCCGAGTGGGATATACCGTGAGATATATCTGTAAGCCCCCACACCTATGTGAATGTGAGTGGGACTTTCGAGTGACTTTTCACGCGGCCGTGTTGTTGTGTTAATTGCTCAGTTGTGTGGAAAATTCTTTGATTTTTCATTTCGCTTGGGCCGAAGCTTGTGTGAACGCATTTTCACGCTAGTTTGCCTGAGAGCTTGCCCCCTACGAAAATAAACTCAAAAACACGAAGTACGCCTGCTTTTCTTGTCTTTTCTTTTCTATTGCTTACCTGTAATTAGCCTGTGTCATTTGTGCGTTTCATTTTGTGTATCTAGCGTCTGGCCAGAATGTATCTACACATAAATTTTCCCAATTCTCGAACGTACATATAAGTCATGTTGAAATATTTGGCATCTTCTGCAGATCATAAAGTTCATAATTTATATTTATTGGCACATTTTCTTGGTTCAGGGGCCTCGGATATAATTTAGAAGTTAGTGCCAAACCAGTATTCCAGCACGTAGTCCCTAGACTATAAAGATTGAGATATAGTTCTGGGAGCAAACTTAAATAGAATGATTTGATTTTTGGAAACATTCTTATGCTACGGTTTCTAGAACATTAGGATATCTAGAATGTTGAATACATTTAAGCGTTTGAGACTATGTATGTAAATATTTGAATCATTTGATTTCGAATTGATTTAAAATATATTATTATTAACAAGAAAAGAGGTTAGAGTATGAAACCCCCAGCCAAATATCGAGCCCAAATATATATGCTATGCAGATCTCAGGGGTGTTACAACATTTTTACACAAGCAGAAAAATCATAAAAGTGTCAAAATTTTCTATGATATGCCTTCTAAATTATTCGCTAACAGCCAATTAGGATTACAGCAATGTTTTCTAAAAATACTTGACTTTTGGCATCCAAACGTGTTATTCGCCAGCATAAATAAATAGACGTAGAGAGTGAAAAAAGTGTGCGAAATAAACAAAAATATACAATTTTGAGTGAATCCTTGGCCGTGCGGACAGCAGTCTGCTCAGCCTCAGACAATGCGATGTCATCTAACAATTGTTGTTCAATGGTCACGTAGATGACTGTCTCAGCATTATATCTTTTTGGCAACTGACGGGTCTCTCCATGTGCCCATAGTAAATACATATTGTGTAAATAATTTCTGTTACATTGCGAACACGCTTCGTGCTGCGGTTTTTGGCTCACTTTTCCAAAGGAACCGAAGCTTTTCGAGTGAAAATTCTCGTTCGTCTTCGAGCGATCTCCTCCACCTGTGCTCCACACACAAACACACATTTGCCTGACTATACTTAAAAATGAATTTTCGCTTATTTTTAGCAACCGAATTTCGTGTTATTTGTGCCTTTTTTCTCGGCTTGCTCATAATCGTGTTCATTTTCCACACACATTTCACCTGAGGCCAACTGACACACACATCCAGAGGTCTAGATGGGCTAACCATCCTTATATATTAGAGCAGTTTCTTGCTCCGTTCGCTTTCGTATCTTGTAGATACTTGGCTCTTCGCTGGCCATAACTTTATTTATTTTATGCATGCATATATACAATGTTGCCGCTACCCAACTGTATATATAAGTGCGCGCCAGGCAGCCGTAGAATAATATTTAACATTTTGTGTGTTTGCCACATTTTGGAATGTGTAATAATTTAAAAATAACCTGGCGAATATGTAGCAAGCCGTTCGCCGATAAATAAGTCAGCCAAAAATATCACAAAGCCAGACAAGAACGACACCTTTAGTCAAAGAATCCCATTCTCATCAAGATTTGAGTTCTATGCGTAGATGATGCCCGCTTGCCAGGTGTCGGTGTGTCTGTTTTCCGGCCCATTGCCCATCATTTTACAGCTGCACTGAGGTCAGTGATGGGGACAGGATCTCCTGGTTCCCCAATCCACATACCCCAATCCCATCCCCATTCCCCACTTTCCTACCTCCACATCAAGACAGAAATCACTCAGCGGCCGTTGGGTGTCTTCTAATTCTTTCATGTTTCGTGTGCCAGCTATACAAAATTAGGTCAAAATTGTTATGATCACAGATACTCACAGATGCACACACATCTCGGTGCCCGCTGCTATGCAGCTAAATATAGATCGACTTCAGCTTTATAGAGTGTGTGCCTACTTGACGCGCGGCCACTTTCTGCAAGATACTCCTCTTTTTGCCCAGGAGTGGAGCAGAGTGGAGTGGCTGCCAGATAAGCTCAAGTGGGCGCCATCCGAGGCTCCAACGAGGTGGGTGGCGCTGAAAACCCCCAGCCATCGGGTGGTGTAAATATATAAATAGCTCCCTAATGCATTCAGAAACGAACAACAAAGGGGCTCTAATGCGTTGCAGTTCCCTGGAAAATCGACCACTTTGCTTCCCGGTTCTTGAGTTTTCGCGAATTTTCGGCTTTCCGTTGACAAGTGGCAATCATCTGGCTGATGATTCACAAACGCCGCTCCCATAACGTCAATAGCCATTGTAGATGGTCGGTGGATATGGGCCGTTGACAAATCTGGGATTTTGCATGTCCCGGTGGCACCCACTATCCGTTGGCCATTTAGCCACATAGCATCGACATCGGGCTGTGACGTGGCGCACAATCTGACTCATTCGGATGAAAAATACGGCAAAGATGTTGCGATGCTGTGCAAGATATATGGGCTGGTGGGTGCAAGAAAGCGTGAAATATTCTATAATATTCAGAGCCGATCTAGCTCAAGAGTTGTGCTCAAAAAATAATACCTGCGCTATAAGGTATTAGGATTCTATAATCAAACAGAAAACAGTTTTCTGCTTGAGTAATAAACAAGCATTTCAGGAAGCACGTAAGCGGTTTAATAATAGACACAGCATTTATAAATAGACGGCCAAAATAAACCTACTACTACCAATACTTAAGACTATATTTTTGTATCTACACATTTACTCTTTCCCTTGCATGTTGATCTTACCAATGAAATGGGCTGTTGACAGATTTATTCTATGCCAGAGTTTCATTAGCATTGTATGCACCATGTCTGCAATATAAAGAGGTAATTTTAAATACGATTTTATAAGTCAAATATAAAAATTACAAATTTTCGATGTTAAATAAAAGCTTTAGAAAAATAAACATGTTTTTAGTTTTTAAGAGTATTTTATATTCGTCTATCGGATTTTCATGTTTTTGTCAAAGCGATTAATCATCAAAAATATTTGCATTTCGTGATGCTAAAAGCAATCGAAATTTAATTATTGTAGCCGGTGAAAAAATTAAATTTGACGTTTCTAATTAAATTTAAATGTTGGTGTGCGGTTTGCGCTAAATATTTGTTGTGTTTAACGTAAATATTCTTAGCAGAGGTGTCATCGGCAATTTTTGCTGTCGGTATTCATTATGATTGGGAGCGCATATTAATATTTCCGTAATTTTGTATACGTATAACAAGATTTAGAGTAGGTCATGCTAATAATAGAAGTATTATTTAATTTGTTTTATTTATTTTGTTTAATATTTTTCAGTTTCACATCAAATAGAAGCCATAAAAAAAGAAATTAAAAATTTTCTTAGCCAATACACAAACCTGGATCAAGCTTACACATAGGTGGCGCATTCGTCGCAAATGATCTAGCACTCAACACATAGAGGGCGCATGTGCAAGCTCTATGGTAAATGTAGACATTTTGTATATACTTTTATTTAAGACATTCAATTATTAAGAAGTAAATAATAAATTACAAAAATGATCTATTAATACAATAAGCTTGCTATAACATAACTTTAAAAGGGTAGGGAATTCGATTTTTGTTTAATCGCGATTGCTCAAATTATTCTAAGTCATAAACGAAAACATTAATTCAAGAAAAATTCGATAAGGTTGGTCAGCCGGCGCATGTTGACGTAGTTCACCAGCACGGCGTATGCATAACAGGTGTAGATGTAGGCCCACCACTGGAAGTGATACGGCTCCTTGGATCCACCGCCACCACGAAGACGTCCGAAACTCATGTAACCATTGCCCTGCAGGATGTGGGCGTGGTGCCGTTCTGTGAGGAGGCGGCGGAATACCGCTCCGCTCAGGTAAACGACCGTCAGCAGCAAAATGAGGCGCCTCAGGTGCACCAGTAGCAGAACCATTATTCTATTTTTCGGCGAACTGCAGAAGTCAACTTAATTTTTCATCACTTATAAAACACTTATTAATGGCTGATACCTCAGTGCACTTTCCGTGATTTCCTGATTTTACAAAATAATATTTACCGCAGAGCGTTCGAGATATTTTCGCATTTACGGCCGTTCTTTGCATTCCACCTTGTCGTTTTGTTTTCGTCGCATTTTTCGCCTTCCTCTGTGGTGGATTTATATATAGAAATCGGATAATTATTTGTGCTGGCAACTCTTGCCAAAAGTGTTTAGAACCGCATAGTTTCGAAAAGGTATTTCAAAAAGCTTTTTATCTTTGGCGGCAAATAAGTATTAGTATTTCAGTATGTTTCAATTAACCAGAATATTATTTTTTATATATTATATATATATATATAATATTTATTTATATATATATTTTTATTATTTAAATATATATATATATATATATTATATATATTATATATTTATTTATTTAGGTTTTACAATGATTCCAAGCAAAATTGTCAGTGCTTGCCAAATCGAATCAAAATCCACTTCAAATGGAGCGTACCTCTTCAGATAGCTATCAGCGCTTCCGAAATAAGCTGCCTCTAAGTACTACCATAAAAAATATCCCAAAAATCAACAGGCTGCATCCGTTTAAGATCTATGCAGTCAGGGGCGGATCTTAAGAGGAGACCGTCAAAGAAGAAGGGTAAGGGTAAAACCTCAACGGCATTTGTGTCCGCCCCTGCGTATACGCAATGCGTATACGTAATATTCCCGCGAACGAAACAAAAAGAAATACTTGAGACCCAGGCACACACTTCTAGCAACAGCTCCATGCAATGCAACCTTGAAACAGCGATCAAATCCGCAGAGCAGCCCAAACAACAACACATCGCCACATATTTGTCGGAAAAAAGCAAACAAATCCGCTTGAAGATTGCAACACGCAGTGAGGTTGGTTAAGAACAACAGCAAAAGGCGGCGGCAAAATACAATATTTAAATTAAATATTAGCACACCAAAACGGAGCAGATCGCTGCTTGGAAAATGGGAAAAATGTGAGACGAATATGTGGCAATAGCCATCCATCTACAGCCGAGCGGAAAATGAGATGTAAATAAAAAAAAGATGAACTAAAACGTGAACCAAAAAGCTATTAACTGCAAATTGGGGCTCATTGTATTTAGCTGTGACATGGCAACTAAAAAGCCAGAAGCCAAAATATGTTTGATGTGCTATACTTTGTTTATAGAGAAACAAAAAGAAAACGTGTGTGTATATTTTTATGAACTTTCGGGGCAAACAACCGCCTGTTAGGTCGAAATTCCAATAAGGCAATGTGTTTCGGAAAATAAGTTTTCAAAGTAGATTAAATTAAATGTCGGTTTCTTTTATAACAATAAATAATAAAATAAAAACAGTTTTACGCTTGAAATAAGAAGTTAAAATCTTGATATAAAATACATGTAAACCTTGCTCCATATTTGTCATCTTCAATTTAACAATGCATTTCTTCTACGCAATATAATTTTCTTCTGGGAAAATAATATTTCTCCCAGAAAATGGTTTTTATGAGCACACAAACAAATCGCTTCTACTTGAAGCGTCATCCCAATTCCTGATCCCCGTTCCTGTTTCCCCAAATTGGGGCTCCTCCCCCTGGCAACATCGCACTCTATTCGTTTTATTAACTAGCGTGTGCATCGTTTTATTGCATAATATGTCGCTAAAGGCACGCCCCCAAGCGGCTGCAGACACACTCGTAAATTACAAATTTGAAAATCGTACGAAATGATTGAAAGGCCCAAAGATTGGCCACTGGGATGCGGATGAAGTTGGAGCCCCGGGCAAGCACTGAGAAAAAATCTTAAAATAACTTAAATGATAAGATTGATAAACTTTGCAATCGATTATTCGATGGAAATCCTTTTGAAGGTAATAAGGCTATTATTGTTAATGGAATTGACCTTATTTACCCAAATAATTGTTGTTTTTTTTCTCTCACTGCAGATGAGCGACTGGGAAACGGGGTTGGCATGGGCCAGCATGATTGACCGACTGCGTGGTGCACCTCGCCGTTGCTCCCGGGGATTGCCGGGTCTGACTTTTATGGCTGTCGGTGTATTTCTTTTTATTGCCTGCCCAAAATCCGTTTCTAGTTTTCCACCGCCACCGTTCGTTCCTCTTGATTTGTTTGCATTCAGCTTTTCAGTTTTCGGATTTCGGTTTTCAGTTTTCAGTTTTTAGCGTTTGCAGCGTTTTTTCTGGGTTGCGTTGGCGTCTCCGGCGGCAGCACGCACTGGGAAAATATTTGTGGAAAGCATGCGAAATGCACGCCTGTTGTGGATCTTTTATAATTTTTAATGCAGCGCTGAAAGCTATTTGTATCTGTCGGTCAGATTGGGTTAAGACTAAGACGCCGCCCCTGCGTGTCTTTCGTCAAAGTGTCGAGCCACTTTGCCAGGGGGCTATTAGCCCATTGATGCCGATGCTTTTGGCTTTGGCATTTCCACTCCACGCCCTTTCTTCTCTATTAATTTAGCATCTTTGTCTGATTTATGGCGCAAGCATTCTATTTCACTCGGCTGCTATTTGGCATTTTGCGCATATTTAGTTTAAATGTCTTTAGTAAAGCCGAAACGAATGCCAGTTTTGTTTCGTATTTAGACGTCATCTTTTTAGCCGCACGTTTCCGGTGACTGCCGGCAGCAGAGGCAACTGCAAAAGTGCCACACAGATTTTTATTTTTAAAACCAGAACAAATATGCGATATGTGTCGTTGTCTTCTGCATGATATCTGTGATAGTTTACCCGGCCAATCTTTGATACACAAATTAACCGAATAATGAATGCACGGCGCAGAGGGTAAGTAAATAAGTATGATTTAAGAAAAGTACAGATATAAATGTTTCTTATTTGGTGGGGGAAATTAAAAGGCTCGATCGTAAAAGATCTTAAATAAAACTCGGAGGAAATCTTATGTGTTAAGTTGAGAGTAATTTTCATTCTCGGTTTTCATTCTAAAGAGAATAATCCAAGGGAACACCTCCTCAGGTTGTAGACCCTCGAGATCTTTGGCCTGCCTTTCGCTGTCTTTCATTCATGAGAACATGACAGACCGCATCTGTATCTGTAGGTGACAATTATTGTTTGCATCATACATACTTTTTGTGTCACTTTCTGGATACCCCCCGCCCTCGATTATGATCCCACTCATCGATTAGTCACCGATGCCAAAAATATTTAAATACAATTATTCTACTTATAATAGACCAAAATAGCTACGACGGAATGAAGCAGCCTAAATAGATGCAAAATATTTTAGAGTTGCATTTTGTTAGCATTACAAGAATTTTTACGCATTTCCTTACATTGCGATAGTTGAAATCGAGAAGCTGGCACATATAGCCGGTTGGCCGATTTCTGTCAGATATATATGCGGACCAGATACACACGGGAATAAGAAACGATGAATCAATGACGACACGAAGCCTTTAATGCTCTTCGTTATGACTATGGTTTTCTTTGTGGCCAAAAATTGCACAATGTATTTCGAACTCTTATAAAACTCAATTTCAAATGCTCTGACTATTAATTAGGCAAGAAGTTAATTTTATAAGTACATATTATTTCGTTAATTTTCGTTTTGTTCTATTGACAAAATTGGGTTGTTTTGTTATATTTTAGTTATATTTACTTGTCCGCTTAGCTTGACCCAAAAAAATGCTTGTCCGTTCAAGAGAGAAGGGATATGAATTGTCCGTACAAAGGATCTGTCGTTGGAACTATGTTGGGGAATAATGATAATAATGATACCCTCTTTCAGGGTATGTTAAAAACTTTTATTTCTTTCTCGATTGCAATTTACAAAGTCGGCAGAATCTCCGAGAGCTTCATCTCCGATCGAATCTCTCGCTTGCCGAAAATACACGCATACTCAAAGCGAGAGCGCCGGAGATTTTCCTCCACTCAGCTTTTCACGCAATTCGGTGCGAGGGAAAATCTCGGCACAAAAATATTTTCACTGCGGCCAAACAGTTTTCCTTTGACAACGCGCCGAGTCGCACATGATTTTCATCTCGGCCGGATTCGCTGTGGGCCAACAAAAAATCGAGAACTGAAAACAAAAATCGCGTTTGCATGCGACACAATCTTTCAGCGAGTGTGTGAATGTTGCTAAATTTATAAATAACAGCTTAAGTTGTGCTGCTCCCAAAGTAAATTGAAAATAAAAGCAAAAGTGATATGCGTTCCCGTCGTCGTGAAACGGAAAACGCAGGCGATGGAAAATGGGAAAATAGGAAAAAATAAGAAAAATATCAACGCATAAATAAAGCGCGAGCCTCGCGTCCGATTCTGTCGCATTCGCCGGCTGCATTCCCAAATAGATCGGGGTGCTATAGGCTATATCTGCGCGTATGCCCTATAGGCACCGCCAGTATATATCCCAAACCTGCCCGGTGCGTGCCGGTGGATTATGTAAAGTGGCACACGGCCGATCCCGATACCGATCACGGAGTGATCGCCGAGCGCGAATAAAAGCAAAGGAAATAATAGTTTACCAAGCAGAAAAGAAATAAATACAATAAAATAAAGTGGTATAAAATAGGGGAATGCAGAGAGAGTGTCGTAGAAATTTGTCGCACGCGCGCGATTTCAGTAAGTGCATCTAATTTATTTTGCATCTATTGCAATTGAGAGGCGGCATCCGGCAGATACGTTTTCGTAATTGTCGTCAGCGGTTCGAGTTCCTCCGTTTCGATCTCGCGCGAGTGCTTGCCAGATTGGATTACCAAACCCAGGCCATACCAAAATAAATTATACACCAATTTTGAAAGGGTGATAAACATATTGTGACCGAATTTTGATCAGACCTGCGATCGAGGATCGCTTGCCAAGAGCAACGTAATGTCGTCCTACCGCAGTTATGTAAGTACTAGTTAATGCAGCGCCAACTATCCGTATCTGTATCTGCATAATACCTACTCGTACTATATAGTGTGTATCTTGATCTGTGTATCTTCGCTCTGTGCCTTTTTGCAATTCTTCGCATCCACGGATTTTGTTTATTTCTAATTTGTTGCCTTACCTCACACACGAGTATTTCGAGATAAAATGTATCTGAATGTTCGCTCTCGATGTGGTGGGCTCCAGATCCATTGATAAACAATTTAGATACAAATTTGCTCATTGTCTGGTTTTTGGTTGGGATTTGCGTCTAGTTGATTGTTCTAATTTCCTATCCACACAAATAGCACAAATTATGGCCGAGGTGTGGCTTCTGAATGAACGAATTGTTTAGTGTTTGAATAGCAAACCAATGTATGAATAAATGGCATTTACTTTGGTAAGCAGGTTAAGTGCCGAATTTTAAACCTATTTAACTTGATTTATGTTAGTGCTTGCGTATTCGCACACTTGTCAAAGGAATTAATTTTGAGTTATTTGACAGATTTTATGGCAGATTCATTATTGCTACTGACCAATGACTGACAGTTCCCAAGTAAATATTTTGTGTTATTTATTGACGTTATCATCATATTTATTTATATTATTAACCCGTTCAACATCATGTGATACTCACAAATTTTGAATAAAATGTGCACTATTTCTATAATCTCAATACAACCACTTCATTTCGGTTGCCATTCCCCAACTTTGATCGCTTTCTACTAATCCCCTTTATGTTCAACTCATTATATCCTTTTGTTCCCCGGCATCCAGTTTATGACTTTAGCCTGACTTTTGACTCATTGAGCATAAATCAATTAAATATTTTTCGGGTCTCAGAATCTAATAAACTGATCAATTTATGGGCGGCAAACAACAAGTTTCCACCCCATCCCACGCACTTCTACCACTTCATCTTCTCCCGAGTCATTTCTCCAATTATATTTAGAATGTTTCTAAAAATGTTGGGAGTAAAGCAAAATGATTTCTGTCTCTTTTTTCCTCATTGGAGTTGGTACTTTGTGTAGGATTTTTATGGCCAGGAGGAAGTTGTAAATATTTATGACAAGCATAAAGTTGAAAGTTCTCCGGTGAGAGCACGCACCACCTAATTAATTAACAAAGTGTGAATACTCATGCAATTTGTTTGTGAAGCGAGAAAGTAGGGGAACGGTAATGGAG
This sequence comes from Drosophila mauritiana, assembly GCF_004382145.1. NCBI lineage: Eukaryota > Metazoa > Arthropoda > Insecta > Diptera > Drosophilidae > Drosophila > Drosophila mauritiana. The sequence goes on from NC_046669.1 coordinate 8,488,257, forward strand.
AAACAAAAAAGGGGCAAATATAACTAAAGTCTTTAACTTTATATTCAAAGAAGCAAGTATGTTATCATATAACTACATTTATATTCATAATGTATTAGCAAAATCGGTAATTATTAAACCATATATCGATTATTAATTTCATTAGGAATATATATACTCGTCGCACAATTCGATCACAATCAGTTTTCATTTGAATTATTCATCAAAACATATCAAAATTTGTTGTAGTGTAGCACATGGGAAGGCGGTGATAGGCGCTTCTCAAATAGGCTTCGAGATAAGGATTTCTGAAACGAGCTATCTGAGTCCGAGATTATCCACGCACACTCACCCATCCAAATCCCCCACAACACTCGCACACAGACACAAGACAAGGACATTTTTTGATAAAAAGATAAAAAATGCCACGGCGCCGACGTCCACGTTGCAAGGTGAATCCCTCGATAGCGCTGAGAAAGAAGAACCAGGAGACTGCACCCAGTGCAGAAAAGGTGGAGCCACAACGTCCACCGCCCTTGCCGGATCCGCCCAGCGAAGAGCCACCGGAAACCGTAAGCACTTCGAGCGTAGAATCTGAAATCGAATCGGATTACAAACTCTTCCCGGAACTCTACGATCGCCAGCCGTCGATGCCCACGTTTGCTGATATTTTTGGTCAGCCTTCTTATGAATCGGTGTTGGAGGAGCCCGAGGAGGCATCTACCTCCTCCACAACCAACACAAATGCCGCGGGAATACGTAGCACAGACGATGGGAAATTCACTAATATTCCGGCCACGATGCTGACCGATCAATTTGGGATGATCGGCCTGCTGGCCGCCATGAGAGCTACGCACACGAATCCGGGCGCCACGCAGCTGGTCTTTGGTGAGGATCTAACCACCTACGGACTAGATTTGGCTGCCCAGGGAGACATTTATGTGCATTTCAATGGGCCTCTAACCCGCGAACCACCGGACAGGAATTCCATGGACTGCGCCCTTGAGATGGGAATGCGTGCCATGCGGGATTCGATTATAAATGAACCACCGAAGGCTCCGTGTTGGGATCCATTTGAGCCAGAGACCCAAGATTTGGGACTTAAGGGCAGTCTTGATCCGGATGAGATTTCGAAGTCCGATCCGGATACGGGAACGGATCCACCGCCAACTACTGATTTGACTGAAGATCCGGAAACGGATCGAGATGATGATCAGTGTAGATAACACATTTGGAATCGGCGCCAAGGATAAAAAGAAAGACTAGCCCCAGATAGGATAGCGATTTGGCAGTTGGTTAGGTCTTTGAATACTTGGTAAAATTGTTGATCTTCGTGAATTGGTAGCCCTTCTGTATAAGAACTTGTTTGGCTTTAAATATAGAATTGGTTTAGGAGTGAAAACGGGAATAATTATTTGTTACGAAAAAAAAGTGCGATTTAGTTGTTCAAAGTTATTTAAAATACGTTTAGATTTATTACATATATGTAATTATCAAAAAAGTTAATAAAAATTCGGAAAATATCGAAAATGAATAAGCTCGGCATTGATTATAACTCATGAATTGGTTATTGCGAATTGTTAAAACTTGCGATGCAGATAATCACAATAATTTTCAAATCTAGATTGACTATTAGTTTTTTTATTTCCCTAAATTTTATTTGCAAACTCTCTGGGATTGAATATTTCCTTATCCTTTTTAGCGCCGATCTCCACATATTTGAGTTTCCAGAAACGTATTTTCGACACTTCGACACAGAGCAAACTAGAAAACGCATTTAAAAATAAATCATTTGTCTGGCAAGCGAATATTCAGTCGCCACTTCGAATCATCTGGGGTCACAGTCTAAATACTCTGTGAGTGGATGGCTTTCCTGGTCGTGCTTAATGGGCTGTGGCTACTGACAGACAGGCGCATTATAGCGCATCCTGCTCCTGATCTGCAGACTCCGAGATTCTGCAATCTCCTAATTGAGACCGCATAATAATGCTGTCAGAAGTGCAGCACTCTGCTGGAATCGGCGGTGAACAATGTACACATGGCGAACTCATTCCAGAGAAGATCCATAGGCCCATCTACATCCACACCATCACGATCCTCCAGTCTTTTTCTCCTCCGGCTGAGTGTCTCCGTTTGCTTGTTTTGCACATTGTTGGCTATTTGTGTGTTTGGCATTCCATTTCACTGAGCGAAAACAATTAGCCGAGACTGTCTGTCTTTCTTTCTTCCTCACTCCCTCTCGCTCGCTCGCCAATTCTTCACATTGGGCGGGCGGCGCCTCGAAATGTAATAATATTATTTTTTATTCCCGGATAGGTGTCATTTGCCGGGATGGGCGCCACTTGGGAAGGGCCCTATTTTAAGTTATTTACATAGAGAAATTCCTGAAAAGTATTTTCATGGGCGAATTCCACTACAGTCATGGGAGTTCATATAGGGTTAAGATAAGTGGGATTGGATTAAGTTTCTTCAATGAATGCACAATAATTTAGTATTTAGTTTAGCACATTTACTTAAAGTATTGGGTTCAACAGCATTTGAACTCGTCATTAAAAATAATTTGCAATAATTAACACAAACCGTTTGAGTTTGCCAAAAATCTGAAAACTGGCAACACGAATTTTGCAATTTTGCTTTGGTAAATGGGTGTCTAATCCTCAAAGATGTAGTGCACAAAACCCGCCAACCCACAGCCCCCACGAACCACCCGGCCATCCTCAATTAGGAAAGGGCAAAGTGGTCGGGGCCCCCGCAATTTTCATTATATACGAGGAGAACTCAACGTGTCTCGATGGACGAGGGCAATCGTCTAATGCGCTGCGGCCGAGATTAGAAGGCAGATGTTGAAATAATCGAAATGAATCTGTTTACACGTCCAAATTAATTGAAAAGCGCGTGCAACAGCGCCATTTAATTGAAAATGAAATAGACTCGGCAGAAATCCCAAACCGAATCGGATGAAAAATGCAATGGGCGAGTTCAAAGAGGCACCACTCTCCCAACCACAAATAGTCCATTGGGGGAAACTGGGGGATATGGGCTATATGGGCTATGGGATTCTTTGGCATTCAATGTTGGCGATGTGCTGAGGTTGCTGCTGATGTGCCTCTGTGGCTGACGATGATGAAATGCGTGCGAATAATTGTCGAGTGCACAGCTCATTGAGAAAATTTTCCCCAGGATATAGAGAGAAAAGCTGGGGCTGCAGTCAGAGGGGGTGGAATGTGGGGCACCACTCTGTTTTCGTCTTATTTTGCTGGAGTCAATTGCATTCGAACTCTTAGAGCGCCAATCAATGAAAGCCATGTGATTGACCATCAGTCTCAATTTCTTTTGAATGAATGAGTGCATGCACATCTTGCCAGATCACAATGAGCTGTAAAGAAATCACTCACTGACTGTTTGTTAGATTCACTGAAAGATCGAGTTTTAGTCCCAGATAAAAATAGATGTGCAAGATCATCCGCTTTATTTTGTTTTAAATAAATATAGATTTGCATTATCATACGCTTTATTTACTTTACATATGTGTAAATAAATATATTAATTTAATTTAATTTTGTATTCATTTTCAGACACCCTGGAAAACGAGCTTGGGCAGTTCCTATAAGCCTGGCAGCTCAACGGTGCGTATTTTTTCAATAATCCTTCAAATTAATTGTCTAACACTATGCTTTCAACCACAGTATGGAACCTCCGGAGACTCCACTTCGCGCTACACTTCACTGGCCACCCCGAGCTCCTACAGACCATCGTTCTCTGGAGGAACGTACCGCCTCAAAAGGGATCCACCACCACCAGCCACCACAACTCCAATCAGCAGCTATGTTAGTCGATATGCAAAGGCAGAGCCCAAAGACGCCGCTCCTAGTGAGCGAAGTAGTCCAGTTAAGAGGTACACGGGTAATACTACCAGCTCCCTTGGGAAATATGGACGCTCTCGAGATCCCAGTCCAGTGGCCTTAGAGCATACTAATCGCAATAAGTCTCGGGATCCGAGTCCAGTCATCGACAGTGCCAGAAGTAAATTGGGAAGCACATATCGTGCAGGGAATACACCCACCACCTCCAGTTCATCATCCTCGGCCACCAGAAACGCTTACAGCAGTCGTTATGGAGCGGGTTCTCGGATCTCGGGAAATGGAAGTGCCTTATCTTACTTGACCACCAGTGATTTTCATGCCAGAACTGCCAGCAGGGCCAAGGCCAGCAGAGAAAGGGAGCGGGAAAAGGAGAAGGAGAAGGAGCAGGAGATAGAGGAGAAACCCAGTGAGGCGTCTAATGGAATAGATAAGTCTCCTGCGAAGCAACAGGAAGAACAACCAGAGAACGATGAAGAACCAAATGAAACCTTCATCACCATATCCGTCGTGACTAGAGCCACTTCGCCCACTCTGCCGGGCAGCACAACCGTGCAACGCACTCGTCGCATTGATCCAGCCAAAACAATAGAGAAGACCATCCAAAGATCTACCAAAAGGCGTGAGACAACAGATCAGGAGATCCAGTCGGACAGATTAGATGATTCTACCCGATATCTTCGTTACAGTGCTGGCAGCAGTATAAGTTCTACTTATAGTCCACACAGAGACAGGATCAGCAGTCTGCGGTACAGTGCCAGCCCGTTGAATAGTTCAGGATCGGCGAAGTCCAGTTCGGTGGGTGAGGGAAAACAGATTCAGCCCATACCAGAGACTGTTTCGCCAGCTAGGACCAATGGCTCTGTGAGCTCAGCCAAGTCCTCAGAAGCGCTGTCCCCTCCAAGAACCAATGGAAATGTGAGTTCAGGGAAGTCATCTGAAGCCCTATCTCCACCCAGAAGTAATGGGTGCTCATCAAAGTCCACAGAAGCTGCGTCTCCACCCAGGACAAATGGCTCATTGAGCTCTTCAAAATCCACAAAGTCCAAACTTTCACCACCGAAGGCAATACGATTGAACTCCCGACAATCTTCAGTGGAAAACCTAGTAAACAAGCCACCTGCTCCTCCCAGCAAGGCGGATTCTCCCACCAAGACTTGCAGCTCCAGTTCAGGTAGCTCGGCGGTTAAATGGCCCAACAAAGACTTCCGCAAATCCTCTCTTAATGTGGGACCCACGGATCGTCCACGAAAGTCTCGAACTCCTAGTAGTGGGGGAGAGTCCGAGGATCTACCCAATGGCAGTAGCCTTGAAAGGTCACCCAGTGCCGGTTCCGATGGAAGCCTAGCCTCCGGTAGTTCCTCAAAAAAATCGAGCAAATTGAGCAATGGCAAGGTGCCAGGCAGTCTGAAGCCAAAGAGTCACAAATCCTGCAGCGAAACCACCACTGGCAACTCATCTTCGGCCACCGCCTCCGCATCGGACAGTGAGCAGCGGGTCAAGAGCGTAAAAAAGCAGGCTAAAAAGAAGACCACCACCAAAGAGGGCGGTGCTGGCAAGGTCGCCAACGCCAACAAGACAAATAGCACCACTGAATCACCGCCAGCCGTGGTGGATGTGGTGCCAGCAACGCAGACAAGACTGAAGAAGCTATCGGCGGTATCGAATTTTTTCGCTAGCCGTCAGCAAGACGCAAATAACGAACCGATCTTCCTCGAAAGCTCCGAGAGTTCGGGCGAACCGGAGGCTCATTCGTTGCCAGTGATCTCGGCAGTATCGGGAACCTCAAAGATCTCGAAAATCTCTGGGATCAGTCTGACCACAGATTTGCGAACGAACGAACCGCGAACGACGCCGTCGAGCGAATCGAAACAATCACCCAAAACGAATTCCCCAAGTTCGAGCACACGTTGCCCGCGGGAAACCACGACGGAAACGGCTACAAGATTACCCAGCAGCACCACTAGTACCACCCAGGAGACAAGTCACACCACCACTGCCAGTTTGACCACCTCTGAGCAGGACGATCCCAGTTGGTGGCAGGATACCAGCTTACAGATAAACACGGCTTCTGCTTTGGATCAAAATAATAGAGGAGAGATGCCCTCTTACAGGCTTAGACACATTGACTCTGGGGAGGAGCAGGCCTGGTGGCTACGCCAGGATGAGAATGGCGACGATGATGACACACTGGCGGAGGAGACGCTCAATACTCTGGATGATGATCTCCAAGAGCCGAGCAAAAGCACCTGGTGGAGTCAGGACGATCAGGACTCTAGCAGTCAGGTGAAACTAATGCCCAGGAGTAGGATAACGCCAGAAAAGGATGCCTGGTGGCTGCAGGACGAGGATGAGGCTGCAAAATCTCCCATAGAGAATGGTGATCTGAACAACAACAACAATAGCGAGCCTCATGTGGAGGTGACTCTAAGGTTACCATCGAATGGCAGCCAAAGGAGCTCCAAAAGTAGTGCTTCCAAGAATGGAAGTAATCCGAAGAGTGGTGGCGCCAATCCTTGGTGGCTATCCGGACCAGCCAGAAAGATGTTCAATGTCCAACGTGTTGAGTCGGGCGAAAGAGCGTGGTGGCAGGAGGAAGCCGAGGAGCCACCGCAAGAGGAAAAAGAGAGCGAACCACCACCGGTGAAGCCACCCACGCCGCCACCGCGCATCATCAAACACTGGGAGTCTGGAGAGCGGGCCTGGTGGTTACAGGATGAGACGGAAGCCACCCAACTCCCTGCTCAGGCTAGCAGCGATGATGAGGAGCAACCAGTTTTGGTGGTGATTAATCAGCAGGAGTCTAGGGATGAAGTGGACCTGAGGCTGGCACCACCCACTTTGGAATCCCAGGAGCTGAGCAACTCCTTCAACTTTGACGCCCATTCCGAGCGACCACCTCCACTGGGCCAATGTGCCAGTCCCGTTCGCTGCCCCTCGCCCTACGACAACATTCCAAGATCGCAACTGCAGGAGCCACCACCACCACCCACTCCCACGCTGACATCCCTGCAGCCGCGCTTTTCACCCCAAACACGGCGAGCCGGCGAAAAGCTCTTTATTTCGCGGCACCAGAACATCGATGAGCTGCTGGGCGGGGCATGCCGCCCCCTCAGCCCGCTCTTCTATGGGAACACCAATCCTGCTGAGGCCGAGCTGACTCCTCTAGCCGGCAAGAACATGTTCCTGCTCGAGGAGATAACACCTGATCAGGTGCGAATCCACGACAGCACCGCCCAGCTGCCGGTTATCCAGAGAATGCAGCGGTAAGTTCGTTTTTGTATTTCGTATTTAGTCGGGAAAACAATGCCGACGATTAAGCTTTCGGAGAGAGCTTTTCGTTTGTTGTGTGGTGAATTTGCTCAACATGTGGTTGCTAATCGCTCATTTTTGATCTTGCAGCGATGTCGAGTGGTTGGATAATGGCAGCAACTTTTATGAGCCACCCGAACAAAAACAACACAAGCCGCCGCGCAGGGTAAGTGTCCAAACACCCACCCACCGAACCACCTCCCCCTCGTTGTCCCATAATTTCGAATCAGATTGCAAGCGTTTTGGCAGCCTGCCCGTCTTGTTGCGATACATCGACTGCCGCCCACACTTTTAGTTTATTTATACAGATACCCCTCAGTTGGTGGGGTATATACCCGACTTGATCGACGGAACATAATACAACATTTCCAACATTTTCTTTGATCTTTTATATTTATTTGCAAGCCTTGATTATTATACTGATTGATTATTTAGTTGCCTATCAAACTTTCTCTGAAATCTACACCTATGTATATTTCATCTATATACAGTAATTAAGCACCCATGAACCCCAGTTATCGGCAGATATATAGATAAGGCCCCTATGCCTTTCACTTATCGCAGAACTTTTGACACTCACCGCTCCGTATCGCTTACCCACAGCTGGGCGTTCGATTTTAATACCTGGAATGACAAAGGGCAAGGTAGGGCGGCTCGACTCGAGTTGCGCACCCAATCCCCACACCCAATTGAAGGCGGTGGTGCAGTTATCACCTCCGGCATCGCCGGCAAGATTCGGTCTTGAGTGACAGCCCTTAAGTGGCTGCGGCAGCCGAGCAGTCGGGTTCTGTGACTCAGACGCGGATCGCGGACTCTCTGGTATTCTGAAAATAAGAAATATCACAAAACAATGAGAACCATGTCCCTAAGTAGTGGACTTATTGATACCCACTGTTAATAAAACACATATCATTTGAAAGCTATTTAAAGATCATACTACCATCTAAATATACATATAATATCATTATATATGATAAGTTGTCCATTTATCTATCTATCTATCAGAGGTAAACGTATAGAAAATATATTCAAGTAATGAGCTCCAGCTCTATTGGCATAACCGTTTAAGCTAGAAGCGGTACCTTTCAAATACCCCTTAGTAACCAAAAAAGCTGAGTGTAAATGCAAATTCTGCAAAGCGCAGCGATGTCAGAACAAAATGCGGAACAGCAAAGGCAGAAAAAACATGAGCATACAAATTTTATCTTAATTACATTCAGTCGGCGGCTTGGGGGCTTCCTTCCCGGGATTTGAGTGTCGGATTCAGATGCAGATCCAGAATCGCGCTCCAGTTTGATGGCCAACAAACAAGAACGCACATTAACACCAACAAGGGCCGGGAAACGAGAACAACTCTCGGCTAAATGGGTCATAATGCAATTAACATGAACATAAAGCCAAATCGAGAGGGGAAGGAAGACTTTGGCTGGGCGATAACTGTAAATATATACACATATAATATAGTCAAGCGAGTGGCAAATTTCGATTGCAAATATTTATTTATTCATTTCGCCCCGTGTGTACAGAAAACCTGAAAGCAATTGTTGACTTTGTGCTGCCAAATGTGGCCATAAAAAACGTCGCCATGCATTAAAAATCGAAAGTCCATTCAACTCGCCATAAAAAATACTAACGGAGATTCCCTAGAAAAGATCTGTGTTCTCACCTTTTGAACCCCCAATGAGTCGCCTACCAAAAATAGCAAATGGCATTGATGCGTGAAAACGAAAACAAAAGCACACACAAAAATTAACCAAATTACATTATACGAGACATTTAGTTTCATTTATCGCAGCTGCGAAAAAAAAAAACTAATGAACACATGAAAAACATTGCGACAATCTGCGGATGACTCAGGTTTACATACGAGGAGCTGCGCCCATCCCCAATCTCCGGATGCTGTCTTGGTTTTTTCTCAAGGCAATTGTTGTGCTTCTTTTCTTGGGCTGGGACAACTATATTATCAGTTCTTGTACTGTTTTTTACTGTTTTCATGGGGCTTACTCACTTTTAAGCTTGAATCGCTGTTTGATAATGGAAGCGTTTGTTTAACGTTTTGGATTTTATTTGGGGAACACCTCAGTGTGAAATATAAAAGAGGGTGTAGTTTTACTTTTGCGAAATGCGGGACTTCCCATAACTATTCTGGTTAAATAAAGCTATTTTAAACATAATAACATGTTTCAGGTAATCACTAGAGTACAGCAATTATCTCATATATAAAAAAGGGTAATTGGCATTAATGAGACCAAAACACTTCCATAAATAATTAGCTCAGCCATATACTCCTTTAATGGTATGCTATAACCATTGGTATTCGGCACTATCGATTTGCAATTAAGTAGCGTATCGAATGTGCAGCCATTAGCCGGCCACCTCCCCCATTCTCATTTCCACCCAATGGCACTTGTAAATCTGCTGCCTGCACCCAAAATTCATTGCCCATAATCGCAACCTTGCTGCCACACACCCACCGCGAAAAGTCAGCGCCCATCGAGCAGCGGGAGAGCTGCATAAAGTCCGGCTAATGATAGCCTAACGCTCCATCAACGATAAGGCCAAATTGTGGCACACGCGCTGCCCGTCGAGCTATTTTTAGGCCCTCGCATGGGAGCACTTGCAACTTGCAATGCACACTGAGCAAAAAGTGTGTGATCAAATTTAGGAAATCAAATAACCTTTTTTCTGAGCCCTTTTTTTATAAATTGTATTAGAAAATATGTATCTATTTATAATGTGAATCAAATACACACTTTTATATCAAGATAATTTGTTGTAGTGCATGTTCAATTAGAGAGACAAACACCGAGCCCCAACAATGTTGCAGACACTTACCTGACCACACTCACACATGCCTCCAACTTACCAATAGCATGAAAAACTCACCACGCTCATAACCTGCCCCAAGTATCTTACGTCTTAAGATCTTACGTATGCGTAAGGAACTAACGAAATATTGAAGACAACATCCATAGTGGGCTAAAACTCATCTATTTAGCGGCTGATATAAAAATATAAACTTTTTTCTATTAAAAAAATATAATTATAATATTCAGCAAAACTATTGCAATTTTTTGTAATTAAATATGTACTAAAATAGAAGCAAAACACGTAGCCATTATAGGTAAAAATAATATCACTAATCCGCCACGTTGGCCAAAGTATTAACTGCAACTTACATAGGCCTCCCCAATATTGGTGTTTAAAGCGAATGCATAATTGGAGCTGTCCCACTGTGCGCCGGTGTTTTCGTACCTGACCATTTAGCCTTACGTAGTGCGGTGTCTCTCTCCCTCTCTCTCTGTCTTACGTGGTCTCCCACTCTCTTCTTCTTGCACTTTTGGCGCTGCCTTCTTCTTGCTACACTGTCTTATTCTTCTTCTTTCTCCTTCGCCGCTGTGGCGCTCGCGTTTTTTGTCAGGCTTTTCAGTTGCCTTGCGAACGCGCTCAAGTTCAGTCGCTTCGATTTTGTCGCGGGTGAAACAACCACCGTGGAATCAAAAACCAAACTTCGCTCAGCTGCGCGCGTCGCGTTGCCCTGTGTGTGTGCTTTTGTTGTTGTTGAGGGCAACGTTTAAAATATATTTAAACTGCCTTTAGTTGCTACAACAATTGGTAATTGGAAATGCTAAGCAAATCCCCAGTGATTAAGCCAACGAAAACGAAACTGGCGATAATTGTGCGAAACGAATTGTGGAAGAGGCGGAAACATCGTTAATAATAATAATGAATACCCAAAGCAGCCAACTAGCCCACATATGATTGCAATTTGCCTTAAAGACTATCGATTTTTGGCATGTCACTGTGTCAGTGTCAATGGACAGCATAATCCGAAAGATTCGTCTTAATTGAGGTCCCACTGTGGGCGCCACTTCACGTCGTCGGTTCAGTGTCAAAAGTTCTTCAGTTTGGGAAACAGCTGTCTCGTCTCTGTATAGTATTGTTTCCATCTCCCTCTGTCTCGCACTCCTTTTCGCCTATTCGATAAGGACAACACCAACTCACACCTATTGAGGATCTGTCCCTGCGGACAAAAAGCAAAAGAAGAAGCAGAGGGAGCCCTATAGCAAATAGTGGTAGTAAAAATTGAAATATACAACAATAAAAGAGACAGAGAACGAGTGAAAGAGAGAGAGGGAAGCGCAAAGCCCAAAACCGGAATTGTGCAAATAAATCTCGATAAAAGTCGAGGCCCAGGCTTCTTTCTTCTGCTTTGGCTCGTTTTCCGCCAGGAAGCAAATCTTCGGTGAAGATTTTGCCAAATTACGAGCTGGGAAATATTGTTTATTTTCGACCATTACGGGGGAAATTGCCCCCAAAGGCGATAAATGATCGTGCTTTCTTCCTTTCTCTCTCTTCACAAGCACTAGGCATTAGTAAAATGCATTGCCATCTGTCACCTGGTAACCCACAAATTATTGACGGCAAATTAGCTTCATTGTGCTGCTCCAAATACCGAGGCCCTCGACTGGCGCTCAATTAGACTTGATTGCATTATATTACACCGTGTATATATGTATATTCCTCTGAACAATCAGGCACATGACCAACTCAACTAAATCTAACCCAGCCAGCTCTAAAGATACTCTAGTTCTGCTTCTTAGTCTGCTCTTCTGCTGCTTAGCATTTATTTACTTTTGAATATGCAAATAAAGAATGCTGTGGAATTTATTATGGCGAAACGGAATAAGTTAATTCAGTTAGTTCTATCTGCTGTGCAAAAAAGGCTAAAATAAAAGAGCAGCTGTGCAAGGGGCGAGGCAGTGGTGGGGGCGAGCAAACCCCATTTCAACGCGGTTAGTGCGCTAAGTACGAAGTACAACAGAAGAGCTTCTATATAGTTATAGACACAAGCATGGCAAGTTACAGTCTCTTGTGAAATTCAGTGGACTGATTTGGCAAAGAGACGTGTGAAAATTCACAATGGGAATTTGAGAATTTAGAACGAACTTAATTTCGGATTAACTCAGCTATTGTGCTTATGCTAACTGTTCTCTCATTAATAGTGCTAAGATTCGAATTGTCCAAAACAATAAGCTGCCCATACCGAAATACATTTAATTCAATTTAAGCTGCACTGTGGTAAAAACCGAAATTTAAACCAATTTTTGCTTGTGCCAATTGTGTTGGCACACTTGACGCACCCACTGTGCCCTGTACGTCGTAAACGTAGTTACGATTTTAATTATCTGCCGGCGTAATCTGCCAGCGCCGACGTCGACCGCCTGTTGACGTGCCAAGCCCGAGACACTTCAGTTTTGGCCAGGGTTTTTCAGCTCCATCTTCGGCGACTTTTCACTCTTTGCTCTGCTGTTTTTTTTTTTTGTTTCTTCGCGCTGCATTCGCTAATCCAATTTTTTTAATTGTGCTGCGGCAGCAAGAAGAGACCGAACACCATCCAGCACTTAGTCTTTCAAAAGCCAGAAAAAAATGGAGTGAAAAACACCGTCTTAAGCAGGAGGAAAAGTCCGGCATCATTCCTATATATCTCACTGTCTGCTGACTGCCTTGCTGCCATTTCTTGGGTTTATTTTTTCAACATTTTCGCTTAGTTTATGCGTTATCTTTTAGCGCTTATCTGGCTACCGAGTTGAAGTCGCTGGCTGACTATGCAAAGTCAAGGTGAGCTCAGGTGTGCTTTTCGCTATAGTTTTGTGTTGGGGGGCATCTAATTCGCCTTAACTGACAGCTAATTATAATTCTCAACTTAATGCCAAATTAAGTCGAATGACCAACAGCAAATACTATATGATCTGTAATCGGCTTTGGCCGACATCCAGTGCTCAATTGCGTGGGAAATGCTTACTTTTTGGCTTATGTAAAATCTCCACAAAGTTCCATCTGTTATCTGTAATAGGTAAAAATATCTTTCGGTTCATTAACTAACAATCAAGTTTGCAGACAATGCGCATTAGTGAGTAATACCCTTTATTTTTTGCATTTTTCCCCACCATTGTACAAACGAATATCTTTGTGATGGATGTGTGTTGTTGTTTGGGCCGATAAAGCGTTAAAGCCAAACAACGAAAGTGTTGGCGCTGCAACCGCACCCCGAAAAATGGTTAAAAATGGTAAAAAGTGTTGGCTGGCTGTCGGTTTCTTTGGCTCTTGCTAAATGCTGAATGCTATTGAGGTCAGTTGCTTAGTACACGCCACCAAAAGCACTCGCTAAACACACAGGCCTCCGCAGTTACATGCACATCAGCCTGGAAAATAAATAACCCATTAGCACGAAGGTCCGAGGCACTAAACTTTATTGATTTATTTGCCACCCTGCCTCGGTTTTTCTTCTCACTTTCATTGACATAGATTTCGAAAATATAAGTTCTGAAGCTTCTGTTCTCTAGCATTGACATATTGCACTACGAAATGTTTGCAGTCAAACTTGGCTGACAGTTTGTTTTTGGCTCAAGGGCTGCAGAATATTTATTGATTTTCTTTTGCCCAAGAACACAAATTGTTCTGTTGATATTGGTAACTAATAAAGTCTTAACAACATATTCTTTCATATACATATTATATAGTAAATATTAATGGAAAGCCATCTGATTTAACGCTTACCCTCTAAACCTTCCCGTTTCCATTAATTGAGCTGTCCATTTCTACTGCACTAAACAAACATTTCAGTGTAAATCAAACACTCAGATCTTTCTTTTAATTTTAAGACCCAACTCAAATAGTTTTCGCCCCCGTACGAACTGCCTAGCTGTAATGAAGTGATAACTTGCCTTGGGCGCGCTTATCAGCGTAGCTCAACAAATTTTCAGTGATTTTTATCACAAGTTCAAACCTCTTCTCAATGACTTTGAATGGCCGCCATAAAATCCAATGGTTGGTCGCGGTTGGTGCACCCGTGTGGCACCAAAAGGGTACATAAAATGCAAAGTGGTTTGATTGTCCGTCATAAAAAAGTTTATGGCAAGAGAAATGTCTATGGCGGCAATTAAGTGAAACAAGCTGGGCTCATGTTAAATCGGATTTTCTGCCTCTGGATCAGAGATCTTTTGTAAAAGGGATCGCTTCGCCTTGAATTGATTTGCTTTGGCTTGAGGTTGGCGAAACAATTTGCGGTTTTGTGTCCCGCAGAATGCCTTTAAATAAGAAACTTATTACAGCATCGCGATCGGGTTATTGAGAAATATAACGACCTTGATTGTGATTGTGTTGTAAGTTGAAGGAGGCGGATCTCGTCTCTTTATACATTTCTACATTACACATTTCTGGGCATTTGAAATTGCATTTCGAATCAATCAACCTCAACTTGACCTTGCCCCGTCGCCACAAACCCCATAATTTAACACTCAAACTAAGTTTTGGGCACTCCCCCGAAACCGAAGATAGCCAAAAACCATCGTCAATTTATCAAGCGTGTGCAACATTTAAACGGGATGGTTGCATAAAATCTGCATAAAATTAATACGGGGTTTTGTTGATTTTTCACTCCTTCTTTCTCGATAAATTTATATATACATACATATGCTTGCGTCGTGAGTCGTCAATGTGATTTATGCTGGAAAATGCAAGGCTCTGCGTCTTTAATTTTTTTTTTTTTGTATGCCTGTCTTGGCAGATGCAATCGGCAAATGAAGAAAAAAAAAACCGAAAAGAGTATGTTCAAATACAAAAATTTGTGTGTAAGCAATTTATCATGGCTAAAGTGAAAACACGTCCGAAGACGAAGAAGAAGATGATGCGAAGATAAAGCGCATTGTTTATTAGACTATAAAATGATGAGATGGCTGAGACTCGGCTTGGCGTCGCTCATTAGGCCGAGAAATTATAAAAAATCAAATAAAAGACGGAGCTGTCGCTTTAATATTGTTATTCAAATGGGATGGGCTGTTGAGTGAAAAGTGCTCATAAAGAAAATTGGGCATAAGCCATGACTAAACACGTTGGGCACACAGCTTCAGCTTCCACTTCAGCTATTTACTTTCCATTCATCATCAGCTGAGCAGAACATCAGGGCAAACATCCGTCGCACGGGGCGTATGATTAACGTTTCAGTGGGGCTTTTGGTTTTGTCATAGCATAGATCTTAGCAAGTTCAAAGCTACGTTGGGGCTTTAAATTCCACGAAACCTATCTGATAGGGATAAATTTATTAGACCGTCTTACGAAATCCAACCTAAATTCTTAATCGGAAATCCAATGCATCAGTTTTAGCTTGTATTAAATCAAATATAAATCGAAAAAAAACCGAAAATGCGCAACATAAAAATAACATATAAATATCGAAATGTTTTAAGTGTTTGACCTGAATTCAACCAGAAAATTGTCGCAGCTGGGAGCATAAGTCTCGGAAACTGGGCCATTTACACTGCCTGTCTCTCTCTTCTTGGCATCTCTCCCTTTTGGCCAAAAAGTATTTTAACTTTATTGTTATTATGATTGTTGTTGCCATTTGTTGTCATTTGCATTGCATAAGCATCAAAATCGTGGCCAAGTTGTTTCGCTGCACTCAAAAAATTAGTCACGCACTCACACAGACCAGCAAATTAGTAGAGCAAATGAAAATCCACATAAAAGATATATATACGATCTATCTGTATAAATATATCTTAAGAGTATTGTGTGTATTTCGGTCTGCAGATATTTTGTAAGAATTCATGTCGCCTGCATTTCAAAAATAACCGCAAAATGGAATTGGACCTGTGAACCGGGCCACATCGTTATATGACACATCCGACTGTAAAGGGAGCCGATCTGGGGAAATGTGCCGGGTGATCTATCAAAATGACAAAATGTTCAACACGAAGATTCTGTCATTTCTTATGTCAGATTGCGGGGAAAACTCACGTGTGAGATGCATTCCTTTCAGGTAGATCGAAAGATGCCTTTGATAGCGCGTAATTTAGGGTAAGAGCGATTTCAAAGTGACTTTCCCACGTAACACATAACATTTATCTGACCAAATGAGGCACATAAATTATAAAACAACTCACATTACGTTCGTTGGAATGAGGCCTCTATCTTCTTCAGTTATCTGTAGTTTACCATTGTATTAGGCTCAATGCTAATTTCTATGATGCCACTGATCCCGCTTAAGGTTAAGATCTAGTTTAAGATTTACTAGACCCTTTCGAGATATATATCATGAAAAGTGTTAAATGTCTTGCTTTCATCAGACGAATTTATTTACTTTGGTTCGAATAATCTGGTTAATTAGTTTGACTATGTCCAGAGCAGTGAGAATGTTTTCCTAAATGATTCTGTAATTTCCAATCCTATAATTTTATGTGACCTCATTCGATATATCTTCTTCTGACACTTTCATCTTCTGCCTTCGTGTAATATACATGCATAATTTGAATTTCTTCTATTTATTTTCTTTAAAACACTTTCCTCTGCTCGAGTGGCTACTGTTTCGATGCATTTTCCATGCACACTCGAGCCGCGAGAGTAGACCACTTCTGACTTGACCCCAATCCGCAGATTCCCCCAGCTTTTTTCCACCTCTCTGCCGGTGGCAATTAACATATTGACACTTACGAATCGCACGGCTGCCCATATGGTAAGCTGGGAATTTTCCAGATGAACACGCCATCGGCGATTTCCTGGTCTTAGTAGTGTCGCCTCTCCATTTCCGTTCCGTTCTCCGTGGCTTATGACAATTACAAGCGGCCAAAGGCGATTTGCTGGCATTGTTATAATTAACTGTGAAGAAGAACCACCTTCCATAATGAGTTGGCATTCCTGGACTTTGGCTTCGGCATGGCATCCGCTGCATACGAAATAAGCCAAGGTTCTGGCCAGTGTCCAATCCAAGAATTCAATAAATCAAGCGCACACGCACATTATGCCTAGGTATGCACGTGTGTCTTCCACCGATCCCCAGAGTTGGGGATTGGGTTTTGGAGTGGGTATAACCCGATCTTGGATCTTCTGCCCGTCGCTCTTTCTATTCGTCCCTCCTAATGTGCTCCAGTGTTTTCCTCAAACATTTAACCGTTTCAAACACAAACGTGACACAATTTTCTGTCTCTGTGCGGCTTAATCTGTTTGGCGGCCTATTACACTCGCCTATAAGAAATTGAAATATCATTGGCATAAAGTTTAATTTATTTTTCTGAATGAATGAAGAATATTTAAGTGTGATAATAATAATTATAATACATTTTTCATTAATAATCAAATACATTGCGACTTCAAGGTAGCGTTTCTGGAGAAAAAGTTTAAAATAAACAATTAGCATTGTGCTGTTAGGTCAGTGTTCAATGTACATACATTTTCCTTGCTGACTAGTGTTAAGCTTGACTCTTGAGTTCCACATTTAAGCCCAATCCCAGTTTCAGTCCCTGCAACCGGGCCAATCATCGTTGTTTGCCGTGTCTTTTTATTGGCAGCTGAAATTATTTTTAAATGCAGTCGCTTAACAATTTTATGTGTTGCAGTCTGTTAGCCGCTCCGCCTGTCAGTCAGTCAGTCAGTCATTCAGTCAAGAGGTCAAACAACTTTTCTGATGATTGCCGTAGAGAACCCCCACCGATTCCCCCATCCCAGAAGCCACGCTCAAATTATTTGTTTACTCGTGTGTCTTGGAAAACGCATTCGGATTCGTTTTCTCCAGCACTCAGTTCCTAGCGTGACAAATCGCCTTGGAATGTGGAACTGTTTCCACAAGCCCATGCTCGCATGATCGTACATATATATATCTATATACTCCTGTATTTTCTTGAATTTGTATGGCCAAATATTTGCTGCTCAGCGAGGCATAGCCACAGCCAAAGTGGGAAGCTTTTTCAGCTGGTTTCCTCGTTTTTTGCGCATTCTGCGGACCCATTGAACCTATCTGGGTTTATGTCTTTATTAAGTAAGCGATAAGTATCGCAAATGCTTAACTGATACGTATGTACAGTGGTTTGGATTGTTCACTTCGCCGTTCACTACTAGATAAGTTTGAACAACTAAAGTTACATGCTCACTAAATTAAATTGCTTGACTTCGAGTGAACTTGAAATCGATCAAGTGTCACGTGCAAAAGTATATTTTATAGATGGTAGTTATGTAAAAGTTTAACTTACTAATAGCTCAGATATAAGTTGCCTTATTTAAGATAAGAAATAGGGCTATTGACTGTATACGTAACAGAAAGAACTAATTGATCTTCTTAGCCATCTTTCTTAAGAATATCTAAATGAAATTCTAAAATGTTCACTTCCTGCTGAAATCTTTGCGAATTAGATAGATATTTAACGACCAATTCAATGAACTTCCTATAAAACCTGAACCAAATCAGTGTCAATGCTCCGATGGGATGATCGTGATCATCATCTGGCCATATTTAGTGGATCAGGAGGGGAACTGCCGTGGGTAAGACTACTGCACAGTAGCTGTCAATTAAGCGTCTTTGGGAAATTGTTAAGTTATTAGCCATCGTGGTAAGGAAAATTTGCATAATTGATGGCATAAAAACTGAAGAAGCGGCGGCTCCTCGAGCGATTGCAACATGGTGATTGCACATTGGGGGAGGCAAAACGAGGGGTGCAAAGGGGGTGCAGCGAGTAAAAGACCACAAGGCAGTAAAAAGTGAAAGTTCATTTAAGCAAGTCAAGGCGAGTTGAGCCAAGAAAATGGAAAAAAACCCAAAAAGAGGAGACCAGCAGCGTCAGCTATAAAAAAAAAGAGTTTCCTTGAGCCAGCGGGCGGGTTTCATTACCTGCCAGTTGTTACTGTAGCTGACTTTTGTTGTTGGGGGTGCCGCTGCTGCCAAATTGCTCGACTGACTGCAGCATTTGCATAAATTATTTACACTTTAATGTGGCCAACATTGGCCTGGCCGTCCGGCGCCATTGTCGTAATTTGTAACTAAATATGCCGCTGCTTGCCAGCCAACCAGCGAACAAGCCAGCATTTACAATGTCTTTTAGTTTTTCCATAATATTTATTTAATTTCGTTAAATTTCTGCACGTCGCCGACAATGAGGAAGCCATAGACAAGCAACATAAACGATTTACGCTGATGGTCACTTAACTTTCTGACTTGGCCGAAACCCTTTTTTGGCCGACAGGAGTACGTACGTTTCGTATGCGTGAAAGTAAATCTTTTCTTTTTGCGGCCCCAACTTGATTTTCATTTTCAGTTTCAGAAACCGAAACCGAAACCAAAAGGCAGCCTGCCCACTTGACTTTCGCATGCTGAGAACAAGTTGTTGCCGGTTTGCTGTTTGTTGGTAGTTTGGTAACTTCGTTTCTTCGCTTTTTTTTGTTGCCGGTTCTTTCCTGTATTTTGGCACACCTGCCTGCTGCGAAAAGGAAGCCTGGCAAGGTCCATCTTCCATCCAGTCGCCGGTCTTTCAATTAAACCTTAACTCTTTGTTGTTAACTTCCTTTTTTGGACCCTTGGCCCGACCCTAAAGCCCACCTGAAAACACCTCGGTTCAACGCTTAATGACTCGACTTATTTCATTTCACATTCCGTAGAATCGAGCACTCGAGCTGGGAACAGACTTTGGAACAGCTGTTTACGTTTACACAATATTCTTGGCTTTTGTTTTCCCTTTGTTAACCGCTTTTATTAGCCTTTTTATGGCTTTATATTTTTGTTGTTCTTTTTTTCTCAATTCATTTCGTATTGCCATTCGCCGTTGCTTCGCAATGAATTATTGCAATTAAGCGCGCTTTTTGTGGCTTTTTAAAAGCCGCCACTCTTGGCATCTGTGAAAAATGTGTTGAGTTAGTTGCTAAAATACAAAATAATTACATGTTGTATAGTACAAATTGCTAAGCTAAGTTATTGCCAAATGGTAGCAACCGAGAATCTGTTAAGTGAAAAATGGTTGTAGTGGAATTTATTAATTGGCCAGCAGGCAAAAGAAAGCTAAAAGATGGAAATGGAATTGAGTAATGTCTTAGGGGGTCCAAGATTATGTGACTGTAGCTAAATAATAACTATGTTATTAAATAGAATGCTTTATCTAATGAGTTTGAAAAACTATGCAGTAAACTATGCAAACTGATTCGACTAATTGTTCGTTAATTGTTTTTCTCTTCCGCGCACTCATTAAAGTACTTTCTAAAGCGCTACCAACTCATCTTATTTCAACCCATTTCTCAACCGTCTTTGGACCTCCGGCGAGTTCAATGTCGGTGTGCGACAAGTGTTTGAGCCGAGTCTTCAAGTCCAAGCTTAAATCCAAGTCCAAGTCCCACTTCAAGAGCAGCACCGGCGGGCCAAACGGAGTACATTAGAGTCACGTTATGAGCACTTATGCGAGGGGGGAGAACTACTGACTTTGGCTACCGACCGACACTCAAGAACCTCGTTAACAAACCCTCCTCGGCCATAAACACAGACCACAAAAACGCCACTCTGCAGCTCCGACTCTCCTGCATATTTGCATAAACGTCTGACATTTAGCGGTACCTTTGGGGAAATAGACATAGCGGGCCAAAATGAAGTCGCCTTCTTGATATTTCAGGCCTGATTTGATTTCGATTTGAGGTAGTGCGCCCTGCATGCTGATGATGTTGGGCGTCGTTTTCCTACCTTACCGAACTGACATTGAATTGAAAGTTACACAACAGTTAAGCCAAACAGCCAGCCATCATCGTCATCATGACGTTATGAGCCAAGGCTTGTTTTCTGTCGTCCGACCAGAAAGCCAAAGACAAATATTTACACAAATGAAGAGAAAAGCGAGCGATCCGGTTCGGCATAGCAATTATGCTATATCTCGCTATAAGCTATCGCCATGGAAATGGGCAAGAGGAAGGAGGGGCGGAGTGGGCGTGGCGTGCCAACAATTTGCAATATTTAGCATAAAATTGCGCAACATGCGTGTGTACAATTATGCAACAATTTTTATTATTTTCGATTCGCATGCGCTTAGCGCAATGTGGGGCTTGGCATTTGCTTGGCCCAAAGAGCCATCAAAATCGAAATTAAGGCAAATTGCAAGCGGGCTTAAAGCAAACAAATCTCATGCCAAAAATCCATTTCAGTGTTCAAGTGTTCGAGTGAAAATGTAAATAAATCATAGAGCGCGAGTGAGAGAGAGAAAATCGCGAAAAGTAAATAGACTCCTGAATTAAGTAAGACAAATGTGCAAAAGTGATTGAAAGCCGCGTCGAAAATGATTGTGAAAATGGAGCCGGACGAACTGATCACATTCCGTGTCCAGTATCTGGTGGACAGCGATCCGCTCTCGGCCTGCACCGCCTTCCCGATCCCGGTGCGGGCGCCCACCTACGCCTTCGCCACCACCATGCCGCTGGCCAATCAGCTGGGCACCATCCTGCGGCTGCTCAATGCACCACAAAGCGTAAGATATTTCGTATTTACACTGACAGAAATAAGGAGTATGATTTAGTTGTCTATAAGTCATTCAATCTCGTGCCTCTTTATTTGACCAAGAGCTCAAGAGCTTGACTTACATCATATGTTTTATTATAAAATTTATTCATTTTAGGCACCATTGATTGCATTTAGTACTTGCTTTTTATTATTTGTTAAAATTTTTCAAAGTTGTTATGTGTCTTCATTAGAATATTCCCTACTTATAAACAATATATTTTTCACCACGTTTCTACTTAGTCTGGCCAAAACAGAACACAACAGATTTTGCCCTCTTTCTTTTTCGGTCTTAACTGGCTTGGCTTATCTCTTGCCAGCTTATCACTGGCTAAATCTTTCGGCCGAAAAAATCTTTTGTTGCGCAAAATTAGCCAAGCAACACGCATACAAATATGAAAAGGCATTAACTCTTTTACTGCGCATTTACGAGATACATTTATACACATTAATAGGTGGATAGCAGCATTATCGCGATCAAGATTCGGAATTAAGTATTCTTTTTATTCATTATAGTTTTTGAAGGTTTTGCTAAATTAAAATGTATTTTTGTGCCATGACGACAAGTTTTTTTGCCAATCGCCAAACTAGTGATACAACTGCTGATTAGTTAAAACAGTTAGCCAGAAAAGTATATTCTACTTCGTATTTGATTAAAATGTTTGGTAATATAATATTGTTTGGAATTTTGCGAAATAATATAACACTCCAAATCGATTGTGAATTTTATTATAATATGAAATTAAACCTTTTTTTAACTTGGCTTGTTGATGCTTAAAATCGCTCTAAGCGTTTTTAATATCTATTTTATACTGGTAAGCCAAATGAAGGCAAAAAGTTAAATTTTAATTTCGCATATTTTCGGGCGGTTTTTTGCGGCTAAACTTAAATATTTGCATAGCGTGTTTAGACGCATTTAACGTTCTACATCGCTTCCACATTTTCTATAAAATAAACGAATGAAAGAATCATAACTCGTTCAACACGGGCCAGAATGAGCCATTATTGCCCTGGAGCTGAAAACACAGAAAAAGTAAACAGAATCCACAATTGATTTATTTGAGAAAATTTCGCATGAAAGCTGAAAGATTAAACTTTTGCCATAATCCCACAAAAAACTGAACGTTGGTCGAATGGGTTTGGTGAAGGGAAGGAAATAAGTCAATTGAAACGGAATAAGTTTTATTTGCGGCCAGCTGAGTGAGCGTTGAATTGGAAAAGCCACAACTAAAACATATAGACGTAAAGTTTTTCGAGAATTTGCAAAAGTGGTAATTGGTCAATAATGAAGGGAAAAGTTGCCAGGAAACTACAGCAAAGGGTTTAGCATGTTCTTTTCCATGGCACCATTGCAATATTTTATTGTGTGGCAAGCGATTTGAACAAATGATGCATTGCATGGCAATGAACCCGCTCCTCCAGGAGATTCCACCCAAAAGACAATGGCAGATGCACCTCGCAACCGGAGGCTCTGGATTCGATGAGGGCTTGGCTTGGCTCGGCTTGGTTTGGTTTGGCTTGGTTTGGTTTGGATGTGGCTCCACACGATCCACTGGGGGAAGAGGAGTTGCCTCAAGGCTGGGCTAACTTATTGCTATCGCACAATCTGTGGCAACTAATAGGAAGTCGGAGCGAAGAACTGCAACTTCTTGGAGTGCATTGTGAAAGCCGGGCTAGTCAGCTAGCTAGCCAGCAATTATCTAAGCCTGCCATTGTTTGGGCCTGACTTTGACTAATTTGCAAAAAAGCCACTAAGGAGCTTCGAATAGCCCCATTCCCTGCCTGTCATCTGTCATCCAGTTGGAAGTTGGATGCTGAATGCTGCTGGATGTTGGGAGTCGGGTAGCTGGAAATCGGTGGAGCCGCAAGGATACGTAAATCTTGACAAGCGGCGGCAATAAATTCTAATGAGCAAATCGCAAAAGGAAGTTCTTCTAGCTGCTGCTCCCCATCCCAGGATGTTGTCGTCGGTACCAGATTTATGTGGCAGGCAGTTGCTGATCTGGAAAACCGGAGGAGGACCAGTGGCAGCTGTAAATGCCATTTGTCCAATTAGTCAGCGAACAGAACTTTGCTCGCTCGCTGCTCCCCTGCAAGTTGTTAAATTTAGCGCATTACAATAGATTCATAAATTTTCGCCGCACCGATCACTAATCTCCAGTGCCGTCGTCGCTGTTTTCGATGACATCAGACATCAGGCCAGCGAGCCAAACAGATTGAGAGCCAACAATATTAAAAATATAAATAATCATTGGATGGCCAATAAAAGCTATTGCTGGTCAGGGTATTTTAATTGTTAGGTCACCCAAAATAAATTTTAAGCCTAACCTTGAATCTGATTACTAAATAAGGTGTTTAAAAATGTTAACTTTTCAACATTTTGATACAATATTTAATAACCAATTATTAGAAATTTATTACTAGAGCTTAGGGTATAAATCACTCGACCATCTTAAGACAAATAAGCTTATTTCACTTTGTTTTGATTTCAATTTGAATGTTATTCTTTTTGCCAATTATTTTTAAGCTTTACCTTTGCTTCGGTCACCTCACTACAAAAAAGTACATATATTCTATTCTCGTAGAATTAGATAGGCATATCGGGAGTTCTACCAATCAAGTGAAGCCAAACAAAGGCCGATAAAAGTATTAAAAAGGCTGACTGAAGTGAAATCAATTTGAAATGTTTTTGCGGTTCAGCAAGTAATTGTTACACAAAAAAACTAATTTAATTAATTATATTAATCGTTGTATTGAGGGCATTGCGTCATTTACATGTGTCATTCACACGACCGGACAATATTCAAATTCAAAGTCAATCAAATTAGTTAGGTCAGCTTATCCGCTTGAATGAGCCAGGAAATTTTCCATTATCCATTGCATAGTTTACTCACGTCGGCCAAATATTTGAGCCACGTTGACACTTACGCATCTCTGGCTATTTGCAAAAATAATTCGCACAAGACGTCCACTTCTCTTTGAAGTTTTTAAGTTCAATTAGCAGAGCCGTCCATCAGATTTTGCGGTCAGATGAGGGTCAATCAACTTTGATTGATGTGAAAGCAAGAGTGTTAGTCACCTGAATCAGCACACAAAAACAAGGTCAGGCATTTATGGATCTTTGTGGTATTATTTTTATATTGTTAGCGACCCCGGATAGTATGATACATATTACTCGACTATCGGGTTTTAAATAGTTATTTTGATTACCTTTGGCAGACATAGATAATCAAAAATATATCATGCAGTCATTACTGATTATAAATTGCCATCATTATTATATATACGTTTCTCATGTCTATACCGCCAGTTCCAATTAAAATTCCACTTTAATTCAACTCCCCTTATGGTTGTAGAAAATGTGATAAAATATTGAAAATTAATTTGGAATTTGTCATATCCATCAATAACTTTTTTCAACAACATTTAACCGCGTGCCAATAGTTTCAAAATATTTATATATTTGCCTAACCAAATGCGATATCTGCTGGATTTTGTTTAGCTCTTTTACATTTTCTCCTCGTCGAATTTTATGCTCGCCGCCTTAACTGTGTCAATAGCCACATTTATGTGTTTGCCAAAAATCCAAAAATCACTTTGATTAAAAAATCTTGTCATGCTTCAGTCAAAGAAAATAATCAAAAAAGCCACCGATAGAAAATTTGCATAGAGTTGTGAATGAATGACTGAATGAATGTAAGGGTGTAAAAGACGAGGCGAAATATAAATAAATCATAAAAGCGAGCCGGAATGGATTTAGTTTTTGGCCAATGTTTGCTTTGATTTTAATTGCCCGCTGGCTTATATAAAGTGGCGTTTATAAATACCGACTAAGCACACATAACTTGAATGTGAATTTCCAGCTTGGGCAAACAATGACGGCCCAACTTGGTCTAGAAAGTTTTTCCCTGCCTAAATGCTGAATCAACATGCGGAAGTTTGACCGAAGGCAAAATTCGCTCGGGAAGTCGAGAGCTCTCTTTTTGATAAGAAATCGTGACTCGCTAGACAGCCTGGCACTTTAAGAAATATTTTGTATTTTAAGTGGGTGAGGCGGCGAGTCATTTACCTAGGAAATCTTGAATTGGGTTTGTCGTCATGGCTCGTGTTTACTCAATGAAATTCAATCATGAATTAATCACAAAACTGATGAAGTTGAGGTGTTTATAGAAAAGTTATTTAATAGTTCCAGGAAAAGTCAATGACCAATATGCGGTCAATACTTTAATTTAGCAAATGTTCTTTGTTCCAAGAAATCCCTCAGGACATGCGAAGCGTTTTCTGTTGGGGGGTGTGTCCTGACAAGAAGCCAAACAAAAGAAACTGACCAAACCCTAAACCAAACTTACTTTTTTTTTTGCTTAGACCAGGGCGTGTCCAAAGGGGCGTATGTGTAATCTTGCACCCGGATGACGGACAGTATTTGTCATCTTTATTTTCCCGTCGTTTTGTTTATTTTTTTTCCACACATTAAGTAAGCGACTGCGACACAGATAATTCCATGTTGTCCGGTAATTGTTCTGTAAATGCAGAAATAATTACTTTCAACGCGCCAATAAAACATCTGCGACCGCCGTCAATCAGCGCATTTGAGCGCACGCAGCAGGAGCTTGATCAATCAGCGGCTGGAAAACGGAAAACTGAAATCCCAAGTCCGATGTCTGATGTCTGGAAACCGAAAGCAGAGAAAAGTAGGTGACCAGCCGGCGACGACGCGTCATCTTGGTCTTGGCCACCAATCAACTGGCGTCCTCAATGTGCGCCTAAACGAAATCGTCTGCGGACTTTCAATGTAGCGTCCGTCATTGTACACTGAGAAAAATAGACATACCTATCCAAATTTTATGCTTAATACGTTGAAAGTGATTGCTAAGCTTAAAGTTTAGATATTGCTTTCTGCTTTAATTCAAACTGGTGTTCTGCTTATAACACAAAACTGTTGTTATATATTTATATAACAGCTTTAAGAAATATCAAGTAATTGATTTCAATAAAAATGAGATATGCAGTATGATTTCTCTGCGTGTCTCAAAACGTTCTACGCTGCAGCAGCGCATCAACCTCCATCTCCAACCACAGCTGAGGCCCAAAGCCAAACTCAAACCACATCGCCATCTCCATCAGCTTCTTTCTCTTTGGCTTGAGCCGAGACCATAAACAACTTTTACTGCGTAGTGCGGTAGTGGCGAGATCGGAGTTGCCATTTACTTTTAGCCAGACTTTAATTATAATTGTCGGCGAAACTAAGCTTCTCTTTTTGTCCCATTCCCCTTGCAGATCGACGATGCAGCCATTCAGGTGTACAAGGATGGCGACTACGGAGCCTACTTGGATCTGGAGTCATCGCTGGCCGAGCAGGCCGAGGAAATCGAGGGAGTCAACGTCAGGTGAGTGTGGTGCTAAGCTAACGATATTGGGTGGAATGTCCCATCCCCCTTCCCCCCACACCAACATTTGGCTCAAAGCGATGGCTAATGAGCTTGGACAGAAAAGAATTGTCAGCCCACATGAGGGGCACACCTGGTGCACTTCACCCACTCGCAAACATTTGTCAGGGGATTTCACTTTTGCAACTTTAGGTGGTGCAGTCGCTGCTGCATTTTACCTTAAACTCATTTTTGTTTTTTTCGGGAACGATGGGATGCTGCTAAAAAGGAAACAAGAATGAAATCTGATATATATTTAACATTAGAGAAAATCTAAATATTATTAAATGTAATCAAGTTGGATTTAGAGCTCCTTGCGATCTCTAGTGGCCGACTTAAATCGAACCACTTTGGGTAACTTCGATCCAGTCGAACCCCTCTGGGTTATTGGGGCAACCGATCGTGGGTGGCACTGTCAGCCTTTCACCGAAATGCAACATATTACACATACGCCATGTGGACCGCCTGGACCGCAATAGCGATCGGCATCGCGATCGGAATCGCCATCTCCGCTCTCGCTAATAAAGTTATTTGGCCGGGCCATAAAAAACTGTCGCTATCTGTGGCACAGGAAACCGAGTTGGCTATCTGCCTACCTGGCTGGTTTACCTGCTTAGTTGCCTGCCACTCTGCCACTCTGTCGCTCTGACCGGCACTCAGTGGATTGTTTGAAGACATTTGCATGCCACGACATTACTACGTGCAACTTGTTGCCTTGCCGCACTCTGCAGTTAATTTGCATTTAATCCGCGCACAGCCGCAGAAAAAGAAGCCCAGAGACAAACAAAATGAATAAAAAATACAAAAGCGCTCGCCACGTCTCTTTTGAGTTGTCGTTGTCGCAGCTCTGCAGTGGTTATATTTACATTTTTTTTGCTCTTTTTTCATAACTGGCATGCATGTTATTTATGCACAAGTACATCTAAGTAACCCTCAAACGAATGATGTTATTAGGATCTAAATGCAGTTTGGGTAGATTATTTTGTAGATTATAGAAAATTGGTAGACAATTATTTTATTATTAATCTTTTTGAGGTATCTTTCAGTCGATTCTGGGTTTCCCTTACTCACTTCTTGGCTTTTCTTTATTTTTCGCGGCCAGTCTGGGGATCGTGATGTCATGGCATAGACAGGCGCTAGAGCAGCTCCACAAAACTCACAAAACTTGGGGCACAAAGAAAAATGATGTACGCGGCGGGGCACAAGTGTCAAAGCAAGAGCATTAGCCTTAAAAAATATGTTGGCAACATAGATGGTCATATCCGTACCAGGTTCACAGTCAATGTTCTGGAGTTGCTTAACCCTCGACTGCGGCTCGGGAATGGATGGTTTTCTGGTCTATTTCTGACTTTCACTTCTGCACCGCATCCGCATCCATGATCATCATCAGTCATCAGTGGGGCGGAGTAGCCATCTAAGCCGTATCTGCAGTCTTTGAAATTATAACGTAAATGTCGCCGCGTCTGCGCAAATTGCCGCCACTTTGCGGCGCAAACTCGTCCCCACTCTATTTGCGAGTGGTGTGGCGCCACAGTCAGTGGAGTGTTTTCCTTCTAGCCATGGCCAGAATGGGAACTTGGCTCAGTCCGATGGCCACTAATCATGCTTATCGCATTAGTCATGGCAGCGCGAGCTCGCATGCAAATCATGCGCTTCAATTCGCATCAAAATTCCGCGGAAGGTGCCCGTCAATCTGCAGAAAGGGAGAGACGCGTTACCAACAAACACACAGGTGTGTCTTGGACACTTGGACACCAGCGGCTCAGACACTCAGATACTCACCTTTGTCTATATGGCATTCTATATGAGAAGTACGAGTATATGAGCCCGGTGTCGGTCCGTCGGACTGCCTGCTTCCCCATAGTCCATTTTCAATTATCTGCGTCGTTTGTTATTACTTTTATTATGACCAGCTGGGACCGGGGTGAGACGTCGTGGGCACCAGCGGGTAATCAATGTTCTTAACTGGTCAATGAACCGGGTTTCGACTCCATGGGCAGGAGTCGGGGCTCGAGGTGCTAGCTCCCCATTGTGCGCCCTAATCTTTGTGTTTTGGCACTTCACATGGTGAAAAGTGGTTCATAGTGTGGCGTTTATTAACTTGCATTTTACTCTGTAACAATCAAGTTTCTGGAATGGAGAGAATAGATGGATGGTGTATCGTAGATTATTAGATTCTTAAGACTTATTTTTTAAAGTCGACATTCAAACTAATATAATAAATCTATTTGCAATCCACAGCCGCAAGAATTCGCTGGTGGTGCGAACGCAGTTAAATGTGCGCGTGCATGCCATAATTGGTAAGTGAATCAATTGCTTATTGCCCATACGCCCCGTGTAACCAACTGGCTTTGATCTTGCAGAGAAACTGCTCTCCGCACAGGGCAGTGACCTGCGGCGTGCTCTCTTCTCGCTGAAGCAGGTGTTCCAGGAGGATAAGGATCTGGTGCACGCCTTCGTGGCCCTCGGCGGCCTCAATTGCTTGGTGCGCGTGGGCAATTGTGCGGATCAAAACTATCAGAATTACATTCTGCGGGCCCTCGGTCAGGTGAGTCTATCATACTTGGCAATCCACCGATGGGAACATTGGCTAATTATGTCATTGGACGCGGCGGCAGGTCATGCTCTATGTGGACGGAATGAACGGCGTGATGAAGCATGAGCCGACGATGCAGTGGCTCTACTCGCTGATTGCCTCCAATTACCGATCCGTGGTGAAGACCGCCCTCAAGTTGTTGCTGGTCTTCGTGGAGTACGCCGAGTCCAACTGCTATGTACTGGTCAGTGCCATTCACGCAGTGGACGCTTCCCAGGGAACACTGCCGTGGTCAAATATAATGAGGTAAGCCAGTCAGATTCACATATATACTCCGATTGGAGATGAGCAAAAATTAAGCATATATCTATTTCATTTTCAGACTGCTTAAGGACTATGACAATGCTGATGCCGAGCTGGTGATCTATGCCACTTCGCTGATTAACAAAACCCTGGCGGGTCTGAATGATCAGGACAGCTTCTACGACGAAAGCGATCTTCTAGAGCAGCAGGGCATGGAGACTGTGATCCAGCGTTATATGTCCAAGCCGGGCACTGATTTGGATCTGCTCGATCAGTTGCAACTGTATGAGGCGGTGCTCAAGTGAGTAAAAAACGTAATTCTATTAATATACCGTATGTAACAATTTTATTATTTAGATTTGAGGATGGTGAGTCGGATGGACAGCGTTTGCCGCAGAACTCAATGCGAAAAACGCAACGCTATCGTCCGGGAACCAATACGACTGAAAGACGCAAGTCGCGTCGCCATAGCACAGATAATAGTCCCGCATCACTCACAAAGGTCCTGCCCACCACTGTCCTCCGGATGACACCTACACAAGCTACGGTGGATGAGGATAGTTCTGGCTCCACCAACTCAACGGAATTTAGCGGCGGTCTCTTTAATGAGAAGAAACGTATGAGATGGCATTACAATGGCGTTCCAGTGGCTAGCATAACTAACCTCATTTAATCCCTTCCAGCTCGTGATGGTGCAGGCGTGACTCCAGGACTTCGAAGAAGACGAGAGCGGGCGGAGCGGCACAAGAGCTTTCTGAAGGAGCAACAGGAGGCGGCGGCCAATGGAATCTTTGCTGCTCTCGAGCAGAGGGAGGGACTGGGTAAGTTCTTGATCTAAGATCCTAATTTGTTTACACAAGCTGCTTTTGACTTGAGCGACTAACTAACTTGTGATTCTCTCTCCCACCGAAACGCTAATCACTGTGTGTATTATTGTCCCGCTGTTCACCCGCTGATCATGCTAACCACAACCAAACAAAAAACACCATACCATGCCAAAAACAGGCCAAATTGTAACCGCCATACCCGCCACCATTCAAACCGGCGACAGTCCGCCTCAGTCCTTGCAACATGAGGTGCCACCGTGCAACAACATCAGCGGCATTACCAACATTAGCAACAACAATATCAGCAACCTAAGCTGCAATGACACGCCGAACAACAGTCTGCTGGTGATGAGTCCTAGCAAGCAACTGCTCACTGGAAGCCACAGCATCTCCATTATTAACAACAGCTTCGACAAGGCGAGCAATAACAATCAGAGCGAGTTCCTGACCAAGAAGAACTTATTCCGGGAACGCAATTCAACTGTGATCAATGGTATTATGAAGAATATCCAGCAAACCGATAGTGCCTATAAGAAGTACGAGAACGAAGCGAACCGGCTGAACAACTACTACAGTCAGTCCCCGAAACATCAGATCCATCAGCCCATTCAGCCAACTCCGGAGGTCCTTTTGAGTCCCAAAAAAACGCTAAATGCCTCTGGGTTTGATTTCACGCCCGCTCCCCTCAGTTCCACCCCGGTTAAGTGTGATGTCCTGCCGGAACCGGAGCCATTGAGTCCGGCCAAGAAACCCGCTGCGGCAGCACCACCGCCTCCTCCACCGCCACCGCCGCCACCACCGCCACCTGGTTGGTGGCACGCCCCCATCTACAACAGCCCGCCAGCTCGAACCCTAACCAGTACTAACCCAGAGCTGCTGCCGCATCCTGTGGATCCTTCAGGTGGGTCTCAACCTAAACCTTAACTCCATTCCATTCACCTGTCTCTCACCTGTGTGTTGCATACTCGCGAGCGCCGCCAATACATCCACATTGCATTGCGCATCTGCCGCTGCATACTTTTGAGGGCTAAGATTTGATGAATGGGCTTAACCTTACGATTGTTATGTATCACAGATATGGAAAGCGAGGACAAGCAGCTGCTCCTCCAGCTGAAGCGGGACCACACGGTCAAGGATCTCACCCAGAAGCTGAGCAACCTGCCAATGAGTCCCACTCAGGATTCCGCGAATCGCGCCCTCGTCGGCGATATGTCCGGTCTGATTTCGAAAGCCAAAGAGGGTCTGGCCAAGAGCAAGAGCAAGGGAGAGATATCCAGGTAAGAAAAATAAAAGTGTTATGATAAAACCCACTAAAGTTTAGAGCTATACTTTCGAAGTTACCCAGTGGTGTTAGTCGTTTACTGTCTTTCTGGGAATCAAGCTTTTAAGATAGTTTAGGAAACTTTTTTATAGCTCTTCCATATCAAAATCAATTGATTGCCACTAACTTTCAATAAATTTTCACTCTACTAACCCCTTTAGATTAGAGAAAATGATAGATGTTTTACAAGCTAAGATTTACGAGAATATATGGCGCCACCAGTTGAAGATAAGAAATCCGGCTAAGCCATTAAAGATAAGCGGTGTCGTGCTTTCCGGTTATCTGATATAAGGTGTTTTAGGACCTTGGGTTCATAATCTGTGAACCAATAAAACAGAATTGGTAGAAGCTCCCTCGAAATAGACAATCACTTAGTTCACAGATGGTCAAGATTTATTGGTTGGTATCAGAGTGGGCCATAAACTGTAGCTTATCCGTAGATGGGGTTGTACTTCTCGTACAGGGCGACGTAGGCGGCCTTGGCATCATCGACGGACAGTCCCTTGCGGCTCAGCCAGGCATCGTACTTAGCAGCACCCTCGGCATCGGCGGGCTTCTCAATGTTGATGTCGCCCTCCTGGAACTGCTTGTACAGGCCGTAGAACTCCAGGTACACCTCCGTTGGGGGCTTCTTGCTGAAGGCCTTGGTCTTCTCGAGGATAGCGTTGAACTGTAAATGGCAAATGTGGTCAGAGAATTCTGTGTCCCGATCTTAACGATCCTCAACTTACATCGGCCATATTGCTTGAGTTATGCTTGACAAATGTGACTTGTCCCACTCCGTGCACCGTCTTTATACCTACCGAAAATCGGGGGTTCTAGTTAACAACGCTTATCTGTATATAGAAATCGATAACGGTTACCACTGCAAGCCGATAATGTGAGAGTCCATTGTGCAAATTTAATAGATTAGATTTATGTATCAGTTTCGTAAGAGTTCAGTTTTTTGCCCAGCCTGATCACACATCGTCATCGGCTTTCTCAAATCCCTAGAAAGTAGTTTGCCTCGCCCCCTCGTTGATTGATTTTCGATTACTTATCACATTTATGTACATACAAAGTCTGCTAGGCGTTAGTCTATCGAAGATAAGACTAATCAGACTAATCATTTATGGCCCCTATTTACACGGTAAAAGCTATAATTATGGTGACATAAACTTTTTCCTTTACAGATCTTCCAGTGTCGATCAGGATGTAAAGAAGTCTGAGCCCAAGAAGTCGGAAAATGAACTTCACTGGGAGGAACTGGTTAGGAATATGACAAGGCCCCTAAATCTTTGCGATCTGGACTTTACGGATCTGAGGGATGATGACGAGAAGGATGTGCTGGCCCCTCGAAGTTTGGGTGCAGGTATACCCCCGCCGCCTCCCCCGCTGGGTGGTGCCATTGCGCCACCGCCCATGATGCCTCCCAGCCTGGCACCTCCACCCATGTACGGATATGGCGGCAGTCTAACCAACAGTGTTAACTCGTTGAATGGTTCCATAAATGGGGAACTGGTCAATGGCAATAACACCATCAAAAAGAATAAGAAAACGGTGAGTTTCATCATTGTTTGATAGAAAGAATGGTAACTTACTTGTTGCCTTTGATAAACCCTAAGGTCAAGCTCTTCTGGAAGGAAGTGCGCGAGGACATGATACCGCAGGTGGTGGGCAAGACCATTTGGGATGAGCTGCCCGATGCCAACGTGGACACCCAGAAGCTCGAACATCTCTTTGAGTCCCGGGCCAAAGACTTGATGACCAAGGTTCGTATGCTCTAACCAAAAACACCTCTCCTCACATAACACCCAATTGGTCAAAGGTTCTCGAAATTCAATGGATCTACGATAATTGTGATTAAATTAGTCATAGGCTCTTCTTTAAGTGTGTGTTGCGTTAACAAAATGCGAATGATTTTTGTATTCTTCTTTCCCCTTCTATTTATGGATATATTGTATAATTCTTAATACCTAAATGTCGAACGGTCTGTTTGCGGATAAATCTACATAAATGTTGTGCTAAACTCAAACCAAAATGCAAATATTTCTCAAATATTCAAATGTTTTCCAATGTCTCTAGGAGGTGAGTGCCAATCAAAACGTTATTAAATTTGTTTGTCTTTTTGTCTCTCTATCTCTCTACAAACATATGTCGCACCATAACTCACGATCTGTTGCCCATTATGTTTTGTGTTTTGGTGTTGGTTAATATTACTTTTCTTATACACACTATCACACCCACGTACACTTAAAGAAACGATCTAGTTGCTAACAGTACAGAACAGCACAGAAACTCAACTCCAATTCCGCACTTTGCACCCTACACTCTCGTTTTCTCTTTGCACCACTGTGTTCTTATCTCTGACCGATCGCAGCCTGATCGAAAGGTATTAACCATATCCCGCTGACCTTGCAGAAACAACAAGAGCTGAACAAGAGCAAAGAGATCATCGTGCTTGATCACAAGCGCTCCAATGCCATCAACATTGCGATCACCAAGCTGCCTCCTCCGAGGGCCATTAAGACGGCCATCCTCAAGATGGATGCCACTGTGGTCACTCGGGAGGGAATCGACAAGCTACTCAATATGCTGCCCACCGATGAGGAGCGTGGCAAGATCCAGGAGGCCCAATTATCCAACCCAGAGTTGCCCCTGGGCAGCGCCGAGCAGTTCCTGTTGACCCTGGCCTCCATTTCGGAGCTGGAAGCTCGCCTGAAATTGTGGGCTTTCCGTCTGGACTTTGACAACAGTGAGGTAAGTTATAACGCTATAGATTAGAAAATATAATAATGTCTATTCTAACATGGCCATTATCTTTTTAAACTACAGAAAGAGATTGCGGAACCGCTGATGGACCTCAAGCAAGGCATTGAGATCCTGCGTCAGAATCGCACCTTCCGCAGCATCCTATCTACTCTGCTGTCTGTGGGCATCTTTTTGAATGGAGCTCCTGTCAAGGGATTCCAGATCGAGTATCTGGCAAAGGTTCCGGAAGTGAAGGACACGGTGCACAAGCACTCGCTGCTGCACCACCTCTGCCACATGGTCATGGAGTCGAGCAGTGATACCAGTGATCTGTACTCCGAGATCGGACCCATTACGCGAGCCTCCAAGGCGGACTTCACGGACTTGGCTCACAATCTCAATCAGTTGGAGGCGGAGTGCAAGGCATGCTGGGATCGTCTGAAACTAATTGCCAAACACGACTGTCCGCCACCGTTAAAGCAGAAGCTGGTGGATTTCCTGGCCGATTGTGCGGAGCGCATCATCATCCTGCAAATCGTCCATCGACGGGTGATGAATCGCTACCGGAAGTTCCTTTTATGGCTGGGAATGCCGCAGCACAGTGTGGCGGAATCGCGTCCCAACGAATTCTGCCGGACACTCTCCGAGTTCGCCCTGGAATACCGCACCACCCGGGAGCGGGTGCAGCAGCAGCTGGAGAAGAAGGCCAACCACCGGGAGCGGAATAAGACCCGTGGCAAACTGATCATCGATATGGCCAAGTTCAAGACCAAAGATGACGTGGCCGATGACGAGTTGAAGTGAGTTCATAAGTCTCAATTAATTAACCAATTCTTATCGGAAGACGTTTAATAATATTAACATGACACTTAGTATATACTTTGTTGTTTCAAACATATTTGATATGATAAATCAAACCACGGGGAAATCTTATCTCTGCTAGTATGACCTGAATTTTCTGATGAACACTTGATTTACAGCTAGGAGATTGTAGTTTCCTTATCGCGTGAAAGGGGGTATAGTTCTTTAACCTGAATCGTAAACGTATTTCATTTCGAGTATCTATATTATATTATAGTAAAGTAGTACTACAGTATATTCGTTACTCGTTCATTATAAATAAATTATACTAATTTATTGAATATTCCAGAAAACTTCTGGACACATCGAGTGCCGACCAGGCCGATGGCACACTCACCTGGCGGAGGCGGCGAGCGGAACAGCTCCGCTCACCAATTACCCGCCAAAGCGAGGAGCAGTTCACCGATGGCGACGATGAGATACTGGAATCTCTGGTTAAGACCGCCACCAAGGCTCCAGGAACACGGACAACGCCGAGGGAACGGAAACGGACGCGCCACGCGGATCGCAAATCATGTAAGTTGACCGCACAAGTAATACGATTGAGATCCACGTCCAAAACTCCGATAGAGAGAATACGTTTTAATGAAAAGGTGTTGGTCTATATCTTTTCGAATCGCACACAGCGCGCTATGTCTATAACCTCTAGCTGGATACTTTCAACCAGAAACACACTACACCATCAAGAATTCCACAGAGAAACTACTATATATAGTTATACAAATACTTATTTCCCACACAAAATTCCAAATTTACACAAGTACCTGCAGTTTACCCCACTTATTTACAATATTTTCCCGATTACGCAGCTTTTGTCTCCCTAGTTTTGCCTAGCTTACGAATCTGTTGCCTATATTGGGTTTTAATTTATTTCCATTTCGTTCTTTTACCATTAACGCACCAATCCAACAAACCAATAAAAAATCAAATAAAATAAATCCAAACCCAACAACAAATCTGATATATTGACTATCGAAGTGAAGCGCAGCCGCACGCGCGAAGGATTCACAGTTGAAAGAGCACCATCGCCGTAGAAACCGTTACTGTTAACCGAATCCGTAACCGTTGCCAAAAGAACAGCCAACTGTTTTTTAGGTTTTACCTTTTTTGGTTAGTGAATTGAATTGTGTTTAGTTTTACACATTTTTCCTTGTGATATGTTTGTTAAAAACCATTACCTTTGGCTTTATTTTGGAACCTTTGGCATTTGTTAAAGATGCGGATTTTATGCATGGGAAAAATCACTCTAAAAAGCCTTGAAAGTTATATATATATATATTCAATTTGCATGCAATTAAAAGGATATTTTAAAATTCGGGCAACTAAACTGCATGCCCTTCAGACATAACATTGCATGACTGCCTATGCCTAACTAAATACATATATACTTCACTTTCGAAGTCTCTGTTATAATATTTAATATATTTTGCAGTACGTCGCACGCTGAAAAACGGTCTTACCGAGGAGGAGAAACAGCACGTGGCTGCCTTGATACAAACCTATTAGGATTAGGACAGACATATGTATATCGTAGATACCCGCATCACATCCGAGATAATCCCATCCCCCAGTGACGTCACAAGTCGGGCACTACGCGCACAGACTGAAATTGGCGATCTCAGGCGAGCAAGCGAACCCAGAAATTACCCTTTTATACGACAACGTGCGCATAGTTAGTACTGGTTTTTATTATTTTCTATTTGCCACGGCAGCAATGAGTACCAGCAACAACAAGAGCAACAACGCTGCAACGAAAATGTCCTTAAACAAAAGCGTTTATCATCGTGTTTTTCTGTTATATAATTTTTGTTTTGCTTCTGCTAAGTATTATTAATTAAACGTAATTCAATAAACCTGTATTAGTAGTTGAAAACGATTTTAATGTTAGAATTTGGATCACATGAAATTTCGATATCCTCTACGACATCACTAAATTTGTACCAAAACACGACACGATTTGTGCTTTCTAAATTAACTTAAATTTTAATGTTACGTCTAACTTAATTACGAAAATCAATAAATAAAACATATTTATTACATACGAAATATGTGTGCGTTTTTCCTGCGACTTTTGCAGCGCCAAGCATAATTTCCCAGCGATTTTACTCGCGTGGAATTCGTCATGTGGATTTCGTGTTAAGAGTATTGCATACTTGTGGGCTGCTGTCTAAAAACCATTTGTGCATGGTTGCTGCACATAATCAAGGCAAAATCCTCGGTTGTCTATATCATTGGGCGCTTCTACTCCGTCCGTGTGGAAATAAAGCCGGAAAGGACGAACGCTTGCTGTGGGGATATATTGAAAATATATATTATAAAAAATATATTAAAGATACGATTAGATTTAATGATCTAAGTCTGTACGTACATTGCACTGTTTTGGCCAGCATTCCGGCTTCCGCACTAAAAGTGCCTCCACAGACGCGATCCTCGCATCCTGGCAGAGGAGGAATCCTGTCCGCCGATCGAATGCAGCCAATCAGTAGCCAATCGCTTGTGCAACCGTTTAGGTTTGGTGGCATGCCACCACCACCACCCACCATTGTGGGCACCGGATTGTTGGAGTTGCCGGTGAGTGTGAACGATCTGGATCTGTTGTTCTCCAGATCCGGACATGCGTTGTACTGAATACCGCAAAAGTTGCGCTCGTTCCGGATGCAGATGCTGTAGTCCTGATTGGAGAGTTGTCTTCCACCCACCGTGTTGTAATTAAAGCTGCGCACACGCCCACTAATTGCCGTGTAGTACTGCAGACAGCCTTGGTCCGCTCGACTGATGCTTCCACAGTGGATTTGGGTGACGCGGATGCGCCATAGACGCGGAAAACTTCCGCTGGTGATCACCGACAAAACAATCGGGTTGCTCTGGCCAAGGCCCGCGTCAATGTACACTGCGAAAACAGAAGGTGGCTGGCATTGAGAAGATGGTTTTGTTTACAGGGCTAATCTTAGTGTGTGCGCATTAGAATAAATATTTACACACTCGTTTTGATGGTTTACCATCTAATTCAGCATATTTAAGCGGTAAATGATGAAAGTTTGCGGTGGTTAATCTCTGGGATTTATGTTGTTGTAAAAACATGACAAACACTCACTGTGATCTCCCGTTGAACTGCCACAAATGGTGGGCGTGGGACTGCCGCCCGATATGAGCAACTGATCCTGGTTGCACAGATGATTGGCTGCCTCTGGCGG
Organism: Drosophila mauritiana; assembly: GCF_004382145.1. Lineage (NCBI taxonomy): Eukaryota > Metazoa > Arthropoda > Insecta > Diptera > Drosophilidae > Drosophila > Drosophila mauritiana. Next base: position 8,526,899 of record NC_046669.1, read on the forward strand.
AGCTATCGAGAACATATCCAGATCCAAGCGCAGCTGACAGATGTCCGGATGCAGTTTTTGCACGGTTACCTGACAACTTCCGGTGCCGTCGTAGACATCCGGGTGATTGGGATTCACAAAGTAAGTGGAATTCTCGCGTATGACACCGCCGCACGTCTGAAGAACTGAACGAAGGGATTAGAATAGGCGATTGCTGGCACATGGGTGGGAAACTCACAGATGCAGCAGACGCCATAGCCGCCGCCACAAGGACCGGCCGGGATGCCGTTCCGCAGCACACAATCCTTGCTGGGGATGCAATTTCCCTGTTCGCCCGAAGGCGCTGAACAGCTGCCAGGACCGATGGGCACCAGGGCGAAAATGGGCAAAACTAGTGGATGTTACACAGAATTCAATTCAATTTTTCTCTTTTGTTAACACTAACTGCTAGGCTTAGCCAGCTTTAAGACCCACATTTGGATTCGCGCCAACGTGGTGCAGGAGTTAGCCACTTGCTGCCGAAAAGCATATCGCGCCAACTGTTTGTCGGAGTTTGTTTCTGCATTTTACAGTTGGCCAGGACCAGGAGGCAGGAGAGCAGAGTCAGTTGCAGATGCAACATGGTGAATAATCCACTGGGAGATCGGTAGCTGTTGGGCAGATCCGCTCGCGTTGATTTGTGACTTTGTTATGAAAGGCAGCCACCGCGGGGGCGACAATTTATTTCACTCGGCGCGGCAAAAAGTTTAATGACCGCAATTTGTTCAACGCTTTTCGCTTTTTAGTTTTAGTAAGCCCAAACGCAGCTGAGTTTAGCTAAATATTAATTACAATAACAAAACGCAACCGTCACAACAATTAGATGCGCCACAATCAACGAAGTGCCGGGGGGCCTTTCGGATGTTTTGGCTGCTTTTGGATGGTTTGAATGGCTTCGATGGGAGGTGGTCCCATCTCTGTGCTCTCGCTTTTCACTGTTTGTTTCCTGTTGCGAATTTGTTTTCCACACCCTTGGGCGCCCATTAAATGTGGAGCAACACCACCCGTAGGCCAAATATCGGAGCATGAAAGTGCCGAACAATTTGTTTACGGCATCACCACAGTCATCAAAAAAAATGTTTTGGTACGTAACAGCTTAGCACCATTTTGACGTCATTGCCTCATATGTCTAATTTGATTACGCAGCACTCTTGCAATTGGGTCAATGTCAATTAAATTGCTTAATTTAATTAAAATATACTTAAAGTAAACAGAGATACCTCAAAATTTGTTTTCACTTTTTTATGGCGAAAGAACTGACCTTCGCAATAGAATTTGCGATGCTTTTGGCCCTGACAACATGAGATGACCAAAACAACGATAAGCTTTTAGCTTAACAGTGATAAAAAGTGTTTTATTGCTGGAATTCTGAAGAATTTCTTTTTCGACTGATGACTTTCCTACTAACAGTAAATTTGATTAGTTATATAACAAAAATGGCAGTTAGAAAATAATGAAAGAGCGGAATTAAAGGTAAAGCTTTGCGCCTGATTTCAGTGGAACAAAAATAATAATAACAGATTCGTACAGATATACGTAGTTTTGTTACAAATAAGGCAAGCTTACTATTTGTTATTTACCATTTACCAAATCGTGGAATTCTATGTAATCTACAAATTTCTTCTTTTATCATTGAAACAAACATTTAACTTAAGTTACAAAAATCGTAGTTTATTTAACAGTTTGGAGATGAGGTAGTGAAGGCATTAAAAATTTATTCAGAAGTTCTATAGCGGACTGTCTCTGTCGCATTCGACGGAATCACCCACTTCGCAGAGGTCCACGCAGTATTTGCCCGATTTAATCGAGCATATCTTGTTGTCCTTGCACTTGGTGACCTGGCCAGTTAGGTTGGTGCCATCGCACATCTGGAAGGTGGTGCGACTGGTGCAGACAAACATGCTGTTTCCATCGCAGGTCGGGCAGGATCCATCGGCATCGCCTGAGCAGGAGCTGTCCACTATACTGCTGTCCATGCAGATGATGGCCAGGTCGGTGCAGACCTTGTTATCTGGACACTGAAGGACTTGATTGGGCGCCACATTATCGGAGCAGAAGCTATAGTGCGTTTCATTCAGGCATTTCACATTGTTGGCTTGGCAACTGTTGCACACTCCTTGGACCATAACTGCCATCGAGCTTACAACCACAATGAGGCACTGAAAATTAATTGTTACATTGTTGAAACCTTTTCCCAAAATAAATTGCACATTCTCTTACTAGATTTCTTAGGATTTGGGATTGCTGCATTATGCTGACTTTGACTGTGACTAACGGACTAACTGTGATATCCGACAGCTATTGGGCTTTTATATGAACTGACTCTAGAAAACAGCAGATAGCTTCAGCGTTTTATGCCATGGATTAGGTATGCTAAAGATCTTAGAATATATGATACTGTTTGCCCCGTAGCGCTCCCGTGCTACTCGAAGATTGCGCTACTGGGAAGAGCAGTTTTATGGCATTCCACGGCATTGAAAGATAAATGTTATGGCCCCGAGATCATCACAGAGATATGGCCCCAGCCCGGGGTTTATAAAGCTAGCCAGTTGCTCCTTACAGATTTAATCGTAATTTTGAAATGAAAGCGTTCATGTTGACCGTGCTACTGAGTGCTCTTGTGGCACCGGCGATTGTCAGTGCCGCATGTGGCCAGTGTGTGGATGCGCACAGTTGCATCGGTGAATCGGAGTTCCAGTTGTGCTACGATGGTATGTTTTAAGAACTTTCAATGATCCTCCACCTCATAGATCGTGCTTTTAGGTGTCCGGGACCAGACTATCAACTACACCTGCCCCGCATCGAAACCCATTTGCACAACCTACGGGATTATTTGTATGCCCAACGCCACGAATATAGAACGCGGCTGTGGTGATGTCTCCAATTGCGGTGTTTGCTCAGAATCCGCAACTTTTGCCTGTACTTCAAGGACCACATTTGCTGTTTGCAACGGTGATGTTGTTTCCGCCAATAGTTTCGACTGTGCAGAGGATTTTGTATGTAGTGTTAAAAATGCAGTCAGTGGAAGTCCTTGTGTTTCCCGGTGCGACTCTTCCGACTCAGATATTTGTGATCGAGTTTTGGAACCCGACGTGGAAACCACCACTACATCAGTGACTCCCACTGTCACAACCCCTGTCACACCCACTGAGACTAGCACAGACCCATCCACAGTCACCACTGATTCATCGACAGGATCAACTGGGGATACCTCCACTGGATCTTCTTCCGTAACTTCGTCGGACACACCAACGGACAGCACCGTGACTGTTACTGATTCAGGAAGCACTACCCAAAGTACTGCAACAACTCCAGCCTTCAATGAAGACACCTATTGCCAAGAGATCAACTCAACGGGTCGCTATCCCATACCCAATGATACAGTGTGCACTAGGTAATTGCCACATCCTTTTTTATTTATTCTGAAGACAATAATCATTTTCCTGGATTTTTCTAGCTACATCTACTGTATTCTCAGGAGTGGAAGCTGGACAGGATTGTTTTATAATTGCACCGTGCAGAAACCCTATTTCGATGCTGATATCTTCAGCTGTGGTACTGTTAAACCATCTTATGCCGGATGCACTAATTTAGTCTAAATCGATATAATATGTTACCTTAATAAATAGTACGCCATTTTATTTAGTAAACGAAATTAAAAACGGAACTTTAATGAATAGAAATATTTCTTCTCTGCCAATAGTTAATAGTTTCCTTCTACATTTTAGTATTTTGGTGATTTATATTTATACATCCAAGGGGGACTCTCTGTCGCACTCAAATCCACTTTCAGATTTTGTTATTTCACACCGATCCACACAAAATTTATTCGACTTCATGGAGCAGAAAGTGTTATCCTTGCACTTCGTTGCTTGGCCGATGAGCTTGCCTTCATCACACATTTGGAAGGTGGTGCGGCTGGTACAAACGAATAGACCTGATCCACTGCAGGGAGGACACGATATTTCGGCATCTGGGGTGCAGGAAGCTTCAGTCGATCCCTTGGGAAAGCAGATCTTCAGGAGGCTGGTGCAAACCTGGCCGTCGGGACACTGGATAACCTGATCCGACGGAACGGCGTCCGCGCAAAAACTAAAGTGGGTCTCGTTCAGGCACTTGACATTATTTGGCTGACACACATTGCATTTCGTGTCCCCGAGAACAAGGACTGCCATATAGGATATGATCACGATGGAGCACTATAGAGCCAAGTTACCAAAACTCTCAGGAGTTGAGTGTACTGCATTTTGCAGGCTTTGAATATTTTATAAAGACTAACTGCAATGGCTATCATGCGCGTTTTTAAATAAGAGCAATGTGCAAACAATTGCATCTGCTTAGTGGGGTCTTACGTCCTAATATACGACGCTAATTATAAAGTACCAGGAAAATGCACTCAATGACATCACATATCAGCAAAACAAACAAATGTTGCAACTGATTCGACAACAGTATACTAGAGTTCAGAAACCTTTCGTTCTTAATATTTAATTATCAATTAAATACTATGAGCAGTCATTAACCTGAGGATTGGCATCACTTACTAAAAACTTTCTTCGCGCAATCCGTTCCACCTATCTGATGTCTGGTAATTAAAGATGTTCTCGACTTATGCTCCATGTCCGCACCCACATATCAATCAGAATCTCTGGAAACATTCCCATCATAGGATGATACACCACGAAACAGCAATCATGTGGAAAGCCAAGTCAAATAAAACAATTAGCAGAGAAAAGTAAAGAGTAGATAAACATAGTAGACTAGACATGTAGCTATCATAAGCCAACTGTTAGTACCAACAGAACCTTGACAGTGAGCAGTAGCATTTCGGAAGTCCAAAAATGTCCCAAAGGATTGAAAATGTAGTGAAAGGACTAGTGATGGTAATAACGCTTTAGTGGTGTACCAAGAGGAAAAGTGAATAAAAATATTTCACAGGTGGTTTTGGCTTTTATGGTGGCACAAACGCTATCCGACTGCAATGTCTGTCAATCAAATCAAGTGGCCTGCATAAACTCCACGTCCTTTTACTTGTGTTTTGGAGGTAATAAATTGCAGAAAAAAATTTTAAAAGTTTTTATTGACCTATCGTGATTTTTCAGATGGAACTCCACATCGGGATCAGCTATACCATTGCCTAGAAGGATTCGACTGCACCAATCTCACAGCGATTTGTGTTCAGAAGAGCAGCCAGCGGCCTCCAAGTTGCGGGGATACCTCTCAATGTGGCCAATGCAATGCCAATCGGAATTATCTATTCGCCTGCCAGAGTCGTGGAATCTTTCAGATGTGCTATGGAGCCACTAGACCCACTGGGAAATTTGGTTACTGCCCCACGGGTACGGTTTGTGATGCCAGCAGCACTGCGATTTGTGTGCCTGAGGTCGCGGGTCAAACGCTGACCTGTGACATAAATGACGAACTGGTGGACACCACCACTGCAGCGCCCGTGACCACCGAAACTACTGGCGGTACCACTGAGAGCACTACTGAAAGCAGCACCGATTCGACTGTAACCACCGAGACGCCCACTACAGTGACGCCTCTAACTCCTGCCCAAATGTGCGCCCAAAGAAATGCCACTGGTCTTTTTCCCGTCATTCCTGCGGATCCCTATTGCCAGCGGTGCGTACACAATTATGCGTAAAACTTTCCACATCACTCATTTTATTTAACCACTTATCTTTACAGCTACATTAGTTGCTACTTTCAAAAGAGCGTTCTTATCAAATCTGCGGAATACAACTGTCCCACGGATTCCTGGTTTGTTGCTCAAACTCAGAGTTGCGTCTACGTAAATCCCGGCTACTGTCTTTAATGTTCCGCTGATTATAAATAAACCGTCAAATACTCTTTGCATAGAGATTCCTCTTTTAATCTAAAACCACTCCATTGAGGGTCAAACTGGCCACTGTGGTGGAGCATGTAGACGGTAAGGTGGAGACACAGGTTCTGCTGGCACTATTGTAGTAGAGGCTACCGGGACATGTGTACATATTGCCACCCCAAGTGCCTCCGTTCAGAAAACAGTCGATGTACTGATGACACGTGGTGCTGGCATCCGTACCCACCGGGTAGTAGCCCGCCGACTGCATCGCCTGGCAATATGCCTCCGGATTACTGGTCGTGGGTGCCGCAGTCGTCGTGGAAGTCGTGGTTGCAGTGGTGGAACAGGTGGATGGCATGGTGGATACACACATCTCGGAGGCACTGTCGAAATACATGGATCCCGGACAAGTGTAGGTCTGGCCAATCCAACTTCCGCCAACCAGAGTGCAGTAGATATACTGGCGACAGGTCGTATACGCGTTATATCCGACCGCGTATTTTCCCTGCGACTGAACCGCCGCACAGTAAGCGGATGCCGAGCTGGTGGACGGTGGTGCCGCTGTGGTGGAGCTGGTGGTGCTGCTCACTGTGGTTGTGGTTGAGTCATCGGTATACGAACAGGTTGGCATCACCTGCAGAGTTATGCAAACTTATTATTTATTGTGGGGCAGGAAAAATTAAAATATTCTGTCACGGAATTAAAAGCGTTTTGCTTGAATGCACATTTTGAAAAAGTTATTTAAACGAGAGTCATAATAGGAAAGACACAACTGGTAAATTTTCTCAGAAATAAGCTTAATTCGTTCCCCAAAACCGCTTGGTTTCCTCAAAATCAATTATAATAATTCAAGCTTTAACGAAACACTACAAATTGCATACAAAGAGCTTATTTTCTCCAGTCACTTGGTATCACATCCTAATGAATAGTGCTTCTTGAAAGCTTAATTTCCTTTTAGAGTCATCTCAGCATCCTGGAGGAGCACCTCTTCTTTGGCAAACATCCCATTTCCACCCAGAAGAAGAAAGGCAAACTTACCCCATCCGCTGGCAGACCGCATATCTGGGTGTCGTTGATGTTGCACACATAACCGGAGGCACAGGTGCCCACCGAATCCTGGACGGTATCTGTGCCCAGGCAGAGGGCGAAGCTCTGGGTTCCGGTGCAGGCGAACGTCTGGGTCTCATCGCACCTGTTGCACTCCTGGCAGTCCGCCTGACTGTCGGATGCCGAGTCCTCCGGCTGGCAGAGCACACCGCTCGAGCCGCTGACGCAGACATAGCCGCTGGGGCAATCGGTGGGCGTGGCCGTGGACAGGACGTCCACCTGGCAGGGCTGCATCTGGGTCGAGGAGTAGCAGGTCAGATTGTTGACGACGTTGCAGACGTTGCAGGTGCCACGAGTCGAGGACACAAGGCAGCCGAGCAGGAAAACCAGCAGCGGCAAGCAAACACGGTTAGGCGACATTTCGGGTTGCAATTGTTTTTTCCGACTGATGTCTGTGGCTGGCAGGCATATGGCTTAAATAGAGCGCTTTTTTGGCAGATGTTTTGGAGCATGCAGATTGCTCTTAATCCACAAAGACCTCGGCAGGCGGGACCTTGGCTACTGCTCCAATTTAGATAAACTCTTGCTGCTTTGACGGACTAAAAAGGGTAGCATACTTTTTGGCATCGGCAAAATTTTATTGTGCTTTTTTTGCTATATGTTTACATTGTAATTTGCGATTTATAAAACCGAAAATGTATGAAACCTGTTAGGCGACAAGGATAAATAGATATCACTAGCTTTTTTACTACTCAAATACTCTTATCTTAAATAGCTTTCTGGATAAGAAAGTTACCTATATAATTTGTACAGTTTAGATATACATGCAGTTACTCTTGAAAATGCAACGGCAGCTGCTCTTTTTGGGATTTTTGTTGGCCACTCTAGTGAAATTTAGCCAGGCCGAGTGCAATATCTGTTCCTCTGAGAGCAATGTAGCCTGCGTGTCCAAAAATAAGTACCAAAACTGCTCGGCAAACGCTATTCCTACAGGTACCGTGTATACATGTCCGAATAATACATTTTGTACGGGATTGCCAGAGAAATGCACTTCCAACGAGGCTGTTGCATCCTGCAATGAGTGCAGAAAGTGTGATGGAATTATACCATTCGCCTGTACTAGTCCAACAACTTTTGCACTTTGCAATGCTGTGAATGAAATTGCAAGCACCGAATATCCCTGTTCGACTGGAGAGGTGTGTCTATCCCAAATTGGCAATCCTTGTGTGGCCTCACCAAACGGCACAAGTGCCTCGTGTTCCTACTACGCCTTAATAGATGATTTGTGTATCCAAAAGAGCTCCACGGGTCGCTTTCCTTATCCCAATGATTTAAGTTGCCTTAAGTGAGTTGCTTATAACCTATATTAATATGCGTGCATCTTCATTTTTAATAAATTTCGTTTTTAGATATGTGCACTGTTTCCGCAAGGGCTCCACCTGGTCCGGAAATTCCTGGCAGTGTCCTTCAAGTAAACCCTTCTTCAGTGCCAGCACTTCTACTTGTGTAGCGACTAAACCGGCAACATGTGCCTAGTTCATTGTTATAAAAGAAATCGTGTAATAAATATATATTTGTAAACTGCTTTTTATCATTGGTTAAATTGACTTTATTAATTCGTTAACAATCTGGCCATAATAACTCTTTGTTGGGAGTTCTAGTTTTTCCGAGTGATAAGATAACTGCAAGAGCATAAAGCCAACTGGCTGACACCAATATCGCTAGTTTATTGTAAAGATGCTGCGCTGTTTAATCTTGCTGGCACTCGGAGTTTTCGTGGGGATCCGTATTCTCGGTATCCGTGGCGATTGCAATGTGTGTGCCTCCGTGAGCAATGTGGCTTGTATATCGAACACCTCTTTTCAATTCTGCTCCGCCAGCGCATTACCTGCTGGTCCCGTTTACACGTGCCCCACGGGTTATTATTGCACCGCAAATGACGTAACGTGCAATACAGACGTGGCCCAAAGATCCTGTATAGGTTGTGGCACCTGCGATAGTGGCAACACTTTTGCCTGCCTCACCGCAAGGACATTTGCCCTGTGCCTGGGAACATCGACTCCTTCCCAGATCGTCGGAAGTTGTGGCTTAAGTTATGTCTGTGATTTCAATAATCCGTATATTTGTGGTAGTCCAGCGGCAGGATCACAGGCCACTTGTCCAGGTGATGGTAGTGGCACTGCTCTGGATGTCTCGGCAACAACACCCACCACCTATTGTTCCATCGTCCAGCAGCACGGAAGATTTCCCTATGGCATTGATCTCAACACAACCTGCAGACAGTAAGTATTAGGGGTTCGATTATCTCGTATATATAAAATTAAGCCGCTTATTTCATAATAAGGTACATATATTGTTTTCTCAATGCAACTAACTGGGCAGGAGGCCTCTACTATTGTCCTGGACAAACGTACTTCAATAGCACATCGAGGTATTGTGGCACCGAAGTGCCAGCCAGGTGCACTAGTGGAATTACCAGCTTGACACTTACCAACTTATAAAAGTTCTTAAAATACACAATCATAGTAACTATATAGTCTAAACAATTTGGGGGAGTGTTGATAACAATTGCTTCTAACAATAAATAAATAATTTCTTATAGTCGCAACACCCAACTAAGGCGTGTTCTCTTATTTTGTTTACAAAACAAACATAAATATAGATACAGCCCTTAGACAAGATTAGATTGCAATTCAACAAGTTCGTTTGCTTAAACGCTGTTAACTCAGTGTCATTCAAAAATGCTGCGCTTACTGGTCTTTCTGGGCATAGGAGTCCTCGGTTGTCAGGCTCTCTGCAATTCGTCGTGTTCCACGAAGTCTAGAGTGTCCTGTCTCTCACAAACAGAGTTTCAGTTCTGCTCCTCTGCATCCGTGTCCCGCGGAAAAGTGTACTCCTGCCCTACCATAAATATCATAAATTCACTGCACCGGCGAATCCATTGTCTGTAGTAAAAATGCATCTCTGGCTGCATGCAATGGCTGCAATGAATGCACTTCCGATTATCAATTAGCCACAAGGGCAAGTATTACGGAATATTGTCGTACCTTAAGACGGTCTGGACGATTTCCCCACGTTCAGGATTCTTCTGTATCCATCAAGCAGTAAGTAGAACTAATATTAATACACATTTTGCTTGATATTTTAGCTATTTCAGATACGTCTTCTGCTATTTTTCCGGTGTCAGTTTTTATGGAAATGTGTACTCCTGTCCAGGATCCACAATCTTTAACAGCACCACCGAAATGTGCACCATCCAAACGGATGTTCAGGCACGTTAAGGTAAATAAGTTTCAATGCAAAGGTTAGAGTTTTATTACGAAGATAATGAGCACCATTAACTGATAATATAATCAAATAAACTTAGAAAAACGTGACCTCCTGTTAGAAACTGAAAACATATTTAAAACTGACATAGCAAAATATATAAGAATATTTCTCGAAACATTTCGATATTGTTATATGTTAACTTGTATTTTATTTAAATAATTTGTTTTTAAATCACGTGAATAAAATGAAGGCACCACACTTAAAACAGATCTATAAACGAAGATTAGCAAACTGCACTGGGATAAGATAAGTCCCACTAGATAAATTGGTTTGCAGGGCTTCCACTTCCTCAGTTTCATTCAAAGATGCTGCGCCTACTGATCGTTCTGGGATTTTGCATCCTTGGCTGCCGAGCAGCCTGCAATACCTGCAACGCTAATGGCGTGTCCTGCATATCGGAAACTGAGTTCCAGTTCTGCTCATCCGCCAGCGAACCCATCGGTACCCTCTACACCTGCCCCACCGGATACTACTGCACGGAGAGCACGCCCATTTGCAGCTCCGTGGCATCTTCGGCTGGTTGTACAGGATGCAATAAGTGCAGCTCGGATAATCGTTTTGCTTGCACCAGTCGGAACACCTTTGCGCTGTGCCTAGGTACTTCTACACCCAGTTCATCGATTGGCGGAAGCTGTGGCACTAATAGTGTATGCAACGTGGGTAACCCCAATATCTGTGGCAGTCCTGCCACATACGCAGTAACCTGTTCTAGATCAGGTACGCCAGACTGCGATACCACGGCCATCAAAAATGCCACCGAGTATTGTCAAACCATTCAAACAGCCGGAAAATATCCTTATGGCAGAATTACTTCAACCACCTGCAGGCAGTGAGTACACTTAATGAAAGTCCAAATTGGCTAGTTTAATTTCCAATACTAATCGATTGCCATTCCTCCAGATATGTGAACTGTTACACCGCTGCTGGTATTTTCTATGGAAATGTGTACACCTGTCCAGGACTCACCTACTTCGACAGTACCTCCAAACTTTGCACCACCCAAACGCAGGCCAGATGCTCGGATACTGTGTCTTGTTTGACTCTCAACGCCCGATTATTGCCGTAGAGTTAAGATTCTAAGGGTCTGAGGTATCTTTGTTGTGGTAATTATCAAGGCAAGGGTATCTTAATCAAATAAAGGTAGTGCATTAGAAAAGCAAATGTTGTGCTGCCAACAGACCTTAATTAATAAGCTTGCTGGCTTTAAACTTTAAAGGTAGAAATGTATCTTCCTGTCTTGTATGTATAAATATATATATACACTGTAAGAAAGAAAGGGAAGTAGTATTGTTCACCAAGCCAAAACTGGTGATTTAATGAAATCGAAATTCAGAAACGCCGACAAATTCCTCCGAAATTCCCATTAAATTTGCAGTTCATCAACAGAACGTGGCTTAATGAACAAAATGCAACTTAAATCGATTTTCCCTGCCATTCAATTTGCGCGAGTATTTCTCCCAACAGATGCTTCACATTCAATCCACTGCCACTGGCACAGGCAGGCCAAATTGTGGTCTATGCCCTTTATGACGTATACGCCACGTTGGCACTTGCACCTTGGAACTTTTGCCGGCCTCGCAGGCAGAAGTTTGGAGAGAACTCGCATACAATTATGAAGTGTGCCCAGTAGCTTTAACGTTCACAAGTTTTCCGAGCTTTTCCCCTTTTTTCCCAAGCACATGCCATAAAAAAATCTTTGCCAGACACTCGCAGATTTTTTCCATTCGGTTCTCTTTCCCCGACTCCTCCTATGAGTTGATGTGGGTCAGCTACATGGCCACAAGGGTCGCAAAAGTTTGTGGCCTGGTGGCATGCCACCGAAAATTCAATTCGATCCCAAGGCTGTGCCACAAAGTTTTCATTCAGTGTTTTCGGTTTCAATGGTTTCGATTTCACACGCCCCAAAGCCCCAGCTACGACCTCGCCATTTCCCCCCTGCCGAAAATTCAACCAAAACACGCACATAGTTTCTCCTGCGGCTACGTGCACAATGTGCAATTGATTGAAGGGGGTTGGGATGTGCAGGAATTCCGGGTCCAAATGCGGAGGTGAGGTGACTTGCACACACTTTCATGGACACGGTGGCCGCAAATTTCTGCGGTCCACTAAGGTAATCCCCGAGTTTTCCCCTTTTTTCCCAAGCACATGCCATAAAAAAATCTTTGCCAGACACTCGCAGATTTTTTCCATTCGGTTCTCTTTCCCCGACTCCTCCTATGAGTTGATGTGGGTCAGCTACATGGCCACAAGGGTCGCAAAAGTTTGTGGCCTGGTGGCATGCCACCGAAAATTCAATTCGATCCCAAGGCTGTGCCACAAAGTTTTCATTCAGTGTTTTCGGTTTCAATGGTTTCGATTTCACACGCCCCAAAGCCCCAGCTACGACCTCGCCATTTCCCCCCTGCCGAAAATTCAACCAAAACACGCACATAGTTTCTCCTGCGGCTACGTGCACAATGTGCAATTGATTGAAGGGGGTTGGGATGTGCAGGAATTCCGGGTCCAAATGCGGAGGTGAGGTGACTTGCACACACTTTCATGGACACGGTGGCCGCAAATTTCTGCGGTCCACTAAGGTAATCCCCGAGTTCAATTAAATCGAAAAGCAAACAGCATACTTGGTGAAATCTGTATATTTATAATCGGTATATCTTGTTTTTAGGCCCAGTCGCATATCTATGGTATATTCCAACAATGCTTTATATTTTTGGCCAGGGTGATAATCTAGCTGTAGGCGTTGGATTTTTCTTTGCTTCCTAAACGTTTTTATTTAGATTTATGACGCTAGGGGAAATATAGATACGTTAAGAAGCCAGGCAAATTATAGAATCACTTAAGCAAAATCCGCGATGACTACAGATTATGAATAGCTTTGGGAAACCATATTTTTCTGTGGAATTTTTAGACCTGAAACGGGTGAGGTATTATATCGTTCTATGCAAAAGAAAATTTAAATTTGGTTTCTGAGTATATAGAATCTTATTTTGTACTAACATAGCTATTAATTCATGTTTGTTTTCTAAGAATCCATGTTAGTTTTCTACCAAAACGATATTATTTGCTTCAATTAATTAATGAATTTAACAATCCTTACTGCATCCGCGACTGAATTTTCTTAAAACTTTCCCTCTTTCAGCAGAGCAAATACAGAGTGCTGGGGGCTTTTAGTTCGCTGTCAACTTTTATTTTCACGGAAAACTTTTGTCCCAAAACCAGCAGATAATGCATATTTCATCAGCTATGTAATCATGGCACTCACGTTCAGTTGGCATATGTGCCACACCAACAAGCCCCCTAATTTTCAACCGCGCGATAACTTTCTGTTGTTCTTGCGACTCATCAACGTCAAGAATCAACAGACCCGACAACGTCGTCATCATCCTCATCGCGTCATAGTTATCCACGGTGTATATAAATATAAGTATAATGGCACTGCACTTAGGCCAGATGAATTCATTAATTATTTCCCCTAATAGAATGAGAAAACGAGGAAGTCTTACTAGACTAATTAAATTGTATGGGACAGAGGCCCTGAAACTACTGATGAATACCCGGGCCGAACTTTAAGGCCCTGCTTGTGCAAAAGTCTTGAATGGCAGCCACTCGAGGCGTCCTTTCACCTGTCGCCGGCTTTGTGTTTGTCAAGCAGCCCGTTTCAGAGCTCCTCGCGATTAGTTTTAACCATGTTGTGAAGCCGGCTTTAATGCAGCCAAGTCGGCGAAGCGAGCCAGCTGCGAAAACAGGCCTCGTCGAACCGCCTTCGAGGCATCTGGAGCGTGCTTAGTCGCCGACTGACATATCATCGCATCTGAATGCGGTTGCCCCGAACGCCTTCAAGCGCCAGATATGGCCTCTTTGGGCCCAGATCCCCACTGAAATAAGGCCAACTGCAAATGGGCTTTAAACAGCAGAGAGCACCCGCTGTTTACCCTGTTGGTGCATGTGTCTGCGAAGGCACTGCAAGAAATTGCTAGCTGAAAGGAATATAAATGCATTTTTGAAGAACATCTTCAATGTTTTATGAGACATTTGTTGCACCAGTTAGTAACAAGGGTTTCTTATGATTTTGTACTAGTTTTGTTTCTATAGTGATAAATGTCCCACTATTTTCTCTCAGTATGCAGTTCATCTTGTGGACGCCTGTGAGTGTGTGTGTGTGTGAGTAACTATTTTCCTTATTAGAATGTTGGCTTATTTTATATTCCCCTTGCAGCGCTATTTCTAGCTGGCTCTCGGCTTTTAATTAAAGTTCTATTTCCATCTGTTGTTTCGAATCGTCGGCCGAAATTGCGGCATGGCGCCTGTTGGGCCTGCGCCCCAGCATCACTCCAACCACCGAACCACGGAACCACCAGGCCAGCACCACCCAAAGCACCACCGAAAGCACCACCCCATTGACAGATAGTACCGCCCACCTGCGGCGATGCCCCTGGCGACTGCAATTAATTTATTTCGTTTCTCGGTTTCAATGGGCAGGTTGCCCATTAGTTTGTTTATCCATTAATTTCGGGTTAATTGGCCATACTGCCAAATACATCGAACTATAGTTTTGTTTATTTAGCTTTTGATAGCGATGAAGCTATGGAAATGGAATTGGTTTTCGGAAAGCACACAGCAGCATTAGTTTTCGATGTTGCTAAAAAAAGAATATTTAGTAATAACCTTGAACGATTATTGGATTATAAATATATATTGGCTAAGCATTTGAATATCTAAGCCATAGTAATGAAATCTTAAATATTTACTTTAAAATGTGAAACATTTTAGACATTCGTGGCATGTAGTTGATGGTATAATGAAAAGCAACAAAGTCTTAAAGTATTAAATACCTTTTTCCATCACACTCACGCAGTTAGGGACGCAAAGCATTTAAATTTCGTTTCAACTTCATAGAACCATTTAAACCGTAGCAAACTTGGACCCTAAACGTGACTCGCAATTATAAATATGCAAAAGTGCGCCAAACCGCTCGATAGTTAATCCTGTCCCGCCGAAAACAAGAGCAACAGAACACGTAAACACGAAAACAACAACATGTCGGGACCCCAAAGCCCCACTCACGCACACACACAAATAGGTTGACAGTTCAAGTACACGAGCTTGTCGAACAATTTTGACACAGCCATGCGGTGAGGTCAACGAGGCCACGGCCCAAACGCCCATGCATTATTATATAATGCGTCAATGCAGCTGCCCCACCGCGTTTGTTGCCACCCACAACAATGTTGGGGGGGTCTGGAGGAAAGGGCGCTGCCAGGTGGCAAACAGAGGTGGCAAAGGTACCACGCTTACTCAAAATACAGGGTAGCAGCACAGCACCCTTTCAGTTAATGGTAAATATGAAAATGAATTGGAATTATGATGAATTGGTAGTAAAATGTGAAAAAATGTATAATTTAATACCAACCTTTTCTAGTTGAGTTGGTAGTGCTGTGTTAACATATTGATTATGTGTTTTGAATTCTTTTAATATTTTTTTCGCATTTGTATGTTTTCCTTTTGAAAACTTTATAAACTGCAGTATATTAAATGCATCTAACCAGATCTTGAGATATTTACCTTCGATATCCGCATGCTAGCTGCCCATCACTGGCTCCAAAGGACGACTGCCGGAATGGCAGGCATGTGGTGGCATGCAGGAAGGAAGGATCTGATGCATATGTGTACGGCAAGCCAGGGATTCCGGGCTGGGAGGAGCAGGAAGACCTGCATAATGAAGCGCAGTGGCAAATGCGTCACATGCCGTGAGCTGTGAACTATGTGCTATGTGGCAAGGGGAACTGTCAGCAGCCAGGATGACAGACTGCCACAGAGTCGTATCTTTTTGACCTGTCAGTGCTGCCACCATGTGGGCTTTCGACTATGAACTGGCAAACACATTCATAAATAGTTAATGCAAACTTAAGTAAATCCCCCGAAAAGTGCGCTTCATTGAAATGAGTTTAACAGATGGATTTTCATATTGGAAATGAAATGGAAATGCACGCCATTTTAAATCCTGCAACCGCGCAGGATGTCAGGGAAAGGCAAATAATGCAGTTAAATATTATTCCGATTAAGGGGTTTTCCAACGCCATAATCTGCTTTAAAAGTGCGGAAGTTATTGTCAGCGATTTAATTGAACTATTTGCACAGTTTAAGCTATTGCTACTGGCTAAATTAAATAAAAGTAGCTTAAATTTGAAATAAATATCTATGCACATATAATATCTATCTGCAAGTGTGATAGCTTGCACTATCAAAGCTACTGAGGCGTTTTGCAGAAAATAACTTAATTTGCAAACTCACTTGTATAATGTCATTAAAGTGCGTGTGCTAATGTGTAGCCATTAACTATATCGTTGTTTTTTTTTCAGCTGATTGTCAGCAAATGACCAAATTAAGAGTGCTGTCCAACTATTCGACACCCAGCCATTTGCAACGGACTGTGATTAGCGGACAAATGCAGGTCAGCTCTTAATTATTCAAGTCCATTAGTTTTTTATGCCTTTAATGCGCTGTTTGATGCAAATTCATTTGGTGGCAATTTGTTTTGCTTTTTATACACAGATTTGTTCGCTTTTTAAAGCTCGCCGTTACTTAGAACTACTTAAATTTATGGCGCGTTGCAACTCGCAGTGGCAAATTGTTTTCACATTTTTTCTGCAACAATTAATTAAGTTAGGATCAGATCGAATATGCAAATTTTAAATGAAACCGCAGGTGAGCAGCAGTTAATTAGAAAAACAGATTTTAAATAAATTAAGTGAATAGTTTAATTGTGATAATTTTAATATGTAAATACATGCCCCTTTTTCCCCACAAAACATCAATTCCTATCGTCAATTAAAATAGATTGCAATGTCCCATGCAAATGACTGTAATTTATCCAGTGGATGGAGTTGTGTGCTCCATCTGGAAGATTCGCCTCCTTGGCGGCCTTCTAACCAGTCAAAGCCCACTGCCAGTTGGGCATTAATAACGCACGATAGCCCGTTTGAAGAATGCGGAACCCAGATGGCTGACCATCCATCTGACCATCCATAAATCAGCCGGGCGGTGTGGGAACAAAGTGAGTAAATGGATGGATGCTCAGCCATCGCTAATTGTCGCTGGCAAAACGACAATTGTCGCAGCCAATTGCCGATTGACATGTGCAAATTGTAAGTAAATTATTTTATAAAAGTCAAACATTGTGACGGCTGCTATCGAAACGGGCACTTATCCGATACACATATATGTGTCTTATCTATTGGATTTTTTCTCGACTGAGCCCACACAACGCCAAATCTGTGGCAGCAACGTGTGGGCACATTTATAACCATTTTTGTCACTTCTAAATCGCCGTGCAGAGAGAGAAAATCTGTAGTTAGAATAACACATCCAGCAAAAGGCTAAATTTGTAATATATTTACTTGAAAATATTTTATTACAAATAATAGGAACGAAACGCCCAGTAAAGAAATAAGTCCTTAAGACTGTGTAAATCAAATATCATAAGCAAACATATTACTAATATCTAAGTATCAATTCACCGGTTCTGTTATATTTTGTATGGCTACATTTTAAGATTACCCATTTTTCAATTTCTGTATTTTATGTTCAAGATGAATATAATATGAAATATATCTGTTTTTTATAACACTACCCTGTGTACTTTCAGCAGTATATATACATATAGGTTCTATTCGCGTGTGGAACTCAGTTGATAAATCATGTGGCAATAGCCGAGAGTGGGCAGCGCTCACTGGTGTCCACATTGCAATAACTTGCAGCATTGCAGTTGACCGCCGTCCCGCAACCGTCGACCCACAATCGCATTGCACAACCGCCCTGGGAGGAGGCTGCTGGCCAAGTGGGTGGTGGGCGGTGGCCGGAGTGAGTGGCGGTGGAGTGGGTCACTTGCCTCGGGAAAATGGAGCCATTAAGTGGCCTGAGAGAGTGGGCTACTTTCGCCGTTCACTGCGATACTTTCATTAGTCAAATAGCCGGACACTCAGACGCTCTCGAGGGCGGGCAATTGGCCTCCTCGGAGTTCCGCCCCAAACGCCAGTGGGTCAGTCAGTTACTCGGTCACCCAGTCGGTAACCTCTCCATCCGGCGGACTCCTATTTAATTTTATGCTGCGTGCGTAGGAAATGCGCTTAAATTGCCGCTAATTGCAATTTGCTGTGAAAATTGCAATGCAATGAGCGCGAATTGAATTAAAACGCCGCCGCACCGCAAATACATATAATTTGTTTCGCTTCCCACCAATTTTTGATCGGCAATTGTTTGCCGAGCTCTCAATCAGAAAACGGTCAAATACCTATTGGCCTGACAAAATATTTAATCAATGTAAATGGCATCTGCCATCGCCGCCCCCTTTTCCATGCAATCGACCGACCGACAGTCGCCTTTTCTGATGGCGGTGGCGCCTCGTTTAATGACTATTATTGCTATGGGGTGGCATACGTAATAAATATACTGGTGCAGGTTAATATTTGCACTGACCAGAGCGAGCAAACAGTTCTTCAACAGTAATTAATATAGTCGCTTTTTATGCAATCAAATTTGATTGAATCAATAGATTTTTGGATCCATATTTTGTTAATCTCTTTCTACATTAATTTAGTTCATTTGTTTATTTGGTTCTCTAAAAACTAATTGTATTTGTTGACACACCTCTGTACAGTTTCTGTACTTCTATCAATATTTGTTAGTTGTACAATTTTGTAAGAGCTTCCTTATTTGTAAAAGTAAAAATCCAAGCTACGTTGCTAAACATTAGATGTATAGGCTTTATTAATTTGCAATAGAATATCACCTGTCTGGCACATCATTGTTGGTAGCCATGAATAACATTTGATTTGCATAACCTGAGGTAATTAAATGCAATTTGTATCTCGACTCATCTGCGATGTCATAAATTAAGTATCCAAGTATGTGCGATGTTTTCCACTTGGCCTCAATCATTTATCACTCGGATTGCTGCGTCTCCCATTGGGATTGTGGCAGTTGATTGTCGCCGTTGCTGACTCAATCCGGCAACTGACGTCATGTCCAGCATTTGGGATTCCTCGTTTACAATGACGCAGCTGCATTTGCAGTGCAATTGGCGCCAGAAAAAAGTACCAAGGTTGTGTGCCAGCCATTTGGTCGCCGATTTCGGGCTGCTGCGCCACCCCAAAATCTAGCGCCCGCTTAGACGACCTTGCCCCGCAGCGGCAGCGGCAGCAGCAGCAAAATGGGCGACAGTGCCAAATATCGATTGAAGCTGCGTAATGCATTTTCTACTAGGTACGTCGTTTGTTGTCCTGAAGCGAAAGCAGATCAAGGTCATCTATTTGGATGAATCATTCAGTGACGAAATCAAAGAGCATGAAATATTACACAGTATCATAGGGGGTAGTTCTTAAGTTCGTTCAAGTTCCTTATAAGGTAAGATCTTAAAATATTAACGTCATATCGTTTCGTATGTGAAATTGAGTCTCCCACCAAATCTGATTCCTTCACTGATGATGAACAGCGTCATCCGCATCTGCATCTGCATCTGTAATTTCGTGGTCATTTAGTTGGTGTTCGATGGACCGCCAGAGGATTGCGGTTGCATCCCCCGCTTGGCATTTGCGTTCTGATTATGTTGTTGCCTTTGATGTAACAACACCGCCATTGTTTCGGTTAATTAAAATTTGTGGTTGCCGCATGCATGCCGTTGGCTGAGTGTGCGAATTTCACTAAATTAGTGCGGACTCTTCAGTTCAGCTCAGTTCGGTTAGGTTTGGTTTGGCTGTGTTCGCCTTTGGGTTTTGGTTCTGGTTTCTGGGCTCTGCCTGTTGCCGTTGCCTTAAATATTTAATATGCAGAGCTTCGATGCGGACGGGCATGAAATTGCCGCACTTGAAGCAGCCCGGGCTGTTCTGGTTGGAGTCTGGAGCTGGGCAAGAAGTTATCTGCATTCCAGCAGAACCAGTTTGCCAGCCTCATCCAACGATTCCTGCGATGCAGGCGCGGTGATTCATGCACCATCCACCAGACTCAGCAGCGTCCGATTTGGCCGTCTTTGTTTCGCCTCGCTTTATTTTACTTTGGCTTCTTGGTGTCGCGAATCTGTTGGATTCCCACGCCGCAGTATGAAAAGGCTAGAACAACGGGGCGTATACGTAATCAGGCTAGGGTCGTTAGCCAGTTGGCTGGCCCCGAAAACTTTTCGCATTTCGCAGCCACGCATGCCAATCTTTTCATGACAAACTTCAATAGCCATCTAGCCATCAGAGCTCGAAACTCTTCCCCCAGCTGGAGCCTCAGTACGCAAAAATCTTGTTAAGCTCTAAGGCCCCCTTTTGCTGCCACCGATGGCAACTATTAAACTTGTTTCCTGCTTTTTCCAGACGGAGAATTTATGGCTGTCTCTTCGAAGGGATCGTAAACTTTTTACAGAAAAGTTACAGCTGAAAGTTATTCGTATCTTTTTTCGGCAGCTTCGACGGACTTACTGCAAATTCTCAAGGATTTTCGGTTTTTCTAAGCGAAAGTTAATCTGAAGTTATGCATAGTTTTCAGGGTAGTAGGACAATTACTTGCTTTCTTACTAAGGATATTAAAAACATTCAGCTTAAAAAAAAATCTGTGCAAAAATAATATGAATTATGTGATGATCACTTTGTGCCAATAATTTATGACTAGCAATAATTTGGAAATATTTTAAGCATTTCAATGCTTTTGTCATGGGGTAAACAATGTGAGGCGCAGATTTATTTAATCTGATATAAGGCAATTTTAAAATTTGTATGACATTCCAGCCATTACCTTAAGCAGCAACACATTGGAAGGATAAGATTTCGATCGCGTATACAAATATTCCATCAACATAATGTGGTTCAACAAATTTTGAGCGGGCCAAACTCCTGCAAAGTCAAAGGCGATGGGATCCGCGATAAGATCCTTGCGACACACGACAATGGCAAAGACGATCCCGAAACGGCATAAATAAAAACCGCTGAAGATTTGTGTCTCATGGATAATGTTTGAGCTACTACACACACACTCGCTG
Organism: Drosophila mauritiana; assembly: GCF_004382145.1. NCBI lineage: Eukaryota > Metazoa > Arthropoda > Insecta > Diptera > Drosophilidae > Drosophila > Drosophila mauritiana. Next base: position 8,548,132 of record NC_046669.1, read on the forward strand.
AGTGGAAAGTGAGGACTTTTTGGCTGAAACCCTTTGGGGCCACAGCAACTTTCACGCGTTCCGCCGAAGACAATGTTATCATAGGCCCATATTTGTGCAGGATGCGAAGGGAAGGGGAGGAGCTGAGGAAGCGCTGGTGCCGCATAAGAAGAACGCAAAACTCGTATTTAAAAAAGAACGGGGAATAAAAAACTGTTTAGGTACCGAAATGAAAGAAAACGAGCCACAGAAATTCCAGGCCAAAGAGGCCGCCGCCCAGGCTCTCAGATACATGTACACAGATACATTTACAGATACAGATACAAATGCTCGCAGTACATTTGCCAGTGTGTTGGTTCGGGGGAGCTCTTCATGCGCAGACGCGCAGGCAGAAAAGTTGCACGAATTCGCGAAATTGGCCACCGCAGCAGCAGAAGTAGCATCCACGGGAGCCACGGATCTCGGGATACATATTGAATTTCATGGATTGCCATTGCCGGCTGACCTTTCCCCCGAAAAAGCCAAGCCCAGGATCTGCGCTTCCTTCCTTCGCCGAGTTATTAAACAAGTAAGGCGAATGCGAGCGCAGTCTGCTCAACTTAATTACGGCCGAACTGGGGAGCAATGTAAATTGCCCGGACGCCTGTCGTTTATTTATAGAAAATAATGAATTGAACAGGTGAGATCGAGCCGATGATAAGCATAGAAATTCCAGCATACCCGCACACACAGTCGGACCAACAAAAAGCCAGGAGAAAAAGTTAAAATGAAAAGAAAAACAAAACAAGCCCGACCAAAGGAAGCTCAACTGCAGTTGCGAGTTGGCATTGCGAAATCGGCGAATGGCGAACTGCAAACTGCGAGCCGGGCAAAAAGCAGAAAGCAATCCAATTTACTGATTTATTTCTTATTTTACTTTGACTATGCAGCAGCAGCAGCAGAAACCACAACGGAGGCAGTCACGGCAGTAGCTTCTGAGCCTCGAATTGAGCTCAGCGTTCAACAATACACCGGGAGAAACAATGTGAACTAGATGCCTAAAGCTAGTAATGCTATGTTAGGAAAATGAAGAAGAAACCATCTTTTTGATCTTAAAAATAACCTTAAATTCATGTCATATTGTTAGCCATAAGTCACTATCCCATAGTACTATCTACAAGAAGTATCCCAGACTTTCTTTCTGTGCACTTCGAGCTTCAGTGTCAGCTCCACCGCTCAGTTGGCTCTCCTCGACCGATGGAGTTAGTGGGCCTGCTTGGCTTCGCTTTGATCTTGATGCTGGGCTGCGACGCCTGACAACGATGACGAGGCACAGCCCCCGATCCCCTTGCCACAGCCCCCTCCCCCAACATCATCGTCATCTACATCTGCCAGCCTCAGTCAATACAAAAAACACAGAAGTACAACGGGCCAGACAAAAAGAAGTCCAGGAGGGCAACGTAAAAAATGCAAAAAGGGGAATCCTTGCTGATTGCGAGAATTCAGAGATACCCTATCCATTTACTAAGCTCGACTAAGAAAATAAAAAATAAATGAAAAAGTAATTATTGAATAAAAAATATAATATAGTATTGAAACCAATATAGAAATGACTTGTCAAAAAAGAATTAAAAATTTTTATTGATAGCTTTATGCTTTTAAAAATATTTTCTCTCACTGCTCCAAAATTCCCGCACAGTTTAAGAAGCGGCGAAGAGAAGGGGGGACCCCAGTAGTATTGGGGCAAGGCAAGAACAATTTGAAGATTCTTGTAGGCAAAAGCTGCTGGCTGCTGGCTGCTGCCTGCAGTTGTTGTTGGCTGCACAAATGCAGATGCCACGACATTATTTTTGCCACTTGGCCGATGGGAGCCGCTCCACCATCCAATATCCACCATCAACCATCCACCGTGCCACATAATACAACAGGCACGGCCGCAAAGCGATGACTTGGTTCGCATCTTTGTCGCTCATGCTTTATTTAAGGTTTCATGTATAAATATTTTTATTTATTGTGCAACACATTCGCACACGTTGCGAGCCTCACTTCGGGATGCCTTACTGTAAGGCACGACTGCAACTGCAACAGCAGCAAGGCGACCCGATCTCAAAGGCAATGGCAACTATAATGATGATGATGTGTAAACTCGCGGTGGGACGCTTAATTTCTACCTTGGCCAAGGCCCAAGGATTGGAATGGGTATTGGGTTCGGCTTTGGCCAACCAACCGATGCATCGACTGACTGAGTCGCCATGGGTAGGGCAAATATAAATACCACTGTGCCCGCATTTATATGTGCCGCATCTGTACATACTTGTATTTATTTATATGGCAGAGTTCTCCCTGTTGCACTGTTGCCAAGTGCAGTCCGTCCGCCAGTCATCGTCGTTCCGTCCATCCGATGCGATATCGGCCGCCCAGGGCTAGTTTATGGGCCCGGTCAGAAGGAGTCTGAGTCCGTTGAGTGCAGTGGGAACTGCACTCCACTCCACAGCCGCCGGTCGAGATGCGAAAGTGATAATACAAATATGATGGGGACCATAAAAAGTGAGTGGGCCAACGGTGGGAAAGTGTCTGAGGTTCTCGGCATGTTCTCCATTTCGTGACGCCAGTGGGTGTGGGTGCTTAAAATGTAATGGCTGTAAATGTTCTATTTATAAGTCTGAGTGGGTGAAAATAACACTTTTTTTTCGTTAAAAACTCCACTTATTAACCCATGCTGACATCAACGACCGACTTATATTACTGACACCCGTGCTTTCACTCAAAGCCATTGTCATTACTATCATCACAACAATCATCATCATCATCCTCGTGGACTGGAGGTATCCGCAACCTAGACCCAATCATCAAGAGCAAGAACAAAGGCAACAAAAAAATCGATTTCATTCATACGCAATTTCGTTGAAATCTGTCAATGACACGTTCTCGATGCTCGCCGGCCACCCCTTGCACCTTCGCCTGCTTCAACCCCACCCCAAAAAGGGGGATCCACCGGTCCCCCCAAAGGCAGATCCACTGCGCCCGTTCCAGTTGCTCTGGAAATATCCCTGCCACTGACAGACTCTGGCCCAAAGCTGTTCCATCCGAGCTACTAGCACCTGCATAGAGGATTATGCACTGAGAAAAATACTTCTAATTGGAACTCCCATAATAAATCGGCATTTCCTTTTAACATTCTACATCTCTTAGTGGTGGTAAAGAAAATGTTATAAACCTTTATAATTTATCTGATCTCGCAATATCTTAATGAGAAATATAAATAGTTTAACATATTATTAAAAAGCATCTTTAACCATTAGGATCCTGTTTCTCCAGTGTACGCTTAAGGTTGCAGGTGGCGGTGTAAGGGGGGTATAGTGGGTGGCGAGGGGGCACACACTCATCACGGCCATTGACAAGTAGCTGTCAGGCAGAAGGGTCAAGGGGGAAACACGAGCGAGCTGAACCGACGAACGAGCATCAGGAGAACTTTTTGACACAAGTAACTGGGCTGGCACCCTTGCCCAGGGTCAAGGGGATGGATGTGAGGGATGGTTGGTGGTGGGTGGCGGCAGGGGGTTGGCTCACGCATCACAATGTGGCAAATCAGGCACAAAAATCCAATATCCTGCAATGAAATACAATTACACGGTGCACACAATTCGATTTGGCCCGACCAGAGTTACTTATAATTTTTGATTTCCCAAAATAATTGCCACAAATCGGAATGCGATTGAGGTTGACTGTGTCGAAGGTCATGCGTGACTTTTCTCGCAGTGTAGGGCCCCTGCAATGATTGTTACATGATGAAGTGCTATCGATGTCTGTTTCGTTTGACTGATTCTCAGATTCGATGGAAAAACGAGCAGCCCTCGAGGGGCGGCAGGTGTGTGCGTGCGTCTCTGTGTAAGTGAGAGTATCTGTGCGCGCAGCATGTGCGACTGTGTGCGGGGGCATGGAATTTTCAAGACCCTGTTACTGCAAGTGCCGCCCAGGTCTTTTAAAGTGTAAGAAGACGAGGCTGGCATTCAAATCTCTGCCCCCAGCTCGATGACTTCACACATTCCACAGCGAACGAGAGGGGTGTGGGATCGAAGAATTTCCTTGAAAACCCCCGTCTAAGCCAAGTGAAGAACTTAAACGTCGAACCAGTTTTTGGTGAATGAAAAGCCAGCGAGCCCAAAGTTGCACACAAACTCCAAACTCGAAGCAGAAGAAACCCGAAGCGAAGTACCAGAAAAGGGGGCCCCCACTGAAAAGGGGCAGCCTGGCAGCTAAAATATAATAAAAAGAAATTAAAATAAAATTCAAAAATGTGCAAAACGAGACCGAGAACGAGAAATGCTGCATGCCAGTCTTCGGGCAAGAGGGAGCGGTACTGGAGAAGAATCTCCGTGGAACCTGTTGGACCAGTCACACACACAGGCACGCACACCAGCAACCGAATGCCACCAACGTGTTTGTGCCAGGATAAAAGGCAAGCCGGGTCGCTCCATGGGTATATATCCATCTCTTTTCGCCCCGCTCCGGAGGATTTCAAGTGTAAAACGCTGTCGCTTGTGGAATGCGCGCACACACACACACACAGAGAAGCGGATACAACTGCATAGATAGCCCAACATTTGGCCATATTTTGCTGCACTAAATCAAGCGTTTAAACGAAATTCGAGTTGGGCCAACAAGCCAACGAGCCGAGCTCAAAGCGCTCATATTTTCCCGATCGCCAAAAAGAAGCACCATAATTTATAGATGCCGTTTGACTAAATTCGTTTAATTCCAGTCCTACCTTTACCCACACACCTATATAATATATATGCCTACGGTTTACCTGTGCGATACAAAAATAAGGAGAAAAAAACTGAAAATAAGGCGAGAGAGCGAGAAGTAAAAGGGTTTTGGTTTTGGTTTCGGTTTCGGTTTCTTTGGGACCTTCGCTCTCATCGATCGTTCCGTAGTGTACATTATAATTTATAACTTTATCTAAACGATGTGGTGGTGTTTAATTTTCGACCTCACCTTTTCCAGCTCGTTTTTGTTTTTTGTTGCCGTTTCGCCATCCCATCACCATCATCATCATCATCATCATGGTTATTTCTGATGGGGATTCGTTTCATTGGAGAACTGTTTCCGCTTCGCATGACTCACTTTTCGCTGTTTGCCCCGGGGTCTTGAGTCTTCTCCTTTTTTTTTTTTTCTTATTTTTTGGGAGGTCTTTCTTTATCGCACACTAATTTGAATAGGATTCCATTTCGTGATGAACATATCACCGGGAACGGAAAACATCCATGGGGGGTGGGAGGGCGTTTGCGCCCAGCTGGACGCCCGCAACTGACCACCATGAAGTTCCAGCTGCCCCGGCTATATAGTATCTTGTTAATGAAGAAATAGATACACAGACGCCCCGAGACGCCTAGGTATTTAAGATCGAGGTCGGTGCCCGCGGGGTGACGAGTGAAAGTCCGGGGAGAAGAGGCGGGTGGGCTCGGGTCGTGCATTGTCTGCCACACCGCTGCAGCCTCAAGACAATCGCTTCGTTTTCGCAAATTGCAAAGGGAAAAAGTTAACAAAAGAAGAAATGGAGAGAAAAAACGATACAACCACACGTGCTGTGCGAGGTCATGACACGGCTATCCATTTGAACAGCAACATTTAGCCCTAGGGAAATAGCTGCCGAACGTCTGCGACTCTTCAAAGGCGTGAAATCTGAGCCTGCTCCACGGGTTCATCAAGCCGATCGTAAAACACAGCCTATGAAATAAAATTAGAACTCATTCAGACATCAATTAGAACCGAGCATGCAAATTTCAACCAGCGGCATCGATAAAAGCCCGGATTAAAAGCCATCGAGCACCCGAGAAGACCACTGGGAGATGGATTGATTTACGTTGAATATGCAAATTGCAGCGAGCCACCGTTGAAAGCTTTTAGGAGAGCATTTCGAGAATTTGAATAAATATTTAGGCCCACCGGACAGAGAAAAAAATAATCAGAATCAAGCCAGCTCATGGCAGATGACACGGCCAGGGAAGACTCGAAGTTGGTCCTGAAGAATGCCGGAACCCATAAATAAATGCGTATAACTATTGGAACCGTTAAAAATGAATACAGGATATGTGTCATTTCAAATTTTTGAAACTACGCACATTCATTGGCGATCGAAATCGTTTGGTATTCATTAATAAGAATAGATATTTTACGAATGCTAACCTTGCGTCATACTACATGTTAATAAATACAGTATTTTATAAGTTGTAGTTGGGAATTCCCAAATTATAATATCTTACAAGCATTACAAAGCTTGTGGTTTAGATCAAAGCTCTTTTTCCAAAACCCTTAAGACTCAAATTAATAAATTTATTTCAGATTGAGCGTTAACCTGTGAATTAAATTGAGTTCGCATAAACACCTATTCATTGCACCACTGTGCCAACATCTGTGCTCGCCGTTCTCTTTTGTTCGAAAGAGAGCGTTCGGGTGGTTCTCTTAGCGCCGACTGTCGAGTGCCGAGTGTTCGTGTTCGCATCGTTAAAGTTGTAGCACTCAGGGCGGATGGTTGATTTCGACGGCAAGTCAATCTGTTCGGGTTTCTCGTCGTGGAAGGTTCGTTGCGCGCGCGGAATAACTGAAAATATCGGTGCGAAATTCGAGCGGAATAACGCTAGAAAAGAAGGCGAGTGCATTTCCTCGACCTGAGAACGCCGGTGGCCAAGGAGCTTTGCAATTAAATCTATTTTCGCCGACTTAAGTACACAAAACGTAGGAGAAAATTAAGAAGAGAAAAAAAAACAAACCTAATCGCTGGCAAATCAATTGCTAAGGAATTGAGTACTATTCGTTGTTATGTCATGGAAAGTCTCTGAATAAGTTAAGAAAATACTTGTGTGAAATTTTGCGACCTTTCAAAACTAGAAAATAGAAAAGCAAAAAGTGCTAGACACGCGCTCTCTCTTCGACCACCACCCACCACCACCCACTATCGCCATCCCACGTTTACTACCACGTTTATTGCTCACGCGTGTTTTTGGGGCCTTTTGTTTTGTGCGCTCGTGTTTGTGGCCGTGTGTGCCAGTGTGTGTGTGCGTGTTAGCCGGCAAGTGCATTTGTGTGAGTGTGTGTGTTGCCGCGAACAGCTGTTCATCCAGACAGCATGCAGAAGTAAATACGAAGAAGTGCTGCCAAATAGAGTAAATAAAATAACCGGCTAAAATAAAAATAAGAGAAGCAATCAAGGCAAATCAAATTTAGCCCCATCATCCACTGTGTCTGCACACAGAAATCACCCATCAAAAATGGCGGCCAGGAGCATGCGGCTAGCGCAGCTTTTGCTATTTACCCTGCTCTGCGGCTTCGTCGGCCTGTCAGCCGCCAAGCACCTGGACCTGGATGGGATCCACCACCACCAGCACCACCTGCACAGCGCCACCACGCACCACCGACGTCGTCTGCAGCGGGACTCGCGGGCGAAGGACGCCGTTGGGGGATCGACCCACCAGTGTGATGCCGTCAAGAGCTACTTCGAATCGATCGACATCAAGTCGAGTGGGACTTACAGCGAAAAAGGTAAAGTTCACGCCATCCGTAGGGTCATAGTATGGAGTATGCACTTGGACATGCGGGCTGGTGCAGAAGCTGGGGGAACTTTGGAGGAAGTTGAAGCTACCAATATGGTTTAGGCCCCTTAGGAGCAAGCCCACTAACTTTAAACTGTTCAGAGGAAAAAGTATGTTATTTCCCCAGGTCACTAGAGTGGTTCGAATACTTAAAGCCTGAGTTATCTACTCCATCGAATAGGAAAGAAGAAAATAAATTGGGATTATAGATAATGGTTTTTCAATTTAATTACTTTGCATCCTCTCCGTTTTAAAACATTTCTTTTGCGGGAAATTCATTGTCTCGATTTCGGAGTTTGCCTTAACCCTCGCCATCAGTCTTCCATACTTCAACCAAGTAAATCGCGCGTCAGCCAAAGTTTTTGCCATCCCGCAGCTGCAGTTTCTCTTATTTCTAGTCCGTTCTAGTCCCCCATCCGCTCCTCAATCCCCGCCAGAAACTAGAAGCATATGCAAATTCATTGAACTGAGTGAAACCCTCGAGCGGGCAGCCACTCGAGGCGAACTATGACCACTCGAACAGCCGGGCGCCGTTTGCAATTAGAAGATTGCGCATTGAGCAACGCCTCGGAAAAGTTTTCGACGTGCCGTGGATAAAGTTTTTGGCCGCGCCAGGCTCACTACATATCGGATCTGGCACCTCGCAGATGCAGAGATACATAGATACACAGGCGGCGGCATCATTTGTTATTCTGATTTCTCGACACTGCCATATCAAGTGGCACGCATCTGAGGCCAAACTGTGTGAAGGCTATGGGAGGTATATTTATATTTACCACAGCCGATATCCACAAGATACTCGACATATTTTTGTTTATGCATATTTCACACCCGAAGTCAAAAATAAGACTGAATAACCAAAATAATGCGATACAATCCGATAAGATCGGAATATCAGCCGAAAACGAGCGAATGTACCAATATATATCTGTTTCGTGTAATTGAGTGAAAAATAATTATTATTGATTAACCGACCTTGACTTGGTATTTACGCGTTTACGCACAATTACATGATACACAGCCGCAAACTCGACTGGAATACAAATGTATCTGGCGATGATGTTGCAACTTTTCCCTCCAATGCTTACCTGTCTGCAGAGGTTCTCGGTTCTCTTGGCTCATTCTGTTCAGTCGTTCCCACACGCAGGTAGTTAACGCCAAGAAGAAGTATCTATGAGATACATTGCTGAGCAGCCCGCATTGCCATGCCATCAAAGTGTGAAGAACCGAATAGCCAACCGAGAGTTGGCGTTACAAGTGCATGTTTGTGTGTCCCAGAGACTTATCCACCTGAATGCCAGAATGCCCAATTGCTGGTAGCTGGAAGTTATTAGCGCTGGCTTTGAGGAATTTCAATTTGGCTAATGCCAGGCGGCGTATCTCCGATCAGCACCTATGTATCTCCGTATCTCTGGTCGTTGCTCCTGCTTAAGTATGCCGAACCTTGTTTTCGACATTTATTTACTGTTTACATAGTTCCACTTGCGCCTGCCTCCGCCTCCGTAGAATTTATGCCCCGCCAATGTATCTATGTATATCTGAAAATGTATCTGTATCCGTACAGTACGTATCCGTATCTCCATCTATATCTCTTTCTGTTTGCTCTGGAGTGTGTTACTTTTACGTTTATGTGCTGTTTGTGATGCTAATCTCACGACGGTGCCATGCATACGATATGTTTCTCCTTCGGTTCTGCCCGTTTTGCTTTTGCCGTGCAGCTTCAGGTAGAGGCGCTCGACAAAAAACTAAATTTTAATTTAATTGCGCACACCACTCGACTGCTAATTGAGCTGCTTTTGCTTTTGGGCCAAAAAACAGTATTACTCCGTGCCTATTAAAATGAACATTAACATTGGCGCGTTACAAAGACGCACAGGAAGTCTTAGCTGCAGTATCTAATCATATCGCACAGTATCTGTATCTGTTTACCTGCGAGTATCTGTAGTATCTGTATCTATGCCTAAGGCACAGCAGTTCCAATGCCCCCGACCGTGTTACTAAATATTTAAGCAACTCGCAACAGAAATTAGAGCAAACCAAGAGATATGAGCCCATGTATCCGCGTATCTCCTCCGCCGGCAAGTGTTTGTGTGCCGCCTGGCTAGATAAGTGAAAAGTGCAAATAGAGAAGGCAAAGGCAAACGTGACTCGTTTGGAGCGGGGAAAACTGCTTAGCGGACAACTTTTCAAACGGATTCCATTTCCCTGACATGTACGTAGCTATGCATGCCTGCAGTTTGGGTGCGTGGGCTTACGCTTATGCTTTTGCCGTCAAAGGAGCTCATCCTCGAGTAAAAATTTTAATTAACTCGAGAACTGCGCATATGCCACAATCCCATACCCAAATCATTAGTGGTTAGAGGAAGAGCAGCAGAGCTCTCTATCGCTCGGCACTGCCAATTAAAAGTTGAAGTTCCATTCCAAGTGAGATGGCAAATGGCATAGAACTCCACTTATGGCTTAACTGCCAACATAAATGTGCCAAATTTCGACTAAGCGAAATTCGTCAAAAAGTAGCAAAACCCATCAAGCTGAACCAAAAACGATCCATAACACTTATGTCGCGACGATCGTAAAGATCGTCGGCCAAATTCCGATTGCCCGAAACTCGTTTTGCATTTTGTTTTATTCATGAGATACACGTTTTATCCGGAATATCTAGTGGATAATTAAATATTTATTTCTGTTCCAGTTGCAGTCTGAGCTACCCTTTTACTCGATGCCCACCTCCATTCAAGCTTAGAACACAAAACTCTCATCCCAAAACTTATCTCATCAATTAAGTTCTGAGTTCTTTTCAGTTGAGTTTAATTGCCGACTCTCTCTCCCAATCGATTAAACTCTAAGCCAGAAAAAATTCTTAATTGATTTGGTGCTGGACGCAAAACTAATTACGACTTCGTTTTAAGTATTTTACAAAGGTTTCGTCCAGTTGCTTAATGGCTAGAAATGAGTTTTCCACTCCGCTTTCCACCGAATCAAGTGGAAATAGTCGATGGGTCCGGGCTTAAAAGTTGGCTTAATCGTCATTCAATGCGGCACGTCTTTGGTTAATGCCATGGAAAAGCTGAGACGTGGGAAAAGCACTTGGCAAAGTCTGTAAAATACGTCTGCCATCAATAAATCATGGCTAAGGATTTAATGAACCCTGCGTTTAGTTCCCCTAAAACTTAATTCATTTATTTTAAAAAAGATAACATATTCCATATCTAAGCACCTTAAACTTACATCTTCAACTTGTTACATTCTTTTTTACAGTTTCTTTGTGGCTCATATTTAGTTTACTACCTTAGCCAATGCAATCTTTATTAAGGACAACATCCAACATTTATAAAGCAACATAAAACTATTAAAAAATGGTATAAAGCTTCACTATAGATAAGATACAATGAGCCCGCTTCCTACACCTTGATACTCAAAAGTTTATCATCAATCTTATGAATTCGTTTTATGCTCATATAAATTGATGAAACTTTTATGCTGAATGTTTTAAGGCAAAGGTCTCTATCAGCGTTCAAACCCATTGGCGATATTACGAAATGCCCAAAACTATTTTAGATTTTTTTATATTTGCGCTAATTAGTTTCAATTAAAATTAACGACGCCTATGCCCATCGATTTCACACGCATATAAAAAAAAAGGCGAAAAAGCAAAAAACAGACAGCGAAACATAAAAATCTTTGCCTTTGTATGTGGCCACTTTCTTAATGTTTGCTTTAAATTTGTGTTTTTTACACATCTGACCTCAATACAAAAGGCAATTCGAGAGTGGCTCGATTCGGTTTCCAGTGTTCAGTTCAGTGCTCAGTTCAGTGTTCGAGTTCTGTTTAATTTCAGATGGTTGCTTCGAAGGCGGAATGATGTCATTGATTGGCTTGCTGGGTTTGCGTGCGCAAAGTATCTTGTAGTTTTCAGAGATCCATGGATCCAGATGTTGTCGACTGCTCGAATTCAAATTGGTTAGGCACACATGTATCATCCGCCTAACTCTCATTCATTCTCAGGTGTGTCCATTGAGGGGAACAAAACGATTTCCAGGAACACACCGTTCTGCATAACAAAACATGAGCGGTAGTGACCATTTTGTCCGCGGGTCTGTAAATACATATCTCATTTTCATTCATGCCTCGAGACTCTGAACTTCAGACATGACGAGTTCAGTTCAGGTTGGCCTGACTTGACTTTCTGAACCTGTTTGGGTTGCGTCCAGCCATCAAGAGGTCGTCTTGCTGTTCGCACATTTTAATTAGAATCAAGCCAAATTGGGAGCAATTAAGTATGTACAAAGCTTGTCCAAAGGAAGTTGTCAACTTGTTGGACTCTTCCGCTCGGACTTGTCGTGATACCACCTCATTCCTGCTGTCCCCTTGCTGATATTGCTGGAATGCATTTCCCGATAAGACAACCTGTAGGTTGGCGGCGATAAGATAAACTTCGAATGGCAACCAATTAAACATTTAGCACTGGCCACTTTGTGTGTATCTGCTGGATGCGCCCCCTTAGGGCCATAAAATGTGTGAAATTCGTCTAGGCAGCGGCACGGACAGGTAGTAGATACATTTGTATCTCACGCTCTTCGGTACCTGCCAGCATCTATTTTTAAACATACACCAGTGAATTCGTCAAACAAACAAACAAACGCCAAGAGGTTGCAGACAGCAATTGTATGGGCAAATGTATCTGTATCTAGATATATCTGCATTTGTTTCTGTAGCGATACATCTATGGGCGATACAATTTTCCACTCCCTTTGACCGATTTGCTCTGGTCAAGATGGTCGGGGCAACTCGTTGCTTATGCAACGATGATGCAGCAGCAGCACGAGCAGTGAAGTCAAAGCCAAATTCGCCGACGACTTACTCTTACACACTGGGAACACTTAGCCCCGTCCCGAATATCCCAAATGCTCGGATGCGATACTATATGCCCTCGATACCTTATGCTGGATCTCCATCATCGTTTAGAGTTCTTGGCTCATTGTTTGTCCATGTCTTTTGTGCTGCGTAATCGTTGTTTCCAATGAACAGACACACACAAACACTGTGAGGTACAAACGTCGCCGGATTCTTTCGTTTTTGTGTTTTTTTGATTCATGGATGCCAGTGGCGCGTTGTTGTTTTTGATTCTTTACTTTTGGATTGTTATGTTCACGGAAAAGGTAAAGGTTAATGCCTAGTGAAGTGTGCACAGCATCGGCATAGAATGAGGGGAACTCGAGTCGAACTCGAGCGCAGATACAGATACAGATACAAATGCAGATATCTGGATACATAACTAACTAGTTGGCATTTCCGCTCCGAGTGGCGTTACCCCGGGGTTTATAATGCGTGTAATCGGATTCGGTTTGTCGGTGGAAAGCATCTCGTTCGGTTGCTATAATTTGGTAAACACTTTTGGCACCATTCGGCTTTATTTATTTTTTTTGTGATACTTACTCTTTTTGCACCTTTTTGGTTGGGAGATTTCAATACCTTGAATATACTCAAGAAATATGTATGTATCTCTAAGTCGCCTGCTAGTCCCTAAGCCATATTTACATTGCGCCATGTCTGCGACCGCGCATAAATCAATTATTTGCACCTAAAGCCCATAAATCATTTTATGACGAGCTACAGCAAAAGACAAACATTGGACTGGTCAAAAAGGCCAGACATACATATAGACAGATAGAGGGGGTGGAACACGTAAAGCCCTCCACTGAGCCAAAAAGGTTAGCAAATTGCGAGAGTCGATTTTGTTTTCGCAATCTTCTGTGTTTTTTTTTTTGGTCCTAAGTGCCCTGAAAGCCTGGCTAATATGGCGTTGGCGGTCTTGTCTTGTTATCGGGAATCAACAAAGGCCACAATAAAAATATAAAAACGCACACATCATATGTGTGAATGATTTCTCAAAATGACCTAAGGCACTTTGATTTTTTGGTAGAGCTTTTCGCTAAGCCGGGCTTGTTTTGTTGCTCTTGAGTATTTCGAATTCATTCAATCGCCATCCGACGCGCTCTCTTTATTTTGTTCCCCTATTTGCTCGGCCTTTTTGTCCTGCCTCTTTTTGTTATTGTACATTTATACGGTTTATTGACTTTGGACGGCGGTTTTTCGTTCTTAGCCAGTTTTTTTTTTATGCACACTGAGCTGAAGTGTAAACAAGAATGGAAGTAAGTGCAAACAATAACAAAAGTGTTAAATATGTTTAGCGGGCGTCAGAGGAGGCGAGATTAAAACAAATCAATAGAAATATTTTAAAGTTTAGAGAACAGCATATTATGGTCTTATAAAAGCTGCTTAAGCCAAAAATAAAATAAGTTTAAAATTTAGAATCAAAATATACCTTTTTTTATGATTTTTATCTCTTTTCTGTTTTATCTAAGTATTTATATATATACCCGCAATCTTTTTAAATACTCATTAACAAAATAAGATAAAGTTCTGCAGGAGAAATATTCCCTTCCCTGAATTCAGACATTTGGCATTTTAGCACGATGCTCCAAAGTTTAGCACTCCAATTCACACACCCCGATGATTGACTAATTCGCAATATCTATTTGTTCTTCTCCATTTGCAGGTGCGTATGTCGAACTAAAAGTCAAAACAAACAGGGAAATGCTATCTGCACAAATGTTTGCCTTCGCCGGGCAAACACTCATGTAGCAGATACAGATACACAGATATAGATAGATATACTCGTAGGGTACCTGTGCGGTAAGTTGGTCCTACCCAGATAAGGTGCCCGAATGCGCAGTCAACTAGACAGCTTGGCGATGCGACCCCATGGCGAATTAAAATACCGGAGGTGTTCGAGTGTGGATGAGTTAAATCCAGCCAGGGATCATCAATCATTTAATAATAAATGCGCGACTCAACGCCAACGCGCTGCAAACCCAACCACTGACTAACTAAAAGCCAAAAATAATCATAAAAACAAAGGCGATCCAAAAGCGGTATGAAAAATCCCCCTACGCTTGAGCGGTACAGAAATCCAGCAAATATGAATATAAATGCGAGCTTAGCTCCAACAGAACAGTAGGAAAATTTAATAATAAAAAAAACCAACTTTGGTGAGGGAGGGAGGGCTGCTTTGTCTGCAACTCGATGCCACCATTCACTTTTCGTTATTAATATATACGTATTCTTTCGGTTAAAATTATGCTAATCCGTTGAAATATGATTATGCCGAATGACAACAGCGTGACGGGGGCGGAGGGCGTGGCTGGTCTGGCCTGGCCTGGCGGATCGGTCGCATATATGTATGTCGGCAGGTGTGCCCATTAAAACGAGGGTTTTGTGCATAATTTGATTGCCTTTCGCAGCTAATTTCGTTTACTGGGAAACCCGAGTGCCGAGCACTCTCGTCTAATTAAATACATGGCGCAAATTTTCATATTAAATCATTTGCGAGTTCCCCTCGCCCAGCGTGGAAGTGAAACTTTTTCAATTAAAGGAAAGTCGACCTTCAAAGCAAACAAATTTCGAAAATGGAATTGCTAGCGAAAAAGTAATTTAATTAGCTTAGCCCAAATAGGAATAAACAAAACGAAACCGATTCACAGAAAAGTCCTTTTCGCCCCAGCGTCTCCAAGTGGAAAACGAAAGGGTTGAGCGGACCAACACGTTCGTCGCGTGCTTTTTTGGCCAAGAAAGTTTCACTTCGGTTTTGACGGCAGTGCCAGTCGCCAAACTTGGAGGCGCCAAAAGCAAATGGCTGAGAAATAAAACAAAAACGGGGGTCTAAAAGCTATGCAAATTGGAACTGGAACTCGCGGCAATTCGCGCAAGTGTTGACTTCCGTCATCGGCAAATGAATTTCTAAAATTTCTAGGGACCATTAGGAAAATAAAGGAGGTTACAGGATCTCTTTCTTAAAATTTAAAATTTGAAAATTACCTGTCCGGTTTCTAGGCTTCAACAATATATCCTAGTTCGAAACGTCACCCGACTACCAATTGATCGAATCTTCCTATCAACAACTCAACACTTCCGGGCTGTAATTTTATCAAAATTTCAGTTGACCATGTCCGGCAATTGGTTCAAATGGACTGCTCTTCACGGGCGGCCAAGAACTGTCGGCATAAACACTAATGGAAGAATTCTACGGCTTTTCGACGATGCCATAGTTCGATTTCGGCAGCCGTTCTACGAATCTTGGCGGCGTCGTAGACGCCCTGAAGACTATGAAAAGAGAGAAATCCCAGTGCGACAGCAAGTTCCAAGGATACGGCACAATCGTATTCCAGGGACGAAGGAAAATCCTTGTCGCAAAGTGCCCAGTCTTCTGCCTAGGAAGGGTGAAGTGCTTGTTCCCACTCGCATTCAGCCGCCACGGAATTCAATGGGTTTCTCAGCTATAAGATTCTATGGAAGCTCCACTAATGAAGGGGGTTCTGGTGAACCACCGGAAAATCGCGAGGGAAAGCTCATTAAGTTTACAGTGGGTTCTCGTGCAGCCAAACCGAAAACGGGCCAGATTGAAATATCAAAAAAAGGACCATTAGGTTTTGAGACAACTAAGCTACCAGTTCAAGAATCATCACCGCAGTCAGATTACTTATCAGGATTTTCGAAAGAGAGTCCAGACAAGGATACAACTTCAGACACCAGCACCAGCACAACACAATCTTTAGATCGATCGGGAAATGACGGTAATGAGGAACAAATTATAGATGATATACCTAGATCGTTCTCAGAATACATCAACTCAACCGCACATTGGGATTCAGACTCCAAAAATCCTTCAGGAATTCAGTCCCAACAACCCGAAAGAAGCCATAGTGCTGGGAATCCCCCATCTGGAGGGAAACCACCCACCAAACCTCCTACAGGACCCAGTGGTCCGTCAGGACCCAACAATCCTTCAAGACCACCATCAAGAAAGGATAAAAATCCATTTAGCGGAATGGGAACCGAACCGCCTAAGAAGCCACCTTTGGGAAGTAAGCCTCCTAGTAAAGTACCACCAAGAAGTACGTCTCCCAAAAAACCACCAACAGGCAGTACACCGCCCCAAAAACCAACAAAATCTAGTAAGCCCCCCAGTAAACCACCAGCAGGACCAGGGATGAAGTCAGCCAGTAAGCCACCCACAGCAAGTAAGCCCCCTGTTAAATCTCCAGCAGGACCAAAAGGAGGAGCTGGAGGTAAGTCTGGGAAGGGTGCAGGTGAACCGAGGGTCATAACCCTAATGCCTGGCGATGGAATTGGGCCAGAGATATCGATGGCGGTGATAAAAATCCTTGAGGCCGCAAAAACTCCTCTAATCTTTGAGCCTGTTGACGTGACCCCAGTGTTGAATAGCCAGGGTATGACATCGGTGCCCGAGCAGGTGATCGAGAGTATGAACCGAACGAAAGTTGGTCTCAAAGGACCACTGATGACACCCGTGGGCACTGGCTTCCGCTCCCTCAATCTAACCCTGCGCCAGCTATTCAACCTATACGCCAACATTCGACCGTGCAGATCCCTGCCAGGTGTGGAAACCGTTTACGGCGATGTGGACATAGTGACCATTCGCGAGAACACCGAGGGTGAGTACTCGGGCATTGAGCACACCCTGGTTAACGGTGTGGTGCAGAGCATCAAGCTGATAACTCGGAATGCCTCACTCCGGGTGGCCGAGTACACCTTCCAGTACGCCCTGGCTATGAAGCGGAAAAAGGTGACGGCCGTGGCTGAATCTCAGGTTATGAGGATGTCGGACGGCCTATTTCTGCGGTGTGTCCGCGAAATGGCGGCAAAGTATAAGAGCAAAATGGACCAGGCGGGCATTAAATATGAGGAGTCCACCATGACTACCGTCTGTCTGAATATCGTCCAGGATCCCAAGCGATATGATATGCTGGTGCTGCCCAATCTCTACGGGGATATCATTTCAGACACCTGCGCCGGATTGATTGGAGGATTGGGTCTGACGCCGTCGGGAAATGTGGGCACCAATGGCGCCATTTTCGAGTCGGTTCACGGAACTGCGCCGGATATTGCTGGCAAGGATTTGGCCAACCCAACCGCTTTGCTGCTCTCCTCCGTGATGATGCTGCACTATATCGGATTGCATGAACATGCGGAAAAGATTGAGAAAGCAGTGCTGAAGACCATTAGGGATGATAATATCCGAACCATGGATCTGGGCGGCAAGGCGAAATGCTCCGAGTACACCGATGCCTTGATCAAAAACCTCAAGTGATCCACTTCTAGAAACAGCAATGCTTTTTTATCTTCTAACTCAATGTAAAACTTCATTAAAGTTGAATAGGTCCTTGTATGATCTTTATGTTAGCTTCTATTGGACGCAGATTAAGCCGACCTCCGCTTTGGTTCATTTAGCGTCTTATGATTTTTTGGAAATTCAATAAAAGAGACTCCCTTTCGTGCCCAAATGACTTTGTCAAAGCATCTCCACCCGGCATAAGTTATCTGATGGCTCTGATCACACTAATTTTGCAACAGGCTATGAAGTAACCAAACATCAGAGGAAACCGCCTGCTTTTGGACGAGGAGTCAAAAGCCAAAGCAGACTGAATCAGCAGAGACCACAATGCCCTGCCACTCCACCAGCGATCCCAGTCCCTCCGACTGTCCTGGAAACTGCTGAAACTCCCCCATCCCGACAAATTCCCAGCCAGCCAGTCTAACCAGTGCCAAAGTCAAAGTCGGACTGCCAGAAAGCCAGAGAGCCAGTCCCGCAGCCAGAGTCAGTCAGTCTCTGGGCCCGATGCAAGTCATCAACCGCAGCACATGGTCGGTAACTGGTAAGTGGGAGCGGGGAACTGGGAACTCTGGTTCCAGCCCACTCCACTGTCCCCTGGCCAAGTTACGTTGCATTTTTACATGCATGTTCTGTTCAGACCGGGTCCCAGCACAAACTAAAACTCAAACTCAAACTCCGACTGGGAGTCGACTCCTCGGTGTGCTGCGTTTAAAAGAACCGACCCTGCTCCTAAACAAACCGAAACTACTAGCCAACAGCAGCAGGCAAACAAGTAGGAAGTCTAGGCTGCAGGAAACGACTAGGACATACCCAGTTTTGTATGTATGTATGCATGTGTAGCAGACTTAAATTTCCATTTAATTTTGCGATTAAGATTTATGATGGAGTAAAGATTCATGGGTAACTTGCTAGATTTATAGTGTGAAAATATATACTTACCGACTTTACCGACTTAAACCAGCTTTTATATATATTTACTTGCATTTTTCTAACCTTCCTAAATATTTAACAAAGTTCGTCTTATAAGTAATATACCTCTTGTATGAGCCAAAAACACTGGGTAAAAACGGAAAGAACAACACGTAAGGGCACTCCTTGGTTCGAGGTTCAGTGGAGCGTGCAAGAAAAAAGAGCAGGAAGAAAATGCCACAGAATCAGCCAAAGAGCCATATAAAAATTAAAAAGAAACCAAAGGAAAAAATTTAATTTTGTGTGCAAGAGCGGGACAATGCGATGGTGTGTGTGGTTGTGTGTGTGTGTGAGTGCATTTCAAAGAATTTTGATAAACAACAAAGCCGTCGGAGGGAAAGAGACAGGGAGTTGGAGGACCCCAACAGAACCAAAAGATAAACTCCGTTTTGTGTATGTGAAACAAAAGTTGAGAATTTTTCAACGCACAGTAACCGGTTTTCGGTTTCATTTTCCCCCTGCGCTCCAACACCCCCTTCCCAACCAACAGAAAAAACCGAAAACTTCTGAAGCTGACACCATGAGCGTGGTCAGGAAGCGGAAAAGGGGGTGGCCCCCAACCAGAAGGAAAGGGGGGCGAAAGCGCCGACAACTGGATGCGGCCTAGTTGTCGCTGTCTTTCCATTCATAAGCGGCCCTCAACTGCAGCGTAGCCCAATTTCAATTGGCCAAAACACGCAAAGGCCAAGTTCTGCTGACTTCATTTTTTCCAACGAATTCTGGCCCACTTGCGAATAGACAAAGAGCAGCTGAATAGAAAAACACTGGGCGCCATAATTGCCATGCACCATGCCACTGCCACTGCCACTCCGCTCATTAGAATGCTAATTTGTAAATGCAATCCGTCAGTTTTCCCTGGAGCTGTGAACATTTGTGCCCTCGTAATTGCCCCCGTTGATTTTGATTTCCCTGGAAATGCCGCAATACGAGTCCCACGAATGATGGCCAGCGAATTATCTACATATATATGTTTAGTGCGCCGGCCCAAACAATGTAAACAGATTTAAATGGGGAGGCAGTGGAAAACCAAATGAGATCACTTCTCCCTACAAATAGAACACTAATAGAACGGGCATACCAAGTAGAAATTCTGGGAATAACTAAAGTACAGGCCATTTAATCGCAAAGATATGGCCAGTGTTTTTTCTAAGAATATTTACTTTGCCATCTTGCCAGGTAATTAGCCAGTCCACAACGCTAGATAAGCAAAACCATTCATACATTTAACATTTGGCATGCGCATATTGATTACGAAAATAATCAGCAAATTTGTTAGGTTACCAAGTCCAAGGCACTTGGCATTTTAAGCTATCTCGCTTCTTTCAATCTGTCTATATATACATTTCTAACTGACTTTCTTTCTATTCGGGTTACTTTTCCATTAGCCGATAAATTCACTCAGCCATAACCCCGTTGGCTGCTTGAAAAGGGGTTTAGTTTGATGGTTTGCGGAGTTAACCCCAACTTGAAAACTGATTTCCCATGTTCGTACACACATTTTCACGCCCAACCCATCCCCAAGCACGACCCACCAGTGTTTTACCCCCATGACATGGGTCCCGAGCACTTTTACAAAGATTTACGACCGCTGTCAATAGAGCTTTGCATAACACTTCCACTCGGCAGCAGAAACAAAACAGCGCCGGCTACAAAAAAAGAAAGTATTTTCGAATTTAAATCTATTTGTCACTTGCAAAACTTTTGCTACCTTTTTTGTACAAAGGTCGGACCATCGGACTCTGGGCACAAAAAAGGTAATGCAAAGTGGCAGTTACAAATTTGCTGAAATCAAATGCGGCATGAACAACAACAGCAACAACAACAAGGTGGTGCAAAATAGAGGACCGGATATATATGGGCCATGCACCAAAGCGTTCCATTTAAATGAGTTGGATTGCCCACACTTAGGTGTTCGTCCCAAGTTCCCCAACTCCCAAGTCTGAATTGTCTTGGACAAATCGCCACCCTTGTAACGTTTTTCCCAATGCCCTTTTCAATCGTGGCAGCATCCCCAAAACCCAGAGAGGCTAAACACTCCATTGCAGAGACAAGTGGGGATGACTCTTGAACGGGGTAGGCTTGTAGGTACCCTGTAATTTTATTTAATAGATCTTTAAATTAGTAAATAAGTTGTAAAATTGTAGTATTTTTACAAGCTCAGCAATATTTAATTTATTGTATAATCAATCTACTCCCACATTTAATAGAACCCAATACACCCCCAGAAGAACAATTACACTGGGTGCGCAATTCTCCATCTAGATGGAACAATAAGAAACAGAGAAACAAAAATGATTTGCATTTATTTATCTTGGTAGCTCTTCATCGTCCTGCTTCTGTGTTTGAATTTGTTATTATTCTCGCACTCCGGAGGTCTCTGGTTTGGGTTTGGGTTTGGGTACTGCTCCGTATTGTTGTGTCTGCTCCTTCCACCTCATCAACCCGATTCCAACTCCATTTGGTTCCATTCAGCGCCCCCGCTCCAGCAAACATTTCTATGCGGCGATGATAAAAATAATCCCATTTATTGTTTAATGCTTAATAAATAAAGCAATTTTTATTTATTTGCCAGCAGTTTGTTGCTGTTGTTTGCGTTTGCGTTTCAGTTGTTTCTTTTCCATACCCGTTGTACCCGCCTTCGTGCAATTGCGTTCTGCGTTCTGAGTTCTGTGAGCTTTATTGATTTTTATGCCTCGAAGATGTGGTTGTTGTTAACGCCGGCAAAATACCATCAATTGTTTATTGTTTTGATAATGCGTTCGCTTGTACTTTATTGTTTGTACTTGTGTCGAAGGTTTTGCGTGCAATCGTGGGAGTCATCGATAAGGGCTTCGTGTCGACGTAACAATTGCCAACAAAGCGATAGTTAATTGGGATCAAATTGAATGTGGTTTGCTGTCTCTGCTTATGCAGGGTTCCCTGTTAATTGAAATATTTGGGGAGCAATAGAGTCCCATTAGGGGCCACTTTATGGAATTGGAAGAAATAAAAAAAAAAACAGCTTCAATCACAGACTTTTAAGTTTTTGCTTTGAATAAACTTGAATGCGCGTTATTGGCCTCATAAATATCAAAAATCTATGGCTATTCTTATGGCCGAAACTAGTTTTTCAATTTATTTATAACAAAGATTGATAAAAATCTTTGGTTGGCGCCTCAACTTTGTCTTTCAAATATTCGTTTAATAACCGCATTGTCTGTTATTCAACCTTTATGTTACAAAACTTAAAGCTTTTGAGGTTGATGTGATCACGTTAAAAGATATGTTTTTAAATGAAAACCAGCAATGAACGCTCTTAAGTCCCAATGTGTATATACGTTTTATCCAATCCAACCTTAACCTTTTGCTTAGTTTACCTATACGAAACATTAACTTACCTTTATGGATTACCATGGTCACACTATTCGACCTCTGTTGCAACCTTTTGATCCCACTTCCTTTTCCCCACCACATCCTTACTCAATCAGTGATTTAGTTCGACTTGACTTAACTTTAATTTGCTGTAACTTAAGCCCACGATTAAGATAGTGCTCTGGATCCAATCCTCCTGGCAGCCAATTGGCCTGCTTCAGGATAATGGCGTTCAAAGCCCCATCGGGCTGGCATCCGTTCACTCCGGCTGCCTGCCCCTCCGCTCACTTGTTAAACAGGAAACCCGCTCGGGGTCTCCGTTGTTCCGCCGCCAACTATCGCGATTCACATCTACGAACATGTATGGCGATGGCTGCCGTGCATCCTGCCGTTCTGCCTGATTTGCCCAATTGTGCAGCTATATATATATAAAAACTCACATATATCTGAAACTGAGGAGAGCGCTGCAACCGGGAAGCATAATAAAATTGATTGCAATTTTCACGCTGGAAGCTTGGCTTTCCCGGAGCTCACGACCCAGTTATTCCACATGAGCCGCCGTCAAGAGCCGAAGCCCCTTACATGACGGCCAAAAAAAAAAAAGGAAAAAATGGGTAAAGCCATGAAAATAGCACGGAAAATGGAATATAATACAAGGGAACAACTTTTGCATAATGCGCTTGCACTTGCAAACAAAACCCCAAGCCCACTAGCCCGCTGCATAATAGATTTTCCGTCCAGCCGAACCTGAAGTGGAATGGAACTCTAGGTGCACGATGACCTTAGTCGGGGTTCATTGCCTTGCAGGTCAACCAGTGCTCGAGCATAATTTTGGGCCTGGCTTGTTTAAAATTGCATACTGTTTATTAATTTCCAACTGCTCCTGATTCTATATACTTTCCTCGGCCCTGTTTGCACAACTTTTCCCACGGCCTCCACCGCTGCGCTGGCGAGGCTGTCGCGTCATTTAAAATTTACAACTTTTAATTGAAAAAACACTAAGCAGGATCTCGTGATGAAATATTACTGCAGCAGTTCGGATACTTAATTACGTGCATAAACACACGGGCGTATCTCAAGCTCAACAGGTGACTGTGCAGATACTCTGCGGTGCTCCTTCCTGTCCCGCTTTTCGTGTCACGTAGCTCCGGAGGTTGGCTAGTTGGTTTTGGTTTCGGTTTACGTTCTTAATCACCGGAACTGGCTGCACTGAGTCCAGGTAGCCGGGCGGCAATTAGTGTCTCGGCCACGCCCACAAAAGCCCCACCAAATCCAGTGGACCACCCCACACGACCCACCCAACACCCCAGCAACCCACAAGGGCAACAACAATGGAGTTCAGAACGCGTAAGTTTTCTTTGGCAGGTTCGTGTTGCTGCTCTTGTTGCGGGTTGTTCTAGTTAGTTGAAGTGCTCTGACTTGCCGGCGTTTACAACTTTGCTTAAGCTTCTTTGGAATTTCGCAAAACATTCGAAATGGCCGGGGAAGAGCACTTAGGGAATTAGAAACTTCCTGAATGCAGTTGCGGAACTTATAACTGCAACGATTGGTAAATAAAATTTAATTTCTATTGAAAGGGCAACCACAGAGGCTTAGTAAATCAAATCTGTCCCTTCTAGTGTGTGGTTTTATTTACTGACTTGAAAACTTATGGCGAAAATTCAACACAAAATCAGAGCACAACTCAAATGGCATTTAACCTTGATTCAGTTCTAGAATCGAACGAAATTCGAGTATAAACATGAAGTTATTTGTTTGTTTTTTTTATGCTGATCCCCAATGTATTGTCAGCTGATCCAAGCAAACATCTCCATCGTTTATTTGTTGATATTTACTCGCTTTTTTGTATACATGGAGGAACATAAGTAAGCTCGAATATCCCCTGCGATGCGTAATTCTTTTATGGGATTCTCCTTCATCTTCTCGCGCAATTTCAATTATTCACACTCGACATTTAATTGTATTAATTAAAGCAGCACGAGAATGTTGAACATTTATTACATGTCTCTGCAGCATGCCACACTCTTTTCCTCCTGGGTGACCGTGTCCTTATCAGCGAAATTTCCCCCTTTTCCTTCTGAAGCGCGTTTCCGGCGTTAATTGAATGCAGATTCCACAGAGATGTTGGGGCTGTGGGTGGTGGGGCGATGGGGGTGGTTTGTGGGTTGCAGGGACACCCGCTTCGCACTGCCAATTAGCCCGGGGTGTGGGGAAAGTGAAGGGGTAAGGGGAGCGGAACAGAAACATTCTGACCTCTTGGCATTCATGGACTCTTTGCATTGCCAATTTATATTCTTTGATTGATTATGGCAAATACATTTTTTATTTTATCGACCGGTTGATTGATGTTCTGCAATTGCCGATGGATTCGAAAATCGACGGTAATTTATTTATGCATATTAATGAGCCATCTTTGATTGCGCGTGTGTCATTGAGTCAAGTGGAAAAGTGCAAAAATAGAGGACAACAATGATAATGCTTTTTTTCCCCTGGTAATGTTTCGGTTTTAAGTGTCCTTCTCCTGGTTATTCAAACTTCCTGGTTTTTTCCTCTTCTGGTCCATCAAAGGCCATTGCCACGTGTCGCCAGCTGGAGCGGGATACAACACCGGCCTCTCAGCCTGCCCCATAAATAATTTATTTAACAAAAAGCATGCCCAATGGCAGCACTGACACTTTAAGCAGCGCACTCGTAATCCCAAAATGTCAGCCAGCCCAACATTTCCATTCCACCCACTTTTTACGCTCCGGGAGCCACTTCAATTTGCCAGCCAGACAGAAAATCATCTGAGCTCCTCCTCTTCCACGGATCATTGTTCAAATGGCATAAAAACAATGGCAACAATAATAATAAAGCACATAAATAAATGATAAGTTGGCCACATGCACAAAAGGACGCGACACGCGTCACGAAAAGAGATGACAATGTCATCGGAATGGGGACAAAAAATATACCATAGTACCACCTAAACTGTAATATTCAACACGGTGAAATATGGCTGAAGTTGCTCTGAAATTGTTTTTTACGACTCTAAGAGGATACATAAGAGGATATCAGAAAAATACATAATGGTAGCAATACATTGGCTCAAATGAAGAATAACTTTAATGGAACCTTGACCAAGAACCATTATTGATGTAACTTTTAAAATTACTTAAAATTTCCTCATATATATCATAGAGAGAGAAGTTGCCATTCTCAATAGTTAGTTAATTAAACAACACATGGCGGCTTGAACTTAGTTCAACTAAAGCTTCCGAACCACACACATTGCCCCAGTTGAATCTTCCAGCTGATGATTGCAATTAAATACACATAATTCCCGGCTAATGACTTGGCTAGAAGCAGCGGACAAAATCAAAGCGAGCCGCGCTTATCTCAGCCACGTTTAGCTGGCAACATAATTTAAGTCCCACAGACACGCAGACAGCCTCCCTCGAATAATCGCAGATGCACAAACACATGCGCACACACAAGCAAACTGACGCCGGCAAGTGTTGGCCACTTCCGTTTCCGGTTGGCGCTGATGATGCGACTGCTGCGACTAACTGTGCCGCTGATATCGATTAAAGCTCTGCACTAAATAACTGCCATTTAGTCTGCGGTAGTCTCCGTGACATCCCCCCCTTTTCCAAACCTACGATTCCCAGTCAATTTTGCAACTGGCAAAACTTTGACAATTTCCAAGAAAAGATTCTCCCACTGAATTTAGGCAGAATATCAGCAAGTTGCCAAAGTTTTTGCATTTCGCCAGCTGTTTACTCTATAAGGAAAACAAGAGGCCAACATTACTTCCCCCAAGCCGCCCTCGAAGTGCTGGCCATAATTTACATAACTCTCTGCGCAATAAAAATTAATTTGCTGCCCATTTGGAAGTGCTTAATTTGTAAACGAGACCATTGGGGTCGTCATGGAATCGCTTCAAATTGCTGACTAAGGTTGGGGCTTGTATCCAGAAATACATATAAACACGTACATATATATATATAGCTCTGGTGTTGGTGGCTTTATCGGTGCTGCCTTTACATGTTTAACAAGCTGTGCTTGCCTTTTGTTGTGGGCGCAGGATAAATTAACTTCAAGATGGAACAGGGAGCAGGAAGGATCAAAGGGGAAGTGTTGACATGAAGTGGAACAGTGAAGTTACTTTGTGTGCAAAATAAAATCTAACAAAATACGCACTTTAATTATAAGCTAAACTAAAGTAAAAGAATAATATTATTTCGCAACAAAAAGTTAATTCATCAGCAAGAACGGTGTATGAAATGTATAAAAAATCCTGTCTGTTTACATTTATATAAAATATGTTAACATCCTTTATGTTCATAAGGTATAAGCAATTTTGCAGTACAGTACAATTAAATCGTCTTGTTTACAAGCCATTTCAGTTGCACTGGGACCTTTTTGATATTTTCTATGACCTTCAAATAATCAAGATTTCGTGTATATAGGGTATTTAAGATTCCGCCTTAGCTGACCGTCATTCTTTGGCATTTATTTCAGAGATTTTATCGCTGCTCAACAGCAAAAGCAACATCAGCAATCCGCAAAACACGAGCAACTTTTATGGCAAAAACGCAAATGGCGATGAATGTTTGCAATAAAACAAAAGTCGAACAATGCCTGGTTGTTTCTGTTTCTGTTATTGTTGTTCCTGGTTTTGTTGACTTTTTGTTAATGTTTTTGTTGTTGTTAGTGGTGTAAGTGTTCCTGTTGTTCCCGTTGCCATTGCTGTTACTGCCGTTATTGTAGCATTTATTGTCTGACCCCCAATAGCCGGTTGATTTTAAAATGTCTCTACTGCCTTCGGGTGCTGTTAATTATGCAGTTGACTGGGCGAATTTATGTCTTTTTACTGGCTGTGGAGGAATGGGTTCTGGAGATCTCACTCGACAATCACCGAATTCCCTGCACTTGACACCCATTCAGAGGAATCAAATCGGGGAAGTAGTCTCAAGTAGCAGCTTCCTCATTGCCACCAAATGGGTTACAAGAGCGCAATTGTTCATCGTTATTTATCGCCCAGTTGGTAGTTGATTAATAATTGTCATAGGAAAAATGCGAGACAGTAGAAAGATCTGAAAATAGAATCATCAACATTTGCGCTCTTGACTTTGACCTCTGTGGGTGTCCCTCGATTGGAGCTTCCGCTCGGCCTCGGATCCCAGTGGGCGGACACATATATGACATATCCAACCCCTTGTGGGCTCGACAAATGTCAAGTAAATCGCGTCAACTGTACAAGAGCTGCGACCTCGGCAGTCCGGGGATGAGCATAAACCCCAAGCTACGTACATCCATCCATCCATCCGCATGGAGAAGGCCAAGTGTGGGGCGCTAAGTGGGGACCTGGGGGCTGTCTGGATATTTGTCTGTAATTCCGTTCATGTGGGCGGGCGTTACGTAAATCCAGACGAGCAGCTAGCTAGCCTGGCTGCCTGTCGCCGTGCATTTAATGCATACAAATTGGTCTGATTTAAAAGAGCCTGAAAAATGCTGAAAAAATTTTTAACGGGGCTGGGCCGCAGATTAAACAGCAACTGGGTGCTGGCATTAAGGAACGTCGACTGGTGCATCATCATCCATAAGTCTAATGCGCCACTCAATGAGGGTGAGCAGAGACGTGGATGTCTAGTAACATCTTGTGGGGCTCATACGAGTATGTATCTACTGCCTGGCTGTAAAATGTTGGGCATTCAGTAATGGCAATATACTCTGCATTACTAGGGCTTAGTCTAGTCTAGTACCTTGCCTCAACATTTTACACATACATACATTTGCACTTGGCTTTTAGCCCCACAAAATGGGTGCATTCAATCGAGTGGCGGCCACTGAAAGTTTCCATCTGTCGAATAGAAAGCCAAAATAAAATGATTAATAACTTTTGGCCATGCAATCCACAACCACTGGGTTTTTTTGGCTGTCAGAGACAGTTACCCCACCAAACTTTTCCAATAAGCCCCTCAGTAAATCCGGAATCTGCGCAGGGCATCTGGTAAGTGGCTATCAAGCCATTCCAATCCCAGTCCTTTCCGGATGCAGCTCCCCTCAACATTTTCAAAATTGTACATTGCTTTTTGTCAAGAACTTTTCACGCTTGCCACCCCATTTCTGGTTGCATGTCAACGCGCTGCCATCGAACGGTGTCATTGTTTCCAACTCGGCTGATTTCAAGCTAAAAATTTGAGTTTATCAAATAGATATATAAAAAAGTTAAATACTTATAAAAAGGGGGTAGAATTCGGTGAACATATTAATTTAACAGTGCTGAGTTATCATCTTCAAAAACTACTTTATCAATACTACTAAATTCGGTCATAGATTAAGTGGTTCCCAACTTTTTAAATCTTCCTCAAGCAAAGTTATTTAGCTTTTTTGTATCTTGCGCCGTCAACTCTGCTGGAGAAATATTAGCAAACTGTGTCAGCTGTCATGTGGTACGACCCGTGGACCTGCCGCCCGACAAACTGCAGTGCGTGTGGTGGTGCAATGTGGTGCAGTGCGGCGGTGGTGGGGGTGGGTCGATGGTGGTGCCGTGGTGGAGCCAACCACTTTACGATGCGTTATTTGTCTTTCGACACGGCGCATCATCAACAGCGGGGTTGCTGTGGCTCCTCATATTTTATTCAAGGCAAGTGTCATGTGCACATGAACTCAGTCAGTCAGTCGGTGAGTGAATAGCAGCCACTTCCACTTGGCCAGGCATGAACTCTGACCCCCCACAGGAAAGCGCCTCCTTTGCTCCTCTTTTCCCCCTCAATCCACATTTTCCGCCCCCTTATTGGCCATGTCCAGCTGGTAAATGGCTTTTAATTGCCGCCATGCAGGCGAGACGATGAAGAGGTAAATGGAGGTGAAACAGTGCATTTTCCAAACATTTTCACTCAATAAACTGCACTAAAAATAGACGCCGCCGCATGTTGAACTTTGACACACAAGCAAACAAACAAATTACCTCTAGAGGTCGACGAGGGAAAATGGAGAAAATCTTCCTTCACGCACAAGTTGCAAGTTGTATAAACAAATCTGTTTCCATCAGATCGCCTTCCCCGTCACGATGTCAGTCAAATGCATCCACAATTTCAGCTGTGCCCCTGTTGTTTAGCCCGTTGTTGCCACATAATTAAATCTGAATTCAAACAAAATGCGCTAAACATTTCAAAGTATTTTATGGTTGTCGGATGGATATTAAAACGGGCGGTTAAATTGTAAATAGATAGGGGAACTTGATGTGAAAACAGACGTGAGGATGATTTTAAATGCACTCGATTTGGGTAACTTTAAAATTTGATTCATACAAACTCTTAGAAAATAATCAAAATAAAAAAATGTCTTGGGTATATATTGACTCTCTCTTATAAACTTATAAACTGTTTTTAGAGTAGTTCTTATATGGAATCAAATATAAATTTATTATACAAATAACCCTTTTAAATCCTTGACTAAATCTGTGCTTACTTTCTTTTCTTTCGTTACAGGTAAGGGGCACCGATTTCCTATGGCACCGCATTTGTAGTTTGTATCTGGT
The DNA here is from genome assembly GCF_004382145.1 of Drosophila mauritiana. Classification (NCBI taxonomy): domain Eukaryota; kingdom Metazoa; phylum Arthropoda; class Insecta; order Diptera; family Drosophilidae; genus Drosophila; species Drosophila mauritiana. The sequence continues at coordinate 8,577,725 of NC_046669.1, forward strand.
TGAGTACACATAAGTATAAGTATCTGCAAAGTTGGCACTCGCAGCTTGGCTTGCCAGACACGCAACAAATAAGTGCAAGTGGTGCGAGCTGTTTGTTGCCTGCTTGATGTCCTAATGCCCCAAACAACAACTTTCAGCGGCAACAGGCCAAGAAAAAAAGGAGTAGCAGCAGCGTTAACAAGGAGAACGAACAGGGAAATCACAACAATTGCCAGCAAAGTCTTTAAACGGCAAACGGGGACAGATACAGATACAGATACAGCTAGAAAGACAGGGCTACAGACAGCGGATTCTGCTGCTTGACAACAAATGATGGCAACAATTGTTGCAGACACATTGACGGCAGCAACTACGAGGAAGGAAACTCACTTGGCAGGGGTTCAAGTAGCAGTTTGGTGGAGCAGCAGGGGAGAAGCTGTAGGATTTTTGCGTTTAGTTTTCCAGCTTCTTCTTTATCTTTTGGCCTGCCGCTGACAGGCGAATGTTGCACGACCGACTGCTGAACGCACATTCCACTTGGCAGTGCTGATGAAAATAGCTAGAATCACCACAGAATTCAGTTTAGATATCATTTTATGGTATTTCAATTACATAACTCGGATAATGAACTAGTCATCTGAAATGTTTATACTCTTTAAGTTATGTCATGGCTGACAGTTAATCTTATATTCTTATTAACTAAATAGTTTATGCAACTTGTTATATTACAAAAGGGTACCTTAAAAATGAACTGGATTTTTGATGATTGTCAGCTAGATTCTAGCTAAATTAGCCGCACTTCTCGGAGTGCCTGCAGCATGGAAAATTGATAATGAGGCGCAGACCAGACTCCACAGTCTGCCATATTTGGCAGCAAATGTCCGATACTCCCTGTGGACGGATGGAACTGAATGAATGGCCGGCTGGAGTTGCATGAATGACTGGTTGGCTGACCAACTGCAGATGCTATATACAGATATAGTAGCATGGAGTGATATGGCATGGTGCACAAACTCCCCGTCAGTTTGTCTGGGGGCCGTGGAAAGCAATCAAGCGTGCGATAAGATAAGCCCGAAGCCAGCTTACAGCCCACAGCTGAGCAGACTCAACCTGACTCCCTCCCGAGGGCCAAAGTTTTAATTATGATTGACATGCGGTCGGCGTCGACGTTTCGGTTTGGTTCGGTTCGGTTCAACCTCCCCTCGCAACGGCATCGATTTCGACACAACTTAATTTCTGAAGAGGGTTGTTGATTGCCCCGCTCGGTGTCCCCCAACTTCCATTTGTAAGTCCCCCCCTGCGTTTGAAATGGCGGTGTTGAAACTCATCAGTCAAATGCGAGACAATTGCAACACAAGTTGCTGCCACGGACCACGGAACCATCCCTCAAAACCGACGAATCTGCCCCAGATGAGGGTTGATTGTGATCCACAACGGGCGCACAACTTGTTACAGAAGGGCGCAGAGACAGTCGAGGGTATTGTAACATTTTGCACACAGAAATATTAAATTATGGTCGCATTAACTGCAAACACGCAACACGAACAAGTCACTCCGATTGCGTGCTTGCATAAATCTGGCACGCAACAAAAAATATTTAACTGATGGGATTACCGGCGATAGGGTGGTCCGCTTTAAGACCCGAAAACGGAACAGTTGTCATATCGATTTATGAAAATTGCGGAAAGTCAACTATACCCTCGAGATGATATGGCAGATCAAAGGCATAATTTTTGACATTTTTTATTAGATTTACAGACTGAATAGGGATGTTTGGTAATTGCAGGATGTATAATTATATATATACAAAGAGTTCAAAGGATCTAACATTGCTAAATGCCTTCCGCTTTATTTATATTTTAAGTAATATGTATATATACAACATTCCATTACCTTGCTCTAAAAAGTAATATTGGTTAGTTTTAAACAATGCGAAGCTCGGTTGATTTATAGTTAGTTTCGTTTTTATGAGCTTGTGCCAAATACTGCTGAACCTTTTGGCAAATTGTCCATTTAACAACAGATAAAACCGACTTTACCTTTCAAGTTAAACCTTTTGGCTTATTATCCTTCGTGACAGGCTGGCAAATGTCCGGGAAAATGCTTCCTCGGGAAGATTACACATTAAAGTGAAACATTTCCCTTTATAATCCTTCGTGACAAACATCACTTATCATTCACACTGTCGTCCCGACATTATGTCAGATTTCTTATTTATATAATGGTCGTAAAGCAGTATTTCCTTTCCGCCTCACTCAGCCCGCATTTGAATATTAAAGATTATGCAAACGGATGGGATGTTTTAGTTGGCCGCAGGGGGTCTGTCGCTTCCTTGAACTCTCCCAGTTGTTTTTTTTCCTTTTTCTTCTGCTTTTTTGTCATATGAGAATGGCCAACCCATTCAATAAATACACTGCAAGAAAAGCAAGTAGGGGAAGGAGGAGCAGGGAGGAAGCCCGAAGCAGACAGACGGCCTGCCTGCCACAGAGCCCAAAACTTCCGTTCCATTTAAGCCGTTAAACGCGCAACGCATTCATCTTAATTAACAAACGCGGCGCGGGGGGAATCAGGTGTGCCCTGTCGCTCAGTGTACGAGGGTAAACAGCCAAAAAGTTTGCCGACGCCAGCTTTGACGTCGCATGCAAAAAACCCCTCACACACAAAAAGGATTTCGTCCGCAGAAGCAAACAGCCCCTAGATTTTGAGCCACCCAACGACCACCACCCAGAAATTTCTGTCCACCCGGCAGACGCAACAACAATGCCGCCTAAATGCCACTATGAATGATTGCCGCGGCGCACTTTGTTCATGTTCGTTTCAAGTTTTCAAACTAATCACTGGGCAAAAACTGCTGCCCAAATAAACAATTAAAATAACATGTAGTACATTTTGAATACCCCAAGTTTTCCTTTCATTTTAACTGCCGTGCTTCTACAATCAAGAATAATGCTCTCTTTGCCATTAAAAATGTATCTCAATGCAAGCGAAACTCATAGAATTTTCTCCGCGTGCATACAGGATAGACAGACGAGGCTTGGACTTCTTGTGCGGCGCAGCGGAAGTGAAGCAAAGCGGAAGCGCTCATACGCCATGTTGGCTGGCTGTGGGGCGATGTTTGAAAATTGAATAAGCGCAAGTTTCGCGTGCCAAAAATTGTGTTTCTTGTTGCCGTCCGTTTTTCTGGCGCTCCCCTTTTTCATTACCAGAAACTGGCACTAGGAAATTACTCGAGACCCGCCCGTCTTGCGACTTGCGAATTGCGACTTGCAGATACTTGGCCGGCGATAAAAAGGTCGCGACTCGGGACGTACAACTCAATAAGCCAAGTTAACAGTCGACTCGACGGTATCGACTCTTTTGCTGCTTGCGTCTGTGTGGGTACCGCTACTACCCTTGTTGCTGGCGGAACTGACAGTTACCTAATGGCAAACATAGATAAACCATTAAGTTTTCGGGGGAGCCCAGACCCAGTCAACAAAAAGGAAACCGAACGAAAAGCGGCAAAGTGTGCGCAGGGCACAAAAGTTAAATTTCAAGCGATGCCCCGGCCCGTCGCTCATATGAAATGCGATCGATAATTCGGGCTAAAAGATAAATTGCCGTTATGGCCAGGTCGGGGCAGCAGCCGTAGTTGGCTAATAGCGTCGCTGATTCCATTAATTTGCCCACTGACAGCATCGAAGGAAAAGCAGAAGCAGAAGTAGGAGCAGGAGCAGCAGGAGACTGACCTGCCCTCATCCGGAGATCCAAGCTCAGGTCCATTAGCTTAAGGAATACCCAAATCCGGCTACGGCTTGCGCCATTTTGACACTAATTAATTAAGTTTTATTCTCTGTTGTTTTTTTTCTGCTGATGCTGTGGTTCCCCTTCTTACGAATTTATCTTGGCTAAATCAGGCAAATCAAGCTGACGTATGGCATTTATAACCAAATAGGAAAGGAGCCCAAGCTTAGCATTATTTAATTTCTTTGAAATGAAAAGAATTGAATCTCTAAATAAGTGTAGAATCATTTTCTTTTTTCAAATATTGCGGAAAGAAATTGCAATGCCCTCGACTTTCAACGTCAACCACATAAAATCCGAAATATTCGGTTTATTGCTCGTAAAATACATCAAGCAGCAGCATACCAGAAATCCCCTTGGGGCTTCTCCATCAACAACTCATTAAATAAAGTGTGTGAACTCGACGTATCTGAAATAAATATCTATGCAAATGGATCGATTGCAAAGTGTCGCCACAGAGAGCTCTGTCTTCGGGCCGCATGTAAAGTCAACTATAAATAAATATTAATTAATTCTGGGGCACACATAAATCCAACTGAAATGCATTCCGGCGGCTCCCCTGCCCGAAATTTCTCATATTTTTTATTTATTGTGAACATCGTGTGTATATGTTTCTTCAAAAATTTCGAAATATTTCCCTTTGCTGATTTATTAAACAAATATTTGACCAATAAAATTGACGAAAAATACCGCGGTATGCCAGAAAAAAAAAAACAGGAAAATATGTTTGTAATAAATATAAGCTATATATAAATATTGACCGAACTGTAGGTTATATGTATTGGATATATGTGTATATCGGCCAAATGCGTTGCCTATATCACGTTCAAAGCGACCAACCGAAATGTTGGCACCCAATCTTTACAGCATTAAAAAATATAAAGAGAGGAAATTTTGGTAAAATAGGCAATGTATGTTTGAAACGCTTGGGCCGTTGCCTTTTTTTATGTTTTATTTTTTGGCGCGCTGCTAAATTTAGCTGGCAAATATTTGCGGCCCAAAGCAAAGAGAGCAGAGCCAAAGCCCAGCGCTTATGCAATGCAATCCGGATGGTAGATGGTCGGATACTCGGATGGGGGATGTTCTGTGGGGCATGGGGATGGGGTATATTTTCGGGGTGCCTCAGCCGTTTAATTGCCCCAGCTCCCAAGTGTCAAAGACCCTGTGACCTAGTGGACCAGAGTGGGAAATCAAAAGAGAAATAAAATATCAAATGAAATGTTGACAACTTGGCAACTTTCATCGTGCAGCGCTTCATTGCGTTCAATTGGATGGCAGCAGGGCAATCTCGATTCAGATCGTTCAGTTTACTTATTTATTTGAGTGCAATGTCTGCTATTGAAATGCATATTAAAATTCAAGAGGAAAATCGAAAAAGGCACAGAAATGTGCAAGTGATTAGGCAAGATGGGGGAAATTTTAAATTCGAAACGAAGTGCAAGGCAGGCAGAGTTAATAATTTTTAAATATAAGTATATATATAAGTATATATTTAAAAAAATCCACCTAAAAGAGCTGTTAAATAAAAAAGCAAGCAAATAAAGAAAACGATAATAAAAGAGAAGATATAAAAAAGTCTGAAGGTAAGATGCATATAAAAGTACTAGTACGTCATCGTAAACCATTTTTGTGTGAGGGGAACTTCTGGCATAAATTTAAGTTCCCACTGACAATGGCTAAGAAATAAATGGCGAAAAAACGAGGCACCGGGTAGCACAGACACGTTTTTGCAGTTGCCAAATTAACGGGGCGCAGACTTTCAGCACAGACTGTCGCCGGTCGTCATTGTCGCTCGCTTGGCTGCCAACTGCAGCAACTGCAACAACTGCGGCAACTCGCTGCAACTGCTGCAATTTTAGTATTGCCGCGCTGCCGATGAGTCAGGCCGCATCTCTGTGCCGACGTCTCAGTCAGCAGTTTGCATTTTAATTTTCATTTGTGCATTTGGCTGTGAAAATCGCATTTCTATATGCCACACCAATTGCAAAAAAGAAAATGGTTTAGAAAAAAGAGCCAAATGCAATTGTAGTCTCCCCTTTTTTTTTGGCAATTTTCACACAAATGCGATTTTGAATATAGTCTGTTCCATGGCCTTTTGCCTCTAAATTGAATGCGTTTTAGTTTGCATTTACTTGGTTTTTCTACTCCTGCTGCTCTAGTGTTTTTTTGTTCAGTTTTATGTCTTTATTTTATATATATGGCATGCACGTGCTTTTTGATGATGCAATTGAAAATCGACACGCTGCCAGAATTCATTATACACAAACATATAACATATATGTATCTGAACGGCACACTGTTTAGCTGCTCAAATAGCAACCGGCCATTGGCGATTGGTGCTGTGCTAATTGTTAGGCCAACACGCTACAAAAGCAAAGTCAAACTGTAGCGATAAAAGAATAAATATACATTTAAAAAAAAACTTAAATAGTGGAAAAATCCGGCCATCTGGATTTGTACAATAGCAGTTTGAGTTGGCTAATCAAACGCGTGCAGAGTGTTGATAAACTACTATTTACACAATGTCTTTGCTGTAAAGACTCTCAATTACACAGTCAAATAATATTCTTGAACGACCACTCCAAACAAGTTTTATTTTTCTTGGAAATGTTTGCTCTTTTGTTTAGTGGGAAGTCCCGAATTGGCACTTCATTCACGTACCTTGCAACTGTCAAGTTCAATGTCACTTTAATAAAAGCAGTGATAAGATTGTGGACTGCAATAAAACGATATTATTTTGATAATAAACTTGATGTACATATGTTCTTGATAAGCATAACACAGTCTACACAAAATTGTCTTTTTAAATAAATAAAATATTTTGTGTAAGCTTGTACTTCTATCTAGCTAATAATAGTTCTTGTGTTATGAATTAGTGTTTTTTATAGACTAGAAATTGTTAGCAGCAGACACTGCGACAATAGCAATCAAAATATCAACATCAAAGCTGCAACATTGCAGCAGCAACATTGCTGCAATCACAGCCAGTTATTACAATTGACCCGTTTCGCAGTTGGCCAAGTGACATCAGCCACCCAGCCCCGAAAGGCAATTAAATATAATGCGTCTGCCGGATTTTGTGAAAATGAAATCCGAACATCGCATCTATTGCCAACTCATGGCTGGCTTTTAACCAATTTAATGACTAACCAACGAACGGCCAGCTAGCCACATGTCCCATGTGATTGATGCATTTTTATGACATTATTCGAGCGTGGGTGTGTTTGGCGGGCAGTGTGCTCGTAATTGCTTTCAAATAGCTTGTACTAAAAAAAAAGAAATTCCACCCACCGTGTGACAAAAGTGCAGTAGAAAGTTGGTGCCATAAAGTCTCCAGTTGGCAGCTTCATTAGCTTATTTATTTATGTATTTATTGCCGCCGCTCAACTGCCCGGCAGCTGAACAAACTTTCCCGGGTCGCGGCGTTTAACACTTAATTAATGCATATTTAACCGCCGGGCAATTTGAGGCGGGCCTAATTACAAGACTCTCCATCCAAACCAAAATTGGAAAAATGCGAGAGGGGTCTTCGTGGTGTTAATTTAAATAAACGGGGTTTTTTTTTGTGTTTCAAGCCCGCAAAGTCAACTCATTTGCCTAACTGCCAAAAGGCTTCGGGGCATAGACAGCAGTCACAACATTCGATTTTTTTGTATTTTTGTCTTTTTCCGCCTTTTGACAGTCGTCGTCTGTCAGCTGCAGTTGTAAAATGTATAACATTATCGCTTTATCGTAATTATTTACCCCTTACATAAATTATCTTCAAGTTTTCGCCTTATCAGCGGCTTTTGCGACTGGGTTTGCGTTACTCGTTTATATTTTTTTCGCAGACCTTGCTGAAATGCAATAAATTGGCTAATTTATTGTTCATGTTTTTAAAAGTTAAGTGCACAAGTTGGTAAAGCCCTTTTATGTTCTTAAAGCAAAACTTATAGATTGATGAGTTCTTTCACCTAAAGGTACACGAAATCTTCTCTAATGAAGTTAGGCAAAGTTGGGAACACTAATTGATTAATCTCAAAATTGGCTAAACTTCGTATTTTGAATTCCCTTGGTTCAGAAACCGCAGTTCTTTTTTGCTCTTTTTATTTTTGGGCATCTTCGTGCTCTGCCAAAATTTTAATTAACTTTAATTTAGTTAATTAAATGTAGTATTGCTTGCGGTGCCGCCGTTCGCCTTTGGCAGTTTATTAACAGCAATTATTTAATTTTAGTTAATTCAGCCAGTGAACTGTGATCTCACGTTGCGCCACTCAGGCCGCCAGTCAAATAAATAAATACAAATAATATATATACAATATATGCACCGATGTGGGCATACTCGTATATAAGGACACATATGACACATGGCAATGTCGGCGCCGATTTCGTGACAATTTATTGGACATATCAATGACAACAAAAAAGGAAAATGCAATTGCCCGAAATCCATTTGGCATAAAGTTTGCCAAACTACTTTCGGGTTTTTCTCTCGACACACTCGTATTTTTTGCACAAAGGCTGCTGAAAATCGCAATCGTAAATGTCAGTTTGCTGTGGTTTCTGTTTGTTTGCTTTTGTTGGCTAATTCTGAGATTGCAAAACTGAGAAATTGTCATCCAGCTTTTTTTCTTCGTGTTTTTGGCTTTGCTGCCAGCCCAAAAATGGTCATGATGCAAAATGTCAAACGCAAGTCACCGCCATACACGGCGAAAAATAAGTGGTTGGCATAACAATTCGACTTGTCTTTCATTAATTGAACGGCTATTACCTTGTTAAATTTTACTACTACCTAGTTTTGAATTTACTTTGGCTAAAATGCCTTAAATTAATTAAGTTCAAATTAGACAAACATCTATAAATTTACCCTGATTCGCGAAACTTGTTTAAGTAGCCGAACGTGTATTCAAACCAATGCCTAAGATAAATCGCAATCAGCTCTGAGTTCCTGGCCGTCTCATCTTTTCTCCCCGATTTATGGCCTGTGACCGACCAACGAACGAACGAACGGGCCAGGTTGTGTTGGCCAAGTTTACTTGCGGCTGTTTTGTGCCGCTGTCTGTGCCCTGTCATCGTCATCCTTTTAAAGCTGCTTAGGCGGCACGCCTCACTACCAACAACTGCATTAGCAGCTGAGCAGCAACAAAGGCCAAGGCATCCATCCACAGCAACAATAGCAATAACAGCCGGCACTCAACAACTTCATTTGCACCGCTCTTCTTGGCATGGCTCATATTACACGCACCGTCTGCTTGTCGCCATCGACATCGACTATATCGCTATAAGGTGGATCCTTCCCTCTCCACCGCTCCCATGTCGAACTCATGCACAATTAGTCACTTGCAAGTCAATTAAGTTCCCAGCGCGCCAACCGCAACAGAACGCCGGCTTCCCTGCCACATGCCTCCAGATCCCCCAGCTCCCTCAATGCCACATCCCCTGACACCCTGCCACACATCCCCATTCGTTTGGTGGGCTGGGTGACGATGATGATGATGGGGGAGACACACTCACGGATACCTGTGGCACCGTCTGGGACAGGGACATCACGGAGTCCACGGCGAAAAAACACGATTAGTATATTAGGTTTCGTTCCTAAAATACTTGACTTGTGCTAAAAGTTTGAAGGAACAAGGCATATGTGTTTGTATTTGATAAAGGACTATTCTCCTTGAACTTATGCTATATGAACACTTGCCAAAAAATATTATTATAATTATATAAATCAAAAAATTGTTATAAATGATCACATCACGTATGTCTTAACTGCAAAACACATCAACGTATATCAGAGCTCCTTTCTTTGTTGCTCGTAGTTCAAGACTCAACTCCTTTGGTTTTATAACTTCTAAATAGATCTTTCGCTCAGTGTATCGCTGGTAGTGCGAAGGAACTAACACGGACCGCGGCACTCATTTGCAGTAAAAAGCAATGACAATGTCGGCGACAACGACTGCGACAAGAAAATTAAAGACAGACCCCGTAGACATGGTCTGGAACACCATGGACACTGGGCCACAAGAGCTCATGGATGACGAGGAGGAGGAGGAGGAGGGTGGAGCAGGAGCAGGGGGATTGCGGTGGGTGAGCCGGGCTAAAAGTAAAACAAAAACCATATTATTAACGCCTCATTAAATTTTTAACGATTTTAAATTACAGACTGCGGTGCGGGGCCAGCTAATGAATACAAATTGGCCGCATTGCGTGTGTGTGTGTGTGTGTGAGCGTTCATTGAGCCTCAGATTAAGATACAATAATAATAATGCCTGTCTACAAGGTTCACCTATGGCTTCAGTTAGGAATAAGACATCGGGCCATTTCTGGCCTAAATGCTTTTCAGTGTTTAACAATGCGTAATTGACATTAATTATTGAAGGGGCCACCACACCCAGCCGACTTCAGACGCCTCTGACGTAGCCAAAAACGAATATTAATCAGCCTGTGCGCCGATAGTTGTTGTTATTCCTAACATTTTTTAATTGTATACACTTGTAACATGCAAATGAGTTTTGGACATAGACAGGGGACATGGGCACGACTATTCGACGTTAAAAAAAAATTAAAATAAAAAAAAACAGATCAGCGGGACGGTGGAGAGGTCAGGGTGCTCTGATATATCACGACTTTGACTTTCCGAGGCAAACGATCCAAAATACCAATCCAATCCAAAACGATCCGATTGGAATGACCACCAACACCAGGCCTATGAATATTCAAATGTAGTTTTTCCATTCTGTTTAGACCGAATCTCTGTGAACACTCGGCCTTTGTTCATGCTCGACTTTAATGATTTTTCCTATGCTCGCATGGCAAATTAAATGTATAATTAAGAAATAAATTGCTTCCGTTGACGTTTATTATGTGACAGCCTCTCCAAATTCTTGAGACAAACAACAAAGAATGAATTTGTATGGAACACTCTTTTGACAAAACTATTTATTTTCGGTATCTGTCCGTTGGACACGTTTTAAATATGTCTCAGTTATTAGCCAAAGTCCAAAACTTTTTTTGAGAGAATTTTAATTTATGGTTTTGCGACCGAAACAGTTCCCAAAGAATTATACAAAAACAGGTATTCATTCATCACTATTTTATTACTCATAAAAACTGTGGCATAAGTATCTCAAGCAATTACTTCTTTGCGAAAGCCATCATTATAAAAAGAAAACGAAACTATAAATTATATAAGATTTGAGTGCCTTAAAGTTATAATACATTTTATGATAAATGTTCCGTCTGCATTGGGAATCTCTGCACAACTAGAATTTAACTTAACTTATTACTTTCGATCCAATCAACTCGGGGGTTAAACATTTTCTACAATTTACTTCCGCATCCATTGGCAGCATTTTCGTCGATTTTGTTGGCATTTCATTTGGCAATTTCTGTTGCCTTTTTTTTTTGTTTGAATTTCTTTTATATTCTATAGCGAAAAAATTCGCCTTCCCCTGACATAATTTTCTCTAAAAGAAAATAAACGAGTGCCTCGCACGCTCGCCGGCTTTTTTGGCCATTCCTCATGCCGGGTACTGTGGTTGTTGTTGGACGGACGATTTAATATCAAAGCAAGCCGCCAGCAGACACAGGGCATTTATAAACATATAGTGTATAGTTATATACGACTGCTGCCACGCCCACCGTGCCATGCGAATCATCCTACGCGTCTGTGGTTGCTTTTCCTCTGTTTTTGAGGGTTGCAAAACCGAAAACAAAACTTAAATGGTTCGAAACATGAACTTTTTGGCGAATTTGCCTAGTGTGCGCTTTCCTTTTCGATATTTATTTTGAGTTTTTGGTTTCACACAGACAGCAAGCAGTTGGCCAAACAAAGAATGGCTAAGAAAATACAACGTAGAAAGTGTCAAAATCCAAGAGATCGCAATTTATGCAAGCGTCACGCGATAAGCCATCTAAAATCTGTGTCTTTCGGCCCGATTGCAAATTCAGGTCTGAACCGAAGTTGGCTCTTTAATTTTTGGTGGCTGTGTGGGCGCGTGTTTGGGCCAACATTAAGTCGAGATGGTGAGACCATTCGTCGAGTTGCGGTCAATAACTGGTTTCTGCTTGGGTCGTTTCGTCGTTTTCGAAAATAGATTTCATTTTTATTGAAATTATGACATTCATCTTAATTTGCACCATCGCATAACTTACTAATTCTGTATTTGTCTCTCCTCCTTTGCAGGTGTGTATTTGACCGCAGGCCGAAAACTGGTTTCTATCCCGCCATCAGGTGAATCCAGATTAACGTACAGGTGGGCCATCCATCCAGGCATCGTTAGGTGGATGTGCCAAGACAATTTGCTGACTTTCGCAACTCATTAGGAACTGCAAAACGTTGCACAAGAGAACTTGACAGCTAACGAAGGTCCTTAGCCAGTAGTCCTTTTCCTATTCCTTCTCTATTCTCACTACTATTTGACTACAAGATACATTTTCTTTTGCTGGCGGAGTGCAGGAAAAGCTGATATGAAGAATCGAAAACGTTTTGCAGTCTATATCAGGTTGACAAGGCGGACAGTGACTTTATAACATGTCCCTGGGGCATAGATAGATATTTTTTAATGGGAAAGATATGACAGGAACAAGAAATACAATATTGCAACTTTAACAAATAAGCAAATGTATGTATATCAATAGATATTCTTGTAGCCTTAAAGACTTTTTTAAAAATGTAGAAATATTTGAAATTTTTAGAGCCCTTAAGTTGCTAGCGCACATAGAGTCACCACATGACTTACCACTTCATGTTTCCCCTCTGTGTTCCTTTGACCTTCCGACCCTCAATCATCCTTGAACCCAGCGATGTCACCCCTCGAGTGCAACTAGGACTCCCCGGCGGAGGCCACATGCAATTACTTCACTGGCGTTGTCGTCATGCCTCATTGCGGCTCAGAGCATAGCTGGCAGATGATAAATTCCCGGGGACTCTCGGGATGGTAATCCGCTCGTTTGTAATTCAATTAAATGGAAACGAGAAAACAAAACTGCAAGTGTATCATTAATTTGAGCCTGTGCCAAGGCCTTGCACATAGGCATACACATTCGAGTATGCACAGACTGGCGTAATAGTTATCCAAGTCTATCTCCATATCCATATCCATATAGCCACATAAATATCCATGTGCATGCCTGCTGTTTGGAGCTGTCATTAATCTTTCGACAGCCACAGCTCCCCCGCCCAAATGGCAAAAACTGTGAAAATCATTTTCAATGGCAAGGCTTTGTATGCTGTATACTGTATAGTATGCTGGATGCCTTTGTCTAATGATCGCGTGCAGTTTTTCACATGTTCCCCATAATGGGGCCGAGTGCCCATACATCATATTTATGCCAAACTATTTCAATATCCACATGCACATTTGACAACGTACGTACATATATCTATGGATATATATAAGTAGGCCTGCTCCGACGGCCAGATGGAGAATTATGTCGGTTGATTAATGTTCGGCTTGCCATCCAGATGTCAGCTTTGTGTATGCGCACAGCGTTTATCACGGCAGCAGTTTCTGCTTTAATTACTGGACCTGGTTTCCATTCCAGTGGAATTAAATACTCACACTGCGGCGATTGATTGATCCTGTGACTTGACACAACAACAATTTATTCATTGTGAGCGGCTATTCACATTTATTTACATACCACCCACAAAGCTGTAAAGTGTGGCAATTGAATTTGAATACTGGCTTAGGCAAATCACCAGGCACGGAGCAGAAAAAAAAACTGTAACAGAAGTGTTGAGATCGCACTAATTACATGTCAACAGACACACACGCCCAGCGGCAACTGCAACACCTATCCCCGCAGCAACTGCAGCAACAGCAACTGCAGTAACACCAATTCCGCAGCAACGCCAACACCTTGGCGCATAAATTTACAGCCAACGACGCATGTCACATGGCCCCTTCCTTCCTTCCATCCTATCCTTCAGTTATGGAAACATATATATATATACTATATGAGTGCATGTTGCATGTGGAGCGGCGGCTGCCTCAATAGCGTCAAATGTGAAATTTATGTGGGCAAGTGAGCGACAGGCGGAGCATGCGCAGCCATCCAAGCTAAAAGATTATACAAATTCCAGATGAAAGTTCCTGCAAGCTGCTTAGCATTTTTTTAGTACCAGCAATTAGTGGGCATGCAAATTGCAGAGACATGATCGCCAAAACTAGGGCGTAGCTCATAACTTCATCGAAAGCGGGTCATTTAACTGAAATGCACTTAGTTCTTGGGTATGCTACTTTATTTAAAATCAACTATTGTCATATAGCAAAGTGAATATGCATTTTATTAAAAAGATTGTGCATCGAGAAGCTTCAAGATAAGTACCATATCTACATACATAGCACATGCACCCAATGGACAATTTGATAGATTGATTGGCAGTTGCATTTTGCAATGCAAATGCGGACAAGATTTATACAACAAATAATGCATGCGCATCACAAACTAAAAGTGTTCATTAAAGTGCGGTAAACAATAAATACAGGCATGTTTTTGAGATGTCTGTTATAAAATGCATTGATACGTTTGCAGTTCGATTTAATAATCTGTGTTATTTTTAATTCAGTTCATTGATTTATGTTTTTGATATTTATTTATGTTAGCATACTAAGTGTTTTTTAGCACTCATTAATTTAAGAGCATTTGCGATTCAGTGCAGACAGGCAGGCATTTTTTGCTTACAAACATTTTTTTATGCGTTTCTCTTTAAAAATGCAAATTTTTTTCGCTCGCATATTGTTTGTCGGTCTGTTTTTATTATGCCTTGCGAGATATGTAGCACACGTCCATGTGGAACCGGCGTCTGTCCGTCTGTCTGTCCGTCCGTTTGCCAGTCAGTCATGCAGTCAGTCCGTCAATGCCTCAGTCATTCAGTCAGTTGGGCAGACAAGCGTGTCACTGCATTGCCATCGGCTACAGTTTTACAGAGGAAAAGCAATTCATTCAGTCACGCACACTCATAGATCCAGATACATTCATTCAGATTTTCAAGCGTTGTGCACTGCTGACTTTATGTTATGTTACTTAAATGCTGTCACACAAAGGCGCACAAATTGAGTCTTTACTGTGCCTGCATATGGGTGGACAGCGAGGAGGCAAATTCTTAACATTCAAATGAGCATGGAACACTGCACGCCCACACTGTCAATTGTGTTCGAAATAGTTTTCATTTTGCTGTTCTATATTTATCAAGTGACAAGGCCTGTTCGATTCAGAAAACTATAGTTTGGCTGTCATACGCGGTTCAAGGGTACTTTGATTAATGAGTTGGTTGTGCGAGTGACTCACTCGCTTAAATGGGAGAAATATTTTTGGGCACCGAGTTAATCAATTTCACTGTTTCGGGTGCGTGGGAAAGTCCCTTGTAATGCGCTTTTAATTGCAACGAACACAGAAATAATTGCACTCAACTCGGTGGTAACTGAGGCAACTTTCACTGGCTGTAATTCAAACTGACATCTCGTCCCCAGGGAGAACTCTTTGCCAGCAATTACAGACACAACAAAAACGCATAAATTACGGCCCAAATTGGCATCGAACCGAACCAAAAAAAATGAAACAAAAACTTTATAAGGAAGTTGGGCACCTACGTGTCGTATACGTAATTACAAATTTATGTGAATGCCGGTGGATGTGTATGAAAAACAATTACACGACCGCACACACCACACTCTCGAATGCATAATGCAGCAGTTGCACTTTCAGTCGCTCCGTCATTGAGTCAGTCAGTCTATTTTTTTCTTAATTTATTTAGTTTTTAAGCCAGTTGCCTTTGGGCCACACTTGCCAGGAATGTTGGCAATTGAAATCAATATGCTCGAGCACACTACAAATTTGTGCGGTTGCCAAACTGGATGATCGACCCACGCCCGAAAATCGGTTGAAATAAATGTAAGAAAAATTAAAAGCAGTCATTTTGCAATCGTATCTAATGAGGTGCGAAGAGAGGCGTTACAACGCCCCAAAGAAACAAAACCAATGCAACAGAATATTGTCAACAGCTTTGCTTACAACGATTTGCACTTTAGGCCTAATCCCCCGAGAAGCCTGTGTATCTATATATCTTTATGTACTCATATAGCGACAGCGAGTGGGCAGAAGTCGGGGAAAACTTGCTCCTTGGACGGCAAACCACTGATGATGAAGCCATTAAATGGAAAATTATATGCCGGCGCTCGGTAATTGGCCAAGTGCATTGAAATTAAACCTGGTTTAGTGTCTTGCAATTCGAGTCTGAGTGTTGCGATTACATGGAAATTTAGCATTCAATAAAACTCGACTTTAATGCAGGGGAATAAAGTTCGAATACTTAATTAAACTGAAAGGCTGGAAAATTAAAGATTAGAAAAAAATCATTTAGCAGAGTTGGTTATTCAATACATTTTTATTTCTTTATTTAAATATAATGTTTAATGTATTAGATTACAAAGGCTGAACTGGCAAATGAAAGTATACATGAATGATTTTAATGCATAACTCGCAGTCCACTAAAATATGTATAAGAACACACTTAATTTTCCTTTTTTCTTCCAAGATTTTAGCTTGGCAAATTTCGGCATATATTGAAAGCCAAGAACTCGTGGATTAGTATTTAAATTCTTTCAGTATTAGCTTTGCTGAAACATTCCGAGCTGCGGCTTAGATTGAACCAATTTCCCTTCTTCGCATGCATTATTCATTCCATTGTACGAGTACTTGGCCTATGCATATAAAGTACGCAAAAGTTCGTTGAATTTTAAGAGTTTTCGCGCACATTTAAAAATAAAAACCAACCCACGCCCAGAAAAAACCGCGAAAAATCAGGAAAAGCTGCAAAAGACAGTGCTATATACATAAGTACTTCTAATTGCTTCCGTGAAATGAAACAGACCAGGAACCACATAGACAAACATACACTTTTGTATAATTTAAACAATGCCAAGGAAAGACGAAAATAATGAAGATGATTTTCCGCAGAAGTACGTATGGTTCAGAGAATCGAAAGCAAACGATGACGTAGGTATTGCGTATTTTGTTTAGTTATTTTTTTGTAATTTTTTTTTTTAAGGAAACTGGTAAATAAACAGCACGTGAATTATAAAATGCAAAACGAATGAAAACAAATCGCGCACAATCGACAAACAAAACGAGGCGAGAAAATACACATGTATGGGCGAAGTCATCTAGGAAAACTTTGCAAATTTCTTCACCCCAAGCGACCTACGTGAGCAGCATGAAAAGATTCCCTACGATCCCGAAGTGTTTGCCCGAGCAAATGAATGGGAAACCCAATGACTGGCTGTCTGTCTGAGTGACTACTACTATGCTTGGTAAAACAATGGCCAAGAACGGGTGAGAAAAGCCGTTGGTGAAGTTGGGAAGGAAACCTGAAATGAAAATCTCCGCCAATGTTTGCCCTCCGTAGCGGCGTCTTTTATTTGGCTTTCTGTTTGCTTGGCGGGCCTAAAGCCGAAACTCAATATTTATTCTTTTCGACTTACCCCCTTGAGTTTCGGGATCTCCTTGGCTTGGCGTGTATCCGCATTAAGTTTTATTTTTATGGCGAAAGCGTAGAGCGCAGAAAACGCTCTTGGCTTTTGGCCGAATCTGGCTTGTTTGTGGGCGTAATTGAAAATCCCCGACGCTGAAATGGCCACAACTAAATTTGTAAGGCAACTAGTGATGGTTTCACTGCTCCATCTACTACCCCGGCACCGCTCCAAAATTCCCCTGCATCTCAAGTCGATCCGATAAATCGCTGGCCGGCCAATGCGGCGTATGCGCAATTTGTGCTGCACTTGTGAGGGCTTCCACCCCGAAATAAAACTGTCGAAAAGAAGACTTGCGGCCATTTGCCAAACGCTTGAGCTTAGCGCGTACAAACTGGGCAAGGTTTCAATGGATTCCATTTTCTTTCCAACGATGGGAAAAACTGGGTGGGTGTCTCTGGCCACAGTTAGGCAAATATTGAAGCATTGAACACGTTTTCGAGTAAATTGCAATTTTATTGTCCCACCTATTGGCTTTGGTCGGTTTTGGAAACCCGGTGCTTTGGCTTCGGACGATTTTATTACAGGCGTTAAGTCGGGGTGACATTTGGCATATGGTTATAGGTATTTGCAAATACCAATTTCCCTTTTCGAATTCATTTTATTACTTTCAACATTTTTCATTTACCCTATGTGTCTTAAAGTATGTTTAATAATCGAATAAAATATATTTAATTTAGTTTTGTATGCTATCAGAAGCAATTGATTGAACTAGCAATATTTCTGAATGTTCTATTTTATTTTATTTTTAAGAAAAGTCTATTTGAACTCTTTGTTCTGCCAACGAATCGAATAATTAGCCATCTGTTTGTAAATACCCTCTTAAATGCTAACAATTCCGATCATTGGCTTATCTCATCGCCTGGCACCTTTAGTTCCTCAATTTAATAAACATTTACGAGAGAGCTCAGGCCAAACGCAAAGAAAGCCATGGGCGTGGCAGGTGGGGGATTTCTAGGGGAGCCCAAGCTTTCATTGTAGTCATGCAATGCGCAAACACAAAACTAATTGAATTTTTCGTAGCTCTTTTCCATCCTCGCCATTCTGCAAGTCAGCAGTGGCGTTGGCTGTCAGGGGGGTCGTTTGAAAATCGGTGGGAAAACGGGGCCTTTTGTCTATGCCGTACGTGCCACAATTCCTAGTTGACACGATGTTGTTGTTTTTGGTGTTGTGGGCCGCTTGTTTGCTGCTGATATTGCTTGGAAACATAATCAACATATAATTAAAAGCTACTAACATGCAACACATTACACGCAAAGTATATTGTCGTTACACAATGCAAAGTGGGTAGGGTTCTTCAGCATCTAACCCCCTAGAAATTCCATGCCACCTCTCGTTTTTTTTTTCTGTTGTTTATCTGCCGTCGTACTGACCCAAAAATCCACTTCACGCCCAAAGCAAAACATGCTGGGTTTTATTATATTTATTTTATTTTATTTTATTTTATTTTGGTCTTTATGCTGAGTCTGGGTCTTGGCTCCATTTTAATGGCCTGCATGGTGCGTTGCAATTATAATACACACAACACAACCGACAACAAGTGCTGCTTAAGTGCTCCATGCAACAACAACAGCGAATTCTGATTGTCCAGAAATAAATGTGACCTAATTCAGTGTTTTTTGGGGGGTTTTCTGTTTCTGTTTCTGAAATAGTTGTCACAATTCACTTGGTCTGCTCCACATTTTATGCAAGCTGTGCACTTATTTTGCTTGGCCTGTAACCTGAGTTTTCGTTCATGGGTTTGGCATTACTAGAGTACGAAATACTTGAAACACGAGACAATCGCTGCGAGAGCGTAAATATATATATATATATATATATGCATATATATATTGCCCCGATGTCAAACAATAATTCTTAATAATGCCTCGCTGGGCATGGCCCATATTTAGTAAATTGGAATCGTGGCCGGTCGTTATCAGTTGCCTCAGCTAGAACACTAGAAACACTAGAACATTGGAACGCCATTAGCAACAGAGGCAGCAGCCTTAAATGAAATTAAATTTAGAACATGTGCTTGAAAAATCTGTTCTGTCGGCAATAAACTTAAATGTTTAATGATCCGTGGCGCAATTAAGATTTTACAACATAAACATTGAATACAAGAAAGCGGGGCTAGCATCGTAGTACTTAATCTGGCAGTTAGTATACGATTTTAATGTCCAGTTCTTGCAGTTTCATCCAGGTAATCCACTTGATGGATTCATTTCCTGCACCTAGCCTCATCAATCGGCTGCAATAATGCCAGATGCTGTCAGCAACACTCAATAATTTAGCTATATTACGCAGGTTTTTGCTGATAATGAACTTAATGATCCTAAATTCTTAAGATATCCCATTCGGAAAAACCTTTCCCATACGCATCACTTATAGTTACGAGCAGCCAACGGCAATCAGTAGAAATTTGCGTACATTAAGACCATAGCTTTTTGCTCTGCAATTGCCGGCATGACATTTGCCGGCTGAAACGGCTGAATCGGCTGAAAAACAAGTTAATTACAATAGGATTACCCGGCAAACAAAGGGGCTGCCACTGGCACAGCGACTGCTGCGACCATTGCCCATTGGCCTTCCGTTCGTGCCGCATATTTTCCCATTGGCATAATCTCATAAAATGGCATTTATGCGGGGTCCCGTGCGGATTTTCATTCCCCACACGCCCCTTCAGCAACGAAACCCCAAGGGGGCTTGTTGATGCGTTAATTTGCATGCAACATGCACTATGATTACCCGCAATTTGCAGCAGCAGCAGAAAAGCAGCGGCAGCAGTGCCGGCAACTAGATCGCCATTAGCGGGTAGTACACTCTGAGAAAACAATAGCACTATTATATTATTTAAAGTTAATAGAGCAGGACCTACAGAATGCTTAAGTAAACATAGTTCTCATAAATACATTATTAGATGCATACATTCTGATCAATGTCCCTTTAAGTCTTAGTATTATAAACTTTCCTAAGAGGCTACTCCAAATCCCATATACAAATTTTCCAAGTGTGGCAGCTGGGAAAATCGTAATGGAATCGAAATCGGACAGCTGGCCACGACCATCGGCCAACTGGGCGAGCAGAATTGGTTGCTCTTGGATCGCGTTTATTTGTTTGTGTGTATTGTGCTTCTGTTTTTGTTTGACGCCGATGTTTGCACAACTGCAGTGCAAAAAATACGAAAAAGATTGCTGAAGAGCCATGGGGAATATGCCTCGATACAGCCGTTTTCGATGGCTTTCATTTGCTGGGCGCCCAGTTGTATAATTTGCAATTGTTTGTTGTTGCTGGCCCTGCGAATGTGTTGCTGCCCGGCAGCAACATGCCCAGCAGCAACTTGCCACAGCAGCAACAGCAACAACAGCGGCAACTTGCAGCAGCTGAGCTGGTTTTAATTATAAAACTGCTGCTGCATCTGCGGCTCCTTTTTCGTGTTTGGTTATTGTCAGCGATTTCCTCAATTATTTGCCTTCGTTTGTTGTTCTCTTGTTTTCACAAAAAAAAAACCAAAAAGAAAAGGAAACAAATGAAAATAAGAAATGCACATAAGTTCAACCATTTTGTTGTTCGTTTATTTTCGATTTGTGTGTTTAACATTTGCTTGCGACCAGCTTGTTGTAATTTGATTTCTTTGTTTACACAAGTATATTTAATGCCCGGTTCCTTTGTGTTTTGGGTGCTGCACTTCATCATCATCATCATCGCCGAAGATGGGTGAATCATGATGATGAGGATGGGAGGATATGCATTCTGGGGTTTATTAATAGTCCGTTCTTTGGCATTTCTGATGGATCCCGTGCATTGGCATTAAGTTCTTTGTTCACTGCATTTGAAATCACCCTATAGATATATTTTTTTGCAATCTGTCTGCCGCGATAAAGTGCAGATCGAGATCCGAGAAATTAATGTTCAAAGATTCTCCGGGCCAAAACTTTCCATCCAGTTCCATTAGTTCTGCACATATCGCTGAAATTTGCATATAGATTGACTCAACTCAACTCGACTCGACTCGCACAGACAACTCTCTTTCTGCTGGCTCATAAATCTAAATAATTAATAATTGTCACTGCCCCCCGAAGACGGCGACTGCAATTTGCGGCTAAAATGCTTTTCAATTAAATTTTTAATACATTTAGCGAGGCCGCGCTGGTGCAGACAACGGGAATTTCGCGTCTGCCTGGCGCCTGCCGAAATCGCAGACCAATCCAAATGAGCTGGCCAAATATGGGGGCATGCAGAACCAGTAACTAGCAGATTGCAACTACCACGCTGTGGCACGCATAATCTCAGCTGACAGTTTCATCGCTAGATTAGCACAAAGTGCAGTGCGTGCAGCAGGCTGAAGGAAGCTACGGTACAGATACACATGCGAGATACAGATGCAGATACAGTTACGCCGAGATACATTTGTGTGCATTCAAATGCGAATGCAAATAAATGGCAAAGAGATTGTCGCTGCAGCCGACGCAATAAATTTTACATGCCACGCAGACGTGGCGCCAAAATCTGCCAGCTTCGATGTCAGCAGAGCAACAACAGCAGCAACACAACGTGCAACTGCAACAGCAACACCAACGGCAATGTTGCAAGTTAGCATCCGTGCGGAATTTGCCACACAAATTGAAAACTTATGCGGCACATTAACAATTTACCAGCAGAATTGTTGGGATTTTCCCGCGTGGCAGCTGCAACGCCAAATAATCGCTGCCAAACATATGCAAAATAACAAATATTTGAAAATGCCACCACAGTGGCACAGTGACTACAAAAATGTTATATCGGCTAAAATAACACAAAACACATTATTTAGGAATTAAAGATGTGTAACATATTGCCTCATATTTCAATATTTTCCTTCTAACGAAACGTCAAATTTGTGTGTCAATTAATATTTAAAATAAAATATTGAATCGAAACTTGAATCCTTTCCACTGCCTTTCCACATATGGAAATTTACACGTGTAGCTCCCATAATTGATATCAGTTTCGTAGCAGGCAGCTTAGGTTTTCCCGACATTGATTCGGCTCAATGTGAAGTATGTAGTTTCGATAAGATATGCAAATCGCAAACATACAATTGTGGCCAATAAACAATGTGGGCACTGGGCTAAAAATAGACGGGCATAGTTCAACGAACCAGAAGTTAAGGTAGTTTAATGGGTAAGAATGAAAATGGGGAAAAATGTGAAAACGCAATGGGGGAAATTCGAAAAAGAACTCGCCATCTGATGATGATCTATGTTTGGGACAAACGTGTCATAACAGCAAACAGAAAGCAACGAACCATGAAATGAACAAGAAAGCCAACAACACCTTGATATGAGGTGACCTAACCCCTGAACCCCACAGCCCCCGCCCATTGCGCCATTTGTTGACTTAATTGTTATCACCCCTCAAACTGCCGCCGCCGCTGCTGCACAAATTGTTCGTGTTTGACAAGTAGTTGTCAACAATTTTTGATAAAATGCTGAAATAAAAATGAAATTATTGTGTGTGACATGCAGGCCCAAAACCCGTCGTCTCCCCCGCCCCCTTTTAACACCACCCCCACCCCACTTGCCGCATTGATAGGAAGCCTCTGGCAGCCGCGACGGATGTTTTTATTTGGTTTGCATCGCAGTCGCTGCACGTTCGTAAATTTATTAGAGAATTTATGGTTTTGGGCAATCGCTTGGACTATTTGTCGCGACCTGAGGAGAAATTAAATTGATTTTCAATCAAGGCCGTAAATTATACTCAAAATATATCACACATTTTTTGGGGGGATTATATATATATATTAGGTAAATATTTGGACTGATTTCAGTGGAATTTAAGTTTGTCCAAAAACGAACAAAATTAAAGGGGTTCCATCATTTTGTAATAAGTCAAAGAGTTGTTGCCATTGTTTGCTTAATCAATTTAAAATTTTATATAGCTGCATGCTGTGCACTTGGCAATACTTTACTTTGTAATTAAATTATTTTTTACACAATGCATGTCCAAATATTTCGGCTGACATGGCAGGGATCTGTTTTAATTACAGCATCCAGGCCCAACTTTCAGGCATTCGGACGGGTAGGAAATTCTCCCGGCTCTTGGCTTCATTATTATCAACACGTTTACAGTAAATTGTGCAAATTGAAAACGCATACAAGTTGCATATGCCACCGGGAAATGGCCCGGCGGTGGAGAGGCGGGCAAAATAGCAGTGGAGGGGAAGTGGGAAGGATGTGGTGGAGTAAGGACACTCGAAATATGTCAAGGTATGCAAAATCCACTCCCATACGCAAGTGTTTTGCGGGCTAAGCGCTTTCTTGGCTGCCAGCCAACTTGGCTAATGCCAAAAGACAAGTAACCACAGAGCCAGAGCCTATCTGAGTGGATATACATATATGTTTTGTGTGTGTGCGTATGGCGCTGTTCATGTGTTCATGTGTGCCATCCACCCGCAACGCCCCCCTTTTACAGTGAAGACAATTACAGTAAACAAATTCGCACACGTCGTCAGTTGCATTTGCGGTGACAGGCTGGAAAACAAGGCCTGAAAATATAGAGAGACAATAGTAGCACAGTGGCGGGGCTTTTGGAACGGGTGGGGTGTTCTGTTTCGGGTGTTCTGTTTCGGAGGCGTAATGGGGCCACTGCCTCTGCCCCTGCCCCTACCCCTCCTCCTTTGGCCCGATCCGCCCGCATTTTTGCGGTCAGGGCCGTTGCTTGGTATTTTTGGCAGAGCATTTTCTGGCCATGCATGAGATTTGCATTTTTTACACATCCTCCTACCAATTGCCTTTGAAGCACGGCGAGAATTACTAACAATAGTACATGGAACAATATATATCATCAAAAATATATCATCAAAATTGTAATGCCTTAGATTGTAGTATTATTTTGAATTCTCAAAATAGTACTTCCATTACCTAACTACTGATGTAATCTTCAGTTGGAAGTAATCCTCTCAAATAGTCCTACAACTTTCGTCCATTATTATAATGCCAATAATATAATTCTTTTTCTGCCAGTGCAGTTGCATCTCTCTATTTTGGGAGCATCCCCAGCTCTCCACTTTAGCCGTCTCCGCTTTGGGTCTCCCTTCACGTTCCTTTTGCAATTTGGCAGTCCGTTGCCAGAAACAGTTTGCCATAGCATACTTTTCTGGGCCACGGCATGATATATGTGTGTGTGTATGTATGCATGCAAGACCTCCCAATGCGCCTGTATGTGTGCATGCACGTTGCAGCAATTGAATTGAATTTCTGCTGCTCGAGTTTTGAGCTCTTGAGCCACAGAAAAGAGTTGGAGGCGAAACGTTTGAAAGCGAAGAATTCCAACAGCCTTCCCAGTGCAGGTTTAACTTGCACTGGCTTCCCTTTTTCACTTTTCCACTCCTTTTTGTCCCCCATTTGTACCCTTTTTTGTTTTCCCCCCAGACAGACTGACTCGCTGACTGAGTGACGCCTCGGTTTCTGGCCAACTGCCATGCGGGAAGTGGTGCTCCCTCTTGGCCCACCGCTCTGGACCGATTTATGGCCGAATGGCAGTGGCAAAACGCATAAACACATCATAGCCAAAGGAGACTGGAGGACACGGGCCCTAATCGATAACTTATACAATGCAATCGCAAGGAATAGGGAAGCCAAATCCTTTTTTGGCTCCTCGAGGAACACAAACAGCTCGCAAATCGATGGCACATAACTAAAACTGTTTAGCAGGTCAGCAGGTCACTTCGAGGGGATATGGATATCATTTTGGGGTGATGGCTTTGCGCCAAGTCTGTTGTCATTTTCCATTTCATTTTCCAGGCGGGAAAAGCGTGTCATGGCCCCGGCGATTAACTGCAGCTATTGATGTTTGCCATTAGTTAACCCGAAATAGACGCTGACTGCATCTGCAGTTTTAGCTTTTGTCGAATTCATTCATTTCGCTAGCTAATTTCACGACAGCCAACATATGGCCACCGAATCGGGCCACTCAGCGATATGCATATGAGAGATTGTAAGCGCTTCGAACATCGTGTAAAAGCCATTAATTTAAATTATATACAACAAAGCCGAAGGGGTGCAGATATCCATAAAAGTCGTATCTGTTGTTGTCATTGCAGTTGTCATAAAAAGTCTGTCACACGATTTGTTTCCCTACTAATTTATGGCAGCAGCAACTGCGGGGGATTCCCCTCATTAACGCATATAAGTATCTGCAGAGAGGGGACTTTACAAGTGAAAAAGTATCTTAGAGATACCGAAAGGAAAACAATTTCCTTTCAATAAGCCCTGGCAATCAACGGTCTTTTGTCCACACATTTATTGTCCTAGCTTGTGCGGTTTTTTCACTTTTATTTGCTGTTTCTTTCATTAGACAGCATTTTCTGGGCCACAGCGATTAGTAAGTTGAAAATCGTTTTAGCCCACTTTCCCCCCTATCCATTGTCATTAGTGGAATGTGCTCGTATTTTAGAGGCAGCTGAAAACACAATCAATGCCTGCTGCGCGTTTTATGGGCCACAAAAGCCAAACTGCTGCGATTGGTGTCATTTAGCCAGAGAGACAAAAAAAAACAATTGCAATTATGAGCAATTTAAAAGTTATTAACGCGACCGCCCGTAATGAAACAAGCCGGCCAACTTGGTTCCTACTTCTGGATTGTGCATTTGTACATTGTAAATTGCTGAGCCCACGCCGCCAATCGGAAACTATGGCCACTTTGCTGTTGCATTCGAGCTGGCCAACACGCCCACACGCCATTTTAAAGTCATAAACAATTTAGCGAGCCAACCCAAACGCCCACACACACAGTAAGCCGCAAAGTCATGAGTAAATATTTGATTTGTGCGATAATCTGAAAATGATACAGGCACAGCAGGCGTTTCATTATGATGCAACTGAAGATGAGCTCTGAAGATCGATAAAATGGGTTTATTACCAGCCAGCAGTAACTATTAAAATCTATCTTTACTTTTATTAACAACATGCAGATGCGGCTTTGTGGATTCAGCAAGTTTTTATTATGAAATATATTTTATGAGTATAAATGTATACACAGATTGTGCAAATGGTAATTTTAAGATAAAATTTGTATTTTTTTTAATATTTGTTGTATATTTGTATGGGGTATGCTATTGCAATTGAAGTATACCAAACTTTTGCCTTGAAATCCCCTTAAATCTCCTGTAAATTCTCTGATTTTCTGACTGCCTAATAATAGACAGAATTCCAATTGCAATCCGTGCTCATCTCCTCCTTTCTTTCCTAATTTTCCAGGCGCCATTTGCGGCGGAAACTGCTGCAACAATGCCACGGAGCTGGAGCTGCGGGACAAAGCCGCCGGAATGTTCGAGCAACTGCTTCATCACCACACCAGCAGTCTGCGCGGAATCCTCGAGACGAATGCCAAACAGTTCCAGAGTGAGTATCCATCTTTTTGGGGGGCAGCAGAAAGGATTAGTGCTATGGTCGGGTGAAATCGAAAAGAGCCAGAATGCCTTTCTATGCAAATCACTGGGCAGAGAGTCTGAAAAGTTAGCTGGGCGTTAGACCAAAGTATATTTTCGTGGCAATAAATAATTTATCATATGCAAATTCATCTGGCTCAGCACAAAGTTATGAGGATAAAAAACAGCTTTTGCCTCGCAATCTGCGAAGTGAGCTAACCAAATTAAACTTGAAACGCGAAATGCGAAATTGATTTGTAATTTGAATTTGTATGCAGATCAAAGCGACTGTATAATCAACTGATATAAAAGTATATGTAACTTATGGTATATGTATAGGGATTCATAACCATAAACGAGCTGTTTTAAAATGCAGAGAACGCGGCTCGGACTGCATCTAATTAAAAAAGCATTAAATAATGTTGTACCCTGTTGTTGTGGCCGCTGTCCCTTTTTTTTTTAGACAATTTCGCAAACTTTGTCTGGGTCACGTTTCGGCGCTGCCACGCCCCCTTCTGGGAGCTGCCCCTTTCACACAATGCCTGCAAATTGTTGTCGTACATGCTGTAAATCTCGCTTCACTTTAAGGCAGGTTTTTGGGGTGCTGCTGTTGCTGTTGCAGCTGCTGCTGCTGCTGTTGCTGCTGCTGTTGCTGCTGCTGCTGTTGCTGCTGCTGCCTCATTGTTGTTCTCGCCAGTCTGAGTCTGCAATTCTTGGAAATGGGCGCGCATTCGAAAAGACTTTAAACACGCCCCACTCGTTGTACGTACATATGTATATGCCCACACGAATATAGGGAATATATATACTATACTCGTACTGAATGCGGATTCACCAATTATATATATAAATACATTTGGCGAATTTGTTTGCATTTTGTGTGTTGTCATCAGCTTAATTTATGCAAGCCCATTGATTCATTCGGATGGGGGCTCATTAAGTTTGGAGGCTTCCTTTCGGCAATATGAGTGCTGAAAACGAAATGTTCATTAAACTCATTTGGGACTTAGGACTGAACGCTACTTGGGTATTTAATTATTTAATTTCTTAATTGGTAATTGAGCAAATCACATGATTAAATCGCCAATTAAACTGCTCAATGAAATAAATGCTGAATATATCGTTATCGGCTCTAAAATGACAAGAACACAATGAATTCTTTATTCGATTTTCAGCTAAATTCACTACCAATATATTCGAAATGCAGAGTGTTCCTCAAACAATTAGCATTCAATTTGCATTGGAGAATTCAACACACAATGATGTCACACAAGGCAAACACCGATGCGTCCCACATTTTATTAGGTAAACAGAATTTGCAAAAAAATTAAAATGCAATCGGCAAAGTCATTTAGCCTAACAATCGAGCAATAATGCAAATTACAATTATTTAAAACCAATAGCCAGTGCAATTTATTTGCTTTTGAACCACATGGAACGCTATCATTTCGATTGATGGGTGAATGGGGTGCAGCTAATGGTAGCAGAGATTTATGAAATAGTTGGCTAATTGATTAAAAGTATACTATATTTAACTTGCAAATCAAGGCCTGTTACTGATATGGCTGTTACTGATAGTTAAAGGGTAACTTGTCTGTCGCTGATAACGCGTTTCTTGTTTGGGCCAAAAACTTCTGTCCCAAATGGTGTACTCTTGTGCTTATCGGCGCGACGTTGCGATGGCACGCGTTTCCTTTACTTGCACCAGAGTGGCCATAAAAATTGATTTACTTTCTTGGCAGCACACCCGGCGTATGCGTAATATTCTGCCATTGGAAGGAAAGCAGCACCGCCCCGAAACCCCCGAAAAATGCGCAACTATAAAACTTTATGCATTTCTTGGCAATCGCTGGTGTTATTGCTCTTTCTCCTGGTCTGCTAACGCATAAAATATTATGGTATGCGAAATAAATGCATATTTCTATTTTGTACCATAAACTTGCCGACTACAACAGCTTGTGGCATATGCAATACAAGACCAGGCTTCCTTCCTGTTCGAAAAAGAACCCCAACTCCACCTCCTTCCGGTTGCAGCTCATCCGCCCTCATGCCACGCCCCTTCCGTTTCCGCGTCCATTGTGCTGCTGACTGCTTGGTTCGGCGTATTATTTTTAAGCAAGTATTTGCGTGTTTAAACACGTTTCGCAGCTTACGAATTATACGGGGGCCCAGGCCCCCAAATAACCCCAATCCGCAGATCTGCCCGATCCCCAATCCCCCATTTCTGCCACCAACGCACTGCGTTCCCATTGCACTTACCACGTAGTCGCCGTCACCACCATCACAATCATCATCATCATCTTTGCAGCTACTTTCGTTGTCGCTGATTCACTGAAAGAAAAATTATTTCAAAAATTAAAAATTGACAGATTGATTGATGTTCAAGGAATAACTGGATTTTCTTTTTAATTTTAAAGTATTTTTTATCATTTTTATAAACATTTGTATGGGTTTTTTTTTTTAGTTTCTTTTTTTTGCACTGTTTAATGTCATTGCCGTATTGGTGTGTTGCTCACGCGCTTAATGCGTTTGGCTGCAAAACATCTCGACTCCCCTTCCTGTCACCTTGCCTCCGCCCCCGTAGGCCCCCCTTTTTGTCCCCCTCCCCCTACCCCTCTTGTGGGCTGGGGCGTGCGCCAGCATAAAAGTTCCAAATGCTGACTTACTGCTATGCCTGCACAACTTTTGCCCCTTTGAAAACAAAACAAAAACAAACAGCAACGTGGAAAAAAGAAAACAAAATGGTAACTGCAAAAATTATTTCTTTATTTTTGTGGCAGCAGCGGCAGCTGCAGCAGCAATGCGTGCACTTTCATAAGTTGCAACTAGCAGCTAGCTGCTAGCAACTTGCAACTTTCCCCACCCCATCCCATCCCAGCCACCCAATTTCGCAACTTGGGCCGGGCTTAAGTCTTTTCGGCCATATCTCGTACTTTGCCTGGCTGGCTGGCTGCCTTCTTGTCTTTACGGCTAAAGTGGTTTTTTGGCCGCCATCGCTTGTTAGCCGGCTTTTGTTTGTCTTGTCACCGAGTGCAGGCTGTGCGAGCGAGCTTGTGTGGCACGGCAACAACTATGCCTCTGCCTCAAGTTGTTGCAGTGGCAGGTCCCCAAGTTTGCTGTTGTTGTCATTAGGTTTTAGTATGATTGAGGCGACACCGTTTTGGGGTTGCGCATGATGTGGCCAACACCCGCTAAGCTCTGCATTATATATAGCAGAAAGACGCAAATATTGTTCTGCTATATAAAGTGTTAACAAATGATAGATATTTTTATTTCGTGCATAAAACATATTTTACCATTAAACTTACTTATCAGGCACTTAACTAAAAGCCATTTAACTAAATTATCCCACCGCCAAAGTGTTATTTTTAGCCCAAACTCGTTCAGATCTTCGCCATTCTTTTTTTTTTTTGTTGATGTATCCAACTTTTTTCAAGCTGCGACCTTCAGACTCCAGCTTCGATTCCTCAATGAAATCGACAGGGAACTGAAGTTCAGACCCAACGAACACCTGCAGATCGTGGAGCTGAGGTAAACGCCCACGACTAAAACCAGTTGTCATTCTATTTGGCATCGAAGATCTTTAATTATTGGCGTGTTTGACAAAGCAAATGGCGAATTACTAATGGAGCTGTTTTAAGCAACTTTAATTTCCACTCGTTTCATTAATTAGCAGCGTCTCAAAAACAAACAACACCGATGCCATTTCGTCTGGCACTTGCGTTCCAATATCGCCATTTGTGTGTTTGTATATATAATTACCATAATTAGTTGCTTGGCAAATTAAACGCTAAAAGCTCGCGCTTGTAATTAACGCGCCACCAAAAACGGAAGGCAACTCGATGCCGCTCGGCAAAAATCAGCAGGGCTTCCACTTTTGGTATGAGACTGCAACGCAAAGTCTTGCCAGATCAAATAACTCCCATGGCCCATGCCCCTTTGGCCAATTGATGCATATGCTCTGAAGCATTTCAATATGTCAGAGCGGAGCTAAGCCGAAAAAGGGTCGACCTCCGCTCTGAAAACTCCAGTTTCTCATCTCCACAACTCGCATTCAACAATGAAAAGTCATCCAATTACTTTGACATTGTGTAGGGGCTCCAGTCGACGAGGCCCCTCCGGTTGGGATCGGATGGTATACTCGTAGGATGGTATGGGTTAGGATGAGATGAGCCTGCCTGCCAAGAGCAGATTGCCGCAGGGCTCACAGCTGTTGGAGTGGCGAGTTGGATAGCTGGATAGCTGGATAGCTAGATGGTTGGATGCTTGGATACTTGGTTGCATGGATAGCTAGATTGCTGGATGGTCGGGTACTCCGGCGAAGGGGCGTGCCAAGTTGGCACGCCTGCAGATAGCTAGTTACAATACATGCACTTAAGCCAACTGCCACGCACAATGGGCTGGATTGGGTTGGATTGGGTTGGGTCACCAGATGGTGCAGTGGAGCAAGCAGTGCTCAAGGAGCTGAGTGAATCTCGAAGGACAACTTGTACCACCTACCCACCTTAAAAGCAAAACACTTTACCAATTCATAAGTCACTGAAAGCAATTAGTTACAAAGAGAGAAGGAGTCTATTGTATAATGAGCTGTGATTGGGATCAGTTTTAAATTATAAAATTCAAAAAATAAATATGTTTAAATTTCAATTGAAGTGATACTCAAGCCACTGTGCCTATCTCGTGTTTCCATCCACTTCCTACCGATTGCCGGTTGCTGGTTGCTAGTTGCTGGTGGCCAGGCCCAGAGAATTGCTCCCGCCAGACGGACAGACGACCAAGGAGGCGACTTCAGGGCCGGGAAAAAAGTTGCCACAGTTCAAAAACGAAGCTAAACGCGGCTAAAAAGCTAAGCCCGCCGAACGGCAAGAGCTAAAAAAAAATAAAGCATGAAGTGGGGAAGAAATGAAGAGCACTAACAAAGTTGCTGGGGCATTCATAAGGCGGCAACAGCAACGGCAACGGCAAACGGATACCGCAGTTGGGATAGTGGGCAAAATACATGCATATAAAATGCAAATAAAAATGCGGCAGATACTAAAATTGTAATATCCGCACAGGAACGCAGGCAACAAACAAAATACAAATAAACGAACCAGCAATGTTCCCAGTGCCCCGAGGAGCAAAAGAAGTCCGTCCACAGAGCATAAAAAAGCAAAATAAAGGAATATATATGTATATATATATAAATACAAAGCGGCAGAGAAAAAGCGGGCAAAATAAAACTAAACCTGTGGGTTGTGCTCGCTTTCGTTGAGTGTGTGTGCTGCATATTTTTGCCAAGGCGTGGGAAACAGCAACACAGCTTGTGGACCGCGGTCGCATCTGCCACTGCCCCCGATCCTCCGCCCCCGCCCTCGCCGCCTTTCGCACCATTTTGGGGCTTGCCCCGGGCCACGAATCCCCATTCGAAATGCCCCATCCGCTCCCGAAAGCGAATCCCAAACCGGTCGCTGCCTGGAACTTGGCATGCTAATCTCGCTCCTGCCAACCAGCCGCCGCCGACTTCTAATGAAGCAATGAAGCCAAAGACGCCAAAGTCGCAGCCTCTTCCGATATTTGCACTATGTGAATAGCTAAGCAAAACACTGATACAAAAAACATAACAAATTATATTTAAAACATAACTCTTTAGCTGGTATATATTGATTTTAACTGGCTTAGGCCATGAAACATAAAAATATCTTAAAGCTTTGCTTATCAGTATATATTCATTCAAGAATTATATAAAGAACTGCTTACACAGTAGATTTTCTCTTTACCCAACTAACTTCTTTTGAAAATCTACATAACTCAATATTTAAGTAGCAAGTTCTTTTACTTTTGCCCTGTGTAAATCCCTGACTTCCCATTCATAAGAATGGATATTTAGTGCCTGGTCACGGGCTTGGTCTTTGTTTTGGCCTGAGACCCGGAGGAGCTCCATTGGGCCCTTGCCTTTCAAACTCCCAACCTCCTCCAACCACCTGAACTATGCTGGCCGCACTTTGTTGTCTAATTCAATTTCATTGTCTGTTTGCCCATTAGTGCGATTTTCCATGTGTGACGAGCGTGAATCCCTTTGCCATTTTCCTCCCACCCGGAAGGTCTTTAAAAAGCACAAAAAAAATAAGAGTAGCCGAGCTTAATGAAATTTTCATGTTTCATTGGGAAAGCCATTTGGCCTGCTTTATATTTGATTGCTGGCGAAGCATAGATACGGGTAAGCTCCTGGCAGCCACAATAAAAATTCCCTTGGTTAATTGTCAAAGGTGTGTAAGTGTAAGTGGGTGCGAGAATGAGAGGGCACACGAACAGACAGAGATGGCGAGATAGAGCTGGACAGAGATTGCAATTAGTTGCAAAACCCGGCAAGAGTCCAGCAAATTGCATATATGAAGTTTTGTGTGAGCCCGCAGGTGAAGTGCTGAGTTAACAATTTATGAGATACAAAGATACAAATGCATAGCACCTGAGGCGGCTCTGCGTTTCTGTGGGCCCCAAACCTAATTGAGCGTATTAAGCCAACAAAAGCAGCTGCAATAATACATATCAAGCATACGCAGCGTTGGCTGCTTTCAGCATTTTCCCCCCTGACAATTGCTCGCAGTGAGTTGTTCATTAAAATTGCAATTAGACATTGAATCGTAGGAAATGCCACAGCAACCAGCAGCCAGCCATCCGAATATCCATCGAAAGGAGTCTGGGAATCCGGATGGGGGAAATTGCCCGGGCTGCTTTGGATAGATACATTTGCAATCAATAGAAGCTATTTTGGGCATGTCAATCATGTAATTGTTTTCTGCATCCGCACTTCCTCTGCAGCAACTCCAGCTCCCCATAATGCTTCACTTTGAGCCCCATCTCGCGACCCTTTTCGATTTAATGAGCCAATCGAGCTGGGATCCCGATGTCGCCAGCGTGTGAATATATATACTGGTACATATATCCCAGCGCGTCAACACGTTCGACGCGGCGTGTTAATAATTAAATGTTTCCGCTAGTCGTCGCTCCATTTTAACTGTGCCACGTCAATGAGATTAGCGACAGGATGTGTGAGCTACCCATTCCATTTTCCCCTCCTGGATCTCTATCCATCTATCTGGTATCTGACGTTATTATGGTTGTTGTGTATCGCAAGCGCGTTAAATCAATTGGCTCGTATTGTTTATCGCATCCTGCGCAATTGTCGAGCGATTAGCAATCCCAGCAGATGGTCTCCTCTTTCGCACCTTTAAATAAATAAAAATAACACATAATTAACTATAAGTTGTTTATTAGTTCCTATAGCAATTATTGTAGAATCTATTTAAAATAATTAAAAAGATACAAAAACGATAAGATTAATCAGGGCACACACATCCGCGGAATAATTCGCATATCTATAAATAAGAAAAATCATTTATAAACTTGTTATAGGCAAGCTGGAAGTTGAAGGGTTTCATTGGAAAAACACATTGGAAAATCATTAATATTCTAATTTGAAGATGGATAAATATTTTTATGTGATCTCCAGTATCTACCCTTGATCTGTCGCACCAAAAACTATTTTGATGTGAAGCCCCAACAAATTGATGATCTTCTCCTGAACGATTAGGTTGCCCAAAGTTCGGGGCCCAAAACTCGTAAGTTTTGCTAATTAAAAAGGGTAAACTCTGCTCGCCTCGGATGACGCATCAAAGGCCATTAGCCGATAAATGCAGACCCGAGACCCCAAGAAACTGACACATCGACGCGGCTCCAAGCCAAGCCCAAAAACCAGACCCCCAGACACACAAAGACTTATTCAAACGCTGAGAACGGAAATGCTCCAAACATCAAAATCAAAATGAGCCGCAGAACACACATAAAACCAAACGGAAAATAAAAGAACAAATCTGGAAACACTTTGGCCCTGTCGAAATGTGTGTATTCTGTTGTTCTGGTCTCTCCGTTCTTTTGTTGCCAATTAACAGAAAGATTGACACTTTCGTTTGAAAACGATATACAAGACAGCATATTGCAATTTAGAATTTGTCAGGAACCAAAAGAAGGCGGGTCCGTATGTGCGTCTGTGTGTGAGAAATCACACGCCGATTTGACAGTTTCCCCCGATTGTATACAGATAACCCCCTCACTCGTCTATAGCATATAGAGGCCGATATCTGGCCTTGGCCATTTGTAATCTGCGCTAATGACAGGCTGCCAGAGGAGTGTATCTGTATCCGAGCTTGCCTTTGTATCTCTGAGTATCGATAGCCAATCTGTGTATCCAAATCAATTCGCACAACTGCTGCTGACACCTTGACAGATAACGTTGTGTCACATTTGGTTTTTCTTACGCTCAGCTCTGTGATTAGTGTCTGAATATAAAGAGAATTTAACAACCTGTACCGCCCGATTTGCCAGATGATTGACAGATTATAGATAGCAGTCGATAAATGGTAATTAAAAGGGGACTCTAATAAAGCACATCTGTTTCAAATACATCAAAAACTAGTATTCATTTATTGGTACAGCATATTGGTATATTTATATAACTTATTAAAGCCAGTAATAGTAAAGTGGTATTTATTATACTTTTTTTTAGTAATAATAATAATGTACACATTTTACTTAACCTTTTTTGGGTTTAATAATGCCAGTAATGGAATCCCTTTTTTAAGTAGATTTCAGCATGTATTTCAGCAACTTTATTCATATTTCACTTTACCTGGCAAGGATAACAACCATATTAAATTGTATTTCATTAACTAAAAGCTTACTTCTGCCCAGAAATAAAGAGCAATGGCAACAATTCTTTTTTCCAAGTGGGCGGAAGTGGAAGTCCCAGCCAGTCCATTAGGGCAAAAGTTCCCAGCAAATCCCAGCAGGGGAAACTTTGGCGGCAAAGTGATTAAATTTCACTAGGACTAACAATAACCATAACAATACTTTCATGGATGCTTTTCTCTCTGATTTCATTGCGGCAGGTCACGTCCTGGAATTGGCGCAGATTTCGGAGAACATGACCCACTCGCTCTTTTCGAAGGTTTATACCCGTATGGTGCCTTCATCGCGGATGATGATCCATCAACTGTACACCGAAATCATGAAGTAAGTGCTCGTATTTACTGTAATAAAATAACGAACTAGCTGTATTTAATTAATTCGAGTATAGAAGTTTGATTCTAATTGAGTAACATCCCCTTTAGCCATCTGATTTACACCTCCAACTATACGAACAGCAATGGCCAGCTGGGCAGGCGAGGAATTGGCAGTGTCCAGAGCAACTTGGAGGAGGCTGTGAGGCATTTCTTTGTTCAGCTGTTCCCAGTGGCCTACCACCAGATGGTTCATCTGTCCAAGAACAATTTGGGTGACTTGCACGAGGACTACGTCAACTGCCTGAAGCACAACTTCGACGAGATGCATCCATTCGGGGACATTCCCCAGCAAGTGCAGTCCAACCTGGGCAAGAGTGTCCACATGTCCAATGTCTTCATGAATGCCCTGCTCCAGGCCGCCGAGGTCCTCAGCGAAGCAGATGCCCTTTATGGCGAACAACTGACGGACACGTGCAAGCTGCATCTCCTCAAGATGCACTACTGCCCCAACTGCAATGGCCACCACTCGAGTTCCAGGAGCGAAACGAAATTGTGCTACGGCTACTGCAAGAACGTGATGCGGTAAGTTGATATGCGGAATGGGGTTTCGATATGTTAAGATTTCATAAGATTATATCAAGAGTTTATATATATATTTTTAAAACTATAAATTGTTATACCGACCATATGTAATGCCCCTGTTTTATGATCTTCAGCGGCTGCTCGGCGGAATATGCCGGACTACTGGACAGTCCCTGGTCAGGTGTAGTGGATTCCCTGAACAACCTGGTCACCACCCATATTCTCTCGGACAGCGGCATCATTAATGTCATCAAACACCTGCAGACTTATTTCTCTGAGGCAATCATGGCCGCCATGCACAATGGGCCTGAACTGGAGAAAAAGGTGAGTCGTTCCTTAAAAAATTAAGAGCAAACGATCGAAAAAGCGAAGCTTTAAATAACTTGCCCACATTAAGTATTCATTAAGTATCGTATTTATATTTAAATGCGCTCAATTTTAAATCGCATTATCCCTTATTGCATAAACTTATAAGATGTATGAGTGCAAGATATTTCAAGGACACAGCTCTGATTTTCAGACATCTGTCTGCAGATGCGATCGATTTCGTTAACTGGCGTTCCAAGGACACGATCGTTTAATGGTTTAATTGCCAGTTAATTTATGAACATTTTAAATGAATTTAATGGATCGGAATTCAGTTCCGGCCTTCGAACTTGTTCTGTTCGCTGCAGTGGCAGTAGTCTCTAAAAAATATCTTTGGCATTTCGAGATCTTGTTAAACATGCACATGACATCCAATTGATACCCGTTCGCACGATTGGCATGTTGCCGGGAATTTAAAATGCTAAATTCGAATGGAGTCGGAGTTCAGTTCAGTTTAGTCCCGTCCGCACCAGAAAGTTGCAATTTACATGCAGGGCGATGAGCTTAATATAATGGGTCAGGTGGGAGGCGGGCAGACACGTGCGCCTTGCATGAGCGGCGGCGATTAGCAAGTGGAAGTGGAACCCCCCAAACCGGAGCTCTACATGGTTAACATTCCCCCTATTGTCTTGCAGGTAAAGAAGACGTGTGGCACGCCCAGCCTGACGCCCTATTCGTCCGGAGAGCCGGATGCGCGGCCTCCGGCCCACAAGAACAACGTGAAGTGGGCCACTGACCCGGATCCGGGCATGGTCCTCTTCCTGTCCACCATCGACAAGAGCAAGGAGTTCTACACGACCATCGTAGACAAGTGAGTATTTAGACGATGCCACAAACTGTATTGATTGGGTTGGGATTTGAACTAGCTACTACATTGACTGACCAAACTATGACTTAAAAAGGATAGTGTCCTGGCGAGGATTAACGCTTCTTGGGCTTGGTGATCATGGCAATCACATCCTTTAACAGGCAAAAGTACAGCGGCGTCACAATGGCCACAAAGAAAATCAAATTGGCGAAGAATCCATTCTTTACTGGCACACGACAGCCCTGAAAATTAGAATTAAATATTAATTTAAGCCAATTCAAAGCTTAACTATATGCTTTAATGTTTAAAGCTTACATGTCGGGGTATCGGTGCCATTGGTCGAGCCAAGCAAAAGTCGTGGGCCAGATGATGCATCCACAATACTAGCTCCTTGAACATTTTGTTTATTTTTAACTTATTGAACAATACAGAATAGTTGTTGTGAATTTCAAAACAACGAAATAGTGAATTGAAACAACAAGCTTACTGAGCTCATATAACTTTTCAATTCATCAGCTTCTGCGATGAGCAGCACTCTCGTGAGGATCACTCCTGCTGGACAGGCGATCGTTTCGGGGACTACACCCAGCTGCTGATTAATCCGGGCACTGATAGCCAGCGATATAATCCCGAGGTGCCCTTCAATGCGAAGGCTCAGACCGGCAAGCTGAACGAGCTGGTCGACAAGCTCTTCAAGATCCGCAAGAGCATTGGAGCTGCGGTAAGTTTAGTTCACCATTTGGGCACTTGGAACTCTTTATTCATTTTCCTGTACACCTCCACAGGCACCTTCCAACAGCATACAGGCGACGCACGACATCCAGAATGATATGGGCGAGGGCTCCGGCGGCGGAGAGGGCCAGATCGGCGACGATGAGGAGGAGTATGGAGGCGCACATGGTTCCGGAGATGGTTCCGGCGATGGTAAGTTGTTACAAATCTTTAAAAGTCCCTACATGGTCGCTTCCTTCCGTAAAAGAAAATCTCCTTAACCCATATCCTGTTTTTGTTTCCAGGACCCCATACGCCCATCGAGGAATCCGAAGGCACCACCACCAACGAAGTGGAGTCGCGTGAAAGCGGCAAGACCAGTGGGTCCAACCCACTGGCAGGCACCGCGACGTGGATGCTCCTCACTCTAGTCACAATGCTCTTTAGTAGTTGTAGTTAAGGATGCTACCCCAGCCGAGGGATTGAACACAAAAAACGCAATGCGCCCCACTGTGCGAGGGCAGTGAATGATGTAACCAGAAGAAGAGCAACAGCAGATGCACACGAATCGAGTTAAATCATGAATTAATAACTATTATCATTATTATTATTATTTGTGTAATTCTTAAGTTGTTACAAGTAATTTATAGGCCCTAAGCGCATTCATCTAGCAATCGACTAACAACTTACAAACCAGAAGCGAACCGTGAAACCCTTGAAGCGCACCTCTCCTTCTAGCTTTTCCAAATTTGAAGCTCATCGAACTTCCATGCCGAATCCAACTAGACTTGTGTGCCATATAAATGCGTTGGATATTTGCATACGAACCGAGCAATCGCTAAACACAACTAACTATAAACGAAAATTAAACTAAATAGGCTCGCAATCAAGCAGAATCCCTTTCCATAGAGTGTGCAGTTTGTTCAGATACATGTTAATATATATAGCGTACAGTACACAAAGCTCAATGTTCAAAGCAAGTTGTTCCTTTTCGGTGTAATTACACAAGTAAATAGATCTGAAATCAGAGGCGTGGCACCACATTCAATTGCTAAGTTTTTGGGGGCGATCACAAAATATTATATACGTAAAGGATATAAATCTGTTAGCTGTAGCTCAGTGAATGTTAAACTAAAGCGAAATTATTGTTGTCTACACCTTTCGAACTGAACGAATGCGAACAATTTAGAAATTGATCAATTGGGTTATCGACGCGAAATGCATACGAATGGAATTTAGTTGAGTAAACGCACGGAAAAACTAGAAGACTTACAGCTTTATACGCAAACAAAAACGAAAAACGAAGTAAAATCGATGAAAATCTATTGATATATTAATACGTATATTATATGTAGCATTACTTAAATTATATGAACAAAGAGAGAAGACGACCTTGGGGGGACAACAAATGGAAAAATGTCATAAAATGCATTCAGCTAATTAGAGTTTACAGAGCACTTGGATTTCTTCTTGGGGAGAGAGTGCAGAAAATGCAGAGTTCAGCGCACAAATCACAGTTCGCAAATTTGCAATTTCAATCGAAACTAATGTTGCAATCTTACGGATACTTTACAGTGGGGCAGAGCGCTGCTGAATCAAATCCAGAGAGCAGCGCTGGCGGCACTCTAAAAAAACAAGTAAATATATATATATACAAATGTTTATGAAATATGCATTAAAACGAGTATGGCGCCAGCGATAAGAATGAAGTCTATATATATATATACACATAAATGAATTAACTAATTAAATCGTAATTATATGCTAGTGCGTAAACGTAACGATTAGCGCGTAATGTGTAAAAAGCAAACAGTTGAACGAAAACAACAAATTTAGTTAGTAGCAAATTAACAAAGGAAGCGCCAACTGCCGCCGCACACAAATTGGCATATAGGCATATACATACATATATCGCATATACACTTCGATCCGATCGAAATTAGATCGTAGTGTGCCGGCGCGCTGGTTGAACTATGTATAATTATTATTTGTATCATTATTATTTAACTATTGCATGTGATTAATAATATTTAAGTTAAACGTAAACGCAACATATTAAATTGTAACTTATGTATACCGCAAAAGCAGCCGCAATGTGCGCAAAAAATCATCGTTGTAAATCTATTCGGAGATAACCAATGCGAATCGAAAATTGCACTAAAAATAAATGTACTACTTTTAGATGCCTAAAAACCAATAAATAATTATGTAACAAGAAACGCAAGTCCAAGAAGTTTATTGAAAGCGATACGCAATAGTGCTATGAGTGTAACGGCAGACTAGCAAAAATGAGAACTTTTGTAAATTTCATTTAAAACCTGAATAAACGTCAATATTTGAAATTCGAATTTAGCGCCTCCTTATTATGCAAGCAGGTGGCAACACCACCGAACTCAGCATTCTTGACTACAATCGTATACACATGTGTAGAATTGCGGATGGAAACTCCCGGCATATGTTGATATCAGAACGGCAGCTCCGGACATGTATGAAATTACTCTACAAAATACCGTCGATTTCCCGACTTTAAAAGTAGATGTAGAAAATATTAAAAAAAATACTGACATGGTAATAAGTATTTATACATATTTTAAATTTATTAATTTTGAAGATATCTTATATCTACAAAATAAATTGACTCGTGAGATAGCAACAATTTTCATTCTACATTCTACATATGTAATTATGTAAAAATATAACGATAGTTTTATACTTTTAACTTATCTCACATCTCAATCTATAGTACCATCTCTAATCAAACGCGTTTTTGGCGGGAAGCGTTTACATTCTCATTGTTTTCCTCGCATTTCCCGGCAAATAGCGTCCGAAAAACATCTTTGGAAAGCAGCTGTACTCAATTTGCTGTCCATTGTTGAAAGTACAAGAACAAAAAAAAAAGTAAACCAACCGCAAGATGGCTCGACGAGATTATGCCCAAGACCGAGGTAAGTGCAATGAATTCTCAATCTTGACGAGGCATCAAAGATCCAATGTTTGTTGATTTACAGAATCTATCAAGACCTTCTTGTCGGAATTCTGCAAGTGCGACGATGATGGCAAAAAGGAGTTCGTCTACGGATCCCAGCTGGTGAAGCTGGCCCATCGGGAGCAAGTTCTGATCACCATCGATCTGGATGATCTGGCGGAATTCAATGAAAGTCTGGCGGAGGCGGTGGTCGACAATTGCCGGCGATACACGTCCATATTTAGCGATGTGATTGCTGAACTCCTGCCCAGCTACAAACAGCAGGAGGTCCACGCCAAGGACGCTCTGGATGTGTACATCGAGCACCGCCTGATGATGGAGTCCCGCACCAGGAATCCCATGGAACAGCGCGATGAGCGGAACTCTTTCCCCTCGGAGCTGATGAAGCGATTGTAAGTGTTTTTATTAAGCGGTTTTCGCCATTTTTATCCAAACCAAACTCTAAAAATCGAACTCCTTTTAGCGAGGTGGGCTTCAAACCAGTGTC
Organism: Drosophila mauritiana; assembly: GCF_004382145.1. Taxonomy (NCBI): domain Eukaryota; kingdom Metazoa; phylum Arthropoda; class Insecta; order Diptera; family Drosophilidae; genus Drosophila; species Drosophila mauritiana. The sequence goes on from NC_046669.1 coordinate 8,619,370, forward strand.
CACGGAGAAGGCGCACTCTATTCGCGAGGTTAAGGCCCAGCACATTGGCAAACTGGTCACGGTTCGTGGCATTGTTACACGCTGCACGGAGGTCAAGCCCATGATGGTGGTGGCCACCTACACATGCGATCGCTGTGGCTCGGAGACGTATCAGCCAGTCAACTCGCTATCCTTTACGCCCGTGCACGATTGCCCGTCGGATGATTGCCGAGTGAATAAAGCAGGAGGTCGTCTGTATTTGCAGACCCGTGGCTCCAAGTTCGTCAAGTTCCAGGAGGTCAAGATGCAGGAGCACAGCGACCAGGTGCCAGTGGGCCACATTCCGCGCAGCATGACCATCATGTGCAGGGGTGAGGTCACTCGAATGGCCCAACCTGGAGATCACATTGTGGTATCTGGAGTGTTCTTGCCATTGATGCGCACAGGTTTCGCTCAGATGATTCAGGGTTTGCTATCAGAGACATTCCTCCAAGCTCACGTGAGTTACCCCATTTAAATCAAACCAATTTTTTTAAAATGTTTAATATATTGTTTCCTTCCTTAAAGCGCATCATCTGTATCAACAAGAACGACGAGATTTCGGACAAGGATGCCGAGCTGACTCCAGAAGAGCTGGAGGAATTGGCCCAGGATGATTTCTACGAGCGCTTGGCCACCAGCTTGGCTCCCGAAATCTATGGCCATTTGGATGTAAAGAAAGCGTTGCTCTTGCTGTTGGTCGGAGGAGTTGACAAACGGCCCGATGGCATGAAGATTCGTGGCAACATCAACATCTGCCTGATGGGAGATCCCGGTGTGGCCAAGTCGCAGCTGCTGGGCTACATTAGCCGATTGGCCGTGCGATCGCAGTACACCACAGGACGAGGTTCCTCGGGGGTGGGTCTCACCGCTGCGGTCATGAAGGATCCCCTCACAGGCGAGATGACATTGGAGGGAGGAGCTCTTGTGTTGGCTGATCAGGGAGTCTGCTGCATTGATGAGTTCGACAAGATGGCGGATCAGGATCGTACAGCCATTCACGAGGTAATGGAACAGCAGACAATTTCGATAGCCAAAGCAGGCATCATGACGACCCTAAACGCTCGTGTTTCCATCCTGGCCGCTGCTAATCCCGCTTTTGGACGCTATAATCCTCGTCGTACCGTGGAGCAGAACATTCAGCTCCCTGCGGCCCTGCTCTCACGTTTCGATCTGCTGTGGCTCATCCAGGATAAACCAGATCGGGATAATGATTTGCGTTTGGCCAAGCACATCACCTATGTGCATAGCCACAGCAAACAGCCACCTACTCGAGTCAAGGCCCTGGACATGAATCTTATGCGGCGCTACATCAACCTGTGCAAGCGCAAGAATCCAACTATTCCGGATGAGCTTACCGACTACATTGTGGGCGCTTATGTGGAGCTGCGTCGCGAGGCGCGCAACCAGAAGGACATGACCTTCACCTCGGCCCGTAACTTGTTGGGAATCCTGCGATTGTCCACCGCTTTGGCTAGGTTACGTCTTTCCGATAGCGTGGAGAAAGATGATGTGGCTGAAGCGCTGCGTTTGCTGGAGATGTCTAAGGACTCGCTCAACCAAATCCACGAGCACCAGAAGGGACAGTAAGTAGTTGCAAAGGTTGCAAGTAAATCCTTGTGCTTACAAGAATATTTCTCATTTTCAGTGTTCCCAACACCTCGGATCGAATCTTTGCCATCGTTCGCGAACTGGCTGGCTCTGGAAAGGCAGTCAAAATCGCCGACATCATGGACCGCTGCACAACCAAAGGATTCAAGCCCGACCAGGTGGACAAATGCATCGATGACTACGAGGAGCTCAATGTCTGGCAGGTCAACATGGGACGCACGAAGATCACATTCATGTAGATCGCCCGCTTCATCGCACATCTTATATTTAGCAAATAAGTTTATGTCTCTTTATCGCCAATCGTTAATACTACTCTCATACATTGTCACTTTACCATTTATCATTGTCATAAATAAATAAGAATTTTGTATTTGACTTAAGGACTGTGTCTCCTTTGTACCAAAATGTATGCTGTTTTTCTGGTTAATATGATTTTATTTAATATACTTTTTAAAAGACATCCAAATAACAGTACACACTTTTGCAAATTGCATTTAAAACTACAATAGATCTGTTGAATTCCACAGCTTAATCAAGTTACGAGAACAGCCCATGATCCTTGCCTATAAATTCGATGTATTATTCCTTTAAGGACCTCACACAATACGATCTTCACATACACACACGATCCACGTCACTGTGAGACAACGAGTTACACACACATAGAGATATATTGAAAATGGTGCAATTTTTCTACTAAGGACGATACACAGATTTTGTTATAAAGCCAAGTCCATCCAAACGAAGGGATCTACATGCTCTTGTTGAAGCTTAGGGCGGCTCGAAGTTTATTTCGGACTCGAGGCGAGTTCCATCGATTTCCCCCTGCCGATCTCAGGCCCACCACGGATCGCAGCTCGTTTGGGGATATACCCTCGTCCACGTCATCAGCCTCCGTCTTGATCTCCATCTTTTGGACAATGAGCCGAACCAGCTGGTGCTGCTGCTCCAGCATGCGACTAATGTCGCGCAACTTTCGCCTCTGCCGTTCCAATTCCGCGTTGATGTAGTCATCGTTGTTGTCGAAGGAGATGACGTCCATGGAGGCTGCATAGAAGTTGGAAGTGTATTGGATGGACCTAGTACCAGATCTTTTCCCAGACAACTTACAATCCTCGGTGAATGGATTCGAGAACCACTTGCGCAGAATGAAATCGCAGAAGCCCAGCTTGCACTTGGTTTCATTGGGATACTCAATCAGCTCCATCTTGTCCACTCGCTGCAGCCAGACATGGGGCAACTTCCTCTCCAGCTCCGTGTGGAGCACCACTTGCATGGCCAGCCTCTTGAGCTGGGCATTGCGACGCACTGACTCAATGTCGCCGACAGCCAAACCGATGAGCAAGTTCATCAGAAGAATGGGCATAAGGATCATAAAGACACCTTGCATAATAAATTGAATATCAATTATAGGAAAAGTAATGCTATAACTGCTACTTACTCAAAATCAAGAATGAGGTCATGGGCACCTTCAACTGATCCCGATAGTAGGTGTTCACATAGGTACCCACAAAGTCCAGCTCGCCCAGCATCATTGAGAAAGTTCGCAGCAAGGACATGGGTATGTTGGAGAAGGACAAGTGATTCGGTTGGGGGTCAATAATCTAAGGGAAAAGTAGGAAAATATCACTCGAAAAATCCAAATTAAAGCACCTACCTTTGAAAGTAGTATATAGAAAGCCAGACCAAAGGCGATTATCAGTATGGAGAATACCATCAGCACTTTGATGAGCGTCTGCAGAATCTCCAAGAACATGACCACATAGATGCCGACCTGGTCGAATCTTTGCAGGAACAGCAGCAATCGGAACCAGGACAGAAACACTGCTATTGAAGCGGCCGAGTAATGAATGGTATTGATTCCTCCATCCGGCTGAAATGCCGGTGTCACCATCACCAAAGCCGAGATGTACAACACCCAGGATATCAAATTAACTGTCTCCAGGATATAGTGCAATTTCTGCTGGTATATCTGTATTAGTTCCCGCATCGAGTTGAGCAGTATATAGACCACTATGACCACCGCACAGAAAAGTATTGCAGTGGTTCTATTTATACGCTCCTCGCAGGAATCCAAACGAATCTGTGATGCCACCGACGGGTTCTGGGAGAGATTCATGGTCAGCTGCTCCCACCTGAAAAAGGGAGATGTTGCTATATGTTTTTGGGTAACAATGATCTCAACTCACCCCATATTGCAGTATTGACTCATCGTCTTGTTGTCTCCAGCCTTCAATTCAATGTTGTTCATCATCAGCGAGGAGTAGATGGTTACAAAGACCAGGAATATCGAGTAGATCAGCAGGTTGGCCAGGTGAAAGTACTTGCCGTACGAGTTCCACTTCATCTGCAGATACTTCTGGCTGAGCGGGTGGGCCAGCAGCTCCACCCTGCCATGGGTTACCATGGTCTGATCGATTGATTAAAAGGAAATGTATATATTAGTAATTTAAAAGATATATTTGAATAAACACGCACACGACATACAAGATATAAAAGCCGGAAAGTGAGTCGGTTAGTGGGTTAGTTTGGGGGACGATACACAATTGCAGAGCTCTGTGATCTTTAAGAGAGTTCGGGGACACTCACGTTCACCACGGCCAAAGGCGCGGGTCGCCACTTGGGGTCATTGAACTCTTTGCGCTTGGCCTCAATCTGTTCGGGTGTCTTTTGGTAGGGCCAAAACGAATATTTTATCTGGATGGTAACCAAGTAATGAGTATCGATGTATGGATCTTAGCCATTAATATGAATTATGGATCATGATGTGCCCGCTAAACCTCATTCTATACTCGATTGTGTGCCACATCCCAGCCCACAGTAACCCCAAGATCATGTATCAAGACCAGGAAGGAGGAGGAGCAACACTAAAAAAACACGCATGCAACAGATCTGGGAAGGATTCCAGTTTCCGCTTACATTCAAAGCCGGCAACGGAATGGGACTGGCGGTCGTAATCGACTCTCCGGTTTTCTCATCAATCTTGGCAAACATAAAGGGGCATTGCAAGAATGCGAAAGAGTACTTGATCTGGTCACGGCGATGTCAATGGGGGCGAATAGAAATCAATTAGCTTCGATGGAATGAGATGATGATTGGGCTTCACCCTGGGAAAACGACAAACTTACGTAGAAACTCTTGGAGTCCTTCTTGCAGTTGGCCTTGGTAATGCACTTGTCCTGCACCGCCTCGAATACCTTGGGCATGGAGGCAATCAGGGCGAGGGTCACGCACGGATGCTTGTCGGAACGCAGAGCCATCACCTCGTTGGCCCGCTCCTCGTGGGTGACCATGGCCAGGGCAGCCTCCGGATACTTGTAGTAGATGGCATAGTCAATGGCACTCATGTCCAGAACATTGTAGACCAGCTTGCAGCCCATAGACATAAGCACGGAGATCGCATGGGGCTTATTCTCCATGGTGGCCAGGTGGAGGGCGGTGTTCTGATGGGGATTAGTCATTCTAATCTTGATCTTGATTAACCAGTTGCCAATTATTGTCACTCACCCCATCCTTGTCCACCTGATCGAGCAGATGCGAGTGCACCGAGTGCAGCAGCTCGATGGTCTCGGTGTATCCGGACATGGCCGCTAGCTGGAGGGGATTGCGTCCGGTGTGGTCCCGATGGAGCAGGGCTCCCCGATTGAGCAGCAGCTGCACCACTCGAGTGTGTCCTTGCTGCGAGGATATGTGCAGTGGTGTCATCCCTGCACCGTCACTTTCGTTGATAATGAAGGATCCCTTCTCGGAGTCCAAGAGCTGTCGCACCGTATTGTACCTTCCGTAGCGAGCGGCAAAGTGCAGTGGACTCTCGTTGTTGTTGTTCTTCAGGTTGATGCAGGCTCCCAGTCGAATAAGGTTCTCCAGCGACCGGATGTGCCCATCCCGACTGGCGTAATGCAGCGGCGAGCAGCCCATACTGTCCTTCTCGTTGAGCAGCAGCTTCAGCTGCGCCTGCGTCTGGCAGTTGGCCACCTGCTCGGCGAAGTCCGTCAGCCGACCGCCGTTCATGATGACGAAGTGCAGCACATTGCGGGCGGCGGCGTCCTTGACACTAATGCACGCCCCCAGGCGAATCAGGAGGTGAACTGGAAAAATAGGAAGACAAGTTTCCATAGTAAAGATAGCTTTGATAGGAAAACCGTGGGTTAACTATGCTCACCTGTTTTCCAACCGCTACGCGATGCCGCAAGGAGCAACGGGGAGCGGTGCTCCTTGTCCAGGGCATTAATGTCCGCTCCCTCGGCCACCAGATAGGACACAATGTCCGGATGATCGAACATGGAGGCGCAGTGCAGCGGCGTCATCTTCTGCACATCCGTGCAACTCAGACATAGTCGCTTCTCCATTGGCTGCATCTCGAACATGAGCTTCACAATGTCGATGGCTCCCTAGACAAAAGAAAAAAAAACAGAACAAGAAACGGAAATGGAAATGGAGAACCATGTCGGATCATTCATCCGTAGTATGTATTTCCCCAACATGGAAAGTGCTTTGTTTTGTTAACGGCAAAGTCACGTTCTTCTTAGTGAATTTGCATAAGAATTTGTCAAATTAAAGTCAACTAAGGACACCAAGACACGAGGCGAACCGAAGGAGACCGAAAGGAAACCACACAGCCACTTTTCACCGCCCATTGGATATGGTTTAATGCTGTTTTCCTTTCGCTTACTGGCCAAGAACGCTTTGTTTGCTCAACTCCACGTGGAAATATGAGAGTTTTCAAATGCTTGGCAGCCTGTCAGTTGGTCGCCGCTGAAGGATTTCCCAGTCAGCAGCACACCTGTGCATCCAAAGCATACACTCACCTGGGCACAAGCCAGGTGCACTGGCGTCGAGAGATCGTGTTGCTGCGTGGATATCTTGGCCCCGGACTTGAGGCACAGCTCCACAGCCTTGATGTCGCCACCATGGACAGCCGAATGGAGCGGCACATTGCCCTCCGAGTCGTAGAAGGATATCATCTCCTCGCGGGTGCAGCCGCGCTGCTCGCCCCACTGTAAAATGGATGAAAACATTAGATGAGCTCATTCCGGCCGAGATTTATTTGTGGAAAAAAAAAGAAATTAATAGAGTTATTTGCGTCACCGTTCTCGTATTAATCCTCAAAGGTCTTAAATCAGCTTTTAAAAGCAGGTGTCAATATATTAATAACAATAGCTACACAAAAGATTAAATTACTATTAAAAAACTTAAACAAGTGCAATCTAAGCTAAAGAACATTACTTGTATAATCGACTACGCATTTAAATAAATCAAATCAAGAAAATCAATCAAAACAACACATAACTCTTTTTTTTTCAATGCTTTAACTTTTGGGCATCCTAGAAGTGTCTTAAGGCGACCAGAAAACTGTTGTCCAAAGTGAATGACCGACCCCGCCTGAGTTATCCAACATCTGATATTTTTCTGCAGCTTAAAATTTTGTGGAAAACATGTTATTCTCCATGCCATCCAACTCTCGACAGCGGCAGAGTGACCCATAACAAATTTGATACTTTTTAAAGAGGTCGCTGACAACGCGGCGTATACGCAACTTCAATCAGGGAGCAAAGCAAAATCAAAAACTAAATAAAAATAAACCCAAAACCAAAGAGAGTGCACGATAGGTCTGGATGGGATGGGGGGCTATGTAAGAGGGGTAGGAGTAGAAGGAATCAAGCAAATCGGGTCAGTGTCCAATGGGGATAGCTTCCACAATAGGATCAAAGCTGGATGAGATGACATACTCGTAGTTGTAGCATGCAGCTGGGACAAGTGCGAATCGGTAAATGGAAGGGATAACTTGCCTGGAAGAAGACCTCCATTGTCTTGGAGCTGGCATTCTTGGCCGCTTCGTGTATGGGATAATAACCATTGTTACAGGGCTTACGTGGGCATGCATCGAACTCAGTTATCTGGAAGATACGATGAGTTATTGTAAACAAATATAAATGCGTCTAATATAATATGCTAGCACTAGGAACACACACACACACACACTCTTTGATATTTGGGTCTAGTATAAAAGCAGGCAAAACAATTTCAATTTTCTTCTACTGCGTATACCAACCTTTATTTTTCATGTTCTCTATGATAAATTAAACTTTTGTACGGATGAGTGTGTTTTTCGAGAGGGTGGTGTTGGGTGAATCAAGTTGATTAATGGCTTAATATAAATCAAACCAATGCAAATAAAATGCATGAGTAAATACAAAAGCAAGGCCGAACGTAAAAAATAATCAAATGAAGCGATTGGCCAAAACTCACACCACTTACCAGGATACGAGCGCACTCCTCGTGATCGTAGATGGCGGCCAAGTGCAGAGCGGTGCGTCCATGCTCGCCGCCCTGCTGGATATCGATGACATTGCGGTACTGACCCATCACCCGAAGGGACTTCACTTTGTTCAGCTCGGTGGCCAGGTGCACTGGGGCCTGCTTCTTCTCGTTCAGCACTCCCGTATCCACTGGGCTGTAAGGATTGTCGGCCAGATATATTTTAAAGTTCAATCGGGCTAAATCAACCATGGTTGAGCCACTTACATGGACAATAGATAGTCCAGAGCGTCGTAGGCATCGCTCTCCACGGCGATGTGGAGCGGGGTATTGCCGGCATTATCCTTCGCATTAAAGTCTGTAAATCACGCTTGATAAGGAGTCCTGCTTAATGGCTTTATCCGCTCACTTACCGCCATTCTGGTCGCGGATGTACCGCAAAATGTTAACCCTATTACGGGCCGCCGCCTGATGGGCAGCCGTTCGTCCTTTCGCATCCTTTAAAGCAATGCGCGAGTTGTCCGCCATGAAGAGTCGCTTGAAGTCGTCAAGGTTTCCCGACTCAGCCGCCTGAAACAGGAAAAACAGGTGTCTCTCACTTTGCAGCAACATCAATTAAAACACTAAGCTCTGTTTGGTCTGCCAGCACTGGCAAAAATACTTAATTAAGAGAACATTTTATTTTTTAAAACTAAATTTTTAAGAACTGATTTTAAACTCTTGTTTGTAGCTAGAGTCTTTAACTTCCTTCCTGTCAATAAATTAAAATTTCATAACAATACAAAATTCTTTTACATGCAATTAAAATTTCCTTTTAATTTTTGTATATATAAAGGTGCTTTGCTAGTTCAAGGCGAAGTTCTTTTAGTTTCATTTACTTTCTCTAAGAACTTTCTGTTTGCCTTTCGTAGTGCAAAGCAAAGAAAGTGCAAAACAACGTCTTACAGCAAAATGTCAATAGATTTTAGGACATTAACGCCTTCCGGCGACTGAGTAATTTGATTGTCTTATTGCCTTTCCTGTTTTCTTCATAAAAATGAATTTGAAAACACTGAATTGAGAAGCGTTTTTCTAGAAATGTCCAGGAGTAAAATTCTGTGAATCACTTAAAAGGAGGGGGTGAAATGAAACTTTTAGCCCCCCCAGAGAGGTCATTTTGTGATTCGCTCGTGGCTAATTGAATGAGTTCGCCGGCAGCAGTTTTACCTCCAGATAGTCCACGATTGGTATCTTTGGCGTCGAGGACATCCGCAGGATGCGTGCCCACTTTTTGGGCAGGTTAAGCGGCGCCATTGCAGTCATTTCCGGTTCGCGGGCACAGCCGCCCATCAAGAATCGCAGCGCACTGGCGAAGTCTTCCCTCTTAGGAGTCTCCTTGTCGCCCGAAGTCATTGTCGACTTTAATTACATTTGTGTTTAGTTAGTGGATTAACTCTTATTGTCCTTACAGCTCAGCTGGCAACATGGGACGAAGTTTCGAGAGAGCCTTGACTTGTTATGGATTTTTTCCAATATGATTTCCATATGCGTTCTCCTTGTGTCTTCTGAATTCAGTTTTGATTTTCTGCCTTTACGTGGGTGACTCAATGGCTCCTTAATGCCAGTGGACATTCAATTAGAATGCGTTTTGCATTCCAGAAATAGCGTTTCGTTACGACAGCTTGTAGCTTGGTTATGTGAACTTATGAACTGAGTCCTTTTCGCTTCTTATGAATTCAGCTCTGTTTTGCAGTTCGTTTGGTGTTTTAATTCCGATCGAAACTCAATTAGATTGCGATAATCAGGAAACTTGCAGCTTTGATATGCGTACGTTTCTTAAATTGCAGTTTTGTTTATCCGACAAACATTTTTTCTATTTCCTTGTGTATATATTGTGAAAAACGTTCATAAATGTTTAAAAAAACAAGTTCAGTTGTTATCACTTTTTGAGCAATATTTTGTATATTTAATGTTATATTTGTACTGTGGAATGTATTAATCGCGTTCACTTGTCATACGAATTTTGAATGTGTAAAATATCCTTGAAGTTGCACGGTTTTGTGTATTAACTTTCGTTCTGTTGCACAAGTCGTTATTGAGTTAGTTAACTGCCACAAATGTAATAAATGAAATTGCTGTGCCACTGATTTGCTGCCAAGTTAACTTGATTTTTGGTAAGCTCGACGAAGAGTAAATATCCAGATGAAAAAAAAGGTTAAGTCCACGCGGGAAGAGTCGCTGAATGACTGAAATCTCGGACCAAACAGTCTTGCTTTTATAGCCAACTGGCGGCAACTTCGGGTGCGTGTGGCACAGGTCCTTTGGCGAAGGATGTGCTTCGTGTTATTTTGTTGAACTCGCCGGTCAATTTTGGTTTCAATTTCAATCTTCCTTTCTCAGGCGCTGAATGTGAAAAGGACTTGTTGCGCTAATCACTTCTAGGTAACAATATTCGCAATGGATCTATTATAATTTTTATTTGCTGAAATGTTCTTGAAATATCTTTTTTATAAAAAAAAACCTATTGACATTTTATTAAATAATCTCTTTTGAGCTTCCTTGGCCGCTTCTCGAACATTCAAAACACGAGGCTAGGAGCACATGGAGAAGCATTTATCATGACTCTCGCTGCGGGAATTGCCTCGGGTCTTCACTTTGGAGAATTGCCGGCCCGCACCTGCATGGAACCCATTCTGGATCTACTCACCCGCAATATCCTGAAGGGGCTGTCACGCAAGAGGCAGACCTCCGCCGGCGGTTCGGCTGGCAGGATGGCCTCCAGCGGCGTGTCCGCATCATCGCCATCGATTTCAATCCGCTTGGGACCCGCACTGCGCTCGATTATCATTGAAAATATCCAATACTGCAAAGAGATGTCAAAATGGTTAAGCCAGTTAAGTTATGTTAAGTCATAAATTATTTATACGTGCTGGCTAATTATTAAATTGATTATTATCCAACGAGTTCGAACAGGAGTTCGAATAGGTCTAGTATATTAAATCCACTTCACTTCACTTATCTCTGTTATACAAACAAAAAATAATAATTTTTAAGCCAAATACATACCTTGCTGTTCCGGCCGGTGCTGCCGCTGCTGTTGCTCCTTGGCTTGGGAAGTAGCTTCGGCTGGGCCTCCATGAGGTCAGGTGGCGATAGGGCGCCGCACTGGCCGCTGTAGACTCCGTTGTAGAGCTTGGGCATCCTGGAGCTGGTGCTCTTGGAACTCTGGTTGCGATCCGTGGCCGTGGCCGGAGCTGTAATCGTAAAGGGCCGCTGGTCGCGACTGTACGCGCTGGTTAGTGGCTCGTTTGTATTTCGCAACTTATCACACATCATCGGGCTGGGCGGCAATCAGTGGACTAATTAGATATTGATTGGGTTAAACGGTTTGCAAACGCGTAAACCGACAGCAAACCAATTAAGATAAACCGTCTGTCACATGATATCGCCAGATATAGGAGATACGAGCGAGGACGATCCACCAGATACAACTGTGTCGCACTAGAACTGAAGCGTAACTGCAACTAGGGCTAATTTAGCAGTAACCCTTGGCCAATTTACACGCACTGAGCCATCTATCTATGTATGTATACTATATATACCTTGGCTGGCTAGCAAGTCAATGGCCATTTGTCATTCTACACATTTATAGCCACTGCCCGAGGGAATCGAAGCCGGGACTCCCTTTCGCGGGCCCATTAACTGGAACTGTCTAATTAATGGTTTGTTTATTTTCGCCACTCGACTGGAGAAATTTGCATAATGCCTAGCCTGTGTAAATCCAGACTTACTTAACTTCCTCCAGCCCCATTTTCGAACTGCTTTCGACGAGCAAAGGATTCCAACTGCAAGGCTTCTCTCAGTACGCAGATATTTCGAGGCGGGTATCGAACTTTTAATTACATTAAAGAGATACTTATCAGATGATATGAACGATTTCCGTCTAATGAAATTAGAGGTACGGAGCCTCAGGTGAGAAAAAGAGCTCTGATTATTTCTACACCCAGTTGGATGAGTTGACAAAATTAGAGGCTTTCGATTAGTCTAAGTGGTGATGGTGGGCAAATATCGGAGCAAACATTGACCGGCCATCGGGTAAATAAATCCCTTAATTAAAGGGACATTCAAGGGGTTACTTTGGGTCATAAGTCTATTATCTACATAGTCTTGCAAAAATGTTGGATGTATTATTCAGATTACTGCTATGCTAAAAACAATATAAAAGACTTAATAAAATCCTTGTCTTACCTTTGCTATCTTCCAACTATTCAATCCCTAGCTCGTTTTTCCACTCAGCGCGTTTGGTATTTTCTTGGGGAGTAGCGGACAGGATGCACTTACATCTTCAATCCACTTTGAATTTAAAGAACTTGAACTTGATTTTGATTTCGACCAAGACTAGAACGGAGCACACGGAGCAGGCACAACTGCGACAGCAGCAGGAATTTTCCGAGTATTTTCGCACTGAGTTTAACCGCATTTAAGGCTGCTTGCCATATGTTTCACTCTCGATCCTTTCCTGCGACGTGGAGGAAGCACTACAAGAACGCGAACAAGGACTCTGGCTTCTGCCTGCAAAGGCAAAGGGATGGGGCTTAAGGATATAACTAAATTGTGTTTAAACTTTCACAGCTCTGATGGACTTCGGACACTTTAATTATGAAAATAAATTAGCACCTTTTGATGTACAATTTGTTCAAAGAGGTCGGATATTCCTGGGAGTTTCCTGCTGAGTAATTTGCGAACCGACAGCCTCGATAGCTGGACACCAACTGAACGTGGCAGCCTTTGGACCCTATAGGTTTCCCGGCCAGAACGGTTCAGACCAGTTCGGGGCGGTCCTGATAAGCAATGGCAGCCTTTCGTCACTCTCGTCTCGTTTCGCCGCGACTGCCGCCATTAGCACATTAACACTGCGGCACAATCAAACCGATATAGATACCATATGCACACATGAACATCCACAAACAAGCGAATCGTCGCTTTTGTCACCCACATGGTGAAATACTAGAGAACCCCTGGGATAGTTCTGGATGCTTTAAAGGCTTCTCGCTCAAGAAATAACTGGAGAAGTGATGTTTCTATGCCAAATCATGTACAAGATAGCATAGGGATATATAAAAGTATAGGCGAAAGAACATCTACTTTTAAACGATAAAATTAACTATTGACCCAATTAAACACACTATTTTAACATCCTACTAAGAATATTATTTTAACAATAACACTATTATTGTTTCAGCCAAGCTTATTGCTTATCTACTTCATGCGACATTTTAAATATAGCTTGGCCTTAGATGTTTATATGTATGCAGTCCTTTGAACTCCTTATATAAACCGACGTCATAACAATTCAGTGGGGTTGAGTCCCAGTCCCAGCTATTATCGCATTCTCACCACTTTGGCACTGGAGATGGCTATTAGCCAATGAAATTAATTACTTTTTAAGTGACGGAGTAGCAGGGCAAAGAAACAACAAGCTAATTTATTGAAAAACTTTCAAAACGCAAGGTAAAATTCAATTTAGCGAACAATATAAACAACAACAATAAAACAAACAAACAGGAAAGAAAGGAATAAAAAATAGTCCTCACTCCAGTGGAATGGTCATGAGTTTGGCGGGCAGATTGGAAAAGAAGAGCACCAGTCCCAGGATAACGATCAATATGAACAAAGTCCACAGGACATACTTTCGAATGACTGGCCAGAGGATGTGCCGAAAGGATTTGCAAGGATGCGTTAGTGGATTGAAAGAACTGTCCGGTCTGCTGTAGGTTAATTTAAAGAAAACATTGTCAAGTTGGCCAGAATTAAAAACAAGTGGAAACTTACTAAGGCGGCTCCAAGGCCATCGGTGGATCCTGTCCACGACCAGCCGGCCGGTTGACGGCCTCCACATCCGTGCAGACTTCGATGCTCAGCTGCATTTTGCCCTGGAATCACTCAAGAGGTCACGGATAACAAGCCAAGGATAAGTCCACCAAAACTCACATTTTGAACTGTGGCCTGGCTGCGTTGCGATGGATGTGCATTACTTTGCAGCGGAAACCAGCCGTTGATGACCTTGCGCTTGAAGAGATTGATGCGCTTCCTCTTCTTGGGATAGGGCTTACATAACTGGGCAGCTGGATACGGCGCATACATGTTGGAGAGATTGAGCTCCAGGGCGGCCAGGTACTCATCCTTGGTTAGCACATCCTTATCCCACACCTGCAGATAGATAATAGGCGGCTTCTTGAACTCGATTTCCTCCAGCAGCCCCGCCTTTCGCCGGATTACCATCTAGAAAAAATATAAATTATAAAAAGAAACGGGAGCCCACGGAATAATTAATGGTGAAAAGGCGCCGCAGTATTGTTTACCCTGACCAATTAGGCAAGGTCATGGCTTACCAGGTCCTCGTTGGGGGAATACTTGAGGCCGAAGACCATGCGCCAATTAAATGCCGCATCTCCTGCAAATGAGCGGTAATGGATATCGGTCGATTGGCGCTTGTCCTCATCCTCGCACCATCTGCCAAGTACAGCGAAAAACGTCCGTAATTGCATATCGTTTACCTAGATTCGCTTGTAACCCATGGGTAATAAGCAGCCCCTCCTGTTCACCCCGCACACCCACACACTCACCCTATCACGTAAACGTCGCTCATTAGTTTGCCAAAAATGTTTTTGTCGCCCGCCTGAATCCCGACCAGATTCTTAACCACAACACGCACCTCGAAATCCGCGGGCGGCACAGGGGTTATATCGATGGGACTGGGCACATAGATGTTCGCCTCGAACAGCTCTATCCACAGTTGGAGTTTGCCCTGGACAATGGGTTGCATTAGTCGATTAGTTTATTATAAATATATCTAATGAAAATATTACTTTTTTATATCTAAAATAAAACTAAATGTGTTTTATCAATGATTATTACTCATAATGCAATTTGTCACAGATTAGGTAAATAATATCGATAAAGGCAGTCTGGACTCTTTTTTGCAATACATGTATAGCTTTAATTTGGCAATGCTATTTGTAGATATTTTAACTAAAAGTGAGTCATTGCATTGGGATAGGTTTGCACCTACACTTCGTTGTTTGTATTACCTGTTCGACATTTGGAAAATCATCGCGGCAGAGGGAGCGGGTTTCCACATGTTCCGGAACCAATTTGTAACCGAAGGATGGCAGCTTATCCATATTCTTAAGCACGGCTAAACTAAGCCTCTCCTGCAGCTCCTCATCTAAAAAGTTATATACTGATACAAGAACTTATGATCTTAAAACGAGTCAGTAGTAACCCACCTTTTGAGATCAAAGTTTCGTCCCCAAAAAGCATTCCGTCCACCTCAATTACATTACCATAATAGTAGGGGGCCTGAATGCCCCTTTTCTGGCAAAGATCTATGAGAATTTCCGAGGGCAACTTAACGTCGTGCCAGTGGTTATAGCCACTCTTTGTGTACTCGTTGGCCAAACCCACTGTGGCACGATGCCTAGTTCGCCAGCGATCCTCCAGATCGATGTTCGTCTGACCGATCACCTCGTCCTTGATCTTGTCATGATCATATACCATCACTTGCAGCATGTGATCTCCTGGCAGCGTAGCCTCCATTTCAAATAGACGCCCGAAAACTGGATTACTGTGGTTGGGTGAGAAATGGGCTCTATCGGAAAACGTCTTGCCGCCCAGGAACAGCTTCACATAGCAATCGGAGTCTCCTTTCACATCTCGAGGACGCATCTGAACACCCTGGACTACATAAACACGTACCAATAGTTTAACTGTCTCACCCAGTGACTGTATTGTGGACTGATGTCGAGGATGTATGGGATTTGACATGTTGCGAACCATGTCGCCACCACCTCCGGGATCCTCAAGTATGGGGCACTGACAAGGGGTCAACTTTAGTTGCAGCTTTAAGGTGGCATAGATATCTTCTTTGGGTGGACCATGCTTCTTAAACTTCACGCCATGAACCAACTGCACGGGAACGGCCCAATCCTGGAGGTATCCAAACTGAGCCTGCTTCTCCAGCTCTTCGTAGTAGATAACCAGGCGGTGCTTGTGCTCGTGACACATTTCGGCCGCACTCCAATACATCGAGTTGTAGAATTTAGTCCACCAGGTGAACTCTCGCTCCTCGACAAATTCGAGGTCATCCAAGTCATCATGGAACCTTAAAGCGTGACGATTGGCATAGGGAGCTGGACGCAAACCCAACGCGAAGAGCAGCCGCATCCACCAGCTGCTGATTCTGGATGGTTTGGTCTCCTCCTCTTCCCATTCCAGTTCCTCTTCCTCATCCTCGTCATCTTCATCTTCATCCACACTAACCGTGGTGGAAGCTTCTACAGCGGCCAGGTCTTTTTTTAACACACACTTGAGGGTCCTGTCGCGTTGCAGGAAATTTGATGAATTGGGTATGAGAGCTGCTCCCAGAGTGGACTCGCTGCTGAATCCGGAGAGAAGGACATCGGTGGCTATAATCGCCGGCCAGTAATCCTGTTGATCTGGCAAACTCTGATCGGGGTACTATATAGGTGGGACCTTACTTTTCTACGGTGTGAACTTACAACCACTCCAGATGCGTAGGCCACCAAAAAGTTTATGCTGTTCCGGATGCGTGCTGTGGAGGGTCCACTGGCCAGGACCAGATCACCCATCATCACATTGATTTTCCGCTTACCAGCAGAACTCATGCTGCCCTTGGAGTAATTGCGCAGACCCACAAAGAAAACTTCTAAGCTGTAATGAGCAATAGATTAAGCCAAATGTCCTACAAAATTTACCAAGCTTACACAAAATTCTGCATATTTGGCCTGATGGCCATTGGAATGCCCGTTGCAAGTTGTGGTTCCTTTTTATCATCCTGACCAGGGGGTTCCATGGAGATTTGAATGATCTCGGCTGACATCAAAACCTCTGCTTGTAGAGTTCCTTTTCTAGCAATTGGCACCCATTTGAGAGGAGGTGGAGTCAAGTACTTCAATCTCTGTAGCTTTCGCAACGGATTCTTTGAGCAAGCAAATACTCCTGCATCCTCCCAATTGGAATCACTTGCTCGATCCTCGCTAATAACACTCATGGCCACGCTTCCCATGCCCACAAGGTCCTCTGGTAGACTGCGTTCGGAGTTGTAGAATTCCAAGGAGAGAAGTGGAGGGTTTCTTAGATAGAGACCAATACCTCCTGGTAGTGACACCCAGTTAAAGGTGATCACAGCATTCCAAATGGGCGATAGAGTTCCGGGAGACGTATACGTTTCACAGGCCTGGTCGGCAAACAGGACTCTCAGATGGGGGTCACAGATGTTCTTTTTTTCACCGCCAGGACGTACTTTGGCTTGGTGTATGTAAACGTGACAGAGGAAGTGTGTCTGCTCAGGATTCAGCTGCCACAACATGGGCTCAATGTTGGCCCAATCTTTATTGACAACAGAAAGAAACTGTTTTCGCTCCCGTTCCACAACAATGGCTAAACATCCTGATACTATGGCCGTGGTGCACCCACAATTGGGGCAGGTGTGCGTACAGCTCGCGGACTTGAAGGAAAAGCTCTTTAGACGCCAACAAAGGGTCTCCTGATCCGCATCCTGATTTCGTAGATTCAAAAAGAGCTTGGCGTTCAATCGGCAAACACCCACATCCTTACCGCTTGCACTTAAGGTAAGCACCAACTCTGGCCACTCGTCCTGTGTTCGTGCCATACTGGAAAGGGATCCGATTTCGGCTACCAAACGCTGAAGCTCATTAACCACATCACCAATGGAGGTGTCCAGGTGTTCCAGAAAGCAGCTGCGTAGTTTATGCTTAAGATTTTGAAGTTCCAGTGGCAATTTGGCGAAATAGTCCAGGAGGTACAGCTGCCGGTTAATGTCCCAGGTGGTGCGCTTTGGTTGCACGTCGTGGTCGAACCGGTGGGCATCTAGGCCCTCCTTGATTCTGGTCAAAATGCTGTTCACAATGACCTTCAGGCATTTAGCCTGCTCATCATCCTGGTGTGGATATTTTCGCTGAAAGAGCTTGAAGGTATCCAGTTCTGAACGCTGCCATTTATTTAAAATTATAGTAAAATACAATAGAAGGTGGAAAACCCCAATAGACGTACCATATAATTGACTATATCCAGCATAAAGAAATCACTCTCGTACTTGGCTCTATTGTCCGGCAAACGGACACGAAACATGCAGGACTGGAAAGGTGCCTCCCGCCGGAAACTCTTTGAGTTCATTGCCGACCGGAATCGATCCAAAGGTGTCCTTAGCTGACCCTCCAGCACGTTCGAGCTGTGTTCGGCTAATCTCGCCGAGATCTTGTATGCCGTACCCGAGGTGAGGATGTGGTGACCCATTAGTGGAAGAAACTCAATCAGATAGACATCGTCATGCCAGAAACGGGTCTCATCCAAGCCTGGCACCGTCTTGGAGGAAAGCGTGTGTGTGGGCTTGGAATCCGTTAGCATTTCAGACCGAAGTTCCATTAGAAGACGACCAACATAGATCATAGGATTGACAGGATCGTAAAGATGCAAGTAGGTGGGTCCCAGAGAAGGAGTTCCTATTCAGTTGTTATACAAAATCTGCCTTTCGTGCCACATATGACTCACCATTAAACGCGATCTCCTCAAGACACAATTCGAACTCAGCCACGCATTTCCATTGCAGATGCTCATGGGTAAAAATTAGGATGAGGAATCGCTGGGCCACCGACGGATACATCCAGGCAAAGTTGATCTCGTAGTTCCACACGGGCGTCGACGTGTTCTTGACTACCGGCGTTTTGCCCTTGAAAGGATGGAATCTGTACTTTAGAAACGGAAACATAAGTCAATGTCGAGAGCAAAGTACATTGAAGCCGGCAAACGATACTTGAATCATGTAGTTGCTCTGCCTGATGAAGTAACCCCGGTAAAAGGCGACGAAGTATCGAATATTACTTGGAGCGAAGGTGTTCACGTTGGTCAGGAGATTCCTAGGGGTATTCGGTTCCTGAGACAGATCGATGTTTAACATATACTCACTTCTCGATATCATCAAAATCATGATCCACCGTCCACTTGTTCAGACTTTGGGTGTCCTGCTCCTCAGATCCGAGGGCATAAGACACCGGACTATGCTGGGATACGATGGCCAGATCCAGTTGCAAATAGCCGTGAGGTGCAACGGCATTTTCTAGGGTCTGGTTTTCTCCAATAGGTGCTTCCAGGCGACCCCACTTCTTGAAGTAACCATGATTGGTCTGGTTCCACACACTGTGTAGATCCACCAGCAGCTCACCCACTACCACATTTTTCTTATAGGTCATGTGTTTCTTTAGCTCAAAAAGGATTGTTAGCCGCAGGAGTTCGGTTAGCGTACAATGGAACTCAAAAACGAAGTACTGAGGATGCGTAAATGGAATACCTTTAGAAAATGTATTTGTATACACATAATTCCCATCAAAACACACCTCATTGAAGAAAGGATTTTCGGTATTCGGAAAGGACTTGGTGCTCTTCGTCATTTTGTCCAGGCTAATCCGCACGTACAGCTCGCCGGAGGTCACTCCCACTTGCGCTGCCTTGTGCACCGTGATGCAGATGAGAAACTCTTGCGGGGCACCTGCGAAACAGTCCTCCATGTAACTCATTATCTGACCAACTCGACTAGGAAACGGGTCACGGGAATAGACATTTTCAAAATCGCCTCGAAATTTGAATGGAAAGCAAGTGCTTTTCAGTGCTTCGAATGAACAAAGGCTCATGGCTTGGTTCGTTCAAGTCCGGATAAATTATGCTTTCAAATAAAAAAACCAACAAAATATGCAAAACAAATTTTTTTATTCCCATTACTCGTTAGTAGTCTTGTAAATTTCTATCGATATGCAAACAAACTTTTTGCTAATCCCACTCTAACAGCCTAAAACCGCCCAAAAGTGCCACGCCCACATTTTTGAAATTTTTTTGGATATTTTTTCATAATTTTGTTAGTCGTGTAAATTTCTATGTCCACCATCTATATTCAGCTATCTGGCAGCGCTGTAAAGCTCCCAGTTGGACTTTTGCTGTTGGAGGTTTGCTGGGGAGCCGAGCTTTCAGCTGGAGCAACCTGCTTCCCGCACATGTATTGGTGGTTGCTGTGGCAGCAACGAGCAGCTCAGAAGCAAAAAACGACTTCAGTTCGAAAGCACGCTTCCAAGCAGACGGTCGCACATTCCGATTGGCAGCCGAGTGAGTGACGAGTGAGATTTAAGCCACGATTCGAGTCGAGTTGAGTCGAGTGACGAGCGCAGCATTTAACGCAGTGCTTGGTGCCTGGGAGCAGAGGCATCCAAAACACACCCTACGCTCTCTTCGCGGGCCCCAGTTTCAAGCCATCGGTGCGTCTCTATCCGGATTTCGCTGTGTGCGTGATTTTGTGTATAATTTTTTGCGCGCGCTCAATCAAAACAGAGCTGCGTACTTACCAGCATCAACAATAACTCACCGCTAAAAAAAAAGAATACAATAAATATAAATAAAAAGTGCTGTGCTCTTTTGTCCGCCCTACCAAAGTTCTCGAATAATCAAATATTCCGGAATCATTGCAGTTTGATACATCCAGTGGGTCGTAAATCTTCGACGAACCGTAAATTATTTAACAGCTCGCTACGCAGCGTGCTCATATTTTACAGGTAAGTTTTTGTCTTAGTTTCTGGGAGTGAGCATATTTCTGAAAACCCCACAAAAAAAAAAAAACATCAGCACAGCGAGTGCCACTGTTTCCAGAGAAAAGCCACCAATCCACCCAAAAACCACCCAGCATCCACGCCCCCGGGCACCAGATCTTTATCCAGGCCCAGTCCTCGACCATCCGCTTTTGTTGATACGCACACACATTTTTTGCGTCGCTCCTGCTCGTGCTGCTGTTCCATTGCCACCTCCACTCAGCCGCCCCCTTTTTCATGATTGCTGATGCTGCCCCCACTCCGCTCCTGAATTCCCTTCGGCGCTCCTGCGCTACGGTACCGTTGCCTTTTGGGGCCGCTGCCCTGGCATCTGTGCCACTTTTCAATTGCGCGGCCTTTCTTTAAGTTTATCACTAATTCTACCTTGCCCGTCCAAACGGGACACGCAAAGAAATTGGTGTATCTGGTACAATCAGTTCTATAAAGGATTGGTAGCACTATCCTGGTTTGACATACATACCTTTAAAACTAGAAACTATAGTACAGCATCTGTGAAAGTACATAGTTTCCTAATCCTCGATAGTTGAGAGAGGAAAGTCGTGTGATAAAAAACTAGACAACATTTATAGTTTTATTTATTTGTACAGTATGCTTTGGAAACCATAGTGTCGATTCTAATCAATGCGTAACATCATTCGAAAAATGTTTTTAATGACTTCTTTCGCAGTAACCATGAGTCTGTTTTATATCTATGTATGTTAGCTAGGTGTGCATAACCTTACAAAATGCGCAGCATTATAGAATTTTTTAAAGTGTACCTGCAGTGAAAGGTTCCCTTTTGCAGTTCCCTCTCTTTGTAGCTCAACGTCTCTCTCTCGTTTTGCTTTTGTTGTGGAGTGTGTAAATTTTTCTGCAATTTCTTCGGCTCCACTGCCATTCGCTTTTTGATCTTGAAAACATGCTGACTCCGAGTTCTCTCCCCTTTGGAGCAACCTGTCCGCTCCACGAGGGTTACGAACAAGTTTGTCCGGAAAACCAATAAAGCAAGTAGAATTGCTTATTGGAAATGAGCAAGAAGCGAGACGGAGGCACTGCAAGAGAGGGATAGAACGAGAGCGGTAGAACGAAATACCACAAATCTCGTATTTGATATCGCACTAAATGGGGGAATGGGGCTACCAGGCTGATTATGATTACTTTGCAGAACTGCAGACTCACTTTTATTTCGTTAGTTTATTTACTCGGCAAATTACCAATTAAATTATTCGAAAAAGTTTATCTCCGCACGGAAATGTGGAAAATTATATAAACGTTACGTGACTATTAATTCAGGTTTGATATTTATCTTTTAATCTGTCTGACAACAGTCTGCATTAATAAAACTTAAGGGGGTAAAAATAGATCCCATTTATTTAAAAATACACTCAATTAA
Organism: Drosophila mauritiana; assembly: GCF_004382145.1. Taxonomy (NCBI): domain Eukaryota; kingdom Metazoa; phylum Arthropoda; class Insecta; order Diptera; family Drosophilidae; genus Drosophila; species Drosophila mauritiana. The sequence continues at coordinate 8,641,300 of NC_046669.1, forward strand.
ATCAAAACCTGGAATTGAGAGTGCAAAATTAATTGCTCTCATAGTTTATAAATTAAATTCCCATAAGAGCTACAAAACTGTATAAATTAAACAACATATATTTCACAAAAACTCCGAAAGAAAAGACCGCCAGCATTGTTGACTTTTTTATTCAAATGTACGTAAAAATGGCTTTAAAATGCAAGCAAATTAAACATTTACAGCTTGTTGAACTATGGAACGTCAGAGGGACTTACAAACGTATAAAAAAAGAACAAAATACAAAATTTAATTTAAATTTGCAATGAGCTCTGAGACAACAAATAAAAATATTTTTTAATGCTTAATTTTACTCGTTTTACTATTGATGAAGTTCCCTGTAAAATTTAAAAATGTAAGAGAAAATATGCATTTTATTGTTTTAAAATATTTCACAAGGAAATGCCTTTTGAATCCCATGGTTTTACTCTAATCTCTAAGGCTTGAGGGTTTGGTAATGCACCTGTCAATGGAGATTGGCTAAAAAGTGGCTTCCCTGGCTTTCTATCTTCTGGATAAATGGAAATCCAAAAGTGTAACAAATCACTGAAACTAGCTTAAGCGGGTGATGAGGTACAAACTTATGTACGTACTTTGCAGCTGCAATCAGGACCTGCAACTGGGTGCCAGTAACTTGTATAAATATTTAAGTAGGGATTTTTTTTGCTTCTGGCCAGAGTCGAAGGCGTGACAAAACGATTCACAGCACTCAGAAAACCGTTAACCGTTTTTGCCAAGCCAACCCGGTTTTTGGCCGATGTGCCAGCGCACACACACAGAACTTGGTCTAAAGAGTTGGCCAAACTTTCCATTGGGAAATCGCAGGTGAGCGCACGCTAATGCACAACCAGAAGGCAATAACTCAATTGGCAAATATCCGCAGCAGTCGGAGAACCATGAAGCTGACTTGCCGAAATGTGCAACATAACTCAATTAGTGGAACAAGAGCAGTGTACAAAACAGTAGGTTGTCGAAACGACGCCTCAGCGAGCATGAAATTGGCCAAAAGGCCAATGGATATAGACCAGGCCCTTTCATATATGCGTTTTAGCCCTGGTCATATAGACCAGCAACTCTGGGACTTATTTAGCTACCAAAACTCGATGTTAAACGACTTTTTTATGCGCCGTTCCAAGGTGAACGAGCCGCCACCCTGAACAGGGCCGAACTGGACAGTGTATCTGTATCTGAATCTGTATTTGTATCTGCAAGTTCACTAAAACGTATCTGCATCGGGTTACGTGTTGCGCATGCGTTGTCTCTGCATATTTTATGGTAATTCGAACTTGATCCACTCGCCGCCTTGGACTTTCACACACATCCACCACCCTCGCAAGTGGTGTTCTTCGCTGGTCCGCTGAATTGGAATTTTCCACAACCATCTTGTATTACAGGGGCTTTCTGTTTGTGGCTCGAATTACGTCCGCCTGGTGGCAAGTTCATTGCTTCTAGTCGGTGGTCAGTGGCAATTAAAATCAAGCCAGCCACTCTTCACCCGGCAACACTTCATTCCACCATTAGATCTCCGCCTCTTTGGCTTAAATTGCCTGCACTTTCAGCGGAAATACGGCAGGCGAACAGTACACATATTTCGAATGGCTGTCCCACTGTGATTTGCGGCAATTGTCCAGCTGTCCAACTGTCCAGCTGTCCATCTGGTTGACCGACCATCCGCCTTGGGCCTGGGATACTTAATCGCCCTGGCCATATCTGCGGCTTTCCACTCCGATCGATCGATTGGAGGCCAGTTACTTTGTCATTGTATCAATGCAACAATGGTCAATCCGAAACCAACTGAAGTCCCTAGCTGGCCATTTCGCAAACGTTTCTATTGGCAATGTAAACTGTCATTGATTTAAGTTAATTAAAAACTTTAAGCCAGCCAATTGTAGCTGAACAAAAAGGGGGGAAAACTAATCAAGTTATACAGTTTAAATAGGCTTATGGGGGAAATTAACTATGAACTAGGGTAAAATAAGCTTGCAACTGAAATGCAGCTTCAGTAATGGAATCATCATGTAACATAGCTTACTTAAAACTAAGCATTTTACCCTTCGAAAACAAAAGGGAAACCCACTGATTGATTTTCAACTCGCACATGTGTGAAAGCAAATTGACTTTTAACTTGAGCAAACCACAAAGTTTAGGATGGTTATTCCATCAGATATAGACTAAATTTTCATAGGTAAACACAAAGAGAAAATCCTCTTATGTCACGATAAATTTGCCCTTTAATCATGTGGTTTATTCATAATCACCTCTCGGAGCCCTTGGCCATTTTCCCATCGGTATCTGTGTGTCCCATTTTCTCATTTCTTATGCCCAGCAGGTGCACATAAGTGTTTCCCCAACACATGATTAATGAACCAAAACTAGTAATAACTGCACGCATTGTTCGGGAAGCCAAAAATAAAAAATAAAGCGGATTGTAAAAATGTTTACTTTCGCAAGCCATGAAAATCTCCAGACAGGCAGCCAAATAAAAAAAGATTGTGACGATTGCGCAATTGGAAATGCGTAACTTTGATTTCTGGACTTAATTGCGGAGGCTAGGGAAAGTAAGGGGTATCAGCAATTAACGCAGTTACCCACTTTAATCGCTGCTCGCCCACCGAACTCGGAAGCACCCAATCAAAAGATACATTATGTTTTCATTTGTGTTAGCCATTTGTAATTGATTGATATGTCGACGTGGATCGAGTGTGCGTCTTAAGTTCATTTTGAAATCTTGTTTTGAATGGTTTTTATTTTCAGTTTTTGTAAAGAAAACAAAAGTGAAAGTCCAAATATGCAAGGCGACGTGCTGCTGCAACAATGCATATTAATTTTTGGGTTTTTGTTTTTAGTTTTGTGATGGCACGCCTCTGGCTGAATTTTGGAGTTTTCTTTGCTTCGCATATGCAAAGTGATTTTGCGCGTTGGCAATTGTTTGACCAATTTTAGCCCACCCTCTTGGCCAAATGCGCATGCTTGGCTCAAAGCAGAAGTAGGCAAAGGTTTACTTTAGTTGCTTTGGGCTTACTTTTGCATTTTTCAAACACTGATGCAATTGGTCTATTACGCAGAAACGGACAAGTTTTGGGATATAAAAGCACAGCAGGTGGCTTGGGATTTTATTTTGGAGTCTAGAGCAGTGGTTCAGTTTGGCTATTTGGCTTAGTTTTATTTGCCATCAATTTTGTCTAGCCAATCGATTGCATAAGTTTGTTTTAAGGCCCGAAAGTTGCACTATGTAGAATACGCTTTAGATGGTACGTTGCTTTATATTATATGATGCTAAAGGTATATCTATCAAACCGTATTTAAAGGTTCTATTCATGAAACTATGGTACTGTGCATCACATAAATAATAGATATTTTATCTTCTTGAATCAGCTTGTATCTGTTTAAATTTCGTGACGAAAGAACACTTCATAATCTCGATGATTCTCAAACTTCTCTTGCTTAAATATGAGAAATTCCCGAACTTATTACCCTATCTCGCAGAAAATATGAAGAATATTCAATTCGAGGCATAAATCTTAAGTGCAGATTATATCAGCAGGCATAAATGCAACCCTTTTTGCGATGGTTCCCTGCGTTCTCACATTCCCGGCAGGCTTACAGGAAGTTGTAAGTCTGTCTCCGTTATTAGATAAGTTGCCTAGTCTGGGGGAGGGGGAGGGTGGGGGGAGTTGTAGGGTCTGAAATTACGAACGTCATCAAAAACTTCCCACATAAATTTATGCCAGCTCTGGGTGGGATATATGCGCGTACTCTCGCCGAGCGATGCGATATTTCATAGTTGCATAGGCGGTGGCAAACACTTTTTTCCACAATTTTTTTTACTCCCATGCGTTGGGTGTAGCATGTGTATCTACACTTTTTCGCCAGTCTGAAATGAACCGAACCGAAGTGAAGCGAACAGAAATGAAATGAAAAACTTGCCCCACAGTCGAATGAGTGAGCTTGCTAAATATCGAATGAGAAGCATTGATTGCACTGCAGCCAGCATTATTGCCAAATGGCAAAATGTGAATCGGCTTGGCCAACACAAAGTTACGGGAAAATTATCTTTTGCATGTGGCAGGAGGAGGAAGTGCCAAAGGTTTTGAACGTGAAAGTTGAGCTTGGCCGAAAGGAGAGGCGTTTTAGCCGCAAGTTAAGCGCATTGAACTTGGCCCCTTGGGGGTCCAAAAGAAAGTTGAATATGTTAAGTAATCAGCGAAGATCCCAGTGCCAGCACACGATCCTCCGTTTCTCGCACTTGAGCTCGCGTGTGTGGATGCAACTGTCACTGCAAATATGTATCTGCCAGATACTTATTTCATTTAAACATATGAAAAGTAACGTGTGAGAGTCGAGCTGCTGCGACTGCGGCCGCTCGTTTAAGCCCGCAATTTGCGCCCCGTGACTCGAAATGGTCATTATCTAAATCTGGGGGGGCACCTTCATACCTTAATGCCTCGCTGGGCCCCATGAATCTCTGCTTTATTTCCGAACTAAGCATCTGTTTAGCATGTCGTCCGCCCACACAGCACACTGAAAATGGGCGCCGAAAAGGGTAATGTGCGGAGACCCCACAAACTTTAATGGAAATTTATTTGCATCTGTTATGAATTGAAGTGACAGCGGGTGTTGGTTATGCTCCACTCGGTTATGTTTTGTCTCTCAAAGGCAGGAAATTGTCGCTCCACACAGCACACATGGCGTATGTGTAATCTCGCTATAACAATGGCTTATGTACTCTCAATTGGAAACAAAAAAGTACAGATTAATAAAAATAAATAGGGATAAATAATAAATAGGACCCCTTAAATGGCACAAATGAAGTGGAACTATTTTATTTAAAGCTAGAATGAAATATTTGGATCACAACTAAGTATGTTTTTATAATACACCATAAATGAGTTGTGTTTTTGTTTTTATTTATCTGGCGGGAGTATGAAAATCTGTTTAATTTAAATCAATAAAAATATTCAACATTTCAGCATAAAAAGAATTCAGAGATCCTTGCTCAGCTCCTCGAAAAACTTGCATGGGAACCAACTGAAGTCGCCCGTTCTTGTCAACTTATTTATATGCATAGGTTATATAACTTGACTTCCATTATTATTCCAAACTTTTGTATTCTTCCTCAACTTTGATTTGACTTTGCAGCATCTTTCTTCTTTTGTTTATCTTTGCCGAAACGCCTCATTATGCTGAGCAAACAGAGGCTGTTTAAAGCATTTCATCAGTTTATTTTATTGATGAAAAGTGAAAAAACCAGTAACAATAAACCTGCGAGCAGCAGACATTCAGACAAAGGCAAATCATTTGCCAGCTCATTATGAGCTAAATAAATGTAAATGTGTCAACCTCGCTCAAGCTCTGTAATTCAAACAGGCAGCCACAGATATAGATACATCTACATCTACAGATACAGATACATTTACAGACATAGTACATTACCCGTCTTGCAGCTTAACTGGAGCAATAATAAACCAAAAAGCCAGAGACATTGAACAAATTCTGGTTCGGAGCATTTCACTTTTCACAGAAAGACGAGGCACAAACTGAATAATTAAAAAGAAAAAAATTAATAAAGAACTGGAGTGGGTTGACCGAGGGCGGGGGAACCTACTCAATTAAGTAAAAATATATGTATGTATATGCAAAGTTTCTTTTCTCTGTCCACAACGATGGTAATTGGCCCCAAATAGTTTCATTTTTCTCCAGCCCCCACTTTGATATTTACCTTAAAGTAGGTCAGTGTCTGAAATGTTATTCGACTTCTCGCGTTCTTGACAAAAATTTGATGAATAAGCGAAAATATTTGGGTGGGTCAAATAAATGGTATAAATAAATGGTATAAAATTCACAAGTGCTTTTATCAAATATGAATGAAGAATTTCACGTTTGCATAGATATTGGCCAAATCATTTCAATGGAATTTCACTTTCAAAGATAAATCTACGGAAACGTAAAAAATGCATTTTAGTGGAGTTTGCGTTCTATCAACACTCGTTGCATAACTAAATTATGTGCTCGCAAAGTTCATCAAAATTTTGACAATCTCTGATTAAGATCTCTCAGCAAATTGAAGTTTTGACATTTTACCTATGTCACCAGAAAGTTTTCGAAGCCATTTGCATATCAACTCCACCCACAGCTCTTTCGTAATCAAATCTAGAGTTTAACTTTGGAAAATTTCGTCAACCAACTAGAAATATATTCGCAAAAATGTATCGCATAACTCTGCTAAATGGCCAGACGTGTCTGGGTCTCTCGTGGCCGGTTGGCTATAGTAGTAGTTGGCTTGTTTGCTGGTGACAACCCACCGGCCTGGCTACCAGATTGGGGCACTGCACTGTGAGAAAAACTAAGCGGGAAATTCGAAAATTATTATGTAATACATATCATTATTTTATGGGTTTCTCATTTGATTGCAAGCGACTCAACTTACACCAATAGTTTACATTTAGAATAACTATATTTTTACCCGAATGTATTCAGGACTATACCGCTTTTTGGTTTTAGTGCACAGTGGTATTGCTCTCGTAACACGAGCCTGTTGTGGGCGTGGTCGAGGGGAATTGGGACCGGGGCGTTGGCATCTGCGCTCGCTTATGGCACACGGCTTGGTCCAATGCACATGGCCCAAACGAAGCTGTCAGGTGTTAAATTGGCAAGCCATCAAATGGCAGCAAACATGGCAACAAACATCGCCGAAGCGAAGACCATTGACCTAAAAAATAGAAGAGCGGAGTCAGACAAAGGGGCTTACTCTTCAACTCGAAGACCTTTAGACTGTTGGGCTTGGGTCTGGGCCTGGGGTTTCGACTTCGTCTCGTGCCGGAGCCCACTAATTATGTCAAATTAACGCACTTCATGTGATTATATAAGCAAACTAACAAAAACTAACAGCCAGCGAGTTGAATGACTTCGCAAAGTGAAATAATGAAATTAACAAAACTGAATTTGAACGACACTCAGTTAGCCTTATGAATGTGAGGTGCTGTCGGCTTGTAAGATTCATTTAATTAGACCACTTTCAAGGTTTAATTTTGGCAGCGTCCTGTTGTAAAATTCTGGTGCTTTGCCTTTGTGTAGATTTTGAAATTTGCCGCTCCAAACGCTAACGAAGTTATTCGCCCGGCTTTTCTCGTTTCGCCTTATATTTGCATTAATTAAGCGAAATTTATAAATAAATTGATTGTGTGGCTCGTGCGGCAGCGAAAAAAAAGGGAAAAAACATCTAAAGTAAAAACAAGAGCGTCAATATTGCGCTATATTTTGCTCGATTAATGGATTTTTATTCCAGTTGAATAAGTTCGGGTTTAAAGCCTTTTTTATAGGAGACACAAATTTAGCAACCAGGGGAGACAAACAAAAAACGCAAATTGTTGGGTAAACTTTTTCAAGGGACATCAGTTGGGTAAGGTTTAAATAAAATGTATTTTATTTGATGGCAAAAATGTGATACGGCACATAAATATAATTAATTCGGATTAATTAAAAAAAAGGGTTGGACATATTAAAATAATTGTTAATTAAACTTAAGCTGCCGTCTATGTTGGCAAAAATAAGATTTATTTTCGTATTGACTTACGTTTTTTTGATATATACAAACATATACTCAACAATCAAAATAATCCAGGAGTAATAATCGGATTATAAGAAACAATTTTAATTATTGGAATACAGATTTAGAAAATAAGCAAAGTTGTTATGAGCTTTGTGCTTTTATGTTCTTTACTGTGCCAGCCAGCAGATTTAGCCATTAACATTCCATTTACTATAGCCGTTTAAAGCCAAGTAGTTCCCACACACATCCACTCTCATATGCATACTTAAGATCTCGAGCAAACGGGAGGCTGAGCCACCCACCTGCATTTAAGTACTGTTTGGAGAGTGCGGTGACCCAATTGAGGCTTATTACCCTATAATTTAATTACCCATCTTGGGAGTTTCGGTGCCGAGGAACCTCAGCAACTAAAGAGCCAAAGAACGGAGTGCAGAGAATTTTCCCACGCTTTGACAGATGGAAAATGGAAAAGTGGCTATGTGGTTCTGCGGCGGCAGTTTTGGTTTGCAGCATGATGGGTTTTTCCTCGATTGCCATTTCCAATTTCCCAGCTACAGAGAGTCTTGGCCAACACCCGGCCAATCAAATCAGAATCGAAGAGCCGAGAAAAATGTTTTTAACGGCCAGCGGAGCAGGGAGCGAAACAGAAAGCATTGGCAATAAATAAAATTTCTAAATTCTTGGCAAGCCAACGAACGTGTCAAGTGTGAAACACACATCACTACGAATGAATGTGAGAGTGCAACTGGGAAATTGACTTGGCTTATATATAGCAATTCTCTGGTCGAGAAGTTATGGCCAAAGGTTGCGACTGGCCTTTCAGTTCGAGCGAGCGCAGCTTCCCTTTGACTTAAGTCTTTTTTTTTAATTAATACGAGTTACGACTTTCTTTAACCCATTTTGATGTTGAAAAGAGCGGCTGGTAGTACAAGAAAATGACTTCCAGTCCCACAATTGAGACCCGCTCGAATTTCCTTTCTGCAATAGAAAATACTTTAATCACCGTCGCGATGCCAAAAAAAAAAAAATGTGCATTGTTTGGAGAGCTCTCAACTTCCACTTCCCCAGCAGCCGGTAAAACAAAACTTTCTACGGCTAAAAAATGCTGCACGAGCATGTGCAAGCATTTAATTACGCAAATAATAAACAAAGTCAGTGGCGAGAGCTATAAATTTGCAATTTATTTGCGGCTTTTGGCGTTTTTTATTATTAGCATTTGTTTATGCACATTAAACTAAATGCATATAGATGAAAACGCGTTGAATGGGATGTAAATTGATATTGGCACACAACGAAAATATTTGTATTACCTGTATAACACACGTGTGGATTAGCTTTTGATTAGCTAGTTTATTATAATTACCATACAAAAACACAGAAATAAAGGTCTCATTAAATTTTATATAAATTCATTGAAATTACCTATAGCTTCCCCATTGAAAAATCAAAAGTTAATTCATATTTCTTTTATAAAAATTTTATGTTTTTCAAACAGATATTTGAGTTTGCTGCGCACACACATGTATCTTAAGTAGATATCCAGACTTAATATTTGAGTTAGATGAAAAGCTGATGCTGAGCTTGCTGAATTTTTGCCAATATTTTGCATGGCCCACTTGAAAGTTAATTACAAGATACGCCCCCTTCATGTACCAGTGTGTGTGTGTGTGTGTTAGCCACTTTGCGTTGCAAGAGTGTGTGTGATAGCTAATGGCAAGCTTTTGGATTTTGTGTGGGGCTCATATGGCATCGGAAGCCAGGAACGAGAAACCAGCAGTGGCAACTTAGTGGGTGGCTGCTCGAAGCTTTTCCGATTTTCCACTCAGCCAAGGAATTAATTAAAGCTCAGAGTCAAACTGTAGCATTAATGAATAGATAAGGGCAAAGGTTGGAAACATTTCGAGATAGAATTGGGAGCGAAACTGCAGATATACAAGTATAATTAAATTTGGAGCTTTAAACTGAGAATTAGCAGCACAAATACTTCATATTTATAGCATCAACTTGCGTTGTTATCAAGTAAGCCGGTTTTATGCAAATACAAAAATCCCTCGGATAAAATTCAAATTAGAATGCAAATTCAAAAGTCTTTTTGACTTAAAGCCTCCCGCAAACAAATGACTTAAGCGTCAATATTCGTAAACAATACCTTGTTATTGGCTAAGCCCATATTATAAATTCAATGTCACAACCATTAAGCGCTATATGCACATCCGTTTGGCAGTCATTTGCATGTCTTATCACAAGAAAATTTAAACTAATTTTAAGCCAGAACGTCGGATGTCTGAAACAATGGAAAAGCAATTAAAAATTCTGTGATAAACTTTTGTTGCGTTGAAGGGTTTTTGGGTGGGCTAAAAAACAGGGGGTGATATGCGGGCTAAAGTGGGGAAACTCGGCTTATGTGAATATGTACATATGTAGGTCTGGAAAGCGTTTTGCACTCAAGTACTTTATGCACTCAGTGCCTCTCTGGGTTAAAAGCTAAAGTCATAATAATAGAATAAATATATAAAAAATAAAAATTCAATGAAATCGAATTCATACCAAATAAATGCTTAAGATTTTGCTCTTGCCTCTTGGATTCGAAAATAAATTGACATTTAAAGTGCTATTTCTTTGACCGCAACTGTGTGGGTGTGCGAACACAATTACATTTCGGCCAAAACATCATTAGGACTGCAAGGGGGGCAGCGGGCTGTGGATGCCAGCTTTTACCGGGCTCAAAGGGACCCAGGCAAAAGAATGAGAACAAAAATGTTGGCAAGGAAAATGTTTTGCCCGTAGCCGCGACTTGGCAACAGTACAGTACAAAACAGCAGTGAACAGAACGCCGAGCAGCATCGAAACTGAAAAAAACCCAGACTCTGAGGGCTTAGCTCCGCTGCCGAGTGCTCTACTTTTCCAACTTCAATAGCTCGTGACATTGTTTGTGTATGTGTACGCATATATACGTACATATATATTTTTACCCAAATAACTAGACACACATGCACAGCTACAGCTGAGAACTTGGCTCAAACCAGATGGCGACGGCAACAACAACAGCATCATCTGAAAAGAAAAGTGCTAAGCGCGGTGAAGAGAAATGGAGGGGGAGAAAGCGGGAAGTTGTTCTACTGCTAATAAGAAAGTTAACGTGGAACAAGATGCTGGAAATTGAGATTCCCGCCGACTCAATGAATTAATGAATGAACGAAAGCTTGTAATTTACTTGAACAATTTTTTAGCTGCTCGAGGAATTAAGGCAGCTCGTTATCTGATGACGACAGGCGGTGTGCTTAGTACACAGTAAAACCGTTAAATAATTAATTAATTTTGAGTTAAATCGCATTTAGAAGTTGTTTAGAAACTTGCTTAATTTATAAATACATATTTATAGAAATATGTTTATTGTATGTTTAAATCTCTTTAATGGGAATACCTTTAAATTTCTCCATAAGTGTATCAACGAATTTATCCATAATAATAAACAAAAAACTGGTACTTTAAAAGGTCTTAAATCTTTCTACAACCATACACGTTTCATTACAATTCTACATATTTGAGGTATTCCAAATTGAACTTTCTTTCTTCTCGAATATTTTCTGCTGAAGTCGTTCACTAATTTTGAAGGGCCAACTTTACATGTTAATTTCTTAGGCACGGGGCACGTACATACAAACATGGCCGATAAGAAATGCAACCTGGCTAGAAACACTTTTCATGTTTATATACGCTTCTTGGTATTTACGTTATTATGTCGTTTGTTCGTTGTTTATTTCATTTGACACTTTCTTTTCTGTATGTTTTTTTTCGTGTGTGTGTGGTGTGTGCTGTGCCCAAGGGAGTGTGCGGCACTTAACATGAAATTAAGTAAATTAAGTAAAAATATTTTAATTCAATTAGAAACCTCGCAACGCAGAGTGCTAAATGTGGAATTTCTCTTTGTCATTGCAGTTGAAGAGAGCTCCGTGGAGGAAAACAGCCCCAAGATTTCGAAAACAACGAAAATGGTCTTCGACTGCGGAGTCTGGTGTGCAAAGTATTTGCTTTGCATATTCAATTTTATATTTTTCGTAAGTACAGATGAAGTAAGGTGGGGGGTTATTGTGCTATATGCACACCAGGTAATGCATATGGGTAACGCATAGAGGTTCATGTTCATGTCATCCGATGGTATCCCATGCCACATCGCCCATCCATCCAAATTCCATTGCAACTCAATCAAGCAAATCTCTGCGCATGCGCTGGTGCTTTTTGCATTTTCCCGCATTTTCAGCTTGGCGGCGGTTCATTGACTTTCAACCAACATCGTCATCATCATCATCATCGTCATCATTACCATCATGTTGATTGCCAAACGTCATCATCGGCATTTTCGAATGCAATCAAGATGGGCAGGCAACGTCATAATAATAACAACAATCATCAAACTGCGTTTGCATGTCCAGCGGGGAGGGGAAATGTGTTGTGTTTTTGTGTTTAATGCTTTATGTTTCAGTGTAAACACATAAATGGCCACTACCTGAACACACACATATACATACATATATTGTTTAATGTTTTTTTTTATATTTATATTGCAGGTGCTAGGCACAATTATATTCGGAGTCGGACTATGGCTGGCCGTGGACAAGCACTCGCTGATTGCTCTCCTCAAGTTGGTCGAGAGCGAGCGCATTGAGGTAAGACCAAGCGAAGACGGGGGTTTCCCGAATATCCCGCCCAACTCCGGGTGAAAGTGTTGCCGCCGAAACACCCCCTTTTTTTATGTCGAAAAGGCCCCAAGAAAGCACTGCATTCCACCCAGTTACAACGCAATTTATACGCAACCCATCGAAGTGTGTAATTCACATATCGAAATCGTAGTCAATCAACCCCGAAATATAGATCAACCTAACGTGCAGGTGCTTCAATAATAGCGGGCACTGGTACTATGATTATTAGGAAAATATAATTATATTGTAAACATGCGGTCCGGGTGGAAATGGTCAAAATGTGAGGCACGAAAACGCTAATCAAAGTGCACGATGCATTGTGCTGACACACTAACAAACAATGGGGGATGGCTATAAATGCCACTTTAATTGGGTTGAAATTGTATATAAGACAGCGGAAATACAATGGAACTGTAAGTAATGGAATCTAAAATTTAAATAGAGCAGCATTTATTTTATGGAACAAATATCAATCTATAATTATCCACATCAAGCAAATTCAAAGTAAATTTTTCACAACCTAATTCATAATGGATAACAAAATTTATTTTATATAGGTTAAGTGCAGATAGATAAATTCTATTGTTGTGTCTGCACATCTACACATAAACTACACAATATTCGACTAAACTTTTAGAAATGTACAAATCGTTGTTTAAAGCCACCCTCTGGGGTCCTTTACCCAATTCACACAGATAAACTTTTTAAACTATGACAATTTCCATCAAAGTTTGCATGTTCAGCGTTAACTAAAGTTGGTAGTGAAAATTCCCTTTGCTATCTGACTGGGCGTAAAGGGATTTTCGCTTTGGCAAAACAAATGAAAAGTGCATGTCCGTACGGGTACTAATTGTGGGGTCACCTGAGATAAACATGCTAAGGCTAATTGAGAACCTTTACACGGAAATGTTCCACGGGTTGCGTTTGGTCAATGAACTTGCACTCTAGCTTCAGAAGACTTATCTGAGATCTGACAATTTGCCTACGACAATTGGGTAAAATGTGCGCATAATTCAATTATACGAATGAGGATGGAGACAATTTTTGGCCAGTTCAAAGTTTAATTACGTATACGCAGCGTGGACCCCATCTGAATTTACCCACACATTTCTGACTATTGTTTCTGCTCTGCTCTTTTTCGTTTTCATTACAGCAATTTACACAGCCACAGGCCATAGAGCAGCTGGCCTATGTGCTGCTCGTCATCGGAGCCGTCATGTTCTTCATGAGCTTCTTGGGCTATCTGGGAGCCATGCGCGAGTCCCGCTGTCTGCTGTCGACGGTAAGTGATCGAATGGAATCTGGGTTGGAGGTTTGCACCCGGACACACAGACAGTCCGTTTCAAAACTGAAACTCATTTGCAGGTCTTTAAGATTTTTATGGGAAAGTTGCCTAATGTGCAATTTAAATTTATTGTTTTATACAATCTATCTTCTTTAAGTGTCAGGTTTTTGTTTTATAGGTATCTTAACTTCAACATACAGATACTAAATAATGGAACTACATAAAAGTTCATTAATTGTTTCCTATCAACTATTCAAATTTGAACTGAAAACCAAACACCAAATTTAAACTAAGAACTAAGAATAAATATATTGAAAATAAAATAGATTTCTTCAGGAGGAAACTTATTTGCTTTCCATTAGCGAGTGACTACCATACAGTGCCGAAACGCATTGTCACACATTTACATTTCCCCCGCCCAATCAATGAGTCCAATCAGAGTTGTACGAGCTTGCATCATCGGGTACATTGTAATGGATGACAGACAGCCACCGAAGATTCACGGCTCCTGGGAGTGGGAGTGGAGCTGGTGGATTGCCCAGCGTTTGTTTGCATTTTCCACCGAATAACTTTGCCGTTGAGGAGGATTTCCATTTGACTTTGACTCTTGGCTGGAAAAACTATTGATGGCACTCGAGAGAAAGTTGTACATAGCGGGGTGTATCTATAGGTGAATTATCGTACATAGATACAAGCATATCGTGAGGCCAGGGCATGTTTGAACGATTGGTTAAGCGGCGACAAGCCCTTCACTTGGCCATGTCTCTGTGGTCTGCGCCTGTGAGTGGAATTGTAATTTCTTTGGTCTGGAAAATAATTTACATTTGCTCCACAAGTGGCCTGGAGGGACGGCCAGAGGGACTTTCTATGGTCGAGAGTGCTCACTCGGGGCGATTGTGGTAATTAATAAACCGTTTTATCACATTTACCTGCATTACTTACCCCGGACGCGCCCACATTTCTGGGCTTGGCCAGCTTAATTGCAGCGACAAAACAGGTGAATTTAATTTACCTTATCGAGAAGGGGGTAAATCAGTCGAGGGGAAGGGCTTTGCGCATGCGCAACGGTGCTGAACACGCGACCTGCATGCGACCCTCTTGGGTTTTGCACTTAAATTAGCCAAGGTCGTTTGGTTAACGCATCTGAAGGCCAGCTCAGCTCTTGGCATGGCTAACATGTCTTAGCATTGATTTTTTTAAGACGGCAATTTATTATTTAGCAAAAAAAAAACTGCAGCCACTCGCGTACCTAAACGGTTTCAAATCGCTACACTTGGCATGCAAACAAAGTGAAGCTGCTCTCCATAGGCCGCAGTTCGGTGAGCTTGCATGTGTATCTGACAGATACACTGGCAGCCAGGCGGCTACCAACGCCCACGATGGCTAAAATGAAATGCTGCCAGGCGTAACAGCCGCAACACAACCAGCTAAAACCGAGCATATCAGAACAGCGTATCAGGGCAACAACCACAACGACAACCACGAGGGCGACAACATTACGGAGGCACTCAGAAAAAAGACTTCTTAATTGGTCTCAGATTATGAAAGATGCTCTGCAATAAGCTGAATTTTTTATAAAGTAGCTCTATTGCAGTGAAGAAATGTGCACAATGAAAATGCTCTTAGATATAGGATGTTTTTGTATATTTATTTTTCTATGTGCGCTTCCTAGTTAGAATAGAAGAATGAAAAGCCACAAGAGCTTTTCGAAACATGTAACAAAACATTAAGAAATGACCTTCAGCATTTGTGCTGCATGCTGCGCGCTCCCCCAATATCCGCCCAACCACCCTTGGCCCACTCGCCCATTTGAACCGAATATGTATCTGTATCTGTATCTATACTTGGACTTTTGCGGCTAAATGTGTGCTTGGGCCTAACTCACCACCAGCGGCAGTCGACAAATGCTGCACATTTGGCTCAGGGTCAAACGGCTAGATTTTTCTGCACGGCTCACAAAGTGCCCATCAAATTGGGTCAACCGCGTGCGAGTGTTATAAATAAACCAGGCAACCATAACAAGAAATCATTGAATAAGTGTATTATGCAATAATGAACTCATTTATATTTAAACGTGAAGTTTTTATTAAATGTGGCTTAATAAATCAAGTTGCAATATTAGATTTGCAGTATTTAAGTAAATATATTAAAGATATTATTTAAACCTGGGTGGGTACACTTTACTGATATTCATTAAAAAACGCTCTCTCTTCACAGTATGGAACCTTTTTGATCCTGCTGCTGATTGCCGAGATCGTTGCCGGAGGATTGGGCGCCTTCTTCAAGGACAAAGTGCGTGCCGAGAGCAAAAACTTCTTGCAGACGACCATTACCAGTTATTCGCTGGGCGAGAATGTGGATGCTACCTCGCTGATGTGGAACCAACTGATGGGCAACTTCGGGTGCTGTGGCATCAATGACTATCACGATTTCGATGACTCTCCAGCGTGGGTGAACGGCAAGGGTAACCGCACCATTCCCGATGCCTGCTGTATCCTTAAGGATGTGGCCAAGTTGGTGCCACGCGACGAGGACTGTACAACCAACCCCAGCGACAGTAACAGTTTCTACAAGAAGGTATGCTATAATGCAGCTGGATACATACGAATTCGCAATTAATGTTTTCTATCGTTTTAGGGCTGCTATGAGGTGTTTACCGAGTGGCTGATTCGGCAACGTGAACTGGTCATCGTGGCCATTGCGGTGGGCATTGTACACCTGGTCCTCATTATCCTGGCCTTTGCCCTGTGCAAGGCCTTTGCCAAATACAACGATATGCGTCTGTAAATCGGAGATGACGAGGACAGCGGATGTTGTGACAGTTTTCAGAGTTAGCTAAGTAGACGTAGGAACGAGCCAAAACAGCAGGACAGTGAAGAGCGACGATCCCTCCTAGAACTCCCCCAAAAATACAACGCCCTACCGAACACCGCGACGCGCTCAATGGAAACATGAAATATATTCAAATGCATTTGCCGCATGGAACGGGACAGACACGAGAACACAAAACAGTTTAATACAGCTCTAATCTAACAATATGCTAAGATCATAGCCAGCATAATCCATTTACCGATAATATTCAAGAATATCTTACAAGAAATGTTGCTCAATGTTTTGCCAGCAAACAAATGGGTCGGAAGGATCGCGAAGGTTTTTACGAATGAAACTCACACTTGGAATATTTATTTGTAAATCTGTTTTGATAGCAGTTTTTTAGTTGTTAAGTAGTAAACTACAATATGCGTAATATTGTAACTATTTTTTCTTAGTCTGTTACGATTTTGTTATGCAATCAGGCATTCGAAAACCACTCAAAAACATCACAGAAATCACATAAGTTAAGACGAAAGACAACACACATTTTTGAGATTGAGCGAAATCGTGAGATCAATTTTGAAAGATGACTTTTAAAGAAGCATAGAGCATAACGCTCATTTAATTACAAGCATGCATATATACAAATATCGATTGAAAATGATAAGAAATGAAATGGCATTGACATTGTACTAGTATGTGTATTAGTTAATAAGTCTCTAACCTTAAGTTGTAACTTTAGTTGTTTTTGCTATGGCTATCTTCGAGTTTTTAACTACATACGCCGGGGCTCGCAACTTCGTGTTCCCGGCTCTTTTGTTAAAAATGAATGTTGTACATTTTTGAATTCTATATATACATATATAACTATTATTAATGCATATTATATACACGTATGTCTGTAGTTTACTTAATGTACTTTTTGGAAACCGCGCAATGAAAAGCCGTAAATCGAAAGCATGAAACTAAAACACACACAAAAACGATAACACCTCCCAAGAACGCGAGGAAAATCCCCATTTAAAGATGTACATTTCTGAACGTGAACGAAAAAGTAATTAAAATAAAGAAAAAGTAAATGAAATTTTAGTGGTTTATTTATATGGAAAATATAGTCATTTCCGGTTTTGGAAGTTTGCGCATCTGTTAATAACAGCGACACTCAAATGTTAACAGTATGTTAACAAGAGCTTAAAAGCTCAAATAAGAAAGGCGCCTTTTTTAAATAAAGTAAAACTCATTTTTGTGCTAGCACTTTGCTATCATTTATTTACGAAAAACTTTTAAATATATTTATATATACGTGGAGCTAAAATGATTTACTTAGTTGTGTAGCCTGGAAACAACCGTGTAAATGATATTTCGTAGTTATTGTATAAATTGGAACCCAAGAAAATAGTTTTGTTCTCATTTGGCAAAATATGCGGATCCATTTCCGCTCTTTCATAATTTAGTTGCGTTATTTTTAATAGTACAAACGCTTAAGTACATACATTTAATGGTTGATCACCGATCAAATAACCACATACTGCAAATAAAATTAGATTTTCTTATTTAAAATTCACACGCATTCTAGGACTAATCTTCTTGGAATATATAAATATATATGTATAGGTGTGTATATTGTAGTTATTCGTTTAGAATAGTGGATAAGTTATAGAGCTGTAGATGCCTGCATTATCTTATTGGAATACTTGTCGTGATGACCTCACAGAGCGGCTGTTGCGGCATATTCAATATGCATGCTATATTCTTCTTATTAGACTTTCTTGACATATGTAAGTGAAAATTATTGTAGCTAAGATTGGGATTGTTCTTGAGTTTCAACAGAATGTGATGAAAATAAGCGTTTCGTAACTTGTCATTTGGAATCGGTCGTCCCTTGTACTCATCACTTTATGCGATTAAGTATTCGAAACCGGAACTGGAGATCGAAGATCTATTCTAAGCTTGAAGTTTATATTAAAAATAAACAAGGTAAACATAAAAAATCTCGCTCACACTTTGTGTTAAATTCATCGAATATAAATTGTATCTCTTTTCTTATTCCCTGCCTTTTCCTCTATATTTTGGTATTTAGTTGGCTGCGTTCCCTTGCTCCTCATCATAGTTGGGGTTACTCAGGAATGGTATGGAGAAGTCTACCATATTTGGATAGACCAGAAACTTGTTTACAGCCTCGCACAGTTTGCTCTCAATGACATTGGTCACAATGGACCAATCGACGGATTTGTCGCCCACTTGGGGCTTGGTGGATATCCAAAGGCGAGGCGGTCCCCGGAAGCTAACCCACACTCGATCGGATGGTGGCGGTGGCACATTTAAAGTGCCGCGGGCCACCAAACCTTTGAGATCTACGCGCAGTGTGATATTCGCGTTCATGTTCTCCATGGCTCGTTGCACGTACGGCAGCTCGGTGGCGTATTGGAATAGATTAGAGGCGGCTATGCGGTCGACAATCTTAAAGATGCGACGCGCATTGCCGGGTGAGTTCTGAAAGAATCTGGAAAATAAGGTGAAAAGATATTAGAATCTTAAGCACCAAAGAAACCAGTAGTTGCAATATTTTCTATACTCACTCCGTTCCAGCTGCATTCTCTGGGGCATTTCCCGGCGGTGGGCTCTCGGATTCAGTGGATGAACCTCCCGAGCTCTCCGCATCACTGTCATAGATGACGTTTTCCGAATTTACCTCTGAAAGGCTGCGCGAGTCCTGCGATTGCTCCGGCAGAATTGAGGTGGTGGGCACATTATCGGTGGCCATTGGTGACTTTGTCTTGCTGCGTATGCGCAGCAGATTCAGCTTTGTAGTAACTGTTATGTGTGCCAATCCCTCGTAGGTCACATCGGCATCAATCCACACGCCGCGTTCATCCAGCATCGGTTGGGAGACACGATGACATAGTAATGGGGACTCACCCAAGTATATGTTTGTGATGATAACCTCCTCCATGAAGCTGGGCAGTTTAATAGAGTTTAATTTCTTTTGCAAAACCTCCTTGAGCTTCTCGTGCAGCATGGCATCGTGCAGCCAGCTGTATAGGCATCGTCCCAGAAGCACATTAGCCCACACAATGCTGCCGGAAGGACCCAAGAACAGCGACTGGTCAATGCCCTTCCACAGCTCATCTTCCTGACGTTTGGCACGGCGAGACTGCAAATAGGTGATTGATTAGCTATTTGCTTGCTTAATTGACATCTTTTATATAATGAAAATTAAATAAAACCATAAAAACATACTTTTCTTGGCCGCCGATCAGTGGTACGCATTGTTCCAACGGAACTTCGGGTAACAGGAATAGTGCTCTGGTTACAAGCCTTCTACCAAAAGCCAATTAGAAATAACAAATAATAATACAAACAAATTAAAACTAAAAGACTAAAAAACAAAGGTAGCTAGCCAGTTATGTACCTGGTAAACGGCCATGAATCGAACGTAGTCTGGCGAATTCCTGGCCACATTGGCACTCATGATCATGCCATCGAAGGACTCATCCTTGGGTGTGTCGAGTAAGTCCTCTTCGGTGATATTCTCAAACTGCCCATCTGGCGTCTGCTGATCAGTTTCATCATTACCTTTCCCAGCCGAAATTTCATCTTCCGACTAAAACGGTGTAGAATCAAACATAAGGAAAAAGTTCTTGAATTCCATTCGGGTTCACTCACCTTGACGCCAGCCTTTCCCATTCCAGTGACCAGGAGCAAGGCCTGTCTAGCTGCCGCCGCCTGAAGATCAGAATCTTCCACGAATCGGGCCATTGGCACCTGGAGGTCCTGTTCGTGAACTAAGCCCTTGCTGGCGTTTGTGAAGCGTCGATACCAGTCTTCTTTTTCCCGATCACATCTCGAGAAGAGCAGTAAACGCACCTCATCGCCACAGGGCACGGTAATGTCGTTGAGCTCCTTGTCCGGATTAACCGTGTTCCGCAGTTGCTGTAACTGTGGATAATAATCAAAATTAAGAAACTGCGGTTTTTAAATCAATCGTATAGGATGAACTCACATCTGCCTGCATAACCATGCCCGCAAAATCCACTAGTTTCTCCTCCTCTCCTCCGGGTGGTGTAGTTCCCGATGAGGACGCAGCTTTAGCTTCTTTGGCATCCGTTTTAACCGTTGGCTCTGACTGGCTTTCCACGGAGCTTTGCTCATCGGGCATATCCCTGTTACTCTTGATGATCAGTTGTATAGGATACTTGCGATTAAAGAAACTGAAGGGAACAATAAATACTTAGAGTAACGCAAACTATAAATTAGAGCCAAAGCACTTACCGCTTATTGGCGAGACCCAAAGGCAGCAATTCTATCCGGCAGTCTCTGAGATCATAAGAACGATGATCCGTGAACAGGATCTTGTGACGATCGATTGGCGGTTCGTTCCACATGCGACGCTTAGGGATCCGGGCGTTTGTGCCCGACATCTTTAGGATACTTCCATCCAATCGCACATAAACCGCTCTTGTGAGACTAAAGGAGAATGTGTTGGGGTCATAGCTGTTGATCTCATTCATCCAGCCCGCATATGTTTTGATCGTCTTGTGCTCCTCCACGGCAGGAATCTCGCAAATCGGCATGAATTTGTAATTGGGAATGGCAAAGGCCACTCGTTCCGGATGCGTGCTCAGCATAAAGTCCTCGAACAAAGCTCTCAGATGACCACCACAACAGTCCATTACCGTGAAGAACAAGAGGGTGGCGAAGACTCCTCGCAGAAAATCGGGTACTGGCAGAATCATCAGCAAGATCAGTAAGACGGAAAGAAGCACTGGCAGGGCAAATGCCGTGGCGCCCTGATGCTTCTCTCGCCACTGGGAAACACTGAGCATGCTTAGGTTGGAGAAGAAGCTTATCCTGCTCCGCGTGTCCCGAACAGCTGATTCTTTTCCCATATATGAGTCGGCGAAAGCCAGCGTACTAACGCCCGGCGCCACAGGAAGGGTTAGACTGGCTCGAGAATCGGCATCAGCTCCAGCGTCGGTCACCTCTTCCGCTCGCTTATTAGCGACATCCTTTGAGTGATCGATCTGCACCGCAGTTGAAGGAATCATATCCTCGAGCACCTCCACGCCAGACTCGATCTCCACGTCCTTGCGGGCCAGCAAAATGCCGCGTTTCTTCACCTTGCCACTCGCGATCGCAATCTCCGCCTGCTGGCTGGTGGAAGGCTCGCTGCCCGCCTCCACCACGTTGCGCCGCCGCAGAAAACCGGTGCGCACCGATGTTGCCGGCACTGTTGAACCACTGGGACTGACATCTTTTTTGTTCATGGCCGGTGCCGCTTGTTGTTTGGCCTTTACCTTGGATCGAATGTGGGCCAGGCCGCGTCGCAGACGAGATCGTTCCGAGTGGCCAGTGGCTGCCACTGCTGGCACGTCGCCACTGCCCAAGCTTATGCTATCGTGCTGCAGCAGCTCGGCCTCCACGTCCGAATCGGAGTTCTGTTTGTGCTCCAAGTCCAGGGGAAGCTCCTCACTAATGGATGTGTTCACGGTGAGGCACTCGGTGTCCGAGTCGGGATCGTTGCTCCAGCCTGTTGATGGTGGATCAGCCACTATAATAGGTATGGCTGCAGTTGGTGGCAGCTTTGAGGACTTGATCTCCTCGATGGTTTGTGTGACCTTGCCCTTGATTAGCCGCCAGGTGCCACCGCTAGAGCTGCTATCGCCAGCGGCGACAGCTCCGCCCACGGAGCTGCCTCCTCCACCTGCTGCACTGGCCGCCGACAATGTGGATATGATGCTTGGACCGCTGGACGTCGGTGATACACCTTCAATGCTGCCGGATCTGAAATTTTGAATTTGTTTTTGGTTATTTTATTGTAAGCTCTAGATAATTTCATTGTTTGCTTTGTCATTATTGACGAAATAAACGGAGACGTGCAAGTAAATGTTGCCCCAAAAAGTATGCTACGAATTTCAATCAATGTACTTGATTTAAAAAGAACACTTTCCTAAAGTTCATCTTTCTTTTCCCAAATCTAAGCAGCATACAAAAAAACGGTGGCTTTGTATTATTCCAGAAAAAGTATTTTTATTTATTTGAATGAAGATATATGTTTTTTGTCATTTACGTTTTATTTACTTGTTTCATAACCTGCATTTTTGCCTCAGTGACTGAGAGTGTGTTTATGTGGGGTGTTTAGTGTTTTTCCAATTTGGTTTTGAAGTCGCTTAAAAACGACCTTGTTCTTGAATACATTTTGTTTATAATATAATCCTATATGTATACTTTCCTCTGTACGGAATTACATACTTGTATTAATTTATTTCATATTTGACTTGCTGGAATTATGTTTTGGTTTCTGTTTACTTCGTTATCCTTGTTCGTTTTCCTTCGAAATATTGCATTGGAGTACTGCTGATATCTTGGTTTGCTATTACAGTTTTTTTGAGTTTATTATTATTTTGAAAAATCGCGAATGTCTCTAATATATGTTTTAGGCTTGGATTTCGTCATTGACTTCTATTCCTGTTTATTTTATTTTAGTACATACTTTTAATCTATGGTCTGTTTCGGTTTTTTTGTGTTTCGTAACATTTTTTAAAACATTTTTCCGGTAATTTAATTGAAAACGCTTCAATGTCTGGAGCAAAAACACGCAAGGAAATCGAAACTGTTTACAAATATTATGTTAAATCAGTTTTTTCCCTTCAGATTGATTTTTCGGGCTTTAGAAAACTACAAATATTTTTTATTGATTTTCCATTTTTTCAACTTTAATTTTGTAAAAATTAAAAAAATTACGTTTATTGAAAATTACTATAAAATATGGAATATTTCGCTAGTTTCTTGTTTTTATACGCTTCATAAAGATTACGTGTCATATATGTATATATATTTATTTGATTCACTATATAGTTTTCATATCTGCCAACTGGTTTTTGGTTTACTATTTATATGGTTTGTTTGTTATATTTCCACTTGTATAATGCTAAAAAATTATATGCCTTTGCTTGGTTTGTATTGGTTTTTTTTCTGAATATTTTGCTAAAAGGAATACATTAGTAAGGGCGCTCAATTTCAGTTTATTCGAAGTACTAAACATTATATATATGTACATATATATATAGACGTAAGTATATGTATAGGCGTATATGTCACTCTGTTTTCAGCGCACACGATCAAAGACAAATTAAAATGGAAGTGCTGGTGCCGTACACCAGCATTATAGGCTACAATTTTTCAGTATCAATTTGATGCTTTATAAAATTCATTAATTATGTTAAAAGGTACCGAATGTTGTTTTTAATATTCATTTATAACCTTGTCTTTTGCTGTTTTTAATATATTTTTTACGGCGATCTAAGCTTTGATCCAATTAGCGTAAAATTGAAATTGTTTCCACATCGTTCTGGAGCTCAAGTGTTTGAGGCTAAAAAATTGTCTATTTAAAACGCGTTTGGTTTACTTTTTCGCTAGCTACAAAACCATATACTGTACAAAAATTGTGCTATGAAAATACTCAAAAAATAATCAAATTTCTCTCTCCACATTATCAGTTAAGTGCCGTCCAACCCGAAATGAAGAGTATTTTCGTCCTTAGTTGCCAATTTTATTTTAGAAGAGTTCTTTTTCACTAGCAAAATCAAAATGCGACTTAAATACACATAATGCACTACGCACTGTTTGACTTAAGTGTATTTTTCTATATATTTTGTTTTATCTTTCGGTAGCAGTTACTTGAAGCATTTACTTGGGGTTCGTCAAAAATATTAACTTATGTTTTAAATTTATTGAATTGTACTACGTGTAAATTTCATATAATTATGCAATTCTTTTCTTTTTTTGTTTGGTATAAAAAACACATATTGACCAATTTGCTGTTTAGATGTTCAGTTAACATATTTAAGTATGTATGTAATAAGTTCGAATTTCAATACTTTCCTTTTCAGAGTCTTTCTTATCGTTTAAGTATTTAATTGTATGTACTAACAGTTTTGTTTTTTTTATTTATTTCTTGTTATATTTTTTTATGGTTCAGCTAAGTTAAAAGTTTTATTTATTTACAATGTTATAAAAATTACATACAAGATATATATAAAAATAAATAAAACACAATTTACTTTATGTCCGTTTATTAATTTCAAAAACTTTTTTTCATTCATTTTCCATTTTTTTTGTATAAAGTGTATATATCAAATATTGTTTTTTGTCATATTTTTTTAAAAATATGTATACGTATAAAAAGAATAAACAAAGTATAAAAATGTCTCAACGGAGTTGGTTTTTTTTTTAAACTACCAGGAAACTACTAGCAACTACAAAAGATACAAAAATATATTTAAGAATTAGGCATACAAATTTTCATTGTCATTATCGGTATAACAACAGGATCCATATAAAAAAGTCAACATAAACATTTATCTATAACAAGATTCTCTATAAAACTAAAGCTGTCAATCCGACTTATATCCGTAATCCAAGCTCAGAAGTAGGATAACATAAATGTCTTTGCCTAATTTTTATGGAATACTCGGGGAACAAAATAAATTATGAAACAAAAAAAAGGATTAAGGATTGCTTATTGATATAAATATTTTTTAACACGCTACACAAGATTCCAGATTCCTACGTCGTTAGCAGCAAAAACATTGAGCGGTTTTCCGTAAAGAATTCTCATCTCTATCAACTTTTTTGGTATAGTAAAATATTTGTTTGATAAGTTACTTCTTTATAGCACATTTAGTTCTTTTAACATTTTCATTGAGTTTTTGTTAAACAGGTAAAATATAAAGTATATGTTATATAAAAGTATAAAAATCTATAAAATATTAAATTTTACTACATTTAAAAAACACCATCATTACGCACAGTTATCGATAGCCATTGACCGATTGCCGTTTACCGCTAACCGATTTCCGTTTCCGTTCCGTGTTTGCTTTGTAACAGATTTTGCCTTTTTAAAGACTAGCATTTAATTACTTTGAAAGTTTTAGAACAACGCGTTTGCTTACATATTTGCACAAATTGTTTAACACTACATAGAGCAGGCTGCTGTATTTGATATAATATTTAATTGGGCTTTTTGGTTTTCGTTTTGTGTAGAATCATTCGCTTTAAATACACGATATTTCGTTAAGTATTTAAAAGTAATAAATTATAACCAAATCAAACAAACGCTTCGAGTCCTCTAATTAATTGGTTTTGCGGTTTAAAAAATATATATGTAGTATATATATATGATACATATTCATTAGTTCATTGTAATATAAAAATTCTAGAAAAATTGCTATAAACTTGTTTTTCTTTGAAAGTGCCACGCAATCAACTTGAGTTACAACTTTGCATGACTTGAATTTCGATTTTGCTTTTTTTGTTGTCTTGTAAAGAAAGCGCGAGCAAAAATTTGCTAATAGATTTGACTATCATTTATTAATATATCATAGAAGTCCAAAGCGACTTGGCCTCTCACGTTTTTTGTTTATCAATTCGAATTAGATCTTTAGTACTTTTGCTTTTAGAATAGAAAAAATATCGTATTATTTGCATGCACCGTAGCAAATTTTGTCTCGTCCCTTAACTCGTATAATTTACAAAATAATTTTGCTCGTTTTACATTTTGATAATTTTCCGTAAGTATTGCCCTAGGTATAGATAGATATTTCATTTGATTTTTATAGTTAGGATTCACGGGGAAATAACCAAACGCGAACTTCAAGCCCTGTTCGCATGTCAAAAAACGCATGCCAATTAGTTGAAAGATTGGGAACCATTGGGTTTTGGTAATATTTGACTACTTTGGTTATACGATTGCAATTATCTTGTATACGTTATGTTTGTACAGATACATATATATTTGGTATTTATTAATACGCTTGATTCGTTCACGAAATAGTATTGCACATAAGTTGTATATATTTAAATTTTCTTTAGATGTTTTAGCATGTCTATTTATCTTCGCGTTTTTGGTTTTATTTTTGTATTCAGTTGTTCGGACTAAACTAACTTCTGAATAATCATAAGAGTAATAAAAAAAAGTTTATACAAAAGTTTCTATATAAAAAGTTGTCTAATACAAGTATTCATAGTGTTAATAGATGTATGTCGTATATAAAAATTACTTTTTACAATACAGATATATTTATATATTTGCAATAATATATACGTTCTTCTATATCTTCGGGAGGTGAGCCCGCTGTCCCTTAGTTAGCAACACGCCGTAAATTAAATAACAAAAACAATTGGTTAATAAATAAACAAAATATGACATTTCAGTGGAAAATCATAAATAAATCATAATACTGAACACAAGCAATTTGACTGTTTTTCTACATTTTAGTTATAATTATATGTATATTTTTATTATTATTTTTTTTTCATTAAGCCAAATGGCAACAAATGCAAACAGACTTTCAGTGTAAATGTGTTGTTGTTGTCTGTGTACGTACGTGTATGTGAGTGTAGACTAGATTAAAATTAAAAATGAGCCAACGATATTAGGAAAGAAAAACCTTTCGCAGAGTGTGGGGTTTCAACTCATTAATTAGTGTGATTTCTATGTGCCAGCAAAACACAAAACAGAGTCGTGTGAAAATCGTAGTGAAAGCCACCTATTGGCAGGAGTGGTAACAAGTTAAGAATCATTTAGTAAGTGTATAAGCTTTGTACGATTTTCACATACTCTAATTATATAAGTGTTATATAAGTTAAATAAGCAGGAATAAGTAGCATGTAACGGGGAAGCATTTGCCACATATTGGCGATGCTTGGTTTTGTGTGTTTTATAAGCTTTGTACGATTTTTACATACAATAATTATATAAGTGTTCGAAAAGCAAGAATTAGCAGCCTGTAATAGGGAACAATCGCATATATTGCACAGATAATATATACGATTCTTCAGTGGGAATGCTAAAAGACCGTATTATGTAAGGTTTAAACAAAAGTAAATAGGGATTATAACAATATTAGTTTTGTTGATCCCCATTAACTGTATGCAGATATGATATGATTAAGCGATCTCTTACTCAGACACCAATTGTGTCTTAAGAAATAGCTAGCATACAAATGTCCGACATTTTGCATATTGTCTTTTCTAAAGTCTTTTGTAAGAATTTTATAAATTGATCTAATTTCGGAAAGGGCTAATACAAAAACCGATGTAGTTTTGATTTTGTCACAATTTAGGAACTTAAGGACAGCCCCTGCACACTCAAGCAAAAAGCCTTTCGAGAGAGTGAGCAGCTTCACTAATAATTTTAGGACTAGCCTCGATTGGCATACAAGATGGCTACTAAGTTATCTAGTTACAAAAAGATTATAATATATGTAAACGGCCTTTTGCGAGGAAATTGGCTGACTACGAGGGCTCCTTTTTTTTTGTTTTGTGAGATTAAATAACATATTAGCAAACATAAATGTTGCTAAAAATATAAAGTACACAAAAATACTGTGCAGGCATTAAACGCAAAATCAAAACTAAAATTTCGGTTACGCAAATGTAAAACTAGCAAGCGCGAAACAAAAAAAAACTGATTGCCGAATAAATAAGAACTAAAAACTATGTTGCTTTCTGTAGGCTTTCGTTTCTCGCCTCTAAAACTGTAGACTCTGGTGGCTATTCAAGGGACACCTTTGTCCAGCTCCCGTTGTATTGCACCTTGCCCTTCGGAATGGGTGATTCCTCCGGGCAGTTGTCTTTTGCTTATGAGAGTAGTATCCGACTGTTGTGTGTGAGTGTGAGTGAGTGTAGGTGGTGCGTGTGTTGTCGCTAATGGTTATCTACTAGATTCTTCGCCTTCGATCTGCATCTCCGTCAGTGGCATCTACTGCTGCCACTCCCGCTCCTTCTGCACCTCCTCCCGATCCTGATGATTCTGTTATGATTCTGGGCACTGCCAGCGCTGCGTTCAACAACCGGTGTCGTTGCTCCCTCTGTTGGCGTCTCTCGTCGTGCAGCGCGGCCTACCAGCGCCGCCGTTAACACCAGCGAAAAGGGACCGCACGCGGCCGGTCGGCTCCCTCCTTGACCAGCGGCTTGTGGTATTCGCGTCCAGGTCGCGAATGGATGACGGCCCAGCAGTGTTCGCAATAGTACTGCAGACAGGTGACATTGGCGCAAAAGAAGGGTGCAAACTTGCCACCACAACGCTGACCTTCGCACTCGTCGCACATCTGATCGTCCAGAACATAGGGCTTGACCTCCACCCGCTTGTCTATATCGCCATGCTGCAGCTGCACAAATCTGGCCGAGATGGCCGCTATGTAGCTCTGCTGATTCGAGAAGGCCACACGTCCAGCGCCCTTTGGATACTTTAATTCCGGATCGGTGTCAATTCCAGCATAGCATACTCCACCGTACAATCTATCCATGATCATCGCCAGTTCGAAGGCCTTCAGAGGACGTGGCACGCCGCCCACGAACACCGTTTTGCGCGGGTCCAGTGACATGGTAGCATCAAGCACATAGTCCGCATCGGCCAGGCGCCAAGGACGAATCTGCACTGCCTTATCCTTGATCGTCGGCGAAGAAACGCATAGATACAGCTTGTCCTCATCCGTGATGCACGAGTCAATCAGCTGCTGCACACTGCTCTCGTCCTGGAACAGCAGGAAGGCATATCCCTTGGGCGGGAAATAGGACTTGGATTCCGCCTTGTGTGGCCAATCGACGACCAATGGCCCAAAGCGCCGGAACGAAGTGGTAATCTCATCCTCATCGATGTCCGGTGGCAGACCGCCAACGAATACCTTTCGGGAGAAGCGAGCCGTGCCATCACCGACGTTTCCTCCATTTCCGCCCTGGATGGGTGAGTGCGGCGAGTGTGGAGAGAGCCTCGATGGCGAGCCCATCTTGAGGGCATTCAGGTAGACGGATGGATCATTTCCACTGGCTGCTATGGCCATGGCATCGGCTTCGCTCAGATGCTTTGGACCGCCCATCACGCGCATCCTGTCCTGCATTAAAGACATGCTGTTGCTGCCATCGCCACCACCATTTCCACCCATCGACATGTTGCGCATATACTCGCACAGTGAGTTATCCATGCCGCCACCGTGGTGCATTTGTCCATTGGACGTCATCATGTTGCCATAGCTGTTTCCCAAATAGGGTGCATCTCCGCCACCAGTTGCTCCGGCTGAGACCATGCCACTAGATCCGCCACCACCACCGTTTCCAATCGAAAGTGTCGGTATATTCATGTGCCCGCTACCCATGCCGTCCATGTGCATATTGCCATAGATAGCTGTCGGCGAGTTTCCCTTGATGGGGAAGGATATGCTGCGACGGTACTTGGGCGACACGCCCATCTGGGGAGGAATGGGCGAGATGCCGCCGCTGCTGCAGCCCGCCTGAGAGCCATTGTACGGCGATCCTCCGCCTCCTCCGCTGGGCGACGAGGGGCTATGTGATCCTCCGCCCTCCCGCAGCTGCTGCTGCTGCTGGTGATGATGGTGCAGGGCACTCAGATTCGGAGATAGTTGCTGTTGGTGCTGCTGGAGCTGCTGTTGATGTTGCTGGTGTTGCTGATGCTGTTGATGCTGTTGCTGTTGCTGGTGGAGCTGGGGCGGCTTGTTGAGATTGAGATTCGGCAGGCCACCGCAACTGCAGGAAGAAGGGACAACAAGATGAAGAGGCTTTTACAACATTGGTAATTTTAGTGGATGATTTTTGGATTTTGGACTGATATTGTGATTCTGATTGATTCAGGTCTGTATAGTTTTTGCATTATGAAAAAGGAGCAATTTGTTCAAGGATTTGCTTCGGATTCGGATTTGGTTCGGTTCGGTTTAGTGTTTAGTTTAGGTGTAGGCTTAACCCATTGCCGCCCGGCGTTCGAAAATTAAAAGTATTGTAAACGAAAACAGTGAAAAACTGAAAATATTACGACGCGGAACTTACATGAAATTAACAAATTTGTTATACATTTTTACGGACACTCACATTCACACACAAAATTTTGGGTATTGCTTTGTCGAAACGTTAACTAGAAATGACTTATGTGGACATCAGACAAGCTACTATACTAGAATACATTATTCTCAAAGCCTACTGCGATGAAGCCTGTTTGACAAGAAATGCAATGAAATCTTGTTAAATATATTATTTTCAAATGGAGAGCAAAATCTTTATATTTCCAAAATTGAAAATTTTTCTGTTTAAATTCCTAAACCATCCGAAATATCCTATCCTATCTTCTCATATTATAAATTGCTCCTTTTTAATTCAACTTTATGATCGACGTTGCATTGGTATTATTTGTTATATATATAATTTTCCCGATTTTTGTTGTTGTTGTTGGCGGTTGTGGTGTAGGATTACTGTTGCTGTGGTAAATGGTGTGGGTGGCATTGCATTTGGTGGTGGTGGTGGTGGTGGTGGTGTTGGAACGAGTTTTGTCTTGGTGGTTTTCTTTTTTTTTCTTTTTGTGGTGGTGGCTTGGTTCTTTGGCGACACATCCAATCAAAATGAAAATTTCATGTTACTCTGGCGCTTTGTGGTTTATTTTTGTTTGTTTTTGGCGAAGGTTTAGCATATTATCTTTTTGAAAGAGGCGCAGTTATATAGGCACAGCAGTTGAGTATATTTTTGGATTAGTTAGTTCGGTTTTAGCACTGTGCCCGCGAACGATCGATTGCTTTATATACATATGTATGTATTCTTTTTGATTTTGATGATTTTCAATACGAAAGGGAAAATATCCAACACTTAGCACAACAAACGTTTCGAGGCAGTCAACAATTTGCCCAGAGAAACAAACGAAAACCGAAAAAAGGACAATCATCGTCTAGAAAAAAGTAACAACAGAAAGCCAACCAAAAATAGTCGCGCGGCACAGTGGGCGGCAAGGGGTTAATACGAGGTAACGAGTACACATGTCCGCTAATAGAAAACTAAACTATGTGTATAGTTCAAATGTGTATCAATTCGTTACGTTTATGTTTGTTGTTGTTGCTGCTGCTGCTGCTGGTGCCGTCGCATACTGTTGGCCAATAGTTGTGTGTTAAAGTGTGTGAGTGTTGATGCTTTGACACGTTCATGCTAATTGATTGGGCCAAGTGCAGTGCTTGCCCAACTGTAAGGCCACCGAGACATGAAATTGCATGGAAATTTTTAATTTAAAACGTCGCCGACGAGACAACTTGCGTTGCTGGGGGCCTGCGGTCTCTCTGATGGGTGGGGAGTTGGGTATGGGGAAAATGTGAGGGGCGGTGAAATGGGTGGCTTAAGGTGGCATCCAAAGCCCCATGTTGCTGCTGCTGTTGCAGTTGATGATGATGCTGCTGCTGCTGATGACGATGATGAAATGGGTGTATAACAAACATGTAGAAACGTGTACAAGTGTAAATAGATAAAAAAGCGGCAACAACATGGAAAGGTGGTGGGTGGTTGCGTGGGAGGCTAACTGGATAGATGGTGGTGGTGGTGTGAAACTGAATGATAAGGGCACGCGTAACAAGAGCAATGGAAAGGCAAAAGCAACGACAACTAGTCAGCAGCGCCATCATCGAAACGAGAGGTTTGGGTACGATGATAACGGCACCAGGCAGTGCTGAAAAATGCAATTATAAAATGCAATTAGCCCCCGGAAACTTAATTAAAAAGGCAACGGAAATGAATGAATACAGTGTGCTGCGAAAGCGAGGCGACACAAAATAGTCAACTCTGATTGATGGCCAAATTGAAAATCGGACAGCCAAATGCTCTTCAAGACCGCCAATAGACGCTATAGACGTGTTTGCATACGATATCAGCTCACGGAAATCAATAAAGCGAATCAGGCAAGCGCAGTGACGTCAAACGGTTGAAGGTGGCAATAGCTTCTTCTCAGGTAGCAAAATCCCAGCTAGACTTGCCTTTTTCAATATTTAAAAGCGAGCGAGGGAAATGGTGAAAAAGCAAATGGAAATGGAGAGCAGACAGAAACAGAGAACTTGAGCGGAACGTTGGTGACGTTGATGTCCCGTTGACGACAAACCCACCCGCCACAAACCACCGCCCACTGGGCCAGACGGGGCGGCACTTGAGCTGAAAGTTGCAGACGGGCAGAGGATACAAAAAAAATAAGGAAAAAGGTACACACGTATATATGTTGCATGTTGCAAGGCAGCATAAACAAAGCGCACCCACCACCGCTGCTGATTCAGATCCTTTAGCTAGTGCACTCCACAGATGCTCCAAACAACAACAACAACAACAGCAGTAGCAGTAGGAACAACAAATGCAGTTGTGCAGTGACAAAAGCAACAAAAGCGTAGACCGACGGACGGGCAAGTTTACGGCCATTGGCACACGCCGGCTGCAGCCGGAGTGCATTAAAAATGCACGAATGGTGCAGGATATACATATGTAAGTATATATGTATGTACCCATATATATATGCGCGCATAAACAAAATCATAGTCACAAAACTGCAGCCAAGTAATTTGTTGTAGGGTCAACGGTCAACGAACTTGGGGCAAAAAAAAAAACTTTTTCAAGGAAAGTCGATTTGAGCAAAATAAAGTAATCCCAAGACCATTTTAAAATGTCGCAACTTAAAAGCGGGTTTCACATCTATTCCAGATAGTTTACAAACCGGAAACTCTAGAAAATAAAACCATATCACAGAACAAAGATTGTTGCGCGCAAATTTAAAGTTTTCACACGAGCAAAGATTTCATTTCAAGGGGGTTGGAAATTAAAACATCCTTATAGATACAACTAACTCGTAGGATTGGCTATCGAATGCATGCATTTCCGGTGTTTTGTGTGGGTGAAACTATGGATATATGGTATATTGTGTGGAATATGTATTAGCTCGCATGACGCATATGTAGCAACAACAACAACAACATTAGTGTTACGACGGTTCCTTGTTAACTACACACTTGGACACACATCATCCGCCCAGGAAAGTGTTATACAATTTCGGCACTCACCTTTTTCGATTGAAGAAACCACCGGCTTGCATGAAATTATTACGCAGACTAACTTCGTCGTTCTGTGTTCAGATAATCATCCACATCGTCATCATTGCAGTTGGGGGGCATCGTCATTGGCAGAGATGAAACGAAAAGAACATTTTGCAATAGTGAGTAATAATGCCAAATGAATTTTGCAATCGCCAGCGGCACATCTGTTGCAAATTTTGGCAAGTGTTCTGCGCTTGCAGCAAAAGTCACATACTTATGCCGCCCCGAAACCACCGAAATAGCCACACGCGACGTTCGCTGCGAAGCCAACGCATCCGTACCCGTTGTATCTGAATCTGAATCCGAATCTGAATACGAATCCCAAATCGGACAGCCAAAAAGTGAAACTATTTGTGGCCGTACACAGAAATCAAAAGATAAGTGTTCCACTAATTTGGCCAGGCGAATGCTAATTGGCGACCGACGACGATCAGCGAACGAACGCGGCGCGTTCTGTACAATTTATGTTTAATTGTGACAAATGAATATGAATCATAATTTGTGGCGGCCTGTTTCGATAAAAAATAAGGGGGTTCAGGGAGGGCGAACGGTGCGGAAAGTAAACAAAGTATCGGGTTCACTGCCAACAGCTCTAGATTAGACACTCTCCATTCATTCCAGTTGGATTTTATACAGCCACATAAAGGGGCTTTGAAGTATACAAAGAATACACCTAGAATTCTTTTCCTCATTAAATTTCTATAATACTGAAATAATTTTGTATTTAAGTACTTTATTTTTATGCTATTTCAGCATGTTTGTAACTGCTAGCCGTAAATAATTTGCAAAATATACATATTTCATAGCTGATTATTTTTAGTTGTGCCTATACCAACACGTGTAACCTATTAAAGCTGACTCCCAACGAAACTAATAATAATTGCCGTGCTGCGTAAATTATAGATAATATCTATCGTATTTCTTGGACAGCATTTCACTATTGCTGCACTTTCTACTTACGCCGAAGAGGGACGCGGATCCGCCTTGCATCTGTGGCTGCGATGGACTGCTGGAGAGAGAGTCACAGTTGCCAACGACCAATCCCAGCCCGTTGTTCTTCATCCCGAGCAGATTCGATGTGGGCGAGGCATCTCCGCCGCCACTCGCTCCTCCACTGGGACTGTGCTTGCTTTGATGGAAGGACTGCAGGATGTCGTCTAGGGACTCCTCGTTGGCATTAAATCGCACCGAGATCGGGGTGCTGCTGCCCAGGCCAGGTGGCGATTTTGGGGCACCGGATAGAATGCCACCCACTGCAGTTCCCGACGATGTGGGCGATGTGGCTGCGGATGCGGACGCAGAAGTCGAGCCGGACAGGTTACTGTTGCTGCCGCTGGCACTGCTGGTGGCACTGTTGGCTGTTGAACGGGAAATACGGGTTAAGTTGTCAGCAATCGAGAGCAATTTTTAGGAAGAGGTCTTCTTGGGAATGTTTAACTTGCTCATTTAAAATAATTTTGAGTGTCATTTTATTATAAAAAATTCAATTACGTCTAATCAGTTGGATCAAAAAGCGAAATTGTTATCAATACAGACAATTAATTATATTATAATACAATATAATCAAACTTCATACGATTAGACAACAACTAGTAATCATTTGACATTTGAAAAAGATTAATTTGCAAACGTGAGAACTCAAAACGGGCGTTGATTTATTTATCATCACATTAAGTCAACTGTGTGACGCCAAGGGGTTTCCACTTGAGCAGGTTAAATTCCCCAGAGATCTCCGGGTGCGGACACTTACCCTTTGGTAACTTGAGCGAGTCCATGGTGCCCGCACCAACACTTTCTACAGCTGCACTTGGGCGGCTCCGCTGCGCCTCAGTTCCGCTGCTGCCCTAGATGCCCTTCATGGGAAATGGGAAAATGTGAAAATTGGTGCACGTGGAAATTGGAATCGTTGTGGAGCCGCGCAATCGGAATCCGAGTGTCCCAAACATCAATCAGCGGCACATGAAAAGATAGTGAAGTAGAAAGACGAAACGTTAGGCGTGTATATAGGTAGGTTGCTAGACAGGCGATATGTTGATCATATTTTGGCCTGAACACTTGCTGTTTTCGAAATGTCAACGTCATGCGTGTGTTGTTGGGGGGAAACGAGCCCCTCCACCTCCTCCACACGCCCACTTTTCGCCGCACAACACCCCCTTTCTCATTTGCCATCGCAGCACTAGAGCCGCACGTAATTGCGTTTAAAAATAAATAAATCGTACGGGGAAAAGGCGAAAAAGCAGCAGTGGCAGCAACAACAAAGCGGCAGCAATAGCTATTTGACATTAATTTTTATTTTCCTATTTTTAAAACCCTTCATACATTTTCGCCAGTGACCGTTTGGCCGATCTTCGCCAGCTCATCAGAAAATCATTTCGAAGAAAATTTATTTTCGCAGAACATTCGACCATTTAACGATGAAAGGAAACTGAAGAAAATATCAGATGAGTTTCAGAGAGCTTAGTTACAAATTGGGTGAATAGTTTTACTTCATTAATCTAACATTATATTGTATATTAAAAGACTGTACTATATTTAACTAAATAATCCTGTAAAACTGCTTTATCCGGACAATATACATATCCCATTGAACTTTAAAATCTAAATTGGCTTGATCTTTTAGAAATTGACGGTTTGCACACAGCGCATTGGTAATTGCGTTTCGATGTGACTGAGCTATTTTTATGGCCAACAAAAAATTCACTATCTATTCACGTTCTTTAATCGGGCTAACAACGAAAAGCCAAAGATAAAATGGGTCACAAAATGTGCAATGCGTGTTGTGGGAAAAAGTGAAACAAAAAAAAACAATGGAACCGAACAGCAATCAATCATATTATTGATAAAAGCAAACTTGGCAAGCGACGGGCCAAAAATAACAAATAAACAAGTGCTATTCTAGACTTTTGCCTTTCGTATTTTGTGCATGAGTAATAAAAGTGTGTAGATATGGCCTGATAATGGGGTAGCGAGTTCTAAATTGGTAGCGCTATTCAAGTGAAGACCCCCGCCTGGTGGGGGGATTACAATTGATCGCTTTTCCAATTACAAAAGCCACCCCCGGAGGCAAACGATTTTCAGAGCCCGCTGTTCCCGATGTCGGTCAAATATGCTACCCGTTTTGCATATAATACGCACAGCATATAGAAACACTGAAAGAAATGGGTGCCACCACTTTGCAATGTTATGATTCTCAAAATATGCCCTTAAAATCTAAATTAAACTATAAAAATGTGGCCAAAAATATTATTATAAATAATTAACTAAAATATTTTAATCATAAATAAAGTAATATTCAAAAATACTTGAAAAAACTGTTTTTGAACAAAGTATTGCCTACTTAAAGGAGCATTTACATATGATATATATTGTTTTCTTTTTAATTTTCTTACAAAAAATTTTCTTACTTTTTAAGTTCAAAAATAAGATAGGCAAAGTATCTGAAAATTTCGAAGAGTGCACTAAACTATCCAATTTCTAAAGCTTTTCGTCTGTCCCTGGACACGCACTTCATTTTGGGCTGAGCGACCGGAAAACGTCTATTGTTCTGAAAATGGGGGGAGATGGGCAGACAGAGGCTCTTAATTAGTTAAATGCAGAGAGGCAACGAAATCGCTGTGCCAATGAAATGGCTCAGTCGGGCATGAAAAACCGACCGCAGGTGCCCCACACTTTTCCAGTTTTTGAAACTGGGCTGGGGATGTAGCCAAAAGGAAAATAAAACTGGCATAATCAATACACAATTTTGCCCTACAAACGAGACGAGAGCGACCCCCAAAAAATAGCCGAAGATGGAACGACGACGACGACGTACAGCAATAACAACAACAAAGACAGTAACGCCCCCATGGAGCACACACACACCACGTAGCACTCACACACACACAGGCGTACACACGCACACTTCAAAAGTAAACAAGTGTAATGTGCCGCCAAAAGCACAGACTGCTTGGCTCAGCTTCAAAAAGAGCGGCGGCTTAGGATTGGGGCATTTTAGGGGTACTTTCTCAAGTTTCACAGCTTCTCCTACAAAAGATGCTTGGCAGTAGTTAAAGAGTTAATTTGTTCTAGATCAGCTTTGTGTTTTTTGTATCTTTAGAATTGTTAATAAACTTTTATTTAGTATTGAATTTAATATTTCTGCAATGTATTGTTATTGTATCGCTTTCATAATATTTAGTTTTTCGCTTCTTTTCTAAAAATATTGCAATAATGCATTATTAGTAAAGAAACCTACCCACCTTTTTCGCCGACATGAAAATGTATCTAACTAGGGTGTGTAGCAATGAATATAAAATCATAACTCGTATTTTGTGATAATGCTTTAAAGTGTTACGAAGAAACCCATTAAAAAACTACCCCTGAATGTGGCCAAGTGTTAATTTAAAAAACCAGTTATTCTACCTGCCACCCCCAAAAATTCGAGACTTTGTTTACCAACTCGAGAGCTGAGAAGCCGAGAAACTTGAAAAAGCAGAAGAGCCGCTCATCTTCAACTGAAATGCAATTGTATCTTTGTATCTCTATCTGTATCTATGAGTGTGTGGGCAAACAAATTTGGTTGAAAGACTCTTGGCAAATGAAGTTTGTTTTTGTTTGTCATGCTGCTGCTATTTTTTATTCTCCCCTTTTTGGTTTGGCCCACACCCACCCCCCTGGAAATATTATGCTTTGTGTGCACTTCTATTATCACGTCTGCAATTAGAGCCAAAGTAACTGGGCCAAGTTGCAGCTTTCAGCCAGCTTTTCTCGCGCTGCTTCACGGGGTTGGAGATTTTTTAGGGGTTTATTGCGGCGTTTGCTTTGCTCCACCGATTCGTTGCCATATTTGCCAGTTGCCCCAGTTCCAATTGGTTACGTACACACTCTCTCACACACACACACTCGCACGCACACTTACTTAATATACACACGCGCTGACGGTAGATAATGTCAGCCCTGGATAAAAACTGGGGCAAATAAGTCCGAATTTTAAATAGGATTTTTGACAGGTGCACTGAATAGCGGATAACTAACCTTTTGCTGCGTTATTCAATTTTTTTTTTGTGTTATGTCGAATGCCGAGAGCGCACGAAGGTGGAAACACGACGAAAACTTTCAGGTGCAAGTTTTTCCTGCGCCAGTGTGCGTGTTACATTTCCGGGGGTGCACACTCACACAAACGCACAGCCTGTGACGTAGGAAAATTCCTTTGCACTCGATTCTCTCTTTCCGTACAACGGTAACTATTTTTAACACAGCACTAATAAGCGATTCCCACTGGTAATTTTTGGTTATAAAACGATTTTAACTATTTACACTTTTGACTAATTTACGCTATTTAGTTGCATTTAATTTTCAAATTTGAGAAGAGCGCCCTCGCGTGTTGTTCTTTTATAGATTTTCCCGAGCTGCGGTCCCTTCCGCTCGTCAGCAACGACTGTGATACCAAAAGTTTTCACTGCTGCCCGCTTTTCCGCGAAGCTGCCACTCGCCCGAAGACGCACGACGAAAAATCAATCATTCTCGCTTGTTTTGCTTTCGTGCGGTGCACTGTAGGCTTAATGGTACTTTTTTGTGGCCAAAATTAATAACTTCAAAACGGAGAGATATTCGGTGACACCAGCCAATATCTTTTATAATACCAAAAATTCTGGGCGTGACACCGCCCCTTATATTAAATTAACTAGTTTTTGTATAGGGATTTCTTTCATTTCGTATGCTTTTTCGCAGTTGTAGGTAAACTAGATGGAACTCAGTTTAAAGTTTTTGTTTCAGCTAATACACCTAATAGCGCTATTTACAACACTCAATTACAGAAAAATATTATTTTGGTCACAAGAAGGTAGCATTCAGCCTATAGTGCGGTGTTTCGAACCCCCTTCGCCATTACAACCCATTCAACGAGGCAATCGATATATCGATAACTTTACATGTCACTCGTAATTGGCTAGGAAAATAAATTATGCCCCCCAATTTTGTAACAATTAAGCTAAGCACTGCAATTATGCGTAATTCAGCCCGTTAGAAAATTACATAAAGCGCTATGTTATCTGGCAACGCCTCAGCTGTTTTCTTAGCGAGGAAACAACAACAAAGACTGGCCAAAAAGAGCACACACACCAGCGAATTACATAAATCTGCATTACTTACAATAACAAAACAGCTCCAACGATCCAAACCCAAATTTGTTTATATCCGCGTTCTTTTGGCAGCAGCCCACACGCACACTACCACGAACATTCAACGACACACGCGCTGCGAATTTGTTATTGTCTTATTGTGTTTTTCTCTTTCCGTTGCGTTTCGCGTTTGGCCAAATCTTTCAAATAATTGCACAAAAACACCGACGAACAACATGCGAAACCACAAAATATACGTGTACGCTGTGTCTTGCTCGCGTATTAAATATTTTACAAAAATATGTTCATGTTTTTGTTTTTTCC
Organism: Drosophila mauritiana; assembly: GCF_004382145.1. Classification (NCBI taxonomy): domain Eukaryota; kingdom Metazoa; phylum Arthropoda; class Insecta; order Diptera; family Drosophilidae; genus Drosophila; species Drosophila mauritiana. The sequence continues at coordinate 8,680,983 of NC_046669.1, forward strand.
TGTGTGTGATATTTTCTACAAATTTTTCTACCGAGAGAGCGAAAGCTAATAAGACAAGCACACGGACGAGACTCAGAATTTCATCGAAATTCGTCGCCTGCTACACGGCGAAGCTTATTATTTCAGAATAGACGTATTGTTAATTTTTACTTAATGGAAATAATGGAAACTATGAACAAAATAGTTTAATCTTTCACTGATATGCCCTTATTACTACAATATACCGCAAGCAAAATTATCGATAGACCACAAACAGCTGATACCTTAGTGTTAGGCAACTTCGCTGGTTATTAAGCGGGCTTTTTGAAATCTCTATGTATGTTCTTCTTTATTCTTACTCATACTCCTAAAAGTTTACACTCAAAGACTGTGATTGGGTAAATCCCAAATTCTTCTCATGGGAGTGTTGCCGCTCTTCTTTAAAGATTGGCAAAAAAATCTCAAATAAATATTACACTTAGAAAATTCTACCATTCAAGATATTTATATATAAGAACACCAAAATTATTTAAAATAAAATAATGTACAAATTATAGTGTTGATTAAATCGGCCATTGCTATTTTTAGCTACGATGGCACATACAGCATTCAACAGAGGCTTTAGACTTTAGAATCTGCGATAACACTATACGGTGAATACTTTTTTGCAGTGCACCTTTAACAAACAAAGCCTCGACCGGTTCTTGATAAGCTTCTCAGATTTTTAAGCCCGACTTGTCTGACCGCTCACCGCAGTTTCAATTGGTATTCCCACAATGACGGATGCATCGCGCTTTGTGGCCTGGAGCTGCTGCCTCCGACTGCTGTTCCTGCTCCTTGGCGTTCAGGGGTATGAAGTACCCAAGGCTAAGATCGAGGTTTTCTATCCCAAGGGATTCGAGGTCTCAATTCCCGACGAGGAGGGCATCACCCTGTTCGCCTTCCATGGCAAACTAAATGAGGAGATGGAGGGCCTGGAAGCTGGCACCTGGGCTCGGGACATTGTCAAAGCGAAAAACGGACGCTGGACCTTCCGGGACCGGACTACGGCTCTAAAGCCCGGCGACACCCTGTACTACTGGACATACGTTATCTACAACGGACTGGGTTATCGCGAAGACGACGGGTCGTTTGTGGTCAATGGGTACAGTGGTAATAATGCCTCACCACATCCACCTGTGGTTCCAGTCTCCACAACTCCCTGGACTCCACCTGCCGATCCGGATATCGACATAAGATTGGGTTGTACTACTCCCAAGACCGAGGTCAATGGAGCACCCACTCGCTGTGCCGGACAGCTAGTGTTCGTGGATGAGTTCAATGCTGCGAAGCTGGATCCCAATAAGTGGAAACCGGAACGCAGGTTTTCCGGTCAACCCGATTACGAGTTTAATGTTTACGTGGATGACGCTCCGGAAACCTTGTGCTTGGCCAATGGTCATGTGGTGCTCTCGACGAACACAATGAAAAAACAATTCAAGAAGGGATCGGGAGAAAGTTTGGATCTGGGTGAAAAGTGCACGGGACAAGCGAATACCCACGACTGTGTAAGGAATGGCCGAACCATGAATGACGGACTTCCGCCAATGGTCACTGCTCAGTTCTCCTCCAAGGATTTCTCCTTCAAGTACGGTCGCGTGGAGGTGCGAGCCAAAATGCCGAGGGCACAGTGGGTGACTCCACAAATCTGGCTGCAGCCCAAGCGTCCGATCTACGGAGTGGATGACTATCGGTCAGGACAACTGAGAATCGCTTATACCCGTCCGAATGGAGGTAATCTGGATTTGTATGGCGCCGCCGTGCTCTTCGCAGATGAGCCGCTGCGATCGGTCAAGAATTGCCTAAAGCCAGGTACTGGAAATAACTCCGAGGACTGGAGCGATAGTTTCCACAATTACACCCTCGAATGGACACCCAGGGAACTTCGCTGGCTGGTGGACGGCAAGGAGTGGTGTATCCAGGGTAGTGCTAAAGGATCTTTCAGCGAGACGACTGCCGGCGGAAAGAGTTTACCGCAGGCCCAGAAGCTGGAGGAGGGCACTGGACTGGCGCCCTTCGATCAGGAGTTCTACTTGACCTTTGGACTAAGCGTGGGCGGTTTTAACGAGTACCAGCACGAGGTCAAACCCTGGAACGAGAAGGCGCCGCAGGCGCAGAAGGCCTTTTGGAAGGAAATCAAGAAGATCAGGGACCACTGGCTGGACGAGGGCCACATGAAGATCGACTACGTGAAGGTGTACTCTTTGTAATTTCTGTAACAAAAAGCAAATAAAACAAATATAATTTACATTTATACAATACATTTTAAATATTTATATGATTATAGATGCAAGAAAATAGATGGGAGAACTTTCTTAAAAGAAAAGCTAGTTCAAAGTTCCTTACCTGTTTACTTTTTTAAATAAATTACCATGTCAATTTACACATATATTTTTATAATAAGCAAAAACAAGCAAAAAACAATTGTAAAATTAATTTTTTTAGTTTTTTTTTAATTTTTTTTTTTAGCGGTATTTTTACGTTACTTTTCTAACCATATGATTTTATTTAAGCATGGCACTGCCGTTCAACCAAATTATGTTTGCAGCCCTGGGCTGTTTATCGATAAACTGCTCACATAACCTGCTGCTGCGGCCCATAGAATTTATTTTGTCATCCGAAAACCGCAAGTAAATGGATAATAAATGATAGTTGAACAATTTGCTAACTTAAGACTTGCAGATACCAATAAGATGCACATCACACGCCTCGCCCTGCGCCAGATTTCGCGCCAAGTGCAGCTACATCGCATGTACAGTGCAGCGGCTCCGGCCGCCGCAGTCTCGGGTGCGGAAAAACTGGTGCCTCCCGCGCCGGAAGGAGCCGCCAAGCCACCCAACCCCAAACTGGACTCGATTGTCAACAACATCGCCGCCCTCAATCTCCTCGAGGTGGCCGAACTGAGCACCCTGCTCAAACAGAAACTGAACCTGCCCGAGACCGCATTTGCCCCACAATTCGCCGCTGGGCCGGCACGTGCTGCGCCCGCCGAGGATGAGGAGGAGGCAGCGCCCAAGAAGGTACAGACCTCCTTCAAGGTCAAGCTGGTCAAGTTCGACGAGAAGCAGAAGGTTGCGCTGATCAAGGAAGTGAAGAACCTACTCGAGGGCATGAACCTGGTGCAGGCCAAAAAGTTCGTCGAGAGCGCACCGACCATCGTCAAGGAGGACATCCCCAAGGAGGAGGCCGAGAAGCTCAAGGAGGCACTGTCCAAGGCGGGCGCCATCATCGAGATCGAGTAGAATCGGCCGTGGTGCCTTTGTTTACCCACTTTGCGTTTAGCTGCTAGTTACTGTTTTAATAAAAAGCCAGGCAACATTTGCTGTAAACTTTACGTTTTGTTTAACCCCATTTTTTCGTTTGTGTAAAACAGAAGGATACATTTTCAGCCTAAAGTAGTTAAAATACTTTTCGCGAAATATTTACATAATACTTTATGGTAGAGCTACAGTTAGTTCATTTAGTATTTTGTATTATTCACAAAATCATTTTTTTTTCCTCATTCCGAATTTCTGATTATTTCAAAGTTTAATTGTTTATGTTCCTTTATTTAGTTATATTAAGGTCAATTTTAAACACGTATATATAGGTATTATAGCAGAAAAACTATTTTTGAAACTTTGAAAACATATTTCTGAAATTGTAGTTCACAAAGCCCTAATCGAACTCTAAGTAACTTATCTGGATCGCTCGTGGTTGGCAACGCAGCAAATTACTTGCAACTTTCTAAGCCTCGGCCTGGAAAACAATCCAACCCAATCCACTTTTACCTTCCTTTTGGGATTAAACCTTAATTAGTGTCATAGTCGGCGATTAGTGGTGTCCTGCTAATTGGCGTCGTGCGTGTCGTGCTGCGTTCTAGTAAATGCACCAAAGCAGATTAGTAATCAGCTCTTGCTGAATCAAAAACACGCGCCAAATCCAGCTAGATGGCACCGTTACATCATCATGGTCTGTAAACGTACGGATCACAATGGAGCCGAGTTTTCGATTTTATTTATAGCCACTAAAACTGGCTCGAGCGGAAAGAAGATGCCAGTGTGGAGCTGCGTTTACATACCGCAGAGAAGAGCAAACAGACGGACACTTTCTTTTATCCCATCCGGGGGAATCATGCGGCGCTGCACGCGTGCGCAGCCCGGCAAATTGGGTATCAGTGCCAGTGCCAGGCATTTCTATCACTTTCCTCGCCCAGAAATCGGTTTGTTTTTGTCTAGAAGCGGTACGCGTAAATTCGAGTAACCACTAAAGCCAATACGAGTTAGAAGCCGAGCACTTCCCATGCGTGAGTGCTCCACATTCTCTCCCGGACCAGGTGAAATAGGCGCCACACGATCTCCGGACAGGAGCGGATTGGGGTGCGAATCATATGGTGAAATTCACTTAATGAGTATAGCAAATGGGTCAACTGGCATTAAAGATTTCTATGTCCTTAAGATTAACATGCTTAAGATATATTTTTAAAATTTTTTTAATTATATTCCACATTTAAAATTTGGGTTCTTTTTAATTTATTATTCGAATATATTGAACTATATTCGAATTTTGTAGAGTATATGGTATTGTTTTACAGGACTATATTGGATAATGCGAGACCATGTTAGATTAGAAAGGATTTAATATTATATTTTAATATATTAAATTAAATTAGATTTTATTAGTTTTTATTGCATAGTATCAGATTATATGCAAATATATATACTGTAGTAGATTACATTTTATAAGATATAAAATAGTTATATCATAAATATTTTATTTTCGTTATGGTGAGAATCTCAATATAGAAATAATGCAGATAAGAAATGACTGTCCACGTTTCCTTTGAGCGATTTGGAGCCGTCCCTGGGCACGGTGCATAGGTTGTCGGGTTCTCTCAATTAGCACCTGAGCAGCCCACTGGGCTGGCCCATCCGACTGTGCCCCCAAAACTCGGGTCTCCAGCGGCTCAGTATCCATTGTGTCACACGCGCGAGTGAACGTCTCTCTCGATCGGTAGCCAATCCGTACCAGCTCCGTTGCAGCAGCTCTAGCTCCAGCTTACCCGAGTGAAAACCGAAAGTGATCCGTACGTCAATCGATCATCATGTCCGCCGGTGGCCGTTCCTCGCAGCTTCTGGCCCTCGTGGCCATCTTCTTCAGCAGCTACATAGTGGGCATATACAGTGCGGCACGTGCCAGCAGTTTGGCCTTAGCTCCACTGTCGAAGGCTAATGAATCCCTGATCCTGGCGAATGATACCCTTCTCGCGGAGGACGGAAACTCCAGCTTGGTCCACAGTGGATCGCGACATCCTCGCTGTAAGTTGAGCTCCTCCCCAGCAGGTTACTCTTGACGAGATCGGCCCGGATGAATGCCGGCAGTTTGTTTTTCCGTTGTGGTGGAAGTATGTGGGTCAGGCCTCAATTATCACCCACTGTGCATGTACCGCAGGTGGATTCTTTAGTCTTAGCTGTCCCCATGCCCTACAATCATCATTGCTTCCGCGGAAAACGTTTCCATTTGCGCATTGCATTTCAGAAATATAAAGTGGAGCCTCGCTAAGTCATATTTGTTGTGTGTTAAGGTTTGATTTCTAGTTGTTCAAGGATAGTAACTCTTCTATATTTAATAAATTATCTCTGATAAGACATTTAATTGTTATAAATTATTATTATTATTATTAAGTTCAAGCATAGTGCTTTTTCCAATTATCTTTCTTAGTATCTTACTACTGTAAAGTTATCAGTTTGGTTTAGAATCATAAAGTTACTATCCCTTCTGTTTCCCATCCCTCCGATCATAATTCCCTCGGATTATCCAGATAATTCAATGACCATTTCTTTCGTTTCCAGGGTTTCCCTTCTATACAATCGGTCGCTTTTCCAACGACATCTGTGTGGGCAACAACCTGCTCCTGGGCACCTGCGTAATCAACGGAGAGTGCAGCGACAACAGCGGCGTGGCGGCGGGCAGCTGCTCCTCCATCACAGCGCAGGCCATTTGCTGCATTTGTAAGTACTTTCGGAAACGTTCAAGTTCCTCCATCAAGTAATCAATAACAAACTATGATTGCAGATCAAAGGACATGTGGAGCAAGTACTTCCTACAACAATACGTACTTTTACAACAGCAATTATCCGGCTCCATATGGCGGCGGCGGACGGTGTTCCATTGTGGTCACACCACCGGATTCGTCGATCTGCCAGCTGCGAGTGGACTTCCTTTCCCTGTCGCTGGCACCACCATCGGGCGATGGATTCTGCTCCACGGATGCCCTGACCATCACTGGCGGAGCCTCGCAAGTGCCCAGCATTTGTGGCGAGAACGCCGGTCAGCATGTGTATGTGGACTTTAATGGCGTCAGTCCGATTACCATCTCGGTGGCCACATCCGGAAGTTATACATTCAACCGCAACTGGCAGTTCCAGATAAGGATGCTGGGGTGCACGTCGGCCACTTTGGCGCCAGCCGGTTGCCTGCAATACTACATGCCCAGCAGCGGCACCCTGGCCAGTTTTAATTACAATTCGGCGGCGGCCTCCGCCCTCAATTCCATTGGAGTGCAAGGCACGAGGCAGTTGGCGAACACCAAGTATGGTATTTGCATACGCAAGGCAGCGGGAATGTGTTCCATCACCTACAGCCAGGTTGGCTCCGATACGTACTCCTTTACGCTGACCAACGATGTGGGTGCAGTGGATCCCACTCTGCTGGCCACCTCATCTGTTCAGAGTCAGGAATGCACAACGGACTACATCATAATTCCGTCGCCAACGCAGGGCGGCGTTGCGATGCCCAGCGATCGCTTTTGTGGATTGGGTCTGGTATCCACGACCACATCGGCGAAGCCATTCGTTGTCTATACAGTCACCGATGGTAATGAGGATATGGACATATCGAATCGCGGCTTCTACTTGTCGTATTCGCAGAACGCATGTCCAATTCTGTAAATATGGTATAAAATAAAAGACTTGATAATCATAGCATAACAACAAACCATTTGCATCACAATCTGGAGAAGAGAAATTGGGGATCCTTTCGAGGAATTTTGACGAAGCATCTGGTAAATTTAAACATTCGAAAGTGTAAAAACAATAACCATTTCCGATTTAAACCTATATTCGTTTGATTTCGTGAACTTAGCAATTAGCAAAAATGATCTAATAGGAATTTAAAACGAATTCCAAAAAAATATCTGTAGTATTTTGCGGTTTTGGTGACAAAAGAGTTAGCGGTTTAAAACGGAAATGTATAAATTTTCCTAACCGAAATTGATATTTGAATTAGACCACTGACAAATAGTTTAATATCTTTATGCTTAGTACCTTTATGAGGTACATTGCGCATTTAATAAATATTGCAGTCTTTACTTCTAAACAAACAGATGACTAAGGCGGTTTTAAGACAATAACAAAGGAATTATCTAAGCTTATTTTTATGCTGTGCATTAGGACAACACTGCCAGCCGAGTGAGACTGTTGATTTCGGCCTCCAACTCTTTGACCTGCAATAAAAACCCAGTAAATATGTTGCATGGAAACAAAACTACGGCACATTACCTTATTTTCGAAATGCGACTTAACTTTCTTGTCGGCCATCAGTTGGAAGGCTTCGTTATCCAGACGCATGCGATACCGCTGCAGTTCGGAGACCAACTTCTTCAGTTTTTTGGCATTGGCCTTCTCCATTTCTTCTCGTTTCTCCGGCGTCAGAGCCAATCCATTGCTCAATTTTAGGCCAAAGGAGCAGAGTGCTCCTGCCGACGAGAAGAAGCTGAGTTTCTTCGAAATCTTTGAGCTTTCATCAAACAATTCCAGTTCCACGTCTTCGCAGCGTGATAGCACCTTGATCTGCGGCAAATGACGACGAAGCACCCCTTCCGAGTCCGTGTTCTGTGCAAACAAACTGAGGTGCGGAAGATGGCGCTTGCTGATCTCATTGCGACTCTTAACCTGTCGCACGTTATGGCAGATGTTCACTATTTCGTTGACCTCTTCCTCCAACTTCTCATCCTTGTAGTCGGACAGTTTAAGCTCTATATTAAGGGGCACATGCTGCAGCAATTCGGAAGCCACAAAGGGAGTATACGGGGCCATGGCCTGCAGTCCCCAGCTAAGGCAAGCGGTCAGGGTGCCCACATGGATGTAGGCATCAGCACTGCCATTTCCTATCGCAGTTTTGGTGGTTTCCTGTGGATTTCAGCAGCTTTTGTTGATGCACAATAACAATTGAATGACAACGAACTTACCAAGTAAGTATCACAGAGATTTTGATAGAAAAAGGTCTTTAGGGCTGCTGTGGCCAAGTGGAAATTGTAGTTGCTGTAGCTCTGCGAGCAGACAGACAAGGTCTCCGCGAGGCGTCCGATTATCCAGCGATCCCAAAGGCCCACATTGACACCTTCAAGTGTCTCAAACTGATGCAGCGAGATTCCCAGTCCCTTGGCAGAGCCGAGGGTAAATCGCATAGCTTGCCATATTTTGTTTAGGAACAGCTTATTGGTGTAGCAGGTGTTCACATCGAAGCTAATGAAGTGGCTCTTGATGTTGTGGCTCATCAGGGTGAGGCGTAGTGCATCGGTGCCGCACTCTTGGATACCATTGGGGAACATTTGCGTCATTCCAGTCGTGGAGGCCTTTAACTCTGAAGGCTTAATGATGCCCGCCTCGCACGATTGCTCTAAGCCAGCCTTCAGGCTCTGCAGATGTAATATATCGTTAAATATTATTCTTGGTAAGAATGGCCCAACTTACCTCTAAACTGGCGCCCTGAACCACCTGCTGTGGGGCCACGATGTTGCCGAGGCTCTTGGACATCTTCCGGCCATGGGCATCGCACACAATGCCGTTCAGCAAAATTCTCTGAAAGGGTGCCTCGCCGGTCAGCTTCAGACCCAACATCATCATGCGCGCCACCCAAAAGAAGATAATATCATGGCCAGTCTGCATTATGTCCAAAGGATACCTTTCTTTGTAGCTCTCCTCCGGCCAACCGGCCGTGGAGAAGGGCAGCAGCGATGATGAAAACCAAGTGTCCAGTACATCCGGATCGCGTTTCAATGTAAATTCTTCGCTACCAATCAGTTTCATGGCTTTCTGCCTGGCTGCCTTCTCGTCAAGAGCAGCCACCCATTGACTGTTTCCCTGGGAGTCGATCACCTCGTACGCGGGCACCTGATGCCCCCACCACAACTGCCGGGAAATGCACCAGTCGCGGCTATCCTGCAGCCAGCGTTCCCAATCCGTTTCGAAGCTCGGAGGCAGGATTTGCAGACGTCCGCTATGCAGTTCAGATAAGGCATCCTTTGCCAAGTCCTTGCACTTAAGAAACCATTGCGGCAAGATCATGTACTCTATAACGTCCTTGGAGCGCGAGCAGATGGGCAACTGCATGGTATGAGAGCGCACCTGGCGCAGCAAATCCATCTCTTCCAGGCGATTGACGATGAGATCTCGCGCCTCGAAGCGCGGAATGCCCTTGAACTCAGAATAAGCATCCACCACAAGACCCGTTTCAGTGAATACCTGGCGAGGTTCAAGCTTATGGCGAGTGGCCAGCTCGAAATCAAATTTGTCATGGGCTGGTGTGATTTTCACTGCACCGGTGCCAAACTCTTGGTCCACGTTGATATCGAAAACGAGTGGAATGGTGTCGTCACGGAAAGGATGCTTGAGCTTAACCTGATCAATGTTTCGGTACTTGGCGTAGCGCGGATCCAGCGGATGTACTGCGACAGCTACATCACCCAAAATTGTCTCTGGTCTAGTGGTAGACACCACAATCTCTTCAACCGAACCATCGGGCAGTGTTTCGCCATCCACTACATGATAGGCGAAATCGTACATTCTGCCAAAGAGTACTTTGCGGTCGTATCCGGGAACGGCTATTTCTACCGGCTCCTTGATCTCCACACTATCTACCTCGATATCAGATATGGCGGAACGTAGAGCGGTGCACCAGTTGACAATCGAGTTGCGCCGTTGAATTAGGCCTTCTTCAAAGAGTCGCTCGAAAGCAACGTTGACCGCATGCGCCTGCTGCTCATCCATTGTGAAGTATTCTCGTTGCCAATTCAGTTTGCAGCCGAGTTGGCGGAGATCCTGTACGATACCTGCACCCTTTTCCGCCTTCCAGCGCCACACTTCGTCCAAAAAAGCAGAGCGTCCCAATTCATGACGGGTTTTCGCCTGAGAAGCGGCAATCGTGCGTTCCACGACCACCTGGGTGGCGATTCCCGCGTGATCTGTGCCTGGTACCCAGTCCACCTGGTAGCCGAGCTGTTCGCGCTGGCGGGCAATCACATCCTGCACGGTGGCCATCAGTGCATGGCCCAAATGCAGATTCCCGGTTACATTTGGTGGCGGTAGAAGCATGCGATATGTTCCCCGCTTGCAACTGCTGGCTGAAGCCTTGGGCAGATTAGCCTGGCGATGCTCCCGCTCCCAGTAAGCATTTTCCACTGGTTTTGGCTGGTATCCTGCTGCCAAAGGAAGCTCCTTAGCCGCATCTAAAAGTGGAAAAAGGTGAGTTCTTTAGCCGGCACTGGGTTTTTGAATGAAACTGGAGGTAACGCACCTTTAAGGGTACTGTAGTATAGGGAGTAAACCCTTGGCTGACACAGGTGCTTGTGTCTAAGCAGTTTACTGGTGGAATTCCTAATTATTTGCATTTTTAATGTTGTGTTATGTTGTCAAAAAAAATGTTTTTGTAATCTTTGTGGTGATGGTATAAAAACAGCTGATGGGATAATCGATATACGGATTTTGGGCGCCAATTTTAAACGAGAAACGGTAAAGCTTTCCTCCTCAATGTTTTTAAAACTTTTTCATTATTTATTTGTTTTGTCAAAAGAGAAAAAAAAAAACAACTAAAGGGCTACGTATGTGAATATCAGGATCCAAGTTAGTTATTTTTTTAATATAAAAGGGAATCATTTATTAAGAAACCATGAATTTAAGAATCCAAAATTACAGAAAAGTACATAGCAAATAAATACATTAGCAAAATATATAATTTTCAGGCACTGACACTGCATGAGGTGTAATGACCAATGAGCCGGTCTGCTTCCCGGTAACCCGCCTCCACAGCTCCGTGAACGGTGGAAAAGTGATTCCTGCTGGACGCCTCTCCGGCAAAAAGGAGGCCTAAATGAGCATCTTCGCCCAACACAGGAGACTCCAGATCCCAAGGGCCCGTATTCCTTTCATCGGCCATAACTCCACGATAACTCCAACTGCCACGGAAGTTCGGATTCGAAAACCAGGAGCTGCGAACGAAACGCTTTGGCATCGGAATTTCGAAAGTGAGGAATTTTCGGAAGAGCCAGTACAAGCCCTCGAGAACTTTCTCATCGGACAGGGTCTCCATGTGGCGTCCATGCGGACCATTCACCCAGGCCATCAACATTCGGGGCTGACAAGTGATCATGTGTACACCGGTTATACCCTCCACCCAGAAATATTCCGTCTTTCGCAGTTCTATCAGATCCTCTTCCAGCCAAAAGCAGAAGAAACCCACCCAGCCGTCAGGAAGAGGTTGCTTCTCATACTCCAAATACAGTTTGTTCACAGTGCCCAGGGTGAGGCTGCGAATGGCATTCACCTTGGCTGCGGGCAGCGGCGGGACGAATAGCTTCTCGTGCTGCTCCTGCAGAACTCCCAGGGAAACGGTGCAGATGACGTGATCCGCCTCAAAGTAATCGCCATCCTGGCAGCGCAGGATTACCTTACGGGGGCACGCCAACTCGATCTTGATGACCTTCTTATTCAGTTGAATGCGTCCTTCCAGTAGACCTAGCTCCTCTGGCGTATCCTCGCTGACCTTCATCAGCAGGCGCAGGAAGCGCCGGTAGCCCTTCGTTCCCCAGTGGAGCAGCTTGTCGCCATCACATTCGTGGTACTCGATGTGTTCCCTCACGGAGACCTCGAAAAGATTGTCCGCACCAATAATAGAGCTTTCATGCTTCGCAAAGGTATTCAAAGCCTCACTAGCCACATCCCTATTCACTTGGGGTAGCTCGGACTCCATCTTGCGCCAGAAGGTCTGCGTCAGGTGCGTGCCAAAGGATCCCACAACCGGATGAGGTCCACTCGGCATGCTCTTTACAGCAATGTCGTGAATGGCGCAGGCCAACTCATGTGGAACCACCTCCTTGTTGGATCTCACCCTCTTGATGGGACCGTAATATTCGCCCGTCTCGTGCAGGATACCCATATCCTTGACCATGTCGTACACACAATTTTGTTGCTTTCCATGACACCACTGGGCTCCCAAATCGATGACGTTGTCACCAAAATACACGGTGTTGATCCGCCCGCCGATGCGATCCTCCGCCTCCAGGATCTGAACATTCTGGAAATTGTTCTGCAGGAGTCGAGTGGCGGCGGCTATGCCCGAAACTCCTGCTCCGATTATGAGTATCCTAGAGGAGGCACGACATTTTTCCATCCTGAAACGTTGGTAGTTAAGTTCGACCGAAAGAGCAGACGATCAACGAGCTACTGATGAAGTTTTCAAGTTGTGGGCTAACTTGGCAAGTGATGGATGCTGCATTTCAATGGCTTCCCTGCGGTTTGAACACAACTTTTTGCACACTTTTCAGGTTTTGAGCCACAAAAATGTAACATTGAGAATCCGTGTCACAGAACATAAAAGTCGTCTTAGATAATATTGTTTTTGATTTTATTACTTACTATGCTGCGTCAAAAATTACGTTTCATAAATAACTTAAAAGTGGCATTTATTCTTATTTGGCGCTGCTATTGCAAATGAAATTTCCACACACAAAAAGAAAGGGAGCTTAATAAAAAATGTTTGCAAAGATTTCAAATACGATAGGTTTGGGCTCGATAACTTATGGTGCTGCCAACCCATCGAACTCGAAGAAGTTGTTCAGCCCTGCGAGCTATCGACTCAGTGCGATAACGATTAAAGGCTACGCAAGCAGAAACAACAACAACGTCCCAGGCGAAGAAAATGTATTAAAACCTTAAAAAACCACGAAAATCCATGAAAATTGCACCCAACTAGGAATTAGACGTCACTCCCAACACCAGCATGGCATCTGCTACGGTAAGAAATGTATGTATGCCGCACTAACACCTAACAAGCTGCTTGATTGGGGTGCCATTCTGACAATACGATCCGAGGTTTTCCACGAAATCTCCTATTTTACAACGAGGCAAGCCAAACTAATCCCACATACGTGTTACACAGGTGCCGCTGCTCGACGATGACACGATACCCTTTGGCGAGGAGGACGAGATGCGGGATCCCAGTCGCGCGGGTCAGAAATACACGTATGCAGAACAATAATGTTTGTTGATCAATTCCATTAACCCCAACCCAACCCAACGCGTGTTCTCCACAGGCACCCGTACGTTACCTTCTTCCACCTGTTCTTCAGGGGCGCCGCCATCCTGATATATATGTTCTGCGGTTGGTTCAGCGACTCCTTCATCACCAGCTTCGTTTTCGTGGTGCTCTTCCTGTCCGCCGACTTCTGGACGGTAAAGAACATCTCGGGAAGATTGCTGGTCGGTCTCCGCTGGTGGAACTACGTCGACGACGATGGCGTATCGCACTGGGTGTTTGAGTCGAAGAACGTGAGTCACGAGCTTAGCTAACTAGATTGCCCTTGATAATGAAACGCAGTCTGAATCCTACCAGAGCCGTGTCAACAAGAACGAGCAGCGCATCTTCTGGCTGGGACTCATCCTCTGTCCCGTCTTCTGGGGCCTCTTCTTCCTGTTCGCCCTATTCGGCCTGAAGTTCAAATGGCTACTGCTGGTAATGATCGCCATTGCGCTGAATGCCGCCAATCTGTATGGCTACGTCAAGTGTAACTATGGCGCCAGTAAGGATCTGAATTCCGCCGCCACAGACTTTGTGAAAACGCAGCTGTTCAAGAATGCCGTGGACATTATGACAAGGCCCAGTGGCGCCCCACCGCCAACCAATGTGCGTCCAACGGGAGTCGTTTGAGCTGGTGGACACTCCATCTACTAAGTCACCTTGCCACCGTCTGCTGCAGCGCATTCCAAAGAGTATTTGACGCTTCTTCTGGCGCGGACCACGACCTTCGATCGGCATCGCTGTCTGTGTACCATATGTAAAACTTAATTTAGCCATACTGCAATCTACCATAATCATTTCTTACTCTTACTCGGATTAAAGGACCGCATGTGCGTGTGACATGCAACCAGTATGCCACATAGTTTTATTTCGAATGGTTTAACTACAAATTTAGGAATAGATCTTAAAAGGGATTCAGATTTAGCGAAATGTGTAATATTTTTATTCTCTGCATCTAAATCTGAATACGAAAGACGTGTGGCAAATTATTTTAATTACTGTTAGATTATTATAAATTATTTAGTTAAGCTTCCTTTTTGACATTTTTGTGTCATATATAAAACCTTCGTATAAAAAAGAAGCGTAAATATAATCATTTCTGCATAAAATATATATTTACATATAAAAAAAACTGATAAATTTGTAGTTTTTTCGTTAGTGGCAATAACGGTTTATAGCCGAAACGCAGTGTGATAGTGCTCACCACAACTGAGCTTTCCGGCTCAGTGAGGGACGGGCACACTGTCGCAAAGCACAAAACAGAATAGTCGGACGGAAACGGAATCGAAAAGAAAGAAATGCAATCTGACCCGTAAGCGGGGGCGTGGAACAAAAGTTTTTGCAGCCCGGAGCGAGTTTCATTGTTAGCTGCAGAGCAGCAGTGCCGTAAATCCGTCAAATCCCCGCCAGAACCGGTGACGTACGCACTGCTGTGGGTTCAAAAAAGGGGACTCGAAAGGCGGGATAACCGTGGCGAAGAAGGGCGGAGGTGGAAGGCGGCGTCGACAGAAGCAATCAAGTGGCAACAGGAGATAGCCGGGCAAAATGCAAAAAGTTAATTAGTGGGGGCCAAATCAAATCGGACACCCCGCCGAGGGCGACGCCATGGAATTCGCCGACCTGATAAAGACCCCAAAGCTGGACGGTGTCCTGCTGCACGACCCATCGAATGCGGGGGCGTCGGGTGCAACAGTTGGCACATTGTGCATCACCGGGCACCATTTGCTGCTCAGCGCCCGCCAAGAAACCAGCCAGGAGCTATGGGTAAGTGGGTTGAGGCCTGCCCACCTAATCCGATGTGCTTCGGCTTCAGTGGAGCGCTCATAATTGAATTGGAAATTCATCGTGCTCATCCCCCTCTTTTCAGTTGCTGCACAAGAACATCGACTGTGTGGAGAAGAAGCCTAGTTTGTCGCAGAACATCGTGGTCGGTGGGCTTATCACCCTGAAGTGCAAGGATCTGCGCATTATTTCGCTGGAGATCAAGTGCGGCAAGGAGTTCTTCAACGTGGCCGCATCGCTGGAGGCACTCAGTGCCATCCAGAACACCGAACTGCTCTATCCATTTTTCTACCGGCCCATGTACTCGATCCTGGAGGACGGCTACACGATGTTTAGGTGAGTACATCATGGCTTCACCATAACTAGCAAATTGGCTACAATTCAATTAACCTCCCCATCCAAACGACAGGCCCGAGCTGGAGTTCGCCAAACTTATAAGCGGGGTGGGCATGGGCGGTGCGTCCTCGCCGAATGTGGCCAACATAACAATTTGCATGCCATCAACTTCGACATCGACGTTGACTGTGGGCGCCGGCATACCCCATCCTCTGCAAAATGGCTTTGCGATAGACGCCCTTGCGGGTGGTGGTGGTAGTGTGGGAGGTGGTGCGCTTCAAAGTCCCCAGGCCTCCTGCGAGTGGCGCATCACCAACGTCAACAGAGACTTCAGCGTCTGTGCCACATATGGCGCCACGCTAATTGTACCTAAAGCAATTACGGACGAGCAGATAGTGCTCTCTGCTGCGTTCCGCGATGGCGGCCGCTTCCCCGTGCTCAGCTACAGGCATGAAAATGGCGTAAGTCATTGCATCTACACCAGCAAATTCTATTAAATTAATTCAATGATTCATATTTGCAGGCCACGCTGATGCGAAGCTCCCAGCCGCTGTCCATTCAGGGCATCAAGCGCTGTAGAGCTGACGAGGCTATCCTCAATCTGGTGCTGGGGCGCAGTCGAAAGGGGTTCATCGTGGACACCTGGGGTAAGGGCAAATCGAATACAGAAACTGACCTGCACTACTCGCAGTGGAAGAAGGTAAACCGTTCAATTGGAAACGTCAGTTCGCCCGCCTCTATCTTGGACAGCTTTGCTCGGCTGATCGAAGCTTGCAACGATTTGGGGTGCAGTACTGATAAATGGCTATCGCGACTGGAGAGCAGCGGCTGGCTTAGTCTCGTGCTGAACTCACTGAACGCCTCTTGTGTGGTGGCCCAATGCCTGGACCAAGAGGGTAGTCCAGTGTTAGTGCACGGGGCTAAGGGGTTGGATTCCACGCTTATTGTCACCTCACTGGTGCAGATCATTCTTAATCCCGACTGCCGGACAGTAAGGGGGTAAGTTAACATCTTCTAATTGCCTTGAATAAGATGTTTATGTCGTGTTTCCTTTGCAGCCTGCAGGCTTTGATAGAGCGCGAGTGGATCCAGGCGGGACATCCGTTTGCCTCACGTCATCGCTTCTCATGCTACACACCAAATCAGACACGCAATAAGACCTCCGGTGCCACTTTCGTACTCTTTCTGGATTGCATTTATCAGCTTTATACGCAGTTTCCCTGCAGCTTTGAATTTAGCACTCAATTGCTGATCCTTCTATTCGAGCACAGTCACTTTTCGCAGTATGGAACTTTCCTATGCGATTCAGAGCGGGAGAGAAACGAACTGAACGTGCACACCAGGACGACTAGCCTGTGGTCTTATTTGAACCGGCCTGATGTCCTTCAGACATTCTTGAATCCGCTGTACGAGCCCAATGCCAATGTGATATGGCCATCGGTGGCGCCCATAAGCTTAGAGCTGTGGAGTGGTATGTTCAAGAAATTAATATATGAAAGATTACTAATTAGTATGCATTTTAGATCTCTATTTGCGGTGGGTGATAGATCAACGTAGCTCAGTCACAGTCATGTCGCAAATTCAGGAACTGGTCACCCGTGAGAAGGAACTCCGGACTCAGGTAAGTCCAGTTGATTATAGATAGCGAAATTTTTACTGATGACACGTACCTTTTAGGCCCTCAAACTGCGCAAACAAGCCATGGAGCTCGGCCAGGAAGTGTCAACCCTGATGAAAAGTGGAAACGATACATAGTCGGCTACCTCAGATGTTCTCTATCTTTTAATCTCCTGCATGATATACACTTATTTTTGATACGTTCTGTTGCAAGATTTCGACAATTATTTAAGCACATAGCAAAACTAATGTTAAGTCACTAAAAGTTCCATTTACAAGAAATTATGCTGAAGGAAAAAGAAAATAAACAAGGTAATTAAATTATTGGATAAACCATAGGATCTGCTTTTGGATCAACTCAAACACTCAATTTTAGACATACTTGTGTCCATTTTTACTAGCTATACTTATATTGCATAAGTTCTGCAAAGTAGTAAGAAAAGAAAACTTAAAGAGGATCTACTGTAACTTGAAAACTCTCCTTGTAAAACGCTCTCTACTCTCAGACTCAGATTGGGATTCGAAACTGCACAATGCAACTATCAAATATATGGGTCAATTTTTGACGCATTTACTTTTATGGAATTTTTAGCGTATAAGTCTCCAAAATTACCTATTTATAGTACTTACTTGTGTCAGTTATTTAGTGGTCAACAAGCCACAGATCAAATTAAGTATTGTAAACTCAAAAGATTTGCCTTTTTCGAAAAAAAATTTTTATGTAAATTTGATTAAATCGCATAAATTTAAAGCTTCAAAAGCGTTTACATTAAAAATATGCTGTGCATGCGTTGGTATATCCAAAAACAAATATTGTAAATTATATACTTATAAATGTTTGTAGCTGTTATTCATTGTGCGTTTATTTCGAATTGTGATCAAATTTGAAATGACAGAAATTTGTATGTAATTTACATTCATATTTACATTTGTATTGTGCGTATTTTGAGTAATTATCGCTTAAGTGCAATAAATACGTGTTAATTTGCAGATGTCATCTCTTTTGCAATCACAGGATTCTATGAGCACCACTTGAGAAAAAGGACTTTCAAATGCAGTTTTGTATAAAGAAAATTTGTTTATTTTTGCTAGACTCATTCAAAACAACATTCTGTTGTTTCGGTTCACTATTTATTTCGCTGTAAAAACGTATATAAAACTCACTTTAATCAAGTACAATTAATCCCCAATTTTCGATTGTACGCAATCCTCGACAACAATAACAAATTAATTTGAAAGCAAATGTGTTCTTCAACGAAAGAATGCAAAATGAACGAAGGAAAGCTGAGGAGAACATAGAGAAACGAGCTGTCCAATCGAAGTTGTCCGTGATCCTGTCTTAGTTGCAGGCTTCGTCCTCCAAGAAGAAGAACTGGCCGGAGCGTTTCTGTTCTGTGTCCTTGACTGAATTGTTCTTGTTGATGCGGGGCCTGAAGTTGTTGGGATCGCGACGGAACGTAATACCAAGCAGTTCGAGGAAGCGGTTCATGCCATTTAGCAGCGACTGCGGCGAAAAGGCTGTCGTCTTCACTGAAGGCTGACCCTCGATCACAATGACACGGTCGGCGAGGTAGGTGGCCATGATGAAATCGTGCTCCACCACAAATCCAGTTTTCTTGGCGTGCAAAATGTAACTAAAACGAGAAACCATCAGTATTTGTGTGCAGATTTAAAGTCTATGCAAAACATACCGTTTGATAACCTTGGCGGCCACCAGACGCTGCTCTGAATCCAAGTAGGCAGAGGGTTCGTCGATGAGGTAGACATCCGCTGGCTTGCCAAGACACAGGACCAAGGCGACTCGCTGCAACTCACCACCGGACAGGTTTTGCACCTCCTGGTCCATGATTTCCTCGATTTTCATGGGTTTCATAACATCGGCAATAAACTGAGGATGCACGTAAGCATCACGAATCTTATCGTGCAATAAATGGCGCACATGATTCTGGAATTTCGGGGAAATCTTCTGCGGCTTGTAGGAAATATTCAGCATGGGCAGTTCCACCTCGCCATCGGGTTGGAGGTTACCGGCCAGCATGCGAATGAAAGTCGTCTTGCCTGTACCGTTCTCGCCAAGGAGCACCAGGATCTCAGAGTCGCTGAAGTGACCCTTTTCCACAGTCAATTCGAACTTGCCCAGGGTCTTGACCATGGCGGGATACACGTAGTGGTTCATGCGCTTGATCTCCTCCTCCGTAGCGGACTCTGATACTTTGAAAGTAAGTGACTCAGTGCGGAATCGCATGTTTTCGGTGGGCACAAAGCCATCGAGGAAAATGTTGATGCCTTCGCGCACAGAGAAAGGCATAGTAACCACACCGTAGCAACCGGGAACTCCGTAAAGGCAGCATATAAAGTCAGACAAGTAATCCAGCACAGACAAATCGTGCTCCACCACAATAATAAACCTGCATATTACAGAACCACGCCATTATTTAAAGCAATACCACATTATTCATCAACTTACTTGGTGGGATGCAGGAGTGATCGAATGGTCAAGGCAGCGTTCAGACGCTGCTTAACATCCAAATACGAGGACGGCTCGTCGAACATGAAGATGTCTGCATTCTGTATGCACACCATGGCGATTGCAAAGCGTTGCAGTTCTCCACCAGAAAGCTGAGCGATCTCACGATCACGGATGTGCGATAGATCCAGCATTTCACAAATCTTAGTCTGCAGCTCCCTCTCGTCCTTCTTATCCAGAAGATCGCCCACAGCGCCGCGTACCGCCTTGGGGATCTGATCCACATACTGCGGCTTGACCAGCGCCTTCAGATTGTCCTCCAAGATCTTGGTGAAGTAGTTCTGCAGCTCGGAGCCGCGGAAGTAGCTAAGTATCTCCGTCCAGTCGGGTGGATTAGCGTACTTCCCCAGGTTCGGCTTTTGCTTGCCCGCGAGGATCTTCAAAGCGGTCGACTTGCCAATACCGTTCTGTCCCACAAGACCGAGCACTTCACCGGGACGTGGAATGGGCAGACGATGCAGCTTGAAGGAGTTCTTGCTATATCGATGCGTTGTGTGCTTCTCCAGATTGCTGGGCAAGTTGATGATTGTGATGGCCTCGAAGGGGCATTTCTGGGGAATGTAAAGCACAGGTTATTCCGGGGACTATAGCAGTTGTAGGTAAGTTGACCCACCTTGACGCAAATACCGCAACCGATGCACAGCTCCTCGGACAACGAGGCTATCTTGGACGTGGGCGTCACCTCGATGCAGAGCTTGCCCATGCGCACCACTGGGCAGGTCTTCTTGCACTCCTGCCGACACCGCTTGGGCTTGCACTTGTCATCGCTGACAATGGCAATACGCGTCTGCTTGTCCACCTCCTCGTTCTCCTTTCTGCGCGACATGCTGTTGATAGTTTTCAAATGAGCAAATTAATCAGAATTGGCTTCGCTTCACTAATCAGCTGCCTATATGGTAATCAGTCCATTGTCAACGTTGCAAATCACCATCCCCGACCGTCAAAACAAAACTGGTGCACCGATTCAAGGATGAAGAGCGGGGGTGAGGTGCCAGCGTTTGTCAGTGAGTGAAAGTATAACCTCAAAGCGTGGCCAAAACAAGGGGTTTCCACCAAAAATTTCTATCGTCCGTTAACCGTCAGGCATTGTTCTTCAATTTCACGTTGACAGAGTGCTAATATGTTTGAAATTTACCTGCGAACTTGGCCGAAATTGTTGTAAAACAGACAGAACGCACGCTCTTGCGTGTCAGCCAACAAGTTTCAAAAGGGGGGAGCTTTGATGAGTTTCTCAACACTACTACGAATAGGGATGGGCCGTTGAAACTATCGATACCAATAAGTGGGATTGAATTTCGGAATGCATGTTTATAATTATTTATTGTTTTGTGCAGTTATTATTCATATCTCCAGCATCTAAACACTAAAAAAACATTACCGATTTCTGAATAATACGCTCTACCTTACGTGTGTGCATATATTTTTATTTCTCATATGCGAATTTAAACTTGATATTTTGAAAATTGGAAAGCAAAATTTATACAATTTTTAAGGAATTTTTATGTGACATAAGTTTTATAATGTTTCAGGGATTTTATTTGGAGTATGTAGTGACAATCAAATTGAATTCATCACTACTATCTCTCAATATAAGAACATGTATTTCCAAACTGGAAATATATCCTAAAGTGAATATAAATATATATCGCACGAGGGCCGCTCTTATTCCTATCGATTATTTAGTGTTTTTGACAATCCCAATGGATTTGCAATCACTAATTTTTACACGTCGTTGATTTGTGTCGACTGCTAAGAAAATGGTCGTGCAAGAAGATAATCCAAATACTGGGGACGTTCAGGAGAAGACGGAGAGTGCTCCGGTGGCAGAGCCGTCGAAGATCTTCACGGTGGAGAGTAAGTGCCCCAATCGCCTCCAGCCAACTGCCAGGTGGCCCAGGCGTCCAACTCCATTTAACCTAAAAGTTAATGCTAATGCCCTGAACTTTCACTCCTGCTGCAGTTCTGCACATGATTAAGGATGCCCAGCAGCAACACGGCCTGCGCCACGGCGACTTCCAGAGGTACCGAGGATACTGCAGCCGCCGCATCCGTCGATTGAGGAAGGCCCTCAAGTACCCCCAGGGCGACAAGCGCCACTTCAAAAGACGCGACGTGACCATTGGCCAGTTGACCGGCAAGAAGGCGGACGAACGCTTCATCCACATCCCACTGATCTGCGCCGAGCGGGCCTGGGCGTATGCCATGCAGCTGAAGCAGGAGTCCAATACGGAGCCGCGAAAGCGTTTCCATCTGGTCAACAAGCTGCGCAGGGCCTGCTTTTATGCCCTCCAGCTCCAGGAGTTGTGCAATGTAAGCTGTAACTTACTGTTATAATTAATATATATTGAGCTTAATTTATGATTTTCTTGTAGACGGAGGCTTTCGATGCGCGCACTAAGCTAGAGTGCGAAGCCTATGTTGCCTGGATGCACGGAAGCCTGCACTTTGAGCTGCAGCTATGGAAAACCGCTGGCGAGCACCTAAAGCGCGCCCAAGTGGTGTACGAAAACCTGGGCAAGGCTCTGCCCGATGATGAACAGGAGCTTTACCGCGCTAAAGTTAATGAATTTACGCCCAATCTGCGCTACTGCGCCTACAACATCAGCGGTGGCGCCAGTGGTGGAAAGATCGACGAGATCCTGGAGCTGCGCGCTCAGGGACTGCTTGAGAATCTTGACGTACTGGTCAGCCAGACGAAGACGGAGAGCAGCGAGGGCCTGCAGACGATCGACTGGCGCGGTCGCAAGGTCACCGTGCGCCCGGAGAAGGTGCGTTTGTTCCTGCTCAGTGCCCAGGAGTTGGACAAGTCGCTGGCCAAGACCACCAAGCAGGATGCTAAGATAGAATTGATTGAGCGTATTTTGATGGACTGCAAGGATGCCATCCAGGCCGTTCGCGACGAAATCAAACAGGATCCCAAGCTGCGTTCGTTGACCACCGGTCAGACCGTATCCGGCGTGCAATATCTACTGGCATATTTGAGTTATATTCGCCATAGCCGTACTCTGCAGCGTAATCTTTGCCTAGTGGAGCAGGTAGGCTCGTAAACATAATGTTACTTGGTTATCTTATGCAAACATATTTCCTCCCCAGGCTAAGCTCAACTTTGACGATCCCAACCAGCAGTCTCAGCAAAATGTGGGTGACGGCAAACGCGTCCGACCCCAGGATTTGGCCCGTCTTTACGAGATCATCCTGCAGAACGTGACGGAAATGCAGCAGATAAACGGTTTGGAGGACGACGCCACGTACCAGAGCGAGGTGGAGAACCTGGCCATTACCTTCAAGGCCTTCCGCTGCTACTACATTGCGCTCACACTCATCGACATAAAGAAATGGAAAGAGGCCGTGGCGCTTTACGAACGCGCATCAAACTACGCCACCGAGGCGCTGAAAGGCAAGACCAGTCCGGAGTTCCAGCTGCAGGAGGAACTCAAAAAGGTCGTGGCCGCCATTGATGGATGCAAGTTCTCCGCCCATGCATACAGTGTGCTGGAGGATGACAACAGCGAGGAGTCCGGAACCACCACCAAGTCGCAGAAGACCACAAAACCGCTGTATGAGCGTTTGTCACTATACAAGGAGGATCAGTCCCTGCACACCAAGACGCCTAACGTATTCAAGCTCACCCCTGACATGGAACCCATACCCTGCAAACCGATTTTCTTTGACCTGGCTATGACCTACGTGGAGTTTCCCTCGCTGGAGGACAAACTTGAATCGCCCGGCAAGAAAGGAGCCTCAATTACCGGCTTTGTCAAGGGATTCCTCGGATGGGGTGGCGGCGGAAACAAGTGAGGTTGATTCTAACCACTACAACGCACTCTTCTGGAATTCCACGCATCCATGTTACACTTATAAAGCCTTCAGATCCATGTCCACGCTGCGGTATGTCCGTTTTATAAGTTATTTGTTTTGGCTTTTACCCCCGCCAGATTTGTTTTTTCTACGAAACTCTTGTAAGTTACAAATTGAACAACTATTCGGTAATAAAGGAACCTTTTAGAGAGAACCTTTTTAGAGAGTTCCTCGAGGGCAAATCTAGCGTCTATTTCTTGCGAACATTAGAGTTAAAAAGTAAATCTATCACTACACAACTATGAATACTCTTACAAGGTTTCCTTTTGCATCTGAAGATAGCCGAGCTCGTAGAATTCCATCACCAACTCCCGTATGCGCATATGGTACTCGGAAGTGAGCGTCTGGGTGCACTTGATCTCCTTGCCCGTGAGATTCTGCTCACTCATCACGTCCAGGTTGGGTATGTTATTCGGATCGAAGGTAACAGCTGGAAGGATCCACATGCCGATAGCCAGCCCATAATGTACCTGTCGAACATAATCCGAACTGAGGCGCTGCAAGGAGAATGCTTCACATAGCTCTTCTAGCCTTTCGGCAGCGGTTGTATCCTCCAGCTGGTGCCTTAGTTCCTCACTCAAAGTCTGCGAGTAGGCGGCCAGCAGGGTGTCCGTGTGCACATCCCTGAGTGGCCTCCTCGTGCTGGTGTAAATGAAGTGGAGAATGTCAAAAACAGGCGACGACTTGCGCATGGCCTGCAGGTCGAAGAAGATCACCTCCTCTGGCTCTGAGCGAAACATAATATTGTTTACCCAAAGGTCACCATGGCAGATCACACTGTTTGGAGCCGCCGCAGTGGCATTAATCTCTTGCTTTAGATTTTCAAACAGATTGGTACGAAGTTCCTCGAGCAATCGAATGGGTGTGGTCAAGCAGTCGTCTGCATTGGCGTCGCCTAGACTTTCCAGAGCCTGCTGCACGGAGGTATCTAGAATGGTGGCGTAAAAGTCCGTCGCCTCATCGCAGTAGACAATCTCTTGCAGATGATCAGCATGGAAGGCGAAGGAAGAGGATTCCAGCTCTTGAGCGGCCAGCGAGGCAGCATGGAGTTGTGCAAGTTTCTGCAAATAGATGACACTCAATAACTATGGCTCAATGACTACAAGTAAAATCTTGCACTCACTTACCTTCATCACTAGAAGGCAGTCGCTCAGTTCCAAGCCCGCCAGCCGATCCTTCATGCGAAAACCCATGGCTTTGAGGTCCTGAAGCACTATGATGGGTTCTCCACCTTCCGCATCCCGCCGATCCTGACTCTCCGCAATGTGGCATACCGGAAACAACTGGTGACGACTGTGGGCAGCTAATAGGGGCGCCAAGTGCCGGTAGGCGTTGATCTCGTTGCTAAAGGCCTCCTCGCATCGGTAGAGCTGCCGGCGCGAAAGGCTCGCAATTTGTCGCTTCACAATGACCGTGACTAAAAAGAAAAAAAGTTAAGTTATCAATTTAATATGATCTAAATATTGCATTCTCTATCGAAATTCAGTGTTTATTAAACAATGATTCATATCAAATCATCAAAGAGATGTGTTATCTAGAAATGATTTGCGAAAGAGGGGATGGGAAAGGAAACGCCAAGCAAAACAAACTGTGAGAGCGGCTGGGGCAAACAGCTGACTTTTGTTTACGTCGCCAGCAAAAATTGTTATTTATGAATGAATTGCGATGGCCTTGCGTGCGTGAGAGCAAAGTGGCGACTCTTATTCGCCGCCTCTCTCTCTCTCTACCGCGCGTGTGTGAGTGTGCGTGCTGACCTTTAGCAAATCTATATTACGTATACGCCTAAGTGTATGGGTGCAATGCATTTAGAATGCGTGTAACAAGGTCAACCCACTCGACGCCGCCGCTCAGCGGGCAAACATTTAAGCTAATATCGTTGCAATTAAGGTTTGAACTGGATAATACTCTGTTCATGGTACAAAATAAATATTATTGGTACAAGTACACATAATATTTCAAAAACTCGATTAAACGACATCTCAACGTTAACTAAATACTGTACAACAAAATTTTCAAAAGAATGCAAGCGTACAAAAAGTACTACCTTTAATGCAAGCCACATTGCAGGGTATTAAAGAGAAAATCAATGCAATGTGCTTGCATGTTTTTGAACTACTTTACCGATTTCACTGCCAGCCAGCTCCGGATCCTGATCCTTTCCTGCCTGGGAGATGGTTACACGCTTCACCACGGACATATAGTTGTCGCCACTGCTACTGCCCGCGGAGCACGCGATGTGGGCAATGCTAAAGGACACCAGTTTGCTCTGGCTGAACAGCTGACGCAAGTGCTCCGCGTTCTCCTCGTATTGATTGGTACCATCGTAGCCACCGGCCGAACTCACGGTCAATGCCAAGCCACCATGCGAAGGTCCTGCTGTTGGGGCCGCTGCCAAAGCCATTCTATCCACTTCACTTGGCTGTCCGACGGGGAATGGTTCGTGTTGGAGGGCTGCTGCCAAATCGTTTGCTAGAACTTGGTTTCTGCCGCTGCAGCATTTTCTTTCTAGCACTGACACAAATCCAAATTGAGTCCAGGTCAGTTTTTTTCCGTAATTATTATACAATTTCCGCTGGCCAAAGAGTTGGTTATAGCACACCTATGCGAAACGTGTGCAAAATGGTGCAGCAAACCAACCGCCCGCCGAACTGCCAAACGTCGACTGCCAGTCCAAGTGCAATGGAAACTCACTAGAGAGCCCAAATAGCAGTGAGAATCGAAACGAGAACCCGCTGAGAAGGAGAATCAACAGTTCTCTCAATTCTCTCGCACGTTGCTCGGTTCTAAATTTGAAAATGCATTTTGAAAGCCGGTAGGAGGTGGCAGGCGTGACTCTCGTTCAGGGTCACCGCACTGCACTTTCACTCGACTCGGACTCGGACTCGGGTGCGTATACTTTATGCGCCGCCCCGCCAAAGCGGATGTTGCTCATACGCCGCGTCGGCCGAGAGTCGTTTGCATTGGCCCACCAATTCGTGCACTTGAAATTGCATTGGCCGTCCTTGGCAGGCACTGCGTGTGGGTCGAGGCAATGCGCATAAAAATGAAGCAAGGTACATATGTAATAAAATGGGCTTACTTTTTGGAATAATCTACAGTAGTGCCTCTGCAACTTAAAAAGAGCAGTAGTTAAAATTAAGCTGGTCATTAAGTCATTGAATAACATAACATCTTACATTTATAATATACTTGAGATATATTTAGATTTTGGATTTTGGAATAAGACATTATAAGAGATTCAGCAGCAAAACCATAATAAATATGAATTCATAATTTCTACAAATATCCATCCTACGCAGAGTTCCACCGAATTTTCGGTCACGTAGCTGCAGACAAAGCCTAATAAAGTTCAAAGACCAAGCTCATTAACTTTGGCCGCAGTCAACAATGCAGGGGCCAGGCAATTTGTTTATTTATTATATGCATCTACAAAGCCGCTAAATGGCCATTAATTAAAT
Organism: Drosophila mauritiana; assembly: GCF_004382145.1. Classification (NCBI taxonomy): domain Eukaryota; kingdom Metazoa; phylum Arthropoda; class Insecta; order Diptera; family Drosophilidae; genus Drosophila; species Drosophila mauritiana. The sequence continues at coordinate 8,707,911 of NC_046669.1, forward strand.
ATCAAATCTGCCACGGCCAATAAACGAGAGACCACTCCCAGAGACGAGGCGAATTCGAAAACCAAATATCCAAGCAGCCAAACAATGTAAATACCAATCGCAGGCCAAGTTGGATACACGCACCTGAGATCGGGAAAGTTCAAGGCTGCCATCCGGCAAGTGATTATGGCAATTTCAATCCAGTGCAGGCAACTCCGGGTAATGCTTCCGCCTATGGGCTGATCGGTTGAATAACCCCAGATTTATGTTCGCCCGACACCCGTGGCAAATTAGGGTCAAACATGTGCAGCCACCACGGAGCTCGGCTCGAGTTTCAGACTCTACTGGCTCAGCATTAAATTCAGGGTCAATCGGCACTTTCAAAATCGCACAAAGCTCGGATTGAGTCGGACATGGATTCTGAGCAAACTTGTCAATCATTGTAATCGCACTACTACCTATACAGTGCGCGAAATTGGGCGTTAGTTGTAAAAATACTTACATTTAATATGTGATTTGAAAATATCTTAAATATTTTCCAAAATTTGTTATGTTTCCAAGTTTAAATGGAATGATATTATGTAAAATTTATAATTTTAATGAGTTAAACCTATAACATTTATTTCTGTGCTGTTATGAATAATCTCTGAATAATAATAAACCAATTGAGTTATCAATTGTTCGAGCTACTGTTTTTCCGAGTATTTCTATATGGTGCACGAAGATATATATCTGTGCGACTTTTGCCATGCGTAACGCTGCCGTCTGGCTGGCAGTCCGACCTTTTTTGGGGGGCACTTTTATGGAGCATGAGAAACGGAGACAGATATCATTGCTTTTAATTGCCCGAGAGCTGAGCGCCTAGGCCTAGGTCACTCTGTACCAGAATTGCATTCCCCTCCGCTCCACTCCACTTCAATCCAATCCAATACACTCCACTGCTACCATAATTAATTTAATAAAATGTAAAGCAGCCTGGTTGGAAAAAACTTGACTCATTCTCGGCGCTCAGAAGCGACTTTGAGCGGTATTCGAAAATCGGTTGACTCACAGACTTGAGTTCAACTCGTTTTTGTGGCATTCAACGGCAAGCGAATAAAAGTTCGCCGTCTCGATATTCTATGATCAGTTTACGGTCTCAACTTCACCCAGGTGTTCCAGTTTCGTTTTAAGTGCTTCTCTCGAGGATTAGCCGCTGAAATAAGTCCAGATCAAAGTGAGTGTCGTGTGTTTGTGCGAGTGGGTGCTTTTTGGAGAACCGAAATCCGATTCGGTTGTGTGGGATCGTAACCTTGACTTTGGCTGAATCAACGTACCAATTTGGACTTGGAATATGTAAATGCATTTAATGGCGCATAATAAAAATGCATGTACAGTGGCTGTGATCATTAAAGATTAGAAAGATTTAGAGAGTGTATAATAACGAATGTCACCTTTTCAAGGATTATTTCAGGGTTTCAGTTCGAAGTGATGATCATGATTTAAAACAATTTCATTTCTAACGTATTCTTAATTAGTAAATTTAAATACATCCTTGATATTATCATTGTAACGTATAATGAAAAATAATATTTTTACAAATCCCTACCAAATGTTATTAAAATCCAAATAGAGTCGTTCAGAGACCACTGTACATATATCTCAAGCTACGATTGCTTTGTTGCGACCAAATTGGAGCACTCCACGCTTGACAAATAAAGCTCGCCATTTAGTTCGCGGCCAGTCCAATTCTTATCAATAAAAAAAGCCTGTTCCAGTTGCAAAAAAGTTCATGGATTAGCAACTGTAACAGTTTGAGCCAAGATCTCCGCGTTGCCCACTCCATTGGCCATATGCGATAATTGATTTTCCCGTACATAATTTATGACGCACGAAACTGACAGCCGACTTGTAGATTAAAAACTGCCACTGACCAGCGGCAATAAATCTGTCCGTATCGCTTTATTAGAACGTTGGACAATAATGCCAGCTCCTGCTCCTTTTCTCCCCTCCAGCAGCCAATCATGCCGACCGCCTGCCAAGTAACGCTGCTCGCTGGATGCCTGCTTCTGGCCATGAGTTCGGTTCGGGCCCAGTTCTTCTACCACCAGGCGCTGGGTCTGCCGGTTGCGCACGCTTACGAACCGGCCAATCCGTACCAGGGATATGCCACAGCCGATGCCCATCCCTCAGTGGTGCGAAATGCCCAGTGGGAGTCTGAGTTGCCGGCTGAGCTGTCGAAGAGTGCGCGGTTCTACAATGATCCCGTGATCGCCGCCAATCTGGCCAAGGAATCACTGCTCACGAAGAAGGAAATGGCAGTGGTACATCGCGAGGCTGAGAAAATACCGCGCGAACAGGTGTACAAGCTCTTCAAGAACGCCGGCTACCTGAGTAGCAGATAGAACTCGCGAAGCCAGATGAGTTCCATTCCCCATGTGCCTTGTTGTATTTTAGCTTGTAAATTGTTAATATATTGTACATAGTACTATACATATTAAATGTTTTTTCTATTAATGACCGTTGGATTATAGTGACTGATAGGGTGATTTTGGTATACAAGTTGGATTCAAATGCTACACAAGCGTTCACTGTATATACAACTCGGCTCCGTTTCCTGGGAGTGTGGCAAAGACCACCTCGCTAAAGTTGTTGGGCTGATGACGCTCCAGGAGATGGGTTGGCAATTGAGCATAGTAATCGCGCTTCAAAGCCTTTATGTACTCATCAGCTGCTTCTATGGAATCGCACATGGCCACTATACAACCGCCCCAGCTGAAATAACAAATTGAATTAAATTCATAGAGCAACTAGAATATCGGGTTTCTTACCCAGCTCCAGTGACCCGGGCGCTAACGTTCTGCTGGTTCGATATGGCAATCAGGCGCTCCACATCAGGATGAGAGCATTCGTATAGCTCCCTCAAGCTCTCGTGGGATTGCCGCATGAGCTCACCCAGCTGTTTGGCACCTTCCTTGTTGGCTCCGGCGGCGAGTTCCTCACAAATTTTACGGAATTTGGCCACACGACCGGATTCTGTTAGGCGGAAACAATGTTATTAACTGATATTGCAAAGAATTGAAACATTTCGGACAACAAATGAATGTCAACGTATTATTAATTGATTGTAATTATTCATTTGGTGATCAATAAATTGAATGTACACGTAATGATTCAGATTAAATCTGAAATCCTGATTGTAAATGATTAACTTACCCTGAATAACATGCAGAGCACGTTGACGCAGCTTGAACTGCTCCATGTGCCGAGTGTTGGCGGATAGGAACTTGGTCTCCAGTTCCTGCTCGGTGACTCCCAGCTCCTTGCAGATATCCGCTCGCATGTAGTTGCTCTTCGTTAAGTTGTCCTTAATCAACTTCTCGAAAGTCTCATTATCCATTTGGCACGCCTCCTCCAGATCGATGAAGCGCACAATGTCCTCCCAGTTGATCAAACCCTTGCGCTTGGCCAGCCATCTAGTGGCCAATCGGCATTCCACCACTCGTTCATTGTAGTCCGACGAAGCAGCCTTGTTCTTTTGAGCCAGACTATTGGCCACAACGAAGCACTTGTCCGCTGGCAAGGTCACCGGAGTACCCTTGAGCTTGGGATGGAACTCGATGTGGTGGGCGCACCCAACTCTGCCCAAATAGGCTATCGCCTGATCCATACCACCACTGTGCGTTCCAATGTACTGCTCACACATGGCCGAAATGGAAGCCAGCTCCCTGCGATCTAATTTCTTGCCCTGGACGTGGGCGGTGGCCAAGACAGCGGAGCTGACCATGGCACTCGAACTGGAGAGTCCTGCCGCCAAGGGCACATTACCGTCCACAGCAATGCGCATTCCTATTGGCTTCCAATGGCTGCCCAGACTCTCCTGTATTCCTTTGATGCCGCACAAGAAGTAGTTATACCAAGCGGGTCCACCACTTTTTGGAAGCTCGATTCTAAAATAGCAAAAAAGGAAAACTATTAAGAACCCCAAACAAGTATAACACTTTTTGGACTTATCATTTCTAAATTCGTTCAGATAACGCCTTCAAGCTGGCATTGTTATTATAACAAATTAAATGGAAAATTTTCTAGTGCTTAAGGTCGGTAATTATCATTTGGTGATTCACCTGAGCGTTTTGAGATCCGCATCGTAGCCCGTAAACTTGGCTTCCTCGAGATTTCTTAGCTGGAGTTGGCTATCACTCGGATTCTTGGCAACTGCAAGGAAAATGCTCTGGCTTACAGCCATGGGCAGCACCGAATAGCCGCAGTAGTCCACATGCTCGCCAATGATGTTGACCCTAGGAGAAGGTGGATATATCATCGATAAGGGACTATAGATGTGCACCACCAGTGGAACTGCTCACCGTCCTGGCACTCGAACGATAAAGTCCGGATCCGCTCCAAATTGCTGTTTGAAAAAGGCGCTCAATTGCTGCACGCGCCCATTAATCTTGGATTCCGGCTGGAGCTTCTGCGGAGCCACGATTTCAATGCCGGCACCCAAAACCTGAGCAGTTCCGTTCCCGTTGGCAGTCATGTTCACCTGCAGGCGGGTGAAACTTTAGTAATGCCCATTATTTTCGCAGTCGACGAACCGTAAACGTGTCGCAACTGGTTAATCTAAATTTATGGGCAAAAACAAATTTACATACGTAAACAAATAGCCACGGAAAAGGGAAAAACAATTGCACCTGTGGTTGTGCAAAAATTAGCTTATCAACCCATCTCACCTTATCAATATGTTCAAATAGCTTTTAGCACACAAAGTGATGTACTAACATTCCGCTTATCAGTTGGGGAAACGGCGTAAAAGTCACTAAAAACATTAGATTGACGCCAATTTGACCGCTTAATTGGGCAAAAAACAAGTACAAAAGTGCAATTTCTGCCGGCAAATGAAAAGGAAGGGTGTGTGTGGGAGCGAGAGGACCACAGCCAACAGCTGTTATTTAGGAGTTGCCAGGCTTGCAGAAGCCTTAACCCTTGAAATGCGCAATGGATAAAGATTTTGTTTTGAATATTTATCCGCGAAATTTATGTTCACGTCTAGTCCCAACTAATAGTGAATCATTTGGCAATAAAATTCTTAGCTGGTAATTGTTTTCAAAAGTATTACCGCTTAAACTTACTGCCGCATAATTGACAAACATGACCTTTATCTTATCTTGAAACCATAAACTTAACTTGAGCTTACCTTTTGTTTACATACCAGAATAAACACAGATATAAAGGATTTTTACACTTTTGCCGATACATACCCAACAATGTCTTATCGTTCTCTGTTTGAGGTCAAAATAACTTGGTGCCGTCTTATCAGAGAGGAGTTCTAGTTTTCGGTGTGAGCACGTCGCGTTCCATCAAGCAACTGAGCAATCGGGCCCGTACCGTTTCCGTTTTTGCTTAGTCCGGAATACTATGAACAATACAGTGATACTTCCTTATCAGAAAGCACATATGTAGGATTACTGAACCAAAGATGTTCAGTTTCCCAGCTAGCGATGTTGCACTGTGTGTATCAGTATGAACTTGTTAAGAGCTTTGTTTGTTTATAAGTAGCTGTCTTTACCGTTAAATGGGTCAAACATCTTCATAACATATGAATTCATTCTTGTTAGCATTTTAAAAAACAGGTTTCCAAATTTCGTCTGCTTTAAAAAGTGGTTTTGGCATCCACTTTGCGAAAGGCCATTACCTTGCTTATTATTTTGACATTAATGTGAAGTATTCACCAAGCTGATAAGGTACAAGTGTTTCGTGGAGCTCTTAACTTTTTTCCGTAGATAAACTTTTAAAATGCTTAACTGATTAAGATGTACAGACATTAAAATATACAACTTTTGTTTTTTCAGTATGGTACGGATTTTTGTGTTTGATTGCCAACGATAAAAATATTCGTTTTGGAATTTGAAATTTTGACTGTTGAGTTTAGGCGTTGCCAGACAAAGGCATTGCCAAATAAAGCTCTCGAAACAGCGCTGCCAGCTGGCGTCAATTACGGTTTTCTCGATCACGGTCACACTGCAATTTATCTTCGTTGAATTGGAACTATTTTTTTGTTTTCGAAAACGGATAATTGCGAGCAACGACTGTGCGAATAACCACTTGCACCTGCACCGTAGGAGCACCACCTGTTGACCCCGCTGCGAAGACAATCGAATCAATGTCGAGTTTACAGCGCACGATGTTGAAGGGCAAGCTGCCACCCACAATTCCTGGCGGGCGCATTGGCAGAGCGTAAGTTAAGGGGATTCTGCGACTGGAGTGGGGAGTACGCAATCTCTACCCGATTTGGCTAATTACAGGGACTCGTTCAAGAAGTCGCGAATCCGCGACTACAAGCCGGGCATGTGGAACGAATTCTTTGCGGAGAAGGAGGACGTCACGGTGGATGAGCATCGCACATTTCGCATCTATCGCACCAAGCAGCCGGAGAAGCCGGGTCCAGTTCTCCTCCTGCTCCACGGCGGTGGCTATTCTGCCCTCACATGGGCCCACTTTTGTGTGAGTAACTCCCAAATATTCAATTGATTAGTCTTAACATGTATATCCATTTAAGTCTGAGGTGACCAGCATGATCCACTGCCAGTGCCTGTGCATCGATATGCGAGGTCATGGGGACAGCAAGGTGGACGACGAGGACGATCTCTCCGCGGATACGCTGGCTAAGTGAGTTGAATCCACAAAACCATTAATGCCTTAAAAAATTGTTCGTAAAATATGTTTTAGAGATGGTCATGCGTATTTTCCTACTACTTACATATAAAAATCAATATTTTTAAGATTACGTCGAGTAAAACTTCTCGCATTAACTATTTGCTGTATGAACGATCAGGCTAAACTTGCATAATCTCTTTAATTATAAAAATAGCGCACTGTGCTTAAATGAGGTCGATCTATTTGTTTTAAGAACGATTACTCATTTGGAAATTTTAGTTTGGTTTTTATAGCATTTGAAAATATCTATAATTTTTAAAATATTCTAAACAGGGACATCGGTGACCTAATCCTGAAGCTCTATCCTGAAGAAGTGCCGCAGCTTTTTGTGGTTGGCCACTCGATGGGCGGCGCCATCGCCGTCCACTTTGCCCACATGGCTCTGGTGCCCAACTTGATTGGAATTACCGTCATCGATGTTGTGGAGGGCACTGCCATGGAGGCACTGGCCAGCATGCAGAGCTTTCTGCGCTCCCGTCCAAAGTATTTCCAGAGTATTCCGAATGCTATCGAATGGTGCATTCGAAGTGGCCAAGTGCGCAATGTGGACAGCGCCAAAGTGTCCATGCCGGGACAGATAATCAAGTGAGTAGGACTATCGTAATTGCCAGAAAAGTAATAATAAATCAATCCCACGCAGCTGTACAACGAACAAACTGGCAACGAATGATCTGCCATTACCCGATGATGTATTGGAGGAGGCTCACCACAACAGTATGTTTCCCAATCCGTTTAGCATTTCGGAGGATGAAGAATCGTCACCGCCGGGCGATGACGCCGCCGATGGCTCCTCAGAGAGTGCCGCAGCTGGCGTGGATTTCAAGAAGCCCAACACGACCAAATCGACAACCGAAGCGGCCAAAAAGTACGTACTCCAATTTATTTTATTTTAGGCAAAACACCAATTATTCATTGATTGCTCCTCAGTTATACCTGGCGCATTGATCTGTCCAAGTCGGAGAAGTACTGGGTGGGCTGGTTTTCGGGGCTGAGCGATAAGTTCCTCAACTTGCGCCTGCCCAAGCAACTGCTACTCGCCAGCATCGATGGACTGGACCGCACCCTGACTGTTGGCCAGATGCAGGGTCGCTTCCAGATGCAGGTCTTGGCCCGCTGCGGGCATGCCGTGCACGAGGACCGTCCACACGAGGTGGCTGAGGTTATAAGCGGCTACTTGATCCGGAATCGGTTTGCAGAAGCAGCCAGCGAATTTCGTTGCCACATGCCGTCGTGCTAAACACAACCACCCCCTGAATCCGAGGTTGAGCACAAACTGAGGTCACAAAAGTCTATTTTTGAATGGAGGAGCATTACTCTTTGAACTTACAGATGCGTGCATATACATATATATATATATATACAAAATGTAGTGCGTAGGTCCAGATATATACAGCCGTATATTCTATATACACATAAACTAATAATCCAGTAATTTATTCGGTACTTTTAATTAAACCACTTGAATTTTCAACATTGTACTTTATACTCATTTTGCCAAAATCTAAGGTCTAAAGTGCTTGAGTTTGGGCTTCTTGCATTGTTATAATGAGTGTGTATTAAATATGTGCCAGATCAAACGAAAATTTAACGAAATCCAAATTATACGAATGCGAATAAGTTGAATAAAGCTATTTATTAATCGAGTGTTACCATAAATTCCCATAAAATTCAAATGAATCTTGGAATTTATTTATTTGGTTTGCTCGTCGTGTCAAGGAAATCATGAAACTCTAAAAACAGGATAACACATTTAGTCCACGAAACGGAAGCCGCCATCGGACTTCATCTTCATCTTGGACTCCAGCGCCTGAATGCGACGCAGCCGCTCGGCAATCTGGTCACGAATCTCCGGACGATACTTCTTACCCTGGCCCATGGACTCCATTTCCGTCAACCACTCGGCACGCTCGTTGATTTGGTCCAAAACTGCAGGAGCAAGCCACCTCAATGTATAATTATTCTTATGCTTAAGAAATATTCCAACTTACGCTCGTTTATAAGATCCTCCTCCGTCACCAGTTGCTCTACACGCGGACGACGTCGCGGCTTGATCGCCGGATCCGGCAAATGAGTGCCGGCCATGGTGAACTGCAGCTGCGACTTGGCCTTCTCTCCATGCATCCGGTTGTCGGCGGGCGGGCGGTAGTAACTCTGCTTGTAGGCTCCGCTCGCCTCGATCTGCCGTAGATTCTTACGCTTGGCATTGCGCGCCCTATCCAAAATGGCCAGTGTCTCCTTGTCAGGATCGTTGTTGGTATTGGGACGCGGCGGTTCGGGCAGGGGCAATGGCTCCCCATTGCGCAGGCTCTCATCGATCTGCTTGCGTACCAACATCGACATCTTGGACTCCTTGACAAGCACTAAGTGGGAGGTTATAACGAAGCGCAAAATGTACACGATTATCTTTATGGATGGTCTTTTCATCCTCATTCCTTAGCAGTTTGGCATGCCCAAAACCCACTTACATCGGATCAGATCAGCCGTCTCCTTGCTATATTGCACCTTGGCCGAGTGGAAGGCTCCAGCTCCGCCAGGAGGAATGCGTTCACTGGGCCACATGGGCAGCTTCTGCGAACCGGGCTGTCCGCCATCCGCATCCGGTTCGTGGTGGGGCATCAGACCACCGGGCAAAGCCTTGATCTGCACGTTGTTGAAGCGATGTCGGCTCATTCTGTATAGCTAATAATTTTTGCTCCGGAAAAGTAAGGCTTGTATATACTATAGAAAATCGCTTCGATAATTTCGTGTGGCGTGTTTGAAGGCTAGCCTCGGTATGAAGTTGTTTTTCGCCGGACAACAAAGGTGGAGACGCATGGCAACCTGGGTTGTTAGGTAAACAGCATGGGTGGGTATTTTTAAATCTCGAAATAATTTATTGAAAATAAATATATGTAGGTATTGTATGTGTGTATATGTGTGGGTAGGTACACGCTTGGTTTATGCTCGCATTATGATAAACTTGCGAACATTTAACTGACTTATGCACATTCGTCTACGAGTAGTTGCACTTTTACAATAAACCATTTAGTTTGTGGATCGTTTTGAACTCGCTAAAGTTTGACAATTAGGTTTCGATTATCTGTGTATCCCAACTGGCCGTACAATAGGTTTTTATCATTAAATAAAAGCATCTGCGATTTACAGTGTTGCGGTTGTTGATAACAAACAAATCTTGGAAATATCGACGAAAAATTAGAAAACAAAAACATTTCCAACCAAGATTTTTACACATGCATTTGTTCGGTTTTATACATTTACAATTAGACTACACGTTTTTACGCTCTTAAGGTAAATATTTTTTGGCTGCCTTCTTTTTTCCAGCTTGGCCCATCGTCGTTTTTTGTTTGAACCTAAGCTTAGCGACATACATTTGTATATATAAATATATATAATTTTTAAAAAACAACTAAAACATAACATATCGAGTGATTGGCTTGCCATTTACATTATAAACAATTGACTAAAGCAAACATAATAGTAATAGTAGAGATAATCTAATCAATGACAATGGTGATCATGATCGGTATGCAATACATGGGTTTGGCTTACGCTTAAATATGCAAAATACAATATGTGGTTCCGATTCTCAAACACAAACAGTGAAACATTGAAACTCTTTTCTGTTAAAGTTTAGTCTAGTGGTAGTTTCCGCCGTTGCGATTTCCTCTGGTGCAGTTACGGTTCAGCAAATATGTTCCTTTTAATTTAAAATAAATTATGTGTACGTGTATATATAAACATATCCATTATGTGACTACTACTTCATTCAGCAAGCCTAGTTTTGATTCGCGCAAACAATTCTCAGCTCTCGTTTCTCAATTCTCACTTTTCAATTCCCTCTCCATCCAGCTTTCTTCCTTCTAGTTTTTATAGTTGCGAAAAGTAATCTTAGTCAGTCTCATGGTCACGATGCAGAGTTCATTTTATAATTTTTTACTAGATAAACTTTTTTTGTCGTCGTTCAAAGCGGGGTATTTCTTTCATTTGGCGACGTTGTTGATAGTGAGTGAAATAGTCGATGTTGTGATTGGGGTTTAGAATAGCGTAAAATGTTGATCAAATTTGGCCAAATTTTCCTAGGTAGAGAGAAGTTACTGTATTCTGTTGTTGCGATGTGTGTGTGTTTTTTTGTTGTGGGGCTTGGCTTGTTAGTTTAACTACATAAATGGCGACAACATTTACGAAACCTATACATTAATAACATTGACAGTAAGATGCCACGCCCCCGCTGACAGCCGACATGGGATTTCCGTCGGGGCTCCACAAGTCCACCGGCCAGCCGTTGGTCCTGCGGGCCCGAGTCAGTTGATCATATCTTTGGGGGCGCCTTGACATACAGTTAATAAACTTAACATTAAAACAAACTATCGTCTTACTAACTAAAAACGATTACAGAACGGGATGTGAAAGGAGACGCAGGGTGGACAACTTGACGCGACACAAACAGACACGAATCTTAAATATCTAAATATAAAAACATTAATGTTCGTTTATGAAATCAAACATCAAACACGGCTCAAAGCTAAGTGAACACAAAAACTGCTGGCAGCCTCAAATCTAACGCCATTACATGATGATTTCAAAACTCAGATAGCCCAGAATCTTGCTCAGTTCATTGCCTGTTCAGTCATTTGGCGACACAACGTCTCCAGCTGTTCTAGGCTTTTAAAGTCGTTCATCTTGTACTCGGTGACATGGGGCGACATGCCCAGGCTGCCCAACGGTGACTGGGACAGGCAATGGTCTACGCCATGGTTGTTGTTCTTGCTGCTTTGGTGACAGAGATTGTGGACACAGGCACCACCACCACCATTGGAGCACAGACAGCTGCCACTGCCCACGGCGGCGGCAGCTGCTGCCAACAGTTGCAACTGTTGCTGGTTAATCAAATTGTTGTTCAGCATGCTGTTGTTATTATTGTTGTTGATCAGGATCTGGGGCTGATCGTGCTGGTCCTGATTCTGGTTAGGATTACTAACCATCACAACAGCTGCCATGGTCTTCTTTGGTTGTTGCTCCGCACTGGACACTCCTCCGCTAAGTTTTCTCTGCTGCTGCTGCTGCGGCTGCTGATTGCGTTCCAATCCCAGGTTGTCGTTAGATCCGTTGTTGGTGAGCACTCCCTGACCGGGCTTGAATATCAATTGCTGCGGTTGCTGCGGACCTCCGGCCACCAGAATAAGATTATTCAGCGACCGGCGATGCGATTGTGGTGGCGTCTGCTGAGGCAGCGCTGGAAAGTGGTTGTGTTGCTGCAGCATCTGTTGCATCTGCTGGGGATGATGGTGTGACTTACTAGACGGCGGCGGTGGTGGCTGCTGCTGAGGATTACCCATGAAGCTTGGGTACGAGGAGCTCTTGTACTGCGGCTGATGGGATGGACCGCCGCCATAGCCGTTGTAGTCAAACTGCGGCAGAGGCGGCGGAGCCTGCTGCGAATGATGGGGCAGCGGGTGCGGCAAGCAATTTAGCGAAAAGTTTAGCATGTCGTTGGAGTTTTTGCGGTTGTTAATCCTATCGTTGCTGCCACTTTTAGTATCGCATTTGCGAGTCTTACCATTCCATCTAAAATAAAAGCACATTTTTAAAATGCATAACTTTTTATCTTATTCAAAACCTTACCTTGGCTTGTTAATGTTCCCATTGTTTGGCCCGACGCCGGCTGGCTTAACGTGATGCATTTTGGGAACCATGGAGATCTTCATCTTGGACAACTTAAACTTCAGGTCCTTGAGTTGACTTGCATGATTCATAAATGCCTCGTTGTGGATAGAGCGGTCTAGAATCCACATAAGCACACCCAAAGTCTCGTCATCTTGGACAGCATACGGATCCTGCTGCAACGTATTGGTCACAATGTCAATGACCTTAAGAAAACGCAAACCAATGTTTTCCTCCGGTGGTCCCGGAGACTCCAGTGGCTTCATTGGTGTCAGCACAATGTTTGTTAGCTCCTCGACCGCCGTGCTCAGCTCCATTTGACCCGTTAGCAGCTCTTGTTCTACCCGGTTAAGAATATTGGCCCGCTCCTTCAGCTTATCAATGCAAAGGGCAAGCTTGTGGGAGGCGCCCTTGGTGACGCCAACACTCTGCAGAAAGTCCTCGGTGATCAAGAGCATCTCCTCGTACGTCATGTTCTTGAACAGCTCGATGTACTTGTGCAGACGCAAGGATTTTAGCCAGAGTCCGATTCCCGACATGCCCACGTTGCGCGTGTGGAACTTTATATAATTGGGCTTGAATTCATCCAGTCGAGTATCGGAACCGCTGTTCATCAAGGCTCCGCGCTGATGTTCAATCGATAAGGAAAAACTACGGGGCTTGTTGGCGAACTGTGCCAGATTTTCCGTTGAATTGGAGCAGTTGTCATTGACCGTGATCACCGATGAGTTAGAGGAGCTGGAACAGCTAGAGATCGTTTGCGTGGTAAGGCTGTTAGAGCGACGCGTCTTCAGGGCTGCAATCTTGCTGTCCAGGCTCCACCGGTTTATCTCTCCGAACTGATCGCCCACGTTTCCCATAAGGATCGAGGCGTAGGGAGGAGGCTGAAGCAACTGCTGCTGAAGATTCGGCGGAGGTTGCGATCGATCCTCAACAGGATTTCCACCGTTACGTCCACAAAGGCTACTGCTGGCCAGACTACAGGCCTCACCCATGTCCGCCGTCACCGGGTCAAAATCGAGAATCTCCGTGCCATTCTTGCTAAATGACGTGTCATGATCGTCGCCACCACCGATTCCCAACATTGAGCCTGCTCCGGCGACCACACCGTTGACCAGGGAAGAGCTGCCCTCCAGCGACAGGCCGAGACTGTTCTGACTAGAAGCTAATTCGTTCAGGGTAATACCATTAAGATTATCACAGAGTGGATTGATCGACCCGCTGGAGCTGCCGCCTCCACTGCCACGCCAATCACCGGCCAATTTGTTTTGCAACTGCTTGCTGGGCGGGGCGATCGTTTGCCAGTCGTTGGTGCGTGAGGAACGGCTGCCGCTTGCCGGGCACAACGAGGATGAAGCCACCGACGAACAGGAGGCCGTCGAAGAGCTGGTCGCCGAAGAGGAACAGCTACCACTGCCTGTTGAGCTGCCACCAGCTACCAGTTGCGGTGAGGGCTGCAGGAAGTAACTGCGATTTGTCAGGCCCGCCGCAGCCGCTTGGATATGATCCTCCAAGTGACGCAGCCAAATGTTGAGCGAACGTCTGTCCTCGCTAGTGATAGCCGGATGGATGAGTAGGTACGAGAAGATCTGCTGCACCAACTCCGTGGGCACAATTTGCTGCATGGTGTCCTTGACGGCCACTGGGATAAGGGTCAGGTAGATAAGCTTGGCCTCCTCATTGCCCGGCTTCAGCAGTGGCAGCATGTTGAGTACTTCATGCAGAATGTCCTCTTTGCGGGCATACAGCTTCCGCTCGTCACACTGCGCCGACGTGGTGATCTGGAAATCACTGCCGTAGCACGGCATCGAGTCCTTGTCCGACGACGAGGAGGACATGGCGTCGAGCAGGTCACATGGCTGGAACGTCTTGTAGGCGTTGAGTAAATTCTGCAGGTACACCGGATTGTTGGCATTGATGTCAATGACCACGCTGCTCAGATTGGTCTGCGAGGTGCCCAGGTTCTGGGTCAGGTTGCTGTCGATGGAATACTGTAGAAACTTGAGGCTCGGATAGCGCAGCCGCTTGAGCAGCGCGTACATCACGACGGTTCGCTCGCAGTCGTTCCACTTCTCGAAGAGATTTGTCACTGTGGTCACCTGCTCGCAAAACAACGCATTGGACGGCTGGCTCTGGCTGGGATTGGCGCTAGGATTGGGATTGCCATTGGCGTATGTCGCCGTCGTTGTGGCCGTGGATGTGGCCTCCTTGTGGACTGCAGTAGGCGTTGATGTGGTTGGCTGCATCTCGTTGGATGCACTGTTAGAGTTATTGGTTTGGCCGCTGATGCCGGAGGTCATCGCGTTGTCAGTTCCAGTTGCGTACTTCATCTCGTTGTTAGTTGCTTCTTGTTTTTTGGGGATAGTGCCTATTATAGTTTATGGTATTGTATTTGTTACGGCTTCTTTGTGGTTATTTGGTTGCGTTGCTGCAAGTAAAGATAACGGGATAGGATTAATAATTGAGCTATTATGTAAAGCTAAACTTTATGACTGTAATAATAAAATTGTTTATGCTTAATGAGTCGTATCATTCGGGTGAAGCCTTCTTTAGCCCAACTTAATCACTTCCATAGGAAAATATCACAATTTCGAACCACGTGATCCAATCAATAGCTTCTCCCTTATTCCATGGATTTGTCGCCATTGCTCCACTCGGGATTAGAGTGCCGTGCAGCGATAATAAAATAAACTTTAAGCCGCAAATAACGTTCGAATTTAATCAAATCCGTTTTCGCTAATTTGTTAAATTTACAAGCGCAATAGCAACAACAATTATCTGTAATTGACGAATGGAAATTAGCATTTGCTTGGTCGGCTGGCTTATCAGGAAAGCAAATAAACAAGCAACAAATATATAACACCTTCGATTCGCTTTGATGGCGCAAATGACGAGGGACGATAAATCAATAAAATAACAAACATTTCAAATACGAAATCGCTGATTTCGACTTGGCGGCGTTCGGATTTTGATTTCCGGGCGGGAAAGTAGAGCGGGGGCGAGAAGTTTGGTTAGGTTGTATTTTTTTGCAGTTTCGCACTTTTCATTTAGTTTCGTTTGTGCCCATTTTGAATCTTGTTTCTTCTGCCGCCGTTGCTGTTGTTGTTATTATTGCTTTTACTCTGGCGACTTTCTTCGATTTTTGTTGCTTCCACAGTAAGCACACAAAACATTGAACAAATCAACCATGGGAGTCAATGCAGAATTTGGAAAATAAAATTATATATTTTTTTAATGTAAAATATAGTGTTAGTTTCAAGAGCTAATCGCTGTATTTTAATTCTTTCTTCCCGGCTTACAACATCGAGTGTTGACTGTAATCTAAGCCGAAGGCAATGTCTGTGTATTGGTACCCCAACTTAGGTTAGTGTGTGTGAGCAAGCAGAAAAACATAACGGACCCCAATTACTGCATTTAAAGCAAAGCCAGTGCTATGGAATTTACCGATGTTAACTTCTTTACTATATAACGTAACGTTTTATATGAAATTTCACATTTTCCTGCGAGACTGAGAGCGCAAGAAAGTCGTTTGGCGCGACTCGATCTAACGGTACTTGTGCATGCACGATCTTTGAGGTTATGCGTCACTGCAATTGCTGTTGTTTTCTAACCGGCTTGCACAAAAAAAAAATGACCGAAGTTCAACAAAAGTTCAAAGTTCAAAGATTGCAAACACGCACACACACGAAAACGTACAGGATACTACAAACTCACACGCTCTTATATGTTTTCGTATTTTGGCTGCCCTTTTAGCAGTCGCGATCACAGGCGCTTGGCATATTCCAAACGCATTTATTTACATATGTACGTTGCGAATAAATTTGATTATATCTGCAAAACTGCAGATCCAACCACAAAGAACAGAAGAATTGGTTTAGCACAGCGAAGCTCAGCTGAAGACGAGAAGCTGCAGTGGGGAGCACCGCGGAGGAGGAGCGGCTGATGGCAAATGATTTGGCGCTGGCGTCAGCGATTTAGAAAGAAAATGGTGGAGCTGCAGAAGCAGCGCAGCGGCAGGCAGAGCGAAACGGGCGAAAAGGAGCGCGCGCCTTTTTTTTCTGACAGGAATGATGCTGATGCTGCTACTGCTGTCAAGAAAATGGGGAGAGCACTCACTAACACGCACACACAGACGGAGACCTTGCTGAGCTCGTCGGCACTGGTATGTGTGCGAGTGAGAGTGACACACTGAGCAATGCACGAGCAAAATTGCGGTAAATTACATGCATTACATGTGAGCGAGAGGGGTGGGGCTCCTGCGGGGGAAGCGGGTTTTGTTGTTTTCACCACACAGAGCAGCAGCTCACAGTACACAGAACACACAAGATTGGCCCCCAAAATCACGCCCCACCCACCCAGCCACGGTCGGCCAGACAACAAAAATATATAGCTACAGTGCGCTTGTGCCAAAATTCGTTCTATTTTTCAATTACCTTTTCGCCTTCTATTCGCCTGCTGCAAACCTTGAAATTATTTTCTGTTGCAATTCACAGTTTTGATTCGATCAGCACGAGAATCGAGCATATTTTGCTAATTTGATATGCTATCGGATCGCGTATTTATTAATTTATAATTTTCACCTTTGCTCGCGCGCGCGTGTGTGTGAGTGCGTATGTGTGTACTTTTTATTAGCACTTTTGGGCTTTAGCGTTGTTGTTTTTGCTAAACCATTACTTTTTTTTAGACACACATTTCATGGCGCTTCCGCTCACAAACGCCTGATTACTGAGTACTGCGCACGGCTGCTGTTGCACTTGGTCGGATGCATGTTATCGCCAGCTAATCCATTTTTTCAGCAATTAATTAATTATTTATTCACGCGAACGCAGCGTTGCTAGTGCTGGAACAAAAATCGATGTGTACTCGATACAGTCGATGTTTCTTGCAAGCGGTTATCGATTACTTTCTCTTGGTGATGGACTACAAAACAAACAACAATGCTACCCTGGGTTCGAGACCCTGCTAACGCAGCACGGACTCAACCCACTGTTTTAGCTAGAAAATTGCCAAAAAAAATGATCTCCGCGCTTTGCCCTATTTCTGCGGTTATTTGACAGGAAGCGGAGACGGTCACACTGTACCACCAATTGGAACAAAATAAGGTATTTTCATTTTCAATTTGCTCGATTTACGATGCAGAAAAATCCAGCGATGCACTGCACCAAGGCTCTGGGATAGCGTTCAGCTCGAGGAAGTGATTGAAACGATAAATACATCCCGGAACGGCCACCATCCCAACGAAAACAAAAGCCCTCGCCAACAACAATACATCATCAACAAAATACAATCAACCTGCTGCAGTGCAAAATGTTTGCCCAAAACCAAAAGACCAGCTTCCTGGAGCAGACGAAGGCGGCGCGGGAGGAGCGGGCGCTGGAAAAGCGACGCGAACAAGCGGCCATTCTGCTGCAGTCCACGCTCAAGGGATATGCGGCGCGTAGGAAGTACCAGAAACGAATCATGTAAGTGCCCATCTACATTTATGAGACAACCCAACTAGTAACACATTTTGCAGACTCGATTTCGATGCCATGTTCACTGAGAATCAGGACGATAAGGATGCGGAACTGGAACTAGTGGCCAGCACTGTCTATCCGGTGCTACGTCGCTACCTTACCCAGATCAAGCTGGACAAGGGCGATGTGCGTGCACGGGAGCGTCTGGAGTGCATTTGTCGTTACATTATCAAGGCAATGGAGTCGGAGAACACCAAGCTCTCCTATGCCGCCCTATGTCTTTTTAAGGAACGCAGCCTGCCCTGGATCGCGCACATCAAGATACTACTCACGAACTGCCTGACATTGCTGCCGGAGCTGAAGCCGGAGAATCATGCCGACAGCTTGTCCCTTGCCCTCTTTCTGCACACTCTGGTGGTCTTCACGGCGCCCAAATCGTGGGCCATACTCAGGAATGCTCAGTTCGAGAAACTGCAGCCGGCCATGCAAAAAATCTGCTGTAATATTCAAGGTCATCTAGTGCAGCACGATTTTTACAAAATCATGCGGGTAAATGGGACTTTTAATTTTTTATTAAGCTTATTAATGTTATCCTCCATATTATCCTCCAGCTCGTTTTGTTACGCGGCACTGTTCGCGAGGAGTTGTCCGTAAAGCCCGTCACCCTGGTGGCCATCATTACGCTTTGCCTTCGTCCCCTGATCGATGGCAACTTCAGTCGAAATCTACTGGCCATGTTTCTGTCGGAGATTCTGTCTGTGCCCGCGTTAATCTACCATCTGCACCAGAGTGTACCGCAGTGCCTGGAACAGTTCTCCTCGTTGGGGCTGCTTAAAAAGGCGCTTAGCATTTCGGGGGACGTGCAGTGGTTCGAGGAGTTCGGCACTAGCATGCCGGGCACCAAGTCCCTGGCTTTTCTGGGAAACATAGTGAATTTGTTCAACATCGATGGCCAAGGCGAGTCAAAGGAGTTGGCCTATCCACTACTGACTGTGAGTTTTACATAAACGCTTCTTGATTGAGGAACTTAAAGCTAAATCCTTATAGGAAACCGCCACATCGCTGTTGGAACTAATACCCAACACGGTGACCACCAAGGGAGTATTCACTCAGTGGCACGAGCTCTTAGGATGGCATACTCCAGGTGCAGAGCCTTCACAGAATCAGAATGTGGCACTGATTAAGAAGCAGTTCCACATGTTGTGGGATCATCGCTGCATAAAACTGTTGCTGGGAGATCTCTTGAAGCAAATCAATCTTAACTACGAGCGGATCGAGTTCCAATCTCCCCAACAACCATCCACATCGAATCTGCTGCGTCGGGCCTTGGAGCGCAGCTCCACGAGAGGTGTAAACCTAATGGGAGTGGCGAGCAGCAAGCAGTCCAAGCAAAAGTGGCGTAAGCTAGATAATGCTGAGGTGGTGCAGGTGTCCCGAATCTGCGGCATGTACTATGCCGCCCTCAACACGCTTTCCCAGATGAAACTGGACATTCTGACTGGCATTTGCTACAACGACAATGTGCTATATGATATTTGGTTGCTAATCACGTCCCTTGGCCCCAATTGCGGCATGAAGGAGTATCTGGAGCTGCTAAAGTCCGAATCAAACTTGCAGACGCCACAGACCGCCATGCTAATGCTCTTTTGCGACTGCATGACGCACTACGTAACGTATGTAGATTCATTTTAAAACTGAACTTAGTTTTAAAACATGTTAAACCATCTCTGCAGGATTCTGGATGAATACGAAATGTACACGGAGCAGAATCCTTTCAAACTCAACGACTACGTGATGCTGACCTACTTCCTAAATAATATTCTCTACAAGCTTATTAACGATAATCTTTTGGGTAAGTCTGCTTTAATCTAATCTAATTAGTTTTCCCTAGTTAGTCTAAATGCATCGGCTATAAATAAGCAATTTATATTTAATAGAATCAGACTATAATTATATTTAATTGACTGAAAATGTTAAATGCACTTTGCAATCTCCAGCAGGTGCCAAGAACATTGTCCAGAATCCGGTTTTCCTCTCGCTACACACTCTGATGCTTTGCTTGTACCGCCGCGATTGCCGTCGCCTCTTCACGCCACCTAACCACTGGCTGATACCAGAGGTGAAACCCTCCACGTTCATCAACGACCTGGAAAAGGCCAAGAGGAACGCGATGCTACTGCTCGCCAAGATGCCGCACATTATACCGCACAAGGATCGGGTCAAGTTATTCCGCAAGTTCGTGCAGAATGAGAAGGCGGTGATGGGTCTGACGGAGAGTGCCTGCGCTTCGCCTCGCTCCGCACTGATTGTCATTCATCGCGATCGTATTGTGGAGGATGGCTACCGGCAACTGGCCGCCCAGCCCACGCAAGCCCTAAAAGGTGTTATCCGCGTGCGTTTCATCAATCAACAAGGACTGCACGAGGCAGGAATTGATCAGGATGGAGTGTTCAAGGAATTCCTTGAGGAGACCATCAAAAAGGTGTTCGATCCGTCGCTGAATCTCTTCAAAACCACCTCGGATCAGCGATTATATCCCTCGCCCATTTCCTACGTCCAGGACAATCATTTGCAGCTCTTCGAGTTCGTGGGCCGCATGCTGGGCAAGGCGGTGTACGAGGGCATTGTGGTGGACGTGCCGTTTGCCTCCTTCTTCCTGTCCCAGCTTCTCGGCCAGACGCAACAGGCTCTGTACTCCTGCATGGACGAGCTGCCGTCGCTGGACAACGAGTTGTATCGCAGTCTTACCTTCATCAAACACTATAAGCAAGATGTATCCGATCTGAACCTTACCTTTTCCGTTGACCAGGATGTAATGGGCAAAATTGTCACGCTCGCGTTGCATCCGGGTGGCAAGTCGCGTGTGGTTAATGACCACAACAAGCTGGTCTACATACACTACATGGCCTTTTTCCACATGAACACCCAGATACGCGAGCAGACAATAGCTTTCAATCGTGGCTTCCGCAGCATCATCAATCCAGAATGGTTGTCTCTTTTCTCGCCTCCCGAATTGCAGCGGCTTATTTCTGGGGACACTAGCCCTTTGGACTTGAAGGATCTCCAAAAGCATACTCATTATTACGGTGGCTTCCACGACTCCCATTGCGTGGTGGTCTGGCTCTGGGATATCCTGGCCAAGGATTTCACGGAGGAGGAGCGCAAGCTGTTCCTAAAGGTAAGTCGTTCATAGTTCATGTCAAATTGGTGCCACTAACCAACCGGGTTCAACTTTTCAGTTTGTCACCAGTTGCTCAAAGCCGCCGCTCTTGGGTTTCGCCCATCTGGAGCCACCCTTCTCGATTCGTTGCGTGGAGGTGGGTGATGATGAGGATACGGGCGACACAATCGGAAGCGTGATTCGCGGTTTCTTCGCCATACGTAAGAAGGATCCACTCAATCGCCTGCCCACCTCGTCGACCTGCTTCAACCTGCTGAAGCTGCCCAACTACCAAAAGAAGTCCACGCTGCGGGACAAACTTCGCTATGCTGTGAGCAGCAACACCGGATTCGAGTTGTCCTAAAACAGCTTGAAATATTCCCCTACTTATTACCTAATTGAAATATGTTATTATTCCTTCTTAAGTATTCTTTCGTAGGCAATTTGGTGTAAATGTATTTCAAATATTTTTGTGGCCGCATCACAAACGGATTGAGAAACATATTTAATCAATATGAAACACAATTATTAACAAATAAACATAAACGTATAGCTGTGATAAAACTATAATAAACTAACGAAGAGTACACAAGAAATAGCAAGCTGAATTACGAATACTGGAACGAACAATCCAATGTGGTGGCTGATGATAAACGAGAAAAAGAGAAAATGTCTAGTAAATATTGTAAATTGTGGAATGGCACACAACAAATATCTAACCCACGTACGGTGTAAGCCAAAAGTTACATGTAAACCACGAAAGAAAAAAACCAGCAACAATAAATCTATGTGTCTGATTCATGTGCAAAATGTAAGCCTGTTTATCAGATTTATCTAGCGTAAGGTAGCCTAAGCGCGTTCCCAAAGATAACAAACTTGCAATTAGTGAGCGCTGCTCAGATTTCCCCGGGTTTTTCCAGACCGAAAACTGAATGAAAATGGAAATGAAGCCGGACACGAGTGGCGAGCTGCGCGAGTGCGCTAATGACACAAATCCGTCTGCTGACCCGAACTCCTCGACTCACTTCCTCCGCTAATTGCCTGAGTCACACTCGTCGAGGGTCGTCGTCGTCGTTGTCAGGATCGCGATCGGGATAGGGTCAGGGGCACTTAGACCGTACCGTCCGCTGGTGAATAAGCGGAAATATGGCTGGGAGTTTATGCAAAGCTAGTCGAGTTACGAATTACCGGAAATTGCATATCTGCCTGCCGAATGACTAATGACCGGAGACGGGTAATGGAAATGCGAGCAGGGATTAAGGCAGGATCCTCAAATGTCCCCAGATGATCAAAGACACATAAACGATTCAGGATCAATGATATTTTAGACATTATTTAAAAGTCAGTTTAGGTAATTTTATAAACAAATCAAGAATGAATGAATAACTAATCATAAATACATTAAACATTGTAAGCAAGTTATGATCCTTTTTCCTAAATATCAGAGTCGTGTTTTTATCCCCGCACTAAATCTGCATTCCCGGAGGTAATTTGAGATTTTTATCCTGGTCAACGATCGTTAGGGATCTTTATGGGTTCCGTACCGTTCCGGTTCCCATTTTAATACCCCCAAGCGATGTCCTTTTGCGGTTTTGTCGGCCCGCTTTGGTCTCCAACCTCCAGCAGACCAGACAATAGCAAACAAATTGTAGAGCAGACCCACAAACAGGCAATAATCATAACAATAATTTTGGAAACTGCAGAGAGACGCACAAACAGTCGGCGGTCGTCGCACAGCCAGGCCATAAAACTCAAACTGGCATCCTCGCATCATCGAGGCTCTCGCTTTGTTCCACGGTTGTTCCCGTCGTTGAGGAGGCAGCAGCTCGGGGACAAAGTGTGATGATTTTTATGACTCGCCTGTGAGTTTGTGCCGCCAGTGTCGCCCTGCCACCGGCACCGGCACCCGAAAAGCAGGACAAGTGACAACAAGTGGCTGATCCGTTAGACGTATCCCTTTTCCATCCAAACCCATACCATCCCATCCCACTACGATGTTCAAGTGGCTCGAAGGCGACAGTGTCTTGGCGCCAGTTTGATTTGATGGTCGCTCCCGGCTGCCGCAATTTGTTGTGGCCCAGCATCGTGTACAAGTACCATTTAAAGGTCTGATTAGCCGGACTTATCACGGGGCGGATCTCTTTCGAAGTTCTCCTCGGCAACGGTAGCGGCGATATTTCGCTGCATCTACAAGATGCACGGCAGATTGCAGATAAGTTAAATGCAACCGAACAGATGGATTCCGATCATGACGGTGGCATAGATGTATGAACTGGTTATCAAAGGTTTGACACTCAAGTGCAGATGATCAAAATGTTAAATAATCTTGTCCTTCGATTTGAAGGATAGGCTGTGGGAAAATAATAATAATAAAAGTGCAGTACTAAAATTCTTAACCTAAATTTTCAATCTTTTTGTATTGTATCTCTTAAAGTATTCTTGTCTAATAAATACCAGTTTTAGTATTTTCAATATTTAGCAATGATGAAATGTAAATTACTTCATTTTTACATTCTTATTATCTTTGCCAAGATTTCGCTTCATTATCGACTTAATGAATAGTAAAATGCAGACATCATATATAAAACGCTCGTATATTTTTTATAACGCAGTTGTTTTTTCTTATAATGATAAGAGTGAATGTAATCTTATAAAAGTATTTTTTTGGTAAATACTTTTGTTTTTAACCTATTGAATGGTCGTAATTCAACTTAGACTGTAAACACTGATAGTAAATAACATTTATAACTAAGATTCTGTTTACTTTAACAATTTACAAATTTGAAAAGATCGTTCAATAAATTGATTTCTTAAAAGGTATTTTTGAAATTTATACACCTAATGTTTTTCTCGTGCCTCCGAAATTACAGCTTCCCATTTCTGGGACAACGTAATCTCGGCGAACATTATTGGTTGGCCCATATCCAAAACGTTTTCCAGTTCCATAAATATTACAAACGATTAGGCGACTTCAAAGAGCGCTCCCCCGATTCCACGAAGAAAAGACCCATTCCCCATTGCCGTTCCCTTTCCACGTAACACTATCAGCAGCAAGATGGGTGCCGTGCCCCCCAGTTCCGTGGGAGGAGGTCACCAGAACCGCTCCACACGGTGTTACGAAAATGGCGATCCATCTGGCGCAGCGAGTGCAAGCGGGACGGCGTAACGCTCGCTGATAAGCGACCAATGGCAGGGAGATACACATACACACATAACCCGACGCAGAGGAAGTGGAAGCGAGAGAGCGGGTGAGTGGCACGCCACTTGAGCATGAGAACAGGTCGCGCAACTACCTGAGGATCGGGATCGGATCGGATGGGAGCGGTAAAGTGAAGAGTGAAGAGTGAGCGGGAGGAACCCAACCGACCGGATTCTGGCAGAACTGAAGTAGTGCTCGCTCTGAGATTCCGAGAGACAGTCTCAATCTGGACAGCAAAGCGATCAGTTCGTGTTCCAGACGTCGATTGCCCACGGAATAATATCAACATATATCTGCGTATCGCAAAAAGAATAGATTAGGCACATAGCTCCACGAAGACCCCAAATATGTTGACCTTGCCCAACATCGCCGATCTGCGCCTGCAGCAGCAGATCGCACAGGAGATATACCGCCAGCAGATTATGCAACGTTTACCCGGTAAGTGGAGCACTCCCTGTGCCCGTGATTTGCCGTCGGCTAACCCAAAGTGTCTACCACAGATCCCCTCTGCGGCCTGTTGCCCAACTTTGCCGGACACTTTGTGCCACCGCCGCCACCGCCGCAACCCACTTTGCCCGGCGATGTGGAGGCCAAGCTGGAGAATAACGAACTGTGGCAGCAGTTCCACAGCATCGGCACCGAGATGATCATCACCAAGTGCGGCAGGTTGGTACCATTTTAAAGTCAACTATTTGCTCGCCCCCATCAGCTTATCTCCCATTGATAAGCCTTCTGCTTACTCTTAAATCTTACGGCGCAAACGTGTCACTAGCATCCATTAACCAACGCCTCCATCCCTTTCAGACGCATGTTCCCTTCGATGCGGGTTTCCCTCAGTGGACTGGAGGAGGAGGCCAGCTATTGCGTGCTCCTCGAGATGGTGCCCATTGGCGACTGTCGCTACAAGTTTTCCGGATCCCAATGGGTGCCGGCCGGAGGAGCCGAGCCCCAGAGCCCACAGCGCATGTATCTGCATCCGGAGAGTCCGGCCACGGGAAAACATTGGCAGTCCCAGGCTCTGCTCTTCAGCAAAGTGAAATTGACGAATAATACGCTGGATAACAATGGTCATGTAAGTAAACTTTATCAAGAATATTACATAAACAAATTTGATCTTTTGTTCTTGAGTAGAAATATATCTTTGTATATCATAAACTGACTGACTGTATTTTTCCGTCTTTCCAGATCGTCTTGGCCAGCATGCACAAGTATCAGCCGCGTCTGCATGTCATACGTACCTCTGATCTCGGCCAGATTCCCTGGGCCCCCCAACAGGCCTTTGTTTTTCCGGAGACGGAATTTATAGCCGTAACGGCTTATCAGGTGCGTGGTGCTATATAGCAGTCTAAATATGGCACGTGATAGCTAATCCTCTTGTTTGCATTGCAGAATGACCGCATAACCAAGCTGAAGATCGACAACAATCCCTTTGCCAAGGGATTCCGTGAGTCGGGTCAGTCGAGATGCAAACGGAAGATCAATGACTCGCCACCGCCAACGCAGCCCGAGGTAAACCAGGTGGATCGAAGCCCGGTGACATCGCCGTTAGCCAAACGGTTGCGACTCGTGGAGGAATTTCCCCAGCACCATCATCACCAGAGTCATCAGAGTCATCCGAGTGTTCCTATGCAGCGTCACTATCTGCTGGATGCTCTGGAGGCCAATTTCTATGTGCCAGCGCCACCGCCGCCGGCCATCGAGTATGCCAGGCACATCGGTGGTGCTTATCCAAGTTGGGCCTACACACCGCCATCGCCGGCCTCCTCCGTCTCATCCTCCTCGGCGGGCTCCACGAGCGGCGAGTCCGCTGCCGACCGAGAGGCAGATGCCGATGCCGACACCTTTGTAGATGTGGTTGGAACCGCACCGGTTGCTCCTCCGCCTCCATCTCCGCCTGTGCCGACCACTGCTACTGCCCCTGCTCCGTCATCCAGCGATCCGACGATGGCCAAGCCGAAGCGCAGCAGCTTCAGCATCTCGGACATATTAGGAACCAGCTCGTCCATTTAAAACTATCAAGTGCAGACGGGTGCATGTGCTCCCGTTTGGCTTGGAATCGGTGCCTTGTACATTTAATTAGCGTTTAGTTGCCATCGTCTGCGTAGTGTCTAAGTTGAATTGTGATATTTTGCAGTTAATTAGGATTTCCAGGTATTTGCCATCAGTATTTATCGTATTTATTATGCAATTTTAATTGTTCACATGATTTCGTAATGGATTTATTGTCTTTGGCATTTTAATGCGGCATAAATAAAATTGTACGTACATACACGTACCCAATGAATTCGATGGAGCTTATTCTAGGATGAAACAATGCGCGGAATGTGGAGCAATTAGATGGGACAGATGCGAAGAGCTTCCAGTTCGAAGATCTGAATAAATTCCCCAATAACTTCCCATGACTGCGCTTCAAATCCTGTTCCTCCAGCAATTTGTGCATGCTGCATGCCTTCCATTTGCCTGTCCTCGCCGAATACATAATTCGGCGTGGTTCTGCCTTTGGTTTCGGTTTCATACATATCTCCCGCATGCGAGGCATAAAAACCAGTTCCTCCAGACCCCACACCCGCCTGCCTCTCCTGCTCCACATTCTTGTGAAAGCAAGAAGGTTTCTAAGAGCAGAACAACCCACCGGCAAGCAGCAAGATCGGCAGCAACAACATGGTCATGGGCTTATCAGCAGATCAGAGCGAGCCGCATCTTAAACGCTGGCGCCGGCGCCAAGTTAAATGCGCTGATTGAGCGCCACGATCACCGACAATCCTGGCGAGCAGTCCAATTCAAATACCCAATCCACAATCTCCAATCCCCAGTACCCACTCCGCACTGCAGCGTGTAATTGATGTTTTCACATTGTAGTTGTTAGCGAAACTGTGGCCATTTACATACATACATGCAATTGTCCGGGTGTCCCATCACACATCTCCATGCTATCGAGCGGAAACGAGGCGGCTCCTTTGATGGACCAGTCCGCCAGTCGCAAGTGTTGGCCCCAAAGAGAGCCGGCTAGATGATTGGCCAAACAGGCAATCTTCGACGGTGGCATTCGCTTCAATTCGCGTTAACA
This sequence comes from Drosophila mauritiana, assembly GCF_004382145.1. Taxonomy (NCBI): domain Eukaryota; kingdom Metazoa; phylum Arthropoda; class Insecta; order Diptera; family Drosophilidae; genus Drosophila; species Drosophila mauritiana. Next base: position 8,735,126 of record NC_046669.1, read on the forward strand.
AACAATTGTTAAGAGCAAGGACCACAATGCCCATCGATACCCACACACGTAGCTGCAACCTGTTTTTTGGCCCATTCATGTTGCCGCTGGAAGTGTTTATGGGCTCCACATTAGCCACACTGCATATTCATGTTAAACGTCGCCAAAAGACTAACGACAACGTTTGGCCCATTGTGTTGTTGCTGTGTCTGATGCTGCGCTGCTGTTGTTGTTGTTGCCCTTACCTTTACCTGAAATTTATTGAATTCTCATTTGGGGGCATCCGCTGGCGCTGGAGCCCAGAAGAGAGAGTCCATGTTTGGGGCCGGAGCAAAGCAAACGTTCGCATGTCAGCGGCAAATGAGCTCCGACCCGGGCTCACTCGGCGATCTGCCAGCGCAGATAAGCCAAGCTATCCCCTTCAGCGGGCATGTGTAATTTCCTTGGAAATTAATGTTGCGGCGGCCAAAATCAAAGTCACGGGCAACATATTTCGCTGGCGACAATTTTATCGGCAGCACAATGAAATCATTTGGAGCCGGCGACGACGTTCCCATTCAACGCTGGCGATATTATGTCTTTGCCGCAGTTTGACAGTCGCATATGTTTGGCGCTCTAATTGCTTTGGTAGTTCGGAATCCTTTATTGCAGAAAGATATCAGTTAACAAAAAGAACGTCCAATCGGTCAGTTGAGTGTGGTGATTACGAAAACAACAATGTTGATCAAGATGTTGTGCTATTCAAGTTTATATGCTATCGCCAGTGCGCATGTGGGGACGACGGTGCCAGTGATTGGGATTATTGAACTCAACCAATCGGGTCAAATCAAAGCCAGCTGGCACTATAATGGGCGGCTTAACTCCGCTCAACTCCTTTCGAGCTGGTGGTGGTATGGGAATGCTCGGAAAGGGAGACACATACACCTTCTCCACGGATTTGTCACTTTTTGGAGGAGGCGTGATTTTCTGAAAGATAACGTTTATAGAAAATAATTTAATTTAAACATGAAACATACTTTTGCCGGCTCCAAATCCTTCTTGTCCGAATCCTTGTCAAAATAGGCCTCCAGGGCCATTGAAAACTGCTGCAAGCGAGAAACCTTGGCCTGGCAACGTTTCTGCTGCGAATCGATCCAAATTTCGGTGAAGGCGTGCTTTTGTAAGGCCTCCGTTTCGGGATTGGAGGTGCTCAGGTGCTCTTTCAGGATTGTTACTGAGTGGTCCAGGTCGAAGTGTTCCATGCATGGTATCTGATTCGAGGAATGTTTCGGAACATCTCTAGGGCAACAGGGCACTGGTCCCGGCTTCTGCTCACTGATCGGCGAAATCGTAAACTTCTTAGGAGACTTGAAGCGGCCAGCAGCCTGTGTGGCTTTGCCAGCGGAGATGCCATCGCAGGCGGATGAGTCGCTGGAATGGACCTCCATAACGGGCGACTTTGTTTTTACGAAGACGCCGGAACGCGTGGGCTTCAAAGTATTTCCTGAGACCTGGGCCAGCTGGGCGGGTGCATCAATCTACTGGGGATTATCTTACACTATGGGCTATATAAAAATCTATTCTACTTGCCATTTCTTCCACGAAAGTCTCATCCGCCGAGCCGGAATCCAAGTCCGCGGCGCTGTCGCAGTCCCTTTCCGAGAGCGAGAGACTAAGGTTGTCCATTATATCTTCGCTTTGGTCCAACGAGTGGAAGGAGTCATTGTCGTCGGTGTCCGAGTGACTGTTATCAAAAAGATCGCTCATTTTTATGCTTGTTATTGTTAAATGTTTAAGTCGCAAATCTGTTTTATCCGAATGGCGCAAAAGTCAAAATGACAACAACTACCAGGGCTGCCGAGCTATTGCTACCTGTCACTCCCCAAAAGGCTTATATGCACGATATGAATTTATCTTCGTTTTGTTCTGCTTACAGCCCTGATTAATAATTAAATATTCATAATAAAAAATAAATTAATTAAGTTTTATCTAGAAAAACAAGACATTTAATGTGAATTATAAAAAGGAAAATTATTTATATATTTGAGACATATATTTACCACTCGCGCTGCATTCATTTTATTAAACAATTTAGAAAGCTCGCTGTTTTGACTGTAAAATGTACTAAATTTATTATTGACAATTAGCATCTTCAAGATTTGTTACCATTTAACATATAATGACGCTATAACAAAAATGCAATGTATAGGCACCCTAATGGAAAAGCGGACATACTGCAGTACTTCGTTGAGCTTGGCAACTCCCTCGTTAAATGGCGCGTAATTATTTGAATTTGATTTTGTGGTTTGTCTTGGAAGAAAGACAAGTATGCAAATATCTAGCCGTTAACAATGCTGCTGCATTTTGCACTCAATAGAGTTGTAAACAAAGCCCGGACAATGTGAACGTAAAGGATGTGCGTACTTGACGACGGCCATTGTGCTCCGGTTATGATTGTTCCCCTTCGAGTATTTTCGAACTGATCCACAGATTTGCCCATATGATCATATACATATGCACCAAACCCATCCGGTGAGCACTGTAGTGGACCTGCTTATGTGGGTGATTTTCATTATCCTCTAATTGTTTGTGCCATTGTTCACGCGATAGGTTTGAGAAATTACACGCTTTGTTAATTGTGCCAGCCCAAAAGGGTCGCCCTTCCACATATGCAAAGTATGCATTTTCCAGCCCACATGTGAGCCCATTTGCATAAACTGCTTTCACGGCCTTTGTTGTCCGTTGGCCAATCTTCCTGCTATTGAGCCTCATCTTGGTGGTGGGTTTGTTCTGCTCTAGTTTAAAACCCCAGCTTAGTAGGGTTGGCTGGTGGACGGTACAGGTCGATTTCGGAACCCAGACGACCTGGGTCGGTGCCGGTGCATCCGTTTTATGGCTTGGCCCCGGCGACACGGCGACCTTTCTTTGCCACGCTTTGTTGCATTCTACTCGCGACCAATATATTTGCATTGGCCAACAATAAAATCTCAAGTACCAGCGCATTGTTGCCATCTTGTTTGCCTAACGCCGGGCGCAGACTAGACTGAAGTTCCAGAGATCGGCTCAGACGCTGGCTCTCCGGGATTTGGGATCTACTCTAGTTTCCTAAGTGCTTTAAATTAATCCCAATAGAGAAAATCTTGAGGGTTTCAGTTGGTTCTTATTATATCGCTATCAATATGTAGGCATTGAAAAAAGAGTTTTAGGAAACAAGATTTGAAAGTTTCCAAATAATTTATTTAACTTAAAGTATCTTTAGTTTAATTTGCTGTATATAATGGCATAAAGATGAAAAACTCTTCTTAAACTAAGAAAACTGTAATTTATTAATCAATATGTTTAGTTATTAAATTCCTTGTAGCCATTAGAATCCCTATTCTTTCTCGAATTGAGACTTGAATTTGAAGTGGCAGCCACGCGTGCTCCGTGTAAAATGCTTTTCCAACTCATTAGCACCGACAGTGCCAGTTCCCCCTAATAACTAATTAACTTTCGTTTAGGAAACAATTTCCCCCTTTTCTTTTCCGAGTTCCCCAAATTCGTGTTTACACAACAAAAATGCTGCTCGACAAAGTGTATCTAATTTCATAGGCCAACAAAAAGAGGCAACTTGCAGCGGCCGGGCAACAAATGTGGCAGCGTAAAAAGCAACAGCCATGGTGCATTAATTATCCGGGGGACCTGCGACATCTGCTGCATGCCGATGGCTGGGGCTGGGGTCTGGGGGAGGGGCACGTCCATTTAATGAGGCATTCATTGCACTCGCAACCTTGCGCCTGTCAACACACGCACTCGCACACACGGCCGACATCTGTCACCCGTTTCAGTCCGGGATCCCCTATAAAACCGCAGGCCAATAGATCCGAACTGATCCCCAGAGGCATAGACCTACAAACTACTACAAACGGCAACAATTTCAAATCGATTTGGTGCACTGAAAGAAAATGATTGACTTTGTACACCAATATGGTTTAGACTCAGAAACTGAGGCAAGAGTTACACTTACAACTTTTCTGCTGACTTGTACTATATCAGGATTTTAACATATAGAAGGTCTAAACATTTAAATTACAATAAATAACAATAAATAAATATAATGTTGATGTAATCTGCACTTAAGTATCTCAAACCCATTTCTTCCAGTGTGCCAAATTGATTCAACCGTGTTTGTTTTTCCGATGACTGGGCGGGCAGCGGTGTCTGCACCGCCCCTGTGTCCCTCGAATCCAGACGAGACGTGGGTGGTGACGCATGTCATCGTAAACTTCATCATTGGCTCCGTTCAGCCCTTCGGCAGTTGGGCTAGATCCTCCGGCTCTTTGGCCGTTTGACTCTGCAGATCTTCGGCAACTTACATAACGAATTGTGTATTTTCTTTGGCTTCGTCTCAGTCTCTGCCCATTTCATAAATATCATGGACCTCCGTCTCCGTCTCCGGCTACGGATCCGATTCTCTAGGGTAGCATCCGATCCGAGCAAGAGAGGGCTGCAACCGAATTTCATGCCTTGTCGAGCTATTTAATTGCAAACAAATTATGTTCTAGCCAGTCGCATCTCTGTGTGGCTAATGGATGTTGCGGCGGAGGATGCCCTGATGATGTTGTCGAAACCCGAACGTTTATCTTGTAAATTGGTTGGGATTAATGTCTGGCGGAAGTTGTGATTTCCAGACCAAGATCGGCCAATGATAGAGGGCCAACTGACGGTAGTATTTTTCCTATGTTCAGATATGTTCATTTACCTACAGCGATGGCGTTCTGGCTTTGAGGGCTCAGCCCAGCAGGAGGATCTATATAATCCTAATTGAAATAAAACAAATTGATTCTCTTATATTTTAGGCTAACTTTAATGGCTTAACGTTAAGCGGAACTTAAGTACTAATCAGGCTAGAATCTGTATAATATCAAAATGAGTATATATAATGTTTTTGAGAACTTAATCTGTAGGCAATTAAACTATATGTATTCCCCGTTTTAAAACTTTAATATCTCTAACTTCCTCCCCCCAAAATGGCCGATATGCTGAAGCCCTTGCTCCTTGTAGATGGTTGCTCCGGTGGCTGTTCCTGCGTAGACTGCTCCAAGGTGCTCGTTTCACTGCCCACATCCAGTTCGAGTTCGTCGGCTCCCACCGACTCATCGGAAATGAGATCCGCACCGGAAACGCCTGGTGGAAGGTTCAGGCCAGGATGTGGGCCCAGACCCGCCTGTATCATTGCTGCTGGTGGATAGAGAGGTGAGGCCTGAATCGCTCCTCCGTACTCATGGGGTCTCCCAAAGTAGGTACATGCCAAATCCACAAGCGATGGCCTCAGCAGGCTCTGCATATTCTGCTGAAAGTGCTGCATGAAAACGCTGGAGGCACTCCTCGCCTGGAGAGGATGCGGATGCGAATGGAGATGGGGCGGTGGGGAGCCCAGGGCCAGAGGACTGGCGCCAGGCACCGACTGATCGTCCAGCGATGATGATAAGGAGCAGGCGGAGCCATTTGATCTCAGGCGCTTGATTTGCGGACCATCCGAATCGCCGATCGACGATGTTCCTCCGGCTGTCTCAACGCCTCCTTTCGTTGGCGACATGTCAGACTCGGATTGCGACTGAGAATGGGATAGTGACGGCGACTGATCTTGATCCTCGCCCGTTGGCGATGAAGACATCTTGCGTTTGCAGCGCGATTGTCCCGTTTCGCGGAAGCCCTTGGCAAACGGATTGTTGTCGATCTTCAGCTTGGTGATGCGATCGTTCTGCGGAAGAAGGCAACAAGACGAGCGTGAAATATGACGATTGCCGCCAGCATAATCTTGGGCAACGGGGAGATCGAGAAGGAGAAGGAGACTCATCACATAAGTCACTGGCGTCCAGTAGCTGGCGTTAAGTAACATGGCCACTTGACACCAGACTGTGTTCTCCAGTTCTCGGTGCTCAGTTCCACTCCAGATGACTTGACAACTTTGTGATCTTTCGGATCTTACTCAAACCGAATCTCCGATCTCTCGGCGATCTTGCTAATTAGAGGCAGACTGGCGTCGGCTGTCAATGGGCCCAGACCTAGACAAAAACACAGCGAGGCGCTCAAATTTACAAGGATGTGGCTATCCAACTTCCTAAAACAACAATCCGACCCGCTGACTTTCTGCCTGCCCTGCCCACCAACTACACGATCTACGATCCCGCATCTCGCATCCCGGAGGCGTTCCATGCTAATTCGAGACGTTGACCAAGCTACCCACGGCGTGAGCGATCGCCGCTCGTTTGCCCAAAATTAACCAATTAGTGTGATCGTTTCCAGTCTCTTTGCTCAATGAATTGGCAAAAAAAAAAATGCGCACACAAGTGGGAAGGCTAACTTCGAGGACACATGACTCGAATACTCTTGGCGAAACATTTTTGTTAAATACCTAATAGTGCGATTTTGGACAGCCTTGGATAAGTCGCTTTAAAGCATATGAATTAATCAATGATAGGATATCATGAGGTGATTTTGAACTAGGAGGGATTCTCATCATGGGACAAAGATATCTTCACAGCTTTGAGCTATTCTCATTTCCAAAAGAAGATCACAAACGTGTTGCTCAAATATTGGCGCCCATTGAGAGGGTAAAAGGAGTAGGGATGGCGATGGCACCACTTACCTGGTAGGCTGTCACGGCCACAAACTCCGTCTCGGCGAACACAAAGGCCTGTTGGGGGGCCCAGGGAATCTGCGCCAGATCAGCGGTGCGTATGACGTGCAGACGCGGCTGATACTTGTGCATGCTGGCCAGGACAATCTGCGAATGGGGATGGCGAAAGGGGATTGGACTTGGATTAGTAACTGGAGACGACTTCAAAGCCCTGGCCGCACTTACATGGCCGCTGTTGTCCAGCGTGTTATTGGTCAACTTGACCTTGTTGAACAGTATGGGCTGCGCCTGCCAATGGGCACCGGTGGCCGGACTGTCCGGATGCAGGTACATCCGCTGGGGACTCTGCGGCTCGGCTCCTCCGGCCGGAACCCACTGGGAGCCGGAGAACTTGTAACGGCAGTCGCCAATGGGCACCATTTCGAGGAGCACGCAGTAGTTGCTCTCGTCCTCCAAACCGGAAACACTCAGTCGCATCGAGGGGAACATGCGTCTGTTTGGGCGAAATTAAATATCAAGGACTCTTATTATAAAAGAAATGAAAAACATCAAAAAATTCGTTTACATAAATTATTATTATTAATACAGATATGACTTTAATATCGTAATTATATGGCTTATTAGTTACTTGTAGACTATTTGATAGAAGGAGATTTTCAAAGTAGTTATAAAACCTAGCATAACTTTATCACAGATATTTCCCTTCTCAATATTACCAAATCGTTGGTATACTGTTTTCCTACAACTTTTTCCTGTGTGCCCGATGAGCGGGGGAAGTCCAGGAAAACGCCTGGAAAACCTTAGAGCCTTTGTTTACCGAACAAACTCAAATATAGTCATGCTAGATCGACAAAAGGAGCCCATGCCCGTTCCAGCGTGGGCGTTACAAATATTTAATTGTGAGATTTCCCTTCCATGCGCCATGTAATTAGGCCTGGTCAAATAGAGATTGCCCGGAGGAGTAGGGGCCGTTTTCCCTGTGCTAACAAGGATGCGAGGCCCTGACCCTCGCCTCCAACTCCAAGTCGCTGCCGCAGGAACAGCAGGTGGTCACGGCACTTGGCGCCAGGCCGAAAAATGTTTGCCCTTCGTCCTCATCCTCAACTGCGTCCTCATCCTCGAGTGGTTTCTTGTTTTTGGCAATGATTTCGTGTTTCCCTCAACCGATGATTAATTAATTGAACGCCACAGCGCCTCGGTTTGCTAACGTTTAATTTGATTCTGGCTTCGGGACTGCCTTTTCAGCTCCGTTGAATTCCATTAGAGCACAGCACCGAAATATTTCGACATTTGTGCGGTTTAGAATTTCATTTTCAATTTGCTTGCTCTCAGTTTTTGTTTATTGTTTTTTTTTCTTTATTTTTTGGCAAGAGTCCGCTGTCTGGATTTGGACAAACGATTTGTTAAGATCGATATCTTTGGCGCGTCTGCGCATAATTACCAGTGGAATTTTCTACTGCGAGTGAGGAGCATGCTGACCACTTGACGGCATTCGACTTGGCGCTTGACGCTTGGCAGGTGCAGGGACACAGTCCAGGAATGCGACGAAAGATCTGATCCCGGACTCCCGAAGGTTACTCGGGAAATATCCACAACTCACTCCAATGTTTACCCTACAATTCCCCATAAATAGCTGTTTAAAATTCAAAGAATTAGCATATTTAGGAAATTAAGAGTGAGACTATTTATTAATTGACAGCTATAAAAATGGAAGCAAACGACATAAATTTTGAACTCTTCAGATCGTAAGCCAGTTTTGAATGAGACTACTTGGAATAACATTTCCTATAAAATGTTAGAGAAAGGGTAAAATATTTTCTTTTTTCTTTCTGCAACTAAAAGTTTGAATCCAACTGAAAATTCTGGTTATATTTGCGCTTCTCATCGAGGTTACCGTGTCGCTTCTGTTTGCCGCCTCTCTTGGCGCTTCTCATTTGGCCCAGTTGGTGAGTGGAGGAGCCCACACAGTCTAAAAGCATCGTGACAAAGTCATTTCATTTGCCGCCAGTATCAGGCATTAAGCGATACGGTTTGTTCTATCTAACTTTAATGGCCGTCTGCGCTTTTACCACCCAAAAAGATGGAACGGTTCAAGTGGCAAGCGGAGCCCAGACAAGCAACTAATTAGTTTTTATGAGCGCCACTTGGCATAGGCATAGGTTTTGGACTTGGGATCGCATCCGAATGGGAAATGAAACGGGGATTGGGATGCGATTGGACAGACGGTGGCACTCTGGCGCCTAATCATTAAAAATTCAAATCGATTGCATCGCGACCTCTCCACCGATGCCCATAAAACATTTTTGATGAGCATAAAAAGTATTTAATACGCAGACTTTATGAATAATTCATGGCATATATAAAACAAAAGGGTTGTTCGTGGCTCGAAGTGTATTCATTCAATGCATTTCGAGACCAAAAGTTTATGTTAATGCGTTTGGGAACCCTTTTCGATCGGCTCGAACTGAGGGCAAGTGTGAAATTGCTCGTATCTGTCGACAAGCTGTGGTCACTGTCACTGCCAAAAGATACAGATATGTACGAGCATCTTATAGAATGCAGAACGCGAAGATATTTCGGGGCCGCAGGTTGTTCGCTGCGCAGACAGGCGCCACAATAAAAACGCTAAGAGCTACAAAGATGACGACAAAGTATCCTTGACGCGAAGATTTATGCCAGGCGAGGCATAAAGGAGCGCCGCCGCACCGACAGGACGTCCCACTGAGCTCGGCGTTCGCCCGATCGGTTCAGATGGTCGGTCTACAATAAATTACGATGACGCCACTTTACGCACATTCGAACAAGTGCCGGACACTTTTAGGTAGTCGCCTTTGTGCAAGTAGTCGTGCATCTGATCTGATACTCGTAGATACACGATAAACTAGCCCCGGGCGATCGCGCTATGCCTTTGATTCGTACTATCTACAATCTGGGCACGCAAAGTGCCGGCGAACTTGTCCGCTTTACGCCTCGCGCGATAGCCGATGTCCAGTGCGCATCAACTTGGCTGTACCTGCAGCCGCTTTTCCATTTCCCGATTTTCAATTTTCGATTTTCACATCCTGCCGACGTAAGTGCATCCTTCCGCCTTGTTTGCCTGTGAAAATCGTTGTCGCGACGCCGCTGTAAACAATTTGCAGGCGCCTGCGTCTAATGAGCGTTTAACAGCAGCACATCCTCGCTGGACTCTACTGGATCGGATCGGTTGGGATCGGAATCGGGATCGGGCCAGGGATCGGGCTAGGGATCGTTATAGGGTGCTTTAAGTGCCCGCGCCCGTTGGCTGGTTTATTATTCTTTGCCCTGCGTCTGGGGTATTGGTTTTCATGTTCGTGCTAATGCATCGCCCGATCTCTGTTTGTTCCCGATCTCTAAAGTCTGTATCTCGAGATTCCCCCACTCTTGGCTTCTAATTTTCATCATCAAAGATCTTTTCTCTCTGTTCTAAACCTACCTGCCACTTTTGGTGATGATCATTTCCGTGCCAATTTGATGGAACTGCTTCCATAGATCGTCGTTCTGCAGGGTCATCTCCACGCCGGGCAAGGTGACTCGAGGTGGCATGATCACGTGCCGAGGCATCGGAATTGGCAGCATCGGCGGAAACGGATCTGAAAAGAACAGTAGTCAATAGGGGGCTTAGAGGTAAACGAAAGCTCAATCAATCTAACCACTTTATCATCAACGAAGGGAATTAGGAATTGTTAAAATTATGTAAACTATATATTTTATAGAAACATTTTAAGATGGTAATGGTTGCCATTAGTTAAGGAGCGTGGGTCGGAATTAAAGTGTGACATTTCTGACTTATCCAAAGAGATCTTACAACATAATGCCATATTATGACTGACATATTTGTCATAAAAACAAACATGGGGTAATATAAAAACGTTTATTTGGCGAACAAGGAACATCGATTCTTTGCCGATTACCAAAGTTAATGCCCTCCATTAGGTATCCACAAAATAAGGAGCCATACTTTGGCAAACGTGATTACATACAACGATTTTGTTTTAGGGGTACGCTGATCCCGAAATTTAACGATCGTCGGCAACAAGAAAAATGCATTTGATATCAAGTTTCTCGATCGGCGATCACTTTCCCACATTACTCAGCTTTATGATCGTCGCGCCATAAACACTGCTACTCGTACACACCCCGCTGATCTTGGCCAGCTTTGGTGGGCTAAGACAGAAACAGAAACAAAAGCAGTTTGCCAAAAGTTACGGCCATTAATGCTAATGATGGCTAACAGCTTTGCCGCACGCTTAACGGGGCGGATGAGTGATATGTGGGGCAAGCAGCTTACCTGGTATGCGCTGCATGATCTGCTGGCGATAGATCTCGTGCGCTATGTGCTGCTGCATGCGCAGATCCACCAGCTCGTTCATGGTGATCATGATGTGTTGGGTCCAAAAATAGTACTAAGTCTGTGCCCGAAACTTCTTTGTTTGGCGTTTGTCACTTGCACAATTGTTCCACCACCACACAAAAAGCACTGTCACAACATATGGCGGTGTCTATTTTTTTGGAGCCCGGGTTTACTTTTTAGCCGAGCACGAGACGCCGCCGATTAGCGTCAATTATGCAAATCACGGCACACAAAAGTCTCTCATGTGCGTGGGTGTTAATTTGATTAGGCCCGGTGTCGCGTACGTGGGTTATTATTTTACCACAATATATTGAGAGATTTTTTGTATCTTTGGGCGACGGTCGTGTCTTGAGCTCGCCAAGTTCGCATTTCAACTGAGCAAGTTCCGCTGGCAGAGCGATCTCTCGATCGAGCTGAACGGAACGAGCTTGACTCGTTTCCGTCTTGAGCCATTGATCGAGATTACCTGCTGCTCACAATCGATTGGCTGTGGCAGTGTACGGAGTGCGGGAGCTAGCCGTCCCGCTCTGGTTTGGCACCTCCATTTTGAAAAAATCCTCTCGATTTTCCAGCTGCCATGGCTCCGCCCACGAAGCGCTGGCCATCTCACTCTCTCTTTGCATTGTGCTAGCTCGCTCTAATTGAGTTTAATTCTGAAGTGCGAAGTTGCACAGTCAGCGGAGGAGCAGCAACATGTTGCTTCTGGGTCCATTCGCTCTGTGTGTGTGCTGGCTGGCTGCCTTTTAATTATGATCATGATGATTGAAATTGTTTTTTCTCCGTCTCCGCTTTTTGGCATCTTTTTGTGTATTTATGCTTTGCCCATTTGTAGCCGCTGCCATCACCATCACCATCATGGTGGTCCTCTTGTCTGTCCTCTCCAAGCCGTGTGTGTTTGTCGTTTTGCTGATCATTTATTACATTTTACCCGGCGCACTACAGAGAAAAGAATTTATTGATGCTGTTTGAACAGCAATTTGATGGTTTTTTATTGAAAAATATTGACTCTTGGTGTGTTTGGCAGCGTATTGTATAAGATATTGATCTAAGTATCAGTAAAAGTTCCAATCACTTACTTTAAAGTACCTTGTTTACCTGTTTGCGGATGGATGTTGACTGAAATTGCTTGATCATCGTTGCAATAGTTTCTTTTAATACAAATTTTAGAGTGTTTCAGTAGGGAAGACTTGGTGAATAGTTACTTTGATTAATTAATTAATGTATTGAGGCCCAATATATAATAATCTTTACTTTTTAATTAAAACAATCACCGTTTAATTCATTTTTCTCTGTGTAATTATATGTTATTTCGACTTTGACGCTGCGTCATTCAGGCATTGATATGGCGGCATCCAAAGGCCCGATATGGCGTCTCCACTTGCTGGTACACGAATATCTATGGGCTATAGTCTACAGATATTGCCGGCGATGCAGGTGATCACTGTTTGTCGATCTGACCTTTTAGAGAGCTTGGCAAAACATTTGTTTCAAACGACGGAAACGCGTGTCGGAGCTGCTTGCTAACAAATTCGAAACTAATTAAGGCCCAATGAGGTGGTCTGAACTTTGACTGAAGTTAAGCATACGCCATGTGGGCCGACGACGGCAAAACGTGCTCGGTTTTTAGTGTGTTGTTTTTTTTTTTGGCCAACGACTAGTCTCGTGTTTGCCTCCAGTGCCACTTCCTTTCGAGATTAAGACAATCGCCTGGCTTATCTGACCTGCATTACTGCGAAATTCCTGAGGCTCTCGATGGGTAAATATGTAGTTAGCCGAGCTAATTTACACAGCACTTTGCTGGCCTGACACATCCACGCATTATTTTCATATGGATATGGCCACAGCCCAGTTGGCGGCGATAAGCGGCTGAAATTAATTTACTATTAGCAGGCCAAAGCGACCATTTCGCCCAAATTGCGTTCTGGCCACGTACGAATGTATGCGCCGTCTGACCATAATTTATGCCTCGCGTTTTCACATTTGGTCGCGCTCATTTCCGGTTGCGTTTTCCGTTCCGTCGTCTTTCAGCTCGACTACGTTCGTCAAACCATTAGGCATCGATCCTGTAGAGCCTCTGCAGGGTCTGCCCTTTCAGACCCTGCCAATAGCTGTGCAATTTGTCAGCACCCAGCTAATTGGTGCTGCCCCTGTGCCTGCTGTCTGACTAATGCATTTCGGTTTACTTCCGTTCGGTTCCGGATAAATGGGCCAACAGGTAGCAATTGATGCACTCGAAGAACTGCTAGTTGAGCTAGTAGTGTTTGTCATAATAAAAATACCTGCAGTTAGTTCGTTTTGCATAGTTCTAAATCATCAAGTTATGAAAAAAACAAATTAAGAAGACACTTCACTTAATTATTCCACAAAATTTCTTTGAGTTCAGGTAGACTGTCTATGACACATAGTCGCAGGAATTTTTTGATTATATTATTCACTCTAGTATTTCTCTGAGTGTACCTGCATTCCTGCCGCTTATCAATGTTTTGGGTATACATTTCAGAGATACACGTTTCAGACAGCGATCAAGTGAATCAGGGAGGACAAACAGATTGAATAGCCTTGAACCGGGGACCGTCCTCCAACGTCATTGTAAGTGCTATCCGTCCGGGGTCTTTCCACCCAGTTGCGAAATGAACCCGATATATGGGTATATCGGCTATAAAGGGGGCAGGTGGGAGCACGAGCCCTCGGCTTCTTTCTCGCACGGCTGCTCAAATTAAAATTAGCATAAATCGTCTATGAAAGCGATGTAATTTTCCATGGAAAATATGCCCTCCACTCATGTCAAGCGGCCATCGCAATTTATTGATTTAAACTTTTAGCTCGGATTTGTTTGAACAAGCCCTAGCGCCTTTATGTACGACTATTAACGGTCTGGCACTTAATCTCCGATTCTCTGATTGTGAATTGTCGATGGTGGATGGTTGGATATTTGTATTTGCGTTACCCGTGAGTAGATCCATTGTTGCAACACGACCAACGTCTGGTCTTCTGCTGAGGCATGCAAATCTACTTTGGTATGCAAATTAAGTGACTCAATCAATATGGGATGCGAACCAAACTGAACTGAACTGAACCGACTCGAACCACCACATCGATGACCAAAGGAGGCATCATAATCATCTGTGTCCATGGCGGACCTCTTGACAGCTTTCAATGGTCGCGGGACCAGACCTACTCCAATAATTGAGAGGTGTTTAATCGTGTGTTTCGTTTTTGTTTTTCTGCACACTCACGACCCCCTAGATGTAGGCCTTTCGTTATGTTCCGTCTCCACCGGCGACCAATCCACTCGATCGCTGTTTGCTCTCAAATTATCATAAGCAAATAGGGCCCAGACCAGACTGAGGATTCGTATTCGAATTCATATATTCATAATCATATTCAGATTCGGATTCGGATTCCCCCGTCCCCGATGTTACTGACTACTTTGCGCTCCTCAGACCCCATCTTCAACTGAAGTGCTAAAGTTGCTGGCGACGCGACGTTCTGAGAGGCGCTTCTGTTGTGTAGACCCTTGAGTTATTACAATATTATATTCAAATTTCAAGTGCTACTGGCTCGCCGGTCCACCGCTCTCCGATCGTCTCCTCCATGGTTGGTATATGGTTATAACTGGGTATTTGGGTATCTGGGTGCCGAATCGAAGAATCTGCATATTTTCCAAAGCATCTAAGTATGGTTGTTTGCCTTCGAAGTCCATTGAGTTGGCACTTGGAGATGCGTGTTAATGGGATGTGTAACAACAAGATCATGGATTCAAATTTGGCGTTCAAAAACAATTGCCAAATCGAGTAAACAAGCTCTGATGGAATGACCAAGCCGAGGTGCTAAGTTCAGAGCTAAAACTTTAATGGTGCTTAATTTCTGATACTTAAAACCACTCAATGAATTAATTAACAATAACTATTCAATTATAAAAT